>NC_133130.1:136063603-137294853 GCF_048418815.1 Hemitrygon akajei | reverse complement strand
GGAGAGGGAAGGTGAAAAGGAGCAAGAGAAGAGGGGCTGAGGGAAGGTGAAAAGGAGCAAGAGAAGAGGGGGTGAGGGGAGATAAGGGGGGAGTGAGCAGGGGCTGGAGAGAGAGGAGGGATGAAAGAGAGGGGGAAGAGGAGAAGTTGAGGGAGAAGCCCAGCCTACTTGATACAAACTTTGTGGTGCTGCTTTTTCCTTTATTATAAGATTATAAATATTAAGTATAACTGGATTATCTGTATTAAGGGCCTGAGCAACAATACTTGGAATAAAAATAACCCCTTTTTACTGAGCATTCCTATGAGTGTGTTTATGTGCTAAGATTTGGAACAAATTATTTTATTTTAAAATGGACTTATCCGAAGGGAGATATTGTTCCTTGGAATAATACCCCTCCAAGCTTTCCAATTAGGAAAGACGTAGATGAGTTTAAGTATTATTGACAATGTGACTTTTGAATAAGAAATGGAAGAATGCAATGGTTACAGAAATATAACAGCACACAAAATAAAGCACAGATCTGGACTGGACACACGGGGCTGGCTTGTGTACACTTGGTTCATATGCTACCTTGTAGGCGATTCTTGCAGGACATTTCTTTCCCAGGCCCAAGGGAGGACACATGTGTCTCAGCATCTCATACATGTCACTGTAAGTGATGCGCCCACTTGACAAAATAAATGAGGTAAAAACCAAAAAAGAAACACAAAAAAGGGAACGATCACAAACATGGAAAAACAAAGCAGAATCCAGGTTAATTATATTGCAAAACATCAGTGCAAGATTTTCCAATGCAAATGCAGGCTTTGCACAGGAATGCATCTTCACCATGAAATCTAGGCTCCTAATCCTTGTTTCAATAAAGAATGATTGACAGTTTAGTAAATGGTAGAATGGTAGTATTAATGATGGCTTCTTTCAGGGCTGCATGCCAAGAAGTTTCCAGCAAACTCATAAAAGCCAAATATTGGAATGAATCATACATGATGATTAGGTCAATCATTCCTAGTCAAATGCAGACAGTCAGGACTATTGGGATTATCCATGTACCAGGTGAATTCCAAACCTTATAGGCCAACCCATGAGGGCAGTTCTTTCCTAAGCCAAGAGGTGGTGAGATAATGCGTAACAAATTGTACATATCCTTATAATGAATCCGGCAACTGGAAAAGAATTTCACAGATTAGAAAACGAGACCTGCAAATAAATTCATGACACAAGGCTTCATATCAGAGAACTGACTGAGTGACACAGAGCAAAAGGGAAAAAAAGATGAAATAACCGGGCAGGAAATAATAAAATGAAAAAAAAACATTGAATTGGGACACACAGAATAAATTCAAATGCTTGCAAAATGAAACTTGCATTCTCAGTCAGCCACTTTTGCAGTGGTGAGCATACTAACTTCAGAATTTATTTACTGTAGATTAAAAGCCAGTTATATCACTTTTTGTTTCATCTGTGTGGACAAATAAGTAGTGGAAGTTCCACTTATAATATTTAAAATGAAAAGATTTGTAATACTGGATGTGTTGCCTGATCAGAAACATGAGAAACATTTCTGCAATTGATATAGCCCCTTTAAAATGCTTGTTTCCAGGACTTGGGTATTAAAGGAACTGGATTTGAAGTCATTATTTGGACATTAAATTCCACGCTAATAGCTTGTACGCTAATTATTGAGTGAAAATCCCAGACAGTTCATGAGGAAAACAATACTTACATTTGAACTTTAAGGGTATAATGAGAGGAGTGACTGTCACTAATAACACATTCACAATGGGAATATAAACACAGTAATCTAAGCAGGTTTGATTTAAATGTAAAACATGTTCAATAACAAACCTGAAAAAGTACATAAAGATCTCAATTGTGCATCATCATAAGATATTGTCACAGAGTTACCAGGCATTGTATAATAATGAATGACAAAATTCAGTAAAACTGGCATATATTTAAGTTAGAATCCATTTGTCTTGTTTGATTTCTGTTGGCTTTTAAAAGAATACTCCAGTCTGTGTTCAAGTTTCAATTAATGAAACCTGTCCTTCACATATATTACTGTCTGTCTTTATGGGTGGCCTCTATCGAATTTCCCCGAGTCTGCCTGTACAAGTTACTTGCAGAAGGAAGCAATCTAGGAAATAGCAGACAGTGCTCTTCGGTTGCTCTGTAACATTTATTCTTCCAGGTTAATTCACTTCACAGTTCTCATTTCTTGCACTTCACACGTAATTAATGACATTTGCTATGTGTACCCAATAATGAGATTTAAAGCAGCCACAATAATCAAAGACCTCCCCACCCCAAAATCCTCTCTTCCCCTCCCTCCCCCCCCCCCCATTAGGGAGAAGTCTAAAAGTCCACATCACCAGGCTCAAGGACACCTTCTACCCTGCTGTTATAAGACCACTAAATGGTTCTCTAGCACAATTAAATGGATTCTTGATATCACAATCAAACTTATTATGATGATGCATTTTATTATTTACCTGCATTGCACTCTCTCTGTAGCTGTTACACTTTATTCTGTATTGTTACTGTTTTACCTTGCTCTGCTTCAATAAACTATGCCATGCTGTGATCTGCATGAACAGTATGCAAGACAAAGCCTTTCTTGGCACATGTGACAATAATAAACCAATACCAATAAGTTACTGTTCATTGAACTGCTCACGAAGTTCAGTGTGGAAGTATGGGTGAAGATTCCCCACTAATAATGGCAGAGGATTCAGATGAGCAACCTGTTCCATTTTGGATCCAAAACATGAGCAGTTTCTACATCCATTTCAATGTAGGCACTGAGTACCTTGCATGCATTTGAACTAGTTTTTCTGTAATTGTTTACAGTTTGGAAAGTTTTGGGATGTTGGGAACTTTTCACATAATACACAGGCATTCTTTCAGCCAGCTGTCAAATTCCCTTGGGCAGGACTCACTGCACCATTCCTATGCATGACCTCACACTTGACACCTCTCAAACTGCACAATGGCTTTTCTTGTAAGTGGTGCAAGTGCCAATGGCTCACCATGAACTACAGCATTTGTGAAGCAACTTGGCAACTAATCAGGCACATCTCTAGTCAGAATTCAAAATGTTTGAACCCAAACTTACTAACAGCAGAAATACCTTCATAGTTGTGTTCAGTGTTGAAGGCAAGGCTGATGACTACAAGGACTTTGTGTCCGAGGGAGATACAAACAGCGGACAAAGGCTAAGTCAGCTATCTTTTTCTACAGATACAGACTGGGCCACAGACTGATCTCATTGAGAACAAAGACTGGTTGGTTGTTCATACTCAGATCCTCTGCGAAACATTAATAGGACGTTGAATTTTAGTTTGTGAGTACCGGACTCCTCTTTGCAAAACTCAAATCAGTGACAATCAGTGACAATTGGTGGTGTCATGGAGAATGAGCTTTCGTCCAGGCCTGTAGTCGTCCACCTCATAGAGTCGCACAGCATGGAAGCAGGCCCCTAGGGCCGACTCGTCATGCCACCCATGGTGCTCAGCGAGCTAGTCCCATCTAGACTGCATCTCAGTCAGGAAAACCAACACATGTGGAGATTGCCATAGGACAGGGCGAAGAGGCCGGTGGTGGTTTGAAGGAATCACAGAGAACTGCTGGAGACTGGAAATCAGACGTGGGCACAATCAGACTAAGATATGATACCATCAGTGGATGCTCAGAGTTCAGCCCTACAAGGACAGTGACTTGGGTGAAATTTTAGTGGAGCACAGGAGCTCTGGAAAGGAGAATCCAGTATATTGGGGGGGGGGGGGGAGAGAATGTCCTAGCACTAAATATAAGATTTCAAGAATCAGTAATGATTGCCCCTCCTGGAACTGTGTTGGAAATGTCATTATTCTTCCTGAACCGTGGCTTTCCCTCTCCCATTGTTCAGATTTATTTATCACATGTACATCAAAACATTCAGTCAAACTTTTGTTTGCATTAACAGCCAACACAACCTGAGGTTGTGCTGGGGGGGCCCACAAGTGCCATGACACACTCTGGCACCAACACAGCATGGCCACCAAGTTCAGCAGAACAACACAAGCAAAAACAGCCAGCTGCCTCCAGGCCTCTGACCACCAGCCCCCTGCCTCCAGGCCTCTGACCACCAGCCCCCTGCCTCCAGGCCACTGACCACCAGCCCCCTGCCTCCAGGCCACTGACCACCAGCCCCCTGCCTCCAGGCCTCTGACCACCAGCCCTCTGGCCATCTGATTACCCAGTCCTCTGACCACCAGCCCCGTGCCTCCAGGCCTCTGACCACCAGCCCCCTGCCTCCAGGCCACTGACCACCAGCCCCCTGCCTCCAGGCCTCTGACCACCAGCCCTCTGGCCATCTGATTACCCAGTCCTCTGACCACCAGCCCCGTGCCTCCAGGCCACTGACCACCAGCCCCCTGCCTCCAGGCCACTGACCACCAGCCCCCTGCCTCCAGGCCTCTGACCACCAGCCCTCTGGCCATCTGATTACCAGTCCTCGGACCACCAGCCCCCTGCCTCCAGGCCTCTGACACCAGCCCCCTTCCTCTAGGCCTCTGACCACCAGCCCCCTGCTTCCAGCCCTCTGACCACCTGTCCTTTGACCATCTGATTACCTGTCTTTTGATCACCCATCCTTTGATCACCTGTCCTCTGACAATCTGATCAATAGTCCTCTGATCACCATTCCTTGGCTGGGACTCCCAGACATTGGCCTTCCAACCTTCAGGCACTGGTGCAGACCCACAGACCCAAATGTTTTGGCCTTTGGCCCTCAATCTCCAGACTCCGATTTTGTTCTTTGACCTTCAGGTTTCAACCTCCAGACAACCAGCCTCTGAGTATTGACAGAATCCTGGCCTATGATGCAGTGTGCTCTAACCCGGACTCCAACCACCACTCCTGCTCCTGGTTCTTCATCTACTGCCCCTGACATCTAATTCACCCTCATCCCTGTGCCTAAGCCCTGACCTGTCCGCTAACTCCCCACGCCACCCCCCAAAACCATTGCTATGAACCTAATAATCAATTGTCTGAGCCACAACCTCAAAAGATACCTCAGCTCGGTGCCATCTTAACCAGTAGTGGAGATGAAAACTCTTGAACACCCCAGCTCAATCTGCTGCGCCTCAGCTCTCTCACTCTTCTACAGCACAAAATGCAGAGAGTGTAGCCCTGGTCCTCATCTCCCACCTTACCAAGCTCCACATTCAACACATCTTTCTCCTCAATTTCCAACACCCTAAAAGAAACTCCACCAGCTGCATATCTTCCCCTCTCCCCCCTTTCATCATTTCACAAAAATCACTTCTCTCTTCCCACAAACCACCTCCTTGTTATGACATTCACTGTCCAGGGACCCAGACAGTCTTTTCGGGTAAATCAGTGCCCTTCCTTCAATCTAGTGTATTGACTTCAGTGTTCACAATGCGGTTTCCTCTTCACTGAAGAAATCAAATGCTGACTGGCTGACGGCTTTGCAGAGCAGTTAGTCAATGGGGGCTGGCACTAGGCTTCCTGATCCGTGTTAATTCCCTATACCCCCCCCCCCCCCCACCCCACCACCACTCCGGCCTATTGGTCTGTTGTCTCCTGTACGATTACACTGAGGCCCAACCCAAGTCTGGGCAGGAAGCACCTTCTGGACATAATGTTCAAATTTACGAGCTCCGGAAGTTGATTCGTGTCTGTATCAGACACCTGCCGCCAGTCGGTGATACTGGCCCAGCTAGTTCCCTCTCATCTGCTTTCCCTTCTGTAGAAGAGTGGAGGTCACGCCCATCCCAATCGGATAAGCTCGTCCTCCCGCTGCTTTGCATTTCACAACACTTCGTTATTTTTTCTGTGCCCTTGTGTCTGTGTTCTTCCCCCTTTAACTGCCCCCATTCTCTTACTGATCAGTTTCAAGTTTAGCTCCATTGTCACCCCAGTTTTATCCTCTCGGAGACATTAACTCCCCCCTACCCTTCCTCCAGCTTAACAAACTTTTTTTGTCGCCTTCACACAGTCCTGACCAAAGATCTTCAACCGGAAATGTTAACTCTGTTTCTCTTTCCACAGAAAACATACGAGAGGTGATTGATAAGTTCATCGCCTACAGTAGAAAGAGTCAATTTCAGAAAACCTAGCACATTTATTTTTCAACATAGTCCCCTCCTACATTTACACACTTAGTCCAGCGGTCGTGGAGCATACGGATCTTGGACCTCCAGAAAGTGTTCGCAGCAGGGGTGATTGATAAGTTTGTGGCCTAAGGTAGAAGGAGATGAGTTATACAGCTCTCGTTACATGCACGTGCAGTTCAACTCCTTGAGTGATTATGCAGAAAGTTTGAAGTTAATAACTCATCTCCTTCTACCTTAGGTCATGAACTTATCAATCACCCCAATGAGTTACTAACTTCAAACTTTTTGCATAATCACTGAAAGAGTTGACCTGCACGTGCACCTAACGAGAGCTGTATAATTCATCTCCTTCTACCTTAGACCATGAACTTAACAATCACCCCTGCTGTGGACACTTTCTGGAAGTCCAAGATCCGTATGCTCCACGACCGCTGGACTAAGTGCGTAAATGTAGGAGGGGACTATGTTGAAAAATAAATGTGCTAGGTTTTCTAAAATTGACTCCGTCTACCTTAGGCCATGAACTTATCAATCACCCCTCATATGAGCTTGGGTATTTGTCTTTTCGCACACCTGCAGTAAATAAAATGAATGGAACATGAGCTGTGAGTATTTCCATCATTTTCTGTTTTGATTATTATTATAATAATCACTTTATTAGTGTATGTTCATGATGTTCTTCTGCTGTAACCCATCCACTTCAAGGTTCAATGTGCTGTGTGTTCAGAGATGCTCTTCTGCACAGCACTGCTGTGATGTGTGGTTATCTGAGTTACTGTCAGCTTGAAATAGTGTGACCATTCTCCACAAAGCTCTCTCATTAACAATGAGTTTATGCCCACTGAACTGCCACTCACAGGATATTTTTGTTTCTTGCTCTGTTCCCTGTAAACTCTAAAGACTGTTGCGTGTGAAAATCCCAGGAGATCAGCATCTTCTGGGATACTCAAACCACCCCATCTGGCACCAACAATCATTCCACAGTGGAAGTCACAGAAGTCACATTTCTTCACTATGCTGAAAAAAAAAACACCTGAACCTCTTGACCATGTCTACATGCTTTCTGAGTTGCTGCCACATTATTACTTGATTGGATATTTGCATTAACGAGCAGGTGTACAGTTGTACCTAATGAGGTATCTTTATTACTGAGTGCGTGCAGTCTAGACATTGCTGCCATCACTTCTCTCCCAGGGTTTGAGCTGACTGGGTTTTGCACATCTGAAGTGTGAGCAAAGTGTCCTCAATAAAGGGAAGCTCACCAAAATAATCAATGATGAAACGTTGGATCAGAATGACAACAGGGTTTCATGCTTTTCGTTTGGGTGTGGTAAAGATGCGGTGAAGACAAACCAGCCAAAATCATACCTTATCCCTATCCTGATGTAAAGTTATTCTAGCAACATTATAATCTACCAAATCAAATAATCGCATAAATATTACATTTCAAGCAACACACACAACATGCTGGAGGAACTTAGCAGGTCAGGCAGCATCTACGGGTAAGAGTACAGTCGACGTTTCCGGGCTGAGACCCTTCATCGGGACTGGAGGGAAAAAAGTTCAGGAGTCAGAGTTAGAAGGTGTGAGAGGGGAGGAAGAAACACAAGGTAATAGGTGAAACCAGGAGGGGGAGGGGTGAAGCAAAGAGCTGGCGAGTTGATTGGTGCAAGAGATACAGGGCTGGAGATGGGGGAATCTAATAGGAGAGGTCAGAAGGCCATGGAAGAAAGAAAAGGGGTTTGGAGATTCAGAGAGTGCAGGCAAGGAGGTAAGGTGAGAGAGTGAAAAGGGAATGGGGAATGGTGAAAGGGGATGGGGTGGGAAGTGACATTTCGGAAATATAATTAAAATGGGCAGCCTCTGGGAGATCCCGTTCCCATTCCAACCTGTCAATCTATGGCCTCCTCGACTGATGTGATGAGGCCACACTCAGGTCGGAGGAGCAACACCTTATATTCTGTCTGGGTGGCCTCCAACCTGATGACAATGACATTGATTTCTCGAACTCTGGGAATGGCCACCCACACTCCCCTTTCACCATTTCCTTTTCCCTCTCTCACTTTATCTCCTTGCCTGCACTCTCTGGTGCTCCTCCTTCTTCCATGGCCTTCTGTCCTCTCCTATTCGATTCCGCCTTCTCCAGCACCAATCAACCTCCCAGCTCTTCACTCCTCCACCCTCCCGGTTTCATCTATCGTCTTATCTTTTTCATCCCCTCCCCACACCTTCTAACTCTGACTCAACTTTTTTTCGTGTGTGTGTGTGTGTGTGTGTGTGTGTGTGTGTGTGTGTGTGTGTGTGTGTGTGTGTGTGTGTGTGTGTGTGTGTGTGTGTGTGTGTGTGTGTGTGTGTGTGTGTGTGTGTGTGTGTGTCCGGCCTTAAATCCCATTCCATATTCCACATCTCGCTCTGCTTTTAATATCTAGTTACTCTGGACAATCTTGGATTGTTTTCCCTGGGCTAGTGGAGACTGGAGGGAGACCTGGTAGAGATTTATGAGAGGAACAGATAGACAGTTGCCACAAAGTACACTGCAGATGCTGTGGTCAAAGCAACATGTACAACAAGCTGGAGGAACTCAACAGGTCAGGCAGCATCCGTGGAAACGAGCAGTCAACGTTTTGGGCCGAGACACTTTGTTTCCACGGATGCTGCCCGACCTGCTGAGTTAGACAGTTGCCACCTTTTTCCCAGGGTCAGAATGTGTAATACGAGAGGGAATGCATTTACGGTGAGAGTAGGTAAATTCAGAGAACATGTGGGGTGGGGGAAGCTTTACTTTACACCCTGAGAGGCCTGGATGCCTGAAATGCACTGCCTGGGTTGGTAGTGGAGGCGGACACAACAGAGACAGAAGAGGTTCTGCAGATGTTGGGAATCTCGAGCAAAACACACAAAATGCTGCAGAAACTCAGCAGATCAGGCAGCATCTATGGAAGGAAATGTTCCGGGCTGAGGCCCTTTATCTGGATCCACACGTGGATGACTTGTGTGTGTCGCAGGTACAATACAGGTGTTAAGGAGGATTTTAGATAAGAACATGAAGGTGCAGAGGGGGCTATGGACATTGTAGGCAGGTAGGATTAGATTAGTCAGGAATTTAATCACTTGCTTAATTGGTTTGGCCAGCATTGTGAGCTGAAAGGCCAGTTCACTATGCTCTTGTGTTGCTCAGGTGAATGGGATGAATTTGACGGAGCGCAGCACACTGATGTGACTGAGGATGAATTTTGATGGAATTGATTTTTCAATAGTGGACAGGAGAGCCAGATGTGAAGAGGGACACATCTCATCTGTTCCAATTCTAATAACCATAACTGACCAGCCGCAATTTTCCAATTTGCCTTTGAGCTTCAGTTAAGTACCTTCATTTGATGAAAATGGAAATCCTAAGATGTAAGCAGCAGGGCACTGTCAAAAGACAATGCGATTTCTGTGTGTAATTTTTCAATTATTTTCTGCATAATAGACAATAGACAATAGGTGCAGAAGTAGACCATTCGGCCCTTCAAGCCTGCACCGCCATTTTGAGATCATGGCTGATCATCTACTATCAATACCCGGTTCCTGCCTTGTCCCCATATCCCTTGATTCCCCTATCCATAAGATACCTATCTAGCTCCTTCTTGAAAGCATCCAGAGAATTGGCCTCCACTACCTTCCGAGGCAGTGCATTCCAGACCCCACAACTCTCTGGGTGAAGTTTTTCCTTAACTCTGTCCTAAATGACCTACCCCTTATTCTCAAACCATGCCCTCTGGTACTGGACTCTCCCAGCATCCGGAACATATTTCCTGCCTCTATCTTGTCCAATCCCTTAATAATCTTATATGTTTCAATCAGATCCCCTCTCAATCTCCTTAATTCCAGCGTGTACAAGCCCAATCTCTCTAACCTCTCTGCATAAGACAGTCCAGACATCCCAGGAATTAACCTCGTGAATCTACGCTGCACTTCCTCTACAGCCAGGATGTCCTTCCTTAACCCTGGAGACCAAAACTGTACACAATACTCCAGGTGTGGTCTCACCAGGGCTCTGTACAAATGCAAGAGGATTTCCTTGCTCTTGTACTCAATTCCCTTTGTAATAAAGGCCAACATTCCATTAGCCTTCTTCACTGCCAGCTGCACTTGCTCATTCACCTTCAGTGACTGATGAACAAGGACTCCTAGATCACTTTGTATTTCTCCCTTACCTAACTCTACACCGTTCAGATAATAATCTGCCTTCCTGTTCTTACTCCCAAAGTGGATAACGTCACACTTATTCACATTAAACGTCATCTGCCAAGTATCTGCCCACTCACCCAGCCTATCCAAGTCACCCTGAATTCTCCTAACATCCTCATCACATGTCACACTGCCACCCAGCTTAGTATCATCAGCAAATTTGCTGATGTTATTTTCAATGCCTTCATCCAAATCGTTGACGTAAATTGTAAACAGCTGTGGTCCCAATACCGAGCCCTGTGGCACCCCACTAGTCACCACCTGCCATTCCGAGAAACACCCATTCACCGCTACCCTTTGCTTTCTATCTGCCAACCAGTTTTCTATCCAAGTCAATGTCTTCCCCCCGATGCCCTGAGCTTTGATTTTACCCACCAATCTCCTATATGGGACCTTATCAAATGCCTTCTGAAAATCGAGGTACACTACATCCACTGGATCTCCCCCGTCTAACTTCCTGATTACATCCTCGAAAAGCTCCAACAGATTAGTCGAGCATGATTTACCCTTGGTAAATCCAAGCTGGCTCGGCCCAATCCTATCACTGCTATCTAGATATGCCACTATTTCATCCTTAATAATGGACTCTAATCTTTCCCACCACCGATGTCAGGCTGACAGGTCGACAGTTCTCTGTTTTCTCCCTCCCTCCTTTCTTAAAAAGTGGGATAACATTAGCCATTCTCCAATCCTCAGGAACTGATCCTGAATCGAAGGAACATTGGAAAATGATTACCAATGCATCTGCAATTTCCAGGGCCACCTCCTTTAGTACCCTAGGATGCAGACCATCTGGACCTGGGGATTTGTCAGCTTTCAGTCCCATCAGTCTTCTCAACACTGTTTCCTTCCTAATGTCAATCTGTTTCATTTCCTCTGTTACCCTATGTCCTTGGCCCATCCATACATCTGGGAGATTGCTTGTGTCTTCCTTAGTGAAAACAGATCTAAAGTACTCATTAAATTCTTCTGCCATTTCTCTGTTTCCCATAACAATTTCACCTAATTCATTCTTCAAGGGCCCAATATTGTTCTTAACTATCTTCTTTCTCTTCACGTACCTAAAAAAGCTTTTGCTATCTTCCTTTATATTCCTGGCTAGCTTGCGTTCGTACCTCATTTTTTCTCCCCGTATTGTCTTTTTAGTTAAGTTCTGTTGTTCCTTAAAAACTTCCCAATCATCTGTCCTCCCACTCACCTTAGCTCTGTCATACTTCCTTTTTTTTAATGCTATGCAATCTCTGACTTCCTTTGTCAACCACTGTGGCCCCTTTCCCCCCTTTGAATTCTTCCTTCTCTGGGGGATGAACTGATTTTGCACCTTGTGCATTATTCCCAAGAATACCTGACATTGCTGTTCCACTGTCTTTTCTGCTAGGTTATCCGTCCAGTCAACTTTGGCCAGCTCATCCCTCATGGCTCCATAGTTTCCCCTGTTCAACTGCAACACTGACACCTCTGATCTGCCCTTATCCTTCTCAAATTGCAGATAAAAACATCATATTATGATCACTACCTCCTAATGGCTCCCTTACTGCAAGATCGCTTATCAAATCCTGTTCATTACATAACACTAAATCCAGAATAGTCTTATCCCTGGTCGGCTCTCGTACAAGCTGTTCCAAGAATGCATCCCGTAGGCACTCTACAAACTCCCTATCCTGTGGTCCAGCACCAACCTGATTCTCCCAGTTCACCTGCATGTTGAAATCCCCCATAACTACTGCAACATTACCTTTGCCACATGCCAATGTTAACTCCCTATTCAACTTGCACCCAATATCCATGCTACTGTTTGGTGGCCTGTAGACAAGACCCATTTGGGTCCTTTTGCCCTTACTGTTCCTCAGTTCTACCCACACAGACTCTACTTCTCCTGACCCTATGTCCCCCCTTGCAAAGGACTGAATCTCATTCCTCACCAACAGGGCCACCCCACCCCCTCTGCCCACATTTCTGTCCCTACGATAGCACGTATACCCTTGAACGTTCATTTCCCAGGTCTGATCTCCCTGCAGCCATGTTTCCGTTATCCCGACAACATCATAGTTACCCATTCGCACCTGGGCTTCATATTTCATAATAATGAGATATTGTTATTTTGAACAAATTCCTATGGTTCTCTGACCTCTAAGGTTTGTCCTTACAGAGGGATATGAATGTAGAATTTAAAATCATAGTTTTGTAAAAAAAAAAATTACAATGGCACAAGGGTTTCAGGAGAACTCAATTTAAAAGAAGCATTCTTTTGTCCTCCAAAAGCTTACATGGAAAAATACCTCATTATTGAAATTACCAGGATATAACAATTTAGAAACAATCCGACTCTGGTTGCGAAATGCAACTTATTTTAGCAACTGTCTCTGCTGTTCTTTCCTCATGCAGAGGGAAGTTCAATGTTAATAGAAAGGGACTGATTATCTATTTCCTTGCTTCATTGCACAGTAACTAGTAACGGTGGCTTTATCCACCGATTAATGACAATCTTCCAGAGAGTGGTCAGTCATGTCAGCCAACATCCGACAAACATTAACTGTTCTTGCAGGCAGAATTAAACAAAGGGAGACATCAGCTTATTTTTCCCAGCTAGCCACAGTGCAGAAGAGTCTGATTTCATGTTTTGGATCAATCACATTAACTTTTAATCAAAGTTATTGATTAATAAATGATGTTTGCTTTATACATTTGTTTGCTTCAAAGATTTGAACTTTTTGACGTTATAAAACTCTTTGGAAAACCCTTCCTGCGTTTGCTTTAAACAGCCTGCAGTGGGAGTTCATGGATCACACTGGCCCCTAACCGTAGAAAGCTAAAATGGAGAATGCAGCAATGTATATACTGGATCTACGGTGGAATCTTATGAACAGGTTATTGTGGGCTGAAGTTGATGAGGAAGGAAGGCCCCATTTTGTCCTTAGTGTGGGGAAATGTGCTTCCTTCCAGCCGAGTGTAGCCATGTAAACAAAGCTATACCTCAGCCCAACGAATCAGGGCCAAGGCCAAACACACTCTAACAGCAGTGTGATAAATAATAAGAAAAAAATGGAGGCAGAAGCACAGTTGAAGTGTTCCATTTGACTGGGGCTGCCTAAACAAAACTAGGGTACACATTTACGCAATGCGAAGGCTCCCAAGCTTCTTTATGCCACGGACCAATACCATTAAGCAGGGGTTCCGTGGACCCCAGGTTGAAAACCCCTGACCTAAAGAATGCATACATCTCAGCTATGTCAAGATGTCAATACATCAACCGGATGATAGGAACCTACACTTGGAGGACTACAGAGTGCTCCTGTGCATGCCCAAGAGGCCAGGGACTTTGAAAAGACCCGCTTGTGTGGGCACTTTCTTGTTTGGGGAATGAAAGATTGCACAATGGAAGCCCTGCTGGGAAGGAAAGTGGAGAATAAAGACAAAGTTATGGTAATTTTTCAGGGCTTTCATCTCTTCAAGAATACATCTGGCACAATCATATAAAGACGTTACAGCTTTGCACCCTTATGGTTACATTCTCAACTCCTGTTTTCAGTCATTTCTTCTCATTGTTATTCTGTCGTTGGATAATAAAGGCACTGGAAAAGCCAGATGTTGCTACAAATTTCTAGCCGATTTCTGGGAGAGACATTCTCAGCACAGCTCTCCTCAAAATATTTAATCGAATTCTTTTCAACATTATAGGTGGAATAATGCGACATCACACAGATCTCGCGTTCAGTCAAATCCATCCTATTCAGTGCTGGACATTCCACTTGGAAGTAAGTTCAGTTTTACTCACCAGGCTCCTGGATCGTAGTCAGCCCAGACACGGATGAACTCATCCAAGTGGTGAGGTCCCAAGATGGAGGAGTCACGGGTTAAATATTCAAAATTGTCCATAATGACAGCTACAAAAAGATTTAACATCTAGAAAAGGATAAAAAGAATCACATGGATCATTTATTGAATTCAGTAAACAATATAAAACTTAACTTTACAAAAGGGTAGTTTTGAATGAAATCCCTGAAAACTCAACATCGCCCTATTGCACATTGCCTCTGTAGTTGTCTAATGTAATAAATATTAAAATGGCAATAGAAGCTTGAAAAAGAGCCTCTGTTGCCATTCTAATATTTATGCAAGAAGTATTGACGAGAACGCTGATTGATTGTGTTGGACACCGATGATGTCATTGAATAGAAGACACAATAAATGTTGGAAGGCATTTGGCTTTGGTTGGAGTGACAGAGAGAAGAAACAGCATTTATTCCTCAATGAGAGAAAACCTGCAGATGCTGGATGTTTCTGCCAAAGGGTCTCAGCCCGAAACGTTAACTGTACATTTTTCCATAGATGCTGCCTGGCCTGCTGATTTCCTCCAGCACTTTGAGTGTGTTGCTCTTATTCCTCAGCGTTGGTCTCTGTAGCGGATAGCTTGTTTGTTTGCAACTCTTTGGTATGTTTTTCTAGTTTGTAAGATTTGCACTTGTGTTTGAAAATCCTTTGTAATTTATAAATCTCTGTTATGAATTACTCTTTAGGATTAAGTTTCTTCACTTAAAATGAGTGATGTTTAATCTGCTTTGTTAGCTAGAAGTATCTCCTTCACAGTAGGAGGGGGGCCAACAGAACAAATAATGATTACTGACACCTAGACCCCTTCAGTGTGCTGGCCGGTGGTGTAGTGGCATCCACGTCAGACTTCGAGGCTACTGGTCACAGGTTCGAATCTGGCCAGCTCCTTCAACACTTTCCATCCATGCTGGGTTGAGCGTCGAGCTGGCAACTCAGACTCATAAAACAGACAAATAAAAAGCTAAGGAAATAGCAAGATTGCTGCCCGACGCGCCACAAGGTGCAGAAAGGAACAACAAGGCCCCCTTCAGAAAGAGACTAAAGCAGTGAAGTTAAACGAGTCCTTGAAGTGTAATTTGATTAAGTAAGATCTTCATAAAAGGAAGACACTTGTAGATGTACAGTACACCAGATGGGGCTTGGAGTCTTCACTTAAGCTGAGCACTTCCAAATGGGTACACACAATATCAGCACAGATCGTGAGGCCCCTCAGATCTATTGTGCAGCAATCAGCTGCAGAGGAGTGGATACCGAGTGATATTGAGGAAGGAGCACACAGAGTTTACCTAAAGCTCAGACCATATCTCATTCGCTGAGGGTATGTCAGGTCACCTGTCACAGCAATAACTGTTCACAACAGACTGGTCCAGAAGCAACCACTGATCTTCCAGTTATCAGGAATGTACATATCAACAAAAAAATGTTGCTTTTGAATTTTTTTCCAGGTCAGGTGGAGTGTTTAATTAGACTCATGTGGATCCTTGTGTTTCACTTGATTAGGTCATACGTTAAGTAACCAGTTGTGGATCACCTTGACGGGGTCATAGTTTAGCTGGGCCAATATAGACACCATTGTTTCTCTTGATTCAATCAGAGTGAGCACAGTGTACTGCTTAGAAGTCAAGAAGGTGAGCAAAGAATACCACTCCTTTACTGGAAGGAGGAGTTTAGGACTAATGGCGCCTAATGGCGATTCCTTTGCTTGCATCTTCAGAAACAGCTCTGTTTCCATCTTTAATATCTCTATTTTCCCCTTTCAGGGTTCTTTTGAAGACCCTAACCTGGAGTTACATGCTGACTAAGGTTCTTTGTGAGAATGGGACCCACTCTCAGAATTTCAAGAATAGCCGTTGTTTGGCATGCCAAGGGCTTGGACTAAGAGTTTTGCTTGCCTTGGAGGACTGAGATTTCCTGGCTCTGGAGACAGGGATTGGACGTCAGTGTCTGGGCAGGAGATACGCGTGTCGTGGAAGATGGAAGATCTTTGGCTGTGTGCCCAGAGACCTGAGGTCTTTGGGCACAGAGCTCGGAAAAAGGGACGCAACGAACTTTTAACATTGTAAACCAGTGAGTTGTTTGTTAAGTCTTGCTGTGAAACAGACACACTCTATCAGGGAGAGAGAGAGAGCCTGTGGTATGTCGAATACCAGGTGAACGAGTAGTCTTTGGAGTACTGCAAGTCTGTGTCTTTGCTGTTACTTTGTTCACATTTGAGTACTCGGTGGAGGGTGCCGATGCTTTTTTTTTGCTGGTGGGGGAGGGAGGAATCGTTGCTTTGCTGCTGCTTCCGCAAGTGCGGGGAGGGGAAAGCTGGGGGGGCTTTGGGGTTCTAACATTTAACTGTCATTCATACTTTAGGGGCACTCCTCTGTTTTTGTGGATGGTTTTGAAGAAAAAGCATTTCAGGATGTATATTGTATACATTTTTCTGGCATTAAATGTACCTTTGAAACTTCCCAAGATAAATGCATTGATATGTTCAAGGGTGTGAAGGAAATGAGCAATGGGGTCCTCAATTGGTGAAAGTACCAACTGGTGGACTAGGTACACATCTGTCACAGTTGTGATCCTGCACACTGCATCCATTCATTAAGGCCAGGAGTGAAACATTAACTTTGTCTTGATTTCGACAATCTTCTTGATTTATTTGTGGTAAGCTGCGTAACACCATTTTTCAGGAAGCTACAGAAAATGTCAATCTGATTCAAACGATCCACGAATATTTGCTGCCAATTTTTATTTTAAAATCTCTTTACTCTAATAAAATTAGATTTTAAACCACAGAATTGCTTTGGCGTGTCACACGTTTTGAAGGGAGAGCAGAGATCGGTATGTCCTACAGAGCTGAGGAAAATACATTCTCCCTCTTTGAACCTGTTAGTACCCTTTCTTCATAAATCACCATGGCTTGGCTTCACGAACGAAGATTTAGGAACGGGGCTGCCCGCGTCTGCTGCAGGCTCGCTGGTGGCTGACGAGGCTAATACAGCAGAGAGGATGGTCGTGGACGTGGGAGTGTCCTTCAGCCTGCGCAATGGATTTTTTTTTTTAGGTGGAGTGCAGTGTGCGCGGTACTGGCCCCACCCTTTACACCTGGGGTTCATCGGCCATAGCCTACCAAGCTGGGACGGTGACAGCGATGTCCTCGGGTCGTAGGAGTTACGTCGGAGTGTCCTTCTCCTAGGTGGATGGCCTGACGAGGCTGATGAGCCCCACCTGCCCGGGTTTGGAGTCAGAGCAGTCCTTCTCTTAGGTTGGCTGCCAACCAAGGCTAACGAGCCCAGCCTACCCGCCCAGTTATACCGCCGGACACTCGGTCGCGCCGTGACAAAGCAAGCTTGGTGGAAACGGGGGTCACCGACGAGAAGGTGTTGCTACGGACGCAGCAGTGTAGGAGAGGCCATTTGCAGTGGCCTCCTGCCTAGCAAGCCAGCCAGTGACCACTTGACGATCACTGCACCGGGAAAGGAGAGGCGATGTATTGCGCGTGCACTTTCCCTGGGTGAGTGGGACGTCAGGCCCAGACCTCACCCGCCCCCCCGCTTCAGAAATATATTGGGTAAAAATACCATTGGCACCTTTCATAGAATAGTAGCTCCAGAATTTGCAGTGGAGGGCCTCAGAATGGTGGGGGGGGGCTGATCAATTCTTCTTCCTTAATCAATGCAATTCCACTGTGCAAGACTTAATGAAATACTTTGCAATGAATTATTTTAATTTACCACAAAGCCAGCTCTGAGGAATGGGCCTCCAAACCAATCTTCCATCTGTTCCTCCTGAAGGTACATCTGTACTGCATTAAAGAACTCACATGCATGACAGAGGTCAATGCAATGAGATGCAAGTGTGCCTAGACTGAAGAATTTTAGTTGGTGCCAGATTCATGGAACTAACAAAAGGACTTTGATGCCGTAACAAATAGGATACTTCTAATGTTTACATTTCTTGAACATTAGTTCCACCTCTGTGTAATAGCTCTGGTGTAATGGTGATGTCTTTTTCACCTACTGATGGAGATCTTGCACTCAGCATTGACTGATTGGATGTGGTATGGGTTAATTGAGTCACCTGCTGGGTTATTGGGTTGCAGGAGTCTCTGTGCATCTTTGTTGGTCTCAGATGATTCATAGGATTCATTTGGCTTCTTGAGGTATCAGGACATTGCCTTAAAAACAGGAGGAATCCCAGTTTTCCTAACAGAGGATGCACATACTGTGCATCAGTTCCTGGTTCCTCACTGCCCTTTGTCAGTGCGAGCATCTCAAAAGGAGATTACTTCAATCTGAAAAGACAGATGTTGCTGGAATAAAATTGTACTAAAACAGCAAGAGTGGATTGCAGGTAACAACTCAGATCTTTCTGCCTTTATATATGACCTAGGACCTTCTTTAGAAGAATCACATACAGAATGTGATGCCAACTGTGAAGAGATCAGAGTTACTGTTAAGTGTTAATAGTGATCGTGAACAAACTGTACACTGCCAAAGGTGAGGCTTTAAGCAGTGGATTAGAGAGAGGAATGGAAAGGGAAAGTCGAGAGGGAGATTTTAGAATTCAAGGACCAGCCACAGATAGTGGAGCTTAAAGCTTGGAAGGGACACAGAGATCTGGAGTTTGTGGTGGGGTTGGAGGCTCACAGAAGTAGTGGTGGTTATTGAGAAAGCATTTAACACGTGGAAGTTAATGGATGCCACTGCCAATGTTTCCCCTAAATGCCTGTTTTGTGAATTAACATACAGTCCATTTCAGATTGAGCAGCTTGGTGAAAATGGAGCTAAGCAAGGCAATTTCTGATGCAAAAAAAATGCAATTACACTGCAAAAACTACAGTGCAGTGGGCTAATATTTTTGTTTACCCCCCCCCCATCCCCAGACATGAATTTGCTCACTACTAAATATTTGAACACAAGTGCAACATTTTACTCTGAGATGTAAATTGCTAATTATAGGTAATTAAATGTGCAGAAAGTGCAATCAACTTTCCTAAGTTCTTTAAAATCCCTTTGGATTGATTATCAGATGCTCACATACTAAACTTTAGTTTTAGTTAAACTTTAGTCAAAAATAAAACACTGAGTATTTTACATTTTCCAAAAGTTGTGAAGGATAAATTGATAGAAAATTCCAAGCATCCCATCCCATCAATTTCCCTTTAGCTCAATAATGCTAATTAGCACAAGAAACAGGTAAGCATTTGAGATTTGCTATAACTATATTTTGTTCACGATTTCAGCAGAGAAGTTAAAGAAGTTAAAATATAAAGTTGCATTCCATTTTAAATAATAGATAAGGGGATGTCTTATGAACACAGCTGTGCTTCATCTGCTGAGGTGATGATTCCTAAACCATAGAGTTTTACTTCAGTTCCTTGTACTGTCCGTTTTGAACGTGAAATAAAACTGGGCAGCAGAAGTATCTATAAAAGCCCTAGCAGCTTTTAAAAAAATATATCCTTGTAAATTCTTTAGATCAGCATTGTAAATACAACACAGGGCAATGAGGACATAATTTATTCAAAAACTATAACTTCCTGAAAAGTATCTGCTGCAATTTTTTCTTAAGCCAGAGAGAGTTTTAGCTAATATTTCAACATAAATTTTACGTTCAAAGCTGTTTTGAATTTATTTCAGTTTCACTAACAAAAGTAATAACTGTGATGCCTGAGCTTTTAAGTCTAATTCTTACTTGCCTGTCTTTCATCAATGTAACAGGTAAAATGGTTCCTTCAAAAAATTGGACACAGCTGGCAGAGCTTTTCATTAAATTATATTCCACATTAAAATTTTGTTAACTTTTTGCTTCTAGTGCTCATACTTCTCCCATTAGACCAAGAGATCTCTGTTCTCCATAATCATGTTATGTTTTGTACTTGTACAATGAATGCATGAATGATAAGTAGAGGCACTGGGAACCCACCTTTAGACACTCAGTGTTCTGCCCTGACCTTTGGTCCTGTATCTCTTTTGTCTCAATAAGATGGGAGTCTGTTGTAGTTTGCTGAACTGTCACTTAAAATGTCCTGGCCTTGATATTGCCAGCTTGCTCGGGTTAATTTTATCTGATTGAGTAAACCCATAGCTATTGATTCAGGCACCATTTATATCTCCCTCCAGATTTTTAGTGAAGTCTCAGAAGACTTCTGCAAAACTCTCTCTCTTTATCTTCTCTGTCTTCTGGCTGAGACCTGGCTGAGAGTGTACAGCAACCCATCCCAATGACAATGATTGCTCTTGCTTTGGCACAAGGTGCCGAGGAGCAGTAAACCCAACAAATAGTTTGCAGAATGACCACCCACTACGATATATCACATCTGACCGTTAATACTTCCTTACTCAATAAAATGGTGCAACATCACATTTGGCAGCAATAATAGGAAATTAGTATCGAAGATTGTGCCACAGTTTCGCTTGAAAGATAATGTAAGCAGTTTGTGTCTTTTCACAGAGTGCACATGAATGATTGATTCATTAGTTGCATCTGAATAAATCTTCAAATTAATTGCACTTGCTGATGAGTTCTATTTATTTGTAGTTCTCTCATCAATGCTGTCGTGCAGATGACCAAAATATTCCGAACAAGTTTCTGTTAGTATTTAGAAATGTATGTGCATATAGAAGGTTTGGGAGTTAATTGATTTAGCTTTTGAAAGCCCCTGCACCCAATACATCACTGTTTTTAATAAAAAAAACATTCACTATGTCTGCTGACACCTATGTCCACTAAGTAACCTCATCCTTTTTTGATCTTTTCTGTTTCATTACAGAGATAATTTGTCATGGAGCTCATGCCTAGGACAATACCATTTTAACTACAAAAGCAACAGGAGAAATGACAGGCACTCTAAATGAACAATTAAGTTTAGATTTGAAGTCCCTTTTGAACTGCAAGTGCTTAGACAAGAAGAGTCTACTGTGTGCTTAAAAAAAAGGCTGAAAGAACCACGTGAGTACTTGAACTTATGAAAATGTTTCAAATTCTGTCTTTATATGCAATGCACAATTCCCAAGTGAAAATCCTCATTTTCATTTAAACTTTCCTCACAGATGTTCTGCAGTGGTTGACGTGAAGCACATGCATTATGAAACAAGTTGAAGAGAATAATTGTGCTACCTCTCTCAAAGGACCAAATAAAGCACTGAATGGGAAGGAGGCTTGAAATCAAGTCAAGTACTATTTATGCTTCAGAACCTAACTTGGTGTTAAGAAAATTTAAACCTACCAGAAAAGAACAAAGGAAAATGAACGACACGAAGTAGAAATAGGCAAAATCACTTCCACATTCATCTCTGTCTATGCCAGAACGTGGATCACACGGACTTTTGCTCAAACATGCCAGCATTATTTCTTGCCAACCTTCACCAGTGGCACTCCTGCAGATAAAAGATCCATTTGAAATATCATTAATATATAATTATATTTTTAAAAATCGCCTTACATATTCTGACTTTCATCAGGAAGAACCAAAGCTAAGCACACTCTACATTTTCAAATGAATATGACAGTAATTTATTCTCAGCCAGCTTTATGAAATCAAATTAATCCAACTACTGATGCCATGTTGTAGTTAAAGAAGGATGTCAAATGTCCTAAGGGAGGTACAGAGATGTAAGTACTACCAGGGTAAGACCAAGGATTAGGGATTCCTGTTACAAGGAGTCATTCTGAGTCTGATCTCTTTGAAGTACAGAGGAGACTTAACAGAGAGATTCCAAATTACAGCCTGCTTTGACAAGGCAAGGGAGGGAACTTCCTTCCTTTGCTGCTCCATAGCTGGATTTCAGAAAATTAAACTACCAGAACCAGAAAGGAAGTGAGGACAATGTTGGCCCCAAGTTTTGTCACGCAAACCTCAGCTCTCAGTTAGTGAAGGCTTTTAAAATATTTAATACAGAACCTGAGCAGACAGTGGAAGCAGGTTCCGCAGGGCTGTTCAAAGGGCACCTGGAGAGGTCCAGGAATGAGTGCAGAAGTTGGGACCTGCAGCAAAAATCGAGCTGCTAGAGAAACTCTGGCAGGGCATCCGTGGAGTGGAGTTGACAGTTGAAGTTTTGGGTCAAGATCCTTCACCCCTTGACATTGTGCTGCCTGGTGCTTTTCAAGGAGTTTTGATTTCATAGAACCAATGTTATATAAACATGGAAACAGACCCTTCTGCCCAACTTGTCCATGCTGACCAAACCAATGAAGTAGTGCCTACTTGATTTAGTCCTATTTGCCTGCAATTGGCCAATATCCTTCGGGGCTTTTCCTACCTATGTATCTGTCCAAATGTCTTTTAAAAGTTGTGATTGCACCCATCTCTGTCACTTCCTCTGGCAGCTTATCTCATCACTGTCTCTCCATGAAAAAACCTTGCCTGCTCAAGTCCCCTTTAAATCTTTCCCCTCTCACCTTAAGTCTATACCCCTAGTTTTAGTCCGGTATCATCCTACTGAATCTTTTCTGCACCCTTTCCAGCTAAGTTACAACTTCCCTATAGCTGGGTGAATATGTTGGCATTGAAGTCCACAGTCCTAAGTTCCTCTGTATTGAGTTAGTTGATTGTGGTCAAGTTCAAGTTTAATTATCATTTAGCCATACATGAATACGTACAGCAAAGGAAACAGCATTCCTCCAGGGCCCAAGTGCAAAATGCATCATCAACAGCTCACAGCACATTGCACAGACAGCAGGATTGCAGACAAACATGCAGTCACAAGGAAAAATATATATAGCCCAAGTCCCTGAGTGATATGACTGTAGATTGATGGTAAGTTGTCCTGGTCCAGCTTGTTCTTCCATCGAGCAAACACCAGAGGGCTGCACTGAGCAAACATTGGAGAACAGCACCAACGTGAGGGACCATTCTCAACTCAATACAGATTCCAGTACACTCACAAAGGGCTCTGCTCTCTCCCACACTGCCTCCAACGTCTCCTCCCTCCCTGACCAACTGCAACGGGCAACTCCTCAGTGAGGGCCTAGTTCTCTCCACAATCGATGCAATGGAGCTCCCCCACAATTGGTCTCGCCAATGAACCAGTGAACTGGGTTTACAGTATTCCACATTGCCAATGTCCAACAGGGTCTCGCGATCACAGTTCAAATGTCCAAGACAATCAATTGCACCACGTGCCATCTTGGCACAAAGGTACACAACAAGTCCAGATGACAACACAACAACAGTACGCAAAAGTCCAACTCCGTTGCTAGCTATCGAGCAACTTGCAGATGGGATTTTTCTGCAGTACTTGGATGCTCTTAGTATCCAGTAGAGACTTACAAGCATGAAAATGACATAAGGGTCGAACAAGTGAACCTTTGATTGGACCCAGAGTGAACAAGAAATCATGGCTAAGGTTCCCTGCTCCTGGTTGCTAGGTAACACTATAGTGGCTTCTGGGAAGGACTGCTGAGTGAGTGCAGGCCAGGGCCCAGCTCCCCTGCTCTAAGGAGTAACCAGCTAATCAGATACCCAGCTCAGACTACACAATTACAATTTGATTTATTTATTCCTGATCGGTGACCATCCAGTGAAAAACTGGTGAGCAAATAACTTAGCAAACACGAGGAAATCTGCAGATGCTGGAAATTCAAACAACAACACACACAGAATGCTGGTGGAACACAGCAGGCCAGGCAGCATCTATAGGGAGAAGCGCTGTCGACGTTTCTGGCTGAGACCCTTCGTCAGGACTCAATAACTTAGGTTGCTGTAGATAATGTGGAGAAGGTATCCTGCTCCTATTGGGTAAGAAGTTTCAGGATCTTCACCCTGCGATGCTGGATGAATAGCAATCAAATTCCAGTCCAGGATAGTGGGCAACTTGGAGAGGTACCAGCAGGGAGTGGCACTCCCATCCACATGAGGAAATCTGCAGATGCTGAAAACGCAAAATGCTGGAGGAACTCAGCAGGCCAGGCAGCATCTCTGGAAAAGAGTAAACAGTTGATGTTTCGGGCTGAGACCCTTCAGCAGGACTGGAAAGGATGGGGGATCGGGTCAGACTAAGAAGGTATGGGGAGTGGGGGGGGGGGAGGAAGAAGTAAAAAGTGGCAGGTGAAACTGGGAGAGGGGGAGGGGATGAAGTAAACAGCTCAGAAGTTGATTGGTGAAAGAGATAAAAGGCTGGATAAAGGGGAATCTGCTAGGAGAGGACAGAAGACCATGGAAGAAAGGGAAGGGGGAGGTGCACCAGTGGGAAGTGATGGGCAGGTAAGGAGATAAGATGAGGGAGGGAAATGGGGAATAACTAGAAGTTGAGAAATCAATGTTCATACCATCAGCTTGGAGGCTACCAGATGGAATATAAGGTGTTGCTCCTCCAAACTGAGTGTGGCCTCATCGTGGCAATAGAGGAGAGCATGGACACCCACGTCGGAATTGGAATGGGTGGCCACTGGGAAGTCCTGCTCTTTGAGGCAGACGGAGTGCAGGTGCTTGACAAAGCGGTCTCCCAATCTATGTCGGCTCTCACCGAAACACAGGAGGTCACACCAGGAGCACCGGATACAGTCGATGGCCCCAATAGACCTGCAGGTGAAGCATCGCCTCACCTGCAAGGATTGTTTGAGACCCAGAATGGTAGTGAAGACGGAGGTGCAGGGACAGGTGTAGCACTTGTTCCACTAGCTAGAATAAGTGCCAGGAGGGCAGACATGCACAAAATGGAAAATTTGTGGGTGTGGGCAGCATTGATAGTAGAGGAAGGCAAGCCCCTTTCTTTGAAGAAAGGAGGACATCTCATTAGTTCTGGAATGAAAAGCCTCATCCTGAGAGCAGATGCAGCAGAGACTGAGGAATTGAGAGAAGGTGATGGCATTTTTACAACTGACAGGGTGGGAAGAGGTGTAGTCCAGATAGCTGTGACAGTCAGTGGGTTTATAAGAGATATCAGTAGATGGGTAGTCTCCAGAGATGGAGATTAGAGAGATCAAGAAAGGGAAAGAGGTGTCGGAAATGGACCAAGTAAATTTGAGAGCAGGGTGGCAGTTGGAGGCAAAGTTGATGGAATTGATGAGCCAGCATGGGTTCAGGAAGCAAGCACCAATGTAGTCATAGATGGAGAGTAGGAAGAGTTGGGGAGCAATGCTAGTGCAAGCTTGGAACATTGATGGTTTCACGTATCCAACTAAAAGCCAGGTATAGCTGAGGTCCATGCAAGTGCCCAAGGCTACATCTTTGGCTTGAAGGAAATGGGAGCAGCCAAAGGAGAAATTGCTGAGGATGAGGACTAACTCCACCAGACGGAGGAGAGTGGTGGTGGAGGGGAACTAGTTGGGTCTGTTGTCCAGAAGGAAGCAGAGAGCTTTAAGGCAGTCCTGATGGGGGATGGAAGTGTATAGGGACTGGGCATCCATAGTGAGAATGAGGTGATTGGGGCCAGAGAACTTAAAGTCATTGAAATGTTCAAGGTTGTGTGAAGCGCCACAGATGTAGGTAGGAAGGGACTGAACTGCGGGGTGGGGGGGGGGGGATAAAACAGGGCCAATATATGCAGTTATAAGTTCAGTAGGGCAGGAACAAGCAGAAACAATAGGTCTACCTGGCTAGTCAGGTTTGTGGATCCTGGGTATGAGGTATAAATGGGAGGTGTGGGTTGAGGGAATTATGAGGTTGGTGGCGGTGGATGAGAAGTCTCCAGAGTTGATAAGGTCGATGTTGGGACAGGAGACAATGGGCTGGTGTTCCTCAGTGGGGTCCGGTACAAGGGGTAAGAGGAGGTATCTGAGAGCTGCTGCCTGGCCTTATCAAGGTAGAGATCAGTCCACCAGATAACTACAGCATCCCCCTTATCTGCAGATTAGATGGTGAGGTTCGGATTGGTGCAGAGAGAGTGGAGAGCAGTGCGTTCAGAAGGAGTGTGGTTGAAACCGAAGAGAGCAGTGATGTTGATATGGTTGATGTCTCGTTAGCAGTTAGTGATGAAAAGATCTAGAGCGGAGTTTCTAGGAAGAGGGTTGAAGATAGGAGAAGGGGTGATCGGCGCAGGGTGGAGAACCCCTGCCAAAGAAGTAGGCTCGGAGATGGAGGCGACAGAAGAGGAGCTCAGCGTCACGGCGGGCATGGAATTCACTGAGGTGTTCCCGCAGAGGGACAAAGGTGAGGCCCTTACTGAGGACAGAACATTCTGCCTCAGAGAGTGGAAGGTCAGAGGGAATTGTGAAGACCTGGCAAAGATGAGAGCTTGGATCAGAGGGTGGAAGAGGGTTGGTAGTATCTGAGGAGAAAGGCTTGGGGTGTTCTGAGAAAGTGGAGTGAGAGGAACATGGAGGTTCTGAGGATCCAAGAGTGATGGTGGGACCTGAGAGGCACCGGACTGCAGAGTGACCCGGGAGACTGGAGTTCCAGTGGTAGCACATAAAGTCTCAGCCTGGAGGTGCCATCGGTCAGTGTCCAGGCTGGAGTTTGAGTTAGAAGTTGTGCAATTAGCAGTTTGAAGGTGTCCATGGTCACTGGAACCAGAATTGATGGTAGTGGGATCTGGGTTCCGAATCCACTTGGGATCATTGGAACCTGTGTTGGCAACATTAGTGTCACTGGTCCAGAAATGCCCAGAGCCGTTGGGGCTGGGGATGGATACAGAGAGATTCATAATCTGGGGGCGTTGAATGGAATCAAGGTCTGAGTGGGAGGTAGCAGGGGTCACAGTCTGGGGGCATTCAGGGCCAGCGGAGTTGGAGATGGCAGGTTCTGCAGTTTGCGATCTTCCAATCCTTGCTGGACATGAGGAAGGCAAAGAACTGACGGTTGAAGGTGTGGATCCAGCAGAGGATAAAGTACAGGAGAGGTCCATGGCAGGTGGAGGAGAAAGAGACCCAGAGATATGGCAGCAGCTTGGACAGGGCCACCAGTCAGCTCCTCATGGCGGAAAGGGTGGCTCACAGAATGCAGAGCGAGAAGCAGCAGGAGAATGTGAGAACCTGGGGTCCTCGGTGGGTCCGAACCAAGAAGCCTGAAAACAGATCTCGAAGCCATGTGGCACAAGGTGGCAGTGAAGACAAGCTCCCAGGATGGGTAGGTGGCTGTGGTAGAAGGTCTAGGTGAGCACATGGTCGAAGAGTCAGAGGACAGCAGAGATTACAGAGGGGGAGCAGTGAGAGAAGGTTCCACTGAACTCCCGTCCACATTGTCCACACCATGTCCCGATCAGGTTCACTATCAGTCTAATATGGTGTGAAGTTAGTTTTGTTTTGGTGACAGCAGTTTAGTGCAGATATAAAATCACGATAAATAAATAGTCAAAGCAAAAGGAATAAGGATGCAGGGTACATGGGCTCTTGGGACATCCAAAAATCTGCTGATGGTGGAGAATAAGCTGTTCCTGAATCACTGTGTGTGGGTCTTCTAGCTCCTGTATCCCCTCACTGACAGTAGTACTGAGAAGAGGGCATGTCCTGGACATTGAGGGTCCTTCATGATGGATGCCATCTTCTCGAGGCACTTGCCACTTGAGGTCGTCCTCAGTAGCTGGGGGGCTGTACCCATGATGGAGCTGGCTGTGTCTGCAACCCACAGCAGCCTCTTGCAAACCTATGCATTGGAGTCTCCTTACCGGGCGGTTTTGCAACCAGTCAGAACATGCTCGTTCTGTCTACCGGTCTTATTATTTCTCCTCGGAACAGTCTCCACCTGGACAACTACTCAGAGCCCACTTTCCCACCATCTCAGTTGAAACTGCCCGGCAAGGATGCTGATCCCATTCTGGTTTAGGTGCAACCTATCCTGCTTTACAGGTCCCATCCTCCCCAGAAAATATCCCAATGATCCAGGAAATTAAAGTGCATCCCCTGCACCATCACCTCAGTCATATATTTGTCTGACCCATCCATCCTACACACACTAGTTCCTAGTAAAAGTAACAATCCAGAGATTACCACCTTTGAGTTCCTGTTGCTCTGTACCCACTCTCCCGTCCTATGACAGGTCATCAGTCCCTCAACAATAATCATGGAAGGAAGCTGGCCAAAAACATTTTGATAAAGTATTAAGCATAGTTTACATTGTGCTTTTCCACCACATCTCCACCCCCCATCATCTTTCCCCCATGCCAGCCCAAACTGCCAGAAATCCCTGCAAAGATCATCAGCTAAAGACCCTCTACCATTCAGTAAAACATCTCAGCGATCAAGTGCCTTCATTTTCTCTGTCATGGGAGTTTTCAGCCACCATCTCAATAGTGATGTACGTTCCACCTCAGGCCCATGTCAAACAGGCTTTAGATGAACTGAGCAATGTAATCAATAGATATGAAACAGTGCACTCTGAGGCCTTCCCCATCGTTTTGGTGGATTGTAAACAGGGCAGCTTGAAGAAGTCCCTGACTAACTATCACCAACATATCATTTGTGGAACCAGAGGAGCCAGCACACTTGACCACTGTTATGCTAACATCCAGAACACTTGCTGTGCCAACCAATGCCCACACATTGGAAAGTCTGATCACCTGGCTGTACTTCTACAGGCAGAAACAGAAGGCCGAAGCACCAACAAAGAGGACCAAGAAAGTATGGATAAGAAAGATGGAAGAACATTTACAGGACTGCTTTGAATCAGTCGACTAGACTGTATTCAGAAATTCATCTTTGAGTCTGAATGAGTACGCCACGGCTGTCACTGACTTTATTAAAAACTGTGTGGATGAGTGTGTGCCTACAGAACATACCATACGTTCCCGAATCAAAAGCTGTGGATGAACCAGGAGATCCTCAAGGCTAGATCTGTGGTATTCAAGTCTGGTGATGCATGTCTATACGTGTACGACTTACAGAGGGGTATCTCAAGAGTAAAAGCACAATTCTGACTGAGGTTAGAGGTGCAATTAATTCACGTCAACACTGGCAGGGTTTGGAGGCCATCACTTCCTACAAAGCAAAATCTAACATTATGAATGGCAGTGAAGCTTCACTCCCACCTTTGAAAGGGAGAATAAACTACAGTTATGAAGATACCTGCAGCATTTGGAGACCCTGTGATATCTGCCTTGTAGGCTGATGTCAGAACATCTTACAAGAGGGTGAACACTAGCAAGGCAACAAGCCCCAATGGAGTACCTGGTAGGGCTCTGAAAATCTGCGCCAACCAACGGGTGCGGGTGTTCAAAGACATTTTCAACCTCTCATTGGGAATTCCCACCAGCTTCAAAAGGGCAGCAATTATACCAGTATCCAAGAGCAGCAGGGTGAGCTGCCTTAATGACTACCATCCAGTAAGCACTCACATCTACTGTGATGAAATACCTTGAGAGGCTGGTCATGGATAAAGTCAACTCCTGCTTCAGCAAGGACCAGGACCCATTGCAATTTGCCCATCATCACCATAGGCCTACAGCAGGTGCAATCTCATTGGTTCTTCGTGTGGCTTTGGATCCCTGGACAATACTAATACGTATGTCAGGCTGGTGTTTATTGACTACAGCTCAGCATTGAACACACTCATTCCTACAGTTCTGATCAAAAAGCTCTAAAGCCGGGGCCTCTGTACCTCCCTCTGCAAATGGATCCTTGACCTCCTCACTGGAAGACCATAGTCTGTGCAGATTGGAACTAACACGTCCACCTTGCTGATAACACTGGTGCACCTCAAGGATGTGTGTGCTTAGCCCACTGCTCTACTCTCTATACACCTGCGACTGCGTGGCTAGGCATAACTCAAACACCATCTATAAATTTATTGATGACACAACTACCGGTATTGTTGGCAGAAATTTCAGATGGTGACGAGAAGGTGTACAGGAGCGAGATAGACCAGCTGGTTGAGTGGTGTTGCAGCAACAACCTTGCACTCAACATCAGTAATACCAAAGAATTGATTGTGGGTTTCAGAAGGGGTAAGTTGAGGGAACACACACCAGTCCTCCTCGAGGGATCAGAAGTGGAATGGGTGAGCAATTTCAAGTTTCTGGGTGGCAGCATCTCTGAGAATCAATCTGGAACATAACATATCCATACAGTTACAAAGAGGCACGGCAGCAGCTATACTTCATTAGGAGTTTGAGATTTGGTATACCACCCAAGGCATCATAAATTTCTACAAATGTACCATGGAGAGCATTCTAACTGGCTGCATCACCGTCTGGTATGGTGGGCGGGGGGCTACCGCACAAAATCGAAATAAGCAGCAGTAAGTTGTAAACTCAATCAGCTTCATCATGGGCATTAGCGTCCCCCAGCCTCCAGGGCATCCTCAAGGAGCAATGCCTCAAAAAGACTGCATTCATTATTAAGGAACCCCATCACCTAGGACGTCCTCTTCTCATTGCTACCAACAGGGAAAAATCTGAAGGCACACACTCAGCAATTCACGAATAGCTTCTTCCCCTCTGCCATCAGATTTCTGAATGGACATTGAACCCATGAACACGACCTTACCACATTTTTTCTCTATTTGCACAACTTATTTAATTGAACTTTTTAATTATATATACAGTATACTCTTACTGTAATGTAAAATTTTAATATTATGTATTTGTAATGTACTGTTGCCTTATAACAACAAATTTCATGTCATATACATTTATATTAAACATGATTCTGCCAAGAGTTTCTGATTCAGTACTGCTATTGGTTTATTATTGTCACATGTACAGAGATACAGTGAAAAGCTTGCCTTGCACACTGTTCATACAGATCTGATCATTACACAGTGCATTGAGATAGAATAAGGAATGGAATAACTTTAGAAATGTGTGTGGGCTGAATGTTTAGCTATTCTGAATATGTTAAAGATCTGGCAGATTCTTTTTTAACAGAATAAAATGAGCCTAAGTAATATGCTTTGGAGAAATGAATGTTCCATTCCTTCCTTTGCACCTTCCACCATATCTGGCATGCAGTCTCGTCACAACCTCTTCCCTTTCTGCTGCCTCATGAATATTCTACTGATTCTATCTCACACTGTGATCAGTCTGACACGTTGAGCCAATATCATTTTTCTTTGCTGCTTCACTGAATCTACAGCATGAACTGAGAAATGCAACTTCGTTGAAAAAAATGTACCGGTGGTCACCTTCCTGTCTGACCAACATCCACCTATTTGGCCTCATGACAAGCAGTATATCTGATTCTTCATGAGTCACAACTCGAGTTTAAAGATGCTGAATCTCCTGAAGACAAACTAAAATCACGTCACTTTCCTCTCTAGTTTGAATGTCAATAATCTTTGTGCTTTGGGCTATCTAACTATGTTAATTGTCATGGAGTTCTTGCTTTCATTGAACTGTCACAGAGCCATGCTGAATGGAAACAGGCCCTTTGCACAAGAGGACCAGAATTTAAAAGCGAGGACGAACTGTTGAGATTTTATTGTGCATTGTTCAGACCACATTTGGAATGCTGAGAGCAATTTGAGGTTCCATATGTAAGGTAAGATGTGCTGGCACTGGAGGTTCCAACGGAGGTTCACAACCATGATCTCAAGAGTGAAAATACTAATGTACAAGAAGAGTTTGAGGTCTCTTGGCCTATACTCACTGCAATTCAGAAAGTTGAGGCTGCATCTAATTGAAACCTACCAAATACTGAAGGCCTGGACTGAGTGAACACGAGGAGGATGTTTCCATTAGTGGCAGTGTCTACCATCTGAGGGCACAGCCTCAGAATAAAGAGAAATCCCTCTGGAGCTGAGATGAGGCAGAATTTCTTCAGCCAGAGAGTGGTGAATCTGTGAAATTTGTTGCCATACAGGGCTGTGGAGGCTAAGTCACTGACTTAGGCTGAGATTGATAGGTTTTTGATTGATAAAAGTGTGAAGGGTTACAGGGAGAAGATGAGAAAATGGAGTTAAAGAAAATCAGCCATTTTTGAATTATGGAGCAGGCTCAATGGGGGCTCAGGTGGGGGGTTATAAGGGTGGCAGGGTTTGAGGGTCGGCACAACATTGTGGGCCGAAGGGCCTGTAATGTGCTGTACTATTCTATGTTCTATGTTCAATGGGTTCAATATCTTATAGTTCTCTGATGCAGGAAAAGAAATCAAACTTATACACAACTTCTATTTCAGGAAACAACCTTCTGTACCTTCTTCAGTACAACCATAGACTTCCTATATACTGATGTGACCAGAATCCCACACATTTGTAAGATTCTTTGTCCTTTATACTCCAATAAGTATACGATGTAAACAGTATATTTCCCATTTTTCAGGAGATCTGCATCCACAACATATCCTTCCCTTGAGCTGTTTCCTCAAAATGGCTGACCCACACCTCACAGTTTTCTCCCCTCACTCGTGCTCATAGAACCTTTAAAACAACGATTGTTTTTTCCCCTGCTGGCACTTATTAAAGTAATTGAAAATGTTGTTAACTCCCAAGAGATCCATCACTGTGAATGTTCAGGCCCAGTTGACAATCCTGAGCTGAATTTCCATTTTGAGTTTTCAAATGAATTTCCTACTGCTGATCTTGTGTGCACCTGGAACTGTGCTCCAGAACATTCCAGAGAATTAACTGTGGCATTTTTGACAGGTTGTCATGGCGCTATTTTAAATAATTCATTTAATTGTCTCTCATCAGACCTGTCTAAATGCCTCTGAAGTCATCCCTCTGTGCAACAATTTTACTAACCACTGAAGCTGAAAATCAGAAATAAATTTAATGCTGCAAATACCCAGCAGTGGGGCAGCATCTATTGAGAGTAAGACAGAATCATGTTTCAGGTCAAAGACCTTTTATGTTTTCGGATGAAAGATCATAGACATAAATTATCACCTACTTCTCTGTCTGCAAGTACTGTCTGACTAGTTGAATTGTCTCACTATTTTCTGCTTTCTTTCCTGCACAATAATCGCTGGATTCTCTTATTATTTCTGGCTGTTTAAGCTTGGGATTTCCGAGACTCTGTCCTCTCCACATTCTCTCTGAATTACAAGAACCTGGACATTACGTATCCTAACTTCAGCACTACTTAAAATGAAAATTTAAAACAGCAACTTTTGGTTGATGGTGCTAAACACCTTGCGGGCACATCAGCCATTGTCTGCCGTTCATCTGCGCAGTCCATTTAAGGATTTTCTCCCCAGTTCTTTCATTCACTGAATGTAAACACTACTGGCATTTACAGTCCATTTCCAATTGCCTCAGAGCTGAGAAGGCAATTGCAGAGTCAATCACATTGGTTGACCTGTCATCTCAGAGGACTGACCCAGTAAGAATGGCAAAATTAAGGATATTAATTGGGGTTTAATCATGGTTACATCCCTGAGAAAAGATTTATTTGATTACTTGAAGTCATCTCAAGTTACATCTCTTGGTTCCTTTGACTTGGGTTCACTTGTTCAGGTCAGTGGTTCTGAAATCCAACCGTTATATCATCTCTTCACTGGCATGCCCTTCCATCTCAACGTCTTCAAAGACTTCAATGGGTCAATTTAATTGTGTACCTTTGAGATCTTCATCATTTTTGCATAACTCTTCATTTTCACTCATTTGCCATTTGACATGATTGACTTCTTTGACTGCAAATCTACCAAGGTGCTCTCTCTTTCTCTCTCTCTCCATCTCCTCCTTTCCACACCCACTCCATTGAAATCAAGACTCCGCCTTATCTTCAACTACATCATTTTCTCAATCACAAGATCAAAACTGTGAAACCCCTGAAGAAGATGGCCGAGTTTGTCATCGAAACGTCGGTTATGATCGCTACCTGTACCCAGCTGGAAGCCCGAGAAGAGTTTATTCGTCCAGTGTATTGTTTCCCTCATCACCTTTCCTCTGACACTCTACAGAGGAGTGCGGTGGCACAGCCAACAGAGCTTCTGCCTCACAGCTCTAGTATCCCAGATTCAATCCTGACCTCGGGTGCTGCCTATGCTTTCCCTGTGAGCCCATCGGTTTTCTTCTGGTACTCTGGTCTCAAGGACATGAGGCAGGCGAATCGAATTGCTTCTGCTGTTCCCCTGAGAAATGACGGGGGATCTAATCAGAATGTATTGGAGGGTTGGCTAATGTTGTCCCACTTTTCAAGAAAGGAGGGAGAGAGAAAACAGGGAATTATAGACCGGTTAGCCTGACGTCAATGGTGGGAAAGATGCTGGAGTCAATTATAAAAGAGGAAATTACAACACATTTGGATAGCAGTAGAAGGATCAGTCCAAGTCAGCATGGATTTACGAAGGAAAAATCATGCTTGACTAATCTTCTGGAGTTTTTTGAGGATGTAACTATGAAAATGGACAAGGGAGAGCCAGTGGATGTAGTGTACCTGGACTTCCAGAAAGCTTTTGATAATGTCCCACATAGGAGATTAGTGGGCAAAATTAGGGCACATGGTATTGGGGGCAGAGTACTGACATGGATTGAAAATTGGCTGGCTGACAGGAAACAAAGAGTAGTGATTAACGGGTCTATTTCGGAATGGCAGGCTGTAACCAGTGGGGTACCGCCAGGTTCGGTGCTGGGACCGCAGCTGTTTTCAATATACATTAATGATTTAGATGAAGGGATTAAAAGTAACATTAGCAAATTTGCCAATGACACAAAGCTGTGTGGCAGTGTGAAATGTCAGGAGGATGTTATGAGAATGCAGGGTGAATTGGACAGGCTAGGTGAGTGGGCAAATGTATGGCAGATGCAGTTTAATGTGGATAAGTGTGAGGTTATCCACTTTGGTGGCAAGAACAGGAAGGCAGATTACTATCTAAATTGAGTCAAGTTAGGAAAAGGGGAAGTACAACAAGATCTAGGTGTTCTTGTACATCAGTCAATGAAAGCAAGCATGCAGGTACAGCAGGCAGTGAAGAAAGCTAATGGCATGCTGGCTTTTATAACAAGAGGAATTGAGTATAGGAGTAAAGAGGTCCTTCTGCAGCTGTACAGGGCCCTGGTGAGACCCCACCTGGAGTATTGTGTGCAGTTTTGGTCTCCAAATTTGAGGAAGGACATTCTTGCTATTGAGGGAGTGCAGCATAGGTTCACAAGGTTAATTCCCAGAATGGCGGGACTGTCATATGTTGAAAGATTGGAGCGACTGGGCTTGTATGCACTGGAATTTAGAAGGATGAGAGGGGATCTGATTGAAACATATAAGATTATTAAGGGATTGGACACGCTGGAGGCAGGAAGCATGTTCCCGCTGATGGGTGAGTCCAGAACTAGAGGCCACAGTTTAAGAATAAGGGGTAGGCCATTTAGAACAGAGATGCGGAAAAACTTTTTCACCCAGAGAGTGGTGAATATGTGGAATGCTCTGCTCCAGAAGGCAGTGAAGGCCAAGTCTCTGGATGCTTTCAAGAGAGAGTTAGATAGAGCTCTTATAGATAGTGGGGTCAAGGGATATGGGGAGAGGGCAGGAACGGGGTACTGATTGTGTATGATCAGCCATGATCACAGTGAATGGCGGTGCTGGCTAGAAGGGCCGAATGGCCTACTCCTGCACCTACTGTCTATTGTATGGATAACAAAATGGGATTGATGTGGGATTGGTGTAAATACATGGTTGCTGGTCAGTGCAGTCTTACTGGGCCAAACTGTACCAGTCCATTGTTCAATGTCCATCTCATTTTGTCTTGTCAACTCTGCTGTTCTTCATTCTTGATCCTTTACCTGGGATTCTCATCAAAAAATTGACAGGAATTCTCTGTAATAATTGATATTTCCTCATTGACAATGATGACTATTTTCAGATGCTGAAATCTATGACAAAGAATGACCTTATATTCAGGACATTTCTTGTGTTTTGGAACAATTTGACCTGCTCCTGAGTTGCACTCTTTGGTATTCATGGTAACCGTCCTGTTTTCTGAGAATCATTTCACAAAACAACACATTATGCTTTCTATTATTTTACCTGAATAAAAGCATTACAGCTTGTAGGAAGGTCCTAAAGTTGTTATGACGATTAATTGCACCATCATCATCCAGCGCAATGTTCCCAAATACCTTAAAAGGCAAAACAAATACTTTCAGGTAGTAGCAGTTTTCATTCAATTAAATACATTTATATTGTAACACAGACAAAATGCTGGAAGAACTTGGAAAGTTCCTTCAGAATCCTTCCTCCACTTGTCCCCTCACAGTTTCTTACTTCATTCACTCCCCACCTTCCCCCTCACCCTGTCTCCTCTATCACCTGCTGGTTAGTTTGTATTCCTCCCCTCCCCCTACCTTTTTATTTGGGCTTCTACCCACTTCCCTTCCAGTCTCGGCCCAAAACGTCAACTGTTATCTTCACTCCACAGTTGCCGACTGACTTGCTGAGTTCCTCCAGCACTTTTGTGTGTGTGTTGCTCAAGATTTCCAGCATCTGCAGAATCTCCTGTATTTACATTTATATAGTGCTTCCTTTATCCAAAAAGAGACTTTGCACAAACAGAGATTTACTAAAATGGAGTCATGGTTAGGACAAACAATAAACTGTACCTGACTGGACATCAAGATCTCCAAACAGCAATGAGATAATGCCAGATAATTTATGCTTGTGATGTCAGTCAAGGGGCAACTATTGTCCATGTCATTGGGCTTTAACCCCTGCAGTGCTTTAATGCAGTGCTTGGAATCAGAATCAGGTTTAATCTCTGTGGTATTGTCGTGAAATTTGTTGTTTTGTGGCAGCAGTACATTACAACACATAACAATAAAAACTATAAATTACAATAACTATATATTTAAAAATCAATTAAATAAGTAGTTGAAAAAGAGAGGGAACAATTAATGAAGTAGTGTTCATGGGTTCATTGTCCATTCAGAAATCCGATGGTGGAGGAGAAGAATCTGCTCCTGAACCATTAAGAGTGCGTCTTCAGGCTCTTGCATCTTTTCCTTGATGGCAGCAAAGAGGAGAGGGCATGTCCTGGATGATGGCAGTCCTTCACGATGCATGCCACATTTTTGAGGCATTGTCTTTGGAAGATGTCCTGGAATCTGGGGAGGCCATGATGAAGCTAGCAGAGTTTGCAACTTGCTGCAGCTTTTTCAGTCCTGTGCAGTAGCCCCTCTATACCAGATGGTGATACTCCCAGTAAGAATGCTCTCCATGGTATAACTGTAGAAATTTACGAGTGTCTTTGGTGATATACCAATTCTCCTCAAAATCCAAATGAAATATAGCCACTGTCGTAACTTCTTTGTAATTGCTTCATTACGTTGGGCTCAGGATAGATCCTCAGAGATGTTGACACTCAGGAATTTGCAACTTCTCACCCTTTCCACTTCTGATCCCTCAATGAGGACTGAAGTGTGTTCCCTCGATTTCCCCTTCCTGAAGTCTACATTTAGTTTCTTGGTCTTACTGACACTGAGTGCAAGGTTGTTGCTGTGACACCACTCAACCAGCAGATCTATCTCGCTCCTGTACGCCACCTCATCACCAATGAAATTCTGCCAACAATAGCTGAGTCGTCGTCAAACTTAAAGATGACGTTTGAGCCGTACCTACGCAATTGTGGGTGTAGAGAGAGTTGACCAATGGGCTAAGCATGCATCTTTAAGGTGATTCGGAGCTGATTGTCAGTGACGAGGAAATGTTATTTCCGATCCACACGGACAGTGCTCTTCTGGTGAGGAAGTCAAGAATCCATATGCAGAGGGAGATATAGAGGCCCAGGTTTTGGAACTTGTTGATTAATGCCGATGGTATGATTGTGTTGAACACTGAGCTGTGATCGATAAATAGCAGCCCGACATAGGATTTGCTTTTGCCCGAGTGATCCAATCTAGGCGGAGAGCCAGTGAGATTGCATCCACTGTAGACCCATTGTGCCAAAAGGCAAATTGCAGCGGGTCCAGGGCCTCGCTCAGGCAGGAGTTGATTCTAACCATAACCAACCTCTCGAAGCACTTCATCACAGTAGATGTGAGTGCAACTGGTCAATAGTCATTGAGGCCCTGCCAGTCCTTCTTAGGTACTGGCATGATGGTCGCCTTTTTGAAGCAGGTGGAAGTCTAATAATGGTCAAAGCATCAGTATAGATTTTAATGCTCAACCTTCTGGAGCGGAGCTCCAGCATAGAGATATGTGAGTGCCACACTGATACCTTTTATATTAATTTAAGTTTAGTTCTCAATAACATAAGTAATTGTCCAGTCACTCCTTGATGTACACACAGTTTGTTAAGAATCCATGCTAGATTTTCTAACATTTTAATGGATTTTAGAACAAATTGGAAATAATTTTGAATCATGAACTCAAACTGACTAATTTCAATGTACTGTCTAAATTAAAATAAAATCTTTAGATCCAGGGTAATTAATATGCAGACTGTTAAAAATAAACAAGTACCTCATCAATATATATGTAGAATGTAATATAAAGCACAATATAAGTAAATATAAAAAATAATAACAACATAAATCTAACAATTCACAGTGCAAATTCTTGCTTTTTGGTTTCGGGGATAATGGAGAGCTCTCTGCCGCTGCCTCACTGCTCTCCTTCAGAATTCAGGGGTTCCTCTGGCTTTCTTCCAAAAAGCTATGCTGGTAGGTTAATTGTCTGTTGTAATTAACAGAGGAATTACAGTAGAGTTGTTGGACAGGGGTGAGAGAGCTGTAGGGGTGCAGGTGCAAAGCAGATTGCATGGCTGGCTCGCTGCTGGCATGGCCCCAAAGGGCCCAATGGCATCCTTATGTGCGAATACTAGAACAGGATTTGGAAGCATTTTGATTATGGTCGATAAAGTGATGAATCATTTCAAGGTAGCAGTAGGCCCAAATTAAACTGAACTAAGGGAATTCAACCACACTGGTCCAGAACCAGGGAATCTTCCTACAGGGGAAGTGTTACAGAAAGAGTGAAACTTCTATTTTCATTGTGACTGTGTTTACAATGAATACACTCTTGAGCTAGTGTTGCCATTATAATGCCAAGCCTTCCTGATGAAACTATTTCTGAATTTCTTTCTACATTCTGTGCAGAGGAGGCACTTCAAAATTACAAAAAAGTGCTGCACAGGAAAGTACCCTCACAGTCCTTATCCGTGCCAATGGTGGTGCCTATCTCACCAATCTCATTTGCCCGCATTTCCTATCCTAGTACCTGCCTAAAATGGCATTTAAATGTCGTAATTAGAACTACATTTACTAGCTCCTCTGTCCATACAACAGCCTTCTGCATGCTGCTGTCTGTAAGGAGTTTGTACGTTCTCCCAGTGACCACGTGGATTTTCTCTGGTTGTTCCGGTTTCCTCCCACAGTCCAAAGACACACTGGTTGGTAGGTTAATTGGTTACTGTAAATTGGCCCGTAATTAGGCTAGGGTTAGATTGAGGGTTGCTGGACAGTGTGGCTCAAAGAGTCGGAAAGGCCTATTCCGTGCTTTAACTCAATAAATAAATACCCTTCAGATCTCCTTAAAATTTCTCCCTTGTCACCTTAAACCTGTACCTTCCAGTTCTGAACTATCCTGCCTGAGAAAAAAGACTAACCATGTGTCCTATCTACTCCTATCATAATGCTCTAAACCTCTCTGAACTCACCCTCAGCCTCCTACCTTCCAGCGAGAGAAGAAAAAACAATCCGATCTCTCCTCATCATTACAGCACTCCATTCAAGGTAACGTTCTGGTGAATCTCTCTATTGCGTCCTTCCTGTAGTGTGACAACCAGAACCGTACACAGTACTCCAAGTGTGGTCTAGGTAATATTTCGTAAAGCTGCAACGTGATGAACAAACTTCTATACTCAATGCCTCAGCCTATGAAGGAAGGCACCCCAATCCATCTAGCTCAAAGGCCCTCTGTGCTCCAATACTCCTAGGGTGTCTGTCATTTACTCCATATGTTCTAACAGAATATAACCTCCCAAAGTGCATTGCCTCCCAGTTCATTCGTTATGTGCCCCGTTGTGTGAAGTGGGCGATCATGGTCATTCCATGACCACGATGGTTCTTGGCAAATTTACTGCAGAAGTAGCTAGCCATTGCTTTCTTCTGGCCAGTGTTTTTAAAAGGTGGGTGATGCCAGCCATGATCAATTCTCTTCAGAGATCGTCTGCCTGGCATCAGCGGTCGCATAACTAGTGAGATGCACCAGCTGCTCGTACGCCCATCCACCACCTTGTCCCATGGCTTCACGTAACCCTGACTGGGTGGCTATACCTTGCCTGAGGGTGACTTGCAGACCAGCAGTCCTCACAGTGCTCTGGATCAAATACCACTTTGCACAGCTCCACCTAACTTTCTGGTTGAATTATGCCCTGCTATATTTTTAGACAAACTTCAACTGTTCTTTACCTATTGTGTAGTCATCTGCAAACCTACTAAACAGGGCACATATATACATCTCATCTTTACATATTACAAACAACAAAGGTCCCAGATTAATTCCTGCAGTGCACTTGTTACAGACCTCCAGTCAGAGAAACACCCTGCCCTCCACAACCTGCCTCCAAGCCAATTTCAGATCTCGAATCCTTTGCGTCTTAATCTTCTAGATTAGCCAACCATGCAGGACCTTGTCAAAACCCACATAAACCATATCTATCACTGCCTTTATCAGCTTTCTTAGTAAACCCCTCAAAAACTCATTTCTGTTAAAATCTATGTTTCCTGAAAGATCCTGGCCAAAATTCATTCCTCAATCAAATCTACTGACACAGATTAGCTGGCTACTTCTCTCATATGGGGTCATCCTGTGCAGAAACTATATGTTATATCAAATGCCTCTGAATGGCAACAACAACTAAGCCTTAACAATAATTATTTTGTTTTTGAGTTAATGAACATCCTGAAGATGTAAATGCAAATGATGTTGATTTGTTTTTTGGTTTATTTTATTTAAATCTTGAATCTCCATATTAAAATAGTGTTTCCTGTCAGATATACTAGGCTGAACATTGGTTTATGAGATTCAAAGGCATAATTAATTAAATTCTTAATTATATAACTGCCATGATCTCATGTTTCTGACCAAATGGATTGCAATAAATCACCAATGAATTGTAGGTTGAACTCTTTGAATCAGTCTCCAATATTAAGCCTCTCCTTTTCTTCTGACAGTGATATTTGATCGCTATCACCAATTTTCCATCATATGACCAGCAGTTCAAGGGTGTGGCAAAGAACAGCATGGCTGAGAACGGAGCATTTAATCAGTTCTGTGTAAAGGGAACACGTCAGGTCATGCACTTACTTCTGTGAATAGGATTCATACTTATCAGCTTTTCACAGACAGTGAACACCATAAATTGTACTGACAGTGGCACAACACTGAATTTACAAAGCAAATTAAAATAAATACCCTCTAGGTTTATTATATTAGTTTATTATATTAAAAAAATTATCTTTCAGCATTATATTATATACACAGTATATTTTGTGTGTGTGTGGTGAGTGAGAGATGGCATACTTAAATATGTTGCTTATATAAATTAGTGATTTGTCACAAATTGGAAAATATTTTTGTACTATTTATTTATTTAGAGTTACAGCGCAGTAACGGGCCCTTCCAGCCCAACGAGCCCACAAAACACAATTCCACCCACATGACCAATTAACCTATCAACCCATATGTCCTTGGAATAGGACTGGAAACCGGAGCACTCAAAAGAAACCCATGCAGTTACGGCGAGGATTTTCAAACTCCTTACAGACAGTGTTGAAATTGAACCCCGGCTGCTGGTGCTGGAATAGAATTATGCTATTATTATGTAGAGCTGAAATTACTTAATACAGGGGATTTCATTTATTTGGGACACATTGGGACCAGAACATTCTGGCCCAATTAAGTGTCTGCCCCAATTAGCCAAAGTTACATAGAAATTAAAAAAGACAAACTACTGATTAATAAATTATGTATTTAAATGAAATACAGAACAAATTACTTTGAATATAGTAATTAGAGCATTACCAATACTACTGCAGTACTATACAAGTGTGTATTGATTCCTAATAGTCATCGATGGAAGAATTTGTCCAGTGTATGCTGTCACAGTCTTTTGATTGACTGGAAATTGGGACGGAGCTGATATGTTATTTGTTAAGTAGGGGTGCCGTGCGCAATCCTAATCTAATGAAAAATGGATGTGGGAGCACGGAGCACAGTGGAACATTTGGAAATCTCCAGGAAGGCCTTCTTGGTTGCTGCTGCTGTGAGGTCCGGGTCTCTGCTGAGAAGAACAGGCCCCCAGTCCTCGGAGTCGCGTTGCCGTTGGTGTCTTAATACGCTTGGCAGAGGATGGTGCTCGGAGAAGCTGTGCTGGAGGGGATGGTCGGAGGCTCGGAGATTTGATGGATTCGGAGTCCGCTGCGGTCAGGTCGCTTTCAGTATGTGCTGTGTCTGCGAGGCTGGGTTCAACGGATCTTTCACTGTGTGCTGCGTCTGTGAGGCTGAGTCAGGCGGCGCCGTGGAAGTTCATAGCGGGGGTACTCCCTTCTGCCGCCTGCGTGAGATGACGAGTCTACCGGGACCCTGAGGACTTGTGGAAACTGTGTGGTGGTTTCTTTCGAATTTATAGTCTCTTAACATCTTTGGACTATTTTTACCGTGCCCACGGTCTTTTATTTAAATCAAATTATGGTATTTTTTACACTGTTTTAACGATATGTTGTAACTATGTGGTTTTGTGCAGGTCTTGTAGCTTTAGTTTTTGGTCTTGTTTTGTCTGGTGGGTTTGGAGCTCCTTTCTGGGGAACGCGCTAAAGACGTTATTAATACACAGCAGCCTCTCCAGACTCTGGATTGGGGATTGCCAAACGTTATGTGGATTTTCTGGTGTAGTCTATTTTGTCATGTGTTTTTGTGATATCATTCTGGAGGAACGTTGTCTCATTTTTTAAACTGCATTGCATTTGTGGTTTTTAAATGACAATAAACAATCTGAAATTAACAAAATCGGTACAGACACCTAGTACAAATAATGGTCTGCCTTCATACAATGCTTTCAACCATTGCATCTTCCAATTCTGCATTTTCAAAATGATTGTCAACACCTTCAACGTTTTCATAGTTCCTAACTTGTTGAAATGGTGAAATCTTTTCATTTTCACTCATGACCTTTTCTGGCCTGAATGCTTGAAACCTTGGTGAGCAAGTTGGTTCTGAATTGTCTTACTGCTTATTTCTTGCCATCTATCAGTGACAAAAATCACTGTTTTTTGAACACAAACTCATGCAACTGGCCCAATTTAAAACTGTTAGTTTTAAGTACAGGCGTAGTGTCTAATTTAACTGATACTAGTTAGAAACTGTTTGGCAACTGTATCTTATCCCAACTAAGCAGCATTGTGTCCCAAATAAATGAAGGGAATACTGGCTATTTTCTTGATTAGTTTTTGTTCTTTGAGAGTTGTCCCAAATAAGCAACCGCCCCAATTAACTGGAATCCACTGTATTGTACCAGCAGACTTACATACAATATGCCAGTCGGTGAAATTAATATTGTGTCAGAGTTTTGCAGATATTACAGCAAATATCTGGCTTCACTTTGCTATGAGCCAAAGCAGAGTAAGTGCACTGACCTGCATTCCGATAATAGCATAGATGAAAAACAGCATTGCAATCAGGAGACACACATATGGTAATGCCTGCAAAGAAACACAAAATCGGCCCCTGTGAAAAGTAGCGTCACGGTAAACATATGGGTCTTTACATTATGATGAAGAACTTGGTTGTCAACCAGAAAGTAAGTGAGATTGACCTTTAGCGACTCAGATTTGAAATAATCTCATTAAGACAGGCACAATTCTGAGACAATTTGACAAGGGTGAATGTTGAGAGACTGTTTTCTTAGGAGAGTCGAGAACAGAGACATCTCAGAATGAACCGTTTAGGTTTGAGACAAGGGGAAATTTCTTGAGTTTGGAGCTGTGGGTACTCAGTCATTATGTATGTTCAAGGGTGAAATCAAGGGTGGATGTTCGGAGGCTAATATGTGCTTTGGACAGGAAACTGGAAAGGAGCTATGATCTTATTGAACTGTAAAACAGGCTCAGGAAGACATTTGGCCAATCTCCTATTACTTATTCTTGGAAAAAAACAATGTTAGGAACCAATTCTGTATATTTATGTTAAGGCCAACTTCAAGAAGATGAAACTATAGAGCACTAGTGAGTTCTCCATTAACGCCAAGTTTAAATTTATTGCCAGCTCATGAACAGATTTTCCTGTTGCATTGTATTCACAAGAAACCAGGAGCAGAAGTAAGTCACCAGGCTGACCAGACAGTCTGAATGTGACTCCAGTCTGACCACTCAGTGTGAATGTGTCTCCAGACTGACCAGTCAGTGTGATAGTGACTCCAGACTGACCAGTCAGTGTGAATGTGTCTCCAGACTGACCATTCAGTGTGATAGTGTTTCCAGACTGACCAGTCAGTGTGAACATGTCTCCAGACTGACCAGTCAGTGTGAATGTGTCTCCAGACTGACCAGTCAGTGTGAATGTGTCTCCAGACTGACCAGTCAGTGTGATAGTGACTCCAGACTGACCAGTCAGTGTGAATGTGTCTCCAGACTGACCAGTCAGTGTGAACGTGTCTCCAGACTGACCAGTCAGTGTGATAGTGACTCCAGACTGACCAGTCAGTGTGAATGTGTCTCCAGACTGACCAATCAGTGTGAACGTGACTCCAGACTGACCAGTCAGTGTGAATGTGTCTCCAGACTGACCAGTCAGTGTGAATGTGTCTCCAGACTGACCAGTCAGTGTGAACGTGTCTCCAGACTGACCATTTAGTGTGAAAGTGTCTCCAGACTGACCAGTCAGTGTGATAGTGACTCCAGACTGACCAGTCAGTGTGATAGTGTCTCCAGACTGACCATTCAGTGTGATAGTGTCTCCAGACTGACCATTCAGTGTGATAGTGACTCCAGACTGACCATTCAGTGTGAAAGTGTCTCCAGACTGACCAGTCAGTGTGATAGTGACTCCAGACTGACCAGTCAGTGTGAATGTGTCTCCAGACTGACCAGTCAGTGTGAATGTGTCTCCAGACTGACCAGTCAGTGTGAACGTGTCTCCAGACTGACCAGTCAGTGTGATAGTGACTCCAGACTGACCAGTCAGTGTGAATGTGTCTCCAGACTGACCAGTCAGTGTGAATGTGACTCCAGACTGACCAGTCAGTGTGATAGTGACTCCAGACTGACCAGTCAGTGTGAACATGTCTCCAGACTGACCAGTCAGTGTGATAGTGACTCCAGACTGACCAGTCAGTGTGATAGTGACTCCAGACTGACCATTCAGTGTGCTAGTGACTCCAGACTGACCAGTCAATGAGAATGTGTCTCCAGACTGACCATTCAGTGTGATAGTGACTCCAGACTGACCAGTCAGTGTGAACGTGTCTCCAGACTGACCAGTCAGTGTGAACGTGACTCCAGACTGACCAGTCAGTGTGAATGTGTCTCCAGACTGACCAGTCAGTGTGATAGTGACTCCAGACTGACCAGTCAGTGTGAATGTGACTCCAGACTGACCAGTCAGTGTGAACGTGTCTCCAGACTGAACAGTCAGTGTGATAGTGACTCCAGACTGACCAGTCAGTGTGAACGTGTCTCCAGACTGACCAGTCAGTGTGATAGTGACTCCAGACTGACCAGTCAGTGTGAATGTCTCCAGACTGACCAGTCAGTGTGAATGTGTCTCCAGACTGACCAGTCAGTGTGATAGTGACACCAGACAGACCGGTCAGTGTGAATGTGTCTCCAGACTGACCAGTCAGTGTGAATGTGTCTCCAGACTGACCATTCAGTGTAAACGTGTCTCCAGACTGACCAGTCAGTGTGATCTTGACTCCAGACTGACCAGTCAGTGTGATCTTGACTCCAGACTGACCAGTCAGTGTGAACGTGACTCCAGACTGACCAGTCAGTGTGATAGTGACTCCAGACTGACCAGTCAGTGTGATAGTGACTCCAGACTGACAGTCAGAGTGTTAGTGTCTCCAGACTGACCAGTCAGTGTGATAGTGACTCCAGACTGACCATTCAGTGTGAACGTGACTCCAGACTGACCAGTCAGTGTGATAGAGACTCCAGACTGACCATTCAGTGTGAACGTGTCTCCAGACTGACCAGTCAGTGTGATAGTGACTCCAGACTGACCAGTCAGTGTGATAGTGACTCCAGACTGACCAGTCAGTGTGAACGTGTCTCCAGACTGACCAGTCAATGTGATAGTGACTCCAGACTGACCAGTCAGTGTGATAGTGACTCCAGACTGACCAGTCAGTGTGATAGTGACTCCAGACTGACCATTCAGTGTGAATGTGTCTCCAGACTGACCAGTCAGTGTGATAGTGACTCCAGACTGACCATTCAGTGTGATAGTGTCTCCAGACTGACCATTCAGTGTGATAGTGACTCCAGACTGACCAGTCAGTGTGATAGTGACTCCAGACTGACCAGACAATGTGAACGTGTCTCCAGACTGACCATTCAGTGTGAACGTGTCTCCAGACTGACCAGTCAATGTGATAGTGACTCCAGACTGACCATTCAGTGTGATAGTGACTCCAGACTGACCAGTCAATGTGAACGTGTCTCCAGACTGACCATTCAGTGTGATAGTGACTCCAGACTGACCAGTCAGTGTGATAGTGACTCCAGACTGACCATTCAGTGTGAACATGTCTCCAGACTGACCAGTCAGTGTGATAGTGACTCCAGACTGACAAGTCAGTGTGATAGTGTCTCCAGACTGACCATTCAGTGTGATAGTGACTCCAGACTGACCAGTCAGTGTGATAGTGACTCCAGACTGACCATTCAGTGTGATAGTGACTCCAGACTGACCAGTCAGTGTGATAGTGTCTCCAGACTGACCAGTCAGTGTGATAGTGTCTCCAGACTGACCAGTCAGTGTGATAGTGACTCCAGACTGACCATTCAGTGTGAACGTGTCTCCAGACTGACCAGTCAGTGCGATAGTGACTCCAGACTGACCAGTCAGTGTGAATGCGTCTCCAGACTGACCAGTCAGTGTGATAGTGACTCCAGACTGACCAGTCAGTGTGAATGTGTCTCCAGACTGACCAGTCAGTGTGATAGTGACTCCAGACTGACCATCAGTGTGAACGTGTCTCCAGACTGACCAATCAGTGTGATAGTGACTCCAGACTGACCAGTAAGTGTGAATGTGTCTCCAGACTGACCAGTCAGTGTGAATGTGTCTCCAGACTGACCAGTCAGTGTGATAGTGACTCCAGACTGACCAGTCAGTGTGAATGTGTCTCCAGACTGACCAGTCAGTGTGAATGTGTCTCCAGACTGACCATTCACTGTGAACGTGTCTCCAGACTGACCAGTCAGTGTGATAGTGACTCCAGACTGACCAGTCAGTGTGAATGTGTCTCCAGACTGACCAGTCAGTGTGAATGTGTCTCCAGACTGACCAGTCAGTGTGATAGTGACTCCAGACTGACCAGTCAGTGTGAATGTGTCTCCAGACTGACCAGTCAGTGTGAATGTGTCTCCAGACTGACCATTCAGTGTGAACGTGTCTCCTGACTGACCAGTCAGTGATAGTGACTCCAGACTGACCAGTCAGTGTGATAGTGTCTCCAGATTGATCATTCAGTGTGATAGTGACTCCAGACTGACCATTCAGTGTGAACGTGTCTCCAGACTGATCAGTCAGTGTGATAGTGACTCCAGACTGACCAGTCAGTGTGAACGTGTCTCCAGACCGACCATTCAGTTTGTACGTGACTCCAGACCGACCAGTCAGTGTGATAGTGACTCCAGACTGACAAGTCAGTGTGAACGTGACTCCAGACTGACCAGTCAGTGTGAACGTGTCTCTAGACTGACCAGTCAGTGTGAACGTGACTCCAGACTGACCAGTCAGTGTGAACGTGTCTCCAGACTGACCATTCAGTGTGAACGTCACTCCAGACTGACCATTCAGTGTGATAGTGACTCCAGACAGACCAGTCAGTGTGTTAGTGTCTCCAGACTGACCAGTCAGTGTGATAGTGACTCCAGACTGACCATTCAGTGTGAACGTGACTCCAGACTGACCAGTCAGTGTGATAGTGACTCCAGACTGACCACTCAGTGTGAACGTGCCTCCAGACTGACCATTCAGTGTGAACGTGTCTCCAGACTGACCAGTCAGTGTGATAGTGATTCCAGACTGACCAGTCAGTGTGATAGTGACTCCAGACTGACCAGTCAGTGTGAACGTGTCTCCAGACTGACCAGTCAGTGTGAACGTGTCTCCAGACTGACCAGTCAGTGTGATAGTGACTCCAGACTGACCATTCAGTGTGATAGTGACGCCAGACTGACCATTCAGTGTGATAGTGACTCCAGACTGACCATTCAGTGTGATAGTGACTCCAGACTGACCAGTCAGTGTGATAGTGACTCCAGACTGACCATTCAGTGTGATAGTGACTCCAGACTGACCATTCAGTGTGATACAGACTGACCAGTCAGTGTGAACGTGACTCCAGACTGACCAGTCAGTGTGATAGTGACTCCAGACTGACCAGTCAATGTGAACGTGTCTCCAGACTGACCATTCAGTGTGAACATGTCTCCAGACTGACCAGTCAGTGTGATAATGTCTCCAGACTGACCAGTCAATGTGAACATGTCTCCAGACTGACCAGTCAGTGTGAACGTGTCTCCAGACTGACCATTTAGTGTGAACGTGTCTCCAGACTGACCAGTCAATGTGATAGTGACTCCAGACTGACCAGTCAATGTGATAGTGACTCCAGACTGACCAGTCAGTGTGATAGTGACTCCAGACTGACCAGTCAGTGTGAACGTGTCTCCAGACTGACCATTCAGTGTGATAGTGACTCCAGACTGACCAGTCAGTGTGATAGTGACTCCAGACTGACCATTCAGTGTGATAGTGACTCCAGACTGACCAGTCAGTGTGAACGTGACTCCAGACTGACCAGTCAGTGTGAACGTGTCTCCAGACTGACCAGTCAGTGTGATAGTGACTCCAGACTGACCAGTCAGTGTGATAGTGACTCCAGACTGACCAGTCAGTGTGAACGTGTCTCCAGACTGACCAGTCAGTGTGATAGTGACTCCAGACTGACCAGTCAGTGTGATAGTGACTCCAGACTGACCAGTCAGTGTGAACGTGACTCCAGACTGACCAGTCAGTGTGATAGTGACTCCAGACTGACCAGTCAGTGTGAACGTGACTCCAGACTGACCATTCAGTGTGAACGTGTCTCCAGACTGACCATTCAGTGTGATAGTGACTCCAGACTGACCAGGCAGTGTGAACGTGTCTCCAGACTGACCAGTCAGTGTGAACGTGTCTCCAGACTGACCATTCAGTTTGAACGTGTCTCCAGACTGACCAGTCAATGTGAACGTGTCTCCAGACTGAGCAGTCAGTGTGAACGTGACTCCAGACTGACCAGTCAATGTGATAGTGACTCCAGACTGACCAGTCAGTGTGATAGTGACTCCAGACTGACCAGTCAGTGTGAACGTGTCTCCAGACTGACCATTCAGTGTGATAGTGACTCCAGACTGACCAGTCAGTGTGATAGTGACTCCAGACTGACCATTCAGTGTGATAGTGACTCCAGACTGACCAGTCAGTGTGAACGTGACTCCAGACTGACTAGTCAGTGTGAACGTGTCTCCAGACTGACCAGTCAGTGTGATAGTGACTCCAGACTGACCAGTCAATGTGATAGTGACTCCAGACTGACCAGTCAGTGTGAACGTGTCTCCAGACTGACCAGTCAGTGTGATAGTGACTCCAGACTGATCAGTCAGTGTGATAGTGACTCCAGACTGACCAGTCAGTGTGAACGTGACTCCAGACTGACCAGTCAGTGTGATAGTGACTCCAGACTGACCAGTCAGTGTGAACGTGACTCCAGACTGACCATTCAGTGTGAACGTGTCTCCAGACTGACCATTCAGTGTGATAGTGACTCCAGACTGACCAGGCAGTGTGAACGTGTCTCCAGACTGACCAGTCAGTGTGAACGTGTCTCCAGACTGACCATTCAGTTTGAACGTGTCTCCAGACTGACCAGTCAATGTGAACGTGTCTCCAGACTGAGCAGTCAGTGTGAACGTGACTCCAGACTGACCAGTCAGTGTGAACGTGTCTCCAGACTGACCAGTCAGTGTGAACGTGACTCCAGACTGACCAGTCAGTGTGATAGTGACTCCAGACTGACCAGTGTGAACGTGTCTCCAGACTGACCAGTCAGTGTGAACGTGTCTCCAGACTGACCATTCAGTTTGAACGTGTCTCCAGACTGACCAGTCAATGTCAACGTGTCTCCAGACTGACCAGTCAGTGTGATAGTGACTCCAGACTGACCAGTGTGAACGTGTCTCCAGACTGACCAGTCAGTGTGAGTGTGTCTCCAGACTGACCAGTCAGTGTGATAGTGACTCCAGACTGACCAGTCAGTGTTAACGTGTCTCCAGACTGACCATTCAGTGTGATAGTGTCTCCAGACTGACCATTCAGTGTGATAGTGACTCCAGACTGACCAGTCAGTGTGATAGTGACTCCAGACTGACCATTCAGTGTGATAGTGACTCCAGACTGACCAGTCAATGTGAACGTGTCTCCAGACTGACCATTCAGTGTGAACGTGTCTCCAGACTGACCAGTCAATGTGATAGTGACTCCAGACTGACCAGTCAGTGTGAACGTGTCTCCAGACTGACCATTCAGTGTGATAGTGACTCCAAACTGACCAGTCAATGTGATAGTGACTCCAGACTGACCAGTCAGTGTGAACGTGTCTCCAGACTGACCATTCAGTGTGATAGTGACTCCAGACTGACCAGTCAGTGTGAACGTGTCTCCAGACTGACCAGTCAATGTGAACGTGTCTCCAGACTGACCATTCAGTGTGAACGTGTCTCCAGACTGACCAGTCAATGTGATAGTGACTCCAGACTGACCAGTCAGTGTGAACGTGTCTCCAGACTGACCAGTCAGTGTGAACGTGTCTCCAGACTGACCAGTCAGTGTGATAATGTCTCCAGACTGGCCAGTCAGTGTGAACGTGTCTCCAGACTGACCAGTCAATGTGAACGTGTCTCCAGACTGACCAGTCAATGTGATAGTGACTCCAGAGTGACCAGTCAGTGTGAACGTGTCTCCAGACTGACCATTTAGTGTGAACGTGTCTCCAGACTGACCAGTCAATGTGATAGTGACTCCAGACTGACCAGTCAGTGTGATAGTGACTCCAGACTGGCCAGTCAGTGTGAACGTGTCTCCAGACTGACCATTCAGTGTGATAGTGACTCCAGACTGACCAGTCAGTGTGATAGTGACTCCAGACTGACCAGTCAGTGTGAACGTGACTCCAGACTGACCAGTCAGTGTGATCGTGTCTCCAGACTGACCAGTCAGTGTGAACGTGTCTCCAGACTGACCAGTCAGTGTGATAGTGACTCCAGACTGACCAGTCAGTGTGATAGTGACTCCAGACTGACCAGTCAGTGTGAACGTGACTCCAGACTGACCAGTCAGTGTGATAGTGACTCCAGACTGACCAGTCAGTGTGATAGTGACTCCAGACTGACCAGTCAGTGTGAACGTGACTCCAGACTGACCATTCAGTGTGAACGTGTCTCCAGACTGACCATTCAGTGTGATAGTGACTCCAGACTGACCAGTCAGTGTGAACGTGTCTCCAGACTGACCAGTCAGTGTGAATGTGTCTCCAGACTGACCATTCAGTTTGAACGTGTACCCAGACTGACCAGTCAATGTGAACATGTCTCCAGACTGACCAGTCAGTGTGAATGTGTCTCCAGACTGACCAGTCAGTGTGATAGTGACTCCAGACTGACCAGTCAGTGTGAATGTGTCTCCAGACTGACCAGTCAGTGTGAACGTGTCTCCAGACTGACCAGTCAGTGTGAACGTGACTCCAGACTGACCAGTCAGTGTGAACGTGTCTCCAGACTGACCAGTCAGTGTGATAGTGACTCCAGACTGACCAGTCAATGTGAACCTGTCTCCAGACTGACCAGTCAGTGTGATAGTGACTCCAGACTGACCAGTCAGTGTGAACGTGACTCCAGACTGACCAGTCAGTGTGAACGTGTCTCCAGACTGACCAGTCAATGTGATAGTGACTCCAGACTGAACAGTCAGTGTGATAGTGTCTCCAGACTGACCAGTCAATGTGATATTGACTCCAGACTGACCAGTCAGTGTGAATGTGTCTCCAGACTGACCAGTCAGTGTGATAGTGACTCCAGACTGACTAGACAATGTGAATGTCTCCAGACTGACCAGTCAGTGTGATAGTGACTCCAGACTGACCAGTCAATGTGATAGTGACTCCAGACTGACTAGTCAGTGTGAACATGTCTCCAGACTGACCAGTCAGTGTGAACGTGTCTCCAGACTGACCAGTCAGTGTGATAGTGACTCCAGACTGACCAGTCAGTGTGATAGTGACTCCAGACTGACTAGTCAGTGTGAACGTGTCTCCAGACTGACCAGTCAATGTGAACGTGTCTCCAGACTGACCATTCAGTGTGAACGTGTCTCCAGACTGACCACTCAGTGTGAACGTGTCTCCAGACTGACCATTCAGTGTGATAGTGACTCCAGACTGACCACTCAGTGTGATAGTGACTCCAGACTGACCATTCAGTGTGAACGTGTCTCCAGACTGACCAGTCAGTGTGATAGTGACTCCAGACTGACCAGTCAGTGTGAACGTGACTCCAGACTGACCAGTCAATGTGATAGTGACTCCAGACTGACCAGTCAGTGTGATAGTGACTCCAGACTGACCACTCAGTGTGAATGTGTCTCCAGACTGACCAGTCAGTGTGAATGTGTCTCCAGACTTACCAGTCAGTGTGATAGTGACTCCAGACTGACCAGTCAGTGTGATAGTGACTCCAGACTGATCAGTCAATGTGATAGTGACTCCAGACTGACTAGTCAGTGTGAACGTGTCTCCAGACTGACCAGTCAGTGTGAATGTGTCTCCAGACTGACCAGTCAGTGTGATAGTGACTCCAGACTGACCACTCAGTGTGAACGTGACTCCAGACTGACCAGTCAGTGTGATAGTGACTCCAGACTGACCACTCAGTGTGATAGTGACTCCAGACTGACCAGTCAGTGTGATAGTGACTCCAGACTGACCAGTCAGTGTGAATGTGTCTCCAGACTGACCAGTCAGTGTGATAGTGACTCCAGACTGACCAGTCAGTGTGAATGTGTCTCCAGACTGACCAGTCAGTGTGAATGTTTCTCCAGACTGACCAGTCAGTGTGATAGTGACTCCAGACTGACCAGTCAGTGATATTGTCTGATCGATGTTAGCCTCTTCTCTCCATAGCTCTCAATTCTTGCATTTAAAAAAAAATATATATTTCTCTTCACCTGAAAGAGCCCCAATGATCTCACCTCCACCGCTCTCAGGGCAGGGATTTACTGCCTTCCGAGGGGTTTCCTCACACTTCACTTTTATTGGCCAAGCCCATTGCTTTATAACAATGCTCCCTTGTTTGTTACACTTTCTTTTGTAGAAACATCTCAACAGCTCTCTGTCAAGCATTGCCCTTTCTTTGAATGGCACTGAACGCAACCTAATAATTTAATAATTAATAATTTAAACTGGCTTAAGGAAGCACATACACTCTGACTTGAAGATTGTACAAAACATTTCACTTAAACCGCCACTTGTGTTTTATTTTCTGACATTTGTAGTCGGATTTTCAAAACGGCATGCAGGCCAAGTCAAAGTAATCAGGGCTTCATCTAAAGCCATAAACCAATATTATTTTTGGTTCTGAAGTAATTGGTGTCCTTTACAACAGCCTGTCCAGCTCAGCCAAAGTTTACTTTAACTTTCCATACTTATCAAACACCAGTAATGCCAACATTTTCTGTGAATGAAAACAAACATGCAAAATATCAGGAATACTAAATAAACATATTTATTTTCCATATCACTGATAATATCAACCTGAAGAAGGAACCTGACATTTTGCCTCTGACTTCAGGTGTAAAGTACCTTTATACTCAAGTGAATTTTAAATCCAAGTCTCCAATGGGAAAGGGCTGATTATTTGTTCATTCCAGGATGAACTTTATTCACTGAAATTACAGACATTTTTAATACTGCCAAATGTTTAACTACATGGCTAGTTCCCTGTGCCAAGGTATTGCTTTCGTGAACACTATCTACCTTAAGGTGTACCCCGACATAGATCGGCTGCTCTGTGCCGATCTGTTCTGGATCCAATGCACTGTGATTCCCCGTCTTGTGAAAGTGACACAGTCGCTTTCTTTATAACCAATTACTGTTAACAATGGCCTAATTCAACCGGGTCCTGATTGCTCAGAACAACAGATTGTTAAATTTACATGGAACGCTGCTTTTTATGTTCATTGAAGTGCTCGTTCACCTGCTGTCTGACAGTCGCAGACTTTGGCAAATGAACGTTTCTTCTGGTACAGGGGGGAAACTGCAACCATTAACCGACAGGTGGCGCACTTACACAATAAGAGTCGCAACCAGCTGAACGTAGTTAAACACCGGATGATTAACAATTACCGCGAAATGGGACAATCCCCACCTGATCCCTTCACTGCACTCCATCGCTGGGGTTATGTGGGTTTGTGGGCGTGCAGAGTTTTGAACACAGCCCAGCATATCACGGAAAACAGCCTCTTCTCCAATGTGGACTCTGCCTACACGTCTCACTGTTGGGTAGAGCTGTTCGAGCAACCAAATGGCCACACCCACCCTGGACATGTCTCTGCCCCTTCCCCGCCAGGCATTAAATACAAAAGCACGTACCCCCAAGCTCAAGGACAGCTCCTACCTCACTGTTATAAGACTACTGAATGGTCCCCTAATACAACATTTTGGACTCTCGACCTCACAATCTACCTTGGCACACTAACATGTCAAGGAATTGGAGCTGCGGCTCGATGACCTTCGGCCCATACGGGAGACTGAGGTGGTGCACAGGGCGGTAGCCATCCCTAAGTTGCAGGAAGCGGGTACCAGGAGAGGGACTAGGAGGGCCGGAATGACCTGTTTCCGTGCTGTGATTGTTATATGGTTATATGGAAAGAAAACGGGCAGCCAGTTTGGACACGGTTGTGGGGGAAGGAGTCAACTTTCCAGGTGGGAGCCATAGCAACCGGGTCTTGGGCACTGAGTCTGGCGTTGAGGCTCAGAAGGGAAATTGGGGAGAAGTGGACTGCAGACGTGATAGGGGATTCCAAGGTTAGAAGAGTAGACACGAGATTCTATGGACGCCTGCATTTGTCTATCAAGTGCCAGGGTTATGGACGTCTCGGATCGAGTCCACAGCATTCTAAAGGGGAAAGGTAAGCAGCCAGAAGTCTTGGTACATATTGGCACCAATGACATAGGTAGGAAAGTAGAGGAGGTCTTAAAGAGAGGATTTAGAAGGCTAGATAGAAAACAGGACTTCCAGAATAGTAATCTCTGGATTGCTGCCTGTGCCACGTGCCAGTGAGGTTAAGACTAGGATGATTTGGCAGATGAATACATGGCTGAGGAACTGCTGTAGGAGACAGGGCTTCTGGATCATTGGGATCTCCTCTGGGGAAGGTATGACCTGTAAAAAAGAGACAGGTTTGCTGGAAGCGTTGGGAGGGTTTAGACTAGGGTGGGAGGGGAATGAGAACCACAGTGACAGAGCTAAGGATGGGGCAGTTGATAGACAGACAGAGGCAGTGTGTGGTGAAACTGTCAGGAAGGACAGGCAGGTGAAAGGACTACAGCCCAGGGTTCTGAAAGAGGTGGCTGAAGAGATTGTGGAGGCATTAGTAATGATCTTTCAAGAATCACTAGATTCTGGAATAGTTCAGGAGGGCTGGAAAATTGCAAGTGTCACTCCACTCTTTAAGGGAGGGAGGCAGAAAAAAGGAAATTATAGTCCAGTTAGCCTGACCTCGGTGGTTGGGAAGATGCTGGAGTCAATTTTTAAGGAGGAGTCACGTGATAAACCAGGCCAAAGTCAGCATGGCTTCCGTTAGGGGAAAATCTTGTCTGACAAATCTGTTGGAATTCTTTGATGAAATAAGAAACAGGATAGACAAAGGAGAATCAGTAGGTGTGTACCTGGATTTTCAGAAAGCCTTTGACAAGGTGCAGCACGAGGCTGCTTAGCAAGATTACAGGAAAGATACTAGCATGGATAGAGCATTGTCTGATTGGAAGCAAAGAGTGGGAATAAAAGGAGCCTTTTCTGAATGGCTGCAAGTGACTAGTGGTGTTCTGCAGGAGTCACTTTTGGGACTGCTTCTTTTTATGTTGTGTGTCAGTGATCTGGATGATGAAACTAATGGCACTGTGGCCAAGTTTGCAGACGATACAAAGATAGGTGGAGGAGCAGGGAGGTTGCAGAAAGACTTAGACAGATTAGGGGAACAGGCAAAGAAGTGACAGATGGAATACAGTGTCGGGGTGTGCATGGTCTGGCACCTCGGTAGAAGGAATAAAATGTAGACCATTTTCTAGATGGTGAGAAAATTCAAAAGTCTGAGGTGCAAAGGGACTTGGGAGTCCTTGTGCAGGATTCCCTAACGGTTAAGCTGCAGGTTGAATTGGTGGTGAGGAAGGCAAATGTAATGATAGCATTCATTTTAAGAGGAGTAGAATATAGGAGCAAACATGTGATACTGAGGCTTTATAAGGCACTGGTGAGGCTCCACTTGGAGTGTTGTGAGCAGTTTTGGGACCCTTAAAAGGATGCGCCGACATTGGAGAGGGTTCAGAAGAGGTTCACAATAACGATTCTGGGAATGAAAGGGTCAGCATATGAGGAGCATTTGATGGCTCTGGGCCTGTACTGGCTGCAATTCAGAAGAATATCGGGGGATCTCATTTATCTATTGAACGTTGAAAGGATTAAATAGACTGGATATGGATAGGATGTTTCCAGTGGTGGGAGAGTCTAGGATCAAAGGGCATAGCCTCAGAATAGAGGGCTGTCTATTCAGGATGGAGATGAGGAGGAACTTGTTTAGCCCGAGGGTGGTAAATCTGTGGAATTCATTGCTAAAGGCGGCTAGAGAGGCCAGGTCATCGCATATATTTAAGGCAGAGGTTGATAGATTCTTGATTAGTCAGGGCGTTAAAGGCTACAGCGAGAAAACAGGAGAATGGGGTTGAGAAGAAAATGGACCAGCCATGATGAAATGGTGGGGCAGGCTCAATGGCTCCTTTGGCTTATGGTCTTACGGTCTACTTCCTCAACGGACCATTGTAATGAATTGATCTGAATGAATAGTATGCAAGACAAGTTTTTCAATGTACATGAAACAATAAGAAACCAATTTACCAAACTTCTTATTCTAAATGCCCGGCCTTAAGGAAAGACACAATGGTTTCTGGTTATGGTGACATTCCGAGACTCACCTTAAAGGACTGCACGAATGTCCAGAGCAAAATGCGGATGGTATATCCTTGGCGGAGAAGCTTGATGAGGCGTGCTGCTCTGAACAGCCGCAGAAAGCTGAGATTGATGAAGTTATCCTGGCAAAAGGAAAGTGAGTAAACTATGGTAAGTGTCATTACTCAGAACCACGGCATTACCGGTACAGAACTCAGATCTAATACATCAATAATTCCATTGTATTAGGCACAGGAGCTCCTAATACAATGTCTTTTAAAGGAACATGCAATGTAACATTTCATTTGCAACATCTGCTCATTAACTGAAATGTTAATTGGTAATTTTCCAGAGGTTAAATGCAAGTGAAAAACCAATTGAAGTTTATATTTATAAATATTTCAGTATCAAAGTCCCCCTTTATGGTTATAAGTTGGACAAAAGTTTCCTTTAAAATTGGTACCTAAAGATCCCATTAAGGGCAATGTTCTGAATTAGAAAATGTACAGAATGTATTAGCATCAGTGATGAAACAGATAAAATTATGAGCACAAGCTTCAGGCATTTACCAATACTAAGTAAAGAGTAATTATTCCAATTTATCGATGTAATTTAAGTTTTAATATCTTATTCATACAATCATGGATAATATTCACAATTTACTCAGTCATGCTATGAGAAGGATCTTTATTAATAATTCCACTGGCTTCAGGTTCACTCTCAATTTTGTCTGGGGACATGGAAATGTTACATTTTGATTTCTAATGATGAACACTTAAAAAAATCGTGTCATTCCACCTGTGGAAAATTAACAGTTTGCAGCAAGCTGAAAGCAGAACAACTCAAAGCATTAAACTGTTGCAGTTCATGAATGGTGCAAGTGTGAACAGGCATTGTTTTCTTTAAATGCTCCATGCAATTGAGGAGCTAGTGTCTGTGCAGATTATTGCTGTGCCAAATTCACCACCAGTACTAATTTAACATTTGCAAGCAGACAGTGAATTCTAGAGCTATCATCTGAACAAACTGAATGAATGAATGCTTTAACTCACAGTCAAATCCTGAGATGGACTTTGAAGAAACTAACTGCAGGAAGAACTCGGTGGGTTGAGCTGTATCTCTGGGGGACCAAATCCTGCATCAGGGCAGTTCAACAATTCCTTTCCCCCTTACAGACACCGCTCGGCTCACTGAGTTCCTTCTTCAGAGAGTTGCTCCAGATTGCAGTAAATGCATTTTGAAGAAGGCTGCACTAAATCACCTGGAAAAGTTGAATTTTAGATGGGAAAAATGTGTGACTTTCACCCCTCTGTAACAAGAGGCCACCGATGGAGTATTTGGTGATTGTTATATGGCTGTTCTAATTACATCCACATTCCAACAAGGAAAGCGATGACTTGCCTTCAAAAAAGATTGTTCCATCCAACTAATACAGAGAAACACATTACAATCGGACGCCTCGTAAAATGGGGCTATCTGCCAACAACACCCATTTCCCACTGACCTGCCCATTGAAAAGCAGAATTAATCCTTGAGGGCTAGGCACTCTCTGAAAAGATTGTTTATAACCACTAGATTAGTCAAATATTCAGTGTAAAGTGGTGTTTATGGATTATGGCTTTCTAAAGTTTTATATCCTGCGAGTATCCTTCCAGCGTAGTACCTACCTCAGAATGGTAGCAAATGGGTTACAACAAATTGACTGAGCTATTATACACTGAGATGTCAATTGGAATTCAATAGTCCCTGATATCTTGTATCTGTTCACTAGAGAGAGTTTGATTGTGGAACTCGCACATGGACAGTTTAAAATCCAAAAAAGGTAATGCTGTTCAAAGTTAAATATTTTCCAAACGTGAAGCATCTGTGACATAGAAGCAGTGGGATTATTGTGTTGAGTGCTCAAAAGGTCTGCCCAATCAGACCTTTTGCAAGCTTAGTGACCAATTGTCAACTTCGTAACATGAGTGAGTTAATGGAAAATCACATCAGTTCAGCTCCACTGAGATTTTCTAACTAAACCGATGCTTTGGAATCTTTTCCACACTTAAAACAGAGTTTGACAGGAGTCAATCTCTCACATCAGCATTGCAAAACATGCTGCACAGTTGAAAATGGGCGGTGCAATATCGTATGGCAAAAATGGAGCATTTGGGCAAACTAGAAGCAAGAATTTTGGTTGAAGGATCAGACGGAGATGGACACTGGAGTGATAACAAACATGAGGAAATCTGCAGATGCTGGAAATTCAAAACAACACACACACAAAATGCTGGTGGAACACAGCAGGCCGGGCGGCATCTATAGGGAGAAGCACTGTCGACGTTTCGGGCAGAGACCCCTCATCAGGACCAGCATTTTGTGTGTGTTGTTCACTGAAGTGATAATCTCAGTTTGAACAGCAAAACAGCTGGGAGGGGGACTGGACTGGGGAACAGTAAAATCATCCACAAAATATCAAAGTAAACACAAATTAGAGTCTACATTCATGCAGACTTGATAAAAAAAAAAGCAAAAACCTCCACAATAAAACTGTTGCACTGCTTGTTTATAATTCAGGCTCCACTTTCCATACAAACCAAATCTGGAACAGATCTATGGCAAAGAATTATGCAATTCTTACACACCAGGCTCCAACCACACAATTCCCTAATTCTGACTGAATCTTTCAAAAACCCAAAACTTAATGTTTTTAAAGCTTCTTTGACAAGCTCAAGACATATTTAAGCTAAACTTCACCTACTTAGAATTGTTTTCAATTCAGCATAAGTTGAAATATACAAATTAACTTTCCAGTTTTAATTAAATAGAATTAGAATGTACGTTGTGCAGACTTCGTGCCTTTAGACGTATTTTAGGGTTTGTTTACCTTCTGCCATGTACTTCCCATAAACACCACTAGATCCCAATGATCACAGTTTGAACATCGCCTTGGGTGCCCTTACAGTTTGCAGTACTCTTAAGGAAACAAGGTAGAATTTTGGTTGTTATTTCCCGTTTTAGTTTCTTCACACAGAATGGAGATTTTGTTCAGTTAATAGAGACATACAGCATGAAAACAGGCCCTTTGGTCCAACTGGCCCTTGTCAGTCAAGGTGACCCATTTAAACTCATGCCAGTCGGCCCATAACTTTTCCTATCCACATACCTGTCAAAATGTGTTGTGTGGTGTGTCAATGGAATGGTGAGAAAGACATCTGACTGAACAACAGATCTGCACTCTTCCTCTTCTAATGATGGACAGATTAACAGCTAATAACTTCCTTGGATTTGAACCCTTCAATAGATGGCCAGGGTGTCCTTTCTGTTGTAGATGGTTCATGGACAATTCAGGGAAAGGAAGCTGCATTAAATGGCAAGTGTGGCATTTCCTTGTCATCTCCTGAATGGGAGAGCCTGTAACTTTCTGGTCGTTTCTCGGGAAGAGGGAAACAAGAAGATTACAGGTCTCCGATACTGGAATCTTACAAAATTTCATTTTATAACTCTGAGTGGGAGTATGTTACTCTGCATTTCCATTGGGGAATTTGAAATATAATTAGGTATTCAGAAGAAATATGTGACTGGAATAAAAATGGTGTCTAATAGATACAGCTAACTCGATGCTAATTTCATAAAATGTCAAATTTGTTAATCACCCCATTAGTGACAAGAAAACAGTGTCAGTCTTAGAATAAAAAAAGCACTTTCAGATAACCAATCTTGAAGATAAAGCTAATTGACGTAGAATAGGTCAGGTTGGGTGGGAGCTGAGGGACCAAGGGGAACGAAGTTTCCTAACCATTTTTTCTCCATTGTAATTGGTGTTTAGGCCCTAGAGTGGCACCTGCAGCTTCTTTGGGGAAGAAGTTAGTTTGGTGTTGGACTGAGGCAACGTGGGGCCCTACTCAGTATCTATCCTTTATTATCCTGTGAAACGCCTGCAGAATTTCTGAATAGTCAGCTAGTTTTTTTTGCCTGGGTGGACAAGTTAATGGCTAGTAAATGTTCGGAGTGACACTGCCTCATTAGGCACGACATCAGCAAATGAGTGGAGAAAGCACTGTAAAACTTGTAAATCTCCAAATCTTCAAATGAGCCCGTGAACAGTTCACTCGCTTTTCAGTTCCACTGTTGATGAATCGAGTTATACAATGTTGAGTCAGGTCCTTTGGCCCACCAAGGTCATTCTAACCACCTACCACCCATTTATACTAATCCTATGATATCATTCCCCACCCCCCCAGCTTTTCCATCAACTTCCCACCCATTTCTACCACCATTTACACTGTTTCCAGTAGTTAATTAACTTACTGAGATGTTAGAGAAAACTAAAGCAAATCCACACCAGAGATCATGGTTGCACCAGTGTTTCTGGAGCTGTAGGACAGCAGCTGCGCAACTCTGCTGCACTGGTACAATTTGGACCATTGCCCCAGAGATCACGGTTGGACCGTTGCCCCAGAGATCACGGTTGGACGTTTGCCCCAGAGGCCACGGTTGGACCGTTGCCCCAGAGGTCACGGTTGGACCGTTGCCCCAGAGGTCACGGTTGGACCGTTGCCCCAGAGATCACGGTTGGACCTTTGCCCCAGAGGCCACGGTTGGACCATTGCCCCAGAGGCCACGGTTGGACCATTGCCCCAGAGGTCACGGTTGGACCATTGCCCCAGTGGTCACGGTTGGACCATTGCCCCAGAGGTCACAGTTGGATCGGTGTCTCCTGAGCCCTGGAACAGAAGATGTCCAACTCTGCTGGTACAATTTGGACCATTGCTTCGGGCAGCTGCGGGGCACTGTCACAGGGGAACATTTCACATTCTACCCTGATGCGGTCTAGTTTTTCACTCAAAGACTGCACCTCATTTTTGCCTTGCTAAGATGAATGTGAACAATCCAGCTCAGCTTATTTTTTCTTTGGTGGAAACCTGAGGTCACCTTCAACCTTTCAGATGACTAGCCCTGCCTCGATAAAGCCTCTGTTATATGATGGTCCACGTGCTGTTCCTTCCCGCCCACCTGTAAATCACCATCCATTTTATTCCTGACATACACATTTTAGACAGATATGATCAACATGGCACCAGGGCTCTTCCCTCACACTGAGATATGCACTTTAGTCCAAACACAATCCATCCGTACTTCCGACAGGCTTAGTGAATTCCTCTGAATAAAACTGATTTAAAAACTGCTGCTGATAATTATTTCAAACCTTTCTTTCAATTTTAAGAGATACGATCAGGCCAAATTCGAAGCACCTAATCACATTAGAATTTTCCCTGTGTTTTTCTGGAGCAATATTCTTTCAGTGGCCAATATGGATAAATACCAACTGGGGAACTATTCAGAAAGAACAATTGTAAGAGATGGCTAAATTCAAGGGAGCAGTTAAGGCAGTGCAGTCATTCAGAATGTTTCACTTCTAAATGTTTATCACTCTCAGGACCTCCTCCCACCCAGCTCTTTTAATAAAATCAGCCCAATTAACAGCCCAATTAAATTATCAAAAGTTAATACAAAAGTAAAAGTTAATTCAACTGACTAATCACTATAGGGTAAATTATTTGACATAATTTGTTATTATTAGTGCTAAAATCTCTTGCAAAGCAAATATCATTTGTACCAGTTCTCTGTTTTGCTCCTTCTAGACACTCCTTGCCTTTCTATTTGCCTTCCCTTTCCCATTTTAAATGAACCTTTTAATAAAATTAAAGGGTGAGGTTTCAGGGAACAGCTCCCAAGATTCCAGTAATGAAACGCTGGGCAGTAGGTCGATAAGTTTGTAAGACTGAAGCTGCTAAAATGGACACCACACACTCTTGCACCTCAGAACACAGCAAAATCAGAGAAAATGAACAAGCATCACTTCTTTCTGTCAGCACCAAGTAAAAAGAAAAGCAAAATTATAAAGCAATGCAATTGCAATCCAAAGATTTCTTAAATTGATGAAACCAACCAGTTGCTACATGTTGATGTTGTTCATGGGTGATTGATGTTGGCAATATGCAAAGAAAGATTTTGTTTTGTGCGCGGTTAAGCAGCAGGTGCAGAACATAGGCAGATACATGGTTTTCATTTGTGTGTTGTTTGGATGACGTGATTCAGCAGACCGTTGGAGAAAATAAGGAACAAAGACAAAAGGAAGTGAGAAATCAGATGAGATAAACTAAACCTGATAAAATAAAAGCACAGCATCAGCTAAGTCGTATAAGAGTCTGGCAAACCAGTGTTAGAACTCATGACCTTTAAAGTCATGCTAACACACAATCTCATGAAAAATCAGAATACGAACTTATTGAAGATCCATCAAATCAATATAAAATTAAGGAGCAACAATGTTTATTCAACCCTGTGAGGTTGAATAACAATTTATAGTTGAATAATCACAACATATAAAACTCACAGTTCTGAAAATCATATCAAGTTTTTAAACAAATTTTAGTAGTTCAAGCACATCAATAAAATAATTTCTCTTTATTGAAGTACAAGATTCTTCATTACGCTTTCTATCCAGGTAATTGTTTTACCTCACAGAGGGCACATTAAATCATTGACCCTTAATACAACCTGGGCAATGTTTGAGTAATCCACATTACTTCACGGGTATTAAACAGGTACATTTTGTAGCAGACTATTAGTGAGGTAGAATATTATTTAACGGCAGGGCTGATCAGGGATTGGACACAGAAATTCAAATCACTGGTAAACCAGGAAGCCCCAACAAAATGACAAGACTCCTTTGGGCATTGATATTTGATATCAGATCAGCTTTGACTCTGATGCTACCATAGTCAAATAAAATGCTGATAATTGCTGTGAATCACAAACGATAGGTGATTTTGCATGCCCTGCCAATGCAAGGTAGTCTATCTCACCTCTTGGACGAGGTTACAGGAAAGAAAGGGAATTGCTCTAGTTCAAAAAAAAATGCCCAAGGTTATCCTCATGTAAACTGACTGCGAATGTAAAGCATAAAAGCAGAAGATCATCTAATTTCAATTTGTTTCCTGTTAATTGTCAGTAATTAATGATTATTCAAAGTAATTGAATCTAGAATTGTGGCTCCTAAAGAAACACACACAAACAAATGAACATTAGAATAAAATGCATTTGATTTCATGAATACAAATGTATTGTTTATCATTTACTTCAGACTAATAAACAATACAATTTCCATGTAGGTTGGATGCAATAGAAGAAATCAGGAAGTACTCTTAACTTCAAGGGTTATGTTAATAAACCTCATCAAAAACTAATTGTCAATGGAAGCAGCACACTTCACACCCGACTGTGTCACCTGACCAGCGTCCTAACTGGTTTCCCATTCTCGAGAGTATGCATGCAAATAATTTCAACAAAGCCCAAGGGAACTCCATGCAATGATTTGACAGAAGTTGCCCTGATCTCATTTTACTTGTTAAAGAAAGAAAAGTGGTACTGGAAATCAAGGACAAAACAATGAGCCAAAGCCTGAAGATGAGGGCTGCCAAGCAAAACATAAACGTGGTGAGTCGATTGGTAATTGACTAACCCTAAACCATCAGGCTCTTGAACAAAAAGGGATAACTACACTCATTTAAAGACTCTGTTATATCATTATTTCATGCTTTTTATTTATTGCTATTTATTTAGATCTGATAATAAATTTTACTTTGAACTTTGGTCCATGCATTTCACAATATTTGGCTTTTCCGTGTTTCCTTTCAACATGGAAGACAATTTTGACTCACTGAGACTGTGCTGTCTTACAGAGGAATCTCACTCCTCCTCTAATTCTATCCTGGAATCTATTTTTCCCATTAACTCCCTGCTGATTCTCCACTCACTTACACACAAATTGCCAATTAACCCACCAACCTGCATGTCTTTCCTCCTAGAGAACCACAACCTTGTTTTAGAGTTTGGAGGCCTGCGTGCCTCGATGACCCAGAGAGCCATGTTGGCTGGAGTCAGGGCTTTATGCTTTGGCTCTTTCTTGGTAGGATCACCCATGCCAAACAGGTCAAAGGGTAGAGGCCAGACCAAGAGTGGCCCACCAGTCCTCCAGGTTTGGGGGTTCAGCTCAGAGCCAACAACCTTGACTGGTAAAACAACATTGTTACAGAAACAGCAAAGAGGAAACCTTCTACATCTGAGTGCAAGGTATTCTTGAGTCTCCACCTGGGACTCGCGTGACTGATAGCAGTAAAAACCGAGCTACTGACACGATGAAGGAAGCCCTGGGCACCACCAGAGATGGAGGACCTTCATTGCTGCCCTAAACACGAGTGATGCAATGGGCAGTAGGTAGGTCACACGTCTTTAGGATATGGGTGGAAACCGGAACACCGAGGGGAAACTCGCAGTCTTGTGGAGAATATGCAAACTCCATGTCGACAAGACTCCAGGACTGAACCTGGGTCCCTGGAGCTGAGTGGCAGTGGCTGCATCACTGTCCCACCACTTCCTATTTCCTTTTACTTCTTGGTGCTCCCTTGTGTATTACTCTCTTCAGTTTTCCTATTCTTCCCATGCTATGCATGGACCTAGAGTTGAGATTTTTGATTGGAGAAAGGCTAACTTTGAGGAGATGCGAAAGGATCTAGAAGGAGTGGATTGGGACAATTTGTTTTATGGGAAGGATGTAATAGAGAAATGGAGGTCATTTAAGGGTGAAATTATGAGGGTACAGAATCTTTATGTTCCTGTTCGGTTGAAAGGAAAGGTTAAAAGTTTGAAAGCGCCATGGTTTTCAAGGGATATTAGAAACTTGGTTCGAAAAAAGAGGGATGTCTACAATAGATATAGGCAGCATGGAGTAAAGGAATTGCTCGAGGAATATAAAGAATGTAAAAGGAAACTTAAGAAAGAGATTAGAAAAGCTAAAAGAAGTTACGAGTTTGGTTTGGCAAATAAGGTGGAAGTAAATCCGAAAGGCTTCTACAGTTATATTAAAAGCAAGAGAATAGTGAGGGATAAAATTGGTCCCTTAGAGAATCAGGGTGGTCAGCTATGTGTGGAGCCGAGGGAGATGGGAGAGATTTTGAACGATTTCTTCTCTTCGGTATTCACTAAGGAGAAGGATATTGAATGGTGTAAGGTGTGGGAAACAAGTAAGGAAGTTATGGAACCTATGACAATTAAAGAGGTGGAAGTACTGGCGCTTTTAAGAAATTTAAAAGTGGATAAATCTCCGGGTCCTGACCGGATATTCCCCAGGACCTTGAGGGAAGTTTGTGTAGAGATAGCAGGAGCTCTGACGGAGATCTTTCAAATGTCATTAGAAACGGGGATTGTGCCGGAGGATTGGCGTATTGCTCATGTGGTTCCATTGTTTAAAAAGGGTTCTAGAAGTAAGCCTGGCAATTATAGACCTGTCAGTTTGACATCAGTGGTGGGTAAATTAATGGAAAGTATTCTTAGAGATAGTATTTATAATTATCTGGATAGACAGGATCTGATTAGGAGTAGCCAGCATGGATTTGTGCGTGGAAGGTCATGTTTGACAAACCTTATTGAATTTTTTGAAGTAGTTACGAGGAATGTTGACGAGGGTAAGGCAGTGGATGTAGTCTATATGGACTTCAGCAAGGCCTTTGACAAAGTTCCACATGGAAGGTTAGTTAAGAAGGTTCAGTCGTTAGGTATTAATGCTGGAGTAATAAAATGGATTCAACAGTGGCTAGATGGGAGATGCCAGAGAGTAGTGGTGGATAATTGTTTATCGGGATGGAGGCCGGTGACTAGCGGGGTGCCTCAGGGATCTGTTTTGGGCCCAATGTTGTTTGTAATATACATAAATTATCTGGATGATGGGGTGGTAAATTGGATTAGTAAGTATGCTGATGATACTAAGGTAGGAGGTGTTGTGGATAATGAGGTGGGTTTTCAAAGCTTGCAGGGAGATTTATGCCGGTTAGAAGAATGGGCTGAACGTTGGCAGATGGAGTTTAATGCTGAGAAGTGTGAGGTTCTACATTTTGGCAGGAATAATCCAAATAGAACATACAGGGTAAATGGTAGGGCATTGAGGAATGCAGTGGAACAGAGAGATCTAGGAATAACAGTGCATAGTTCCCTGAAGGTGGAGTCTCATGTAGATAGGGTGGTGAAGAAGGCTTTTGGAATGCTGACCTTTATAAATCAGAGCATTGAGTACAGAAGTTGGGATGTAATGTTAAAATTGTACAAGGCATTGGTAAGGCCAAATTTGGAATATTGTGTACAGTTCTGGTCACCGAATTATAGGAAAGATATCAATAAATTAGAGAGAGTGCAGAGACGATTTACTAGGATGTTACCTGGGTTTCAGCACTTAAGTTACAGAGAAAGGTTGAACAAGTTAGGTCTCTATTCATTGGAGCGTAGAAGGTTGAGGGGGGATTTGATCGAGGTATTTAAAATGTTGAGAGGGATAGATAGAGTTGACGTGAATAGGATGTTTCCATTGAGAGTAGGGGAGATTCAAACGAGAGGACATGATTTGAGAGTTAGGGGGCAAAAGTTTAAGGGAAACACGAGGGGGTATTTCTTTACTCAGAGAGTGATAGCTGTGTGGAATGAGCTTCCTGTAGAAGTAGTAGAGGCCACTTCAGTTGTGTCATTTAAGGTAAAATTGGATAGGTATATGGACAGGAAAGGAGTGGAGGGTTATGGGCTGAGTGCAGGTAGGTGGGACTAGGTGAGATTAAGAGTTCGGCACGGACTAGGAGGGCCGGAATGGCCTGTTTCCGTGCTGTGATTGTTATATGCTTATATATATATGCGTAACTTCCCAATGGACGAACAGGCATCTATGCCAGTCCTTGACTGGTTACTGAGTAATACCTGTTTTGCACTATGGAAAGACTGGGTCTCCGGCATCTCACCACCCTGAGACGGACTTGCATCATTAATCACTCTTTAGGGCCCCTAGGGCAAAGTGTAACCTCCAGGTGGCCGGTCCGCAGAGAAAATTCCTAATGTCGTTACAGCAATCTTCTGGAGCTCACTGCACAGCCATGTCCTGCCCCAAACATTACAACATCTATCAAGCCTGGTTGATGGATGAGTGGTCACTGTGAGCAAAATATTTCATTTGTTTAATGAGCAGGCTTGTTCAGATCATAAATAGGGCTGGGGTGTATCCTGAGGTTTGTAATCAGACAGGGTGATTACTATTACCAACAACGCAGGGCGAATTAACACAGCTGTACTGTTTCAAGTACTCTGAGTACAGAGAGGCTACTCAACCAGCTGGAGGACACCTGCTGTTTAATCTCCGGTTGCAGCAGTTCAGGACTTCAGTACAGCTAAGATTGGCATCACTGCGACTCTATACCGAGGCCTCTTCTTCAGAGACATGGAAACTCGAGTCAAAGACTTGGCTGGCGTTTCTGGACAGCACCCAGTTGTCAGTCAGGGCCAAAGGAAATGATGCTGACAAATATTGACCTGTTTTGTGGAAACATGCTGATAAAACTCGGTGGCTGTTACCAGTCCCTGGTGAGTCCACACTCATTATCAACTGCCTCCGGCTGAGAAGTGTCAGTTCTCCCACCAACTACAAGACTGGCAGATGCAAGTCCTGCTTATTGGGTATATTGCACCAATGACTTTCTCTTTCAAAGACCATTGTAATCTTAACCAAATCATCATTGTGGAGCACTGATACAAAAATCACCAAAATTCAGAGACTGCGCAACAATGGCACGTGTCCACCGAGATAAAAGTTAGCCCAGGCAAGCAATATGAAAACAACCTCTCCACTAAAACAAGACAAATCAACCCATGAGGCTGGAATTGATTACTGAAAATATCAACGGGCAAACGTTCTATCAACTTCTTCTGCAATCTCAGCGATCTGGATGTAACTGAAGGATGCAAAGTGCCCAGACATTAACACCAGCACTAATAATCCCCAGCGTCCTGCTCACAGCTTAGCATGTTCCCTTCTCCACTGTGGTGAGCTGTGCCTTACTCTGGCTCAGGACCTCGATAGCATTCAAATCATTGAGATCTGATGTGTTATTTGTGTTCATCTGAAACACCAAGCTTATTTCACCCACCGCAGTCCGGCCCTCGAGAAGGAGTGCTTGATTCAATCCCCTCATTTTGTTCAGAAGGACAGGTCCACTTAAAAGCCAAATTAGATAGATAGATAGATAGATACTTTATTCATCCCCATGGGGAAATTCAACTTTTTTTTCCAATGTCCCATACACTTGTTGTAGCAAAACTAATTACATACAATACTTAACTCAGTAAAAAATATGATATGCATCTAAATCACTATCTTGAGACTGATCTGACATCCTAATGACGGGAAACAAATCAATGGGAAGCCCAGTACTCAGAGGGAGAATCGTGCATCACTTCCACTGACTATAAACTTTCCCAGTCATTTGCCTTCAGCTGCTTGAGGAAACAGGGAGGCTGCCAATGTGTTCCTAGCTGAAGAAACTGGTAACGGGAAGGGGAGGGGGATGGAGACGGGTGCAAGGGAGAGGAGCTGGTAAAACGTGGGAACCAAGAGGTGAATTCACATTTTTCCACCATGACCAGACCAATTATTATCAGGATTGTGTTTAATGGTTGAAAGGTTCAAGCGGAACAAGCGTGCAGCGAACCTCTCCTCTCCCAGTTTCCTGTACAAAGGACAGCCGCTGTGGCACCAATTGCCTTCGTGTCAATGTCAGCGTGAATCTGCTGCTTCTTCTCACTTAGGACAGAGCTAAAGCCAAATGGAAACGGCACAAGACCCAGCCTGCCTCACCGCAAATGGCTCGAAGCAAGGTAGAAATACTCACCGCTAGTTCAGTGACTAAAATATCAGTTATACTTCCCAGTACAGTTACAAAGTCAAACACATTCCATGCATCACGGAAGTAATTCTATGCAAAAAGAGAGAAAAAAAATCAGTATCAAATTGTCAGCAATTGTACACATCATGCAGATTCATCCCAGCGTGTGCAGATGCTCCCCACTGTTGCTCAGGAACAGATTTAAATTCACTTCCAGGTCATTACGGGCGGTGATGTTGTTAGCTGACCCTAAGTACCCACAGGTATGGGGGGGGGGTACACTCTGGTGACAGGTTCCCTCAGAACCGGCAGCTACAGTTCAAAGGTTCACTGGAAAGATGAGAACGCCCACAGCTCAGATCCAGCTGGCTCAGCTCTGCATTTGGCGGTGAGATTTCAGGTCATTATGTGACGCATAGATAAGGGGGATAGTAACAGTCCTTTCCCCAGGGGAGGGAAGGCCAAAACTATTGAGGGTGAAATGGGGAAAGACTTAAAAGGGACCCGAGAGGCAACCTGGTCGTGCAGAAAGTGGTGGGTATGTGGAAAGAGCTGCCAGAAGAAGTGGTCAAGGCAGCTACAATAGCATCATTTGAAGAGCAGCCAGATAGGTACGTGGAGGGACAGGGTTTTGAGCGATATGGACTGAACACAGGAAGTTGCGACTAAATGGATGCACACCATGGTCGGGCTGAAAGGCTTGTATTCACGTTGAGTCGCTCTCTCCACAAACTAGAATCATGGAGTCCTACGGCACAGGAATGGGATCTCGCAGCTGGCCTCGTCCATTCCAACCACAATGTCTATCCACTCTGTACTAAACACATTTACCTGCATTGGCCTGTATCCTGTACACCTTCCCTATCCTGGGCAGAAGCATTTTGAAATATTTTAAGTGTATCAGCCTCTATTACCTCCAGTGACAGCACATAAAACGTAATCAACACACTGTGTGGACAATTTGTCAGATTTCCTTCAAATCTTTCCTCCCTCACCTTGAACTTGTGTTCTCTAGTTGTAGACTCTGCTGCCCTGAGACAAGGTCTATGACCTTCACAATTGCATAAATCTCTATTAGGTCACCCTCAACCTCCTGTAGTCCAGTGGCCTATGCAATCTATCCCTGTAACTGCCGTCCTCCATTCCAGGCAAGATCCTGGTGAGCCTCTCGGTTGTTAAGCACAGTCTAACCACGACATCCCAACTCAGAGCTTCGGCCGATGAAGGTAGGCATACCAAATGCCTTCTTCACTTCCTGATCCACCTTTGGCAGACTCTGGAGATGACAATTCCTAGCTTGAGTTGTGTCTCTATGAGTATGAAACGATGTAAATGTTAGAGGTGCTGAGTGATTTGTGTGGTGTCAGTAGTGGTCATCACTGGTTCACTGCCAAGATATTTCAGCTTTCCACAGGACACCACCCAGCTGGTGCACACTGCCATTTGGACTCAACACCATCACCAATGGGAACTAATGTCAGATATCCATTAATCCTATTCTTGATCGGATAAGGACGGTACACAAGCCCCAGTTCCTCATTCCCCCATCCTCTAAACTCCCGATGATACGGTGGCTCTGATCTTCAGCCTGCTACCACATTATCGGACACCCAAGGACCTTCCAGGCTGAGTACATGGATCACACAATCCATTGACAATTCAATGTTCCCAGGCCTATTACCATGAGGCTTCAATGTTCCAACAGCACAATCAGCAACCCAGTAAGGCCCTGATCAATCAAAGAGCCAATTCCCCAAGACTCCTTGACGGAGGAGTTCCGCCTGCCCTGGGTGATCATCCATTGGCTGGGACCCTGCTATCTCCCCGGCCTATGTTTGGAGCACAGACCCTCCAACGTCTGGTCATTTCAACCTCCCCCTCCCACACACCTATCACTGGAAGGATGATCAATCAAGCCCTACCCCCAAATGTCCAATCATCACTTGGCCGCAAATGGTTAGATTACCCAACTAACTCCACAGGCTCAGGCACAGAGGGACTTGTGTCTGCTGTCTCCCTCTGCCCACTAGCCTAACAACCCGGTCTCAGTTCTAAAATGCTGCATCTTCCATTGCTTGCTGAGTAGCACACGGAGGAAAGGGGAGCAATAGAGCAAGTGCTGCTGTCTAACAGCTAGAGTGACACAGGTTCAATCCTAGGGGTCTGCACATCCCTCTTGTGGCCACACTGTAATTTCCTCCCACATCCCAAAGACACGAAGATTAACTGGTGACTGAAACTGCCCCTAGGGCAAAGGTGAACCTGGCAGAATCCGGAGGCAGGATATGTAATACAGTGAGGCTTTAGCACAGGTGTTTTTTCCTTTACATTTATGCCGTAACCACGTGCCAATGGGTGGACCTCTCTGCACACAATCAAATCTCCAGTTTCTCTGTAAGGACACAAACCAAATCGAGCTCTGGACAGAGGCAGGTCTTTGTAAAACTAGAGTTCTTGACCGGAGACGTGAAACACCTGTACTACGGACTCGAGCACTAATTCAAAACACATTTTTCATTATTGTTAAATGGTTATAATTGTACAGCACAAAGTAACGTACCAGTATACCAAAGGCAATGAGCTTCAACACACACTCCATGGAGAATAGAAATGTGAATAAGATGTTCAGGTACTGCAGCATTCTGTCATATGGATCAGGAGCGTTATGGAACTATTTAAACAAAAAGTTTAAGAGGAACAGGAATCAGTCTTGATCCTTTCTAGAATTTCCGCGACAGAATCAGCAAGGTTAAATTGTTGCATGCCAGGAATGAAATGGCTCACTGGCCCAGAACAGAACCTCCTCTTTTATCAAGGACACCACATTCCTGTGGACTTCACCAAGCTGTCTCGCACAGCAAACTGGTCGCTGTGATCAGTACATCAGTACAGGAAAAAGTCACTGGTGCTTAATTCACCCCAAAACACACAAAATTCTATTCTCTGATTTTCCCAGTACCCAGTTCGTATTAAGTTTCCCATACTGTGCAGAAGGTATAAAACAACTAACTAAATGAGTTCATTTTCTGAAGTTCAGCTCTGATGGTCAATGGTGATTAACTCTGCTGGGCATATTTCAATTATATAGATTGTGCAAATTACCACTCTATCTGGTACACTGTTCTACATCACAATGGCTACTGGGAAGTCATTATTCTTGACTTGATAAGGCAGCCAGCTGATGAGAAGTAACAGCAACCTTGAGAAGCTGTACTGGAGAGGGTGCAAAGGGGATTTAACAAGGATGGTCTCAGATCTGGAGAAGTGTAGCAAAAGGAATTCGTTCCCTGAAAGGACAGTACCTCGCATTTAAAGAGAGCATGGAAATGTTTTGGAAGAGGCATGTTTTTCAAAGAACACACAGCACTTGGTGGATGATGGGTTTGGTTTGGAGAGCTCTTCCTCAACCAGAACAGCCATGATAGGATTAACGCCTCTATTTGTCTCATTATCAATCAAAAATTAACCAGTTATATTTGTGATCCCTAAATGCATTTGTGCCCAATTTTATCCTGGTGTGGCGTATCCAGAAATAGATGAACATGTTTAAAATCTCATAATTAAGTGTTAATTTTAGAAATATTATTGTGTCATAACAATATTCTAATTTATTTCTGATTGTTTAATTATTGGCATGAGTGTCATTGCTTTGTTCATCAGAGAGTCAGTAACTCATTACTTTAGCTGTAAGTTATTTTTGTACCAGATATCCCAAATCTAGTTTTTTTTTAAATTAATTGTACCACTGGGAGCATCATGAACATTTGTATTGCTGATATATTATTTTAATTTTATCAAGTCTGTATCAACCTTTATGTTTCTGCCCCTAAAGTGCATAATTCCTCTCAATAAACATACAGATAAATGTCACCAGATTATACGTTCTTGATTTGAACTTAAACATACATCAGTGGAATAGAGTTATTTATCAACACTTGTTGTACCATTGACAAAATTATAAGACCATAAAATATAGGAGCAGAATTAGGTCATTTGGCCCATTGAGTCTGCTCTGCCATTTCATTATAGCTAATCTAATTTTACTCTCAGTCCCCGTCTCTTACCTTCTCCCTGGATCCCTTCATGTCCTGAATCTATCAACGTCTGCCTCAAATATACATAAATACTTGGCCTCCCACAGCTGCCTGTGGCAAAGAATTCTACAGATTCACCACTCTCTGGCCAAAGAAATTCCTTCTCATCTCCATTCTCTAAGCCTCTCTATTCTGAGGCTGTGTCCTCTGGCCTTAGACTCTCCCACCACAGGAAACATCCTCTCCACATCTACTCTATCTGTGTCCTCTGGTCTTAGACTCTCCCACCACGGGAAACATCCTCTCCACATCCACTCTATCTGTGTCCTCTGGTCTTAGACTCTCCCACCACAGGAAACATCCTCTCCACATCCACTCTATCTGTGTCCTCTGGTCTTAGACTCTCCCACCACAGGAAACATCCTCTCCACATCCACTCTATCTGTGTCCTCTGGTCTTAGACTCTCCCACCACAGGAAACATCCTCTCCACATCCACTCTATCTGTGTCCTCTGGTCTTAGACTCTCTCACCACAGGAAACATCCTCTCCACGTCCACTCTACCAACACCTTTCACCAGTCAACAGGTTTCAGTGAGGTCACCCCGATTCTTCTGAATTCTAGTGAATAAAGGCTTAAAAATAGCTTAAAATTAAATAAAACTCTCAACCCCTAAGCAGGGGCATTATGAAATATAGCATATTATTACACTTGATTTGAAGGCCAAACGACAATTATAAATTGCTTCTTTATCGCACGTTCAGACAGCTCCTGGATCAGCTTACTGCCTCACAATCAGTCCAGTATCTTATTATAACAGGACAGTTCTAAATTTTCCACTCTGTAAATGTGTGTTAATGACAGAACTAATGAACTAGTGTTCAATGATCACACATGACTAACTTATACCTTAAAAAAAGAGGTGATTTCCAGTTGTCTGGAACACCTTCACTTACGATTAGTTCACAGGTTTGGAAAAAAGGTCTAATTCAGGTGTTGGCTGATAGAAGTAAAATGGTTATGTTGAATCAGCTAACTTTTACACATTCCTCCTCATTGAAGTCAGTGGAAATCTGAGAAATATCTATTAAGTGCCCTGTATTGTTATAAACTATTGCTGTAAGTTAGAATTTCTCTAGTATTCCTCAGGATCAGATAATATTGGTAACTCAAACTAGAGCTAACTAATAAAAATGGGGTGGTGGAGTGGGAGGGGGTTTAGTCAACACCTTCAAGAATGGAACCCCGCTCAGCTGGCAACTCCAGTCCACCTCAAACCACGTTTCTTGCCTTGAGCCCTATCCTAGGAAGGTGGATTTTTAGGATGAATAATGACAAGCAAAATGTCATGTAAATAGAAATAACAGTTCTTAAAGCAGAAGAGCTTAGCTTTATAATTGAAATTTGAAGTTACTTCTCTGTGACAGCCAAACTCCGGGTTCATGGAGCGCTTGGCTGAGACAGCTCACCTTCATCATCAGCACGATGGTGTTGAGTGCGATCATGGCCATTATAAAATATTCAAAAGGGGGGGAAACCACAAATCTCCACATCTTGTACTGGAACGTCTGCTTGTTCTGTGGCATGTATCGCGTAAGAGGCTTGGCACTTATAGCAAAATCAATGCAGGCTCTCTGGAAACAAAACAGCAAAAGGTCTGAATCAGACAGAGGACATTTAGCCGGAATGAAAAGATGGAGAAACAGGAAGATTGCACAGCGTTCGATGGTGGAGCCTGTGCAAACCTTCATAGGGCAATTTCCAAAAGCAAAAATGAGGTGGATGCTCCCACATCCCTGACTGAAGATGAAATGTTGTTCCTTGACTTATGAAGGGCTTTGGAGACCATTATAATCCCTCTCTGTTTCTATTTCTCTCACAGATGCCTGACCTGAAGGACACTCCCAATATTCTCCTTTGTCATGTGACTCCCTTATCCACTCATCCCTTCCCCACTGATCTCCCTCCTGACACATCGCCGCAAGTGTGACAAGTGCTACACCCACCCCTACGTTTCCTCCCTCACCACCATTCAGGGCCCCAAACACTCCTCCCGGGTAAGGCGGCACTTCACCTGCGCATCTTCTGGGTTCACATATTGTGTCTGGTGTTTTCAGTACAGGCTCCTCTGCATCGATGAGATCACTCCGTCTGCAAAGAAGGCATGATCTCCTAGGGGCCATTCATTTCACAGCTTCCCATTCCCATTCTGACATGTCTGCTCACGGTGTCCTCTATTCTCACAATGAGGCCATATGAAGGTTGGAAGAGCAACATCACATATTCTATCTGGGTTGCCTCCAACCTGATGGCATGAACATCAATTTCTAAACTTCCAGTGATTTCTCTTCCCCCTCCTTCTCTACTTTTCCATTTCCCATTCTGGTTCCTCTCTCATACCTCCTTCCTCTGATGCCCCTCCTCCTTTCCTTTCTTCCTTCATTCACTGTCCTCTCCTGTTAAATTCCTTCCTCTTTAGCCCCTTATCTCTTCCACCTATTTCCTCACGACTCTGTACTTCATTCCCTCCTCTCCCAAACACCAACCTTCCCCCTTACCTGGACTCACCAGTGGCCTACCAGCTTGTACTCATTCCCCCCCCCCCCCACCTTCTTATTCTGATTTCTTCCTCCTTCCTTTCCAGTCCTGATGAAAGGTCTCTACCTGAAGCATCGACTGTTTATTCCCCTCTCTAACTCCCGCCTGACCTGCTGATTTCCTCCAGCATTCTGTGTGCTTCTCAATATTCTCCAGTTTATTTCAAATTTGCAACATCTGCAGGGGTTTGACTCCCTGGATCCAACAATTGCTTGCCTCTCCCACTGCTTTCATTTTTCTCTTTATTGACACCTCATCCGGAGAAATCGACTGCAATTTACAAGTCTTCAGGGCTCTCTCGGCAGGCGCCACTGCCAAGTGTGTCACTCAGCCTCTGTCTCCTTCCTCTCAAAGACCTTTCCTCTATCTGTGTTGTCAGAGTTCCCGATTATTAACCCTGTTTATCTTGCCACTGGTGATGGCTGACTTATTTTCAACATTTTCTACTTTTATTTAAGCGTGCAATATTAAATGACCGTGAAATAAGAAAACTCCTATCCTGATGTAGGGTCCAGGCCCAAAACGTTGACTGTTTACTCTGCTCCAGGCATGGTGCCTGACTTGCTGAGTTCCTCCAGCGTTTTTTGTGTGTTGCACGAGATTTCCAGCATCTCCAGAATCTCTTATAGTTAGAAAACATGAGATTTGTACAGAAACTGTGCCTTTTCAATGCATTTCACATACGCCAACTTATATTGGTTCTTTGCCAAATCACTCAACACAGTTAAGATGCACAGACAGCTGTTAGCAATTTGCAAGATTAATTTCTTTCATGAAATCTACTTTTAACCTCCTCCATCCATTTAGTCCCTGTTATTAAGATTCATTCCTGAAGTTCCGCTACTGGGTAGTGAGGTAGATTACCTGAGGCTGCAGCAGGAGATAAATCAGGTGGAAAGTTGGGCAAAATGGTGGCGTATGGAATTTAATCCCGGCAAGTGTGCCGTGATCCACTTCGCTAAATCAAATAGAGGCAGGACATTTACAGTAAATGGCAGGCCACTCAGGAATACTGATAAACAGAGAGACTTAATGGTCCAGAAGCATAACCCTCTGAAAGTGGCAACGCTCATAAACAGAGCAGTACAGAAGGTGTATGATATGCTCGCCTTTTGGGTTATGGCAAAGAATATAAAAGATAGGACACAAGGTTGCAACTTTACAAAACACTAGTTAGGAGTATTAATACATGGAGTATTTTGTGCAGGTCTGGCTACTGCATTATGGGAAGGATTGAATTGAATTGACTTTATTACTAATATTCTTTAAATACATGAGTAAAAATCTTTAAGCTACATCTCCATTCAAATGTGCATTTATAGTAATCTATAATAAATATTATGTACAACAGGATAGTCAATATAACATAGAAATACAGTAGTGTCAGCATGTGGTTGTGCTGGGAGGGTGCAGAGGAGATTCATTAGGATGCTGCCTGGATTGGAGAAATTTATTTATGGGAGGGATTGGAGAGGCTGGGCCTTTTTTATCCTGGAGCAGAGGAGACTGAGGGATTCTTTGGAAGTGTATAGAATTCTAAGAGGCACAGATAGAGGAGGTAATCATAATCCATTGCCCATCGATGGGGTATCAAAAACAAGCAGACATTGGTTTAAGATGAAAGGAAGGGTTTTGAAGGGGATTTGTGGGAAAGTTTACTTTATGTAGAAAGAGGCACCTCAATAGGCAAGGCTTAGAAGGATGTGGACCTTATTCAGGTAAATTGGATTAAGGCAGAAGAGTAAACAGGTCAGTTTAGGCAAGGTGGGCTGAAGGCCACATCTCTGTATGGTACAGCTCTGCAACTGTATGAAACACTCCATTTCATACTGATTTATTAATCACAGTGCATTTCCTACATTACGTATTTCAATTCTCTGTCACAGTCACAGTCTGTCCTTTCACTGTCCATAAGACATAGGAGCAGAATTAGGCCACTTGCATGTTGAGCCTACTCTGTCGTACCATCATGCCTGATTTGTTACAATTCTCAACCCACTTCTCCCACCTTTCCCCCATAACCTTTCGCATTCTTACTAATTAAGGACCTCCACTTTAAATATACCCAATGACTTGGCCTCCACAGCTGTCTGTGGCAATAAATTCCACAGATTCACCAAACTCTGGCTAAAGAAATTCCTCCTTATCTCTGCACTAAAGGCATGCCCTTCTAATCTCAGGCTGCACCTTCTGGTCCTAAACTGTGCATTCTTTGTTCTACACTTTTATTGTTTGGTGGAGGGGCGAACAGACCGAGGCAATTAAAATTAGGAGGGACGGGACAAATCAATTCCCTGAGCAGGGAAGTCAACAGTGATTTAAGACATCGAGTTGAAGAATCCAACGGGAGTCAAGGAAAGAGCTTCACTCCCAAAGAGAGGCGGAGATCTACAACTCACTGCCTCAGGAGGATGGAGGCAGGAAACTTGCTGTACCCCAGGATCTAGATGAACATATGGTGTGGTGTCACTTTCAAGATTATGGATCAAGAGCAGTAAAATGGGATGACTTGCAAAAGTTCTTCTCGCTGTTAAATTTGAATGATTCAAAACATAATTAACTCTGTACTCCCCCTTCACTACCTGCCTTCACCATCCCAAGTGGGTAGCAAACAAAAATTATTCTCATGCAGTTGATGTAATCATTCGTAAATGAATGCAAGGAAGCCACCTGTGGTAATTTGGGGTTTGGAATATTTTTTATTTATCTTTATTCAGATGCAGCATGGAATAGGAATCCTAATCATGGGAAATTTACAATGACCAATTAACCTACCAACCTGTCTTTGGACTGTGGGAGGAAACTGGAGCACCCAGAGGAAACCCATGTGGTCACAAGGAGAATGTACAAATTCCTTACAGGCAGCGGTGGGAATTGAACCCGGGTTGCCTGTACTGTAAACTGTTGTGCTAACCACTACTCTACCGTGCTGCCCCTAGTTCCTATGGTTGTTTGCATATGGAATAGGAACTAGCTCCTGGAGAAATTCAGAATGCTGAATCACAGACAAGTCGGACAACAGCCGGTAGATCGGTGGCGCCTACCTCATTTTTCTCCAGGCTGCATTCAGACATCACCTTATCACCCTGTTCCTGGAACGTGATGATAATCAGAGCAACGAAAATATTCACAAAGAAAAATGGGAACACCACAAAGTACACAACATAAAATATGGACATTTCCATCCGGTAGCTGGGGCTGGGCCCCTGATCTTCTTCTGTGGCATCCACAGAGTGCTTTAAAACCCTGGGGAACAGAGAATAAGAACTGCGTGAGGAAATTACAGTAACTCAACTTCACTTGCCAAGTAGAAAACTTGAACTAAAAAACTGCATGGAGTTTTTTTGTGGACTCTGAATATTCACAACAACAAAAAAAAAACATGTTCTCATGGTCTTAATAATTTGGATATATATTGAATTCTCATATCATAGCTGAGAATGTTATAATAAATCCCTGGTTTTCAAGTGAATCAATTTGCTTTAACATTATATTTTTGTACATTATGTGTGATTTATATATAGCCTTAAATGATTTCTCTAAAATGCTCTAAGTAAATAAGTAAACACAAGAATATAGATTTTCCACTGAATTTCCCTTAAGTTCCTGCAGTAATTTCAGAGAATCTACAGAAACTTCTTTTTACAGGATTTCCATCAACATAAGTGCCACCAGAACCCTGATAGAGTTGCAGCATGACGTGCTGAATTTAAGGATCATTGTTACATCAGAAATGCAGACAAGAACTCTGTCCATCTCTCCAACTCCTGAACTTGCCCCTAATGGTGGCCTTCCATATGATATTGCACCCGAGTTGAAGATCCACCCGCGTTGCTGCTGCATGATTGGTTGATTAGATATTTGCATTACTGAGCAGATGTTCCTGGTAAAGTGGCCACTGAGTGTATGTCTTGGTCTTTATCCGATGCTCCGGGGTTTCTCATCCCACCCTGAGCTCACTATTTTCTGCAGTTACTTTTACCATTCACCAACTGCATGACTTTCAAACAGTTCTGGGAAAAACACCAGGAAGTTCAGCCAAGGGAAAACACAAGAACAGCTTCAAAATTGATAAAGCTTTCTATCTGATAATGTCAGCTCCTTTCAGATAAAGACTGAATGTATTGGCTCTTTTTTTTCTATTTGCTAAGAAGACAACGATACAACACAAGGACACAAGACAGCAGAAGCAGGAGTATGTCCCTGGGCCCCTTGAGCCTCTCTCACTACTCAATAGATCATGGCTGATTGTCCCCAGCCCAGATCCCCACGGGCCTCAGTATAACAAGCTTTGAAAACCTCCTCTTTAAATACTTCAAAATATCCAGCCCCATTATCTTTCTGGAGTAAGAAACACCAGGGATTCATCACCCTCTACACCTGGGGACCACAGACACCTTGCTTAATGGTATTGGCCCATGGGCCAATAAAAGGTTGGGAACCCCTGCTCTGCACAAATACATTTTTACATACCTTGATATTAAATGACCATTAACTATGTCTCCTCATCTGAAATTCTCCAACTGGTATAAATTTTTTGATATGCTTTATCAGATCATGCAAGTTTCGATAATGACACAAGTCATTCGAATAAACTCATTAAAAAAACTACAGGCCTAACCCATTTAACTTTCCTTGTTTAGATAATTCACACATTTCCAGAACTAACTTGATGAATCTCTGCGGGATTGCCTCTAATGTTACTCCATCTTTTGTTCCTACATTCTATGTCAATGTTACCACATACACAAAGGACCCTCACTATCCAGGACATGCCCCCTTCTCATGACTACCAACAGGGGTGGTCCGTGAACCCACAAATACTACCTCACTATTTTGCTGTCTTTGTGCACCTTTTTTTATATGTGTATATATTTTATATATATATATATATACATACATATATATATATACTTATTTATTATGTATTGCACTGTACTACTGCTATAAAGCACTGAATTTCACAACATATGCCAGTGATAATAAATTTGATTCTGAATTATGATCTGACTCCTTTCTTAGATATGAGGACCTAAACTGCGTTCAATATGCTAGACACAATGCCTAATCTTAACAAAACCTCCCAATTTTGAAACTCCAGCTCTTTGCCATAAAGGTCAAAAGGTTGTTTGCCTTCTCAACTACTGACTGAAACTGCCTATTAACATTTTGTGATTCATCCACAAAAAGTACATATCACCCATTCACTTTTCCTGGAAACATCTTGCTAACAAAAAATACCTTGGAAGTGTTGAGGCCAACATGAAAGCAGAGATGACCAAATGTTCACGATGTCAACATTAAGGTACTGTGAAAAAGTGCCTGGTGACCACAAAGTAGAAATCAGATTGCACAAATCTAATCCTGCTGCCAAATTATTGGGGAGCTTCCTTTATCAATTACTCTTCTTCAGAAGCTCAGTTAAACATGTATAGCCTTGGGCATTTTAATTTACACAATAGGCAGTTACACTTTCAAGACACATTAACGTGCAGAGGTAATCACAACTGAACAGTGACGTGCTGGTGCCCGGATAATGCCCAATAATCACCACACAAATACAACTGAATGTAATACTTACGTTGGCCACCCTTCACCGGTTGACACTGTGAATAACGTCAGTAGGGCCCAGAGCACGTTATCGTAGTGGAAATCATATTTCTTCCATTCCCTGGGTTCTGCCTCAATTTCATCATTGTCATAAACTAGGTACTGACCCCTGCAAAATAACATTAGAACAGGAATTGCTTTCACCTTCCAGTTTTTTGTGACCCAAGAGAAACCTGGCGGAGAACGTTTGGAATTAGATAGTTTTGAATGCAACACCAGGCTGCCCCAGCTTTTATTGACACTTAGCTTGGAATCTAACTCTGAGGTAAATACCTACTTGGGACAAATTGGCTCCATTAATCTGGAACTCTTACATAGGGTATCAAACATGTTTGATTTTTTTTATTGAATTTTGCACTTGGTCATAATGAAATGTGAATCCAGATATTGGGGCAATATCCCCTCCCCCCCAAAAAAGTGTGGTATTCTAAAGAATTTTTCATGGAATGGTTGAGATATTGGTCAATGCACAGCTTACACTGTTCAGATAATGGTGTGGCTAAAGCCGCACATCAATAGGTGCAAGGAGTAAGATGCCAAATCATTGGGCCTGGGATTGAACATGACTGAAGCAACCACTGAAGAGGAAGGTGGGCAAGAGTACTGGCAGGAAATGCCTGATGGAGCAGACAGCTGGTTCGTGGAGAAAGCTGCTCAATTTTCACCATAACTGGAATTTAACTTGGTCCTATCTGCCTGGTGAGAGCAGTTGCAATCAACTTGGCCATTTATCTTCGGAGAGGACACCAGTTTTATTCTAATTTACTGCATGAGTAGCAGGGAACAGCCAATCAAATTGTTCTTATTAAGACGCTCATTGGGCTGTCCAGGCCAGGGACAGTTGAGGGCTGTTCAGAGCCAGAAGTGGTTGAAAGGTATATAAAGGTTCATAATATTCTTTACAATTACTTATTTCAAAATCAAAGTGGAAGTTATTTGCCTAGAAACTCTTCCCCTGTTATTAGCATAAGAGTCTAAGGGATAAGGGGCACTCCTTTGATGATACCAACGTGCATATTTTGGACGGGGAGGACAGGTGGCTTGAAGGAGGGGTTAGAAAAACCACCTTTGTCAAACTGGAAACCCAGCCCTGAATAGAGGGGGTGGGGTACAACACCACCTATCAGCTCCCAACAATGCAGCCCTCACATCTCTACCTGGGTGTCACCACAACAGTTCACACCTCCTTCCATGCAAAGATTAGACTAATGACCCTCATGTGATTGCTATATCTTTAAACAACTCACAGAGTTTATAACCTGGAAAACTCCCCACCATGGATTAGAATTGAAGACACCTCTTGGATAAATGGTGAAACGTCTTCTAGGCAACACAGAAAGTCCAGCTGCCTTGATTTGCTACTGCTTGATGCACAGTGTCTAATGGTGTTGCGCTGTGTTGTGACACGATGAAGCTTCAGAGAAGATTCAAAAGGACATTGTCGGGATAGCAGGGCTTGAGTTGTCAGGACAGGCTGGGTAGACTTTGACTTTCTCCAGGAATGCAGGCACCCAAGAGCTGACTTGATAGAGATAAAACATTACGAGAGAAATGGGCAGGGTAGGTAGTGATTATTTCCTCAGGATAGGGGTGTCTGAGACTAGAGGGCCTTGGGTTTTTGGTAGAGGGGGAGGGAGGAGGTTTATGGAGGATGTGTGGATAGAATATCCACACAAACAGCACTTGGTGTTTGGAATGAGCTGCTGGAGGAGGTGGTCAAGGCAAAAACAAAAATGACATTTTAGAAGCATCTAGACAGGTAGTTGAATGCACAAGACATTGGTAATGTAGAATTAATACAGGCAAGTAGGATTACTATAGATGGATGGAATGGTCAATATAGACAGGGCAAGCTACATGACACTCAGTCCAATAAAGTCAGCTGAATTACCAGCACTAATGTTGCTGTCTGGCACTTTGTTCTACCACAAGAGGAAGAGGGTTGTGAAACATTAACTCAGCTTCACACTGCATTCCAGTTTGTCACGTTCATTTGTTAGATTTTACCTGCAGTCCTTTTCCAAATCTTTTGACTCATCAGTGCAGTAGAAGAATTTGCCCTTGAAGAGCTGCACAGCAATGACAGCAAAGATGAACATGAACAGCATGTAAACGGTGAGTATGTTCAGAACATTCTTCAGCGAGTTCACCACACAGTCAAAGACAGCCTGAAGGAAACACACCTTAAGTCAGATACTAACAGAACATCAGAAACAAGATGAAACCAGGAAAGGCATTGCCATGTTCCAATCAAACTTAAAGGATTACTGAACTTTAAAATTGATACCTCTTGAGATCGTGGGCCCCAAGTTTAACAGGCAGTGATCTCTGACCCATGGGTAAAAGGATATTTACATCTTCATGTCAGTGAACATCACTGTGACAGCATTAACAACCATATTATAACATTAAATGCCTGAATTAAACTTCAATTGTTCAACTAAGAACTTGCCAAATCTTTATCTTGCAGCAATTATGACAGGAGGAGGACCTACTTAAGGTGGTCCTGCATCGCCTGCACAAAATTTAAAGCAGACATTTGAAGACTATTTCGCGATTATATTTGAAATGCAGGTTAAACAATCTTTTTAAAGATTTGAACCTGTTGTGTAGGACACATTTTCACAGAATGTGAATTGAGTAGTTCAGGTATTAACAGAATGTAGCATCTAAACCAATTTCATGCTATACAATGCCTAATGAAGAAGAAACATAGCTAGACTTTGTAAGAAAACCAGCTTTGTAGAATGAAAACTAGTTGTGTACAAACTATAGTGGCCAAAAGGAAACATTTAGTTTCTTGATTTTACCAGCATTTCCCCAAAATGCTTTCATTGCGAAAGCACGATAATTCAAAATTCAGTACCTTTAACTTGGGCAGACGTTTGATAGTCTTCAGTGGCCTTAGGACACGGAGAACACGGAGTGACTTGATGGTGTTGAGGTCCTTTCCTTTGTTCCCGCTGACAAATAAAGTCCAGGAGTTAACCACCATTGAATGCAGGAATGAGGCAGATAAGAATTACAAACAGAACACACCAGAGAAGGAGTGAAATGTTTAGTGGGAATAATTGTATAACACAGGGAGGGCAACCTCCAAGACTTCCATTACTGGAAGCCTTGATACGTAAAAGAGAAGACGCTCGAAAAAGGATCTAGTGCTTTCCCGGCATATATGACAAATAATCTCTTCAGCCGAGTGCGGGTATCAATTTAAAGAAGGTAATTAATATTATCATCTTTTCAAAATTGTGACTAAGATACTTTCATAAAAACACATAAGTATATTCAAATAGATAGACTGTTCATTGGGGAAACCACAATCCACTTCATTATGATCTTGCACTTTGTTTAGCTGCACTGCACTTTATCTGTGGCTGTTATACTTTATCCTGCATTGTTATTGTTTTACATTGTCCTACCTCAATCCACTGTGTCATGATCTAATCTGTATGAACAGTATGCGACAAACTTCTCACTATATCTCTGTACATGTAACAATAATAAACCAACACCAATATTCAGAATCACAGGAAGCTTACCAGTCCTGTTACTCACGAACATAGATGTTTGACCCATTATCTCAGTAGGCCAATAAACTGAAGCAGTGTATTCATTCTCCAATTAAACCCACTACATTCAGCCCATCTACAATTACTGATTAAAACTGGTACCATACGTTACAGAGGAAAGGGATTAACTGACTTTGTAGTTTTGTCTTCATTCAGTCGAGGAGTCTGAAGTAAAAATGAAGATAAAATGGCTGTTCTTTAGTTCTGTAACTGCAATAAGATGTTTTACTTCAGATTACTGATCTGATCTGAATTTGACATGTATAAATTCAATGAGAGTCCATCTCACCCCGTTTGTCCAATGCTTTATTCCTGATTAAGTCCTTCCTCAGCTAGATTCCAATGATTTACTCTGGATGAAATTCATTGGCACTTTCCTTACAAATGAGGCAAGGCAGACTCTGAGACAAGACTCCAAATGAGATTCAAATTGTATGCTTGTTTTGTTGCAGTAACCAGGCAAACATTTGTGCAAGGACAAATAAAGTCTGCAATATTTTTAAAGAATTGAAAAATGAATAAAAAGAATCTTGACGGGCATAATTTTGGGGAGGTGCATTTTGTGCAGATATTTTATAGCCAACAGATGCTGTCTTCATTTCCCACAGAGCTCTGCCTCAGTTAACAACAAACACAGTGATGGACTCCGAGCACTGACCATTTTAATGGAGAAGGGAACATGTCACTATCTTAGAGGCAAACACTGTCACTAACAACATAACAAGAGAAGAGAGGCTGTTGATAGGGCAAAATTACAGTCAACAGAGTGAGTTGCAATGTAAAAGGTGGACAAAATCGAAAAGGGTGATTACGGGATTGAAGGTGTAATATTTGAATACATGCAACATATGGAATAAGGTAGATAAACTTGTAGCACAGTTTCATACTGGAATGTACAAAATTATAGGCATCGCTGAATCATGGCTGAAAGAAGATTTTTGCCAGGAGCTTAATGTGTAAGTGCCATTACAAAGATAGCATGCCATTACTTTCTTGGAAGTTTGCCAAGATTCAGCATGTCATCTAAAACTTTGACAAACTTCTGTAGGTGTGTGGTGGAAAGTATATTGACAGGTTGCATCACATCCTAGTATGGAAACTTAACTCGCCCCATCACTGAAATGATCCCACAAACTATGGATTCACTTTCTTATATTATGTTCTCAATATTTATTGTTTATCTATTTAGTTTTTTCTTATTGTATTTACACTGTCTGTTGTCTTTTGTACATTGGTTGTTTATCCATCCTTTTGATGCAATCGTTCATTGATTCTATTGTTTGTGTGGATGCTGTGTAATTTGCTTCTCTAATTAGTGCCACGAAATAACAGACAGTGCACAGCATATGATTAAAGAAATTATATTTATGAATCTTAACTAAAGGGTTAGTAAAGAATAACAAAAAGAAAAAGGCCCATTCTAATTAAACAGTCAAATGTGTGCAAGTTGGAGCTCATCTTGGACTTCTCTGTCACTCACACGCTGAGCCCTCGGTCAACGTGAAAGCACGCACCACTTTCCGAAATTCGTTCGCAATCCATCTCGAACATCGGGTCTCCCATCGGATCATATGCTACGACTGGTTCTCCCCAGCGTCTCCTCTCTTCATCTCCCACCGAACAAAAGCTCCAAGCCCAACCTTAGTGTCCCTCACTGGAGAAACCTCCCCTTAATTGACCATCCGAATTGGATGGCAGACGTTTCTCCTCTCTCTTGGCTTCAACAGTAACCCAAACAGGCATGGAAATGGAACAGACTGCTCTCACAGAACTGCCAAAATGAAATACATACAACGTAACAGTAAATAAATGAACCAGGACATTACACTCTACCCCACCAAAATAGTCATGTCCTCGTGACTTTGTATAATTTGTCATCCCGTCATTAATAACACCATTCTCAAAGGAATTTCGTGATGTTAGAACCTCCAGTCCATTTGTAAGTGGTAGTGACATATCTCACTAGGGGGTTAATCACAACCACTTTGTTCCCTCGGTGCTACATAGGCCAGCCTATCTGGGGTCTCCTGATTCTTTGAGACCTCCGCATCCCATCATCTATGTCTTCAGTTTCAGACATTCCTTAGGATACCTCTGGTCTACATGGTGAGGCCTTCCCCGGTCTATTACTCGTGTCTTCCGGCAACACGGGTCCCTCTGCCACTTGGCTGAGCTCAGCTTCGGTCCCAGTTACTTTAGAGCCCAGCCTCCTTTCTCACATCAGACACATACTTCAGATAAGTCTCTTTATCAGCCTCACTCATGGGTATCCGGTCATACTCACTCCTCAAGTCCAGCACACTGAACCACATCACACCATCCAGGCAGGCCAATGCATCCTCGATTCTCAGGACTGGTTACTGGTTGAGGACTGTACGCCCGTTGAAAGTTCAATAGTTCACACACATCTGTACCTTCCCATTCTTCTTGCTGGCCACCACTAGCAGAGACACGCAAGGGCTTCTAGACTCAGTGATGATCCCAGCTTCCACCAATGTTGCCGAAAGTCTTCCACCTTTGCAGGTACCGGGAAGTCCCCAAAGCTGAATGACTCAGCAGTCAACTTTTTTCTTTTCGGAGTTCCTCCCCGGCTTGTCTCACAGGGACGGTAGACATTACTGTCACCGGGGAGAGGTGCACCATTGGCATCCCCCGCCTGAGGGTGACCTCCCGCTCCGAAGTGTTCCTGACACCCACTGCCATTCTGTTCACCTGTACAACCGAGGGCTTCTGCAGTTCGGGCCTCACCAGTACCCCAGCAGGTAATGCCTGACCCCTCTTCGTGGTCTTCCGGAGCATCCACCAAGAGGGCCTCGGCATCAGGCATTCCGGGAAATTTGGAGTTTCCCATCACTCTCGCTACTTCCCCAGGCTGTAACACAACTAGTTTTGACTGGGTGAACCACACGGTCCCTCTTTATCTGGCCCAGTGCAGCCATGCACTTCTTCAAAAGCAGCTCAAAACACCGTGTGAATGGACAATGTTTTCACAAAGCTCTCTCCAACTCTCTTTGCAGGCTCCCACTAGCCTCCTCAAAATAGTAGTATTCATCCCCACAGACCTTTCAGCTTCCCAAGCACCTTCTTTGTAATAGCAACTACACTCATTTCTGATCCCTGACTTTCTTAAATTTCTGGTATGCTGCTGATGCCTTCCACAGTGACGATTGACACAAAAAATTTATTAAGTTCATCTACATTTCCTTGTCTCCCATTACTACCTCTCCAGTATTATTTTCTAGTGATCTGATATTCACTCAGGCTTCTCTTTTATTCTTTATCACCTTTTGGTATCCTCTCTTATATTATTGGTTAGCTTACTTTCAAATTCCATCTTTTCTCTCCTTATTGCTTTTTGAAGTTTACTCCTGGTGGATTTTAAAAGCTTCCCAATTTTCAATCTTGGATGAATCTTTGCAATCTCTCTAGTGCTTCTACATTATTTTCTTAACATGGTGATCACAACTCTTATGTCTGATCTAGAAAGCAGAACATTAAATGTAGAACTTGGAACTGTATAGTGCTTTATGGTTCCTTTGGCCCACAATACTGTGCCAACCAATACAGACATAGAAACATAGAAAACCTACAGCACAATACAGGCCCTTCAGCCCACAATGCTGTGCTGAACATACTCCATGATCAATCTAACCCGTTTCTTACCCAGCCCTTTCTCTCCACTTTTATTACATCCATGTAGCTATCTCTTAAATGTTCATATGGTAGCAGCCTCTATCACCAACCCCAACAAATGAATTCCAGACACCTACTTCTCTGTGTTTATAAAAAACCACTACCTCTGACATCTCCCCTAAACTTTCCTCCACTCACCTGAAACGGACATGCTCTGATATTGGCTACTGCTGCCCTGGGAAAAAGATGTTAGCTTCTGCTCTATCGATATCTTTCATAATCTAATACACCTCTATCAAAGTCACCTCATCCTCCTCCACTCCAAAGTGAAAATCCCTCATAAGGCATGCTCTCTGATCTAGATAGTATTCTGGTAAATCTCCTCTGCACTCTCTCTGAAGATTCCACGTCCTTCCTATAATGAGGCAACCAGAACTAAATACTCCAAGTGTGGACTAACAAGAGTTTGTAGAGCTGCAACATTACCTCAAAGCTCTTGAACTCAATCCCCCAACTGCTGAAGACAGCACATCTTACACTTTCTGAACCATTCTACCAATGTGTGGCTACTTAGAAGGATGTAGGGACTTGGACCGCAAGATCCCTCTGTTAAGAATCCTGCCATCTATATTTCAAAGTGTATGACTTATTACCATGCTGAATTTCTAAATAAATAATAACTTTCCTATTGAACTCCACCTGCCAAGTTCTGGATCCTGTGTATATGCCATTGCAACCTATGACAAGTTTCTAGGCTATCCACCACACCAACCTTCGTGTCACCTGAAAACTTACTAGCCCACCCTTTCACTTCCTCATCCAAGATTTATAAAAATCACAAGGAGCAGGGTTTCCAGAACAGATCCCTGTGGAACACCACTGGTCACAGACCTCCAGTCAGAATATGCTCCATCTGCTACTGCACTCTGACTTCCGGGGGCAAAACAATTCCGAAGGCACTCAGCCGCATTTCCATGGATCTCATGCCTTATGACTCTCTGGGTCTAACTAGAGTTCAACAGGCCAGACAGCATCTATGGAAAAGAGTAAACGGTTTCGGGCTGAGGCACTCGTAGTCCTGATGAAGGGTCTCTGCCCAAAATGTCAACTGTTTACTCTTTTCCATCGAACAGCATTTTGTGCGTGTTGCTTAGATTTCCAGCACCTGAAGATTTGCAGCGAGAGTTCAATGCACGTTTGGTGAAAATTCCCCGTGATTTAGTTCTCATGGAGTTATGCCACACAGGAACACACCCTTTAGCCCACCTGGTCCATGCTGAACATCAGACACTTAGTTACACTAATTCATTTTGGTCTCTCCAACTCTCCGCAGGCTCCGGCACCCACCTCCATATTAGAGACACTACAGTGACCAATTACCATCCCTCAGGTCTTTGCAACATGAGAGGAAACCAGAACAACCAGAGGAAACCCACATAGTCACAAGAAGAACATACAAAAGGATGTTGCAAGTCAGAGTTTGAAATGAGGCAGAGCACTGCTCACCGAGTCTATCCATCTATAACTAACCCAGGACTTGGTTTGCTTTTTACAGGCTTGCTAACACCTTTTAGTATTCCGCTATGTTTGTTCTGTCCAGAACTATTTCCATCAACAATTTGTAATCAGCTTCAACCTGAATAATTACCCCAAGCCTAACTGCATTCTGCAACACACACAAAATGCTGGTGGAACGCAGCAGGCCAGGCAGCATCTATAGGGAGAAGCACTGTCAACGTTTCGGGCTGGGACCCTTCGTCAGGACTGACTGAAAAGAAAGATAGTAAGAGATTTGAAAGTTGGGGGGGGTGGAATGCGAAATTATAGGAGAAGACCGGAGGGGGTGGGATGAAGCTAAGAGCTGGAAAGGTGATTGGCAAAAGTGATACAGAGCTGGAGAAGGGAAAGGATCATGGGACAGGAGGCCTAGGGAGAAAGAAAGGGGGAGGGGAGCACCAGAGGGAGATGGAGAACAGGCAGAGTGAAGGGCAGAAAGAGAGGAAAAAAGGGGAGGGGGTAAAAAACTAAATATATCAGGGATGGGGTAAGAAGGAGAGGAGGGGCATTAACAGAAGTTAGAGAAGTCCCCCTCCCCCTCCTTTCAAATCTCTTACTATCTTTCCTTTCAGTTAGTCCTGACGAAGGGTCTCAGCCCGAAACGTCGACAGTGCTTCTTCCTATGGATGCTGCCTGGCCTGCTGTGTTCCACCAGCATTTTGTGTGTGTTGTTGTTTGAATTTCCAGCATCTGCAGATTTCCTCGTATCTGCATTCTGTAAGTTATGATTAAGCCAGAAGAGGCTAATACAGGTTTCAGCTGATAGAAAAAATCAGTAGCTTGACGCAGCAATTCCTCACGTCCAACGCAGAGATCTTTCAAGGCTGCTAAAATGCGGTGAGTCAAACAAAATATATTCTTTCCGGCCACTAACATGAATTGCAAGTGAAAAGAAAAGCATATAAGGTCAGGTTGCAAGTCTAGTGGAAGAGACAAAGCTGGTGCTTCATGTCCAATGCATAGTCTGAAAGCTTCCTGTTTTTCTCCATATTTAATATACTTTTTCCTCCTTATTTATGTACAACACTCAGAAAGTTAACGAAGGAACAGTGCTGAAACAAAACAGCAGATGTGATTTACAAACGTGAGAAAGAAAGCAGATTCTGGAAATCCAAAGCAATTTGCACAAAATGCTGGAGGAACTCAGCAGGTCAGGCAGCATCTATGGAAATGAATTGTCAACATCAATGTTTTGGGCCAATACCTTTCGTCAGGACTGGAGAGGAAGATGAGAAGTCAGAGTAAGAGGATGGGGGGGGGGGGGGGGTGAGGGGTGGAAGAAGTACAAGGTGGTAGGTGATAGGTGAAACCGGGAGAGGGGGATGGGTGATGTAAAGAGATGGGAAGTTGATTGGTGAAAGAGATAAAGGTCTGGAGAAGGGGGAAATTGATAGGAGAGGACAGAAGGCCATGGAAGAAAGGGAAAGGGGGGGGAGCACCAGAGGGAGGTGATGGGAAGGTAAGGAGAAAGGTGAGAGAGTGAAACGGGAATGGGGAATGGTGAAGGGTGGGGGGGGGGGAGGGCAGTTACCAGAATTTCAAGGAATTGATTTATAATGCCAACAGGTTGTGGAGACTACGCAGACGGAATATAAGGTGTTGCTCCTCTGACCTGATCGTGGCCTCATTGCGGCAGTAGAGGAGGCCATAGACTGACATGTCGGAATGGGAATGGGAAGTAGAATTGAAATGGGTAGCCACCAGGAAATCTGCTTTCTGTGACGGAGGGAGCGAAGGTGCTCAGCAAAGCAGTCGCCCGATCTACTTCAGGTCTCACCGATATACAGGAATCCACACCGGGAGCACCAAGCACAGTATACAATCCTAACAGACTCACAGGTGAAGAGTCGCCTCAACCTGGAAGGGCTGTTTGGGAGCCTGAACGGTAGTGAGGGAGGAGGTGTAAGGGCAGGTGTAACAATTGTTCCACCTGAAAGGATAAGTGCCAGGAGGGAGATCTGTGGGAAGGCTTGAGTGAACAAGGGAGTGATCCCTGCGGAAAGCAGAAAACGGGGGGAGGGAAAGATGTGGGATCCCACCGGAAATGGTGGAAGTTATGGAGAATTATGTGCTGGATGCGGAAGCTAGTGTGGTCATATGTGAGCATAAGAAGAACCCTATCCTTGGTGTGGTTGTGGGAGGATGGGGTGAGGGCAGACGTGTGCGAAATGGAAGAGATGCGGGTGAGGCCAGTGTTGATGGTGGAGGAAGGAAAGCTCCTTTCTTTGAAGAAGGACATCTCAGTTGTTCTGTAATGAAAAGCCTAACCCTAAGAGAAGATAATTTCAAAGGATTTGATTTCATTTTTTTTTATACCAACAGAGCCACGCCAGCCCCTCAGCCTACCTGCCTGTCCTTTAGATACAATATATCCTTGGATGTTAGGTTCCCAACTATAATCTTCGTTCAGCCACGACTCAGTGATGTCCACAACATAAGACCGTAAGACCAAAAGCCATAGGAAAGATTAGGCCTTTGGCCCATCGAGTCTGATCCACCATTCAATCACGGCTGACCCTTTTCTCCCCTCCTTAGCCCCACTCCCCGGCCTTCTTCCCATAACCTTTGATGCTGTGTCCAATCAAGAGCCTATCAATCATTATACCTGCCGATCTCTAACTGCACTACAAGATCATGTTCCTTATTTCGTATACTGTGGGCATTCAAGTACAACACCTTCAGTCACCCTCTTTGATATTGTCCACCTGTTACACTGCGACTCACCCCACTGACTGCAATTTGCCCTATCATCTGTCTGTCCTTCCCGACAGCCTCACTACACACTGACTCTGCTTGAAGGCATTATCCTGATCCACAGCCCTATTCCTTTCCCATTCCTCTGTCAAATCAGTTTAAACCCTCCCCAACAGTTCCAACAAACCTGCCAACAAGGAGATTGGTCCCCCTTCAGTTCAGGTGGACCAATAAGCAAGTTACGACTTGCTACAACTTTCCCTATTTCCCAGTTCTGAAATATTATCAACTGCCAGAATCACAGAGTCGTAGAAAAGTACAGCATAAAAACCGGCCCTTCAGTCCACCTAGTCCATGCCAAACTATTTAAATTGCCTACTTCCATCAACCTGCGGTGGAACCATACCCCTCCCTACCCCTACCGTCCATGTACCTATCCAAACTTCTCTTAAACATTGAAACTGAGCTCACATGCATCACGTGCTGGCACCTCATTCCACACTCTCACAACTCTCAGAGGGAAGAAGTTTCCCATTATATTCCCCTTAAACTTTTCACCCCTAACCCATGACCTCTAGATGCCATCCCATCCAACCTCAATGGAAAAAAGATTGCTGGCATTTCCGTATCTATACCCCTCATAATTTTGTATACCTCCATCAAATCTCCCCTCAATCATCTATGTTCTAAGGAGTAAAGCCCTAACCTATTCAATCTTTCCTTATAACTCAGGTCCTCCAGGCCTGGTAACATCCATTAGTCTCAGGCCTCCAGTCAAAGAGGCAACTGTCTACTAACCCACCCCCCCACCCTTCCCCAGCTTCTCCCAGAAAGCCAATGTCTAATCCAATTTACTACAGTATTTCAGCTTGAATATCGAGTGACTGAACCTTCTTGAACAACCTCCTATGCAGAACCTTGTCAAATACCTTGCTGTAGTCTATGTAGACAACATCCATTGCCTTACCTTCATCAACTTCCCTGGTAACTCCCTCGAAAAACTCTATAAGGTTGGTTAAGACATGACCTACCACACACAAAGCCATGCTAACTATCCATAATCAGTGCATACAAATACTCATATATCCAGTCCCTTAGAATTCCTTCCAATAACTTTCCCGCTACTGATGTCAGGCTCACCGGCCTATGACTTCCTGGTTTCTTTTTCTGAGCCTTTCTTAAACAGTGGAACAACATTAGCTATCCTCCAACACCTCAGCTGTTCCAAAGGATGGTTTAAGTATCTCTGGTGGGGCTCCTGCAATTTCTGCACTTGCCTCTCACAGGGTGCGAAGGAGCACCTTGTCAGTCCCTGGGGATTTATCCACCCTAATTTGCCACAAGACAACAAACACCTCCTCTATAATCTGTATAGGTCTATGACCTCACTGTTGCTTTAATTCACTTTTGTAGACACTATGTCTGTCTCCCAAGTAAATACAGATGTAAAAGGTCCACTTCACATCTCCCCTTCTCTTTTGGCTCTGTGCATAGATTACCATTCTGATCTCCCAGAGGACAGATTTTGTCCTTTCTAATCCTTCTGCTCCGAACATATCGATAGAATTCCTTAGCATTCTCCTTCAGCTTCTCTGCTAGGGCAACCTCATGCCTTCTTTTAGTCCTCCTGATATCTTTTTCAAGTGTCCTCTTGCATTTCTTATTCTCTTCAAGCACCTCATTTGTTCCTACCTGCCTATACCTGCTTTGCATCTTTTTTTTCTTAATATCTCATGAAAACCAAGGTTCCCTAAAAACCTATTATCTTTATCTTTTATTCTGACAAGCACATACAAACTTTGTACTCTCAAAATTTTGTATTTGAAGGTCTCCCACTTAATATGTACACTTTTGCCAGAAAACAGCCTGATCCTTGCCAGATCCTTTCTGATACCATCAAAAATGGCCTTTCTCCAATTTAGAGTTTCAACCTGCAGACCAGACGCATCTTTTTTTTCCCATAATCACTTTGAAACTAATGGTATTGTGATCACTAGATGCAACACTTTCACCTACACAATCTTCTGTCACCTTCCCTGTCACATTTCCAGGGCAGATCCAGTATTGCATGCTCTCTCATTGGGACTTCTATGTACTGATTAAGGAAACTTACCTGAACACATCTGACAAGCTCTATCCCATCTAGTCCTTTTACAGTATTGGATTCCCAGTCAATATGCGGAAAGTTAAAATCACCTACTGAAACGATGTTTCTTGCAACAGTCTGCGATCTCTTAACAAATTTGTTCCTCCAAATCTCTCAGACTGTTGGGTAGTATGTAATGTAGCCCCATTAATGTGACCATACCTTTCTCATTCTTCAGTTTCAACCACAAAGCCTCACTAGACGAGTTCTCTAGTCTGTCCTGACTGAGCTGTGCCGAGACATTTTCCCTGACTAGTAACACCACCTCTCCTTCTTTAGTCCTTCCCACTCTGTCGCGTCTAAAACAACAGATCCCGAGATTATTCAGCTACTGGTTCTGCCCCTCCTACAACTAAGTCTCACTAGTGGCTACAATATCAAAATTCCAGGTGTTGATCCCTGCCCCAAGCTCATCTGCATTTCCTACAATACATCTTGTATTGAAATATAGGCAGCTCAGGACATTAGTCCCAGCATGCTCAACCTTTTGATTCCTGACATCGTCTGAGGTCTTAACAACATCTGTCTCCACAAACTTTCCACTATCTGTTCTGGCATTCTGGTTTATAAGCACCACCACCCTCCCAAAATTCCTGCCAGGATATTAGTCCCCTTCCAGTTCAGATGCAAACTGTCCCTTCTGTACAGGTCTCACCATCCCTGGAAGAGAGCCCAATGATCCAAAAATCTGACGCCCTCCCTCCTCCACAACTCCTTAGCCATGTGTCAAACTGTACGATCTTCCTGCTTCTGGCCTCACTAGCACGTGGCACGGGTAGTAATCTTGAGATCACAACCCTGGAGGTTCTTCCCTTTGATATAGCACCTAACTCCCTGAACTCCCTATGCAGAACCTCGTCACTCTTCCTACCTATGTCATTGGTACCTACATGGATCATGACCTCCGGCTCCTCACACTCCCACTTAATAATACTAAGGACTCGATCCAAGATGTCCTGGATCCTGGCACCTGGGAGGCAATATGCCATCTGGGAATCTCATTCTCATCCACAGAACCTCCTTTCTGTTGCCCTAACTAATGAATCCCCTATCACCACAGCTCACCTTTTCTCCCCTCCTCCCCTTCTGAATTAGAGCCAGACTCAGTGCCTGACTGCTGTGACTTTCCTCTGAAAGATCATCCCCCCCAACAGTATCCAGAGGTTCAAAAATTCAAAGTACATTTATCATTAATTTATGTATAAATTATACAACCATGAAATTTGTCTGCTTACAGTCAGCCACAAAGCAAGACACCAAAAAGAACCCAATTTAAAAATAAAGACCAATACCCAATGTGCAGAGAAAGAGAAAAAAACACAAATCATGCAAACAATAAAAGTGAGCAACAGCATTCTGAACCATATTGAGTCCTCAGATCCAAATGCCCAGGGCAGCCCGGAGTAGGCCCAAGGCCTCGGTCTCAGTTCACATATTAGCAGAGGAAATCACCATAAGGCTCGCAGAAATTAAGCACAGCAGCCACAGCAGCCTCAAAGCCTCAGCGTGGAATCAGCCCAACCCTCACCTCCAGGCCCGATAACCTGCCTTTCCAGTTTATCTGGGCCTGTGTTTTAATTGTGCAAACAACGTTAGGACCAGGGCTGCTCTGCATCAATATGTTCCAAGCCTAGCGATTATGCTCCAGGCCTAGCTCTCACCGCCTAGCAATATGTTCCAGGCCTTTACCTCACTGCCCAGCAATATGGCCTGGACCTAGACGTCATGGCCCAACCCGAATCCATTCTCAACCTTTCAAATCGGCTTGGCACTTAGAGTGATCCAACTTCACACCCAGGTTAGTTGGATGGGCATTTAAACTCCTCTTCCTCAGCTCCTCCTCTCCAAATTGCTCACTCCAACTCCATCTGCGACTCGAGCACAGTATGCTTTGGTTTTGCAACACATCAGCATGGCTCATCCCTCCAATCAGCTTCATCCAAGCTCACCTCTTCATTGCTTGCAGTGATAACTTACCACAATTTACTTCAGAAAACGTGTCATTAATAATGTTTTCAGTCAAATTTCTTGCCTTTTGAATTACCGGTGAGCTGTCGCTCGCCTTCAGTAGCGCCATCTTAAACCAATTACCAGTTGTTGGGGGGGGGGGGGGGGTTGGTCACAAGGGTACTCTGCACTGCACTGGCTGTTCAACCCCTTTCCCCTTCCTGGCTGTCACCCAGATTCCTGTGCCTGCACCTTGGGTGTAACTCATTCTCTGTATGTTCTATCTATCACCTGCTCAGCCTCCCAAATGGGGTTCATCCAGTTCCAAGCTCCAACTCCTTAATGTGGAGTGTTCGAATGTGAATGCTTTTTAAACATGCAGCTGGATGCACCCCTCGCAAGTGAAGTCATCAGGGCCACTGGAGGTCTCCCTGAGTATTTCCAAGGCTTTCTGTTTTTGTGTGCTCCTCTACGGCTCTCCCGATGCTAAGAGAGTATCCCAATGAGTGCAACAAGTTAACCGGCACCTATTCAGGAACATTCAAGCAGGGAGAGGTGATTGAATAAAGGAGATGTATTCTTCAAATACTCTCCACGGAGCTGAGGTGGAGTGGAGTGGATGAACAGAGAACTGCGTCTCAGCTTGTGTTGTGTTTGGTTTTGAAAAGCAGTGTATTCTAGTCCACTCTCAGCCTTGTACTATGGTGATAAACCTGGTGAAGCATCTTCCGAGAACATTAACAGATATCACTGGACAACAAGGATTTTGCCTCCTGAATACCTTTAGGTATATCTTATGAATTTGGGCTACTGATCATGAAAATCACCGTGGAATTTCCCTATCACGCACCATTTTTTGAAATCACTTACGTTTATTATTTCAATTCATAATTTAAGTCAATTAAAATGTTGCCTACAATGTAAGCTGAAAAGTTTCCTATCTTGTTCAGGTACGCTTGGGTATGCTTAGGCAGCGCAGCTGTTGCGTGGCAGGACAGGTTTTAATAATAATTATTGGGTTCAGGACTGTAAGGATGGAATTTGCTATCACCAGGCACAAAAATTTCTATGAAGGATTTTGATATTTGCGACAGATGCTTCCCAGAATAACTGATGCCAAGATGAGGAAAAGCATTTTTGTTGGTCCACAAATCAAACAGGTCATCAACGACAGGCAATTTGAAGAATCTCTAGTGGGACCGGAGGAAATCACATGGAAGGCATTCAAGGAAGTTGCTGAAATTTTTCTCGGCATCTACAGAGCACCAAACTACATGCAGCTGGTTGGAAGCATGCTTCCAGCATATAAAACCATGAAATGCAGCATGTCACTAAAGATTCATTCTCTGTATTCCCATTTAGACTTCTTCCCTGCAAGTCTTGGTGCTGTTAGTGACGAGCATGGTGAAAGGTTTCACCAGGACATTACGGTTATGGAGAGAAGATACCAGGGCAACTGGAATCCATCAATGCTGGCGAATTAATGTTGGATACTTAAGTGAGGAGCCTCAGACACTGAGTACAAATGAAAATCATTAACAAAGTATTTTTAACTTAGTTGAACAATTGCAAAGCATCAGCACCATTATGCAATTAAACACAGTATATTCAATAAAAGTTAATTTGTTGTTTCTCCAAATTCCTACGTGATACAAGTAGTCTGAAATTATATTTGTGTTCATCTTCAAGCAGTCTATCATAAACAAAAAGAAATTCTGAGGAAGCAACACTTCTGAAAAAATTTGTTGAGCAGGGTATTCAATGATTTGTGCTGAAATGCTGAGCCCTGGCTCAGAATGTGAACTTGTACAAAGCTTCGATTATCCTCAAGCTTTTGGGCAGAAGGGCAGTCTGTATTTTATAATACATATTATTATAATAAACTACTAATTTTTATAGCTTCACACCTAAAATTCCCACTAATTTCTTACATACACTTGATTTTTAAATATAAGTACTGAGGCATTCGTAAATCCAAAAATTAAAAGTGAAATAAAAGTTCCTGTGTGGTATTGCTTTCACATGCTTGTAGCTCACAATGTTATGAGTGGATATTAAAATGCAGTCAGACGGTGCATCCTCAAAACCGCAAGTTAATTATAAATGAGTATTGCAAAAACTGCGAGAGAGCTGTTTTCCCAAGGCTGAGGATCAGGGCCTCTCACAACTTCCTGTGACAACCTAAATGACACAAGTGGGCAAGAAGACCATGGCAGTCAGACACCAAGTGGCAGTGACAGCACGGTACTGAATAACACATTAATTTAGTCCAGAGAATCCAATCGCTGCATCCAACTTGCTTTCCCAGAACTCCAGAGTGCTCCTGGAACGGGCAACCCCAAACCCTCTTCCAAACAGAGCTCTCTCTCCTAGCCTCATTCAGTTACACCAGCAATGGGTTTTCTGTTTAGTCACATAACACCCCACCAGAACAAGTCCCCTCAGCCCCACTGTGAACCTCTTTCTCAATTCTGTTATGTTTGTAATGTCATTGTGCTCTCCATCACAGGGGAAGGCCCCTTTGCCGATCAGGTCTATGCTGACTACTTTGTCCATTGACACAAATCCCGTTCATCCACATTAGAAGCACATCCTCTATGCCTTGCCTGTAAGTGCCTCTTAAACATGTAAACTGGTCCAATTCCATCACCTCATCTGGCAGCCAGATGACACCAGCTGGAGACATAAGAGATTCTTAAGATGCTGGAAATCTTGAGCAACGCACACAAACTAAATTAGAAATTCAGCAGTTCAGGCCATCCCTATGGAAAGAAATAAGTAGTTGACATTTCGAGCCAAGACCATCAATTAACTATTTATTTCCCTCCATAGCAGCTGCCTGACTGGCTGAGTTCCTCCAGCATTTTGTGTGCATTGTTCCAGATATCAACCACCCTCTGGATAAAAAAAAACTTGCCCCTCAAATTTCCTTTAAATACTTACCTTGTCACCATAAACCTATGTCTTCTAGTTTTAGACCCAACTATCCTAGATAAAATCCTTGTCCATCTGCCTTACCTCATGACTTCATAAACATTCATAAGTCACCTCTCAGTGCCTATCCAATCTTTCCTTGTAACTAAACTCCTCTATTCCAGAAGACTTCATGCTGAATCTCCTTTGCGCATTTTCCCGTGCAATACCTTGTGTAGGTGCAACATGATGTCCCAATCCTTATGTTCAATAACTCTGCCAAGGAAGGCAGGCAAGCCGAATGCCTTCTTCACTACCCTATTTACCTATGTTGACATTTTTAGACAACTCTGACCCTGCACCTCAAGGTCTTTCTGTGTATCAACAATTCTAAGGTTTACTGTTTGTGTTCTGCCAGCACGAGAGAACCCAAATTTGTCTGGATTATTTTACAACTGCCACTGCTCCAATCAACTTTTCAGATGATCCATGTCCCTCTGCATTGCTGGCAACCACCTTCACTATCTTAGTATCGTCAGAAAACTTTCTTCTCGGATCACAGACATTCTCATGCAAGTCATTTAAAAATTGGCACACAATGAAGGTCGCAGCACCAATCCCTGTAGTACAACACTGGTTACAAACTTTGTCAGCGAAGCAACCCACCACCATGCCAATTTTGGAATCAGTTTTCCAAAATAACTTGGATCCCATGTGAAGCAGTCTATATTGCTGGATCTTGTCCAAAACTTTGCTATGGTCAATGCAGAGCTTGCTTCTTGCTTACTTCCTTGAAAAACTCGATCCGATTTGTGAACGAGAGACTGCAGATGTTGGACATCTTGAGTAACAAGCACAAAATTCTGGAGGAACTCAACAAGTCACGCAGCATCTATGGTGGTGAATAGACAGTTAATGTTTCAGGCCGAGACCCTTCACAGGGCTTCCCTTGCAGAAGGCTGTGTTGACTCTGACAGATCAATCTCTGGCTTTCCAAATGATAACAAATGCCATCCTGAGAATTTTTTCAATGGCTGCCCTACTATTGACAAAAGATTCACTGGTCTGTAGTATCCTAGTTTATCCCTACACCCAGATCCCTACACCTATCTAGGCAGTGTTTTGTAAAGTTGAAATCTAATGTCCCAACATTCATCTGCTAAGCCCCACCCTCTGAAGGAAAACATGCCAGATGCCTTCTTCACCATTCCATATCAACCTGCATTGCCGTTTTTAGCGAACTATGGACTTGATCCCCAAGGTCCCTCTGCTCATCAACATTCCCCAGTACCTTATTTATTATGTGCACTGTATCTCTATTTGGCTTCCAAAACTTCTTCATGTAGCAGTTTCAACATTGAAAATATTACCTTGATTTTGATGTTTGTTTTTGATGAATTTATATTTACTTACATACCTCATTCAATAATCTGTGCTTAGACAATGTTTAACCTGGATCCAATTTCTACATCTGTCTAAACTCTCATGTCCTCTTTTATGTTTATCTTTTGTTGTCAGACTGCAATACCCCAGGGTGTGCTCACCGCACTGCTTTCCAAGTTCAGGAGTTATCCTTCCCTGAACCAGCTACGTTCCCAGAATACAGACACTGATGTGAAATACAGAACACAGCCTCAGCAAGGTTGACACAGCTTCAAGGTCACCTCACATCGCTCCTGCGTCTCCCGCAGCCACATATTCCAGCACATCATAGACACAAGAGAGTCTGCAGATGCTAGAAATCTTCAGCAACACACACAAAATGGTGGAGAGAACCTGCCTGTAATGTCAACTGTTTATTCCCCTCCGCAGATGCTGCCCGACCTGGTGAGTTCTTCCAGCACTTTCTGTGTGTCACACATTGCAATATTTTGCTTTCCCTCCCACCTGTAGGTGATATTGTTTTCAAAGACTTTTAAATCTTACCTCCCCGATCCCTCTGCTGTGTAATCTACATTTTCACTTTATCTAAATTTACATACCCTCTCTCTGCTTCTTCGCTATCATTTGATGGATCTTTGCATATTGGTGAATATCAATAACTACTATATCCAAAGTAAAGTGATTGACAAACGTTGACTCTTTTGAAAATATTGAGTCAATTTGACAACATTGACCCCTTTTACGCTCTGAGTCAGTACATCATATTGTCACTTCTATGTCCTTCACGTTTCAGTCAGGTACGGCCGCTTCATTCTGCAGGCATTCGAATTCCAGATTTAATTATATCCATGCATTTAGATTTCATGGCTGGCATGGTGGAATTCAAACTCTAGTCCCTGCATCCATGCTCCAGGCACGTGGAGTTGAGTAATTTAACTAAGATGCTTCTATCCTGCCATCGGGTAACAATTTAATGATCTATCATTCAGGGGATACTTCTCTGCTGATTTGTGCATCTGTAATGCTGAGCTCTGTTCTCTTGCTGCTATTTCCACAGCAAAGTTTGGGCCAATTTCAATAAAAGCAAAGATTGATAGGTAGCAATAGATTACCTTAACCAGATCAACATCAGAATTATTTTCAAACCTGCTCCCACGTCGGTGAGACCAACATATATAATGACACAGTTAATCCACTTCACCTTTCATCAAGTATTGACCAGAAAGGGTTGAAAAGAGAGTGATTAATTTTGAAATTTAAATTCAGGCAAGCTAGATCTCAAGATTGTTAATCATCATAACAACAGGACCAGATTTGCAAAATAAATAATAAGTAAATAAGTAACACACAGTGACATTTTTAATGAAATTAATTACATGGTGTGCAAAGTGGATGCACTCTCACGGTGAAGTAGAGAGGGATTATGTCTGGGGTCAGATTATTCACGAATATGAAGGAAACGCATTCTAATAAATGGATTCATACCCATTCTATCTACTCCAAGTTCCAATCCATTAGTTTTCAAAGAACAGACTTCATATTAACATGCAATTAATTTCTGGAATGCAGAGTTAGAGTATTGTTGCAAATGGAAGTCCAATTTATTGCCTCAAATTTCTGTCCACGCTTCTGCTAAACTGTATAACCAATTTCCCACTGCTTCGAGGCTCCAATGTCATAATTTAAGAAGTTGTAACTGATTTGACTGCTGGAGGCTAGTTGTTTGCTGTAATGAGATTTGAGAGCAGTGGAAAGCAAGCCAAGCAAAAAAGTGTGGAGAGACCTTCCTTGCATTGATCTTCATAGCAACACAGAGGAAGGTCTAATTCAGCACTGGGTATTCTAACCAGCATTCACTACACACCAACAAACACTATAAGACAATAAGACATAGAAGCCGAATTAGCCTATTCACCCATCGAGTCTTCTCCGCCATTCCATTATGGCTGATTTTTATTATCTCTGTCAATCCAATTCTCCTGCCTTCTCCCTGTAACCTTTGATGCCCTGACTAATTAAGAACCTATCAACCTCCAGTTTAAATATACCCAATGACTTGGCCTCCACAGCTGCCTGGCTTCACCACCCTTTGACTAAAGAAATTCCTCCTCATCTCCGTTTTAAATGAACATCTCTCTATTCTGAGGCTGTGCCTTCTGGTCCTAGACTCCCTATAAGAAACGTTCTCTCCACATCCACTCTGTCTAGGCCTTTCAATATTCGACAAGTTTCAATGAGATATTCCCTCATTCTTCTAAACTCCAGTGAGTAGAGGCTCAGAGCCACCAAACGCTCTTCATGTTAACCCTTTCATTCCTGGAACTATTACTGGTAACCGTCTCTGGACCCTTTCTAATTCCAGCCCACCTTTTCATAGATAAGGTGCCCTAAACTGCTCACAATACTCCAAGTGCGATCAGACTGATGTCATTTAAAGCCTCGGCATCACATTCTTGCATTTATATTCTAGTCCTTTCAAAATGAATGCTAACATCGCATTTACCTTCCTTACCACTAAGTCACCCTGCAAGTTAACCCTCAGGGAATCCTGCACAAGGACTCCCAAGACACGTTGCAACTCTGATTTTTGATTTTTTTTTCCCTGTTTAGAAAATAGTCTATGCCTTTTTCCTTCTACCAAAGTGTACAACCACACACTTCCCTACACTATATTCCATCTGTCACTTCTTTGCCATTCTCTTAATCTGTCTAAGTCCTTCTGCAGACCATCTGCTTCTTCAACACTACTTACACCTCCACCTATCTTCTTATCGTCTGCAAACTTGGTCACAGAGACATCAATTCCATCATCCAAATCATTGACATGTGAAAAGAAGCGGTACCAACACTGACCCCCATGGAACACCACTGATCAATAGCATTCAACAAGAAAAGGCCCCCTTTATTCCCAGTCTTTGCCTCCTGCCAGTCAGTCAGTCTTCTACCATGCTACCATCTTTCCTGTAATCCCATCACACCTTATCTTGTTAAACAGTTTCTTGTCTGGCAACTTGTCAAAGGCCTTCTGAAAAGCTAATTAACCAACATCCACTGACTTTCCTTTGTCTATCCTGCCTGTTATTTCCTCAAAGAATTCCAACAGATTTGTCAGGGAAGACATTCCCTTAAGGAAACTATGCTGACTACAGCCTATTTTATCATGTGCCTCCAAGTGATGACCCCCTCCTGTTAGATTGTTTGTGGTAACTTACTTTTTATTCTTTCTACTTCTCTCCTACTATCTATACCTGCCTACTTGTAATGCTACTGTGACACTGTAACTTCTTTTGGGATCAATAAAGTATCTATCTATCTAAACCAAAACCTCATTCTTAACAATGGACTCCAACTTCTTCCCAACCACCGAATGCTGTCATTTCCCCTCCCTTGCATTTATTTACTCATTTACACAGACGTCACACACAAAACAAATAAATAACCATCTTATTTGCAAAATTCCAGCCATTAAAACCTTTAAAACTGTATTCGTACTGGTAATTCAGCATATCGCAGAAGCACTGGCCCAAAAATAGGAAACACAGGTCCAGGAATTGATTACTGGTTTGGATGGGGTAAAGAAAGGAAAGCTGTGCCCAACAAAAGATGGTTGGAGGACAATGGGGACACAGATTTAAAGTTCACAGCATCATTGAGAACTTTCAAGAGAGAGTGGTATGTGCACCTCCAAAAGAACAAGTTCTATGTTTAAAGGGGGAATAAGCCAAGAGGAATGGGACTGTTGGGGTGTGGTATTGATGAGATGGACCGAAAGGTCGACTTCCCACCATAACTATAGAAGTACTCGTTAGCTCAGTCAGCATTGAAAAGAAGTGCACCTGTTCTGGCTGACAGCCTTTTGCAGCAATCCCTTGAATGGTCCGACCAGCACCATTACCTTTCTTTACTGCTCTCCACCCTCAATGCATAGCCAGCATTTTCCATATCTTTGCTTTCTTTGACTTGGAAGCCAAAAAATGTGTAGAACAGTATAAACCCTGGTAGGTACAGCTGGTCACCATGTTATCCATTTCTCCTTCATTCTCTAGTTGCTATCTCACCCAGCAATATCACTCGTCTAACTATCTAATAGAACAGAGATGCTCAAATACAGGAAATGTCTATGTCTTTTTAAGCTACCAGTATTGCATGTAGTCAACAGGTCCTTTAGCCATCATGTCTACACCAACAATTAAACACCCATTCACATTAATTGATCCCAGATTTCACCACTCCTGTGCAACATTAGGGGCCACTTACACAGCCAGTTAACCTACTAGTATGCACGTCTAGCTTGTGTGAGGAAACCAGAGTACCTAGAGGAATCCCACGAGGTCATACGGAGAACGTAGCAAAAATATCACAGCAGTGCTCAGTTGTGACAGATGGAGAACTCGTCTAGTGGGGCGTTATGGGTGGAACTGAGAAGTAAGAAAGGTGTGACCCATTAATGGGGTTATATTACAGGCCACCTAACAGATCCAGGGATTTAGAGGAACAAATTTGTTGAGAGATTGCAGAATGTTGCAAGAAAAATAAGGTTGTTATAGTCGGTTATTTTAACTTTCCACATACTGACTGGGATTCCCATATTGTAAAAGGACTTGATGGGATAGAGTTCATGATATGTGTTCAGGAAAGCTTCCTTCATCACTATGTGGAATTCCAAATGAGAGAATGTATGATCTGCTCTTAGGGAATGAGACAGGGCAGGTGACAGAAGTTTCTGTAGGGGAACACCTTGCATCTAGTGATCATAATGCCATTAGTTTCAAAGTAAATATGGAAAAAGATAGACAACACACACAAAATGCTGGTGGAACGCAGAAGGCCAGACAGCATCTATAAGGAGAAGCACTGTCGACGTTTTGGGCCGAGACCATTTGTCAGGACTAACTGAAAGGAGAGATACTAAGAGATTTGGAAGTAGTGGGGGGAGGCGGAAATGCGAAATGATAGGAGAAGACCGGAGGGGGTGGGCTGAAGCTAAGAGCTGGAAAGGTGATTGGCGAAAGTGATACAGAGCTGGAGAAGGGAAAGGATCATGGGACGGGAGGCCTCGGGAGAAAGAAGTGGGGGGGGGGGGGGAGAGCACCAGAGGGAAATGGAGAACAGGCAGAGAGAGAGAGATAAAAAACAACTAAATATGTCAGGGATGGGGTAAGAAGGGGAGGAGGGGCATTAATGGAAATTAGAGAAGTCAATGTTCAAAGGTAGGTCGGGTCTGCAGGTTGAAATTCTAAATTGGAGAAAAGCCAACATTGATTGTTTCAGAAAGGATATGGCAAGTGTGGATTAGGAGAGGCTGTTTTCTGGCAAAAGTGTACTTGGTAAGTAGGAGGCCTTCCAAAGTGAAATTTTGAGAGTACAAAGCTTGTATTTGCCTTTTAGAATAAAAGGTAAAGATAACAGTTGTGGGGTACCTTGGTTTTCCAGAGTTATTGAGACCCTGGTTAAGAAAAAAGGAGGTGCACAGCAGGTATATGCAGATAGGAACAAATGGAGTGCTTATGGAGTATAAGAAATGCAAGAGAAACACTTAATAAAGAAATCAGGAGGGCTAAAAGAAGGCATGAGGTTGCCATAGTAAACAAGTTGAAGGAGAATCCCAAGGGATTCCACAGATGTGTTAAGAGCAAAAGGATTGCAAGGGACAAAATTAATCCTCTGGAAGATCAGAATGGTAATCAATGTGTGGAGCCAAAAGAGATGGGGGAGATCTTAATTTTTTTTTTTGCATTTGTATTTACTTAGGAGCCAGGGCCCTAGCAGAGATACTTAAATCATCTTTAACGACAAGTGAGGTTCCAGAAGGTTGGAGGATAGCAAAAGATGTTCCACTGTTCAAGAAAAGCTCTAAAAATAAACCAGGAAATTAGTGGGAAGTTATTGGAAGGTTTTCTAAGGGACCGGATATACAATTATTTGGATAGACATGAACTGAATAAGGATAGACAGCGTGGCTCTGTGCATTCTAGGTCATGTCCAACCAATCTTATAGAGGTAGTAGATGGTTGCCTCTCTGACTGGAGGCCTTAGACTAGTGGAGTGCCACACTGATTACTGCTGTTTGTCATCCATATGAATGATCTGGATGATAATGTGGTCAACTGGATCAGCAAGTTTGCAGATGACAACAAGATTAAGGGTGCAGCGGACCGCAAGGACAGCTATCATGGCTTGCAGAAGGAGCTGGACCAGCTGGAAAATGGGTTGAAAAATGGCAGATGGAATTTAATGCAGACAAGTGTGAGGTTTTGCACTTCAGTAGGACCAACCAGGGTAGATCTTACACAATGAATGGTTGGGTATTGTGTGGCAGAACAAAGGGATCTGGGAATACAGGTCCATAATTCATTGAAAATAGAGTCACAGATAGGTAGGGTCATAATGAAAGCTTTTGGCATATTGGCCTTCATAAATCAAAGTATTGAGTACAGGAGATAGGATGTTATGTTGAAGTTGCATTAGACATTGGTGAGGCCTAATTTGGAGTATTGTGTGCAGTTTTAGTCATCAACCTACAGGAAACGTGCAAACAAGGTTGAAAGAGTACAGTGAAAATTTACAAGGATGTTGTCAGGTCTGGAGGACCTGAGTTATTAGGAAAGATTGAACTGACTAGGACTTTATTCCTTAGAGTGTAGAAGTTTGAGAGAAGATTTGATAGAGGTATATAAAATTATGTGGGGTACAGATAGGGTAAATGCAAGCAAGATTTTTCCACTGAAACTGGGTGGGACCTCACCCAGAGATCATGGGTTAAGAGTGAAAGGTGAAAAATTTAAGGGGAACATGAAAAGAAACTTCTTCATTCAGAGGGTCGTGAGAATGTGGAATGAGCTGCCAGTACAAGTGGTGCATGCAAGCTCAATCTCAACGGTTAAGAGAAGATTGGATAGGGATATGGATGGTAGGGGTACAGAGGGCTATAGTCCCAGTGCAGGTCGATAGAAGTAAGCAGTTTAAATGGTTCAGCACCGACTAGATGGGCCGAAGGGCCTGTTTCTGTCCTGTACTTTTCTATGACCTTATCATTCCACACAGTCAGGATTGAACCCGTTCATTGGTGCTGAGGCAACAGCTCTTTAGATTCAGGTTCTGTAAAAATACACATTTGAAAGCAAATTCCTTCTATGGGATAGCATATTTCATTTTCAATGTAGATCTCATCATGTGAATTGAAATGGCTCTGATATGAGTTAATGACGGTTCATAATTATTATTGTCATTGGAGCTGTCACTCACCCTGAGTGAAATACCTGGTTGGGCGTCTCTGAAAGGCGGCATAGTTTTAATGTTGACAGTGGCTGATAAGTGTAAAATACAATGGTTTTATTTGAAACTGAATTTTTAAAAATGCAAATAAGATTTTAAAGTGTTTTTTTTAACATCAATTATAGAGCTCTGGTCTAGAGAAAGGTAACATTATCAGAATGTTTCCAAAGCCTCTGTTTCAGAGGACTGTTTTAAAGTCAAGTTGCGAGATTTTTAAAAAAGATATATAATAACAAATATAATATTAATAAGACACCAAATGAGAGTGGATGACCGATGACCAATTTTACCTTGGTGTGGACTGTTTTAACTCATTTTCTAAAAGTACTCCCATATTCTTAAAAGCAGTTTTCAACAGGTATCATCTCACATTGATTAATGAACTTGTGAGCACATGAACCGTTTGTGCATTAGAACCACAGGAGTGCAAAATATCGTTTTAAGCATTCAACACATGTATATGCAATTACTCACTCACAGACTGGTGCATTTAACACAGAGTTACAGCATCCAGGCTCACATGAACATCGACTTAAATGATGTACTTACCCGAGGAAACTCCTACCCCGGCATGAGGAGGGAAAGAGGAAAAAAAACACAATCAGTTACAAATCAAAGTGAACAGCAGGAAAATTATCATTACTTTATGCAATTGTTCATTACTCTTGTGACTGGGTGAGGCTTTAGTCGGCAAAAGTGGCCTTTTCATCTCAGGGTTTGTGTCTGAATACAAGCCAGACAGATGGGAAGGGAACTATCGGTCCTTCACCTGAGGTTCAATGGGCTTGTGCAAGATGAACTTCACAGAATATGCAAGAGTGCTGCTCAAAATACAACGGTGCAGTTGCAAACAGTTCTCAGAAAGACACAAGATTATCTGACTGGAGCATGAGGGTGCACAATCATCATCACCTGCCTGACTGTCTGTCAACACCAACACAAGTCATTCCCCAATTTCCTGCAACAATTCAAACCATCCAAACGATTAATCACAGTGTTTCAGTACTGAAATAATTCAAAGCATCAGAGAATCATTTTACACAGAAGGAAGCCATTCAGTCCACTGAATCAAAGCTCCCTTCTGCTGGAACAATCTCAGGCCTGTGCACACACACAAAATGTTGGAATAACTCGGCAGGTCAGGCAGCATCTAAGGAGGGGAATGAACAGTTGACGTTTTGAGTCAAAACCCTTCATCGGTATTGGAAAGAAAGGAGACGGGTCTCCTGGCTCTTTCGTCTTCATTCTGTAAGTCGTTATCTCAACAAAAACGAATAATCTACTGGAGGAATTCATTTGGCCAAGCAGCAACTGTGGGGTGAAAAGAAACTGCCGGTGTTTCGGGGTGATTGGTGGATTGATGATAGCTGAAGTCTGGAGAGTAGATGGGCAGATCGGAGGGGGTAGGATGGAGCTGAGAGACAGAAGCAGGTGGGTGACAGATGAAGGTGGACAAAACAAACACAGACAGATAGAACCTGGTGAGGGAGAGACAGCTGCTTGAAGGTGACTGGCAGAAACACGAAGGGCTACCAGTGTTGGAATGTGATCAGTGACGAAGGTGAAAACTGGAGAGATGTTGGCAGATGGAACCAGTTGAGGGAGTGGGAATCTGGTAGGTATCATTCTCTCAGCTGCATTTCCAGTTGTCTTTCGAAAACGATTATTTAATTCCGCAGTGGACATAAGATCCAAGTTTGCCTGAGTAAGATGTTTTATTCCATGTTCCCTGTGTAAGTTTTGAATGCAAAGCAACATATATACTACTCCCTTCACTCCTTTTTTTCCTTTATCCCACTGGCCTCTTCACCTCTCCCATCTCCTTTTCCACTCCCCACCCACCTGCTCAGCCACACATTTCTCCCTCTAGGTCCCCTCATTCCCTTTACTTCATTGTCCACTGTCTTCACCTATCAGAGTCCATCTTCTTCAGCCCTTTGTCACTTCCACCTATCACCTTGCAGCTTCTGACATCGCCTCCGTTGTCACCCCTTCCCCATCTACCTATTACCATCCTCACTTGGATCCAACTCTCATCTGTGAGCTCTTGCTGCACCTCTTCCCTCCACCTTTTATTCTGGCCATCTCTCATTCCAGACCTAATGAAGGGTCTCGACCCAAAACGATAACTTATCTCCCTCCATAGATGCTGTCCGACTCACTGAGTTCTTCCTGCTTTTTATGTGTTACACTATACTACCTGCATTGTGTAAGCAGATGGATATTATTGAGGGGGCGAGGGAACAGTGGGGAATTGATGATTGAAAGAAGATCACCAACAGCTATCCTGCAGCTTAATAACTTAATTAAAGAAAAGGTTAACAAAGCTCTGGGGTTTATGCCTGGATGGATAGAAATGAAAAGCAAGCACGCAATGCCAAACTTCTCACTGCCTCGATAAAGCAGTCTGCAAAATCAAAGACCCACCCACCTTCTCCCATTGGGCAAAAAGATACAAAAGGTTCAAGGACAGCTTCTATCCTGCTGTTATTGGACTACTGAATGATTCCCTCATGTGATAAGATGGACTCTTGACCTCACAATGTACCTCATTATAACCTTGCTCTGTATTGTCTACCTGCACTGAACTTTGTCTGAAACTGTTACACTTCCAAGACAGCGCTATATTTCATTAGGGGTTTGAGTAACTTCGGTTTGTCAACTAAAACTCTCAAAAACTTCTACAAATATACTGTGGAGAGCATTCTGACTGGCTACATCACCATCTGGTGTTGGGGTGGGGGGTGGGAGGGGAGTGGTGCTACTGCACATGATCGAAATAAGTTGCAGAATCTCCTAAAATTACTCAGCTCTATCATGGGTTCCAGCCTTTGTAGCAACCAAGACATCTTTAAGGAGCAGTGCCTTAGGAAGGCAGCGTTCATCATTAAGGATCACCACCACTCAGGCCATGCCCTCTTCTCACTGTTACCATCGGGAAGGAAGTACAGAAGCCTAAAGTAACACACTCAATGATTTAGGAACAGCTTTCTCCCCTCAGCCATTCAATTTCTGAATGGACACTGAACCCATGAATACTACCTCACTACTTCTTTCTGTTTTTTTTTTGTGCTACGTATGTTAACTATTATATATGTATACTTAAAGTAACTCAGTTTTTTTTTCTCTATATATATCCAAGGATACTTAAAGAGGTCTGTGATATATACAAACCCTTAACATGGATTTTCCAAAAGTCATTGAAGACTGGTGAAATTCCTGAGGACTGGATATGGGCTAATGTTGTCCCAGGATATAAGAAGGGTGACTTATATCACTCTAGTTAGCTTAACGAGTATCAAGGAGGAGGTTAAGTGTATTAGGAATAATAATGGGGTGTTAAATTATGCAGAGAAGGACTCTTAACTCATATTTTGGTAAAGTATTTGCTTGTGAAGATGTTAGCAAGATGTCAGTAAGTGTAGAGAAAAATAAGGTTGTTTTAAGTGACTTAGAGATCTTAGAAAGTGAGGTCCTGCCTCAGCTGACCAGTAAGCTTAACGTGCATTGCAGGTAAGAAACAATAATAAAGAATGAGATGGAAAAGCAGCTGGTAAGAACAGGCATGTTAGCAGACAGCCAGCATGGATTCAGAAAGGGGAAATCATGTTTTACCAAGTTGTTGGAGGTTGATGAAGAGGCACCTGAAATTTATGATGACAATAGAGGTTGATATCATTTACTTGGATTTTCAAAAGGCTTTTCACAAGGTACCCCCATGAGAGGTTATTAATCAAATTACAGGAGGCAGGGATTCAGGGTAAGGTGTGTGAATGGGTGCAGAATTGACTCAAAAACAGAAACAATGAGTTCTGCTGAGAGGATCATTTTCACACCTAGAAGATGTTGGAAATGGGGTTCTGCAGGGACTGGTTTTGGGACTGCTGCTGTTTTTAATTTTCATTAATGATTTAGATATGCACATTACAAATAAACTAGTAAAGATTGCTAATGACACAAAATTGGGGGGGTGGGGGGAAGGCTGATTACATTCAGGCAGCAGAATCAATACAGTTAGTTCTAAACAAAATCCAGATGTGGGGAGATAAACGACAGATGAAAGTTAATATAAGTAAATGTAAAGTATTATATATAGAAAGTAGAAATATTAGATATAAATATCCAACAGGGGTAGGGTCTTGAGTTAAAAAGTGCACTGTATGCAAAGGATTTAGATGTCCTGGAATACTCATCACTATCAACATCTAGACAATGAACAGAGTGATTAGGAAGTCAGATAGAATGTTGGTCTATATAAGGCACCCAGTGGAGTTAAAGTCTAGAGACATTCTCCTTAAGCTGTGTTATGTGCTTGCGAGGCCACACCTTGAAAACCATGTACAATTTTGACCTTTATATTGTGTGAGGGATGTGAGGGCACTGGAGAGAGTTCAGAGAAGGGTGACTAGACTCATTCCAGTGTAGGATAGGAGCTATGAAGAAAGATGGCAATAATTAAATGTTTTTAGCCTAGGTAGATGTAGAATGAGAGGAGATGTGATTGAAGTGTTCAAAATCATTAAGGGTATAAGAAAGGGGGATGCCAGCTGCTGCTTCAAGATTAATCCATCGATGAGAATGGTCATGGGCAGATTTCAGACTAACATCAGGAAGCCGTTCTTTACACAGCGAGCTGTGGACACATGGAACAAACTATCTAGTCGTGTAGTTAAGAGTAGTACCTTGGAGACTTTCAAATCTAATCTCGATGGTTATTTCAACACACTATGTGAATGGGAATTTGACAAGCATTTTGGGCTGAATGGCCTGTTCTTGTTAAAAACTTTCTAATCTTCTAAAGTTCTAAAAGTATGCAAACCAGTAGAGCATCAAAAAATTAAATTTGCACAAGCAGTGGAGCACGGATAAAAGGATAATACATCTGTGTGAGCCAGCAGAGTGGACAAGAAAATGTAAATACCTGCAAGCTTGTGGAGCACAGGGAAAATATAAAATTCTGGTTGCAGGACAGCCTATTAACATTTCGAGATTGCAGTCGAAGTAATAAAAAGTATGCACAAATTAATGGCCAGTCATGAAACTTACTAAGAACTCTTACCTAAATGAAAAGTTTAAGTTTGATAAGATTATTAAAAAAGTCTGAGGAAAAATACCAACAATGATAAGTTTATTAAGAAAAATAAGGCACAAGTTAAGATCCAGAAAATGCCTGCTACTGCTTTAGAGATAAGACTGTGTGGACGATTTGATTGAATGTGTGAGTGATTGAAAGAGTTAAAAGGACAAGTAAAGTCTTTTCCTAATTGAAAGGAACACAAAACATGCAATAAATTACAAAAGCAACATGATAGAGACAATAGAATGTCTACAGAGCAAATCTTTGCATTAACTGAACGAGTGGAACAGCATGATAAAATCGATGTGTGTTGTCCAGAGTTTCGAAGCAAACTGAAACAAAATGGAAACGCACAACTGCAACTTCAAGTGGGTGGTCCTGCTAATGACTCTACTAGCAACACCACTGCTGGTGCTCTGCCCAGGGAAACACCAATTTCTGAAGCAATTCCGAGGAACTACAGCTCACATCGAACAGTCTCTCTATACAACGTCACCATTGAACACTGGAGAATTCGAGCCTGCGTTGGATAGTCTCCTGATGCAGCAGCACCATCTGAACTCCGGGGAATTACAGGATAAACATGACAGGGACTCTACAGCCGCCCCCATCGACTCAAGTAAGAGCAAGATGGTGCAGGTGACTAATGGTGACGTTTTGCAGACAGCTCACAAAACTACTAGATATTTTGGTAGATATTCTTCTGAACTGTGATTGCTGCAGTCCACAGCTTGTAATTTGCCTTTTAATGATAAACTTTTGAATAGACTAACCAATCTGGTGCTTTAGCGATCTCCTGGGAGATTCAGCGAACTAGGCTCTTGAGAGTGCAAATACGGCCCAGGTGGCCATCGCCTGGGGCGGATCCTGCATCAAGCCCAGATAGCAAAAGATGAACGCATGGTCAGCTCCATTGCTCCCCGCCAGATTAAAGCGTCGAGCAAGATTAAAATCATCGAGGACGAGAGCGGAAAACGAACGAGTGTTCAGCGACGACTGCCTGCATTTGACTGGTCTTTCTCTCTCTTTTCTCACTCCTCCCATCGGGCGGGAGGTGCAGGGGTCTTGGGTCTCACACCACCAGGTTCAGGAGCAGTTGTTACCCTGCAGTCACTGGGCTTCACTCGCCACAGCGCTGAACGGACTCCACAGCAATGGACTCACTCTTGGGGACTTTTTGCTGTGGGGGGGGGGGTTCATTACCTTGTTGCTGCTTGTGTGTGGGAAGGGGCCTTGGGGGTTCTAATGTTTAACTGTCATTCATTCTTTGGGCCACTCCTGTTTTCGAAGATGGTTGTGAAGAAAAATATTTTCAGGATGTGTGTGTATTGTATACATTTCTCTGACATTAAATGTACCCATTGATTTGTCCACTTTCGCACATTGGATATATGGCAGACTTGTGTGTGTTCCTTTAGAATGAATTCTATTGCATTTCTTTATTTTGTGGTTGCTTGCAAGAAGATGAATCCCAAGGTTGTATATGATATACATACTTTGATAATACATTTGAACTTTGAATTTTGAACTTTCAAGTGAGGATGACAAAGATGAAACAGGAAGTTTGACAGCTATGTCACAGCTCGCTCCATTAAAGATCAAGGGAGTGAAGACACACAGGACTGACCATAAAGCCATTGTTAATTCATGTATTGACAAGCTAGTGTCAGATTCATCAATGATTGCTCAACCACTCAACAATCTGCTGAAGAACAGTAAGTGCTCAGATGACCCTGGGACTTTTAATGAAGAACAACTGAAAGTTTTCAAACTTTGAAGGTGAGATTGCATACTGCAACTGCATGAAGAACCCCGATACAGGTAAATCATTTACCCGGTATATCAATGAGAAACACACAATGTGCTTCTCGTGTTCTTAAATCAAGGAAATGGAGACTGACGGGATCCTTTTGTTTTTAACTCTGCCAAAGATCCGGTTCTGTACATTGATGACTCCGCAACGATTGAGAGAGGAATGTGAACGGTTGCTTCTGAAATTGAAATGCTGGCGTCAGGAAGCAAGGCTCCTGGTCCAACGCCCACCCCCACCGCCACAGTCAGAACTAAAAGCTTTGATTAAAGCCTGTAAGTTGGCAGAAGGAAGATCAGCTAATATCTGCAGTGATTCTTGATAAAACTTTGGAAACTTCTGGAGACAAAGATGATTTCTTACTGCTGTAGTAAACCCAATCAAGAATGGCCAACTTGTACAAGAACTTAAGGACGTCATACAACTGCTGTCAGAAGTTGCTGTATTAAAATGTCAAGGTTACGCCAAAATGACTGGAGTGGAAAAGTGTGAAATGCATTCAGGGATGAAACTGCAAAAAGCCAGCAGGGGAAAGAGTAAAAGAAGGACTGAGAGCATGTACAGTGAACCCAACAACTGGAATCATGGAAACAAAGCTGAACTCTGTATCACAGATGAACGTAGCAGACATTCGTGAGAAGCAAATTCAATGCTCCAATTAGAAAAAGAGGTTCCGGATGGAGAATGGTGGGAGGTTAAACAGTGATGGAATATGGAGATATGGCACTAGACTGGTAGCCCCAACTACATTGTTTCCTTATCTTGCACAGCAAATACACTCTACATGACATATTGGAGTGCAAAAGATGATCTACAGATTCTCCCAGTTGTTGTGGAATCCAAGGTTCAGGGCACACGCACAGAAAATGATTGAAGTATGCACGTTGTGCTAGAAAATGAATCCTGTTACAGCGGAAAAGCTACCACAATTAGTTCTTCTGTCCCAACTGATCCATTTTTATACTTAAAAGTTAACAACATTATTTAGCCAAAGTGTTAAGCATACTCAGATGTACTGGTAATAGTGGACGGGTTTTCAAGATGGGTGGAGGCTATTCCAGCAAGGAAAGCCACTGCCACAGACACAGCAAATACCCCGAGTAAGGGCAATATTCCTCGATGGGGATTGACATGTCACATTGATTCTGATCAAGGAACACATTTTACTGACAGCGATTGTCAGGGATTATGTCGACTGATGAACGTTGTCTTTTCATTTTCCACATCATCAGGATAAGTCAAACAAATGAACAGAATCATCAAAGAACAATTGTCTTAAGTATTGTGAGGAAGGTACACCATGGCCTACGCTCTTTACATGGTCATATGCAGCATCAGAGCAAGCCCAAACAAGAAAACTAAACTTTGTCTATTTGAAGTGTTAACAGGATATCCTATGCTGGGAGCACCTGATCTCAGAGACACTGATATACACATTATGGCAGACAGTTGGGTGAAATTAACTCAAGTTGTCATGTTCGCTTCCCAACCGGCTTTTGCTGCTTGGATTGATCCAACAGATGGAGGACAGACCCTGGTTCCTGGTGAATGGGTCCTGATTAAGAAATCACATAAGGAACCACTGGGAGCTTGATGAGAAGGTCCTTAACAAATGGCTGCTAATTACCAACTCGGCAGAGAAAACAGAACGTACAAGTAAATGGATACACATCAGACACTGCAAGCGGGCTGAAGTGCGTACTTTCTAATTGGTTGCCCCTTATCTATATATTTGATTGGAATTTTTCTTATCTGGTATAAAAATAGATGTTTTATGTTAGGTGCAAAATCTTTGTGCCTTTGTCTCTCGAATAGTAGACCCCTGTCTCTGTTTTGCTCACTCTCTCTTTGTTTTATTAGCTCTTAATAAAACAATCGGCAAGCTGTTTCCTGATTTATAAAAGAACCTTGGATCAAAGGCACCAGAATCCAACAAGGATTTGACAATATGGCCACAATCTGGAGGATTCACCAAAGCACAACACAATAAAACTGCAAACTGTTTCTAATGAAGAAATTCATAAAACTATCGCCAAACAACACAAAATAAACAGAGCAATTTGTTTATGAGATGCTTGAGATGGTGCTGGAATATTTGCCAAGAGCCTCTGAAAGCATTAAAAATTGTGTAGGAACACGCACGCACAATTGTGGAATTGAATTTTATATATTAAGAAGTCTCATATCATTTGATCTTCACATATCCAGAAGCTCCCTTTTGACTCCAGCTGTGTAAAACAGGAATCGAAGCACTTAGGTATTCTGTATCAACTAGGTCACACTAAGTACGCAAGGTCAAATTTGTAAGCCACATGGTCATCCTCTGTCCTCAACTCTGTGCAATGATAACTATGCTTTTTCGGTTCCTCAGTAATTCTTCCTTTCTTGCCCAAGCCCAAACAATGGCTGCAATTGGTTGGCTACCGAACTTAGATTTCTCGTTACGCTCGCCAATCAGTGCTATGGATTATGGTGCTTGAACTACTTCGACTGTGTCGATGACAGGTGATGGATCGAGTCGTACAGAAAACAAACAGGCCCTTCAGCCCACTGAGTGCATGCTGGTTGTCCGTTACCCCGCTGCACTAATCCCATTTACCAGCACTCACATCAGAGCCTTCTAAGCTTTTGAGATTCAAGTGCTCTCTCAAATACTTCTTCAGTGTTATGAGAATATCTACCTCCAACACCCACTCAGTGTGTTCCAGAAGCCAATGCCCAGAACCTGTGTTTCACTATGGCAAAGAGAGGCAAAGACAGCCGAGAACCAGGGGGCATAATTGTACGGTGATTGGTGGGAAGTATAGGGAGGATATCAGGGGTATTTTTTTTTTACACAGAGAATGGTGGCTGCCAGGGGTGGTGGTAGAGGCAGATACATGAGGGGCATTTAAGAGACTTTTAGTTAAGACACACGGATGATCGAAAATTGGAAGGCTATGTGGGAGGGAAGGGTTGGATTGATCCTAGAGTAGCTAAAAGGTCAGCACAATGTTGTGGGCTGAAGGGCCTGTACTGTGCTGTAATGTTCTATGCTAACTACAGCGAACGGAGAGAGGGAATCAGCGGAGGCGACAGACCAGTTGGATAAGAGTTAGGTAGAAGAGCCAGTTTACATGCTGTGTGCCTCTAACACGAGCTGCAACCTGGATAGGCCTCAGAAGCAACTAAAACCTGACACACGTTCACCGTCAGCATAGAGAAATTGCAATGGATCAGAGTGCTTGTCTTCTATGACTTAAAAATGGTATTACTGCTGGAAACGTTTTGCTGTGGCCTGAGATGCTCATTCTGACCTCTTTTGGGGCATTGCACTGTTTGCCTTCCTGTTACACGTCATCTTTGGGGTTCCCTTCCCGGTACACATCATCCCAGGGATTTCCTTCCCAGTACGCATCATCCCAGGGGTTCCCTTCCCGGCACACATCATCTCAGGGGTTCCCTACCCAGTACACAACATCCCAGGGGTTCCCTACCCAGTACACATCATCCCAGGGATTTCCTTCCTGGTATACATCATCTCAGGGATTTCCTTCCTGGCACACATCATCTCAGGGGTTCCCTACCCAGTACACATCATCCCAGGGATTTCCTTCCCCGTACACATCATCCCAGGGATTTCCTTCCCGGTACACATCATCCCAGGGATTTCCTTCCCGGTACACATCAACCCAGGGGTTCCCTTCCTGGTACACATCATCCCAGGGATTTCCTTCCCAGTACACATCATCCCAGGGATTTCCTTCCCGGTACACATCAACCCAGGGGTTCCCTTCCTGGTACACATCATCCCAGGGGTTTCTTGCCCCGTATACATCATCCCAGGGATTTCCTTCCCTGTACACATCATCTCAGGGGTTCCCATCCCTGTACACATCATCCCAGGGGTTCCCTACCCAGTACACATCATCCCAGGGATTTCCTTCCCGGTACACATCAACCCAGGGGTTCCCTTCCTGGTACACATCATCCCAGGGGTTCCCTTCCCCGTACACATCATCCCAGGGGTTTCCTTCCCCGTACACATCATCCCAGGGGTTCCCATCCCTGTACACATCATCCCAGGGGTTTCTTTCCCCGTACACATCATCCCAGGGGTTCCCTACCCAGTACACATCATCCCAGGGGTTTCTTTCCCCGAAGCTCTGCTCCCTGTCTCGTTCAACCTTATCTCAATGCGTTTCTACTCCATATCAGCAGTCTCCTTCACTCAGCATCCAGCCTCATCTATTGATTGACTGTTTATGATTCCTTTCATCAATGAGGCTCAGATAGAACGTGCCTATTGTTCAGGAGCGTTCCTTTCTTGGCTGAATGAGTGAATCTTGCTCACTTCTGCTCTCCAATCTAACTTGTTCTCTCTGGACCGCTGAAGAGTGGAAGCAATTACCTCTCCCTCTTTTCATTTCCTCCTACAGCCTGCCAGTGCTTGCATCCTCTCATTGGCATCATCTACATACGTCATTTCATCCACTGTTGTAAGTTATGAGAGTTAGTGGTGTCTTGACTGATTTTATGCCAAGATGTCATAAACCTAAAACACAGTACCCATTTACTTTGCATTGTTTCGATGACAAGAATAACCTCACACTGAGATGACACACTGTATTTGTCTTTAAAATGCAGCAGGATCCATTGATCTATTGTGGAAACAGCAGGTGTTAGAGATTGGATATTCATTTCCAGTCCCTTCACTGCACAGTTTTCTAATTACATTCTAACTTGAAGATTTGGGTTTACACATCAATAGCTGCATTCAAATAAAGCAATGGATCTGCAAGCAAATAAAACGTAGTCATAAATTCCAATGGAAAAAGTTAAACAGCTTGTCAGTTTTAACTACAGACAAAGATAAAACCTCTACCATGTAATCACTGTGTTGTATGTATTCACTGTTGTATATAGGAGTTCACAGATGCCTTTGTGTTGCTTCCTGTCCCACCCCTGCACTTTGCAGCCACTGAGTGGAGCACCATGGCCACTTTGCTCTGATTAAGTGAAGAATTAAAAAGTGCAGGAACAATACTGCGTTGATTTTGAAAAACACTTCTCCAATCTGCTCCAAATTGGGGCAAAAATTTACTAAAAATGCTTAATTCAATATTCGGCTGGGTTGACTTCAATCAGGAGGAGACAGAAGAGATGTTGCTCTGTTGTCTCTAGATCAGAGAAAGTGAAGAGGAGATTTAATAGAAGTACCAATGTTAAGTTTTGATAGTGCGATGGGAAACAATGTTCACCTGGTGGGGGTTGGGGGAGGTGAATGAACAAATGAAGATCAATGATTTATTTGGCATTGCAAGAACATCTGTAGCGATTTTACACAAAAACCATTTAATGCATTAGGTTGTGCTCAAGAAGGCATGTCCTCAAAACAGACTGAATAATTTTTCGCAAGGTAACTGAATGATTACCTGAAAAAAAAGCGGGGATTCGGGTAAGAGAGGTGGAGTGTGAGCAATTGGCCACTTGCTGGCAATCTCAGAGAGGGAGTAATCAACTAGTCCCAGTGAAGGTCACCTGGATTCCAGAACAGGATGGGCACACAACATCGTCTGTGCACAGAGTCTGGCTTCACCCCAGCTGTGATCTGCCACCAAAACGTGATAATTGCATCTCTTTCCACTTCAGCTGAACTAGTTCCAGCAAGATGAATACTTTTATGAGCTCATTGCACACTTTATGAAAAAATAAAACATTTTGAAGCTTGACCTAAGCAGATTACCCCTGAATGATGCCTCCAAGTCTGTTTGATGTAAAGGATATTTACAATAAACCTGCAGCTCACAGGGGTACAACATGTACAGGTGAATGCTAAAATGTCCAGATGTTACTCACGTGAAGGCAAAGGCAACCAAAGCTCCACTGACAACGATGAAATCCAGAATGTTCCACAGATCTCGAAAGTAAGAGCCAGGATGAAGAATCAGACCTAAATTAATCATCTTGTGAAAGGAAGTGAGGCAAAGAAAAATTCATTTGTAAGTATGAACACATTGTTTCTTTGTTTGGTTGTGATTTCTTTCTCATCATAGACGCCTGTACAAAACTTCTGTGGATATTAAAGACTATAGAATGGAAATTTGATTGCACAGCACATAAATCAAGTATTGTCTCAATCGCTGGATCCTGAAATCTCACTGACACTGAGATTTCAACCTGCCTGTCTTTTGATTGTCTCCATTTTAATTGTGGTCTGCAGAGAGTCAGGAAACTAGGCATCTTTAACTACGCTGAAAGGGAGCTCGATCTTCTGTAGAGGGGAAGTTCAGTTTGATGACAAACACCGGGTAGAGTTCTTGCGCTGGAAATAAATGTTCAGGAGGGGGGTATTCAGTGTTTTTGTTACTATGTGACCTTCAAGTGAATCTGTGGGTCTACAGTACAATTCTGTAAAATGATCACAGAAGGTCTCTCAGTCTTCATCCCAAGACCGTAAAGGTAGTTCTTACGTGCAATCACCAATCAGCTTTGAACAAATTTCACAGTTTCCTCAGCAGTTTAAAGTTCCCAGAAGTATGGGAACTGAAGCACACAACAGGAAGCTCTGAAGGAACGTTTACAAAGTGAAAAAATGAGCAACTACAGTTTGAGGAATTAACAGCGCACAATTATAAATCAATCTTTTGAAATTCGTGCTTTTTATCAAAAATAATCAAATTTAGTTTAATTTAATTTACTTGTTCCAGATGCACAAGTTAACGACAATGTTCATTAGATGCAAGCATCCAGAACTCTGAACTCAATTTGACTCTTGGATCCCCCTAGTAATCACAAAATATATTGATCACAATGTTTTTTCTTGGCGAGAGCAAATATGATTAAACAGAAGGGTCTTCCCTTTTAAGTAATGGTCATGCATTGAATTTATGAGAATGTTTACCTTAATCACCATTTCGAAGGTAAAGACCCCAGTGAACACATAGTCCAAGTACTTCAGGACCTAAACAATAAAGATTTTTAAATTTTACTCTGAGTGTGCATTGGACAGCTGCACAGTGCTTCATTCAATGATTCACAACACTGCATTAGTAGTTTAAATAGAGTGTTTGTGGAAGTCAGGAAAAATGCATGGGGGATCACCAGCTAGTTCTGGGACAGAGGAAAACAGGAAAAAGCAATCAATAGTTGAACAGTAAGGCCGAGCATTCTGGGGAAATCTTCAGGAAAGAGAAGAAAACATGGAGACACCTACCAAATTAACAAATTCCTTGAATGGTAACCTGGTTACCCTAATTACAGGCATTATAATAATTTGTCACATTGCGATAGAACTAATTTTACATGCCAAATATACTTGTATTGTTGCATTGCCCATCCCGTTAACACTGCTCGAGGGAATCAGACATAGGGGTATCAGTTGCCCATTTTCAATTCTCAAATTTTACCTTCACTCAATAAAAATTACTAATGGGATGTCAGTAAGAGCAACGGCCAATTCCATCATAAATCATGCACAATATATGAGGTCCATTCTTTACACTAATGCACAATTTTGCCGATTTAATCCTCCGCGGCAAGTTTATAAAATATTAAAGATTAGGCAGAGCTTTCTGTACCTCAGCTGCAATCATCTCCAGCTAATTACAGCATTGGAACAATTAATGTTTTTTAAATAATTCACTTGCCAAGCTGTAAGTGACATTTCAGCATGTTTCACAGAGCATTTGATAATCAATTGCCCATATTCACCTCTGGAACATTCAGTTGCTTTCTTAATGATCAACTCAAGTGGATTTTAAAACAGTTAATTATCAAAGTTTATCATAATAAATTAATTCCACATATTTATTATGTAGATTAATAAATATTTCTGCCTCAGACTGCAGTTCACTAATATCTTTATTTGAAATAATTTATTACCATTTTCCTATTTTGATTAGCCATAGATTGATATAAGTGTTTAACCATGGGATATACTAAAGGAAAAATGTTGTTCATTTTCCAATGAACTGTTGGCTATGAGGGAATCAAAATACAGAAGGAAACATCAAACTAGAACATGTCAAGGTCAGTGTAAGTTAACAAACCAATTATCTTTGTTCTTGCCATGTGCTTGAAGGAATGGAGGCTGCCAGTTTGTGAACTGCTTGATGAATTGATTCTTGCTCTGGGATGATGTAATCAGAGCAATTGAACGTGGACACAAGGAGTTTCTGCCATAGATCTGCTAGACTGAGATCATTCTCAGATCTGCTGTTTATTGTGTACAACGGCAGATTTGCAGAAATAATCTTGTTATTGGCCCAATATCTGGGTAACACTGGTTTGAACCAGAGTTGAATAGAACAAAAGGAGTCAGCTAAGGCAGGAGTTTCTGTAGCCCTTGGACTACATCCAATGTGAGTATGACACAGGTCAGTCAGATGACCTCAAGCCAAAAAGACTGAAGTGCAAAATTTGTACTGATGAGAAGAGTATAAAAATTAAGGGCTTCAAATGCAAAGAGGTGAGAACTCTGGAGACTAACTATCATAAGGAAGAACCCCCATGCTAGGGGCTGGGAGAAGAATGATCAATCATCTTGCCAATGGCAGATCTCTATTTCCGTGTTATAAGTTGGAAAAGTGGTCTGAGTGATATTGATACAAAGGAGGACAGTAGAACTCATGTTATAAGTTGTTGGGTTGGGGTCAACAAAGTTATGTTGTTGTTTGTGCAGAGACAATAAAGTGCGATCTTTGATTAATTCAGAGTCGCGTAGTGAATTGCTTAACCTAGATCTGTTAACGAATAGTCAACAGAACATATCTACTAGCTTTTAATAAAAGTTGCTTCATTACCTACAATAACTAGAGCACATTTTTTAATCTTAAAGGGTCCGTTGGTTAGAACTGGAAAAATTATGGAAACAGAACTGCGAGCTGCAGGAGCTGTGTACACGTCGGAATTTGCATTCTGGCTGCAGTCAGCAATGAAGTACCCTGAGATTTCTGAAGATAGCTTAATGTTTTGGCTTCTGGTCAAGCTCACCTGCTTTGTATAAGTGTTCCAACAGACTTGTATTTAATGACATAATTAAAACAATTTTACCTTGTTCTCCTTGTATTAAAAAGATATGTATTTATTTACTTTATTAATAGAGCTGAATATAGATTTATAAATGACTTTAAAAAGAACATATAGTCCATCACTTGTAAAATGAGCCAGAATTTAAATAACTGAAAATGTATTAAAGGACTGGTATCCTCCGGTTAGCACCATGGTTTAAAAGGCATTAGGAATAATTAAAGACAGGATTATTTTGAAGAGGCTTGCCAATTGCTAACAAACAACAGAAACTTATGTTTGCTACTACTGATAGGAGAGTCTGGGTCTAACTGCTAACACAATGAATTTACACTTTTTGCAAGTGTGCCACAAAATTCCATGATCATTTAACTGGCTGGGCTAAATCCTGGCCAACTGGACCTTTCTGTAACTGGATGCACAGGTGTAACAATATTACCAAGGCAGACAGAGCAAAGCCCTTCTTGACCATGTGCAGTAATTGTTATACCTCATGAGACACTGACCCACGTTCCTGGTTTCACTGTGTTCATTAATTCAAATCCACCTGTCATCCCAGCAGAAGTCAAAGTTTATTCAAAACTATACAGGAAAATAGCTGTTCCACATTTGTGATTTTGAAAACGGCTGCTCGTTGTGTCATTTACTGGTCTATCGATCTGATGTTGCAGTTCCATTTGGTTAAGGTACATTTTAACAGCACTTGCAGCTGAACTAGTTCTTTGAGGAGCCTGTAATGCTGGGTGACAGTTGCTGAGTAGCAGTTCCACCAACTTACATTGTTTCTGGGTGAGTCAGCCTGTACGGGATCCTCTGCTGCCAAGGCAATGCTGCTCATCGCTATCACCAGGAGGATGCACATCTCGAAATATCGTAGGTTGACAATGTAATGGCATGCTCTGCGAATACTAAACAGAGAAGTTAATGTACTTGCACATCCAAATCAAACAGGGATATCAAAGATTAAAACCATACATATTCTGATATTCCTTTGAAATGCAGCACAGTGATGGCTATCTCCTTTCGTTCTGCATCAGTCAGCTTTCTTTCTTTCCTCCGAAACCCTCACGCTAATTTGACTTTGAAGTGATCACATCCTGTTGCACGCTAACCAATCGGCTTTTCAGATGCTTATTCCACTTGGGGATGTTTTGACTTTCAAAATGGGGGTGATAAGCAACCGTGTACAAGATGCTGCAGTGACCCATTGAAGCCACAGCTTGTATCTCTTAACCCAGGTTAATTATTGAGCACTTTTTGCTCTCTGCAGAAATGTTCCTAGCCCCATTGGAAAGGGTTACATGCCCTCCCTGTGGCTGAATCAGGGTCACATACTACCTCAACACTTCAGCACCAGGAACATCGGGAACAAGAATCGAGGGAAACAGGCCACATGAGCCTATTCCACCATTTCATAAGACCACCGATGTTCTGATGTTGGCCTTGCCTCCATTTACTTACCTGATTCACACAAATCTTGATTCTTCTCTAATCCTGAGAGGTCTGAGGAACATCCTCTGTCACTCCAGTGATTCATGCTCACCCCCACTATGTTAAGTGCATTAATCCTCCACTGCGGGGTGTATTTTAGTCATTGGATAACCATTTAGTCATTGTTCTCAGAGTTGCTGAGCACCTTAAAGCAGAAAGCATGGACTGTAGGTGCTGGGGCCTTGCCTGGGTTGAATTCCTCTGGTTACTCGACTACTAAACTCAGATCTGCCTTGCGCTGTTGAAAGCATCCTGATGGTTGTATCATGGTTTGTAATGTGCAGGAACATAAGGAGCTGCAGAGAGAAGTGGACTCCTCCCAATATATCACAGGCAAATCCTTCCTCATGGCTAGTTGTATCCACAGAAGATGCTGCCTCAAGAGAGCAACTTCTGTCATCGAAGATCCCCACCAGCTAGGCCATGCCATCTTCTCACAGCTGCCTGAAGTCCCACAACACCAGGCTCAAGAACAGCTGCTTCCCTTAAACCATTCGGTTCCTGAACAATCCTAATCACTGGAGTTTAGCAACACTATGACCACTTTGCACTAAAATGGACTTGGTGCTTTTTCATGTTCTTAATGCGTTCTTTCCTATAAAATTTGTGCACAATTTATTTTTAATTTATGATGCTACAAGCTGCAAGTAAGTTTTTCATTGCACTCATGCAAATGTCTGTAACCTTGATTTTTGAACTGTGCCCTTTTCAGAATACATTATCAGCGGCTTTCTGTGGGCTCACCTAAGTCGTCCATGGCTGTGAACCATTCTTCCACATATCGCAGCATGCAGCTTTTGGTAACTCGTAATGACTTCCATGAAGTGCTGCTGGACGGATATAAATAGAACCCACTGGTCCTGGTCTCTTGTGACATTAGGATAAAACCATTTAGCAGAACAATAAGTGTGGTGAACTACATATACCTGTCTGGACACGCCCCCACCTGCTGACTGCTCCTGTGGCTCCTCCCACGGACCCCTGTATAAAGGCGATTGGAGCCTGAGCCTTGGTCTCAGTCTCCAGGATGTAGTGTGGTGGTCAATTGCTGCTTGTTCTTTCTTCCAGCCAATAAAAGCCTCTATCTCGCCTCACATCTCCGAGAGTTATTGATGGTGCATCAATGAGGCACCAAATCACTGGAAGCGGCAGGGATCATGAATTTGATGTGGAAGCTGCACCAGGTTGAATGGGCACAGGCTGCTGGAACATCAGCTCGCTTCCAGGGTGATCAACTAACTTCACACCCACCCTAACTTGCTGTATCAGCAGTGCAGGGGTGCAGCTAGTAGTGCCACTGGCTGACAAATCTGGAAATCCCGGTTCAATCCAGACTTCTATGTGGGTTTTGCACATTCTCCCTGCGGCACCCTCTTCCTTCCAACAATCCAAAGAAATGTGCGTTAATGGGCCAATCAGCCGCCATAACCTGCCCTTCAGTCGAGGTGCACGGGAGGATCTGGGGAGAGCTGATGGGAACGTGGGGGGTATCGGGCACAAGGAGGTGAACCCTCCCCAGCCTCTCAACAAGAAATTGGGGATTTTGTTAGTAGCCGGTACAGAGGCCCAGCATTTGTTTGGTCGAAGGACACTGTGGCCGGAAGTTCACTGGATAGATTCAGGATGTCCCTACCATTTCTGGGTCTTGTTCTCACTTTATTTAGCCCAGCATGAAGTGTTGAACAGAAATAATTTTATTTATACCTGCCAAACAGCTGTTTTCCTTCAAGGGATTAATCTGCTAATTAGACAGACTTTATATTTTCACTTCAAACTCTGGAAAATACATCCGTGTCCACCCACTGAAGTCCTGCAGTCTGAGAAAGAAACGACTGGGTGTGATAAGGACCGGACTCAGTCTGGAGAAGCCTGGTTCAAATCTCACCATAGCAATGTGTGTACTTGAGCGATTTAGGAATAAAACCCAGGAATAAAAATCTGGCAGTGTTAAAAATGACTCAGGAAGGAAACAGATTGTCCTTTAACTGGTCTGATTTACACAGGACGCCAGACCATTGGCAGTGCCGACTCCTTACCAAGCAAGCCCCTCAAAGCCACACTTCTCCGTCACTTCCGCGGCGTAACTAGGAATGGGCGATAAATATCAGCCTCGCAGTGAAGTGAATTAAAAATGAAAAAAAGGCCGCTTGGAACTTGATAGCATCAAACACCGTGGATTAGAATGGGGCTGTGAACTTTATGTGGGACACGGTTTACAGAAAAGGAAAGACTTTGTAACTGTGGTACCATCAGTAAAAAGAGAGCTTGGAAACTTGATATTGAGATTTTGCCAGGTTCTTAAACCGGTCAAAACACTTAATAACTGCAGTAAATGGAGGCATTTCTTTTCACCAGCTGTTCAATCCAGACTCACCTTGGTACTTATTTCAAAGAGTACAAAATGGTGGGGGGGGGTGGGGGGGGGAATTTGGCTTTAATTGTTGGCACTGAACGACTGCAAGCTGATGGTCTCGTATTCGGCCCACCTGTTTGGTTCAATAACACCAAAGGAAGTGAATGCACAAAGGACAGCTCCTCAGTGGCAAGACACCAGCATGAGTTTGGTGCAGGTGACCAGAGTCGAATTATGCTCAGTGATATTCTGTGTCCTCTGAAAGATTCTGAAGAATAACATTTGTACAGTTCTGAAAAAAACATATTCACTTCATAAGGAGCAGAGTTTTGCCTAAATTACCAGCATAAAGTTGGACCACAAAACACTGCTGTGTTCACTATTACCATAATTTTATAACCTTAAACCTTCCCTGTCACTGAACCATGCATCAGAATGCTGAAACAAATCCCCATCAAAGGCCATGCTAACGAAGCCATGAATTTCAAATCAGTTCTGCTAAGATAAGTGGTATGTCAAATTATAATGGAAACCAACCACCGAGAGCTACTATTTATATGCTTATCAGTGTGAAGGACAGGCTGATGAGAGGGCAAAATTGCAGTCTGTAGGATGAATTAAAATGTCACAGGGGGCCAAAATCAAAAAAGGTGATGAAAACAGGACTGCCTATCTTATGTTTGAATGCACGCAGCATAAGGTAGACGATCTTGTGGCACAGTTGCAGATTGGCAGGTGTGATTTTGTGGGCATCTCAGGGTCGTGGCTGAAAGAAGATCATATTTGGGAGCTTATCATTCAAGGATACACGTATCAGAAAGACATGCAAGTAGGCAGAGGGGGTGAGGTGGCTCTATTCATGGAAAATGAAATCAAATCTTTTGGAAAGAGATGACATAGGTTCAGAAGAAATAGAATTCTTGTGGATAGAGTAAAGAAACTGCAAGGGTGAAAAGACCCTGTGGGCTACAAATCACGATAGGAGATAGAAGAGGCATGTTCAAAGGGCAATGGTGCGATAATCATGGGGGATTTTAATATGCAAGTAGATTGCAAAGAATTCCATTGGTGCTTGATCCCAAAACAGGGAATTTGCAGGATGATTACAAGCTGGTTTTTTGAGTAGCTTGTGGTTGAGCCCACTAGGGGAATGGCAATTCCAGATTCAATGTTATGTAATGAACCTATATACCCCGTTATGTACTGCAAATTAGGAAACTTAAGGTAAAGTAACATTTAGGAGGCAGTGATCATTTAATGATAGAATTCACACTGCAGTATGAAAAGGAGAGGCTAAAGTCTGATGCATCAGTATTACAGTGGAGTAAGGGGAATTACAGAGGCATGAGAGAGGAGCCGGCCAGTTTTGGTTGGAAGGAGACACCAGCAAGGATGACAGCAGAACAGCAAGGGCTGCTGTTTATGGGGGAAATTCAGAAGTGCGTGAAAGATACATCCCAAAAATGAAGACATGTTCCAAAAGGAAGATGAAGCAACCATTGCTGACAAGAGGTCAAAAACAGCACAAAAGCAAAAGGAAGGGCATATAATACGGCAAAACTTAGTTGGAAGTTAGTTAGAGGACTGGGAAACTTTTAACAATCAACAGAATGCAACAAAAGGAATGCCATAAGGAGAGAAAGGATAAAATATGAAGGTAAGCTAGCCAATAATATAAAAGAGGATACCAAAAGTTTTTTTCAGACATACAGTATAAAGACCAAGATAGAGATTAGAGTGGATACTGGATTGCAAGAAAATGACAGTGGTGAGTTGGTAATGAGGGACAAAGAAATGGCAGAGGAACTTAAATAATTATATGCATCAGTCTTCACTATGGAAGACAGTGTGCCAAAAATTCAAGACTGTCAGGGGCAGTCATTGCTAAACTAAGGAGAAGGTGCTTGGGAAGCTGAAAAGCCCGAAGATAGATTAGTCACCCGGACAAGGTGGACTACATCCCAAGACTCTGAAAGAGATAGCTGAAAAGGTTGTAGCGGCATTAGTAATGATCTTTCAAGAATTACTAGATTCTGGAGTGGTTCCTGAGGGCTGGAAGATGGCAAAAGTCACTCCACTCCACAGTTCCCTCTAAGCTGCACGGGTGCACAATGCACCCACACACACAGCCTTTGTTGCCAGGAAGATGGAATTGGACGCAGCTAGAAAATGTTTACCAAACATTAAAGATTTTCCTTGTTGTACTGTACTACATTATACCCTTCAATTAATAAATAAAATCAAAAGAATGTGATTTTTTTTCAATTTTCATTCCTAATATTCATAGTATGCATATTTTTTTCAAGTGCCTGTGTGGTTTTCAGGCCACGTCAAAGTTCCCCGCTCAGACGATTGGTTGGTTCCTGCAGCTGCAAAAACAGAGCTCCACTCTTTAAGAAGGGAGGGAGTCAGAAGAAAGGAAATTATAGCCCATTTAACCTAAATCCAGTGACTGGAAATATGTTGTTGCCTATTATTAAGGATGAGGTTTTGGGGTACTTGGAGGCACATGATAAAATGGGGCCAAAGTTAGCATGGTTTTCTAAAGGGCAAATCTTGCCTGATTAATCTGTTGGAATTCTTTGAGAATCTAACAGGCAGGACAGACAAAGGAGAGTCAGTGAATTTTGTTTACTTGATTTTCAGAAGGTCTTTAACAAGGTGCTGCACATGAAGCTGCTTAACAAGAGCCAATGATATTACAGGAAAAGGTACGAGCATGGATAGAAGATTGGCTGACCGGCAGGAGGTAAAGAGTGAAAATAAAGGGAGCCATTTCTGGTTGGCTGCTGGTGACTAGTGGTGTGCTGCAGTGATTGGTGTTGGGACTGCTACTTTTCATGTTGTATGTCAATGATTTGGATGAAGGAATTGATGGTTTTGTGTTCAAGTTTGCAGGTGATACAAACTAAGGTGGAGGAGGAAGTAGTGTTGAGGAAGCAGGGAGTCTAGAGAAGAACTTAGACAGATTAAAGGAATGGGCAAAGAAGAGGCAAATGGAATATAATGTAGGACAATGCATGGTCATGCACTTTGGCAGAAGGAATAAAGGTGTAGACTATTTTCTAAATTGTAGAAAATTCAAAAATCTGACATTCAAAGGGACTTGGGAGTGCAGGTGCAGAGATTCCCTAAAGGTTAACTTGCAGGTTGAGTGAGTGGTAAGGAAGGCAAGTACTATACGAGCAATCATTTTGACAGAACTAGAATATAAAAGCAAGGATGTGATGCTGTGGCTTTATAAAGCATTGGTCAGATTACACTTAAAAGTATTGTGAGCAGTTTTGGGTCTCTTAGCTAAGAAAAGATGCACTGGCCTTTGAGAGGGTCCATAGGAGCTTCACAAGAATTACTCCAGGAATGAAAGGATTAATATACGAGAAGTCCAGTCATGAACAAGAGAAAATCTGCAGATGCTGGAAACCCAAGCAACACACACAAAATGCTGGAGAAACTCAGCAGGCCAGGTAGCATCTATGGAAAAGAGTACAGTTGACGTTTTGGGCCGAGACCCTTCACCAGGACTGGAGTAAAGAAGAGGAGGAATCAGAGTTAGAAGATGGGAGGAAGGGAGGAAGAAACACAAGGTGATAGGTGAAACCAGGAGGAGGAAGGGGTGAAGTAAAGAGCTGGGAAGTTGATTGATGAAAGAGATACAGGAGAAAAGGGGGAAGGCACAACTGAAGCGAGATCATGGACCATATGTGGATTACAGAAGAGGAGGTGCTTTCTGCCTTGAGGGAGGTTAGGGTGGAATATATGAGAAGAATTTGATAGCTCTGGGCCTGTACTCACTGGAGTTTAGAAGAATGAGAGGGATCTCATTGCTACCTATTGAATATTGAAAGGTCTGGATAAAGTGGATGTGAAGAAGATGTTCTTATGGTGGGGGAGTCTAGGACCAGGTAGCATAGCCTCAGAATTGAGGTATATCCATTTAGAACAGAGATGAGGGAAAATTACTTTAGCCAGAGGGTGTGATTCGATTGAATTCATTGCCACAGATGGCCCTGTAAGTCAAGTCTTTGGGTACGTATATTTGAAGCAGAATTTTAAGGTGGTTCTTGATGAATTGGGAAGTTGAAGGTTAGAGGGAGATGGCAGGAGAAAGCGAATGAGAATAATAATAGATCAGCCATGATGAAATAATGGAGCAGACTCGATGGGGCAAATGGCCTAATTCTGAGCCTATGTCTCATGGTCTTTCTGATCACAGTGAGAAAGAGACAGGGGAAATCTTAAATGGATGCTTTTCGGCATCTGTATTTACTTGGGAGACGGACACAGAATCAATGGAGATGAGGCAAAACTATAGCGAGGTCATGGATCACCTGTGGATTATGGAAGAGGAGCTGCTTTCTGCCTTGAGGCGTATTAGGGTGGATAAGACGCGAGGCCCTAAAGAGGTGTCCCATTGAACCCTGTGAGAGGCTAATGCAGAAATTGCTGGGATTCTGGCAGGGGTATTTAAAATTTGCTTCACCACAGAGGGGCTAGAGGATTGGAGGATACTTAATATTGTTCCATTGTTCAAGAAGGGATCTAAGAATAAGCTGGAAAATTATAGTCAGTGAGCTTGACGGCAATAGTGCGCAAGTTATTAGAAGGTTTTCTAAGGGACAGGATATGAAGGTATTTGGATAGATGGGGACTGATTTGGGATAGTTAACGTGGTTTTATGCATGGTAGGTCGTGTCTAACCAATCTTACAGAGATGGGAAAGCTGATGAAGGAAAGGCAGTAGAAGACGTCTACATGGATTTCAGCAAGACCTTTGACAAAGTTCCACATGGGAGGTTGATTAAGAAGTTCAGTCACTTGGCATTCAAATGAGGTAGTAAATTGGATTCAACATTGGCTTTGCAGGAGAAGCCAGAGAGTGGTAGTAGATGATCACCTCTCTGACTGGAGGTCTGCGACTAATGGAGTGACACAGGGATTGCCGCTGGCTCCGTTGTCGGTCGTCTATATTAATGATTTGGATGATAATGTGGTGAACAGAATCAGCAAATTTGCAGGTGACACCAAGATAGTAGTGCACAATGAGGAAGACCATCAAAGCCTGCAATGGGATCTGCGCCCACTGGAAAAAGGGTAGAGGGAACTTAATGCAGGCAAGTGTGAGAGTGGTGCAAGTGTTGAACCTGCTGCCAGCCGAAGTGGAGGTGGGCTCTGAATACAACATTTATGACAATTTCGGATAGCTCCATGGATGGGTGGGTATGGAGGGCTGTGGTCGAACTGCAGAATAATGGGACTAGGTAAAATAACAGTTCAGCACAGACTAGATGGGCCCAAGGGCCTACTTCTGCACTGCAGTGCTCTACAGCTCTGTAACATACCCTGCACAAAGCTGTGCCGACTGGTCTGAATCAAACTCTGTCTCTCCAAATGTTGGTAGCTCCTCTCCCTCAAAATCCCCTCTGGCTATTTATCCGCAACCCATGCCAGGCTCACTGGCTGGTAGGCTCCTGGTTTCCTGTTGCTACCCTTTTTAAACAATGGTCCTGCACCAGCCACTCTCCGGTTCTCTGGAACTTCAACTGTGACCAAGATAAAGCAAAAATCTCTGCAAAGGCCTCTGCATTTCATTTTCTTCTTCAGCTTCGCACAAGGTCCCAGAATGCACTAGGTCAGGCCCTGGGGTTTTAGTCACCTTAATGCACTTCAAGGCCTCTAATACCTCCTCCCTTGCTAATTCCTGTGTGGTCCAAGGTAATACCCATCTATTTCCTGAGCTTCCGTTGTTTTCTCCACAGTAAAATTAGACCGCAAAACTATAAGAAATAGAAATAGAATTAGGCCATCCGGCCCATCAAGTCCACTTCACCATTCCATAATGGCTGAACTATTATCCCTCTCAACCCCATTGTCCTGCCTTCTCCCTCTCACCTTTGACACCCTTACTAATCAAAAACCAAACAACCTCTGCTTTAAATATGTCAAATGACTTGGCCTCCACAGTCATCAATATATTACACAGATTCACCACTCTCTGGTTACAGGCATTCCTCCTGATCTCTGTTCTAAAGGGACATCGTTCTATTCTGAGGCTGTGAGCTCTGGTCATAGACTGTCCTACTACAGGAAACATCCTGAATACATCCACTCTATCTAGGAGTATTCAATAGATTTCCAGGAGATACCCCTCATTCTTCTAAAATACAGGCCCAGAACCAGAAATGCTCATCATAAGTTAACTATTTCAGTCCCGCAATCAGTCTTGAGAACCTTGTGAACCCTCTCCAATGCCAGCACATCCTTTCTTAGATCAGGGGCCCAAAACTGTTCAAAATCCACCAAGTCTGGTCTAACTGATGCCGTACAAAGCTTCAGCATTACATCTGTGATTTTATATTCTAGTCCTTTGAAATGTACACTAATATTGCATTTGCCTTCCCTACCACCAACTTAACCTGCAGGTAAACCTTTGGGGAAATCCCGCATGAGGACTTCTAACTCCTTTTACCCTTCAAATTTCTGAATTTCCTCCCCATTCAGAAAACAGTCTACACCTTTCTTCCTTCAGTGAATGACCATACACTTCCCTGCACTGTATTCCATCTGCCACTTCTTTGCCTGTTCTCTTAATCTGTCTAGGTCCTCCTGCAGACTGCCAGCTTCCTCCACACTATTTACCCCTCCACCTGCCATCATATCATCTGCAAACTTGGCCAGAAATCCGTCAATTCCATCATTGAAGTCATTGACATATAACGTGAAAAGAAGCGGTCCCAACACAACCCCTGTGGAACGCCAGCAGTCAATGGCGGTCAACCAGATTCTTTGCCTCCTGCCAGTCAGCTAATATTATATTCATTCTAGTATCTTTTTCTGTAATAGCATGGGCTCTAATTTTGTTTAGCAGTCTCATGTACGGCACCTTGTCACAGGTCTTCTGAAAATCCAAGTACACAACATCCACCAATTCTCCTCCGTCTATCCTGCCTGTTATTCCCTGAAGGAATTCCAGCAGATTTGTCAGACAAGATTTTCCCTTAAGGAAACCATGCTGACTTTGGCCTATGATATCATGTGCTCCAAATATACTGAATCCTCATCCTTAATAATCGACTCCAAAATCTTCCCAACCACTGAAGTCAGGCTAAATGGCCCATAGTTTCCCATCTTTTGCCTCCCAACTTTCTTAAAGAGTGGAGTGATATTTGTAATTCATTAAAAATCTTTGCAATTCCTTTGGTTTCACACAGATGGTCATCCTTACGGGAAACTATTCTCTCGCTAGCCACCCTTTTATACCAAGAAAATCTCTTGTGACTTTGCCTCACCTTGCATGCTGACTCTATTCATATCCCCTTTCTGCCCTCTTTAGTTCTCTCTGAAATGTACTGCTACAATTCTTGAAGTCATCAAGAGATTTACTGGTTCCCAATTGCTAATGCACAGTGTATACCTCCCTCTTTCTTCTTAACCTTAATACCTCTCGTCATCCAGGGTTTCAGCCTAACAGGAAGACGCTGGCTCTGAACTCTTGACATCACACTTCACAAGGCTGAAGCTCCTTTCCCTGCAACCAATTAACCACTGCGAGATTTCTCCTAATAAGCCCAAACTTTGTCTGCCTCATTTCAGGACCATAACATGTGAATCAGTTGATTCCCTGACCCTGACTATTTTAAAATCATTAGAATTGTTGTCATAAAGGGCTCACTGACAAACATTTCCACCATTTGCCCTATCTCGTCTACCAGGAGGAGATCAGTGTTGCTCTCTCTCTCTCTCTCTAGTAGTTCTTGCTAGAAGTTGATAAAGGAAGCTCTCTTGAACACACTTCACAAATTCCATTCCATCCAAGCCTTTTACACTTTGGTTTGGCCAGTCAATATTAAGTTATTATCTCCTACTAATGTTACCCTATTATGTTTACAACTAGCTGCAGTCTTTCTACAAATTTGCTCCTCCAGTTCCTGTTGATAATTGACAGGGGAAGGCTACCATACAATCCAACCAGAGTGACTTCAAGAATGCTGACTCTTAATGCTAGACTTACTAATGGCCAGCATCCTGATCCCCTTAAGACCATAAGACTTAGGAGCAGAATTAGATCCCTCGAGTCTGCTCCGCCACTCCATCATGACTGATTTATTATCCCTCTCAACCCCAATCTCCTGCCTTCTCCCCGTAACCTTTGACGTCCTGACTAACCAAGAACCAATCAGCTTCCGCTTTCAGTACACTTAATGACTCGATCTCCCGAGCCGTCCATGGCAATGAATTCCACAGATGCACCACTGTGTGGCTAAAGAAATTCCTCCTCATCTCCGTTCTAAATGGATGTCCCTCTATTCTGAGGCTGGGCCCTTGGTCCTCGATTCACTTAACGGACGCTCCAAATCACCACCACCCACACCAAACCCCTGTACAGCACTGACATTACACAGCCAGATTTTAAAGGTAAAGGTAAAGGTCAGGTTAAAGGCAGTAACTTTTTTTGCAATTAGCCCATAAAACACAGCAACCTTTACAAAGATTACACTGGCCCGTCTGCATCAGGTCGGAGAGTTAATTGGGCATACAGCTAAGCCCTGGTCACAAGACTGCAGCTGCGAATCAGCACGTTACCGCAGTCATTCAGCCTGGCCCACTGGACAAGAAAAAGAAAGACCCTTTTCAGAGAGGAAGCCAGCTGGAGGGGTGCAGAGGTCTGACTGAATGCACAGGAATGGTCCTGTCACTGTGATCATTCACGTCAGCCTGTGTGCTTGTTCACATCGTGACAGCAGGAAAAGTATAGTATTTATTTATCGAAATTAAATAAAAGGGAATTATTCTGAAACATTGCTTTGGGCTGCTTCAAAAACACTGAACCTTGTACCATAACAACAATCTAAATTAGATCTGATCAGAACACGCTTTTAGAAGTAGCAATATTACTTCCAGAAAGAGAAAAAGACCAGTACTTCTAATGACTCTCTTTTGATTGAAGATACCTTTACCCAATGTCGCAGGTCGACATTGGGTAGAGTCCAGAGGAGGTTAATGAGAATGATCCTTGGAATGAAAGGGTTAATGTTTGAGGAGCATTTGACGGCCCTGGGCACGTATTTTCTGGAGTTTATAAGAAAGAGAGGAAAGGGTCTCATTGAAACCTATTTAATATTGGAATCCTAAAGAGAGTGGATGTGGAGAGGGTGTTTCCTATAGTCGGGGAGTCTAGAACCAGAAGGCACAGTTTCAGAATAGGACGTCACTTTAGAAAAGAGATAAGGTGGAGTTTCTGTGTAAAGTGGAGGTGAATCTGTGGAATTTATTGCCACAGACGGTTGTGGTGGCCAAGTCACTGGGTATATTTAAAGCAGAGGTTGACAGGATCTTGTTTCGCAAAGGCATCTAAGGTTATGGGGAGAAGGCAGGAAAATGGGGTTGAGAGGGAAAATAAATCAGCCACGATGGAATGGCGGACTCAATGGACCAATTGCCCCAATTCTGCTCCTGTGTTGTAATGTCTTATGAAAGGAGTCTCAGTCCATTCTAGAAATCTGTCTAATAATCTCATGGAAACAATAACACCATCTGATAAACCCACAACTCCATTAAACTATGGGTGAAAATTTTTACAGTTAACTTCTTCACATTTAACATGTTCCATCAGAAGCTTTGGCTTGATGGAAAGCTCGCTACTTAATGTTCTTTATTTCAATTGTGGCTCTCGGATTTTGGTGCTCATTCACCTGTTTCAATTAATCAATGGCACACTTCAGGCCGTTTGTTCCTATCCATCAACAGGAACTGAGTGTTTCCTGGACACATTTGGTGTTTTTCCATACATTTTACTGAGCCAATCTATCATTTATTTGCACTGTATTTACTGAGGGATTAATTGTCTGAGTGTATTATTTTATTTTTTTATACAGCACAGAATTGGCCCTCCTGCCCCTTTGAGCCATGCTGCCCAGCATCCCCCCTGATGTAATCATAGAGCCATAGAACATTACAGCACAGAAACAGGCTTTTAGCCCTTCTTGGCTGTGCCAAACCATTTTTCTGCCTAGTCCCACCGACCTGGACCTGGGCCATATCCCTCCAAACCCCTCTCATCCATGTACCTGTCCAAGTTTTTCTTAAATGTCAAAAGTGAGCCCGCATTCACCATTTCATCTGGCAGCTCATTCCACACTCCCAACACTCTCTGCGTGAAGAAGCCCCCCAATGTTCCCTTTAAACTTTTCCCCCTTCACCCTTAATCTATGACCTCTGGTTTTTTTCTCTCCTAGCCTCAGTGGAAAAAGCCTGCTTGCATTCACTCTAATCCTGGCCTAATCACGGGGCAATTTACAATGACCAATTCACCTACCAACCAGTACGTCTTTGGACTGTGCGGGGAAACCTATGCGATAACAGAGCAAATGTACAAACTCCTTTCAGGAAGCAGAGGGGACTGAACCCGGGTAACCTGTACTGTAAAGCATTGTGCTAACCACGATGTTACCATGCCACAAAGCAGCATAGTTTGGTTACATAGATCATAATGACATATCCAGGAGTTTACCTCTTGTCTCAACATAACACTTAGGAAGCATGTCCTTCATCATTAATGTGCTGTAACTATAATTCAACAGTCTATTTTGCTGTCAGTTATTCCTGTAAACTTGCAGTAATGTACAGCAACATTAGATCTTTCAGGAGGATAAGGAATAGCAGGGAAAAAACACACTGCTGGAAATAAAACACAAGGAGAGAAATGACAGAAACATTTAGCAGGTCAGGAGAGGGAAACAGCATCAATGTTTCAGAGCAATAACCCTTCATCAGAATTTTGACATTGCCCTGAAACTCTGATTCATCTTCCAGCTCTGCAGATGCTCTCTAAATACTCAGTGTTACCAGCATCTCACACACACAAAATGCTGGAGGAACTCAGCAGATCAGGCAGCCTCTATGGAAAAGGGTAAACAGTCAACGTTTAGAAGCAGGGTCTCAACCAGAAACGTTGACTGTTTACTCTTTCCCATTGATGCTGCTTGATCTGCTGAGCTCCCCCAGCATTTTATGGGTGTCGCTCTGAACTTCCAGCAACTGTAGATTTTCTTCTGTTTGTGTTTCCAGCATCTTCTGCTTTTGTTTTGGAAATTTAATGGTTCCGAGAACAAGGAAACACGCAGGCGATGAGGTGCATTGAGGAGATATCTCCTCCCTGAGGGTCGGCTCCTCCAATGTTGGTACTTACGGGTTGGTTGGACTGAAGATGAACATGGAGCTGAAGGGCGGGATCTGCCTTGGCCCATTTTTAATCAAATCATCAGCGTCCACAGCTTTCTTTTCCTCCGGTTTCGACATACTTTCCAAATCAACACCAACGTTATTGACTAAAAAAGATACAAACATGATTGTGTAAACAGTTAGAAGAGGGAAACAAAAAGCAGTCAGTGAAGAGTTTAATTTTTCAATTGATGTGATGGTACATTTAAATTTACAATTCATGAGGAGTAGCTATATTAATTAAACATTGCTATTCAATGACTGCACAGCTATTGAAACCAAATGAAGAAATGTATCCTAAGTTTATTTCAAGAGTCTTCTTAGATGAAAGTTTTTGCACTGTAAGTACGTGAGTGTTTGCCACCAGCAAGGAGGTATAAGGCCCTTCCTTTGGCTCATCGATCAGCCAAACATGCCACCAAAGGCAGCATCCTATTCTTTGCTAAATAGACAGTGCCCGGCAAATTGTTGCCACCATTATTCCACAGGCCATGTTACCTCTAGCTGAAGTCAAGAGACATCTCTCCTCTTTCTTAAACCTCTGGAGAAGCAATTCCATCATTAAATGACTGTACCCACAAAACCAGAACTGGCTTACTGTGCAGGGCTCCCCAGTGCGTGCTCATTTCAGGCTGCATTGTACATTCGATACCTCACATCCAAAAAGAACGAAAGTTGTCTTTTTCAGAACTCTGAGCTCTGTGCAGAATCATGGAACACCATAATACAAAGTATATTTCAGTATCAGTAAGACAGGTTATTTAAAAGTGAATTCTAAGCACCAACAATAAGCCTTTCTTGGTAATTGGTAGGGTGAAATCATCCTCAGTTGGAGACCTATTCTGAGAGAGCAGCAGCCTAATGCAGCACAGCTCTTTGGCTCTCATCCTATTTGTGTGCCATATAATTTCCCTTTTCAAATTATTATCTACTTTGTTGTAATAGCCACACAGTAGTGTATTCCATGTTCTGGAAATCCTCTGATCTTATACACTAATCACCAGTTCCTTCCCCTTTATTTGCCATCAAATAGTATTTTCAGTGCTTGCCTTTTCAAACCTTTTATGAATTTCAAAGTCCCTGTTAGATCAGTTTTTAGACTTTTTCGCATCAGTGAAAACCCTGGCATTTTCCTTTCTTCACAGCTTGCGTCCACTGTTCCCTGTGCTACCCTGGAGAACCGCCTCTTTACTCACTCCGTCTCATCACTACACTTCACATAGCACGACAAACCAAACAATGTTTCAGACGGTAAATGTCAATGTAATTGCTTGCATATGTTGTGTCAAAATGTCTATTACCATCTAAATGAAAGACAAAAAGGGCCCATCACACACACCATCAATTTACAAACATTTATTTAGCCCCCCTCTTTGCTTCTTTCCCCATTTCCCCCCATTCTCTTTAATAAAAGGATTGTAAATTTTGGTAACTAGTCTCTCATGTGATCCCTTTTGATCTGTGCCACACCAAAGTACCAAGATCCACCATGTCATTCTCTTGGATCAGTGACGTACGGCCCACCCAGACCACACCTCAAATGCCCTGACTAAGGAGAAAACATTTGATACTCAGATTGTCAGACATCTGATGACTATATCAGCTTGGACTGGCTGAAGATCTCAGAGTTGGGCTACTGACTCATTTAAAACATTGTTTGAAGACATTGGGGGCAACAGACAAATCTTGGGGTTTACAAGTCCATGGCCTCCCTTTTACTGCTGGTGTCTGGATCTAAGGTTATATAGATGTAGAGGTGGAAAGAGAAAAAAATCAGAAAGAGCAGCCAGTTCATTTTCATAAGAGGACCAGGTATGTCAGGTATGTGATCAAAGTATGATAATAATATGCCCAGCAGCCACTACGTTAAGAAGAGAATATGAAGGCTTTAACATCTATAAACTATTATTAGCTTGTAATTAGCTTTGTTGTCTCAACATTGGGAATAAATGGAGGGACCGTGCTTACAAGTAGCATTCAATGTGGACATCACACACGGTTCTGAACTGACTCACTGAAGATGCTTATAAGCCAGAGTACAGTCCTGCTTCAGATTTTCATCAACCTCCCAACTTGCCCAGCAGTCCTACACCGGCATCTCTAGAGACTGAATCTGATCTACTGATCAGTGTTGCTGAGCACAAGCAATGATTTACTGCACTAACGTCTTTCTGGCATGAAATGTCTAAACCACACTCTTGCATTTTGGTACAGTTAAATATAGAACAATAGAATTATAATTTTAATACAGTATAATGTCAAAATGGCTGTTGTGATGCATCTAGTGTGGTAGTTTAGTGGGTACTGCTTGTCATTTTCACCTTCAGCTTCCACCGTTGGCTAGCAGACTCGCCGAAAGGAGAGGTGAATGTGCAAGTCTCTCGCTGCCAGTACATAGCCTCTCCAACTGCAAGCCTCATGTAGTGCCTCCTCGCTGGGGACACACGGAAACTGAGCTCCTTTTGGACTCAGGCTGAACTACAGAAGACGGGGAGGAGGTCTGTACATGTAGCATGCAGGCCCTGGTGCTCATGAACCAGATCCCCAGCTATGGGTAAATAGTCCCACTGCCTTGTGGGTAGCCTCGGAAGAGACGAAGGCTACGGGAGTAAATCCAGACAGCAAATCCGGAGTGGAGTCCCTAAGGCGGCTGGACATCATTGAACATCCTTCCAGCAGCTCCTGCAGCCAAGCTGGTACCAAACGTATTGCTTCATAAGCTTTCCTTTGGACTACATTGGTGACACCAAGAGAGGGATCTTGATGACTGGACATCTCAGGATTTCCAAACCTTCCTCCCAGGCTTGTGCTGATGATCATCACCACCTAACAGTAAATCCTTCGAGACAGACAGATGCCAACCAATATAGGACATATCATACATTACAGAAACAGCCTCCTTAGATTTTGTACCAACTAATCCTGTAATTAAACAATTTTAATTAGTCCAGCACATCCATCGTAGGTCAAGATATTGGTTGTGTGGGTTTTTTTTATACAGAGTGATAGGCGCCTGGAACACATTGCCAGGGGTGGTGGTAGAGGCTGATACAATAGGGACATTTAAGAGACTCTTAGTTTCATGATGTAAGAAAATGGAGTGTTTGGGCTGTGAGGGAGGGAAGGGTTAAATCGCTCGCAGAGTACCTCCTCTGCCTAATAAGTTGGCCACAAAGTGTATGTTCATGGTCTTCTGCTGCTGTAGCCCATCCGCTTCAAGGTTCAACCTGTTGTGTGTTCAGAGATGCTCTTCTACACACCACTGTTGTAACGGGTGGTTATTTGAGTTGCTGTTACCTTCCTGTCGGCTTGAACTAATCTGGCCTTTCTCCTCTGATCTCTCTCAGTAAGAAGGTGTATTTACCCACAGAACAGCAACCCACTGGATGTTGATTTGTTTTTTGCTTCATTGTCTACAAACTCTAGAGCCTGACTTATGTGAAAATCCCAGGAGATCAGCAGGTTCTGAGATACTCAAACCATCCCATCTGGCACCAACAGTCATTCCATGGTCAAAGTCACTTGGATCACATTCCTTCCCCATTCTGATGTTTGATTTGAATGGCAACTGGGCCTCTTTATCATATCTGCATGTTTTTATGCATTGAGTTTCTGCCACATGATTGGCTGATTAGATATTTGCATTAACGACTGAGTATTGTTACCTAATAAATTGGCCACTGAGTGCACATGATTTGGAATAAAATGTAGACCAGCAGATCATAAGTCTAAGTCGGCACAACATCATGGGCTGAATGGTCAATACTGTACTGTGGGGTGGTAAAGCTCTATGTTCTATCTAAATGCCAAACTAAACTAATCCCTTATGTTTAGGATGCTAAGAGGATGCAGGGTGTCTTGAATAGGTTAGGTGAGTGGGCAAATTCATGGCAGATGCAATTTAATGTGGATAAATGTGAGGTTATCCACTTTGGTTGCAAGAACAGGAAAACAGATTATTATCTGAATGGTGGCCGATTAGGAAAAGGGGAGGTGCAATGAGACCTGGGTGTCATTGTACACCAGTCATTGAAGGTGGGCATGCAGGTACAGCAGGCGGTGAAAAAGGCAAATGGTATGTTGGCATTCATAGCAAAAAGATTTGAGTACAGGGGCAGGGAGGTTCTCCTGCAGTTGTACAAGGCCTTGGTGAGACCGCACCTAGAGTATTGTGTGCAGTTTTGGTCCCCTAATCTGAGGGAAGACATTCTTGCCATAGAGGGAGTACAAAGAAGATTCACCAGATTGATTCCTGGGATAGCAGGACTTTCATATGAAGAAAGACTGGATTGACTAGGCTTATTTATACTCACTGGAATTTAGAAGATTGAGGGGGGATCTTATTGAAACATGTAAAATTCTAAAGGGATTGGACAGGCTAGATGCAGGAAGATTGTTTCCGATGTTGGGGAAGTCCAGAACGAGAGGTCACAGTTTAAGGATAAAGGGGAAGCCTTTTAGGACCGAGATGAGGAAAAACTTCTTCACACAAAGAGTGGTGAATCTGTGGAATTCTCTGCCACAGGAAACAGTTGAGGCCGGTTCATTGGCTATATTTAAGAGGAAGTTAGATATGGCCCTTGTGGCTAAAGGGATCGGGGGTATGGAGAGAAAGCAGGTACAGGGTTCTGAGTTGGATGATCAGCCATGATCATACTGAATGGTGGCGCAGGCTCAAAGGGCCGAATGGCCTACTCCTGTACCTATTTTCTATGTTTCTATGTGTGGTCTTTCAGGTTGGTCCCACAACCACCAACCAATTCAGATCCACGAAATGGCAAACAAAAGAGACCCAACGCCCCATTCTGCCACTCACTTGGGAGCAGTGTGGTCTCTCCAGGGGGAGCTGTGATGGTCACCGGGATGTTCACACTGACAGTGTGCTCGATGTCTCTCGTCGGCAGCGTCACGAGCTTGATGTTCTTCTGGTTGTCAGCATCCTCTGGCTGCTGGGGCAGGTGCTTCAAGCCACTGACGGGTGGCAGCGATGTTGCGGTCAGCACCGCGGTGTCTGCAGGTGGCTGGCTCTCCCTGTGAATAGATAACGCTCACTAAACTGAGCCTCTTTTGACTTAATTTACCCTTCCTCCAGCAAGCTCCAACACCCATACTTATCTGGATAGAGAGGGCCAATCCCACCAGCCCTAGTCCTCAGCAGTGGCATCTGACCAATGAGAGCAGGCCGTGTTGAGGGCCTACTCAGAAGGCTTCTGCCAAAGCCCTGATAGCTGACTAAACCCCCTCATCCAAAGGCAGACTGAAAAAGTTATGAGGCCAATGTTTGAATGCCGGTGACATTCTGAGACAGATCAAAGTTATTAAAATTGAATTAAATCATTTAATGCCTCTGATATTCAGACCCATTACAAAATTATTAAAACTGAATTAAATCATTTAAAACTCAAAATTTAAAAAATACAATAAAAAAATCAAATTAAAATAATCTGGAGAAATAAATTTGCCTCCTCATGCCTTCTTTGCCTCCTAATCTGAGCACTTTAACCCCAAGGAGTGTCCGAAGTCTTGAGCTCAACTGGAGGATGGGGAACTCAGTAACAGTGGGCTCCTCTGCTCCACTCCACTGGAACTGCTGAGGAAATTAGGAATTTAGCACCAGGAACAGACAGAGGATCTAGGACATTCAAATGTTCAAGCCCAGGGTTCAATGGTTTGGAACCACAGGTTGGCCTGTAACAGATCACAAATCATCATCAAACCTTCTACATTCAAAGTAAATTTATTATCAAAGTGCAAGTACGTCTCTATATACACCTGAGATTCATTTTCTTGCAAGCATACTGAATAAATCCAATAACCATAATATAATCAGTGAAAGATCACACCCAACAGGGTGGACAACCAGTGTGCAAAAGGCAACAAATTGTGCAAATACAAAAAAAAACTAATAATAATGAATAAATAAGCAATAAATATCAAGAACAAGAGATGAAGAGTCCTTGAAAGTGAGTCCATTGTTTGTGGAAACAGTCCAGTGACGGGGCAGTGAATTTGAATGAAGTTATGATGTTACCACCTCTGGTTCAAGAACCTGATGGCTGAGGGGGTAATAACTGTTCCTGAACCTGGTGGTGTGAGTCCTGTCTTCTTCCTGATGGCAACAGTGAGGAGAGAGCATGACTTGGGTAGTAGGGGTCTCTAATGATGAATGCTGCTTTCCTGTGACAATGATCCGTGTAGATGCGCTCAATGGTTGGGAGGCCTACAGCCATGATGGACTGGCTATAATAACCTTCTGCTCAGCAGGGCAAAACTCTGAAAAATACGTCACCTTATCTTCTCAAGAGCATGTGAAATGGCCTAAAATAAGACCATTTCACATACGACTTAAAACGAGCTTGTGAGGTAATTGCATCATTATCGATGGAGTGAAACAGCAGATGGCACATTGAATGACTGCGTGAGTTGATATGAAGACCAGCTGGGTCTTGCTTCGACAACCTCAGCTCTGATCCTCATTGCAGTGAGTGAGAAGATCAGATCTTACAATTGTCACAGCCGCACTGATTGAAGGAGAGAAGGCGTGGTGGTGGGGTGTCGTAGTAGTGGGGAACAGGGGAAGTAATCAGCCCAGGACTTGGTATTTTTCATCCAGGATATTTCGGGGAAAATGTGAACTAATAGTGAAATAATGATTAGCAATGATTTTAATTATTATATGGGTAAATGCTTTGTAATGTCATCAGCAAAGACTGCTCCAATTGGAATAGATTTTAATTACTCATCAATTCTAATTCAAATCTTCGGGAGAATTCTGTTTTAGATCTAGGCATGGTGAATTTGCTTTATGTGAACAACTACACATTTATATATTGTGTTTAATTTCATTAGCCTTTAATAACCAGAAGTTCAGAGCCCTGAGGTTGATTCCGGTCCAGACGTTCCCCTAATGAATATTCTTCCTCATCCACTGCAGACAGACGAATCTGGTGACTTTTGCAGACAAATTAATACATGGATTATCCTGAAGAAGGGAATGCCTCAAAGCAAGGGAGAGAGTTAACCCATCCAATGGAAGCCCAAGGAAGAGTGGCATATACCCTTTTTAATTATCAGATGCTAAAATCAAATGGAGTATTTGAAGACAAATGATTGACAGGACAAAAGGAGAATACATCAGAAAATATATGTGGTGGGTCCAGGCCAGTGAACCGACGAACAAAATGCTCATATCATTTCAAAAAAAAGCTTTTATTTGCACACCTTCTTGACACTGTGCCGAACAGCAGAATCAAATGCTCAGCTTGGGTGCAGCGTGATGAGAAAGTTCTTCATCTCCCCTCACGCAACAACTTCCCACTCCAGGAACCACTCTGGAACACATCTGCTGCATTCCTTCTAGTGCGTGTCCATCCATCCCAGGAAGAACAGAACTGTGCACATCCATAAGACATAGGAGCAGAATCTGGCCACTCGGCCCATCAAGTCTGTTCTGCCATTCCGTCATGATTATTCCTCTCAACCCAATTTTCCTGCCTTCTCTCCATAACCTTTGATGCCCTGACTAACCAAGAACCTATCAACCTTAATTTTAAATACACTCAACGACTCAGCCTCCACAGCCGCCTCTGGTAATGAATTCCATAGATTCACTAATCTCAGGCTAGAGAAATTCCTTCTCCTCTCTGTTCTAAATGGACATCCTTCTATTCTGAGGCTGTGCACTCTGGTCCTAGATTTGCCCAATACAGGAAACATCCTCTCCACATCCACACGATTTAGTCCTTTCATATTAAATAGGTTTAATTGAGATCCCCTTTCACTTCTAAACTCCAGAGAGTACAGGCTGAGAATCATCAAACGCTCCTCATATGTTAACCCTTTCATTCTTGGACTCAATCTCGTGAAGCTTCTCCGGACCGTCTCCAATGGCAGCACATCTTTTCTTAGATAAAGGGCCCAAAACAGTTCACAATACTCCATGTCTGGTCTGATCAATTCTTTATAAAGCCTCAGCATCACATCCTTGCTCTTACATTCTAGACCACTCGAAATGAATGCTAACATTGCATTCGCCTTCCGTACCATTGCCTTAACCTGGAAGTTAACCTTCAGGGAAACCTGCACAAGGACTCCTAAGTCCCTTTGCACTTCAGATTGTTGAATTTTCTCCCCATTTAGAAAATAGTCTTCACTTTTATTCCTTCTACCAAAGTGCATAAGCAAACACCTCCTTGCACGATAACCCATCTGCTGCTTCTTTGCCCTTTCTCCCAATCTGTCAAAGTTCTTCTGTAGACTCCCCGCTTCCTCAATACTATCAGGCCCTTTATCTATGTTCGTATTGACGGCCACAAAGCCATCAAATTCTGTCATCCAAATTGTCAACGTATAACGTCAAAAGAAGCAGTCCCAATACTAAGCCCTACAGAACACCACTAGTGACTGGCAGCCAATCAGAATAGGCTCCCTTTATTCCAATTCTTTGCCTCCTCCCGGTCAGTAAATCCTCTATACATGCGGGTATTTTTCCTGTAATTCCATGGGCTCTGATCTTGTTAAGCAGCCTCATGTCTGGCACCTTGTTAAAGGCCTTCTAAAAATCCAACTAAACAACATACACTGACTATCCTTTGTCGATCTTGCCTGTTAATTCCTCAAAGTATTCTAACAGATTTGTCAGGGAAGATTTCTACTTTAGGAAACCACGGTGACTTTGGCCTATTTTATCATGTCTTCTCCGTGGATTGTCATCTTGTCGTGGTGGAGAAGCTTGTGTGGTCCTGAGATCCCGAGAGTGATGCCGTCTGGAGCTATGCTCCTGGTAGGGTCACCCATGGCGGTAAGGTCGAGGGTGAGGTCCCTGACAAAGAACAATCCAACCAAGACCTCAACGATGGAACAGGTGGACGAAGGTATTTCGAACTCAATGGCTCTGAAGGTAGATGAAGGCTGCAACAAATCCATCAGCTCCAATCGTCGTGGTTTCCATGCCATTGGAATCGGTTGGTTGATTTGTGAAGTATCGTGGGTTTCTTGGAGTGCAACATCAAGTACACGTTAAACAAATACACGCACAGGGGTCTTCGTTCTGTGATAGATCAACGGAACGAAGACCATCATCCTCGACCTCGAGGGATAGCCACGACGACGACGATTTTATCATGTGTCTCCATGTACCTTGAAACCTCGTTTCTCCAATATCTTCACAAGCACTGAAGTCATATTAAATGACTTATATTCTTCTTTCTTCTGCCTCCCTCCCTTCTTAAGGAGTGGAGTAATGTTTTCAATTTTTCAGCCCTCCAGAACCACTCCAGAATCTAGTGATTCTTGAAAGATCATTACTAATGCCTCCCCAATCTCCTCACCTTCCTCTTTCATAACTCTGGGGTGTAGTCCATCTGACCCAGGTGACTAATCTACCTTCAGACCTTTCATCTTCCCAAGCACTTTCTCCTTAGTAATAGCAACTACACTCACTTCTGCCCCCTGACAGTCTCGAATCTCTGCAACACTACTTGTGTCTTCCACACTTAGGACTGATGTAAAACTCTTACTAAGTTTGTCTTCAGTTTCTTTGTCCCCCATTACTTCCAGTGTAAGCTGGCGCTGGTGAAGAATAGCGACTACATGCGGTAGCAAACAGAACTACCGACTACTTTATTAATCACACTTCTTCTGGTAGTCGTTCACTGAAATCAGTAGTCTGTAACTTCTCTTTAAGAGCTGAGCTGTTGAACCTCCTGTACGTCCTGGCATTTTTGTGGTGTGAACTGAAGTTTTGAAAATGCAGGGCGGTTGCAACGTGATGTGTATGAGCTGATTTGAGGCGATGGGGCCTGAGCCGGAGAGCGGGGAACGAGCTGATGTCTGTCCATTGCTAGAGTGGACTTGAGGGTGATTGATGCAGCAGAACTGATGCAAGGCATATCAAACACAAAGTATACTGCACATGCTGTGGTCAAATCAACACATACAAACAAGCTGGATGAACTCAGCAGGTCGGGCAGTATCCATTGAAATGAGCAGTCAACGTTTCGGGCCGAGACCCTTCATCAGGACTCATGAAGGGTCCTGACGAAGGGTCTCGGCCCGAAACGTTGACTGCTCATTTCAACAGATGCTGCCCAACCTGCTGAGTTCATCCAGCTTGTTTGTATGTGTTGGCAAGGCATATCAAGGTGGCAGCGCCCAGGCCCAGGCCCAAAGGTGATAAAGACCTGAGATCTGATTGATTTAAACACCGGGCTGAATTGGAAAGGTTGTCTACGAGCTGAATTGAGGTGGCGCCAGAGCATATAGAAGTGGAAAAACCAAGGTCCGTGAGCAAAGAATGGCCTGAGGTTTAAACAATTTAAAAGGCGGGCCAAATTGGAAGGTCAGGTATGGGCCGAATGGAAGCCACCGGGCTCAGGTCCGAGAGCGCACCGAAGCGGCAGGGCCCAGGTCTGATTGCAAGAAATGACCCAAGGTTTAGACGATTTAAGGCCAGATTGAATAGATGAGGGTGTCAGAGCCTGAGGTCAGAAAACCGCTGCAAGGTTTATGTGTCTCTGTGCTGAACTGAGACTGTGGGCCACAACTAATGGGCTCCTGAATTGGCTACAGTGATGATGGCTTCACAACAATGGACTCACTTTTGTTCCCCATGTTATTTACCAACTTCTATTGTTCGCACAATTTGTTTTTTACACTGCACATTGGGTTTTTAATGGCCTTATTAATTTGTTTTGTGGCTGCCTGTAACGAGATGAATCTCAAGGTTGTATATAGTAGATATGATGTAATAATAAATATACTTTGTACTTCATACTACCTCTCCGGCATCATGTTCCACTGGTCTAATATCTGGTCTTACCAATCTTTCACTCTGTATATGTCTGAAAAAACTTTTGGTATCCTCTTTTATATTAATGGCTAGCTTAACTTCATATTTCATCTTTTCTCTCCTTAATGGTTTTTATGTTTTTTTAATTGCCTTCAGTTGGTTTTTAAAATCTACCCAACCCTCTAACATCACACTAATTTTTGCTATATTATATGCTGTCTTTGACTTCTTCATCAGTCATGTTACTTCATCCTCCCTTCAGAATACTTCTTAATCTTAGGGATGTAGCTATCCAATGCCTTCTGAATTGCCCTCAGAAACTCCAGCCTTTATTGTTCTGCCACTATCTCTGATAGTACCCCTTCCAATCAACTTTGGCCAGCTCCACCCTCATGCCTCTGTAATTCCCTTTACTCCACTGTAATACTGAAACATCTGACTTTATCTTCTCCCTCTCAAACTGCAGGGCGAATTCTGTCACTGTCACCTAAGGGTTCCTTTACCTTAAGCTCCCTAATCAAATATGTTTTATTACACCACACCCAATCTGGAATTGCCTTTCGCCTAGCGGACTCAATAACAAGCTGCTCTAAAGAGCCATCTCGTAGGCATTCTGAAAATCTCCTTTCTTGGGATCCAGCACCAACCTGATTTTCCTAATCTACCTGCATGTTGAAATCTGCTATGATTATTGTAACATTACATGCCTTTTCTATTTCCTATTCAATTATGTTGCATATTCTGGATACCATTTGGGCCTGTATATACCCTTGCAGTTTCTTAACTCTACCCACAATGATTTTACATCTTCTGATCTTATGTCACCTCTCTCTAAGGACTTGATTTTATTTTTTACAAACAGACCCACCCCATCCCCTCTACCGACTTGCCTGTCCTTTCAAATCAAGGTATATCCTTGGATGTTAAGCTCATAACTATGATCCTTTTTCAGCCACAGTTCAGTGATGCCCAGAACATCATACCTGCCAATCTCTACCTATGCTACAAGATCTTCTACCTTATTCCATACACTGCATGCATTAAAATGTACAGTAACACGTTCAATACTGTATTTGTTACCCTTTTTGATTTTGCCCCCGTGTCACAACTCAACTCATCCCACTGAATGCAGTTTTGCCCTGACATCTGCCTGTCCTTCCTCAGTCTCACGACACACTGAATCTACTTGAATACCAACTGCCCTAACCTCAGCTCTAACTCCCTGGTTTCCATCCCACTGCCTAATTAGTTTAAACCCTCTGCTGCAGCTCTAGCAAACCTGCTCATGAGGATATTTCTACCCCTCGAGTTCAGGTGTAACCCACTCTTTTTGTACAGGTCATACCATCCCCCAGAAGAGATCCCAAAGATCCAGAAATCTGAAACCCTGTCTCCTGCATCACTTCCTCGACCACTCATTCTATCATCCTATTCCTGCACTGACTAGCACATGGCACTAGGAGTAATCCAGAGATTACTGCCTTGGAGGTCCTACTCTTTAGCCTCTTCCCCAACTCCTATACTCATTTTGTAGGACCTCTCCCCCCTCTCTACCTATGTCATTGGTGTCAATGTGCACCATGACCTCTAGCTGCTCACTCTCCCTCTTGAGGGTCTTCTGCAGTGTCCTGAACCATCCTGGACCCCAGCACCTGGGAGGCAACACACCATCCTGTCTTCTCTTTCACTGGCACAGAATCTGCTGTCCGCCCCCCCCCCCCCCAACCATCGAGTTTCCTATCACTATTGCTCTGTCTGACTTTACCCTTCCCTGCTGAGCCTCAGAGGTGGCCACAGTGCCAGTCCCTGGCTGCTGCTGTGCCAGGCTAGGCCATCCCCACAGCAGTATCCGAAGGGGTACATTTGTTGCTGTGGTAAATCCCCACAGGAGATCCCGATCCCTGCACTGACTGCTTACTCCCCTTACTTCTCCAAGTGGTTACCCATCGGCTATCTGAATCCAACACTCTGAGTGTGACCTCTTCAGTAAGACTCACCTATAAAGTTTTGAGCCTTCCGGATGGTTCCGAGTGCATCCAGCCCCAGCTCCAGTTCCTTGACCTTGTCGGTCAGGAGCTGAAGGTGCGAGCACTGCCTGTCAAAGTTATCATCAGGGAGACGGTCACGTACTCTGAAATACCACATCTCACGGGAGCAGCATTCCATTCTCTGAACTGCCATCCCTCCTACACTTGTTATACCCGTTACTTCCTAAGCTTAAGTTGTAGCCTGTGCTTGTTCTCACCCAAGCCTGTTGAGCCAAACCCTGACCACTCTAACACTGTAACAAAGACCAATCCGCTTAAACCTTGTTTTTTTTTTATTGGCCCTTACTAAGATAACTATTAACCCAAGCAATCTCCCACTCCGCAGCCGAGTCACGACAAGTCCCACTCGTTTTTTAATACTGACACATAAAGTCCCACTGGATCTGACTGCAACTTGCTCTACAACCTCCCGCTCCACAGAGGGAAGTCTCATAGGAACTTCATATAATTTCAATCAGCCAATTTAACTTTGGTAAAACTAATTCTACTTTATGGTGTAGTGAGGGAGGGTAATGTCAATTGGTCATTAAGTAGACTTTAATTCTATTTGACACTTTTTCATGCAATTTATTCTAAAGATAATAACTTTAAAATAAAATAGAGCCAATATATCCTACCCTTCCTCCTCCAATGTGCCAACTGCATGCTACTTTACAATTTATTTCTTCTGACCAAGACTTAATCACTGATTTTCTTGTTGCTGGGAGATGTTGATGATGGGAAATGGAACAACTTTTAATTTCAGACAGAAAAGGTCACCACCGGAAGCCGGAATTTTGGAAGCAGGATGCCTGGGAGCCTGAGTTCTCTCCAAGCACCATTCTACTTCAGTGTCCCCGCCATAGCCAGCTGGATGTTGCAGTAACCACCTGTGGAGTTTGTTGCCACGAGCTACCATGGAGGCCAGGTCATTGGGTCCATTTAAGACAGAGATAGATATGTTCTTGATCAGCCAGGGCATCAAAGGGTATGGGGTGAAGGCAAGGGAGTGGGAATGACTGGAAGAATTGGATCAGCCATGACTGAATGGAGGAGCAGATTTGATGGGCCGAATAGCCTACTTCTGCTCCTATATCTTATGGTCTTATGGCTGGGTAGCAGCTGCCTATGCTGTGATATGAGGCCACATCAAAAGCTTAGCTGCCTATAGAGCGAGTGCCTGTGACACAAGGCACAACAGATTCTGCAGATGCCGGAAATCTTGGTCAACATGTACAACGTGCTGGAGATACTCCAGCAGGCAAGGCAGTATGTACGGAGGGGAATAAACTTTTATCCTCTTCCTTTCCAGTCCCGATGTGGAGTCTCAGCCCAAAATACTGGCTGTCCATTTCCCTGATGTTGCCTGACCTGCTGAGTTCCTCCAACATTTTGTATGTGTTGCCTGTGATAGAAGGCCGATTGCTGTTCGGGCGCAGATCAGGTTGAATGGCCTACTTCTGTGCTGTAAGACTCTACGGCTGCTTTAAGAGGGTGGCTGAGTATTCAGCAGATGGAAATATGTCAAAGGCCAACTTAGAGAGGGTGCCCAGTTGAAGTGGGCGATGTGACAGTATGCACGTTGGGTAGTTAGGCCTGGGAATCTAAGGCACATTGGAGAGAAAGGATACTTGTGAAGTGATTACACCAATCCAAGATCATATTGAGAGGTCTTGCTTTTTGGTACTCAGCCAGGTCATTCTTAGCTGTACTGGTGGGTAAGGTCGGAGTGGTTGTGGGAGGTGTGAGCATCTCTGGAAGGAAGGAAATCATCTATGGTGGGAAATAACTTGCTCAACAGGCAGCCACCCTGACCTGCCGAGTTCCTCCAGCATTTCATGTCCATTGCTCAAGATTTCCAGCATCTGCAGAATCCCTTGTCTTGGTGATACCAGGCCACAGTGGGATGAGGCTGGCTTTCGGGTGACAAGGTGAGGAGAGCCTGCAGAGAGAAGAGTGAAGGGATCAGGGCTTAAGAATGACTCCTCAACGCAGGGGAGAGGAAGAGGTGGAGGAAGGTGTCAGAAGAGGCTCTCCATGAGAATACGATTACATGGGAACTGAAGAGTCACTGAGACACTGCTGGTCTTCATTCAGCCCCTTATGTTTCAGTCAGAGTGGAATGACTTAGACTGCCTTCTCCTTGAGGGCAACACAACTCTGCGCTAACTGTCAAACTTAAGTCCTGTCAGCTGGGCCCACTGCAGCAGCTCCAGAACCAGAGTTGACTATGGATGGCAGATGAAGGACCAACATTAACTGAGCTGACGTGAGTTAGTGTTGTGCCTTCCCACACGTCCATCAAAGCTTACAGTGACAGGACCACAAGCCAGTGCATCTTCCTGAAATCATGCATGTGGATTGACAAAGAGAGGAGGAAAGTCTTTGCAAAGAAAGTGAGAGTGATGTTACTATATCTGGAACTACTGGACTGGACACGGTAGTGACTTACTTCACTTTATGGTTCCGACGTTCTCGGAGAACAGTCTCTCCTTCCTTCTCACCGGCGTCTCTCTTTTCCTCAGACTCGTAGGTTGAGAGTGCCTTCTGTCGGTGCCTGCGCCGCCTCTCTGCCCCATCTTGGCTCCTGCCCGGTGCTTCACCCTCCCGGGCACCTGACCGAGAGCTGTCCTTGGCTCGGCTGCGCTTCTCGCTCTTGGTTCCGTTGGCTGTGCCGTTCCCCTCCCGGCCCTGCTGCTCCGCGCCATGGCGATGTGATCGATGCCTCTTGTGCTCCCTCTCCGGGGCCTCATCCACGGAGCTCTGTGGGTGGTGATGGTGCCGTCTCCCGCCGTCCCGGCTCCTGCTTCTCTCGCCCTTCCCTTCCTTGCACCTCTCCTCCTGCTCCCTCTCCACCTCTTTGCTCCGGCTCCTGTGGGAGCGCCGCTGCTCGTCCTTGGCGTTGGGTTTGGGCTCTGCGGTGTCCGGAGCACTGTCTCCCTTGTCCTGCTCGCCCAACTTGTCTCGGTGACGGTGGGGCCGTTTCGGGGGCTCGCAGCTCTCAGGCTGGACCAGCCTCTCCTGCTCACTGTCCTGGCAGTCACTGGGGCGGACCTTATCAGCGCCCTTCCTCACGTTGTTCCTGGGTTCCACGACCAAAGGTCGATCCAAGTGGGTTTTCATATCTGGGCGGATCTGATGAGATGAGACATACATTCTACGCTGCTCGTCGTCCAGCTCATTGAAGAGGGCCTCTTGACTGGTCAGTAGGTTCTGACGCCTCAGTTGAGAAGTCCTCTGTTCCCAGACAGACATGGACTTGAATGACTTCTGTTGATCTTTGCTGCAAATAACAAAAAAACATAAAACGTATAGTTGCACTTTCACAAAAGGCAAAAGCATAAATCCACTCACCTGAAATCCGCACTGATTTCAGAATTTACATTGTGCGACACATTTAAAACACCCAGAGTGAAGACAGCAGAAGGTTGCTTTGGTCACAAGTTGGTGTTTTCACAGCTCACATGAAATGTGAACTTTTTAAACTGAGGCTGGCTAAATGTTGCCCAGATGTTGGTGCTGCAAAGATGCGTGCCTTCTCCATCATCCTAACCCAGTGGCACTTGCCAAATACAGAGATCAGACCGATCAGATCAGGCCCTTCACTTGGAGCAGTCGCAACAGGCCACTGGCTGCGTCCCGTTAACAAGCTGCAGCATGGTTCCCTGGTAAGTATGGACATGGGAAGACCAATTTCTCATTCCATGGTTGCATTGGGAAAGAATCCTCTCTCAAAACAAGATAAAGGGGAGTTAAAGTTCAAAATAACCAAACAACCCTAAAAAGCAAACATGACGTAAAATAAAAACTCCTCGCGAAACCCAAAATGCAAGCATTTGCTGTCTTGTCAGCCGTGAGTCTTGTCATAGAATACCAGCTTTAAAACCTATTCAGAATCACATTTGCGACGATGGTGAAGGAGAACACACACAAACACACACACACACACACATACACACACACACACAAGTACTCCAATTGACACAGAGAAACACAACGATCACAGGATTGAAATGAGGCAATGAAATGACCTAAGGGACATAAAGCCACTCCCCACTGCACAACACACAGAGAAAGTTTGAGCGAAAAGGAACACATTTAACACCTGAAACATATAGCACATAAAGGCCTATAGATTTCACTTTAGAAAAGTGAAGCATTGAACCAATAACTTGCAATTTTTCTTGAAATCTACTAAATGCTTACTGTGATTTACTTCATGCCAATGACAGGTCATATTAGAATCAGATTTAAAATATAAAAAATGCTTTGGAAAAAAATGTTTTCTCTCAACTGACAGCTCCCTAATTAAAGACCTTAACTAACTGCATCTGTGTGCAACTTACTAAAATATCACAATTTGCAAATCAATACAGTTATATATTTAATAATACTATAGGAAATCCATTTCTCTGCTAGAAATCTGCTTTTTAATAATTTAAATAATATTGATGAGATATCAGATGCTAAACTTTGACATGCATAGATCTGATCACCAATGTGTTCCTGATACATTCTAAAATTAAATTAAGTATTAGGATATATTTGCTCCCAAGTTTGAAGAAAAAAAAGTGCTAGGCCTTCAAAGTACTTATTTGTGCAGATAAAGCTCTTGATATGTATTCTATTCCCAGTGTACCAGTGGAGATATCATCACATCCAAATTCAATAAGCTAACCAAATATCCATAAAGCAAATCCTGCAGCATTATTTGAACACACCTTTTTACAAACTGTGTATCAAACGCTGGGCGCAATTTGATGATTATTAATTTATAGAAATTAAGCACGGGCAAAGTTTCAAAGTAGAACAAGGAATTATTCTAAGACTGACTTATTTTTTGTAATTAAATTCTGTTGATGTGTGTGTTTTACGGATACTGCAGTCTCAACTTTTAAACCTGATTGTTAGGTCTTTATCACTAAAGCTGTGAAATGTCAAAATCATCATTTTATAGGACTACAAAACAAAAAACCTTTATGCTGCTAAACTAATTCCACCAAGTTAAATACCCCAAACACTTTAACTCTTGGTTATAAGGGAGGAGATTGCTGGGAAAACACATTTTGTAGTATATCAAAATTATTTGAAAAGCACCAGGAAATTAGATAAATCACAAAACCCTAAGATATCACTGAAGAATTAAATTTGAATTAAAGAACTTGAGGCAAATTATTTCTTTTGATGTTGACTGAGAGATTTTGTTTGCTTGTTTTTAAGTGATATTGGGACCTCAAATGGGCAATTTGATTGGTATAAACTGTGTTTGGGTGGCAATATAATATTTAGATTTTGTTCAAGTTTCAGTGTTACCTGATTCAATGTAGAATGGTTAAAGGAACATTAAAAAGTGCAAACAGGTTGAAATGTAGAAAAGCCAGCAATGAGAGTTGGATGGAGTTGACAACAAGGATTTTCAGAACAGTTGAAGAGCAAGAACCACTATATGCATACAACACCTGCTCTTCATACTGAGCATTAAATGGTGAATGAGGCTTTTTGAAGGGGCTACCACATAATATTGTAACAGAGAGCAGACTCACGGTGAATTTACGCTGGAGACTGACGAGCTGCGAGATAGAGCACCTCGATTTTGCTTTACAAAACTGCACATGCAAAAAAAGATGAGACAAAAAATACATTGGGAAAAGATCAAAAGGCTCCTTCAGGTTCACACAGGTAGGTTGCATTTGTCTGTGACTCTGCTTACGCAGACTTAATCAGAACAGCTGTTCTGGTGAAAACTGCTCCTGGATTGCAATGCAATGAAACAACAGTCAATGTTTCACCCTTCAGACTTCACCCTGCTCCACGTTTACACCAACACTACAGACACACAGCACAGCACCTTCAACAAAGGAAACAAACTGAGCAAGTGTTGCTTAGTAAGGATCATTCCGGAAGTCACAATCTGAAATAGAATTAGTAAGAAAATTAAACGAAGACATGCAAAGACACAGCCTAGAACAGCTGGGATCCATCACACGGTTAGTGAGAAAGAACAAAAGTGCCATTTGTTTGTACAATAACTACTTAGCACTTTTGAAACACAAGGCAGAGAAACCGAGGGAATTAAATCAAGCTGATCTGTAATTGCACACAAAGCAAAGGCAAGAAGTGGAAACGTGGCAAACGAAGAGACAGGTGAACCAGAAATCAGTCACTTTTTTGGGGGAGGAAGGGGGATTTGGTGAGGAGTTCGTCAGAAGTGAGATTTGCAAAGCTGCCATCAGCAGAGAAGCTGCACAGCTCAAAATTCAGAGCACACAGAGTAATTTAGATGGTCTTTAATGTCACTCTTCCAAATTCTGTAATTTGGCTGCAGATGAAATGGCATGGGCGAATTAACCGGACAAAGATCCATGTTTTACTTTGTTCCCAATTACAGTAACAATGGTAAATGTTTCTGCAGCCACTTGCTGACCAGTTTTAATAACCTGCATAGACTGAACGTAAACATTGGACGCAGAAGGCAGGGCTGCAGAAAGAGTGCCCAGTACATTTGCCGACCTGCTCAGTAAAATTTGCTCCACCTCTGCAAAAATGATGCAAGGGCTGATTAATGTTCAGGGAGAAATAATGAGGCTATTATTCCAAGGAACAACAAGCCATTCAGATAAAAATAGATATATTGACTCAATACTGCATTATATTTGCTAAATCTTCCAACCTTCTCATAAAGCAGTGACAAACACTACAATTACCATGAACAAACAAAATGCTAGAGGAAAGCAGCAATTGTTGAGTTTGAGTATCTGCAAAATATGTCACTTATCTCCACTTCTTGCTTTCACTTCAGTGTAGCTGCAGACCTACGTAAGCCAGCCTCGGGACACAGAATCAAAACAGCACCGTTTAAGGAAGGGAAGGGTAGGTTCTGGGGCTGATTATATCAACTCACCATTGCACAAAATTTAAGCACTGAAACAGTTTTCCATTCAAATTAGAGAGACAGGTGCAACAAACAGAAATTGTGTTTAAGTCCACGGTGAATTTTTCATGCAGTAGAATTTGTACCTTTTTTGTCTAATTGCTTTGCAACCCTTTGCCAGAATAGCAGATTCTCTGTCAGTTGCACATTATAACAAAATTTAACAAATACATTGATAAAACAGATCTTCAATTTTTTTTTTTCCCCAAGGACCTCAACTCCATCTCCCTGTGCCAGTTTCTGCTCTCTGAAGGCGCTGATTGCTCTGGAGCGCTATGCCCAGCCTGAAGAAAGACAATGGGTCCCATCCACATGCACACATACATTGACCACCCTTCCTCCTAAAAACTCATCTGCTGGGAGGTTAAAAATTGTAAGACCGCTTCATGAAAAGATCTGGACACATCCTGTCCAACTCGGGAGAGGTTTACCAAAACAGATCTGGACACATCCTTTGGCATTTAGCTGATGTAGTAAATTGAATTCAACACTGGCTTCGCAGGAGGAGCTAGAGTGTGGGAATAGATGATCACCTCTCTGACTGGAAGCCTGTGACGAGTGGCGTGCCGCAGGGCTCAGTGCTGGGTCTTTTGTTGTTTGTCATTTAGATCAATAACGTGGTTAACTGTACCAGCAAATTTACGGCTAACACCAAGATTATCAAGTTCACCAAGTGAACAGTGACAAAGCTTATCATGGCTTGCAGAGGGAAAAATGGGTTGAAAAATAGCAGATGGAATTTAAAGCAGACAAGCGTGAGGTTTTGCACTTTGGTGGGACCAACCAGGGTAGGTAGGCCTTACACAGTGAACGGTCGGGCATTGAAGAGTGTGGTAGAACAAAGGGATCTGGGAATACAAGTACATAATTTGTTGAAAGTGGCATCACACGTAGATAGGGTCGTAAAGAAAGCTTTGGCATATTAGCCTTCACAAATCAATGTACTGAGTACAGAAGATGGGATGTTACGTTCAAGTTGTATAAGATGTTGGTGTGGCCTAATTTGGGCACTGTGTGTAGTTGAGTCCAATAACAGTCACATCTACAGTGATGAAATAGTTTGAGAGTTTGGTCATGACTAGAATCAACACCTATCTCAGTAAGGACCAGGACCCACTGCAATTTGCCTATTGCCACAATAGGTCCATAGTAGACACAATCTTAATAGCTCTCCACGTGGCCTTGGATCACCTGGACAATACAAATACGTATGTTAGGATGCTGTTCATTGACTACGGCTCAGCACTTACACCATCATTCCTACAGTCCTAATAGAAAAGCTACAGAATCTGGGCCTCTGTACCTCCCTCTGCAAGTGGATCCTCGACTTCCCAACTGGAAGACCAGAATCTGTGCAAGTGGTGCATGCAAGCTTGATTTCAACATTTAAGAGAAGTTTGGATAGGCACGTGGTTGGTAGGGGTATGGAGGGCTATGGTTCTGGTGCAGGTCGATGGGTGTAGGTGGTTTAAATGGTTCTGGCAGGGGATAGATGGGCTGAAGGGCCTGTTTCTGTGCTGTACTTCACTTCGACATCCTCTCCAACTTAGATGTTTAGCAAAAAGATCTGGACACATCTTTTCCAACTCAGGAGAGGTTTATCAGAGGTATGTGCCATGTGGGGGTTAGACAAACTTGGGTTGTTTTCTCCGGAGCAGCAAAGGCTGGGGGGAAAGACCTGGTTGAGGTTTATACAAACATGAGAGGCATAGAAACTGTAGGCAGCCAATATCTTCTTTCTCCCCCAGGGTAGAAATTTCTAATACTGCAGGGCATGGATTTAAGGCGAGAGGGAACAACTCAGAGATGTGCAACTTTGTTTTGTACCACCTTCTATATGAAAATACTTGTTCATTCATGTCCCTGGAAGGTGCTGCTAAGGGTAGTAGTGAATGCAGATACGTTAGAGATGTTTAAGAAACTCTTAGACAGGCAGATGAATGTGGAGAATGGAGAGATGGGAAGTTCATGAGGGCAGAGAGGCCTCGTTTAGTAACCTTTTGATTAGTAGTTCAATTAGTTTGGTACAACACGGTTTGCTGTTATACTGTTATATGTTCTTAGTTTTAACTCCTTCCAGCAGGGACCAGGATTCATGAAATGCTCTTGTTCTTTATCCTCCAAGTTCAGGTTCTACTGCTGCACCACTGGAAGATTACAGGGAGTCAGTACTCACCCCACCATGGTTTCAGGGTCAGTGACAGTCTACTGGAGTCCTCCCATGTCAGCAACACTCAGGTATTACCTCAAGCAGAAAAATCGGGAACATGTCTAGCCTGATCTTGCGTTCAGCCAACGTGCAGGCTTCCAACTAACAGTTATGTAGATCTCAGCTGCTTCTGCCATTCTAGCTCTGAATGCTGATTCTTATTTCAGTGTCCTTCATGGTCCTTGGATTAACTGATAACTCACTGGCACCAGAGATTCTATACCTCGCCTGTCCGAAAATATTTGAACTTAAAATATGATATAAAATCAGAATGGAACCCTGGAAATTTTCGTGCCTTTGCGAAGTACAACGTATGAACTGCAATGACACATACAGGCAGTTTCCAGGCACAGGACTGCTGCATGGATTCTGAACTTACGCTGCTAAGGATAGATTTGTTGCAGATATTGGGCTGACATCTGCAACTTCCATTGCCTTTTGGATCGTATTTTTCTGGATATTGGCTTCTTCCATCTCTTCTTCGTCCTAAAGAGAGAAACAATATTAAGACACACTCTGCCTCATTTGGAGCCTGCCAAATCTTATTTTGACGGATCTTGCTGAAGAACACACTGAGCTTTCAAAACGAGAACACTGGGATGATATTTATTTCCCTTGTTAACATATTTGTGAGGTCTTGCAAAGTTTGCTGAAGTTGCTTCTGTTTGCAGGAAGAACTTTTACTAGAAGACACAATTCAGATATTCTTTGGGAAAATACACCATCAATGAAGATAATAATATTAATGCAGAGAGACAGATTCAATAGGAGAGATGCAACAGACAGCATCTGTGGGGGTGGAGTGGGGAATGGATAGAAAATGATCCAGGTGGAGACCAGCGGGGGTTGGGCGTGGGGTGGAGATAGGCAGATGAGGGTGGGAATGATGCTGGAAGCTGGGAGATGATAGGTGGAAGTCAGGGAGTTAATGGGATATTCCTCAGGTGTGGAATAAAAACAGCTCAGCAACACTCCGGAATAAGAGGATCTCAGTCCTCATTGATACGGCCAGCCCTCATTAATGTGAGGTCTGCCCCACTAGCACTGTGGGAGAACCTTCATCTGGAGGATCACAGCAGTTCCAGAAGGAAGCTTACCACCTCCACTTCAAAGGCAATTAAAAAATGGTCAATCGTTGCAGGTGTTACCAGCAATGTCCACAACACAAAACTTCGAATATCTAATTATTACATCAACTATGGGTCGCTGTAACTCCTCAACACTGTTTTACTAAGCAAGTGAAAATTGCTTTGGAGAGAGTTGTCACCAGTACCATATTTCATATAAAAATATGCCAGTACACTATAGGCAAGTTTCTAAATTTCTTTTGAGGCACTTGATGTTAGCTAGCTGGTGGCGTAGTGGCATCAGTGCTGGACTTTGGAATGAAGGCTTCCATCTCCCGAGTTCGAATCCAGCTGGCTCCCTTGCATGCTTTCTGTTCGTGCTGGGTTGAGCTAGCAACTAGGCCTTGTAAAAATGAAAGCCTGCATTGAAAAAAAATGGTGTCCTGATGACTCCTCTTGGAGTTAAGGGCCTTCTGCTTCTTCTTCTTCATTCAATGTTGTTACAAGAATTCATTGAACCTGAGCTCAAATATCTCAGACATGTGATACTACTCGAGAGAGCTTTCAATCACATTTTAAAACAACCGCACCTTCCCTGAATACTAGTTAACTTCAGAAATATTTAAATTGGTGATTGATTCATGATAGCCATTTCCTGGACTTGGGATTCCCTTCCCTCTCCTGTAGTTTGTGGAAGGAGGATAAGCCGCTCGCTTCTGAACAAAGTGTGCATCGGAAGCAGGTGTCACTTGGGCGTGGGCAGAAGGAGAATGCGCGATACGCGGCTGACAGGACCTGGCTGCCACAGATTTTGTTGCAACACAACAAACCCACAGTGTGCAACACAAACCCACTCTCCATCAATCCCCTCTCTTGCAAGCTCCTGAATCTCACTTTGAACACCCATTACTCTTTTTCAGAGTGTTTGGGAAGAGGTTAGCCTGGAAGAACACCATTGCTTTTATCCTCTGATTTATGCCATGGTGTCACTCAATAATTAGACATTCTCAAGTTGGAGGAGAGAACAATTCACATTTAAGGAGGCTGAATTCAGAGGATTTTATTTAGAGGATTTATATTTATTTTTATTTCAACGAGATCACCTCTCATTCTTCTAAAATATGTCCAATGTGCTTAATCTCTCCTCACTGACGACTTTCTCAGCCAAGGAATAAACTCACACTATTGCTCCCGGTGTGGCCTCCTCTAAATTAAAGAAAGGGGCATCCCTTCCCCCACCATCAACGCTGCTCGCAACCGCCTCTCTTCCATTTTATGCACGTCTGCTTTCCTCCCATGCTCCCACCATCCCACCAGGGACAGGGTTCCTCTTGTTCTCACCTTCCACCCCACCAGCACATAATTCTCTGGAATTTCTGCCATTTCCAGTGGGATCCGACCACCAAGCACATCTTTCCTTCCTACCAACTTTCTTCAGGGATCATTCCCTTCACGATTCTCTTGTCTGTTCATCCCTCCCCACTGATCTCCCTCCTGGCACTTATCTTGGCAAGTGGAACAAGTGCTACACTTGCCCCTACACCTCCTCCCTCACCACCATTCAGGGCCCTAAACAGTCCTTCCAGGTGAGGCGACACTTCACCTGTGAGTCTGCTGGGACCGTGTACTGTATCCGGTGCTCCCGGTGTCGCCTCCTGTATATCGGTGTAGATTGTATACCGATGTAGATTGGGAGACTGTTTCGCTGAGCACCTACACTCCGTCTGCCAGAAGAAGTGGCATCTCCCAGTGGCCACCCATTTTAATTCCACTTCCCATTCCCATTCTGATATGTCAATCCATTGCCTCCTCTACTGTCATGATGAAGCCACACTCAGGTTGGAGGAACAACATCTTATATTCTATCTAAGTAGCCTCCAACCTGCTGGCATGAACATCGATTCCTTGAACTTCCAGTAATGGCCACCCCCACTCTCCTTCACCATTCCCCATCCCCTTTTCCCTCTCTCACATTATCTCCTTGCCTGCCCATCGTCTCTCTCTCTAGTGCTCCTTCCCCCTTTTCTTTCCTCCATGGCCTTCTGTCCTCTCCTATCAGACTCCCTCTTCTCCAGCCCTGTATCTCTTTCACCAATCAACTTCCCAGCTCTTTACTTCATCTCTCCCCCTCCTGGTTTCACCCATCACCTTGTGTTTCTCTCTCCTCTCCCTCCACCTTTTAAATCTATTTCTCAGCTTTTTTACTCCAGTCCTACTGAAGGGCCTCGCCCCGAAACGTCAACTGTACTCTTTTCCATAGATGCTCCTGGCCTGCTGAGTTCCTCCAGCATTTTGTGTGTGTGTGTGTTGTTTACTCTGATACATAATCTGTCCACACATTATCATTTGTCCTTCCTATCACTTCCTACCCCTCCATGCTAACATGTTGTAATTTGTATATCAGGCCACCCAAGTACCTTTTGTACTCCAACATCTTTCTATTTCTCACCATCTTAAACACACTGATTTTATAATTAATGGTTGTCACCCTCCAACTCAATTGTGTCAAGAAGGTTTCAGAGCCGACAACGATAAGAATAAAAGACCCTTTGTGATTTGTTGTGTCTAATAAGCTTTTATCACACTTAAAGCACATCATTCTTTAGCAAGAGTAATCTGTTCCTAAATAGGATTTTAGAAAAGCACCTTGCCTTCCATTATAAGCAAAGACCAAGGGGAGAACCACAGCAAGTGTTTGGTCTGTGTCTCTGAACGTTTACTGCTAGTTTTACAAAAGACAGCTAACCTTTGTTAGCTCCTGTGCATTTGCCAGGTTGTCAACAGCAATGGCCAGGAAGACATTGAGAAGAGTGTCTGTTTATGATGAGGCTAAGGAAAGATAATTGCTTTGAGGTCAAAGAATAGCAGGATGGTCCACAGCACAGTCCTCTCTCTTGTTTATTCGTTAGCTCATGAACACGCATTCACAATTTTTTCACAAATATATCCGGGGTTTATACAGCTGAAAATCCGTCCCAGCTCAGTTTACATAGATTACTTGATTTCCATGTTGTAATGGGACACAGAACAGGTCCTTCACTCACAATGTCTGCACTGCCCATGAAATCAATTGAAATTAATCCCACCTCTCTGCCTAAGGCCTATACCCCTTCATTCCCTGCCTGATCATGTGTCTATCTAAATGACTTTTAAATGTTGGTGTCATATCTGCTACAAATCCCCAAGATTTGCCCCATTCAGTGAACTGAGGAGTAGTAATCCTCTGCATTGGTGGAAGCCAACAGGCAAGCAAAGATAAAGCCGTGATAACTAGAGTTTAACACAAATGATTTTTGAACACTGAGGATCAGATAGGGTCTTTCAAGAGACTCCTGGATAGGTACATGGAGCTTAGAAAGATAGAGGGCTATGGGTAACCCTAGGTAATTTCTAAAGGTAAGGACATGTTCAGTACAGCATTGTGGGCCGAAGGGCCTGTATTGTGCAGTAGGTTTTCTACGTTTCTATGAATGTGGGGAGTTGACGAGGGAGGTGATTAGTCAGTGCACTGTTGGAACAGCAGGTGGGAAGGCCTCTTGTCCCCATTCACTCTCCTCAGAGAGCTGACCAAGACTCAAAGGATACAGTTTCCAAATAGCGTCAATATAATAAAATAAACCGATGAAAACATTCCCTTTTTCACTCCTCCTTGTGATTCAATTCCATAATACATAACTGCATTCCAATCTTCTCCTGTCAGGATCTATGGGATTAACAATAACAAAATCACTGAACATTCATCATCATCGTACTGATTAAAAGTTCAATTTGTTCTAAATGTCTAGTTACTTGGAAACGCATTGCCAAGGTTAAGTGCAAATACCACAAGTGAACATATTTAAAAAAAAATCTCCCCTTTTGTAATATTAATGATTTAACTTGTGCTTGTAGTGTTTTAAACAGATAAGGACGCAGATTTAGGGTTGTGTTTTGTATCTCTCCGCTACCAATGAGGGATCAGATAGGATCCAGCAAAGGGATGAACTTAGTGGGAGCTGCCAGCAATGCCAAAGCTTTAATAGGAAAACACATCAATACTCAGATATTCAATGGATATGGATGTATTGATGTTAAGCTAGTTTAATTATTGGTTTACTTTTGTCACAGGTACTAAGATAGAGAAAAAATTGCCTTGCATACTGTTCATACAGTAGTTCATTACACTGTGCATTAGGTAGAACAAGGTTGAGCATGTCACACAAGCTCTCTGGTTCACATATATTGAGGAGTTTTAGTAGGAGAATCATAGCAGGAGGTGATAGTTTCTGCAATCCATATTGCGGATGAAACCACAAACCAGCCATTAGGATCGGCCAATGCTTTACTGAGTTATTTTCCCATGCTCGGTCTTTTGAACGTTGTACAACCGGCTGTTCTGTGCATTTACATTCATTTTCGTAAAGCTTTTCTGAGTGCAAAAGACCTAGAAAATGAGTGAGACGCCAAGTGCTTTGTGGTCAGTGTTGCTCAGTGCTGATGTCTTTACAAGCTCATTACACGCTGCCCTTGAATCCAAGAAAGGAGAGATGATTAAGAGACAAAATTGTTTATAAAAAAGAATTTCAGTCATTAAAAGCTTTACTTTTACCTGAAACACAGTGAGAATTGCAGCTGGAAACGTATCAAAATTTGTTGGAGGGGTTCCATCTTCAAAATTAAACCTATGAAATGAACAAAGCCACATTTTCATTTAGCCACTGTTGGGAGGCAGACTGGTCCACAAGTCCCGGGAGCAAGGCAGCAGTATCACAGGGACGAACACCGAAAAGCCTGGCTTAGTATGAACACTTTTATCCAGAACTTGTAGTGTTTCACAATGTCCTGCGGACGTGGGGAGCAGAATGGACAGATGCTGAGAAACCACATGCAGTGGATTTTTAGAATGAACTTGCAAACAAGACATGCCAGTGGGTATTGGCGTGAGCACAATAAAAGGAAACCACCATTTGAAGTTACTCAACCATTAAAACTTTTCAAAAATTATGTAATTATTTAATAATCATCAATGTTGTAATTATGTGGAATGACCAAATTGTGGTGATATTTTAAAAACATAGTTTCACCTCCGATTTTTTTTTCTCCACTTTGTGATTTTTTTTCCTTTTTATCCTCAAACTGAGGTAGGAGGTAGGTGGCATTGTGGATAATGAAGTAGGTTTTCAAAGCTTGTAGAGAGATTTAGGCCAGTTAGAAGAGTGGGCTGAGTGATGGCAGATGGGAGTTCAATGCTGATGAGTGTGAGGTGCTACATTTTGGTAGGAATAATCCAAATAGGACATACATGGTAAATGGTAGGGCATTGAAGAATGCAGTAGAACAAAGTGATCTAGGAATAATGGTGCATAGTTCCCTGAAGGTGGAATCTCATGTGGATAGGGTGGTGAAGAAAGCTTTTGGTATGCTGGCCTTTATAAATCAGAGCATTGAGTATAGGAGTTGGGATGTAATGTTAAAAGTGTACAAGGCATTGGATAAGGCTGAATTTGGAGTATTGTGTACAGTTCTGATCACCGAATTATAGGAAAGATATCAACAAAATAGAGAGAGTACAGAGAAGATTTACTAGAATGTTACCTGGGTTTCAGCACCTAAGTTACAGGGAAAGATTGAATAAGTTAGGTCTTTATTCTTTGGAGCATAGAAGGTTGAGGGGGGACTTGATAGAGGTATTTAAAATAATGAGGGGGATAGATTGAGTTGACGTGGATAGGCTTTTTCCATTGAGAGTAGGGGAGATTCAAACAAGAGGACATGATTTGAGAGTTAGGGGGCAAAAGTTTAAGGGTAACACAAGGGGGAATTTCTTTACTCAGAGAGTGGTAGCTGTGTGGAATGAGCTTCCAGCAGAAGTGGTAGAGGCAGGTTCGGTATTGTCATTTAAAGTAAAATTGGATAGGTATATGGACAGGAAAGGAATGGAGGGTTATGGCTGAGTGCGGGCCAATGGGACTAAGTGAGTGTAAGTGTCGGCATGGACTAGAAAGGCCGAGATGGCCTGTTTCTGTGCTGTAATTGTTATATGGTTATATAGTTATAAACTGTACCTTTAATTTTACAGTAATAACACATAACAAAGAAAAATTTCAAATTCACCACAATCTAACTTACTGTCCCCCAAAGTGCGACAAATTTTCCAGTATAAACACGTAACGAGGAACGATTTCAAATTCACCAAAGTCCAACTTACTGTCCCCCAAAGAGCTGCATTCCAAGTAAGGCAAAGACCACAATGAACAGGAAGAGCAGGAACAGCAGGCTGATAATGGACTTCATGGAGTTCAGCAGAGACACCACCAGGTTTCGCAATGAGTTCCAGTACCTATAAAAACAGACCAATCGATTTACCCCAGTAGCCACAAACGGTTTCTTTTCCCACCTCTGCTGACACGAGATTCTACAATAAAGCTATGCAAGCGGCCCGAGATGTTTCAATCTTTGTATGATGTCACCCTTTGAGAAATTTCGGAACAGAAGCGGAAAAGGCTGGAAAAGTTCAACAGGTCAGGCAGCATCTACGGGAAGAGGGACAGTTAACATTTCGGGGAGAAAACAAGTTTGTGTAAGTTGCAGAAAACGTGAGAAAATCCGGCAGGCTAGACGGTGAACTGACAGAAAACAGGGTTGGCAGGCAAAAATGGCCAGTCTGATCCAAACAGGGGAAAGAGCGCTTGGAGAATTCAACATGGTGTCCTGCCTGCTGTAATGTACGCAGGCAGGAGGTGAATGCTGTTCCTGGAGCCTGAGTTGGGTAGCAACACAGAGGTTAGGTTAGAACTGGGATAGGGTATTGAAGTGAAAGGCAACAAAAGCTCCGATCACTCCTATGGGCCGACCACAGCTGCGTCACAAAGTGTTAGCCAATGTTAACAGCAAACATGCTATAAGTGTAAGTGGTACAAGTGAGTTTCTGCTCCAGCTGGACAAAAAATGTTTATGCTGCTGGACGGTGGGAAAAGGTTGCACCCCCTGTGGTTTCCTGGGGATGTGTTGTGCAGTGGGGAGAGGTGGGTGGGAAGAGAAGTCCAGGCCAGGGAGTTGTGAAGAAAACGATCCGTACAGAATGTTGAAAGGTGAGGGAAGGGGAGTACACGTTCAGTGATGGAATGCTTCCAGGATTGGTCGAGATAGCTCCAAAAAATTGAAACGGTTTAAAATAAATTACAGGATGAACATCAATCACGTCAAAGCATTCAGTTTTTATTAACACAAGAGATTCTGCAGATGCTGGAAATCTGGTGACCCTTTCACCTCTTCTCTTCTCCTCACCTGCCCAATACATCCTTCTGGTTTCCTTCCTTCTATAGGCCACTGTTCTCTCCTATTAGATTCCTTCTTCTTCAGCCCTTTCTCTCTCCCACCTATCACCTCCCAGCTTCTTGCTTCATCACCCCTCCCCCACTCACCCACCTTCTCCCTCACCTGGTCTCACCTATCACCTAACCAGCTTGTACTCCTCTCCCCTCCCCATCTTCTTATTCTGGCTTCTGCCCCCTTCCTTTCCAGTCTTGAAGGGTCTTGGCCCGAAATGTCGACTGCTTATCCTCCTCCAGAGATGCTGCCCGGCTTGCTGAGTTCATCCAGCATTCTGTGTTGCTTTTTATTAACAGAAGTGACATCACTGGAACTGACAGAGATAATACACACTGATATGCATAAATTACCTGGTGAAATTACAGGTATTTGGCTATTTCATGAAGATTTCACATGGCATTAAAATGCACTTAAAAAATGTTTGATGTATGAAAAAGAATGCTCGCCGATTCACAATTGGAAGGGTTTGGGAGCAAGTAATTACTGAAGAGCAGTGGTGAGCCTTCAATTCTAACCACAAGAAAAGCATTTCTCATTTTGGTACTTAAGTGACTGACTATGTACGGTTACAATAAAATGCCTGCTTTCAGGATGTTGCAATGATGAAAACCAAGGAAAATGCAAGGGAAGTTAGCAGGTCGTGGACTAATTGGACAGCTTGTTCACAAAGCTCACATATGCTGACGGCTTCCTTTAACGATCTCATATATTGCAGCAGCTCTAATAGCTAGAGATTCTGTTAAATATACAAACATCAGCCTCAGATACCACCGTTGGAACTCAGTCCTTGAGAGAGACCCACGTTCAATGGTGATCTAACTATAACCTCAGCCACACTTTTCCACCTACTCTGGTAACATTTCACCCTTTTCTTGTCAAGAATTTCCCAGCTCTAATGTCAAAAGGACTTTGCTTCCAGCATACCCTGAGTAAGAGGTTTCCAATTATCATCCAAGACAAAAACTTCACATTCTTAAGTGGTTTACAAGAGTAAACGTTCCCTGTCAGAACCCTCACAGTTTTAAATGCTTCAATCTAGTTACCATTCATGCAGATTTAAGCTGCCTGTTAAAAATATCTGTGTAAGAAATGTTCCTTAAATGTCTTCTAATGTATTAACATTCCTATAGTTATTATTAAGACAGGTGACAAATACAATACTCCAGAAATGTATCATCAATGTTCCATGAAACTGAAGCATAACTATCCTTTTTTTTTTGGAATTGGAATTGGTTTATTAGTGCCACACGTAGGGAGATGCAGTGAAAAGCTTGTCTTGCATACAGATAGATCATTGCATAGTGCATTGAGGTAGGACAAGTAAAACACTAACAGTGCAGAATAAAGGTCAACAGCTACAGAGAAGTGGAGTGCAGGTAAACAACAAGGTGCGAGATCATAACGAGATAAATTGTGAGGTCAAGAGTCTAAGTTATTGTACTAGGGAACCATTTAATAGCTTTATAACAGCGGGATAGAAGCTGTCTTTGAGTCTGACAGTACATGCTTTCACACTTTGGTGTTCTGCTCAATGGAAGAGGAGAGAAGGGAGAAAGTCCACAGTTGAAAGTTCACAGTTTCATTATGCTGGCTGCTTTACTGAGACAACAATCTGTTAAGCTTCCCTGATTATTCATATACCAGCTCACTGGCCTTTAGAGAATCATTCACAAGACATAGCAACATAAGAAATGGGAGCAGGAATAGGTCATCCGGCCCGTAGAGCCTGCTCCACCATTGAGTAAGATCATGGCTGATCATCTCCACCTACCTGCCTTTTCCCCATAACCCTTAATTCCCTTACTATGCAAAAATCTATCCAACCCTGCCTTAATTATATTTACTGAGGTAGCATCTACTGCTTCTTTGGGCAGAGAATTCCACAGATTGACTACTCTCTGGGAAAAGCAGTTCCTCCTCATTTCTGTCCTAAACCTACTCCCCAAATCTTGAGGCTATGTCCCCTAGCTCTAGTAGCAGAATTAGGCTATTCAGCCCATTGAGTCTACTCCACCATTCCATCATGGCTGATTTATTATCCCTTTCAACCCCAATCTCCAGCATTCTGTCCACAACCTTTAACACCCCGACTGATCAGGAACCTTTCGACCTCCACTCCAAATACACCCAATGACCCGGTCTCCACAGCTGTCCGTAGCAACAAGTTCCACAGATTCATCACCCTTCCAGCCAAAAACACTCCTCCCCATCTCTGTTCCAAAGGATGCCCCTCCACCCGAGGCTGTGCCCTCCCAGTCCCAGACCCCCTTACCACACGGAACATGCTCTCCACCCAGGCTCTTCGTCAGCACTTGATAGGCTTCAATGAGATCCCTCTCCAACTCTCCAAACAGGCCATCAAACACCCCCCCCCCACATGACAACCCCCTAATTCCCACGATTCACCCCCCAAACCTTCTCCAGACCCTCTCTAATGCCAACACAAACCCCCTCCCCAGACAAAGATACAAAAATTACATTCCAAATATGATCTGTAAGGACCCACAAAGCCTCAGTATTACATCCCTGCTCCTATACTCCAATCCCCTCAAAATGAATGCCAGCATTGCATTGGCCTTCCTTTCCTGGGTCTGTAATGCCAAATACCAAAGGGTAAAAAGGTAGAAAAGGGGGTGTGGGGTTCAAGCACTGCCAGGGGTGATATGGAGACAGATATAATAGAGATGTTCAAGAGACTAGACAGGCGTATGGAGGAATTTAAGGTGGGGAGTTATATGGAAGGCAGGGTTTAAGGGTCGGCACAACACTGTGGGCTGAAGGGCCTGTACTGTGCTGGATTGTTCTATGCTCTATTGTTCTATGTAAATAGGCACATTGATGTTCAGGGCATGGAGGGAGTTGGACTTTGTGTAGGCTGAAGGGATATGTTTAGTTTAAATTCAATGAAATACCCAGATACCTTAACGCTTTCAGATTTTTGATCAAAGTTTATAAAATTATGACAGATGTTCGGGAAATAAATTTGCAAAGGAAATCCAATTAAAGTAGGTCACAAATAAATTGGACACAGACTTTTGAAGTGACTAGAGAGTACCTTTATTTATTAATCGGGGAAGAATGACTCCCTAATGGTTGCGACCAACAAGTCTTCCAAAGAATAACAGTCAAGCCTTCTTAAACATGCAGACAGAAAGTCAGTTACATCAGTTAAAGTTTTAAAAAATGCCCATCCTATGCAGTTTATCAATCCCCACAGAAATGCCAGAGGTGGTCTCTTTCCTGCCCACAACACAGAGCTGGGTTGTCAGAACACCCCTGACACTGCAGTAGATTGTTGCATGTGTGCTGAGAACCCGGGCCGAATGCTGAGTCATTATTTATGACATATAGAAGGTTCATTGAATCCTTAGATTCAGTAAGCCACTAAAGTGCAAATGTACAATTTGTTTTAAATGTTAGTACCTGACAGATGAAGAAAAACCAGAACACTTTTTTAATTGTCAGAGACATGACAGCCCACAGGGTCCACCCTATAAGCTATGAGCTACACTTCCTTCATGTTGTTTACACAGCTGTGTTATGCACTAAGGCCAGCACTAGACATATTGCTAATTAAAGGAAGGTGCGGGATGTTAACAACTCAGATATTTTAACCCGTTATTCAGAATTTTCTTTCGCAATGTTTAAAGGAGATGGGCGGGCAAGCTGAGTGCCTGGAATGGGCTGCCACAGGGAGTAGTTGAGGCAGTTGTGATGGTGGTGTTTAAGAGGCTGTGTGATAGTCATAGGAACATGCACAGAATGGAGGTATCACTTTCGCCAATCACCCTTCCAGCTCTTGGCTTCATCCCACCCCCTCCTGTCTTCTCCTATCATTTCGCATTTCCCCCTCCCCCCACTACTTTCAAATCTCTTACTATCTTTCCTTTCGGTTAGTCCTGACGAAGGGTCTCGGCCCGAAACGTCGACAGCGCTTCTCCTTATAGATGCTGCCTGGCCTGCTGTGTTCCACCAGCATTTTGTGTGTGTTGTTTGAATTTCCAGCATCTGCAGATTTCCTCGTGTTTGCTCACAGAATGGGGGATGTGGATTACTAGCAGGTAGAAGGGAATTACTTTAATATGAAATCATGGGCTCCTGTATGGTACTGTCCTGTGTTTTCAGCTTCCTTTCATTACTTATGTGACATTCCCCTTCCTTTCTTTTTATGTTCCGATCAAAATGGACCAATTCATTATGTCATTATCCACTCACTACCCCACCACCACTCCATATGTCCTCTTCACATTACTACTCATATGCATTCGTCCACAAGTTTTACACACACGCGCACGTACGCACACCAGTGCCTTCCCCCAAATCATTTATACGAGTTTTAAAGCTAAGCACTTCCTTCTCATCTATGTGGCATACCACATATTACATCTTGCCAACTCCAAAAAACCTATTTATTTCCTCCCTATTAGCCAGCCAATCTTCTACCTACATTAGGACCTCTATTTCTTGCAATAACTTTTCTTGTGGCACTTATTGAAAATGAGGAAGGAAAAATAATAACAGGGGACGGACATGACTGATGAACTAAATGAGTACATTGCATCAGCCGTCACTGTAGAAGACACTAGCAGTATGCCTGATGTTGTAGAGTGTGAAGGACCAGAAGTGGGTGCAATTACTGTTACAAGAGAAAGGTGCACAAAAAGCTGAAAGACCTAAAGGTACACAAGTCAGCCAGACCAGAGGAACTGCACCCTAGGGTTCTGAAAGAGGTAGTGTTAGAGATTGTGGTGGCATTAGAAATGATCTTTCAAAAATTACTGGACTTTGGCATGGTGCCAAAGGTCTGGAAAACTGCAAATGTCACTCCACTCTTTAAGAACGGAGGAAGACAGCAGAAAGGAAGTTATAGACCAGTTAGCCTGACCTCAGTGGTTGGGAAGATGTTAGAGTCAATTGTTAAGGATAAGGTGATAGAGTATTTGTTAACACAGGACAAGATAGTACAAAATCAGCATGGTTTCCTTCAGGGAAAATCCTGCCTGACAAACTTGTTGGAACTCTTTGAGGAGATTACAAGTAGGATAGATAAAGGGGACGCAGTGAATGTTGTATATCTGGACTTTCAGAAGGCCTTTGACAAGGTGCAATACATAAGGTTGCTTAAGAGCCCAAGGTATCACAGGAAAGTTACTAACATAGTTACAGTTATTAAGTTACAGTTTGGGACAGTTATGAAGTTCAGTACAGTTTGGGACGGTTATGAAGTTCAATACAGTTTGGGACGGTGATGAAGTTCAATACAGTTTGGGATGGTTATGAAGTTCAGTCCAGTTTGGGACGGTTATCAAGTTCAATACAGTTTGGGACGGTTATGAAGTGCAGTACAGTTTGGGACAGTTATGAAATTCAATACAGTTTGGGACAGTTATGAAGTTCAGTACAGTTTGGGACAGTTATGAAGTTCAATACAGTTTGGGACGGTTATGAAGTTCAGTACAGTTTGGGACAGTTATAAAGTTCAATACAGTTTGGGACGGTTATGAAGTTCAATACAGTTTGGGACGGTTATGAAGTTCAGTCCAGTTTGGGACGGTTATCAAGTTCAATACAGTTTGGGATGGTTATGAAGTGCAGTACAGTTTGGGACAGTTATGAAATTCAATACAGTTTGGGACAGTTATGAAGTTCAGTACAGTTTGGGACAGTTATGAAGTTCAATACAGTTTGGGACGGTTATGAAGTTCAGTACAGTTTGGGACAATTATAAAGTTCAATACAGTTTGGGACGGTTATGAAGTTCAATACAGTTTGGGACAGTTATGAAGTTCAATACAGTTTGGGACAGTTATGAAGTTCAGTACAGTTTGGGACAGTTATGAAATTCAATACAGTTTGGGACGGTTATGAAGTTCAGTACAGTTTGGGACAGTTATGAAGTTCAATACAGTTTGGGACGGTTATGAAGTTCAGTACAGTTTGGGACAGTTATGAAGTTCAATACAGTTTGGGACGGTTATGAAGTTCAGTACAGTTTGTGATGGTTATAAAGTTCAATACAGTTTGGGACGGTTATGAAGTTCAATACAGTTTGGGACGGTTATGAAGTTCAGTACAGTTTGTGATGGTTATAAAGTTCAATACAGTTTGGTACAGCTCTGAAGTACAGTTTGGTATGGTTATGAAGAGGGTGTTGATGTAGTAATTGGGGAGGGGGAGGTTAATCAGTAATAATGGAAGTTAAAGCAACATTCCCTGGGGATAAATGTTTTGTATTCTCCAGTGACAAAGCAGGTAGGACTGAGCTTCAGGTAACACTGACGCAGGTTTTAACCTTCCAGATAAGACAGCTGCAACATTAAAGGCTGGTGCTAATTGCTGGCCTAGTAAAACTTTGCACAAATGGCATGGAACAAGTATTGTTTGCCCTCCAAATTGAGTAGACTTGGCTCCGATCTCTGTGTCCATGCCCTTTATACACAGGAACAGGAGCACAAACTTACGGCCCTACAAACAGTCGAACTGCGATTCTGCTGCAGGTAAAGTAGAAACAGTGGATTTATCTTGCGCAAACTCTCCATGAGGACCTTATGTAAAAATCCCAATGCAGGGCAATATTACATTATACAAAATGCTGGTGGAACGCAGCAGGCCAGGCAGCATCTATATTATTATAGATGCTGTCTGGCCTGCTGCGTTCCACCAGCATTTTGTGTGTGTTGCTTGAATTTCCAGTATCTGCAGATTTCCTCATGTTTGCAATATTACATTATATTAATTTTTATGTAATTGGTAATTAAAATGTTGATATTTATTTGATATTATTAGAACAAAGTTAATGCCAAGCAGAAAACTTCTGAATCCCACAGCACATTGGACAGAAATAGCGAGTCCCAGAAATATTAGTCGATTCAAGGTCTAATAAAAGGGCAGTGGATCAATACATATTGATGATCTCATGGAGTATTATAGAGACAGCATTATTGTTCAACTTCTGCTCTCCATGGATAACTGGTAAAAAAAAGTATTTCTTAAAATGGCATAGTTATTAACCATTGTGTTACAGTTGTTAAGACTAATGAGATTGTTTCATCCAAGAGCTACCAGAAGTACAATGGATTAATTGTCTCCTTGAATAGCATTCTATTGCAGTGTACTACAGGTGCACTGGGACACTCAAAAATCATTGAAGGATTTGGGATCACTCAGATTAAATATTCTACCACTGCAACCCACATTTTAATCTTTATTTTTATTCACAAGCTGAGCCAGCATTTAATTGCCCATCCCTAACTACCCTTGAGAAGATGGGGGTACTTTCTTGAACTGCTGCACTCTTTAGGATGTGGGTATACCCACAATGGTGCTAGGCAGAGGGGTCCAGGATCTTGACCCAGCGATAATAACAGTGCGCTCCCATGCTTTTGTTGTCCTTGTTCTTCCAGGCGGTAGAAGCCCCAGGTTTGGAAGGTACAGTCTAAGGAATCTATCCAGGAAGTGAGGATAATTTGTAGCTAGAAAGCTAACAATACACATTACATGTTCATGTGCATTGATCTCTCTCTGTTTGAGAAAAAATGGCAGGTTAATGAAAATCTGGGACAAGTTAAAACCAACTGCATAGGCAAACTGACAGACGTTGGGGGTATGTGGGGCTGCAGGCTTAATAAAGGGTTAATGGCAGAGCGCATCAAAAACTGAATAAAGTAAGCAAAGACGTTCACAACAATAAAATTCTCCTTACTTGGTTACTTTGAAGATTCTGAGTAATCGAAGAGCTCTAAGAACACTTATACCAAATGAGGTACCTGGCTTGACAGCTGCCCAAATGACTTCAAAAATGCTACCGACTATCACCTGAGAAAATACAACACATCTTGAGTTAGCGAGCTATCAACATTAATAACTTCACTGGCTGCTTGCAAGCCAACAAGGTCAATCTTACCCCAAAATCAAAACAGTTGAATGAAGAATGGAAGTAGTTTCTTGGGCCCAAACCGTACATCTTCAAGGACATCTCAGTTAGAAAAAGCCCAAGGAAAACAAACTCAGCAAAATCTGAAACAAAAATGAGAGTTTATATTCTCAAGTACTTAACTGTTTATCTGCCCTACCCTGAACTGATGCAACAGATACTGCTTTTAATATCCCAAACTCAGATAATCTCCCACATAAAGAAGGCAACCTTTTATCAATTTTAAATTATCCATTTATTAATTCAGAGAATAATACTAAAACACATTAAGTAATTAGGAACTGAAGAGGGAAAGGGCTAAGGTTCATTGTGAAATAAAGACCTGCAACAAGCGTAAAGCTCTTACAAGGATAGAGAAAACATTGAAATAGTTCAAAGGAAAAGTGTAACAAGAAGAAATAAAGAGTCTAATTCTTGCAGATCAAGTGAGCAGAGATACAAATTAATATTTCATTTTCAAAATTTCAGTAACTTTTAGTGATAACTGTTATTGGTCCTGTAAAGCCTGCCAGAACTCCAAAGTGGATAAGTGATGCAGTTCAGAGGCAAATGTCCCAGGATGCTGATAGATTGAGAAAGGAAATGAGAAGATGGTTTGAAGCCGCGGTGAAGTCAGTGGTGTTGCAGGTAGGAACAGGGGTACACGTGTGATAGGTTGAAGTCAAGGTTGCTATGGGAAAGAGTTGTTAATGAGTCAGCTAGAGAGTGACAAAAGAGTGTGATGTGTTGCAAATAGCAGGGCAAGGAGTGCTTATGGAGAGCAGAAAGAATGTAAATGAACTGGAAAAATAAACTGAGCCAGGATTGCAGACAAACATTAACAACAGAAATGGCCAGAGCCATGAGCAGAGAAAGGGTCATTAGAAGCTGGAGAATACAATACTGAATCCAGAAGGCTACAAAATGCCTGGACAGAAGATGTGCTGCTGTTCCTTGAGCCTATGTTGGGTCTCAGTGTAACAGGGGAGGAGACCATGGGCAGGTGAGACAGAGAAAAGAGAGTGGGCTGAATTAAAATGGTAGGCACTGGAAGCTCATGGTCTCTCCTGTGGATTGAGCTCGAGCAGTCTGAAAACCAGTCACCGAGTCTGCATTTCCAGCGCACTGGTTTGGAAGAGGTTCCACTTGAATTGTGGCTTCATCTGGAAATACTGTTTGGCTCCCTGAATGGAGAAATGAAAGGGATGAGAGAGCAGGTGCTGCATCTGCTGCTGTTCCACAGGGAGAGCTGTGATATTGTTGGGTTTGCTGACCGTGAAGTTCTAAATGCAAACAAAGACATTTAGCTCTGTCAGATATAAATAGTCACGAGTACCCTCACTAAAGGGAGAATACTGTAACTATTCAATCTTCAAAAACTAATTTACTTTCCTGTTTATTCTCCACAGTGAGTTCAGCTGCCAATACCCACTATTCAATCAGTGGGTTCTCTCTCCCTACCAAGAAGAAGATACTTCAAGCTAACTAAGTAGCTTAAAACACAGTTCATTTGTATTTTCAGTGATACACGTTTAAATCCAAACAACATTCTGAAAACACATTTAAAACTCACAGAGGACTTCTATCTTATCTTGAAACATTATAAAACACTCCCAAATTACAAACCATTTCTTAAAACAAAACATTTCCAAAACTCAAAGCAAAGAGTAGAGAGTCCAAAGGATTTCTCAAACACAGATGATAAAGGACAAAACATTTCTTTAGCATAAAAGACTAAACATGAAGGATTTCCAAAGCACAGGCATGATGCCTATAAGCTAAAAACATACCCTCGAGTTGCAGACGAACGAGTCGTCTATTGCAGGAACCGAAGCTGGAGGAATGAATTCTTGTTCACCCCTTGTCTCTTTCATTGGTTCTTGATGTTCTTTGTCCCATCCCAAAAGAAGCCTGAACTGCTCTATACATTTTATACTTTTTTCAGCCATTTGCGTGACCTCACAAGTACTGTATATGATATTTTCTCAGATATCCTTTCAACACAAATGGTCTAAAAACCATTCTCAGAGACACAGACCTCAGCTTAACATTCACAGTTCACATTTAATGCTGGGAAGCTAACTTCCTTGAGCACATAAACCCTTCCAACTATAAACACATCAAATATTGATAAGCTAAATGATATTATCAATCTGTTCTGTAAGCTTACTTGAACTAAGCAACATAGGAGTCAGCTTGTCTGTTTGAAAGAACCCATGTTAAACAACTGTTGCCTTATACTGCATCCTTGAGCAATAATAAAGCAGGCACAGTGCCTAGCATCTGCTTGCCACAGGCAGAGTTTCTACTTCCTATAAAGCTTATTTGCAAAGTGATTCTACAGACAATACTTGTTTAACTTCAATCTGATTATTGCTTTCCATTTACACTTTAGCAACTGAAGACTGACTTCCATTTAGCACCAGAAGCTGAACAAACTGTTAGTTATAAGTTTATCACATCTGCTTCTGATCTTACAAGTGGCAGCTGTTAAATAGAATGCAAGCTTAGCAAATATGAGATAGAAGCTGATATCAATCACTGGTAAAGATGAACGAGGGAATGGTGAGTCAAGAATCATAGGGTACCCTCAACATGCTGGAAGGGAAGATGTAGAAATTGTGAAGAGTGATCCATTGAATGTGGAGCACTGAATGGAAGGGCTGGGAGGAGAGATCTGATTTTTCTCTGTCCAAGGAGGCAAGGGGGTGAGAGCAGAGGTGTGGGAAGATTATGATATGTGCTCAAGGGGTCTGTCCACCATGTTGGTGGGCAAGGCATAACTCTGGATTTGTCTTGCATAATGTTTCATCAGAGAAAGAGGAACAATGAGAGTGGAATGGAGTCCTTCCAGGAGGTAGGGTGGGAGGAAGTGTAGTCAAGGTAGTGGAGTGAATCTATGGTCTTGTAATAACAATGACTGATGCTTTGGCCCTAAGTTTCCATTTCCTCCAACACTTTCGAGTTACAAAATGGATCAAGCACTAACAACAGGAATTTTCAAAAATCATTTTTGAAGGTAAAGTGACCAAGTAATTAGACATGATAAAGCACTGATCTCTGTCTTACGCTAGGGTATTGGTGGAGTATTATGAAACCTGCTGTCTTGCTCATGCAGCTAGGTTCCACAATCAGATGGCCGGATTGAGGAAGTGACTGTCATCACTTCTAACCCTGTCTACTCCTGGGAACCATCCCACAGACATGAAAGGTCACAATATGTAGCTTAAGCTGTGGTCACTCTGATTTACAGAAGATCTATATTTTTCAAAAATTCTTTTCAATAACTGAGAAATTTAATCTTGCACAGATTATTTTTACATTTATGTTCAAACTCAATGGTTTCAAAATTACCAGTTTTAAAAAGTGATCATGACTGAAGCAAGCATTGCGTACGTTTGCAAGGTCATGTCCGGCATTGTCGGGATTTATGGATAACACACTGCAATGGCGTTTAATCTGAACCTGATCAAGTCGGCGTTGACAAGTGGGAGAGGAGTGAAAATGGTACCGACTCTCCCAAAGGAAGAAATATTCTGTGACATCTCCCAGAAAGCCAGCAAGCTTCTGCTGGGCAATGTCATTTGTAACTCGGAATAAATTATCCTTTACCCAAGTAAAATGAAATTCCTCTTTAAACACAAAGATAATGAGCTTAGCGGTTTTCTTTGGGATCAATGAACATAGCTCTTCCAAATATTTTAAAGTGAAAACGTACGTGAAAATAAGCTTTGCACACACTTACATAGTGCCTCAGTGAGCCACAGTGGCTGGTCATAGTGGACAATGGCAACACAAAGAGTGTTTAGCCCCACCACACATAGTACTATCCAATAAAAACTCTGTGATTTCACCATGCGCCTAATAAAGAATCGAAACCTCTTCTCTTTTCTTCGGAAGTAGGAAGATCTCTCATTTTTAACACTTTTCAGGCTGGGCCGGGTGAATCCTGGGGAAAGCGAGAAAAATTGAAATAAAGTTCAACACGTCCACACAGACTTCATAAACTTCAAATCATGTTCTACAGTTGTTCTAAACTCATGCGATGCCCAGAGGTTTAATGTTATTTTAAAGCTAAATAGGTGATTAAGATTTTCTGGAATACAGTAGGGAAACTGTTTTGGCCATGAGCTTTGTTTTTATTCAGCATCTTGAAAGCTCGTTTGCAACTGCTTATTTCAAATCTGTTTTTGTGCTTTCCAAATAAGCATAATTATGCATTCAGTCTCTTTTGAACAAACTGCTGTCAGTTAATTGATCATGACAGCACCAATTTCTTTTTAATTACTGACTGGCTGTGGAACCAAAGGTCCTAGGTATATGTACGGGTAAACAATCAGAGCCTCTGCTGGAACCAACGTTCACTGTAAACACAAGAGATCCTGCGGATGCTGGAAACCCTGAGCAACACACAAAATGCTGGAAGGTTTCAGCACATCCAGCAGCGCCTATGGAGGAAAGTAAGCAGTCAAAATCTTGGCCCAAAATCCCAACTGTTTATTCCCCACCACCGATGCTGCCTGACTTGCTGATCTCCTCCAGCATTTTGTGTGCGCGGCTCAGTGTTGTCTGCAATACTAGTTCGTGGGGAGGAGGAGAGTGAATTGTGCAGGGCTGGTGATCAGGGCTGAGGAGATGAAAGTAATCCAGCAGGCTGCTTGACCGGTTGAATCGGGACTGGGGGAGTGGAAACCCCTGGTATCACTTGTTGGAGGGTTCAGAGTGAGCACAAATAAACAGCGCAATGTAGCTCATAATTGGCAGTAAGTTCCCAGCCTTATTGTTAGGTATGAACAGGCCTCTCATTGATATGTATGTTTATTTCCGAGATATGTGGCACAGGGATAAGAAAGATGTCTTCAGATCTTGCAGCCCACTGCACCCTTCAGTTAGATCTGTACCATACTCCATTTACTCGTCTCTCTTCATAACCATTAATGCCTTATCCAACAACAGCAAAACGTCTACCAGTCTTGAGTGCAGAATTTTTTAATTCACCGCCAACCTCAACAGCATCTACGGGAAAATTACTATTGCAATCAATGCTGAATATTCCTGTGGAACAGATGTGAGTTGGTGAACATAGTCCTCCTCTGTTCCTATGCTTGCTCCTGCATCTAATGTCTGGTTACAGCTAAGGTTTATGAAATGCTTTGGTGAGGCCAGGTTTAAAAAACACGCCGTACCCCAACAAGATCGTCCAAAAGTTCATAAAGAAGGACATCATCACTTTCCTATCTTGACCCGAAATCAGTCTGCATCTTTGCCTTTCACCAGTATTGAAAGTCACTTCTAGCCAAGTAACAGGGCCTCTGACAGGAGGGCCAGAGATGCCCTGGGCAGTAGGTTGGCACGAGGCATTCACAGTCAGACAAGCCAAGTGGTTGTTTCTAATTACTCCGATCTTCTCTTTATTCTGTCAGGACACTGCTTCTACCCAAAACAGAGCTGAGATTGAGGGGCCTAGTGTGCAGATGAAGCCAGGACCTTACTCTCCATGGACGTGTTACTTTACCAGTTGACTGATGTTCCAAAATCGTCTCGATGGTGTCTAACTCTGCCGTGCATTTTTTTTTTAATATAATTGGTGTGAATTTTAACATGCAGAGCTTAAATAGAACAGTAATTATTTCAAAATATTTCAAAAGCACCTGCCAAACAACATCCAAGTGAACTGATTACTTAATTCCCCTGCTTATGTGTCAAAAGCAATCAGTCTCACAGTAATTTTGAATTGCTTGTTCTGGGAACATAAAGCTTTAAATGTCTAAGTTGTTCAAAACGGAACTGAACTTGAGGCAAGTATCTGTTTTTGGACAAACGTTTCCTTCAGAAAGATGTGTTCACAAAGCAAGCTTGTTTAACATTGGTACATGGAACATAGGGAAAGTACAGGCCCTTCAGCTCATTATGTTGTGCCGACCTTTTTATTCTACTCCAAGATCACTCTATCACTTCTCTCCCACACAGTCCTCTATTTTTCTTTCATCCATGTGCCTATTTAAGAGTTTCTTAAACGTCCCTAATGTATCTGCTTCTACCACCACCCCGGCAGCACATTCTATAGACCCACCACTCTCTGTGTAAAAAAAAACCTACCTCTGACGTCCTGTCTATACTTTCCTCCAACCACCTTAGAATTGTGACCTCTTGTATCAGTCATTTTTGCCCCGGTTACCATGCAAATGAGATGATGAGATGTGACAACATTCACTCATAGCCTATGTGTCATGCTGATGTGCTGAAAGATCGTTGATGACATGACATGCCCTGCTATACACTTCCAAAAGCGATCTCGTTTATCCTGACGTTGCAGTTGGTTTTTTATCTATGCCCGCTTTTAAGAATTAAAAAGAGTTTGAAATGGAGATCTGGTAGGAGTCTAGTTATATTATTCAACCAGCACTTTGATGGTCAGATTGTCCGCTCATTGACACTTTTAAACTACAAGAACTGGGCAATTTAAATACTAGACAGCAGTTGGGAAGTTGATGGAAGATTAGCAGATAGAATGTAATCCAAACAAGTACAAGGTGATGGGCTTTGGGAAGTCAACAAAGATACCGTAAATGGTGGAGCACCAAGGAATGTTGCGTCCCGAGAATCTACCTGGTCTCATAGGTTGATGGGGTGAAGAAGAAGCCATTTGACATGCTTGTCTTCACTTATTAGAGCAAATAAGAATTAGGTTAGAATGCTTCAACATTATAAAGTAGTGGTTAGATCATATTTGGATTATTATTGTTCTGTTTATTATTTATTGTAATGCCTGCTCTGTTTTTGTGCACTTTATGCAGTCCAGTGTAGGTCTGTAGTCTAGTATAGCTTTCTCTGTGTTTTTTTTTATTATGTACTTCAATCTAGCTTTTTGTACTGTGTCATGTAAACCATGGTCCTGAAAAACATTGTCTCATTTTTACAATGCACTGTACCAGCAGTTATGGTCGAAATGACAATAAAAGTTGACTTGACTTGACTTGGATTATTGTTTGCAATTCCTGTCACCATACTATTGGAAGGATCTGATTGTGCTGGAGAAAATGCAGAAGAAATCAACCAAGCTGGTACCTTGATTGGAGGACCTCAGTTATGGGGAGAAGTTATGTAGGATGGGCCTGTCTTCCCTGGAACAGAGGAGGCTGAGGAGTGACTTGATAGAGACTTACAAGATGACAGGCATAGGCGGGGTGGACAGGGTAGGGTCAATCTCTTTTTCCCATGATGGAGGTCTCCAAAACACAAGGGAGTTGGAAAGAGGTGCTGAGGTGTAAGTTTTTTTTTTACACAGAGTGGTTGATATTTGGAATGCACTGCTCAAGGAGATGGTGGAGTTAGATGCAATCATTGTGTTTCAAAAATATTCAGACAGACATTAAAATAGGCATGGAATGATACAGTCTTAATGTGGACAAATGGAATTAGTGCAGATGGGCAGAAGTGTCGGCATGAAGGTGGAGGGTTGAGGGGCCAGATTCTGTGCTATACAACTCTAAGATATGAAAGTAATAATTAAATAAAAATGGGAATATTAAGTCATAATAGAGACTACCGGGCTGCTGTTCGAAACAGATGTTCACCGCTGCACTTAAGGGATGGAAATCTCGAGTGGCTGAGTCCCAGTTGCTCTCTGAAAAGGGGCGACAAGCTTTTCAACTCATGAGCAATCCGAGGAATGTCAGCAGGAGACAAGAAATTGACATTACCAAATTCACACACCAGTGGTGCCCACTTGTAGCTATTAGATGTCACATTTCAGACATCACTGTGAGGAAGATTCATTTTTATATAAACGGGCTGACCAATTTGTGATTGCATTCTTCCCTAAACCAGGGCCATCGAGGCAGCTGCAGGAGACCGCCAAGCACTTCAATGGCAAAAGAATCAATGGAGGGAAATAGGAAAGTAAAACAAAAGTAAGACCACATAATGACATTTCTGATGTTAAAATTTGATTGCTCTTTGATTTCTTTTAGATCTTATTGTTTAAGATTGCCAGCTTAATCTGCAGAGTACATGACCTGAGCTGCCTTATTGTTCACTAGGCCATGGTCAGATGAAAGAACAATTCCCTGAATATCCATTTTAAGTACGGTCATTCTCTGCTAATTGTAAGTAGTTCAGAGCAATTACATGGTAATGTGGAAAAAAAAGCCTCTAGTGCTATTTTGTTCTAGTAGCTTTGCTTGACTTATTTGATCATTTGAAATAGTTTAGCAGGGGGAAAAAAAGCAAAATTAGCATCAGAATGTAGAGAGATTATTAAATTTGCTGACATTTTCTTAATTAATTCAACTTTTATAATACTTAAACAGTAACAGCAATAGACTACACTTAGAGGTCACTTTATTAGGTACACCTGTATACCTACTCGTTAATGCAAATATTAAATCAGCTAATTATGTGGCAGCCACTCAATGCATAAAAGCATAATTATTATCATTACTTTATTTTTTTTCTCTCTGCTAGAATATGTATTGCATTGAACTGCTGTAAATTTCACGTCACATGTCAGTGATAATAAACCTGATTCTGATTCAGATTCTGTTTCTGACATGGTCGTGAGGTTCAGTTGTTGTTCAGAGCAAGCATCAAAATGGGGAAGAAACGTGATCTACGTTGCTTTGACCACAGAATGATTGTTGACGCCAGACGTGGTGGCTTGAGTATCTCAGAAACTGCTATCTCTTGGGATTTTTGCACACTACCGTCTCTAGAAATGTGCAGTGAGTGGTTGTTCTGTGAGTTAAAACACCTTGTTAATGAGAGAGTTCAGAGGAGTATGGCCGGACGGGTTCGAGCTGTCAGGAAAATGACAGTAGCTCAAATGACTGTGCATTATGACAGTGGTGTGCAGAAGAGCATCTCAATGCACAACATTTCAAACCTTGAAGCGGATGGGCTACAGCCACTGACGACCACAAACATACACTCAGTGGTCACTTTATTAGGTACCAGAGGCTGCTGCGTGTATATAACTGAACCTGTAGTGTTGCAAAGTGATGGCATGCTATGGACAGGGACCAAAGAAAAGGGACTGTTTTTAGACAAATTGGGGTTAAGTGAGCAAATTTAATTGTACTGAAGTGCAGAGATGTTCTGATTAAGATCTAGGTTTCCATTATAACTTTCAGTGTCCCTGTTGATACCCTGTTGATCTTATCGTATATAGCCTTAAATTTGCCATCTTTCATTATAAGGAATTGATAAGTGTTGTTTGAAGCATTTGGTACTATCACTAATAATGAGGACACAATAATTTACTTTAGCAGGTGCATGTAAGTGTTATATTGATTATTAATATCATGCTAACTGGCCCGCTTTCAGATAATCTGTCCGAAACATAATATAGCTACTCACTCTCAACTATCTTAAGAAATATGGAAGATATATGTTAACAAAGAATGTCGAAACAGAACGTGGTACCAAGCCTAGATGGCATGATTCCACTTTGGTCCTCAAACAGATGGGAAATGTACTTGGTGAATGCAGTCCTGATATCCTTAGCAACCTGTTAGATTCAAGATCTACCCCCCTCAGGTTGGAATAGATGTTCAAAGTTTACAAAAAGGTTGTCAAGGCAGAAAAGGAAAAATTTGGCCATTAGGTTTAATTAGTAAGATGCTTGATGTTTAATGGTGCTCACTCTGACCCGTGCTCTAACAGGAAGGGAAACTGTCATGTGGACAATTTATTCAGTTAAGTCACTGTTTTGCAGGTAGTTGGATAAGACAGGACAAGGGCAGATGGTACATATAGACTACTGATTCTGCCTTCTCAACAGAAGATGCTAGTGTTAAACTGGAATACTTTGAAAGTTATTAAATCCTTGTAAAGAAAAAAAAGAACACAGGAGAGGCAAATCCCTAAACCATACTCACAGGAGGGTGGCTCAGAGTGAGACACATAGGTTGGTAAAATGATGGGGCTTTGAGCGATATAAGGGTTTGTAACCTTTAACAACAGGTAATGATGGACTGTGCTGCTTAGCGCTCCCCTCAAAAAGTCACACACATGCCCCATCCTTCAAAAAAGCTAAAAGTGAAATGTTGGTGAGGAGATGCAGAAATAATTAAAGTAACACTAACTGCTGCTGGCGTCATCTACAGAAACTGCTGCAGGCTTCGGATCCGCTCCAGGTCCTTAAAAAAAAAGAAAGAGTGCAGCTCTTCTTTTAAAAAAGAAAAAAAAACACATTCGTAACAAAATGTGCTGTCTTACAGAAATGTAAACCCACAGAGCATGCTGCATGCAGTTCCCTCCCGACCCGTTTCGCTGCACGGACACTAGAGTCTGAAATCCCACCACTTCCCTCACTATCTCCATGGTTCGCAAGGTCACCTGGGGCTGTACCTGACCTCCAACCCTGACAATTGAAATGCCTTTTCTGAATTTCATGCTAACAGATATAGTTTCTGATGCTGTGACATAAGGTGTTCTCTTCTGGGATCTGCCCTTGAACATACTGACTCTTGGCTGAATCCACTTTCACTAGCATGAAGAGCCCTACTATGTGAAGGGGCTACACGCGAGACTGCCTGGCCCATGTTCCCTAAGGACTGCTGTTGGTATTGGTTTATTATTGTCACATGTACCAAGATATAATGAAAAGCTTGCCTTGCTTACTGTTCATACAGATCTGATCATTACACAGTGCATTCAGACAGAACAAGGAAAATTATAACAATATCGAGTAAAGCATAACAGCTATAGAAAAAGTGCAATGCAGGTAAACAATAACATCTTTAGAACATAACAAGGTAGATTATGAGGTCAAGAATCCATCTTATCATACAAGAGGTACATTGATTACAATGGGAGAGGAGATGTTCCTGAGTGGAACGTACTTTCTGGCATATGCATCTTTACCTGATGGGAGAGGGGAGGAGAAGAATAGTCGGAGGTGGGTGGGATCATTGATTATGTCAGCTGTTTTGCCGAGGCAGCGAGAAATATAGAGAAAGTCCAAAGAGGGGAGGCTGGTTTCCATGACATGCAGAGCTGTGTCCTCAACTCTGCAGTTTCTTACGGTCACGTGCAGGGCAGTTCCCACAACGAGGTGCCTTCAATGTCTGATATTGGCACGGTGTCATTAGGGGATCAGAAGTGGAGAGGGTCTTCAACTTTAAATTCCCTAATGTTATCATTTCCAAGCTTCTGTCCTGGGCCCAGCATGTAAGCACCATTATGAAGAAAGCACGGCAGTGCTTCTACTTCCTTGGAAATTTGTAAAGATTTGGTATGATATCTAAAACTTCTATAGACATGTGGTGAAGGGTATTTTGACTGAGTGCATCATGGCCTGGTATTAAAACCCCAGTGCCTTGAATAGAAAAGCCTACAAAAAATAGTGGATAAAAATGACGGCCCAGTCCATCATGGATAAAACCCTCCCTACCATTGAGCAAATCTGCACAAAGTGTTGTCACAGGAAAGCAGCATGCATCAACAAGGACCCCCCACCATCAAGCCCATGCTCTCCTTTCACTGCTGCCATCAGGGAGAAGGTACAGAAGCCTCAAGAACAGTTATTACCCTTCAACCATCAGGCTCTTGAACCAGAGAGGATAACTTCACTCAACTTCACTGAACTATCTCACAACCTATGGACTCACTTTCATGGACGCTTCATCTCATGTTCTCTATATTAGTTGCTTTCTTGGTTGGTTGGTTGTTTGTTTATCTATCTATCTATTTATTTATTATTTCATTTTGTATTTGCACAGTTTGTTGTCTTTTGCACATTGGTTGTTTGTCCATCCTGTTGAGTGTGTTTCATTGACTCTATTGTGTTTCTTGTATTTACTGTGAATGCCCACAAGGTAATATATATATAACTATATTAATATATATATATAGTTTGATAACAATAAATTTACTTTGAACTTTGAGCTTTGGTGTGCCAAAGGGCCGTTTCTATGCTGTACAACTCTAAAAGAAGAATTGGAGAACACAATCAACATATTTCAGTAGACCTTGCTGGAGCCACATAGAAGTAAGCCAAACTGAGCACTTGATTCCCAACTAAAAATCGTGTCGAGGCATGTGTGGATAGCCAGAAGCTTTTCCCTGGGGCTGAAATGGCTAACATGAGGGGGCTTGTTTTAAGGTGCTTGGAAGGAGGTACAAGCGGGATGTCAGAGGTAAGTTTTTCACTTAAAGAGTAGTAGGTGCATGGAATGCACTGCCAGTGACATTGGTAGAGGTGGATACAACAGGGTCTTTTAAGAGCCTCTTAGATAAGTACATGGAGCTTAGCAAAATAGAGAGCTATGTGGTAGGGAAATCCTAGGCAGTTTCTAGAGTAAGTTACATTGTTGGCACAACATTGTGGGCCGAAGGGTCTGTAATGTGCCGTTTCTACGTAAAAGCTTTCCTTTTGTTTAACAAAACACCCTTCTTTTCTCCTCAAATCATTGACAAATTTTACAGTTCCTTGGAGAGAGATACTAAGACTGACATCAAAGGTAAGCCTGTCACAACCCAGATGAATAGACCATGAAACAACTGTTAAAACATTGGTTTAAATTCCAGCCTATTTTATCCCTCTTAAAATAAAGGATGGAGAGTCTAACTATGACTCAAACTGCTGCTGAGCTTGGGGTCTGGGGACACGGGATCCAGTTGGTGACCAGACGTGTGGCACAGCTGAACATGAGGTACAGCTGCTGTTTTCAAGCGTGTCACATCAGGTATCACATGAAAACAGCTCCTACTGCTTGTGCACAAGAGTAGCCCAGGGACATGGTTATTCTACTGTACGGCTTCTAAGACAAGAGCTGTTTTTAAAAGGGAGCTTAAGGCCAATTCATAACTGTCAAAAATTAATTCCCCATTGGTGCATGATTATTTTTCTGATTTTACCGATATTCCATTTTTAGTGAACAAGTACAGCTATATCATGACGGCAACCCTCTGTGTTGTCGATAGCTGTCAGGCTCAAACTACACCAAGGCAAAGTAACTGAGGGAAATAATTATCAGCTTAAATCTGCACTTGACCATTTTTGAGACAGTCAGTATTAAAAGGGAGCTTCGTATATATTTGTAAATTTCCCTCTTTCTCTCTCAGTGCAGTTCAGCTTCAGTCCTTCTCTTTATCACACATTATTTAAGGTTGACTTTAACTTGTACACTGTAAATGATCATCAGGAGGCCATGCCACAAAGGTGTAACTGTAGGCTGGATTTTCCAGAAAAGCTCTTCAACTTCTACCCACATTTATGGTGTAAATGTGCAGGAACCTTTATAACTTCAATAAAGCAAGCAACTCAGGATTGCTGTAGAGGCCGATGACTCTGAGACATTAGTGCTCCCTGAAACTTCCCCGTCATGCAGCTTTCCCAATAGAGGCAGGAATTCCTGTCTGAACGGCAAAACTCGAGAAGTGTGGTCAACACAGAAATAAAACCAGCAGGCAGGACACAAAATTCATTTAGAGGATCTTCAGCCCTGTCAGAACATCTTGATGATATTGGACAGCTCATTATGTACAAACCATCAGAACCCTTCAGTCATATATTGAAAGAACAGCATTTGGCCCGGCCACTGTACATGTGGTAGTCCACATTGCAGATACGGCCTCTGGAAGCTTCAGTCCTGATACACAAGTGGTCTACATGACCACTGCAGTAGGTCCATGTTGATTACTGTGGGAAAAAGACCACTCAGCTTATTTTTAGTTTTCATCCACAGCCAGTAGAAGTGGCTCAATCTAACATGTATGGGTGGTGTACAACACAGACTCTATTGTTACTGCACATGGAGACCCCGGAGAAACTCCATCATTCAGAACGTTTCAACATGAACAATTCACAACGGTGATGGAATCAAAGACTGTTGTACTTTTCTTGGCTTCCAGTGTGGGGTCGACAGCAAAAAAGGCAAATAAGAAAAAGGTCATGAAAGATTAAACTTCACAAAGGACCTTTTCTACCTAGGCACAGGATAATGACATATTCCATAACAAGGTTTATTCTTGCTGAAGATAGGTCACGACAGGCGGAAGAGTTTCATGAGTGGGATTTGTAAGGGAAAGTGGAGTTAAAATTGGGAGAGAGTTCATCTCAAGCCACAAGGAGATCAGCCTGCATGACAGTACGCGCGAGCTGAGACACCTGGCAGAGCAGAGGACCCAGGGTATTGAGGAGTTGGAATTATCTTGTGAAGATTGGAAATAGCTTGCAAAGTCAAAGTCATTGGACTTCTTAATCCCAGAATGAGTGCAAGATAAGAAAACATTCTAAAGTGAAGCAATTATTATTCAAGTTGAGGCAACAACTGATGATTCTAACAAGAGGCTAAACGAGATGACATTGTACAATGCAGAATTGGATGATGTTCCACAGCACCTGAGGAATCTACAACCTCAGCACTGACAATGTCAACCCTGCCGTGAAGAACACAGAGTTGTAGAAACCATAGAGCCACAGAGAAGTACAGCACAGGAATAGGCTCTTCAGTCTCTGCTAAAACCATAGAAACTGCCAATTCCAAATGTCCGACACTGAGACCAGAGCTCCTCATATCCCTACTACCCATGTATCTATCCAAACTTCTCTTAAACTTTGAAATCAAGTTCGCATGCACCACTTGTGCTGGCAGCTTTTTCCACATTACCACAAACCTCTGACTGAAGAAGTTTCCCCTCAGGTTTCCCTTAAACTTTTCACCTTTTACTCTTAAGCCATGACCTCTGGTTGTAGTCTCATCCAATCTGTGGAAAAAGCCTACTTGCATTAATCCTATCTGTTCCCCTCATAATTCTGTATCCCTCTATCAAATCTCCCCTCAATCCACTACATTCTAAGGAATAAAGCCTGTTCAATCTTTCCTCATAACTCAAGTCCTACATTCCCAGCAACATCCTTGTAAATCTTCTCTGCACTCTTTCAGCCTGGTTTACATGTTTCCTGTAGGCAGGTGACCAAAATTTCACACAATACTCCAAATTAGGCCTCACCAACGTCTTATGCAACTTTAACATAACTTCCCATCTTCTGTAGTCAATACATTGATTTATGAAGGTATCTGAAGCTTTCTTTACAACCCTATGTACCCATGACACTACTTTCAAAGAATTATGCATCTGTACTCACAGATCCCTTTGTTCTACCACACTCCTCAGTGCTCTACCATTCACTGTGTAAGATGTCCCCGGTTGGTCCTACTGAAGAGCAAAACCTCGCATTTGGCCGCATTAAATTCTATCTGCCATTTTTCAGCCAATTTTTCCACCTGAAGCAGATCCCACTGCAAGCCATGATGGTCTTCCTCTCTGTCCACTACACCCCCAAACTAGGTGTCATCTGCAAATTTGCAGATCTAGTTAAACATGTTATCATCCAGATCATTGGTGTAGATGACAAACAGCAAAGGACCCAGCACCTATCCCTGTAGCACAATAGTCACAGGCCTCCTGAGAGGCAACTTTCTACTACCAGTCTCTGGCTTCTCCCACAAAGACAATGGCTAATCCAATTGACTACCTCATCCTGAATGCCGAGCGACTGAACCATGATTCAAATAAAGATATATTTTTTCTGAACATGCTAAATCAGCTTATTTTGGAAAAAAGTACAGAAGTGATGCAGTGTAGTTTATGAAATATTGATAATGACTATCGCAACAAGGTTTTGTGGAAATTTCCAGTGTCAGTCTGCAAAGAGCTATTGAATAAACCATGAATACTTTGTTTCAGGTCCTCATGTATATAGTTCTTAATATGTTGCAATAGATTTATGAAAGTTTTAAACCGACTGAGAAAAGGTCCTGTGTGCACAACATAAGACCCAAGAACAGGGGAAAGGTCTGTATTTACCCAATAATCAACATCACAAGATTGATAGTCTAGTCATGATCACAATGCCATTGTGGAAATTCTCTGCACAAGAAAGTTACCCCCTTGTCTACAGTACATCAGTGGGTATTCTTCAAAAGGGGAACAATAGATGGTGACCATGAAGTATGGAAGACATTGTGAAAGGAACATAAAACATGATATATCCATTCTTGGCATCATTATATGATTATCCAGGGCCTAAGCCTGGCAGGGATCACATGAGAGTTAAAAAAGCCTGAACACAGCTCAGGATTATCACATATGATTGTACCAACAACTGGCATTCTGATGACTCCATATTGCAATTATATAAATCCTTGGTGAGACTGCACTTGGAGTATTGTGTACAGTTCTGGTCTCTTAGCCTAAACAAATACTTAATATAACATGGCATGGTGCAGTTGCAGTAGTCTGTTCCTGGATTTGGACTGCCAGATTACGAGAGATAGACTGGGACTGAAAGCAAGGAGATCAGAATGAAGCTTACAGTATCTTTATAGGGCTGCAGTGTGAATGCTTCCACTGACTCAGGGGTCTAGAACTAGGCGTCGCAGTCTGAGATGAGGGACAGGCCATTCTGGACTGGAATTAAGAACAGTTTCTTTACTCAGAGGTTGGAAAATCTTTGGAATTCTTTCTCCCAGAGAACTGCGGAGGCTCAGGTAAAGAGTTCGTGCACGGGGTTGTAAACTCAGACAGCTCCATATGGGCACAAGGCTCCCGACCACCAAAGGCATCATCTAAAAGCAGTGTCTCAAGAAGGCAGCATCCATTATTAAAGACCCTCACCATCTGGGACAAGCCCTCATCTCATTACTACCATCAAGGAGGAGCCTGAAGACCTACATTCAATGTCTTCAAATCTGCCATCAGATTTCTGAACAGTTCACGAACACTATCTCACTATTTCTCTTTCACATAATTTGTTTATTTATCTCTCTATTTATTATCTGTCTATTTACTTATTGCTGTGACATACAGTCCGCCCTCTTATCTGCAAGTTCCGCATGCGCGAATTCAACCAACCGCGAATCGAGAAAACCGAGGAGTGCTCTTCCAGCACTTGTTGTTGGAGCATTGTTTGCCTCGCATCTCGTTCGTTCGCTACTTTGTTCCTGTTAAAAAATGGCTCCTAAGAAGCAATTAGGTGGTCAAAGCAATTCCTCAAAGGCTAAGAGGGAGCATAAAGTGCTATCTCTCGCCAAGAGAGTAGAAATATTAGATCTTTTGAAAAGTGGCATGTTGCATTCCAAACGTAAAGAACGTAAAGATCATGGGAGAATCAGCATTGGCTAATTCCGAGGCCACAGCAGCATTCCCAGACGAGCTGCAATTCTGCAATTCTGAAGTCTCGACGTTCAACGCTTGAAGATCCTCAGCCCTCAACCTCCACAGATCCTGACTTTAGTATTACCGAGCCTCCTCCAAAGCTTCCCTATTCCCTAAACAAGACAGTGTAACAACTATTTACATAGCAGTTACATTGTATTAGGTATTATAAGTAAACTAGAGATGATTTAAAGTATACGGGAGGATGTGCATAAGTTATATGCAAATACTATGCTATTCTATATAAGAGACTTGAGCATCTGTATTTTTTGGTATCCACGGGAGGTCTGAGAACCAATCCCTTGCGTATAAGGAGGACCGACTGTATAGCGTTATTTTGTGTCTTGCACTATACTACCGCCACAAAACAACAAATTTCACAACAAATGTCAGCAGTAATAAACGCGATTCTGAACCTGAATTCGGCTGGGACCTTAGGGCAGAAACGAGCTTTGAGATGAAAAACGTAATCAGGATGAGTGTCAAAGCAAATGAATTACTCCTGGCCACTACTTCGTATACATCCAGTGAAACAGATGGGGCTCAAACTTGGGATATCTCTATTTGGACTGGAGCAAGTGCCAACAAGACGACTGTTCACTAAACCAGAGGCAACAAAGAAGAAGCTGGAGGAACTCAATGCGTAAGGCAGCATCAGGGGAGGGAAATGGATGCTTGATCGCCCTGCAACACGTGTTGGTTTCGCAGCTCCTCTGGAGCTGGAGATTTAATCATAACTTCCAGCCTGGCTATTCAGTGCAGCCCTGGAAGAGTGCACCCATATCAACTTTGTGTGAGGTTCTACAGCAGAGAGATCCCATTCAACACAGTCCAAATATCAGGACACAAGAGCAACAGCAGGTGCTGGAAATCTTGAACGACACATACAAAATTCTGGAGGACCTCAGCAGGAATAGTCTCCCTTCTGTCCCTTTCCTTTCCTGTCCTGATGAAGGGACTTGACTCAAAATACTGACTGTTTATTCCTCTCCATAGATGCTGCCTGGCCTGCTGACTTCCTCCTGCATTTTGTGTGTGTTCCCAGGATATCTTGCTTTTATTTCATGTGAAGCTGCTCTTCCCTCAGACAGCCAGCAGAGAACGTCAGGTAGGTGGGGTTGGTGGAGTCGGGGAGACATTCCTATAAATAACTACAAGTGACAGTATTCCAAATGTATTTGATTATCTACCAGTCATTTTGGGATATCTTGATGCCATGGAAGTTAATCTATACATTTAAGGGGCTCTGTAAATAGAAACTGGTTTTCCTTAAAACTCTGCTCTTGAGTGATATATATGGAGATGGTCCCATGCCTTAAATAAATGTAAGGACATTGTTCTCTCTCCATCTTAGAATGGTTTTCATCTGCAGGGTCTCTTGTTCTTAATAATAGAGGTGGGACAATCTGAGTCATCCGTGCCAGTTACTTGTCCCTGGAAATCTACCAGAGTTTACACATTCAGCAGAACCGACTGGCATTTCCATAGTTCGACTTGAATGGTTTGATCTTGCACCACTTTTTTGCTGAGTGGCAAGGCTGAAGATTGGAAACATACATCCAGCTGAGGTGTAGAGATTAAGAAGCCGGCAGCCTGGGCAGATTCTGAGCAGCTCTTGTGAAGTCCAGCCTACCAGGCTGCCTCTATTGACTGCATTGAAAGATGGATCATATTAAAGTAACACTTGCAGGTCAATAACCTTTAACTAGTAGTATAAAACAAAGCAAAGTCTTTACTTGGTGGAGGACTTTGGCAGTTATCTGTGGGATTATTTGCAATGTCAAGGCCAGAAGCACACTTTAGGAATTCCCACCAATGTCTAAACATTCCCGTCCACGAGTCTCAACTGAAGCTCATTCAACATGGCAATGGGTGTCCACTGCCACCTTCTCTAGCAGCACACTGCTCCACTCACAACCGGAGAACTCTCTTTCTGCTATTTTCACAGATATGACCCATTTGAATTGAAGCGTAGCATCCCGACATGAACACGTTATCTGCTGTGCTGCTGAAAGGGATGAAATCAGTTTATCCGCTCCTTCTCGCGCTTCTGTCTGTTAACAAGCTGTTTGTCACAGCCTGGTTGATGGTACACTGGAGAATGTTCACTCTCAAACAACAAAAATAGAATTAATTGACTGCAGTGTGGTTCTGTTGCTCAGTCACTCAAAGGCCCTAAAACTGGAAGGTTGGAAGTAAGACCTCAACAAGAAACTATTCTCAGTGGGCAGGAAATCCATTTACTTTCATACCTTTCCATGGGATAGATTGTGTTGTTCAAAAACTTGTGGCTTGTGAAATGCAGCTTCTACATTGAGGAAAGTCACTTTCCTTACATTGTCTCCATAACATATAAACCCCTAATGTAAAGGTTGAGAACAAATGACTGGTGACAGCACCAGTAAGGACAGGAGAAAGTTCAACAATTATGGTCAGTGGCTACGAAACTTTGTATTTCTATGGAAGGTGAGGGAAAAGGTTCTGGACCACATTATTTTCAAATAATATCACTAAATAGTTTGTAGTATTGTTCATATGAACAAAGTTCAACCACTGTTCAAGTTCAAGTTGTGATGAGTTTATGCTATCAGGAGATGAGGATAAAATTTATCTTTAATCACCTGCACTGGAAGCCAGTGAAAATATCAGACTGGGAGACCGTTTCGCTGAACACCTACACTCTGTCCGCCAGAGAAAACAGGATCTCCCAGTGGCCACACATTTTAATTCCACGTCCCATTCCCATTCTGATATGTCTATCCATGGCCTCCTCTAATGTCAAGATAAAGCCACACTCAGGTTGGAGGAACAACACCTTATATACCGGCTGGGTAGCCTCCAACCTGATGGCATGAACATTGACTTCTCTAAATTCCGTTAATGCCCCTCCTCCCCTTCTTACCCCATCCCTGACATATTCAGTTGTTTTTTTCTCTCTCTCTGCCCATCACTCTACCTGTTCTCCATCTCCCTCTGGTGCTCCCCCCCCTTTCTTTCTCCCGAGGCCTCCCATCCCATGATCCTTTCCCTTCTCCAGCTCTGTATCCCTTTTGCCAATCACCTTTCCAGCTCTTAGCTTCATCCCACCCCCTCCGGTCTTCCCCTATCATTTCGCATTTCCCCCTCCCCTCCTACTTTCAAATCTCTTACTGTCTTTCCTTTCAGTTAGCCCTGACGAAGGGTCTCGGCCCGAAACGTCAACAGTGTTTCTCCCTATAGACGCTGCCTGGCCTGCTGCGTTCCACCAGCATTTTGTGTGGGTTGTGTGAAAATATCAGCTTATCAGTCACGTTCACCTGCTCAGTGAAAGCAAATATTCAAAGACAACTACACTGGGCTGCTGATGCCAGTTCCAACAACCAAAGACAAGCCTCTTCCTCCAAGGTGTTTAATTCAAGAGAAAGCACAGTGGAAAAGACGTTATCAATCATCTTCTCAGCACAGTGGAAGGCTGTAATATTTCTCTGTTGGGACCAGTTACTTGTCAACGTAGTGGGGTCATACCTGATCCCACCTGTGCAACCACTCATCCCTTTCCTTAAACCAGTTTCACCAAAGCTTAATCCTCTGTCTCAGTTTTCTCCAGAATTTTCCCAAGCAGCCAGGTCAGTGAAATTAAACGGGGAAGGAGAAATTAAGCAGATGAATGAAGAAAAGTGATCTAAAATTACACACAGTTAAAGGACCAGAGGCAGCAAAGCAGAAAGAAAAGGGAAAAGAAACAGGAAAGAAAAAAAACTGTGAGAGTTCAAGAAACATAGTCAAAGAACACTACAGCACAAAAACAGGCCCCTTGGCTCATTTAGTCCCTGCCCACCTGTCTTTCTGCCTAGTCCCATCTACCCACATCTGAAACATAGCCCTCCACACCTTTCTCATCTATCTAACTATTCAAACTTCGCTTAAATGTTGCAATTGAACCCACATCCATCACCTCTGCTGGCAGCTTGTTCCAGACTCACCCCACCCTTTGAGTGAAGACAGGCTTCCTGTAAATATTTCGCCTTTTTGCCTTAACCCATGACCTCTAGTTCTAGTCTGATGCAAACTCAGTGGAAAAAACTTGCATGTGTTTACACTATACATCCAATAATTTTATATACCTCTCCCCTCATTTGCCTACATTCAAGTGAATAAAGTCCTAACCTATTCAACATTTCTCTATAAATCAGCTCCTCAATTCCTGGCAACGTCCTCATACATTTTCTCTGCACTCTTTCAAATTATTAATATCTTTCCAGTAGGTAGGTGACAGGAACTGCACAAATACCCCAAATTTAACCTCACCAACGTCTCATACAACTTCAACATTACACTCTAACTCAGTGTTCTGATGTACTAAGGCCAATGTGCCGAAGTCACTCTTTGCAACCCTATCTAACAGTCACACCACATTCAAGGAGCTATGGGTCTGTATTCATACCTCAATGCCCTACCATTCACTGTGCAAGTCCTACCTCGGTTAGTGCTGCCAAAGGGCAATGCCCCACATTTCCCTGCATTAGATTCCATCTACCATTTTCTAGCTGGCTGAGATCATGTGCAAACTTTGATAGCATTCTTCACTGCCCACTAGACCCGCAGTCTTCATGGTATCCACAAAGTTTCTAATCCAGTTTACCACATTATCATATAACTCATTAATGTAGACGATAAACAACAACTGACTCAACACCAATCCCTACAGTGCACTATGAGTCACAGGCCTCCAGTCAGAGAGAAAACTATCTACTACCACTCTGTGTCTTCTCCTGCTAACCCAATGTTCAATCCAATTCACAACTTCATTCGGAATACCAAGTGACTTAACCTTTTGGACCAGCTTCCCATGCAGGATACGATCAAAGGTCCTGGATAAGTCCATGAAGACGAGAACAGAAAGTATGGATGCACTGCTGAAGCTTTTTCGGGTGTTGGTCAGACCACATTTGGAATATTGTGAGCAATTTTGGGCCCCGTATCTAAAGAAAGATGTGCTGGTCCTGGAGAGGGTCCAGAGGAGGTTGACAAAAATGATCCAGGAATGAAAAGCTAAATGTTTGAGAAACATTTAATATCTCTGGGCCTGCAATCAATGGAGTTCAGAAGGCTGAGGGGGATCTCATTAAAAAACTACTGGATACTGATGGGCCAGGATAGACAGGAGAGAATGGATGTTTCCGACAGTCAGGGAGTCTGGGATCCAAGGGCACAGGCTCAGAATAAAGGGATGTCCCTTTAGAGTAGAGATGTGTAGGAATTTCTTCAGCCAGATGATGGTACGTGCAGAATCCATTATCACAGAGCTCTGTGGAGGTCGTGCAGAATCCATTATCACAGAGCTCTGTGGAGGTAAAGTCATTGGGTGCATTTAAGGATGAGATACACAGGTTGTTGACTAGCAAAAGGTTTCAGGAATACACAGATAGGACTGGAAAATGAAGTTGATAAAATCAGATTTGATCAAATGGTGCAACATAGGCTGAATGGCCTGATCTTGCTCCCGCAGAGGATGTACTTATGACCAACCAGTTCAAGAAACATCCTTGCACAGTAATGTTACTGAAATAGGTTGGCAATAAACAGATATGATGAGAGAATGGCATCTCAAAGCCACAAACAGCAGAAAGATTGGTGTACATTTGGCAGGTACCTGCAATCAATGAAACCAATCAGGATAGAGTAGAAGCCAAGCATTTGTTGTAAACCTATCGAATTCCACAGGTATGCCCGTAAAACCTACAGAACCTATACTTCTGCATTGTCCCTCAAACACCAATGTACCAGCTACCCTCCCCCACGCCCCTCCACATCAATGTACCACCTACCCTCCCCCTCGCCCCTCCACATCAATGTACCACCTACCCTCCCCCTCGTCCCTCCACACCAATGTACCACCTACCCTCCCGCTCGTCCCTCCCACACCAATGTACCACCTACCCTCCCCCTCGCCCTCCCACACCAATGTACCACCTACACTCCCCTTGTCCCTCCCACACCAATGTACCACCTACACTCCCCTCGTCCCTCCACACCAATGTACCACCTACACTCCCCTCATCCCTCCACACCAATGTACCACCTACCCTCCCCCTCGTCCCTCCACACCAATGTACCACCTACCCTCCCCCTCGTCCCTCCACACCAATGTACCACCGACACTCCCACTCGTCCCTCCAACACCAATGTACCACCTACCCTCCCCCTCGCCCCTCCACACCAATGTACCACCTACACTCCCCCTAGTCCCTCCCACACCAATGTACCACCTACCCTCCCCCTCGTCCCTCCACACCAATGTACCACCTACACCCGCCCTCCTCCCTCCACACCAATGTACCACCTACACTCCCCCTCTTCCCTCCACACCAATGTAACACCTACCCTCCCCCTCGCCCCTCCACACCAATGTACCACCTACACTCCCGCTCATCCCTGCCACACCAATGTACCACCTACACTCCCCTCGTCCCTCCACACCAATGTACCACCTACACTCCCCTCATCCCTCCACACCAATGTACCACCTACCCTCCCCCTCGTCCCTCCACACCAATGTACCACCTACCCTCCTCCTCGTCCCTCCACACCAATGTATCACCGACACTCCCACTCGTCCCTCCAACACCAATGTACCACCTACCCTCCCACTCATCCCTGCCACACCAATGTACCACCTACACTCCCCCTCGTCCCTCCCACACCAATGTACCACCTACCCTCCCACTCATCCCTGCCACACCAATGTACCACAGACACTCCCACTCGTCCCTCCAACACCAATGTACCACCTACCCCACTCATCCCTCCACACCAATGTACCACCTACCCTCCCCCTCGTCCCTCCCACACCAATGTACCACCGACACTCCCACTCGTCCCTCCCACACCAATGTACCACCTACCCTCCCCCTCGCCCTCCAACACCAATGTACCACCGACACTCCCACTCATCCCTCCTAAACCAATGTACCACCGACACTCACATTTTGTTGTTCCCATATCAATCAATTTCTTTCTAATGAGTATATATCCTGACCCCAATGCACAATTAATCTTACACAATACATGCCAATGCTAGAAAAAGACATCAAGCAGTACTGGCTGGAAATTTATCTTCCCTTTCAGCAGCTTAATGTGAACTATTCTTGTTGCTGTGTTGTGCATTCTGCAATGGAGACTTAATGCTAGTAGTTGAGAAGGGTTTTCTCTTTCTCCAGCTCTCTGCCATTAAAATATAATTAAATATAAAGCTGCCTGATAGCCATATGAATTTAAATGAGGATGTTACTCACCCACTGAGGAAATGTCTGTGAAGTGATCTTCTCCCTCCTCAGCATTGATGAGGTCATTCTTACTCTTCTTTGTGGTTGCCCTCTTCAGAACTGGGTAAACACAAAGAAATAGTGCAACATCAAGAGGCAACTTTCCATCAGACTCGATAAAAGATGGGTGACTGGGTAAATGAGATTATTCGTCTGCACCAGAGAAAAGGGAGATAGCAAATCTTTGGAATTGCCATCTTGGAGGGTAAAGGTTAAAAAGGTCAATCACATCAAATACACACGCTCTGTAAACTTAGACTGTCAACTGAACCCCATTTGGGTTAACGTAGTTCGTTCAGTATCAGGGTTCAAAACATAGTCAGTCACATAGAGAAGTTTTCAATAATGGGTAATTACGTGCTTTCGCAAGGTGTTGTGGCCCATTTGGTGTTGAGATCAATTTGCAGCTTCACTTTGATGTCTAGCTCACAGCATAACTGCAGCAAAACTCTACTAATATCACATTAAACACCCTTAGGGTCATGAAACCTTCTAAACTAGTATATGAATATCCTTGAACTGTTGCCCCCCCGGATGCAGTGAAGATTCACTGAATTCTTAACTGCATTCCTCTTCTGAATTCATTGCAGAAGTCATGCATTTTTATCCTTTGCGTCTTAGTTTCATCCACGCACCATCTAGATTGTGTTTCTGAACAGGAAACACACATACCAATATTGTGGGCTCTGTTTTAAATGCCTGACATGCAATTCTCCCTCTTAGCAGTCATCAGCAGAGTGCAGCAGGCAATACTTCAACATGAATAGCTACCAGTTGATCTGTTAAGATCATACTTGGGATAGGTTCCTTAATGAGTGCTGACTTGGGTACTCACATCAACTGTTTAAGGAGTGACTTGACTTTCAAAGCTCTCCCCATGAACATAGACATTCGTGAATAAACTCTTCTCGGGTCTTCCGCTCTCTCACCTTGGTTACAATCAAATTCCAATTCTTACTTGGAGCAAGACCGTCGTCTTTGTTAAAACTATTTTCCTCTAGTTTTACCTCAATGGCTGCCTTTACCAGATAGTCCCAAAAGCTATTGCCGCAGCACAGTAGTTTTGTGCCACTGAAGTCAATCTATAGCTATTGCGAATGCAAAGTTCTACTACAGCTGATTTCTCCGGGTAACCCAAACAGATACACCTCTTGTGTTCCTTGACACGGGTTTCCACCGTGCGTCCCACCTGGCCAATACACGCTGCTCCGCATTCACAGGGAATCCTGTAAACGCCAGCCATCCTGAGTCCCAGGTCATCTTTAAACCCCATAACCAATTACCTGCGTTTCCTTACGTGTTTGTGGGTAGTATTAATCGAGTATTTCTTCAGGATCCTGGCCATCCTTCCAGTAACCATGGAAATGCAGGGAAGACAGGCGGTAGCGATGCGTCTCTCCTCATTGTTAGGTTTCCCAGTTTTGCAATTGGCCCTTTTCGGGGCCCAATTGATTTCCTTCACCTTTGGAGCCACTCTGGTGAAGCCATTCATGAGGGTCTTGGGACGCAGCTTGTGAAGTTTCCCAGCATAGTTCCAAAAGTCTGATTCTCAGTGGCCACTCCTGCTCAGGTTTGTTATTACAGTTACAATTGCGAAGTCATATAGTCACACGGCAAGGAAACAGGCCACTCACATCAACCTGTCCATGCTGACTAAAATGTCACCTCACCTCGTTCGATATGCCCATACTTGACCCATATCCCTCTGAACCTTTTCTATCCATGAATCTGTCTAAAAGTCTCTTGGAATTGACTAACAAAGTGCCATTACCTTGGGTGGAAATTATCTGAAAATATTAATAATTAATTCTGCAGTCACTGAGCAGAAAAACCACGATTATTAAGAGGGCCTGACTCAGCCGTGATGCTTATTGAGGTGTGAATCCCTGACAGTCAAACGTAACTCCAGCCCTTGTCAATCTGGAGTCACACAACACACATGCTGCCCAGCCACACTATGTCTGTGCTGACCATTAAACACCCACTTATACAAACCTCACATTATCCTCTCACACATTCCGATCACCATTCTCCAGATTTTACCCCTCACCTACATATGGGAGGAGATTTACAGTGGGCCAGTTTTGTTGGCCGAACCTTAGGTGGCATCGAGGAGTGAGACAGAGCAGCTGGTCGAGTGGCGCCACAACAACAACCTCTCACTCAGCGTCAGCAAGCCAAAGGAAATAATGGTGGACTTCAGGAAGGGGAAGCCGGGAGAAGACCCACCGGTCCCCGTTGACGTGCCGGCAGCAGAAAGGGTGAGCAGCTTCACGTCAACATCTCAGAGGACGCATCCTGGGCCCAACACATTGATGCAATCACGAAGAGGGCAGGCCAGGGACTCCATTTGGAGTTGGAGGCAAGTCGGTGTGTCAGCAATGGCTTGAGCAAATTCGTTCAGATGTACGACGGAGAGCAGTATGACTGGCTGCATTACAGCCTAGTATGGAGCCTCCAATACAACATCACTAGAGGCTGCAGAGGGTTGTTGACTCAGCCAACTCCTTCGTGGGCACCACCCTCCCCACCATTGAGAATATCTTCAAAAGCAGTGCAGACTTCTCCTGTACTACCAACAAGTAGGAGGTACAAGAGGCTGAGTATCCGCACGCACCAATTCATAATAGCTTCTTTCTCTCTGCTATTAGAGTTATGAATAGTCCACAAACTCAGGGACACTATCTCATTATTCTTTTTTACACTATTTATTTTGTAATTTGTTGTGATTTTATATATTTGCACTTTAGTGCTGCCACAAAACAACAAAATTCACATCAGTGCTAACAAATTTGACTTTGATTAACCAACTGACCTTTGGGACGTCGGGAGGAATCTCGCTTAGCAATAGGGAGATCAGACAAGCCCCAGACCTCGAGGTCAGGATGGAACCCGCAGCTCTGGAGCTACCAGGCTCTGACTCTACCTGTTGGGCCGCAGTACCTCACCAAGAAGCCAAACGTGGAGTCACGCTACAGTGAGAGCACGTGCAAAGTTCCAAGTATCTGGCTGCATGTGGCTCCTGCTCCCAGGGAAGGCTGGCGTTTGCAGGCAAGTGTTTCCACATGGTCAGTGGCAAAGGTGGCAGCAGGAGGTAACATGCAAGGGTGTAAAATCTAACAGGTGCAATTTTTGAAGAACTGGTAGTTTTTTGTCCAATTAACAATGTGCACATACCATCCAAAGCAGACTTTTCTTCTGCATTTTTGTCCTCTTCAGCCAACATGACCTCCTCTAAAAGAAGCAGGAAAAGGAGGGCAAGTTATTTTCAATTTTAACATCCTTTCAAACAACGTAAAACTATCCAAACAACAAATTTATGGCTTCTATGAAAAATATTCCCTTTGAACTATCCACTGCACACTCCCTGTAGCTTGGTACCATCATGTTTTTCCTCCTTTCAGTCCCCATGAGGGTCCTTGACCCGAAACATTAACGTTGATTCTCCCTCCAAGGATCCTCACTCATGATCTGTCTTTATTTGATCAGTTCCACTCATCAAACAGACATTTTTCATCTGCACTTATCAGCATCTGTCATTTTAATATTTACATTTCTAGCTGAGCTACATTTTGTCTAACTGCATGTCAAAACATCTCTCGATGCAAATTACCTACTGAAGAGAAAATCTTTCTAAATCTCTTATACTTAATGCAAAATCCATGCACTGGATCAACAGCTTCATAAGACATTAAATTCCATTTACGGCAATTATATCTTCATTTTATTTAAAGTTACAGCACAGTAACAGGCTCCTCCGGCCCAGTGAGCCCACACTGCTCAATTACACCCATGTGACGAGTTAACCTACTACTCCGAACAGACAGCAGTGAAACTGTCGGGTCACTGGCGCTGTAATAGCCTTACGCTAATCGTGACGTGCCTTTGCATCATCTTCTATCGTACAAGTCAGGAACTCAGATAGTTCCAGTACCATGAGATACAGGGTGTTAGGATGGAAATCTGCAATTCAACAGGGCATGAAACGTCAAAGCTTTTACTACAGAGCTTTATATGCCCCTATGCAATTAGAAACATCTCTAAAATTGCCCTCAAGTACAATCATACCTAAATAAAAGCATTTAAGCTAAAAGAAATAACATGGTTCCCTGCAATTGGGCACCTAAATATTCCACTGGGTCAGAAGTGAGAACATTTTCTTTTCAAACCCCAATTTTATTTCAGCCATCATAGAAGTATTTGATGCATTACAAATGCATGGAGAGATTGTACTCCGGTATGAAAATCAGTAAAACCGCATTCAGATTCGAAATGTTGCCTTAAAAATTGCAGTTTACTTGTCCTTTAGTTTTTAATATTTTGAAAATAATCTGTCAACTTCATCAAGAGATTTAACAAATGAATTATGATGGGTTATGTGATTTAATTTTGCAGAAAATGTGCAATATTTCCCTTTGATCATTTGAAAGCTAAAATATATTTTATTTTATATAATGTAAATGATTTCCTAAAACTTTCTGATTTCTTTCACCAAACATAAAATGCAAGCGATTGTCCACAGGCTGTTGCATTTGTCACATGAAATATGTATTTTAACTGCAGCAACATGGAACAGGTTTTGTTAAATCAAACTGGAAAATGTATACAGTTTCTGTCTGAAATGTAACATGAGTTTTGATACCTTGCATGTGCAGCGAGACGGAAGAACTGAAATTGCATGGATCAGCATTTCAAATTGCACAGAAAACAGAAATGGTATAAAAACAAAATTCTATGTAAAACCAGGAACTGAGGTAGAAAAAAAATCAGTGGAGGGAGTGCAAACGTCCAAAAACAACATTTACACATTGGAAACAAACATTCACTCATTCCATAATGCTGTCATTTAAAAAAAATATATCCAATAGAAGTATTAAAACTATCCCAGACTGAAATGATAAACTTCAATTCTTGTAGCTCCTTATTCCAGTGTGAGACATCAAGGACTCACTACAATGAATTTAACAAAGTTGTCGATGTTATCTGATAGAATGCAGCATAATGCTTTGGAAAAGCTCCACGGGAGTAAAACTAAGCTGGGAAATTTAACCATGGACTTTCTTCACGCCAAGCCCATGAAAACAGTTTTGACCATTTCACAAGATTTGTGACTAACTGAGCTTCCTTAAAGATTCCAGACAAAATTAAACAGAGCAATACTAGGGAAAATGTATCATATTTCCTGGAAATTCCTCTTAAGTTAAGCCAGATCGGAAAACAAAAATCTCCATTGGACTTTTCATTATTACTTACAGGTATCAATAACATTGTTGCTTGTGTGGAAAGCTAAGGGTTTTCTTTTAATCTTTCCTGTCTTTTTGCTTTGGTCTAGATTCACTCTTTGCTACTGGACAAACTTTTGATTACTAATAAATAATGAATAGCTCCAAGCAACACACACAAAATGCTGGAGGAATTCAGCAGGCCAGGCAGCATCTGTGGAAAAGAGTAAGCAGTCGACATTTCAGGCCAAAACCCTTCATCAGGATTGGAAAGGAAGGGGTAAGCGGTCAGACCAAGAAGTAGGGGAGGAAGAAGTACAAGGTGGCAGGTGATTGGTGAACCCAGGAGAGGGGGAGGGGTGAAGTAAAGAGCTGGGAAGTTGAATGGTGGAAGAGATAAAAAGCTGGAGAAGGGGGAATCTGATAGGCGAGGACAGACAACCATGGAAGAAAGGGAAGGGGGAGGAGCACCAGAGGGAGATGATGAGCAGATAAGGAGATACGGTGTGAGAAGAAGTCATGGCCCAAAATGTCAAATGTTTCTTCATTTTCATAGATGCTGCCTAGCCTGCTGAGTTCCTCCAGCATTTTTGTGTGTTGTTTTGGATTTTCAGTATCTGCAGATTTTCTCATGTTTGTCAAAGGCCCCGATTTATTTTTGCATATTCCAATGTACCGTATTATTTGGGCTTCAACTTTTTTTGTTATTTTGTTTTTGGATTTCTTGATGACCACCAAGTTTTAGCAAATGTTGGTATTTTCCGTTATTAATAACTGTAACCACTCCATATCCAGCACATTCTTCTCCTTAACCTCCACTATCTCCAGCAGGATCCTACCACTAAACTCCTCTCCCTCCACCCTAATCTCCATAGTTTCCTCTCTACATGTCACCCTTGTCCAATTGTTCAATTCTTCCCCCCCCCCCCCAACCGATCTCCTCTTGTCACTTTCCCCTGCTTGCCAAGTGCAACACCTCCCCCTCACCACCATTCAGGCTCCGAACAGTCCCTGCAGGTAAGGCGACACTTTACCCGCGAGACTGTTGGGATCATCTGGTGTATGCAGAGTTCCTAGTGTGGCCTCCTCTACGTCAGTAAGACTCAACACAGTTTGTGGGAACCGCTCTGTCGAGCAGCTTCGCTTTGCCTTCCACAAAAGGCAGGTTCTCCCGGTGGCTATCAGTTTCAATTTAAATTCCAATTCCGATTCTGGCATGTCTGTCCATGCCTCCCCTCCCAGCACGACGAGGTCAAACTCAGGTTAGAGGAACATCTCCTATCTCATCTGGGTAGTCTCCAACCTGATGGCAGGAACATTGATTTCTCTAACTTCTGGTAATCTCTACCTCCTTCCACATTCTCCCTTTTTTCCTATTCCTCATTTTGGTTACCTTCTCACCCCTTCTCTTCTCCTCACCTGTCAATGACCTCCCTCTTCCCTTTCCTTTCCTCCTTCCCTTTCTTCCATCGTCCATTATTCTCTCCTGTTAGATCTTTCTTCATCAGCCCTTTACCACTTCCAGCTGTCCCTCCCAGCTTCTTACTTCATTCCCCCCCTCACCTGGTCTTGTTCATCACCTGCCAGTTTGTACTCCTTCCCCTCCCCTGACCTTCGTAGCCTGGTTTCTGCCCCGTTCCTTTCTAGTCCTGATGACGGATTGCAGCCCAAAATGTCAACTGTTTGCTCCCCTCCAAGGATACAGATCAACTTGCTGAATTCTTCCAACATGTTATGTGTGATCTCCAGCATCTGCAGAATCTCTTGTGTCATTGTATCTACTTGCAGTTTTGATATTAAATTTGGCAAAACTGAAGGTGATGATGAATAACTGATGCAGATTCAAACTTATCCTTTGCCATCTCTGTTTTCATTAAATGAGGTTTACTCTGCCAAGTGCTCCAGTAACATCTCAGGCTAACCAATTTCTTTATGTTGTCCTTTGCTTCCTTAGGTTTGTATACATTCAGCATGTCATCAGAAGCACTGATAAACTTCAATACTTACACAGTGGAGAGTATCCTAATGGGGTGCATTATGTCCTGGCATGCAAGCAAAATGCCCGGAATCAGAGAAAAAGCTACAGAGAGTGACGGGTGCAGCCCAGTCCATCACAGACTAAGCCCTTCCCACCATTAAGCACACTTACATGGAATTCTGCCAGAAGAAAGCATCATCCATCATCAAGGACGCCCACTACTCAGGCCACGCCCTCTTCGTGCTACTATGATCAGGCAGGAAGTATAGAAGCCTTGGGACACTATCAGGTTCAGGAACAGTTAATACCCTACAACTATCAAGCTCCTAAATCTGGGTGGAGAACTTCATCATGACTACCCTGAACTGATTCTTGAACTTACAGACTCACTTTCAAGGACTCTTTGCAACCCATGTTCTCAGTATTATTTTTATTTGTACAGTTTGTCTTGTTTTGCACATTAGTTGTTTGTCAGTCTTTGTCTGTTTATATATAGTTTTTCATAAAATTCTGTCGTATTACTTTTTCCCCATAAATGCCTGCAACAAAATGAACCTTAGTATATGTTAACTTTAATAATAAGTTTACTTTGAACTTTGATTAAGGAATGTGATCATTTAACTGTCGATACATAAAAACCATATTTCAAAAGCTGTATTCTTAAAAGATTATAAACTAATCATACACAAGGAGCTTCAATGATGCAAAAATATCCTCCAGAATTTTCAAGTTGGTCTTTGGTTATATTTAATTAGCTATGATCTGTAAAAACCGAGAAATGCAAATGTGCTTCCTTCTGTAACCAAAAGCAAACTGGGAAAAACGTGGGATCAGTTGAATTATTGACTTTCCTTGCTTTCTTCCCATCTCTTCTTCACTTCACCTAATAAGTTATATTACATAAACCTGGAAACCAGCAACTCTATTTCCACAAGTGTTCAGCACAAAGAAACCAGAAGCAATTTGCCACTAAGGCTCCTACAGACAACACAAGTCTGAGGATGTGAACTTGTGCACAGATTCAAACATTATCCATGTTCTCACCAGCTATATGGATCCAACGCAGGTACCTGTTGAATTCTTGTTCGACCTGCTGCTGTCTTCTCAGTTTGAGAAAAGCCCGTCTGTTCTCCACCCTTTCTCTTTCCTTTGCAAACTCACTGCAAAATAAAAGTAAAGTTGTTTCTTTTTTGTTTGTTTTGTGCTAAAAGAAAGTTAATTAGTTTCTTAAATTAATTAGTATGTTACAAAACAAAGGCAGAGAGATGGCCGTCACTTCAGGGTTTTGCTCACTAGTTGATCCCAAAAAGGATTTGAACAAAAAAAAAAGGAGCTGATCTTAATGTTGGGTTTCAGTTTTAAAATAAAAGTTTTAAAATAAAATTGAAAATGCTGACAACACTCAACAGCCAGGGACCATCTTCAGAAACAGAAACAGAGTCAGTATTTTAAGTTGAAGCCCTCTCATCTAGGAAAGAGAGAAAAAGTGTTTTAAGTTGGAGATGAAGATCCTAAGGAGCTGAGGACAGCTGTAACCAACCTTACTTGGCAAACCAGTGCTTAAGAGTCAAAAATCTCAGTGAGGACAAGGAATGCTTGTGTGTTGAACAACACAGTTGCAGGAACTGCTGATTTTATTAAGATTAGACATGACTTGCAAATGCAGACAGGGAGCAGCTGCCTGCAGGTAAAGGGAAGTAGCAATCTTTTAAAAGTGAAATACTGAGAGTTCAGGGCCGACGTGTTGCTGTAAAGGTGACGAGTGAATGCGGCAAGAGATAGGAAGAATTTGATAGGAAAATAATGGAACAGTATGGTTGGTACACATCACTGAAGATCTTCCTTCAGGAGCACAGAGTGTTGTGGGATGCTTAAAGGGCAAAGAAGGGCCATGAACTATCACTGGCTGATAAGATTAAGGAAAATCCCAAGTCATTTTATAAGGAACAAGATGGTAATCAGGGAAGGAGTGGGTTCTATTATGGACCAAAGGAGAAATCTATGTCTGGCACCAGAGCAAGTGGTAGGGTCTGACTGAATACCTTTCAGTTGTACTCACTGAGAAAGGCAATTGTATTCCCATTGTGATGGTGAGATTTAGAGCACGTTAAAATTAAAAAGGAGGTATAAGGTGTCTTAGTGAGTAAAAGGAGGGAATATTCCAGAATGCTAAGAGAGGAAATTGCTGGTACTCTGAACAAGATAAATGAGATAGCAGTTGACTGGAAGACAACAAATTCGGTCATTTATTTAAGTATGGCAGCAAAGATAATCTGGGTTACTACAATCCAATTAGTCAAACATCAGTGACAGGGATATTATTGGAAAAAAATTCTTAGCAACAACATTAATCCACCCTTAATTGGTCATGGATAGTCAGCAAGGGTTTTGTTGGTGAGAGATTCCGTCTGACGATCTTAATTGATTTTTTTTTTAAGAGGTTACTACATAAATTGATGAGGCAGTTGCCTGATGTGGTTTACATGGACTTCATTAAGGCCTCCAATAAATTCCCAAATGCAAGGAAGGCCAGAAGATTATAGCCCATGAGATGCAAAATGGATTGACACTTGACTTGGTTATTGAAGAAGATGATGGTATGCCAGTGATCATTGTTGGGACTCTGACTGTTTTCTGTATACATTACTGATATGGACTTGAATATACAAGGTATGACTAGTCAGTCTGTAAAAGAACCAACATTGGTGGTACTGTTGATATCGAGGAGGATAGTCTGAGGTTACAGAACACTGATGAACAGCAGGCAAATTGAGCAGGGCAATGACAGCTGGAATATAATCCTGGTAAATGTGAGCTGATGTACTTGGTGAGGGGTCTGGGTTCTAATGAGGGTTAGACATATACCCTGAATGGTAAGACCTAGGGAATATTTAGGAACAGAGGGACCTGATTGGAGAAGGAAAGCCTAGAGACAGGTGTCCATTCTCAATGCAACCACCAACTGAAGTACAATCACGCTAGACAGTCAGATCTTTTCATGTCTCAGATTCCTTGTGTTCACTTACTGCGCTTTCAGACAGACTAAAGGAGACGCCAGACATCCCAGTTTATTAAGTTCCAAACTGCCATCAGTAATGTCAAATGATCAGTTTGGTTTCAGCAAAACTATGAATAAAGGAAGTGGTTGTTGGTGGAAGATCAGCTGGTTGACTGGTTGAGAGTAAGTGTGAAGGTGTGATGGTTTTTTCTGCTTCAGATGAATGCTTTCTCCAGATGAACTAATGTTACTTTGTGTTAATGCTGTATGTGTCAGGAGAAAACAGACTAGGACTGAAGAATGACATAATATTTTTGTGGGAGCTGGGTAACTCAAGCAATTGATAAACTAGTTTTGGAAAGTTGAAAAAACTCAAAAACTGAAGTTGCAAGAAATCTGAAGTATAAAACAAAAAGATGCTCAATATGCTGGGTAGGTAAGGTAACAGAAATACTTTGACTTGAAACGTTAACTCCATTCCCAAGTCCACATTTGCTGCCTGGGCTGCTGAATACCTCTAATATTTTCTATCTTTAAAAGCCAAGGGATACTAAGACTGCAGGAAGTGGTTCTGACGATTCTGGACATCTTTCTTCTCCTTTCCAACTTCTCTTTTCTCATCTTCCTTTTTCTTCTAGTTTCTTGTGAGTATCTTTGAATTTGCTCATTTCTTGAGAAATTAGGTTTAGTTTATCCTCTTCCATTTTCATAGCACTTATGTCATCGTCCTCCTTCTTTTCCTTTTTCTTCTTTCTAGGATGTGCAGCTTGATTTTGGGAAGGTGCGTTGAGTTCACTGGAGTATTCCCTCATTAATCTTTCTGTTGCTCCCTTTCCAATCTGATCTCTCCCCTTGGTCTCCTCATCCACATCATCTGATCAATCTTCTTTATTTATAACTCCATTGACTCCTTTCTTTTTGGCCTTCCATTCGTCCAGCCGGGCTTTGGTCTTTGTGTCTACCTTTACAAGCAGCTTTTTACCTCCCACTTGAAATTCATGCAGTGACCTTAATGCATGCAAAGTAGCTTCCGGTTCTTTGTACTCACAAAAACTGAATTCTTGCAACTTTCCTGAAGCTCCTTGAACTCTGTCTCACCTTAAAACCAAGCCACATTCTACAAGTAACTGCCTGACTAGCATATCAGAACTTTTCTCAGATATGTTGCCTATAAAAACTGTTGTAGTCAGACCACTGCTTTCGTCACTTTCACAATTCTTCTGAGCAGCATGGTCCTTCCTTGGTCCAATGTGCTTTCCAAACTGAGGAGCAAAAGGTGACCCAAAACACCTATTTGCCCTTTTAGTTCACAGTTCATGGTGTACAGCATGGCAGTTGTGGCATGTCCTGTACCTTTCTCAAGTTGCTTTCAATTGACTCAGTTACAGAGATTGTGGCATGCAAATAGTGGATGATCTCCAATCAATTTGTAGTTGTCTCAGCCAAACACACCCCACAATGTTGTTCCTCCTGTTTTTACCACCTACAAGCTCAATGTGTTTTTTTGATTGTTGTATTTCACTGTCACGAACATCATTTCCACAGGAGTTATCCTTTCTCTAGTATAAGCTCTTAGTTGGCTATCAGTAGGCTTTAGTTCAGTATCAATGAAATGCCATTTCAATCTCATTTTGTGGAGTGATTGAAACAGCTGGGACAATGGCCAATTCCATTTTAATTAACTTCCCATTCATTTCTGGTGTAAGCCATATTGCATGTCTCTTGTTAGTTTGCACACTGTAAATCTCAAGACTATCTAGTCCTGTGTCACTCTCATCATTATCAGATTTTTCATCACCAGCATGAGATTAGTGCTCTTTTTGAAACTGAAACCCGACTTTTTATCTTTTTCTCTTCCCTGTGCAGTCCATTTATTTTTGTCTGCCCAACATGCTCTTTGTATGTGTCCTACTTGGTTGCATTTTCTGCAAGTTTCGACTTTAACCCTGCATTGGTCTGATATGTGTAACAACGGTAAAACAAATTGTTCAACCATGCAGGTTCCTTTTTAGACTTTGCAATTTTGTTCATGCTCACTTTCATTCTTAATTGCAACTCAATTGCGTCTCTCTCTGTGGTTTCCATTGATACAGCTACTTCAACTGTTCTTTTAAATGTAAGTTTGCTTCAATGAGGAGTTGTTTTAAATGCTTTCTTGTAACATTCCAGAAACTAAATGATCTCTCAGAGCATCATTAAGCCCATTACCAAACTGATATTGCTCAGAAAATGTCTTCAATTATAAGCTGAAGTTGACTCCCCTTCCATTTGATTCAGCTCATGAAACCTAAAGCTTTCTGCAATCAGCAATGGTTTTTATTCTAAATCTTCCTGCATTACTTTCACAAAAGCAGGAAAACTCATTTTGGCTGGTTTGAATGGAGCAGTTGAACTTCAAAGCAAACTCTATGCCTTTGTTCCCAATGCACACAAAACTAGCCCACTGCTGAGGGAGTGCAGCACTCTCAAGTGCCATGTTAAACTGAAGTTCCTCTCAAGTGAAAGCAGAAGATATACCACAAGGACGATTAAAGGAACTATCCTTTGTTAACTCATTACTCTTCATTAACATCACTGAAACAAGTGGTCTGATTCAGGTCAAATGTGCCTTTCCTGGTTTGTTACTACTAACCAGTTGCTGTATTTCCTACAGTTTTGAAAGTTCAGAAACGCTTGATTGGTTTTAAAGTACCTTGGGATGCTCTGAAGTTGTAGCTGGATATTTTTTAACCTAACAAAATTTAAACAACTTTTCTAAACTCTGCGCATTGTTTCTCACCCTTAATTAAAACTTTTGTTCACTCTCTTTAATTTACTTTCCCTGATATTTGCATTGTGTTAAATAATCTGGTTGGTCCTACTTTAGACCAAAGAACCATTGACCTTAAAACAAGGTGTCCAAGATGGTTCGAATGGGTATAAATGAGCAAAAGCAGGACAGAACCTTTATGAAGTGCAAATCTCCAAATTCTAGCATCTGCAGTCTTTGGTGTCCACGCAAAAGTGCTTCTTCCTCAAATAAGTTCAATCAAAGATTCATGAGCTTTACTTGTTGAGTTGTCATTTTAACCTCTACAATTCACTTAAGGCAACCTATGCAGATTAAAAGCTTGATATTGTTTCGGGTCGAGACCCTTCGTCAGGACTGAAGAAGGGTCTCAACCTGAAACGTTGACTGCTTCTTTCAACGGATGCTGCCTGACCTGCTGAGTTCATCCAGCTTTTTTGTACGTCTTGATTTGACCACAGCATCTGCAGTGTACTTTGTGTTTAAAAGCTTGATATTATTGAGCAAGGTCAACCTTCTGCAATTGTAAATGCAGGTCAGAATTAATTTCCCGCCCTTAAATATTCCCCCAGATAGAAAATACCTGTGTACTGCTTGTTTATGTTTGCAACAGTTTGAAGAAGCTCTACAAGCTAAACTTGGTTTATATAGACATTTCAAAAGCTTTTAAACATTAATATTAAAATGTACTAAGAACCTAACCAGTGAAATAAATAATAGTGATAAATGTTTTAATGTTTTATTTTAATGATTAAAAAAAATCAAACATTTTTAACTGTTGAAATAGTTACTTATTACGAATACTTGACTGTAATTCTAAACTCATTTTTCAACTGTGAAAATAAAGTTAATTACATTTCAAGAAATCAATATACAGTGGATTCTGGTTAACTGGGACACATCAGGGCGTGTACATTTTGGCCCAATTAAGCAAGCCACTGCCCCAATTAGCCAAAGTTTTAAGGAAATAGTTAAAGAGGCATTAAAAAAGGACAAACTACTACTTAACTAACAAATTGTGTATTTAAATGAAATGCAGAACATTTACTCAGCAGGTCGGGCAGCATCTGTTGAAATGAGCAGTCAATGTTTCGGGCTGAGACGGATCTTGGCTGGAAACGTTGACTGCTCATTTCAACGGATGCTGCCCGACCTGCTGAGTTCATCCAGATTGTTTGTACGTCTTGGTTTGACCACAGCATCTGCACTGTACTTTGTGTTTACATTAGAACATTATCGCTACTACTATAGTATTATAAAACTGTGTATTAGTTCCTAATAGTTGTCGATGGAGGAATTCAGCATACACTGTCTGTTATGTTTTGTTACTTCAAAATATTGAACTAATTCAAAGGAAGGCATGGGAGTCTGAAATGCTGGTCTAACTTCGTATTTATTTTAGGCAAGACACACACATATCATATGATAGCATGATGATCTAAACAATTAGTACATTTTTAATTAATTAAGTGAACAAGCATGCTTAATCAATTTATATATAAGATTACTTAAATATTATTGAAATACTAAATACACAAAACTCCTCCTCCCTGCTTATCTATAAACTTCAATGCAATGGAGAATGCATCACAACTATATACACAGTATACTCTACGATACAGCTACTATGTACAGACATCCACAGCATAGTAAATTTAAATTGTCCCATTCAGGCTTTAAGATTTAAATTGCTGAGAAGGCTTTCTTACTCTTGTGGGATAATGTCTTTCCTGACAAGGATGGGGTGGGTGCATCATACTGCTTGGCAGGTGATACTTGTGGCTGTGAACAATCTCAGTTTCTGGGACCTCCCCCGTGGTGGTTGTAGGAGTTGATTCTGGGACTGCAGGAAGAGGTTCTGACAGCACTGGGCACCTTTCTTCTCCTTCCTTTTTCTTCTTCTAGTTTGTGCATCTTGATCTTGGGAAGAGCCATTTAGTTCACTGGAGTATTCTCTCATTAATCCTTCTATTGCTTCTTTTACAATCTGATCTCTCCTCTTGGTTTCCTCGTCCACAACATCATCTGATGAATGTACTACTTGTCGACTGTACTTCTTCCTACAGATGCTGCCTGGCCTGCTGTGTTCCACCAGCATTTTGTGTGTGTTGCTTGTATTTCCAGCATCTGCAGATTTCCTCGTGTTTGCATCATCCGATGAGTCCTCTGTTTTTATATCTTCATTGATTCTCTTCATTTTGGCCTTCCATTCATCCAGCTGGGCTTTGGTCTTTGCATTTACAAGCTGTGTTTTTGTCTTGTCTTGCACTTGAAGTTCATGCAACAACCTTAATGCACACAGAGTAGAGTCTTGTTCTTTATACTCACAAAAGCTAATGCTTGCAACTTTCCTGAAGCTTGTTGAACTCTCTCCCAGCTTAAAACCAAGCTGCATTTCCCAAGTAACTGCCTGATTAACATAACAGAAGCTTTCTCAGATATGTTGCCTACAAAAACTGTTTTAGTCAGACCACTGCTTCTGTCACTTTTAGATTACTCTGAGCAGCATGGTCCTTCCTTGGTTCAATATGCCTTCGAACCAGAGGCTCAGGGGTTTGCATCAACACTAGTTTGTCTTCTATTTGGCAACAGCTCATGGTGTTCATCATGGAGACAGTTGTGGCATCTTCCAGTACCTTTCTTAAAGTCACTTTCAGCTGGTTTCATTGCAGGGGACGTGACTTGCAAATTGTGGATGGTTCTCCAATCAAGTTGTAGTTGGCTCAGCCAATCATGCTCACACAATGCTGCTCCTTCTGTTTTAACCACATAAAAGCTTAATCTGGTTTGTTAGTTGCTGTTATTCACACAGGAGTTATCCCTTCTCCAGTATAAGATCTTAGTTGGATATCTGCAGGCTTCAGTTTGGTATCTTTGAAATGCCATTCAAACTCATTTTGTGCAATGACTGAAACAGCTGAACTGGTGTCCAATTCCATTTTAATTCATTTGTCATTTACTTCTGGTATAAAGAATATATTGCTTGTCTATTGTTAGTTTTCACATAGTAAATCTCAAGGTCACACAATCCTGTGTCACTCTCATCAGCATCAGAGTTTTCATCAACAATGTTCCGATTAGTGCTCTTTTTGAAACCGCAACTTGACTTTTTATCTTTTCTCTTCTCTGTGCAGTCCATTTATTTTTATCTGCCCAACGTGCTCTTTGAATGAGCCCTGCTTTGTTGCATGTTCTCCAAGTTCCACCTTTAAACCTGCATTTGTTTGGTGTTTGTGAGACCCTGCCACAATGGTAACACAATTTACTCGGCCAGGCCGGTTTCTGTTCAGACATTGCAATTTCATTCACACTCACTTTCATTCCTGACTGCGACTCAACTGTCTCTCTGAATGTGGTTTCCATTGAAACAGCAAATTCCACTATTCTTCTGAAAGTAAGTTTTGCTTCAGTTAGGATCTGTTTGTGAATGCTTTCTTTAAAGGTTCCAAAAACTACATGATATCTTACTGTATCATTAAGCCCATTACTGAACTGGTAATGCTCAGACAACCCCTTCGATTCAGCCAGATATGCTGAAATGGACTCCCCTTCCTTTTGATACAGCTTATGAAACCTAAAGTGTTCGGCAATCAACAATGGCTTCAGTTCTAAGTGTTCCTGCATTACTTTTACAAAAGCACCAAAGGTCATTTTTGATGTTTTTATTTTTGGAGCAGCTAAACTTCGAAGGCAATGCAATACCAAAACATTTATCAAAATAGGCCAAGAACAAGAAATCTGCAGATACTGGAAATCACAAAATGCTACAAATGCTGGAGGAGCTCAGCAGGGCAGGCAGCGTCTATGGAAAAGAGTCAATAGTCGATGCTTCAGGGTGACACACTTCATCAGGGCTGACGGGTCTCAGCTCAAAACATCGACTATTTTCCATAGACGCTGCCTGACCTGCTGGGTTCCTCCAACATTTTGTGTGTATGGCAAAATAGGGACTCATTTTTCATTGGTTATTTCACTTGCTTCAAAATATTGTTTCAATAGTTCAGTATACATGAGTCAATTACCCGCTGTGAAATCGGACATCAATCTTTCCGATGTAGCCAGCCATTTCTGATTTTTTTCTAATGATTATTACTCACTCTCTATGAAGCCTGGAATTCTTCCTTGCACTTTATGAACCCATGAGCTTCTTCCATTTTCTGACTTTTTTTAAACTTGATCGTCTCCTCTCTTCCGAAGAAGATGTGTTGTGCTGCTGTTTTTTAACTCAACTGTCTGCATGTGCTGGGCTATGTATTTTACTCAATGCTCCTCACTGTGTTTATTTAAACTTGAATGTGCTGCTGCACTTTAACAGCTCGGTGGCCATCTCGGGTTCATTTTAAAAATACCTCGTCACCAATGTCAAGCTTTCTAACTTCAAAATATTAAACTAATTCTAACGAAGACATGGGAGGCCTAAATGCTGGTTTAACTATGTCTTTGTAAGTGAGGTACACACGTATCATGTGGTAACATGATGACATATGCAATTAACATATGTTTACATATAAACTGAAATTAATTAGTCAATGTCATCATCATGTAATTAATTATTTAAATGACTAAGAATGCTTAATCAACCCATATACTGGTATATACAGGATGACTCAAATATTATTGAAGTATTAAATACACAGCACTATTGCATTCTTTTGATTGACAATAAATGAACAAATCAGCACAGACTTGTGCACTGCAGATTACGGACTGCCTTCATACAATGCCATCGACGATTGCATCCTCCAATTCTTTATTTTCATTGTACCATTCAAGATGAATGCTGATATCTTCAGATTCTCCATAGCTCCCTAACTTGTTGAAGCAGTGAAATCTTTTCATTTTCACCCCCAGTCATTTCTTGCATCTCCAAGCCTGAGAGCTTGAAACTGCAGTGAGCAAAACAGTTCTGAATCATCTTACTATTTATTTCTTGCCAATGATCAGTGACAGAAATACACGCAACTAATGCTATTTAAAAACTATTTGTTCTAAGCACTGTGTAGTGTGTAACGGCCACCCAAGTGCACACGCCAGTTGGAAACTGTTCGTCAACAATCTCCTAACCCAATTAAGTGGCTTAGTGCACCAAATAAATGAAGGGAATCCCGATTATATACTTGGTTAGCTTTTCGTTCTTTAAGAGTTGGTCCAAGTAAGCAGCTGCCCTGATTAACTGGTGGCCCAATTAACCAGAATCCACCGTATTCTCATTGCAAAGAAAGTGGACAAATTGCATCCTGTGATGCTGCTCAGTAATATTTGTTCATGTGACATCTGTTAATGTGCAACTGAGTTTGAGCAAAAACCTGAAAAATAAAGTCTCTTCGGGCAAAAATAAAATTAGATCTTCAAGTGCTGCCCCAGCGTAGATTCTCAATTACATGTGAACCAGTAGCTTTACTTCGGAACCAACAGTTGGAGTACCTTTTTAAAGCAGCTTTAAATGCACTTTACTGAGTTGCATTCAAGCAAACACTTTGCTGAGCAGTTCACAATTTGTTTAAATGCTCAAAAATTGTAATAATAGTTCAGTGTATTGTGAAATTACTTTGTGAAGCATTTGATAAATGCGATTGACAGATGCCATCTTTAATAACACAATCTGAAGGTGTGTACATTTGAAAGTCTGTTTTAAGACTATTAAATGGACACTTGACCTTCACAATCTATCTCGTAATGATCCTACAGCATATTGTCTACTTGCACTGTGCTTTCTCTGCAGCTGTTTTGCTTTATTCTTCTTGTTTTCCCTCAGTGGACTGAGTAATAATCCCCTCTGTATGAACAGTACAGAGCAAGACAAGCTTTTCACTCTATTTTGGCACATGTGACAATGATAAACCAACTCCAATTCATGAGCATGGCATGGCTTGGGAACTTTGGAAGGGAAAATTTCACTGATCACTGTAGAGAATCCACAGGTGCTAACAGGTATGAGGCAACATGGGCTAATATACAAAAGAAACTTTCCCAAGGTAGAGGAAAAACTGAAGTCCCAGAAGCTGTGGCTAGTGCCTTTTTAAAGCAGCTTTAACTGCACTTAAAAATATCTCATCGCCAATGTCATACTTTCTAACTTCAAAATCTTAAACTAATTCTAACGAAGACATGGGCATCCTAAATGTTGGTTTAACTTCGTTTTTGCTTTAAGCGAGGTGTGCACATATCACGTGGTAGCTGTGGGTCCCACAGTTCTGGTGGAATCTGCAGAGAAACTATCTCTGTCAGGCACATTGATGTCTTGCTCAATAACTGGGCCACCCACAACGGAAATGTTATTAGGGAGAGGATGGAGAATGCAGAACAAATTCCGCTCACAGAAAGCCCTAACTGCTGTCTAAAATGCACCAGTTATCTAAACTGTGAATACACTTGAATGCTTCTTGAATACACTTAAATGCATATTAGATGCAGTAAAACATTTAAAAATTATTAGGAGCACAAAACACATAAAACCATTTAACTAAATTCAAATACAGGTCGGCCACCTCAAACCCAGCAATCAGTAATCTGGTTCCACTGCTGGTTTGGACATAATTTTCACCAGCCTAATTTTAAATCTCCCGCGTCGCCGTGCCAACCCATTGCCACTGTTTTGGTGGCCCATTAGCAGAATCAGCTGTTGGCACAGTCTTTAAAAGAAGCTGTGTTATTCTGCAATTATTTTCATAACCTCATCTAGCCCCAGTCATGTCTTCATTGAATAAAGGAAGTGCTTCTCGTGGTGTAAAGCACAAACACCATACGTTATCTATACAAGATAAGGTGAAAGTTCTGAGAAAATTCCACAGTGGTGTGTCTGTGAAAAGCACATGCAATTGTATAACATTGGTTTGTCCACGGTTTATGATATAACAAAACAAAAAGAAAAGTTGCTCCAGTTTTTTGCTGACAATGAGTTCTATATTCTAAATGTTGCGATTGAATCCGGATCTACCACTTCTGCTGACAGCTCCACCACCCTCTAACAAAGAAAGTTCCCTTCAGGTTCCCTGTAAGTATTTCACCTTTCACCTATGACCTCTAGTTCTAGTCTCACCTATCCTCTGGGGGGAAAGCCTGCTTGTATTTACCTTATCTATACCACTCATAAATTGTATACTTCTGTAATACACATATCCTTCATTCTCCTAAACTCCAGTGATGAACCCCTAACCAATTCAACTTTTCCCTTCAACTCAGGTCCTTAAATCCCAACAACATCCTTGTAAATTTTCTTCGCACTCTTTTAAGCTTATTGATATCTTTCCTCTAAGTAGGTGACCAGGACTGTACACAATACTCTAATTTCAGCCTCACCAATGTCTTCAACATAACAACACAGCCTCTGTAGCAGGGTGGCCAGTGTGCCAAAAGCTATCTTTATGACCCTATTTCAGGATCACGATGCTACTTTCAAGGAATTATGGATCTGTATTTCTGGGTCCCTTTGTTCTACTGCACACTTCAGTGCTCTGCCATTCACTTTGACGCCAATACAAAAGTGATCACGGCCAATGTATATTGGACATTCTTGTTCAATACTATCTTCAGTCTAACTCTGTTAGGAAGCACAGTTCTTATCACTGTATGAATTGCAGTGACTGTTCTATTTGTTAAGTAAATTATTAACTAATAAAGCCACCATCTCTAAACCTTGGTAGTGTGCCTTAGTGGAGAATTACCGGGCATTAATGCTTACGTTGTCCCACAGTGTGGAGCTTAAATGCAGACTAAAAAACTACAAGGGCAACTGTCAGAAAACAGCTGAAAAGTCTTGGCCTGTAATATCAACTGTACTTCTTTCTACAGATGATGTCTGGTCTGCTGCGTTCCTCCACCATTTTGTATGTGTTGCTTGGATTTCCAGCATCTGCAGATTTTCTCTGGCTTGTGATTGCAAAGACAAATCTTAATTTTAATTTTGATGAGGAATCTCATTGACAGGGGTGTGAAAACTACATGTACTGTTGCCTTTTACAGTGCATAAATCAACAAGTTCTTTCACTTAAACAACACCTTTTTATGCAGCAAAGGAATCAAGGAGCTTTAAAGTCCCAACGTGGACATCCTTGCATATCTGCTATATGTCCACCCATTCTGATTCTCTACATTCTCCTCAGAACTCAACTCAGCTTTGTCTCTTCAACTATAAGTTGGAGACGTTTTGCTTGGCATCATTTATTGGGACTGTGAACATTGGGACTTCAGCTCTTATTTATCACCACTTTAGTCACTAGTCAAAGGCTAGTCATAAAAATGACCCGTTGATTCCTATTCTCTTTGCTCTTCCCATTAACTAACCCGTTCACTTAGCCTCTCCGTATTCCCATTTGACTCTCTCCATCTGCTAGTTACCATGTTTCTGATGGAGGGAGAAGATTCACCACCATGCACTATTTGAATACCTCTTTACATCTTCCTTTAGTTTTAATACAATGTCATTTTTTCTAATCATTCCACTCTTTCTGGTCCTGCTCTGTTCCCATTTCAATGTCATGAAGAACTACCACGGTTCTCCAGTTGAGTTAGTGAGTCCAGCCAGTTGTTTATAACGGATCAAAATAGTATTTGCATACAACCATTCCATATGTGAGACCGTTAAAGAGTTTCATCTACAATGAAGGTTGAAAATGCTGGAATAGTGGCCCATAGAGCTAAGGGTCAATGTGATCTCTTTGCAGGGTGAATATCTCCAGCAATTCCTGTTTTTATTTCAGATCTCCAAAAATTTTTTGCTTTTTGAAGGCTTGCCTCCTTCAGTGATCTTGTGATCACGTAATCATGGATCTCTCCACTTCCATACAACAAAAAAAATGTACATTTATCTCACTCCTGCACATTTTTCTCTTCAAAATCTCACTAACCCTGAGACTGCCCATTTGCACTGGCCTGCATTGTCTCTGATCCTCCTCCTCGCTCTTTCAATTTCAAGTTTAGAGTCTTCAAATTTTGTGCCTCAAAATTGAGCTGTGTACTCCCAAAACCAAGGTGATCAATCCATATCACAAAATGCACTGGTCCTAATACAGAGCTTCTGGCTGAAGGAGTAGGTGTGAGGTGACCACTAACAATTCCCCCAGCGTCAGATGAACAATAACTTACTTTCTGCATTTTGCCTACTTATTGGATTTCTATTGACTGTGTCACAACACACCAATGGATGATGAATCACATTTGGCACAGAAGTATTGTCATATATGTATGAAGCATGTTTGAAAGTCAATAGGTATTGTTGCTATCTGGGCTGCATTTGTCAAGCAGGTCAAGCCTGCCAAGTCTGTATGAATTCCCGTGGACCAAAATATTTCTTCAGAAATCCTACAACACTTATCAAAGTCCCGTAGCCAATTGCATTTATTTGTGACACAGTACAGTTACTATGCCGCTTCACAGCTCTACTACCCTGGCCTCAATCGGCTGCCCGTGCGGAGTTTGCACATCCTCTCCCTGAGTGCCTGGGTTTCCTCCGGCTGTTCTGCTTTAATCCCACATCCCCAAGACACGAGGGCTGGTGGGTGAGGTGGCCACTGTGACTGCTCCTCATGTGTAGGTGTGTGGTGGAGCCTCAGACAGCTGATGGGAATGTGGGGGGAATAAAATGGTATTAGTGCGATTGATTAACAGGATGTCCATCGGGGACAGTTAGATTTGTGCAGCTCTGTTGAGCGTTCAAAGGTGGCAGCTGAGTCCAGGTTGTGAGCGACACGGACGTCCAGAACAAGGACGTGAGCAAACAGACAGAGGAGTTCAGCAGGTTCAGCAACACCAGTAGGAAGGAAGGAATTGACATTTTAAGTCGAGAACCTACATTGAGACTTGGCAGCTGGCCCCGAGCCTGACATCCTGGTCTTGGCTCAGCTACCCCAGTGCCATTCCACCTCCCTACCCCCCGACTCTTCATCAGTAATGAACTCAATGGTGGGGTGAATGGGGATGAGTGCTGTATTAGATGGGTGGCTGATAACTCGGTAGGCCAAAGGATCCATTTCTGAGCTGTTTGACTCACACAGTCAAAGAACAATAAACCTCACCCTGTTACCTAGACTGTTGGAGAGCAAGACTGAAACCTGTCTGCTCACTCATATATTTCTGACTTAGAATTAACTAACTGGCAAAGTGCCAAACTATACCATTAAATGAACTCTGAGCTGGAGCTGGACTGAAAACTCATGACGATTGCTTCCATCTGTCGAAACAAAACGGTTTAGAGACTTCGTCAAATTGCAGGGCTGATTGGTTGAAGGTAGACGGATGAGATGATCGAAATGAATAAGAAGCTATTTTGAACAGCTTTCTGATCAAAATTTTCAACAAAATTTGAAATCAAGTCCTTGACAAGATGCCACATGGGGGAGCTAATCAAAAAGTCCAAGAAGCTGTGGCAAGCTGGATCAGATATCCCTTCAAAAGCAGGAGGCAAACTGGAATGACATGAGAAAGAGGGTGCAGAGGAATATTGATTTATTTATTTAGAGATACAGCATGGATGAGGCCTTTCCAGCCACTTGAGCCACACTGCCAGGCAACATGGAATTTAACCCTAAACTAATCATGTGACAGCTTACAATCACCAAGTAACCTACTGACTGTCAGGTCTTTGGACCGTGGCAGGCAACTGGAGGATGCAGAGGAAACCAGCACATTCCATTGGGAGAACGTATAGACTCCTTACAGATGATGTTGGATTTGAACTCCAAACTCCGACGGCCCAGGCTGTAATAGTGTCACACTAACCGGCACGCTACTGTGGGAAAGGTATTGCAGGATTGGCCGGAGAGTCAAGATAGTATCGATGGGCCGAACGGCCTCCTCCCTGACTGCTTCTCTTCCCACAGCTGCTGACTGATCTGTGCCGTTTTTCCAGAATCTGCTGTTTTTATTTTAGATTTCCCATTTTAAATTTAAATTTTTCATGAATGGTCTCCTTTGTTGTGTGAAGGAATATAAAAATATGAGTATTGGTTGGTGTGACATGACTGGAAGGCAATTATCATCAGGCTTGTAAGGGTTCAGGGCTCAGTGCTCAGACCTTTGACCCTCGTAAGATCTCTGCCAGTGATATACATAATGGCCAGTGATGGTACAGGAAGTGAACATATGATTGACTGTGAGGGGAAAGCTTCAGACTGCAGGGAAATTTATCAATAACTTGATCAGTTAGGCAGAAAACTGGCAAGTGGAATATAATTCAGAAAACCATGAGGTACGGCATTTGGAGAGGCACAACAAGTCCCACAAACAGATCCCACAACTCTCTGGATAGTGCCATTTCATGCTCCATTTGTCTAAGGGACTTACCTGCAGAAACTGGTCACTCAAACAAGCTATAACAATGACATTTATTAAAATTGGTATTTCAAAAGGAAAAGGCAAAAGGGAGTGGAGTGGAGTGGAGGAACAGCAAGACCTTGGGGGGGTTTATTTTGAGCAAACTTGTTTTAATCAAAAGATACTAGAAGGAAGGTTTTTGGCACTTGCTACTACAAAAGGACTTAATTTCCACTTATCACGCTGAGATGTAGTCGATGAATGAAACAAGAGTTCAAAGTTGGTGCAGTAGTAACATTCTGCAGATGAAGAATGACAGATTGAAAGAAAAGTACCTCTTCTAAATTATAAGCCCTTTACTAAAGAATTCCTTGGAACCAGCCAAGGCCTTACAACTTGCTTGTCATACTAAGGTCACTCCAAATTTATGAGTCAATCCCAAGCTATAAAATATGAAACCTGAAATCTATTCAATAAAGTGCCACATCGGAGTTGCTGCAAAGCTAAACTTTGTATTCAACTTTGATACATGAGTTGTGACCTGATTTTATCATATGTTTACATAATTTGCCAATCCATCAGCCTTTACTTGTCTCTTACCCTCCACAGGACACAGAGCTATATCTATAAATCATTCATCGGTTCAAAATTATGCACTGTTGGAGTCATATAGTCAGAGAAAAGTACAACAAAAACAGGCCCTTTGGCCTATCTAGACTGTGCCAAACCATTTAAACTGCCTACTCCCATCGATCTGCACTGAGACCATAGCCCTCCATACCCCTACAATTCACATACCTATCTAAACTTCTCTTAACATTGAAATCAAGCTTGCATGCACCACCATATTAGCAGCTCATTCCACACTGTCACAACCCTCTCAGTGAAGAAGTTTCCCCTCATATTCCCCTTAAACTTTTCACCTTTTTCCCTTAACCCATGACCTCTGGTTGTAGACCAACACAGCCACAGTGGAAAAAAGCCTGTTTGCATTTACCCTATCTACACCTCTCATAATTTTAAATACCTCTACCAAATCTCCTCTCAATCTTCTACGTTCCAAGGAATAAAGTTTTAAGCAATTCAACCTTTCCTCATAACTCAGGTTCTCCAGACATGGCAACATCCTTGTACATTTTTCATCTATGCTTTCAGCCTTATTTACAGCTTTCCTGTAGGTAGGTGACCAAACCTACAGACAATACTCCAACTTTAACATAATATCCCATCTCCTGTACTCAGTACTTTGATTTATGAAGGCCAATGTGCCAAAACCTTTCTTTATAATCCTATCTACACGTGACAGCACTTTCAATGAATTATGGACCTGTATCCCTTGATCCACTTGTTCCACTACACTCCTCAGTGCCCTACCGTTCACTGTGTAAGCCTACCCTGGTTGATCTCACCAAAGTGCAACACCTTGCACTTGTCTGTAATAAATTCCATCTGCCCATTTTTCAGAACCATTTTTCAAGCTGGTCCAGATCCAATTGCAAACCATAATAGCCTTCCCAATCTTGGTGTCATCTGCAAATTTGCTGATCCAATTAACTACATTATCATCCAGATCATTGATATCGATGTCAAACACAACGGACCCAGCAGCAATCCCTGCAGTACTTCACTAGTCACAGGCCTCCAGTCAGTGAGACAGCCATCTACTACCACTCTCTGGTTTCTCCCACAAAGCCAACATCTAATCATTTTAAAACTTCATTTTCAATACCGAGCGACTGAACCTTTTTGACAAACCTCCCATGTGAGACTTTGTAAAATGCCTTGCTAAAGTCCATGTAGACAATATCCACTGACTTGCCTTCATCAACTTTCCTGGTAACTTTCTTGAAAAACTCCATGAAATAGTTTAGACATGACCTAACACACACAATGCCATGTTGATTATACTTATCCAATTCATGTCCATCCAAATACTTATATATCCCGTCCCTCAGAATACCTTCCAGTAATTTTCCAACTACTGATGTCAGGCTCACCAGCCTATAATTTCCTGGTTTATTTTTAGAGCTTTTCTTGACAATGGAACAACATTTGCTATCCTCCAACCTTCTGGAACCTCACCTGCCACCACGGATAATTTAAATATCTCTGTTTCTGCTATGGCTCTGGCAATTATTGCACTTCTCTCAGGCAGGGTCTGAGGGAAACCTTGTCAGGCCCTGGGGATTTATCCACCATAATTTGCCTCAGGACAGCAAACACCTCCTCCTCTATAATCAGTATAAGGTCCATGAAGTTGTGTTGCTTTGCCTCACTTCTATAGACTCTGTGTTCTTCTCCTGAGTAAATACAGATGCAGAACATTTATTTAAGATCTCCCCCACTTCTTTTAGCTCCACACATAGATTACCATTCTGATCATCCAGAGGACCAATTTTGTCCATTGCAGTCCTTTTGCTCTTAACATATTTGTTGAGACCCTTAGGATTCTCTTTCATGTTGTCCGCTAGGGCAACCTCATGCCTTCGTTTAGTCCTCCTGACTTCTTTCGTAAGTGTTCTCTTGGATTTCTTATACTCCATAAGCACTCCATTTGTTCCTACTTGCTTATACCTGTTATGCACCTCTTTTTTTTTCTTAACCAGGGCCTCAATGTCTCTTGAAAACTAAGGTTTCCTACACTTGTTATTTTTACCTTTTATTCTGACAGACCCATTCAAGCTTTGTACTCTCAAAATTAGAAGGCCTCTGTCAGTACCTCCAGTTGAACCGTCTTTTTGTGTGTTTCCCCCTAGCCATCAGTCTATGATTTTGTATTGCCATGTGCTTGTTTATTTTCATGCCGCACATGCTCCTGACACGTTCCTGCTCTACTCCGGCCCCTGTGTCACTGAGTACTCCATCTCTCACCTGTTTCTCATTATTACCTGTATTGCTGCCACCTGTGTCTCATTGTGCTCCACCTATCATCTGCCTCTCTGTTTATTGCTCAGTGTATTTCAGTCCTGTGTTTTCACCTGTTTGTTGCCAGATTGTGCCAGTGATTTTCCTGAGCCTTTCCAGCATTCGTATCTGTACTCTGTCCGTCTGAATAGCGACTCTACCTGTTTCCCGGTTCTGGTTTTTGGATTTCTCTGGATGTTTTGATCTCTGCCTGAACTTTGACGCTGACCTTGTTTGCACCTCGGGATTTGTACAGCACTGGGTCTGCGACTGGATCCCTGATCCAGCATCCTGACAGCCTCCCACTTACCAAGGACACTTTTGCCAGAAAACAGACTGTCCCAATCCAAGTCCTAACTGATCATCAAAATTGGTCTTTGTCCAGTTTAGAATTCCAACCAGAAAACCAGAACTCTTGTTTTTACATATTTCCTTTGAAACGAATGGCACTATGATCACCACATGCAAAGTGTTCCCCTGCACAAACTTCTGTCACCTGCCCTGCCTCAATCCCTGTTAGCAGATCAAGTATCACACACTCTCTCATTTAGATTTCTACATACTGATTAAGGAAACTTTCCTGAACATATTTGACAAACTCTATTCCAACCAGTCCTTTTACAGTGTGGGAGTCCCAGTCAACATGCATAAAGGTAAAATCACCTACGATAACAACCTCACGTTTCTTGCAACAGTCTGCAATCTCTCTGTGAATTTGTTCCTCTAAATCCCTAGGACTGTTGGGTGGTGTGTACTACAGCCCCAGTAACGTGGTCATACCTTTCTTATTTCTCAGTTTCACTCATAGCGCTTAGCCTCAAAGAGCTAAGGCCTCAAAATCCCCACTCTAACTCGGTCCACTCTAATGACAGCTGCTCCCACAATGGCCACGCTGTTTGCCCCTGCCTTACTTTAAGTTGTTCTTGCCAATCAATCCTGAATGCTAATTGGTCATTGCCGAAATCCTCAAACTGCCCTGAGTCACTCCTTTTCGAGTCAGTTGCTGAACCTGAGTGAACTTAAGCTTCCCATCTCCAAATGGGCCCTGCTCAAACCCTTCTTTCTCATGTCCAGGAAACATCCTCAGGGAACAGCACCTCTGGCTACTACATAGGGAAGGCCAAGATGGAGACCTTTCCATCTTTGTTGGGCGTGTTTGAGGTGACTGAAGACTGGAGGATGATTAATGTTGTTCTTTTATCGTCAATCAGTGTTAGTGAAATCATTGGAGAATAGCCTATGATACAGGATCATTTGGAAAGGCAGAACTGTTCAGGGAGAGTGAGCTGATTTTGTCCAGGAGAAATCCTGTTCCACTGAATCGATTGTCTTTTTCTGAGGAGGAAACTAATAAAGTTGTGGGTGGTGGGCTGGAGATATATCTCTACGAAAGGAGGTATAAGGAGCTCCTTCCCTCCACTAGCCTGCAGGACCCCTTGGACAATGTGTAGCACTTGCTTAGCCCCTCCATTGGGGTCACGTGAAGCCATGGGAGTAGGTGGTGGATGGTCGTATGAGCAGCCGGTGCATATCACAAGTCCTGGTTATGCGACCACTGATGCCGGGCGGACAATCACTGAAGAGTATTGATAATGGCTGGGGTCACTCGTCTTGTAAAGACACTGCCCAGAAGAAGGCAATGACAAATCACGGGTGTAGAAAAATTTGCCAAGAACAATCATGGTCATAGAAAGATCATGATCGCCCATATCATACAACACACCACATAACAAACTAATGAACTAATAAGGTCAATGAAGGCAGGGATGGTTGATGTTTACATGTGAAGTATTGTCGGCTAGCTCAGAAGATTAAGGCACATGACCAGCTGGCAAATCGAATCTAAAATTTGCTTGGTGACAGGAGGCAGAGGATGGTGGTGGAAAGATACCTTTCTGATTGGAAGTCCGTGATGTGTGCACCTCCACTATGTCAAGATGCTTGTTCTTTGTGAGACATTACAACATTTGAATGTAAGTGCTGGAGGTATGATTAATAAGTTTGCAGATTACATGAAAACTGGTGGTGCTGTGGTTAGTGAATAAGGTTGCTTAAGGCTACAGCAGATCTGATGGGAAATTGCATGAAATGTCGGCATATGGAATTTACTCCCGACAAGTGTGGGTCATGCATTCTGTGATAGCTAATAATGGTAGCACATATACGGTAAATAGTAGGCACTAAGGAATATTGATGAACAGTGGGACATTAGGGTTCATCCATCGTTGCCTGAAAGTGGAAACAAAAGTCGATAAGATCATGAAGAAGCATATGGCATGAGGTAGGGTGTAGGATATAAGAGTTGGGACATCATGTTGAAACTTTACTAAGTACTTGTTAGGCCAGATGTGGAGTTTTGTTTGCAGGTCTTGTCTTTGCATTTTAGGAAAGATACGACTGCACTAGAGAGAGGACAGAGATTTACCAAAACGGTGCTTGGATTGGAGGATTCTAGTTATAGAAAGAAATTGGATAAACTGGGCTTGGTTTCTCCAGACTAAAGGAGGCTGAGGGATGACATGTTGTATGACAATCAGAATCTTTCCTCCATGGTAGAGGTATTAAAAGGTATTAAAGTGAGTGCAAAGAGTTATAAAGTAGAGTTCAGGTATATTTTTCTTTTACACAGAGAATGGTTGACATTTGGAACTCACTGCCAAGGGGACGTAGTGGAATTGGATAAATCACAATGCTTAAGAGGCTTTTCGACAGGCACTTGTTCAGGTAAAGCATGGAAAGATACAGACCTAGTGTATGTATAAATGGGTATAGTGCAGACGGGCAAAAAGATCAATATGGATATAATGAATTGTAGGGCTATTTCTGTGCTATACAACCCTATGTCTCTCTGACACTACATTCTCATTGATACTTTGTGGAACGTTTGCATTCAGAAATACAGCACTCTCCTGGTAATAAGAACAGATGGAAAACACAAGAGAACTGGATTTAATTCTGATTATCTGCATTTAGGACAGATATAAAGGTCCTGGAGAGGATGCAGAAGAATTGAGGGATCTCAGGACAGAGATTAGGCGAGAGAGGCACGGAGGTATCTTCTTCGAACAAAGGTGACTGAGGGGAGAATTGAAAGAAGTGTACAATGTCACGATTGGTTTAAACAGGGTGACCAGAGGGAAGTTCCTGGACCAAGGACCCCGTGATGCGTATTTACCGAAGACACAAGAGAGTGCCGATACTGGAATCTGGAACAATGAGCAATCTACAGGAGGAACTCAGTGGACCAAACATCAGGGTGGCAACAAATTGTTGACATCTCAGGTTGAAATCCTGCAGTAGTGTCCTACACTTTAATAACTCCAGATCACAATCCTGCTCTTTGGACTTGTACTTTCTCTAGATTCAAAGATTTAAAGTATATTTATTATCAAAGAATTATAAATTATATAACCTAGAGATTTGTCTGCTTACAGGCCCACAATTCCAGTCTTTTAAATAACCTACTCCTTTCATTTTTGCCCAAAACTTCTATTATTTTAGTCATTCTACACTTTACCACCCCCATTTTGTTCTCTTCTCCCTTCCCACCTCTCTCTACATTTCAAAATTGCAAATTTTATCTTAGTCTGCTCAAATGTCAATGACCTGGAATCCCATCTGTTTCCCTTTCACCCCATGATCTTAACCTCCTAGGTATCATTGTGCATTTTCTGTTTTTATTTTAGATTTGCAATACCTTACTTTTGTAAGATTCATTGTAAAATCATAAGTTCTTGTTATTTGCATTACATTTTACGAAGAGATCTATTATGAAGTATTCGCAATTCACCTCGTCATTCCTTTCCAAGGACCCTAGTTCTGCAGGTGGATGTTGAGGCTGCCCTGTTTTATCGGCTGAATCGAGTCAGTCAAAACAAGATGATGTTGTTGGAGGAACTTAGAAGCTGATAGGAAATTTTTTTGTGTTACATCATTGTCTGGAATTGTAAGGTAGATGGAAAATCATCGACCTACTTTAGAAGGTGAGCAATATTTGAAATCACTGATCATCTTCAATAGAGAAGAATTTGCACACTTTAGATTTAAGTGTAAATAATTCCTTCATTAATACATTTAGATTACAGAAGAATCATTACAAATAACAAAAGTTATTGTGTACTCTCTAACCATCGCAGGTAACCATCTCAATTAAATAGACCCTGATTCTCAAGTATATTTAAGCTTGAGTTGAATCTGAAGGGCTTTTTTCATGACACTTCAAAAGTCCTGATTGTGTGTCACTCATTGAAGACGGTTTCTATAGATACACTCTTTCTCCAAAACTACAGTCAGGCTTTTAACCATGATATTTCTAATATCATTTTTAAAAGCCGCCTTTGCAGCAACAATTTAAGGTTTGACACAGTAAAGGCTTAATGACATGTTTACATTTATTTCTGCCTGTTAAGACATTCAGATTCGCTGGGGAAAGATAGTGGAAAACATCAACACCATCTGGAACCTCAGATAAATGCAATGCCCGAGGCAGAAGCTACAGTGACTTATTCCTCAATTTCATATTTGGAGTGTTGTAACCAACTACGGTTCCCTATTTGTACTCTGAGGAGCTTAAACACCTGTTTCAACTACACTCTCTGTATCAGTAATATGGACACAGAGCACAGCTCAGGCATCTCAAGCTGGGAAACCTCAAGGCTAAAAAAATTTTTTGTAGTTTGCATGGAATTTTATATTTTCACTAATATCACATATACTTTTTAAACTCCATCACCTGACCAGTATTGCCCTACTATAAATGTGCTTCCCTAACGTTTCCCTTCTTCCAAAATAAATAGAGGTGTCAAGAAAAAATATTGGCTTAGTTATTTTCAAAGATACGTTGCAATTCCTTGTTGACCACCACCAATTACCAATAGAACATATCAAACCAACACTTCTCTCTTGGTTGATCATACAGGATAGAACAGGACCTTCATCTCCCTATGTCTTTGCCCATCTACACTCATCACATCTGTCTGTTTTAGGGTCATCTCTGTCCACACTCTGCCGATTCAAGTGCCTGTATAAATGCAGAAAAAAGGGAGAATCTACAGATGCTGGAAATCCAAGAAACATGCACAGGATGCTGGAGGAACTCAGCAGGCCAGGCAGCATCTACGTAAAAGAGTGAACAGTCGGCACCTCGAGCCGAAACATCAACGGCACTCTTTTCCATAGACGCTGCCTGGCCTGCTGGGTTCCTGCAGCGTTTTGGGTGTTTTGCCTGTCTTAATGCCTTGTAATTGTACTGAATCAGATCCCACCACCTCCTCTCCCAACTTGTTTCAGGTACCAATCTTACTTTGCGTTAAAAAAAACTTACCCCTCAAAATTCCTTCCTTTTATCTTAAATTTATGACCTTTTGATTTTGATCCTCCTACCATGGGTATCAACTATCTGTGCTCTTTCAATTTTACACACCTTTGCCAGGACACCCCTCAGCCTCTATCACTTCTGGGGAAACAGGCCCAGCCTATCTGATCTCTCTCCCCCACCCCCACCCCCACCCCATGATGAAATTCCTCACCAAAGACCGCACTTTCACCTTAAAATCAGCATTCATTTGCAGAAAAGACACTCCTGCTACACCTCCCTCTCTTTTTATATCAATTTACAGTTGATTACCAATAAAACAATACACACAACATTGATTGCACATTAAAGCAGTCCATTGTAATCTGATTTAGCTTACACTTACATTAATTGTGCTGTGTTGGCAGAGAGCAAATATTGTTTTCTTCAGCACAATGGTTTTACGTTGCAGGTATTAATGGACATTTCAGAGAGAAACTGATGTAGAAATTCAATCATGTTCTCTTAGCAGTAAGCATAAACAATTGATTTATAGTACTAATTTGATCAGACAATGCAACTAATGCAATATAGCACACGTGGCTTTCTTCAGACAAACACACCTTGCACAGGGAGAGAATGCGGTTGGCATTAATCCAAAGAGAGGGTGCTGCAGTAGCATTGGGGTTAGTATTGTACAGCTCGAGGTGTCAGAGTTCAGAGTTCATTCCCAGCATCCTCTGTAATGCGTGGGTTTAGTTTCCCCTGACAGTCCAAAGTCATGCCGGGCAGGTTAACTGGTCATTTATAAAATTGCCCTGTGATTGGGTTAGCGTTAAATCGAGGTTGCCGGGGGCTACTGGGGCAGTGTAGCTCAAAGGGCCAGAATGGCCTATTCCGTGCTGTATCTCCAAATAAATCTAAAAACAAAAAATAAATAAATAAATCAGCATCTAAGCCCCAAGTTGCAGCCTTGTGAACTAGCACCTTGGGTGGCCTGGGTACAGGAAAGCAGGACCCCACACCAGGTTGTAGACACAAGAGACAGCATTTGATGGGACCAGGAGTGAGAAACAAGATGTGTGAAGCGCTCACTCCAGGTTCCAGCATTTGGGCAGGAAAAGGGATGGTCAATGTTTTGGACTGACATCCTGAATAAGGACTGGGAATGTGGGTGAGATTGCCGGTCTTCCATGTTTTATAGTGGCTATCCTCCCACCCTCTTAGTGCCAAGGTCAGACCCGTGGTGGAGGTCCCACCAGACTCCACCCCAGAGAGAGGTGAGAGAAAAGAAGTGGGAAAATGGTGCTGGGGAAAGGTAAGAGGAGGGGTGGCGAAAAGCGGTGAAAAAGGGGTAGAGAGAGAGGTAAGTGAGGTAGGAGGAGTCATAGGGAGAGAGAGAGAGGTAAGAGAGCAGAGGAGGAAATGGGAACGATAGAGAGAGGTGGAAGTGGGGAAAAGGCTCGAGAGAGAATGTGAGACGAAAAGAAAAAGATGGGGAAGTGAGAGGAGAGTGAGAAATCAATGAGAAATGTGAGTGAGGAATAACACACAAAGAAGGAAATAAGAGTGTTTAAGAGCAATGAAAAAGAGAGATGGGGAGAAAGATGGAGAAATAGAGAAAGACGGGCAGAGAAAAAAGATATGGAGAGTGAGATGGGGAGGAAGTAAGAGAGATGGGGAGGTAGTGAGAGTGATGGGGAGGGAGAGTGAGATGGGGAGAGAGGGTGATGGGGAGGGTGTGAGAGTGATGGGGAGGGTGTGAGAGTGATGGGGAGGGTGTGATGGGGAGAGAGTGATGGGGAGAGAGGGTGATGGGGAGGGTGTGAGAGTGATGGGGAGGGTGTGAGAGTGATGGGGATGGAGTGAGAGTGATGGGGAGGGAGTGAGAGTGATGGGGAGAGAGAGTGAGGTGGGGAGGGAGTGATGGGGAGGGAGAGTGGTGGGGAGGGAGTGAGGCGGGGAGAGAGTGAGGCGGGGAGAGAGTGAGGCGGGGAGAGAGTGATGGGGAGGGTCTGTGATGGTGAGGGACAGTGATGGCGAGAGAGAGTGATAGGGAGAAAGGTGGAGACAGCGATACTGATGCTCCAACTAATAACTGTAAATGCTGATACACCAGCTCATGACTGTCTTCAGTTGCAGAACGTCACACTGTTAATGCCAAATGTCTTACAGTACAGGATCTGTCAAGGCTTTATGATTCACCCTGGGGTTATTCAGACAGATACCTACCTGGGCAGCTTCAGTAATCATTTTAATGGAGGGAAATTGAAGAAGGAGCTCATCGGGTACTAGAAAATCTAGATTTTATAAACTGAGTATTTTCAAATGTTCTTGTTTTCCATCCTCATAAAATTCTTTATAAGTCATTAAAAAATCATGAGGATGGAACCTATTCCAAGGGAAATATCATGCTGAAACCTTTGAATGACAAACAAGAGAAAATCTGCAGATGCTGGAAATTCAAGTGACACACACAAAATGCTGGAGGAACTCAGCAGGCCAGGCAGCGTCTACAGAAAAAAATCACAGTCGATGTTTGGGGCTCCCGGTGTGGCCTCCTGTACATCGGTGACCACCAGCCTCTGCATCCAGCAAATAATTCTCCGAAACTTCAGCCACCTCCAACTGGATCCCGACACCAAACACATCTTTCCCTCCCACACACTTTCTGCTTTCCGCAGGGATCGCTACCTATCCGACTCCCTTGTCAATTCCACCCTCCGCACCAATCTACCTCCTGGCACTTATCCTTGCAAGCAGAACAAGTGCTACACCTGCCCTTACACTTCCTCCCTCACTACCATTCAGGGCCCCAAAAAGTCCTTCCAGGTGAGCTGACACTTCACCCTGGGAGTCCGTTGGGCTCATATACTGTGCCGCCAGTGTAGCCTCCGGTATATCAGTGAGACCTGACGTACATTGGGAGACCGCTTCAACGAGCTACTACGCTCTGTCCAGCAGAACAAGTGGGACCTGCCCGTGGCCACACATTTTAATTCCACTTCCCATTCCCATTCCGATATGTCCATCCATGGCCTCCTCCTCTGTCATGATAAGGCCACACTTGGGTTGAAGGAACAACACCTTATATTCCATTTGAGTAGCCTCCCACCTGATGACATGAACATCGATTTTTCGAACTTCCAGTAATGCCTCCCCCCTCACCATTTTCCATCCCCTTGTCCCTTTCCCCTGTTATCTCCTTGCCTGCCCATCGCCTCCCTCTGGTGCTCCCCCTTTTTTCTTTCTTCCATGCTTTCTGCCTCTTTCACCAATCAACTTCCTAGCCCTTTGCTTCATCCCTCCCCCTCCAAGTTTCACCTATCGCCTGGCGTTTCTCTCTCCCCTCCACCCACCTTTCAAATCTACTCCTCAGCTTTTTTCCTCCAGTCCTGCTGAAGGGTTTCGGGCCAGAAACATCGACTGTACATTTTCCACAGACGCTGCCTGGCCCGCTGAGTTCCTCCAGCATTTTGTCAGCGTTGCTGAAACCTTTGGTTTACTTTACACTTCCAGAAATTCTACAAGGTTATTTCAGGCATGAGTAAGGTTTCACACAGGGTCCTGTGGTGACAGGCTGGTCCACAGGCTAAGCCACAATAGATCTGAAGCATGTTGGGGGGACTGGATCTGAAGATGGCTGGGCAATAAGAGGCAGGGTGAAGTGGTGGATGTGTATCGTTTAAAAGTAACTGGTAGAAGAACTGGTCAGGAGAATTTATTAAATGTGCAAAGCTACTGCGTTTGGGTACTTATCATCTGACAGACTGGTGAAGCAAATTCAATAACAAGAAACCCCACAATATTTGAATACAGAATACATGAAGAAGGGACAAAGCAGTACTGAAACACAAGCTCTTTGAAGAACCTCACAAGCCATGGTTTGTGTCAGTGAAGGTTCCCATCAGCACACCAGCATCTGGTTGAAGAAGAGGTTGCGAGGTTGAGGGTGGGCATGTGGCTGGAGAGGAACTGACTGGGCTCTGCCCAGGCAAGAAGTGGAGGGCCCTCAGCCTCTCCTGATCTGAGGCAGGGCTGACGAGGGACTGAACGTGCCCAGTTGGGACTCGGATGCTGGCAACGGCCAAGGAGACGGAGGGCACCCGAAGTGTGGCAGATGTAAGTGTGAAAGAGTGGAGCCAAGGATCTGAGGAAGGGTCTTGGACCTGGAGTGTTACTCCTGCTGCTCTTCCCACAAACACTGCCTAAACTAAGGCCATGGGGTTGTGGGGAAAGAACAGGGCCAGCTCCCACACTCACAGTGGGAAGACTGGCCGTTCTCCTGTCTGATCTACAGTTTCCGAAGGCCATGGGGCTGTGGGGAAAGAACAGGGCCAGCTCCCACACTCACAGTGGGAAGACTGGCCGTTCTCCTGTCTGATCTACAGTTTCCAAAGGCCATGGGGCTGTGGGGAAAGAACAGGGCCAGCTCCCACACTCACAGTGGGAAGACTGGCCATTCTCCTGTCTGATCTACAGTTTCCGAAAGCCATGGGGCTGTGGGGAAAGAACAGGGCCAGCTCCCACACTCACAGTGGGAAGACTGGCCATTCTCCTGTCTGATCTACAGTTTCCGAAGGCCATGGGGCTGTGGGGAAAGAACAGGGCCAGCTCCCACACTCACAGTGGGAAGACTGGACGTTCTCCTGTCTGATCTACAGTTTCCGAAGGCCATGGGGCTGTGGGGAAAGAACAGGGCCAGCTCCCACACTCACAGTGGGAAGACTGGCCGTTCTCCTGTCTGATCTACAGTTTCCGAAGGCCATGGGGCTGTGGGGAAAGAACAGGGCCAGCTCCCACACTCACAGTGGGAAGACTGGCCGTTCTCCTGTCTGATCTACAGTTTCCGAAGGCCATGGGGCTGTGGGGAAAGAACAGGGCCAGCTCCCACACTCACAGTGGGAAGACTGGACATTCTCCTGTCTGATCTACAGTTTCCGAAGGCCATGGGGCTGTGGGGAAAGAACAGGGCCAGCTCCCACACTCACAGTGGGAAGACTGGACATTCTCCTGTCTGATCTACAGTTTCCGAAGGCCATGGGGCTGTGGGGAAAGAACAGGGCCAGCTCCCACACTCACAGTGGGAAGATTGGACATTCTCCTGTCTGATCTACAGTTTCCGAAGGCCATGGGGCTGTGGGGAAAGAACAGGGCCAGCTCCCACACTCACAGTGGGAAGACTGGACGTTCTCCTGTCTGATCTACAGTTTCCGAAGGCCATGGGGCTGTGGGGAAAGAACAGGGCCAGCTCCCACAGATGCAGTGGGAGGACTGGACATTCTCCTGTCTGATCTACAGTTTCCGAAGGCCATGGGGCTGTGGGGAAAGAACAGGGCCAGCTCCCACACTCACAGTGGGAAGACTGGACGTTCTCCTGTCTGATCTACAGTTTCCGAAGGCCATGGGGCTGTGGGGAAAGAACACAGCAAACTCCCACAGATGCAGTGGGAAGACTGGCTGTTTTCTTGTCTGCTGTACAGTTTCAAAGGCCATAAGAAGTTGAGGAGTGACAACATGGCAGGAAACAACAGCTTCCGTTTCTCAGGTAAGCCAGTGCTAAATGTTCCTTTGAGCTGGATTGGGACAATGGTGTAAATTTTGATGGAAAGTTCTAGTCACGCGGAACACATAATTTCTGCCAGCACCAGCACTACAGAGCATACAGGAGCAGGGACAGAGTGTAGGGTCGGCTCCATCTTGGGTACTAGCCTACAAAGTACCCAGGACATCGTCAAGCAGTGGTGTCTCAGAAGGCAAGAGTCCATTATTAAGGACCCCCAGCACCCAGGGCATGCCCTTTTCTCACTGTTACCATCAGGTAGGAGGTACAGAAGCCTAAAGACACACACTCAGCTATTCAGGAACAGCTTCTTCCCCTCTGCCGTCCGACTCCTAAATGGACATTGAACTCGTGAAGACTACCTCACTTTTTTAATATATATTATTTCTGTTTTTGCATGACTTTTAATCTATTTAATATTCATATACTATAATTGATTTACTTATTTATTTATTAGTATTTTTTTCTTCTTCTACAGTATGTATTGCATTGAACTGCCGCTAAGTTGACACATGCCGGTGATAATAAACCTGATTCTATTCTGATTCTGCAGTGCTAGGTAGGGTTCAGCACAGCTGCCATTGTTCAGGTAAAATGCCACGCCCAGGCTTACAGAAAGACCCTGCGTCCCAGCCTCACTACTCACGACATGATAACCTCAGGCCTTTCTCTCAGGTGAAACAGCATTTGAGTATCTTCTGTAAACTGAACAAAAGATATTTAAAATTCTTTAACAGATCCTTCAATTTAAAAGTTTTTATTTTATAACTTACTCATTATTCTATCGTATCTTTTTTTAAAGTTCGTGAATGTCTCAGAAAATTATCAAATATTCAGGAAATGTTTTATTTAGAAATATCGTGCGGAACAGGCCTTTCTTTCTGGCTCAGTGAGCCAAACTGCTCGGCAACCCACCCATTTAACACTAGTCCAATCACAGGCCAATTTACAATGACCAATTAGCCTATTAACTGGGATGTCTTTGGACTGTGGGAGGAAACCAGAGAGGGTGGCAGACACCCACCGTGGTTGGTACATGGGAAGAATGCACAAACTCCTTACAGATGGCACTGGAATTGAAATCTTACCTCGGCACCCAGTACCTCTGATATCCCATCCAATCACCTTGAAATTATGTGCTCTCATATCAGCCCTTTCTGCCCTGTGGAAAAAAAAGGTGCTGGCTATCCACTCTATCTTTGCCTCTTATTGCTTGTCTTGCCTGCTCTCCTGTGCTCTCATTACAGAGGATGTGATGGCCCTTTTGCAGTGCTTGTCCTTGGCATCACTGATTCCACAGCAAGCCTGCCGGATACTCCCACTTGCGTGGGATATTTCAGTTGTAGAGCAGAGGCCAGGGGCAAGCAAAGGGGGCTGACAGTCATAGTGGAGCTGTGGCAAAACCAGGGCAGAGGGGCTGAATGTCCCTCTTCTGTTCGTAAAATTCAGAGAATCCTAACAGTGAAGACTGATGGGGGAAACATAAGACTATAAGATATAGGTCCTTCTTCCATTCAAAAATTTCTTCTTATTTGGAATATATCTGTCTTGCGCTTCCCTTATTTTTCGTAGAAACTCCAGCCATCGCAGCTCTGCTGTCCTTCCTGCTAGTGTCCCCTAATCAACCATAGCCAGTTCCCCTCTCATGCCATTGTAATTTCCTTTATTCCACTGAAATACCGACATATTGGAATTAGTTTCTCCTTCTCAAATTTCAAAGTGAACGCGATCATTTGTGATCACTGTTCCCTAAGGGTTCCTCAACCTGAAGCTCTCTTACCACCTCCGGATCATTGCACAACACCCAATCCAGCACAGCCGATCCCCTAGTGCGCTCAACAACAAGCTGTTCTAAAAAGCCACCCCTTAGACATTCTACAAATTCTCTCTCTTGAGGTCCAGAACTGGCCTGGTTTCCCCAATCCACTTTCATGTTAAAATCCCCAACAACTATCATAACATTGTCCTTCTGGCATGTCCTTTCTCCCTACTGCTGTACTTTGTAATCCACATCCTGGCTGCTGTTTGGAGGCCTGTACACAACTGCCATTAGGGTCCTTTTACCCTTGCCATTTCTTAACTCAACCCATAGAGACTTTGCACCTTCTGATCCTATGTGATCCCTTTCTAATGATTTAATATTATTTCTTATACACAGGGCCACACCACCCCCTCTGCCTACTAACCTATCTTTCCGATACGCTATATATCATTGGACGTTCAGCTTCCAATGGCAGCCATCCTTTAGCCAAGTTTCAGAGATGGCCCCAACGTCATACTTGCCAATCAGTAGCTGAATTTCAAGATTGTCCATTTTATTTCTTGTGCTGCGTGCATCCAAATATAACATTTTCAGTCCAGTATATGTTGCTTTCTGTTTTAACTGGAAGAGGCACCCAAACTAGCAGTTAAAGTTAACAATTAAACAGAAGTTGAATCACTTTACTGGGTGGATTTCATGACATTACTAGTTACCAAGGTTTATTATTCTCAATAATGGAGGATAAAGCATTCTCACAAGATCTACGCTCATAATTAGCAAGCATGGAACTAACAAGGCGACATGGTCCAGAACGTTTGCATTTTTATAACTGCTCTCCTTCTCAATCTACGTACCCTGTTATAAAAAGCTGAGTGTTCCAGTGATGCCAGCTCTCCAACTGGCAGCCGATCCTCAGGGTGCGAACAATCTGTCAATCAGGAGGCTGATTACCAGTGCTGCGGACAGCTGATGCAGCTGTGATTAATGTGCTGCCGAGCAAGTGACCGAGCAGAGAGGTGACTAGTCAACAGTTTGCAAAAGATGCAGCACGGCAGCTTCACTAAACCAAAGCCGACGGGTGGCATTTGGTGTTTCAGCAGCTGGTTTGGTCCGTCTGGACCTTTCTAACTTCCTTATATCCTGTGAAACTGAAAGATGCTTTGCTTTAATCGACAACCTCATAGGATATTTCCACACCCCATAATTTGTGAGAAAAAAATAAACATATTTAAAGCAATAACTTTGCTTTAATTTGTAGTCACACTTTTTAAATTCTACCTTGTTTTCCAATTGCACTCTCTCTCTCTGTAACCTCCTCCAGCCATTTTACAATCAAAGACATTGTCCTTCCTCCAGCTCTGGGTCTCTGGGGCTCCCTGAATTAATTGATCAAGCAACGGCAGACATGACTCTAGCCAACATTCTGAGCTCTGCGATTGACAGTCAATGTTTTACATTTCCTTTCCTCCTTTACCAATCTTCCAAAAATTCACCTCTTTGACCATTGTATCACAGGGAGTTTACAGGATAGGCGGTGGCCACTTCCCCTGGAAAATGCAGTTGCCTCTATCCAGCTCACCTAGTTCCTCTGCCTTCTGTCCAGAGCCCTCAGGAACCCTTAATATATTCCTCCAGCTTCATTTTGAAGGCTATTTTTCAATCTGGTTCCGCTACTGTCCCAGGAATTTCAGACGCAGCAACTCACCATGTTAAAAAAGTTTCTTCTCGTGTTACTCTTGGTTGCTTTGCCTTCTGAGTCAACCTTTCCATCAAATGGAACACTCTTCCCATTTACTTTGCCTATGTCCTTCACGCGTTTATATAGTACTCTCAGATCTCCTCACAATCTGCGCTCCAAGGAGATTGTAATGAGTGGACCTATTTCTTTTAGAGCAATGACTCCCTTTAGCACTATGTGTGGACTGATAACTTACCTATGTGCAGTGATCTGTTGTCCACACATACATCATCTGTACTGATCTCTCACTGCAAAGTGAGTACACCGGTTAAAGTCACCTCCCGCGTGCGTGCTCTTATTTAACTGATATGTAGTTGCACAGGCACAACAGTGATCTACATGACTAACCACCAAACTAAAGTCCCTCACCTCTGAAATAACTTTAGAAGTCTTTTGTGCACCTTTTTTCAGGCCTTTATTTCTTTTCTCGAGTGTGTGGCCTTGAACCAGGCTGTGGCAGAGACAGTGTCGTGTAAAATGTCCATCATGACATCTCTGCTCTTACTCTCTATATCCCCACTCACATTTTTCTATCCCACATGGTTTATTACTTGGGCAACCTGCCTGCCACTTTCAGTGAATTTTGCACAATTTAACCCCCTTCTAATCCCTCTATTCATATCGCCCTTTTAGAACTTCATCCTATAATTTACAGTGCCTCTCCTCATTCGGCTGAACAAAATGTAACACTTTACATCCTCAAATTTGGACGGCCTCCTTTCCATCCATTTCCCAGCTTGAAGTCTATCGCTGAAGTTCACTGCAGTTCAAAGTTCTATGGCAATCACCAATTTGGGCATTGATACTGCACACACAAATTACTAAGCTTAAAACAACTCATTAACCTTGCAGTGATCCCTGGGGAATTCTTGTCAGCAGGGGGGAAAACAATCTTCACAACTATTGTTGACTTGCAACTACTTAGCCAATTTCTAATCCACGCTGTTACTCTTCCTTTTATTCCACGGGTTTCAGCTTTGATGACAAGCCTATTATACAGCACCTTGGATGAACAACTAAGCTTTGATCACCACTTCAATAACTCCTGTTTGGCTGGGTGTCAAATTGCTGAGATATCAAGATACTGTGAAGCACCAAATGAGATTGTGCTCTGTTAAAGTGTGTTACATATGTGTGGTTGTGGCTGAGTTAACCTTGTAGTGTAGTTGCCACTTTGATCTGCATTGAATGATTAATTCAGTATCATTTGTAAAAGATTCACCATTCAGGGCCACAAACAGTCCTTCCAGGTGAGGCAACACTTCACCTGTGAGTCTATTGGGGTCATCTATTGCATCCGGTGCTCCCGGTGCGGCCTCCTCTACATCGGCGAGATCTGACGCAGATTGGGGGACCGCTTCATCGAGCACCTCCGCTCTGTCTGCCACAACAGACAGGATCTCTCGGTTGCCACCCACTTCAACTCTGCTTCACATTCCCATTCAGATATGTCCATACATGGCCTCCTCTACTGCCATGATCAGGCCACCTCAGGTTGGAGGAGCAACACCTCATATACCATCTGGGTAGTCTCCAGCCCTTTGGTATGAACATCGAATTCTCCAACTTCCAGTAATTCCCTCCCTCTCTGTTCCACCATCCCACTTTCACTGTGCCTCCTCTTCTAGCTGCCTATCACCTCTCTCATGATTCTGCCTTCTTCTACTACCCATAGTGCTTTCTTTCCCCTTTAGATTCCTTTTTCACCTCTGCAGCCTATCCCCTCCCTGCTTCCCCTCCCCCACCCCTTGATCTTTCCTCTGATTGGCTTTTCACCTGGCACCTTCCACCCTTCCCCACACCTCCTTTATAGGGCCCCTGCCCCCTCCTTCTTCAGTCCTGACAAACGGTCTTGGCCCGAAACGTTGACTGCTCATTTCAACGGATGCTGCCCGACCTGCTGAGTTCATCCAGTTTGTTTGTACGTGTTGATTTGACCACAGCATGTGCAGTGTACTTCATGTTTATCATTTGTAAAAGATAATTGTTCACCTTTTAAAGTAAGAACTTTTTTGACAAATAAAGACTTCTATTTGATTATTTAATTATCGCCTCTTATTCTGCATCAGTTGATCTATGAAAGGCACACTCAAGGAGCTAAAAGAACCCAAGAGATGAAGAGTTACAGAACGGAAGGTCGAAATCCAGCTTTTACAAGTATGATAGCAAATATTCATGTACTGTGTTCCGATTCAGCTTGTTCAGAACAAACAGCAAAATTCAGTAACACTCTCTACCTTTGTCACTGGGCAGAGGTGGGTTTAAGTGATGTGACTGCAGGCACATGTTTGGGTATAGTCTTCATTTCGTTACTTGCACAGTGTAGCTTCTCCTTTGAGCAAGGAAAACCCTTCAATGTTGAGAGCTTTGTCTCTGGAAGTGGCTTCTCAAAGTCTCTTAAGTCACCATAAATACTGCAGCTTCACAAAACTTTGCTCACGTGCAGATACGATCATGAATTACATATCAGATGTGATGCGGCCGTAATTAAACAAGGGTAGGGTCAGATGACAACTAAGCCAGTAGACCCTAGAAGACGGATGCAAAGAGGAGGACTGGGAGAAATCAATCTCTGCAAAATAAATCTTCTGACAGGTCTGACTTGGCTTTCCAGACTGAACGAAGGGAGTAGGGGAGATGCAAACGTATTTGTAAATGGGTAAACATTACTCTTGTGTGCCGTCAGGTTGTCTGCCTGGTCTCCATCTCAGTCAATTCAGTGCAGGGAAGATTGGCTCCTGCTGCAAACTGTTGCCTTGTCACTGACTCGGCCCCACTCCGTGCGCTCAGCATTACCAGATTCTATATAATCTAAATGCATATTCTGTGTGACCCAAATGCAGAACTTGCCCACCATAAGTTTCTGGCTCCATGTCACCTCCATCATAAAGTCCTTCTCCATTACCATGATCTTCCAGTCCAGCTCAGACTATCTGGCCAGAAACCCCAATCCAAAGTATGATCACTTTCAGACGTGTCCATCCCATTGCCTGCCTGTCCGGTGTTCCAAAATTCCATTCTCCATAATTTAGCTCATTGATTATTCAACTCTTTCTCCTCTGGCTCACCTCATTTCCCACTCACTCTGCACATTGAGTTAAACTGGGTCCATGTTTACCATTGCACCAGTTATAAAGTTCTCATCCTTTGATTCAAATTCCTCCTTAACTCCACCCTTCACTTGTTCTCAGTCTTCCTCCTGTCCCATTGCTCTCAGGGAAATTTCTGCTCCTCTGGCATCTTGAATGCCCCTTTATTCTATTTACTCCAACTTTCCATCCACAGGCACCCTCCTCCTCCTCCTCCATCCTCCTCTTCTCAAAGACATTCCTGAAACCATCACTCTTCGCATTGCCACACACCAATAACATCATCTTAATTGTGAGGAACAACTTTTGACTGAGTGCATATCAGGAATCATCTTCGTATATTTTACCTCACCACAGGGAGTATGGAGAAGGTTATTATCATGTCAGCAGTGATTCTTCTTCATCCAGCTGCATTATACAGTGGTTTTGGATTTTCTAATGCGATGTATTTTAGAATTTTCTTTGATGGAAACATTGTATTGTGGGCCTAGATTTAATATTAAATACCTATTCAACACATTAACCTCCGCAACTTCTGCCATCTCTAAGGGATCATACCACCAAATATATCTTTACCGCCTCAACACCTCTCTCTGCCTTCCAAAGGGATCACTCTTTCCATGATTCCCTTGTCCATTCACCCCTCTGCACTAATCCCCCTCCTGGCACTTATCCCTGCAAGTGGCCAAAGAGCTACACCTGCCCATTTACCTCCATTCAGGACCACAAACCGTCCATCCAGGTGAGGCAACACTGCACCTGAAAACTTGCTGGAGTTGTCTATAGTGTCTGGTGCTCTTGATACATCCTCCCCTACATTGGTGAGCCCCATCGTAAATTGGGAGGGGGGGGCCATTGAGCAACATTGATTTCTTCTTCTGATAAGAATGCTACACCCTCCCTCTTCTATTTCCCACTCTGCCCTCTTACCTCTTCTCACCTGCCTATCACCCCCACTCTCCCAGATCTCCTCCTCCTTCCCTTTCTCCCCACGATCCACAATCCTCTCCTAACAGATTCCTTCCTCTCCAGCCCTTTACCTTTCCCACCAACCTGGCTTCACCTATCACCTTCTAGCTGTCCTCCTTCCCCTCCACCCTCCCCACATTTTTATTCTGGCGTCTACCCCCTTCCTTTTCAGTCCTAAAAGAAGGATCTCTGCCCGAAATGTCAACTGTTTATTCCTTTCCATAGACCATAGATGCTGCCTGGCCTGCCGAGTTCCTCCTGTGTATTGTGTGTGCTCTATTAAATACCTATGCTGTATCAAAACCACTTTCAAATTCTGTCGGCTTCACAAAGAAGAATCGAGCTGGAGGATGAATCCACTTCTGTTGCAAGGGAAATATCAAAGCCTTTTACTCAGCAGCTGGATGAGTAGCTTTTAGTGCTTGATGATGTCTGCTTTTATTACATTGTAATTCCGCTTTGAAGGGTCTGGGTACCTTCAAGTTCAACAGCAAACTACAGGATCCAGAGACAGAAGGTCTTCATTGTTCAAAAAAGCCGGCAGCCAATAAAATCAGGGCAGAGGATTTTTATTTTGCCGCACTAGGGAGTGACCCATCAGCGTTGGCAGCAAGTCCAGCATATTCTGCAAAGTATGATTTCCGGCAGCTGGAAACTATGGCTAAAGTGGACTGTCCTTCGGGGAAGAGCTTTCTGCATTGTACAATTGCTGCTTCCCAAACATCAGGTGGATCTGCTCGTACAATTACTGGCAAATGAAGCCCTGGTGATATATTTCCAACTCCATTAGCTTCCCAGTAGTACTGGCAGCCCTTCTTCCAGCAGGTCACAGAACAACATCCTGAGCTGGGAGTTGGGGGTAGTGGGGGGGTGGGGGGGGGGGGTTGCTAGCTCCTCCTTTTGTTGTATTATTACAAACTTTACCACCAAGCAACACAAAGTGCTGGAGGAACTCAGCAAGTCAGGCGGCATACATGGAGGGGAATAAGCAGCTGACATTTTCGGCCACGGCGCTACATCAAGACTGGAAAGGAAAGGGGAAGAAGCCACAATAAGAAGGTGAGGGAGAGGAAGGAGTGCAAGCTGGTAGGTGATAGGTAAGGGGGAAGGTGCATGGGTGGATTGGGGGGTGGGGTGAAGTAAGAAGCCTGCTCAAGAATTGAAGAAGGAATCTGATACTTTTTCTGGGCTGTGCCCCCTTGCTCAAGGTTTCCAGCACCTGCAGAATCTCTTGTGTTTATGATTTCCACCAAGCAGGAACATTACACATCTTCACTGGCTGAAGAGCGACAAGGGAGAGGCATTGTCTCAGAGTACGAGAATTGTCTGGGTAAGGTGGAGCTGAAGAGCGATTTCAAATGGTTGTTATCAAGGACACTCATGCCTTAGGTAGATAGATTTTTAGATTTTAGGGTTAACGTGGAACCAGGTAGTAGAGTTGAGAACATCATCCTACTGAATGGCATGGCAGGCTCAGCTGCTTATAAGGCCCATTCCTGCTCCTCCGCCTTTTGGGAAGTTGGGCACAGATTGGAGGGAGATTGAGAGTAGACCAAAAGAGATCGGGAATTGATCAGCTAACACCAGGGAGGTACAGAGAGCAAGGGAGAAGGGTGGGATTAGTGCTCACATTTGTCACAGGCAACATGCAGTGACAGAAACGAATCAGTTCTATATCATACATCCAATTAGAGCACAGAGCGCAGAACAGGCCCTTCCGCCCACCATGTCCGTGTTGATCCTGGTACCAAATTAAACTCATCCTGTATGGTCCTGCACATGGTCCATAGCTTTCTAATCTCTTCCTATCCGTGTACCTGTCTAAAATCTTCCTAATGTCACTATCCTATGGGCTTTCAGCATCACCAGACACCCACCATTCACTGTGTAAATAATCATCCTTAAGCATTCCCCCTCCACTCCCATCTTAAGCTGATGCCCCCTAGTATTTGATATTTCCAACATGGGAAAAAGACTGACTACCTAACTAACCTATGCCTCTTATATTTTATAAACTTCTACCAGGTTGCCCTCTCAAACTCCAGTGCTCCAAGGAAGACAATGCAAGTTTGTCAAAGCTCTTCTTAGTCCAATCCAGGCAACATCTAGGTGAACTTCATCTTCATCCCTCCAAAGTCTCCACATCCTTCAATCGAAACTGCACACCAGACTCTATTTGTGACCCAACCAAAGTTTTCTAAAGCTGCAACGTGACTTCCCGGCAAATGACAGTGAGCATGATTAACACATTCTGCTTGTGCCGTGACATTCAGGGAGCTGGAGACTTGCACTTCAACAACCCTCTGTACATCATTGCTCCTAGGGGTTCTGACATTTACTGTGTACTTTTCCCTTGTATTTGATCTCCCGAAGTGCAACCCTCCAGACCTGTCCAGATTAAACTCCACCTACAATTTCTCCACCATATCTCTAACTCAGCAGTTCCCAACACCCTTCAGTTATTGGTATGGGTCCATGGCATATGAAAAGTTGGGAACCCCTGCTCTAACTGATCTATATCCTGCTGTAATCTTTGACCACCCTCCTCACTATCCGCAACTGTATCAATGTTTGTATTGACTACAAACTTATTAATCAGTCCATCTATATTTACATCCAAATTTTATATATATCACACCCTGCTCTGATCCCTAACCTGACCTCTAACTGTCCTCTCTGTCCCTAAAACCATCCCCACAAACTTAAAAACAAATTATCTGAGCTACGATTTTGATGGAGACATGAGTTCGGTGCCAAGTTGACTGGAAGACATTTCTTCAGGGTTGTACCTTGTGGGGCATGTTACTATTTTCTTGGCAGTAACATGCCCCAGAATATCAGCATACCCCTCCCTGCCTTTTTTCTTGGTGAATACCAACACATAGTACATTTCCCACTTCCTCTGGCTACCGACTGAAATGTTGTCCTTTGTCCCTGAGAGATCTTTCCCTCTCTATTGCTACGCTCTTGTTTTTAACGTGTACAGTGCCTATAAAAAGTATTCAACCCACCCACCCCAGACGTTTTTAGCTTTTATTGTTTTACAACAATGAATCACAGTGGATTTAATTTGGCTTTTTTGATTGATCAATTAAAAAAAGACTCTTTCACGTCAAAGTGAAAACAGATCTCTACAAAGTGATCTAAATTAATTACAAATATAAAACACAAAATAATTGATTGCACATGTATTCATCCCCTTTAATAAGACACACCAGATCATCACTGGTGCTGCCAATTGGTTTTAGAAGTCACATAATTAGTTAAGGTGTCTTAACTACAAATAAACCTGTGTGCAGTCAAGGTGTTTCAATGGGTTGTACTAAAAGTACACCTGTATCTGGAAGGTCCAAAGCTGGTGAGTCAGTCTCCTGGCAAAAACTACACCATGAAGACCAAAGAGCACTCCAAGCAACTCCACAAAAAGTTTATTGAAAAGCCCAAGTCAGGAGATGGATACAAGAAAATTTCCAAGTCACTCAATATCCCCTGGAATACAGTTAAGTCAATCATCAAGAAATGGAAAGAATATGGCACAGCTGTAAATCTGCCTAGACCAGGTCATCCTCAAAAACTGAGTGAGTGTGCAAGAAAGGGGACTAGTGAGGCAGGCCACCAAGAGACCAGTGACATCTCTGGAGGAGTTACAAGCTTCAGTGGCTGAGATGGGAGAGACTGCGCATACAACAACTGTTACCTGTGTACTTCACCAGTCACAGCTTTATGGGAGAATGGCAAGGAGAAAGTCAGTGTTGAAAAAACCTCAAATGAAATCTCAGCTGGAGTTTACCAGAAGGCCCGGGGGAGACTCTGAAGTCATCTGGAAGAAGGTTCTATGGTCTAATGGAACAAAAATTGAGCTTTTTGGCCATTAGACAAAACATTATGTTTGGCATAAGCTAAATGATATGTTTGGTGTAATCCAAACACTGCATATCATTAAAAACATACTATCCGTACCGTGAAGCATGGTGGTGGCTGCATCACGCTGTGAGGATACTTCACTGCCGCAGGCCCTAGAAGGCTTGTGAAGGTTGAAGTTAAAATGAATGCAGCAAAATACAGGGAAATCCTGGAGGAAAACCTGATGCAGTCTGCAAGAGAACTGTGACTTGGGAGAAGATTTGTTTTCCAGCAAGACAATAATCCCAAGCATAAAGTCAATGCTACACAGGAATTGCTTAAAAACAACAAAGTCAATGTCCTGGAGTGGCCATTGTCAGAGTCCAGACCTCAGTCCAATTGAGAATTTGTGGCTGGACTTGATAAAGGCTGTTCACTTATGATCCCCATGCAATTTGACACAGCTTGAGCAGTTTTATAAAGAAAAATGGGGGTGGAATTTGGAGTGTCCAGATGTAGACCTATAGAGACCTATCCACACAGGCTCAAGGCTGTAATTGCTGCCAAAGGTGCATCTACTAAATACTGACTTGAAGGAGGTGAGTAGTTATGCAATCAATTATTTTATGTTTAATAATTGCAGTAAATTTAGACCAATTTGTGGAAATTTGTTTTCATCTTGTCACCAAAGAGTCTTTTCTATTGATCAGTGTCAAAAAAAGCCAAATTAAATCCCCTGTGATTCAATGTTATAAAACAATAAAACACGAAAACTTCTGGTGGGGGGGGGGGAATACTTTTTAAAGGCACTGTATATAACATGCCTTGGGATTTTCTCTAATCCAACTCCTCAAGGACATCTCATGACCCTGTGGTGAACTACATATACCTGTCTGGACACGCCCCTCTGCTGACTGCTCCTGTGGCTCCTCCCACAGACCCCTGTATAAAGGCGGTTGGAGGCACTGCTCCCCCCTCCGTCTCCAGGATGTTGTGTGGTGGTCTCTTGCTGCTAATTGTGGTCTCTTGCAGCTAATAAAAGCCTATCGTTCGCCTCCCATCTCCAAGAGTTATTGATGGTGCATCAGACCCTTATTGGCCCTCTGATTCTTTGTTTCAGTTCTTTCATGCTTTCATTATATTTCTGTGAGATTTCTGCTTCCTAAACCTTACATTGGAACTCAATGGGGAGAAAACATAAACCTGGTTACAGAGGTTTAAACTGTCCTCAGAGCAATTTGTCATCAAAAGAATGGATTGTATGAACAGGAGTTATTCAGATGAGATGGGAGAGGCCACAGGCCTGACAGGTTAAGTGACAATTGCCATGTAGGAATAATATTGTTCTTTAGTAATCTGTGTCCTGATGAAGGGTCTCGGCCTGAAATGTTGACTGTTTATTCCTTTCCAGAGATGTTGCCTGGCCTGCTGAGCTCCTCCAGCATTTTGTGTGTATTGCCATTGCAGACCTCCCACCCTGCAAAAACTCATTTCAGGGAGGTAGCACCCCCCCCCCCGGTCAACCCCAAAGGGTGTATGTATACAGGACATTTGATTATGAAAGAACACAACAATTTACTTGATCACATATTGAAACTATTTATGCACACACACACACACACATATATATATTCCTTGTTGACAGTCTCTATGCTAATAACTAAATGCTAATACAAATAGCTTTTCTATTTCTTTTGCAAACTTTCCTTGTACTGTGATGTGGCTTGCTTGGCAGATTTGAGCATTTTGCCGGAAGTCTCAACCTCATAGCAGTCTGTGTCAATGAATTTGTTAATTTTGCAAGACATCAGATTCACAAGTGTTTTGTGAGACAGCTGACTTCTGAATTCTGTCTTAATGTGACGCACCATGCTGAATCTCAACTGTCCTGTGCTCACAGATTTTACTGTACTTTGGACAGCTTGCCCCCCGAACTCATCAACTGGCAAACTTTTGTAGTTTGGCACCAGCCAAAGGTTAGTTGAGACATAATATGCTAATGAACGAATGACACCTGTTAAACTCACCTCAACATGTCTTTTACAGTCATTTAGCCTACCATGGGCAATAGAAAAGTCACTGTTGCAAACAGTGCAGCGAGCAGCACTATCATTACTTTTGACCCCCATTAGGCAGGGATACATTTTAGTGTAATCTGGGGTGAAGTATGTTTTATATTTTCTTTTTTTGGAACACTCTGCCATGGCACAGCAGGACACTAAACTGAACTGATGGACAACGAAAGAGAGAGAGAGTGGTCAACTGTAAAGCCCGCCCACAGAGAAAATTGATAGGTCTACTTAGCACGAAGAGAGACCAATCAGGATTCATTCATTTTCTCTCTCTCCCTCTCTCCCTCTCTCTCTCTCTCTCTCTCTCTCACACACACACAAAAAAATCAATTTCCAGGATATTGTACATAATTTGCAGGCATCAGGGAGCCTCCATCAATATGCGGGAGACTCTCGGAACTTCTGGGAGAGGTGAGATGTCTGCCATTGTTGTACATTGTTCAATACTTTCTAAACCAAGGTTATGCTTAGTTTCATTTCACTTGGATTCTGCATACATAGAACAGGACAGCACTGAAACAGGCTCTTTGGCCCACAATATTGTGCCGACCAATTACAGTAGTAATCAAATTAAGCTACTCCTTTCTCCCTACACAATGTCCATATACTTCAGTTCTTCTCACATTCACGTTCCGATCTGAATGTCTCTTAAAAGTCTCTAATATTTCTGTCTCTACCACCACCCAAGGCAGTGCACTCCAGATACCCACAACTTGCCCCTCAATTCTCCATTGATATTACCCACTTTCATGCCGTCCGGTATTAGACATTTTAACCCTTGAACCCAGATATTGTCTATCTGCTCTGTCAATGCCTCTCACAATCTTATCATCTTCAGCTTCCGCCTTTCCAGAGAAAACAACCCAAGTTTGTTCAACCTCTAGTTGTAGCACAAACCCTCTAATCCAGGCAGCATCCTGGTAAACCGCTTCTGCACCCTCTCCAACTCCTCAACACCCTTCTTATAATGGGGTGACCAGAATTGCACACAATACTCCAGATGAGGCCTAACAAGTTTTAAAAGCTGCAAGATGACTTACTGGCTTTTGAACTCAATGCCTTGACTAATAAATGCAAAGCACACTTTAAGCTTTCTGAACCACCTTATCGACATGTATAGCCACTTTCAGGTAGCTTGGACCCCAAGATCCCTCATCAACACTGTTAAGGATTTTGCCCGTAATATTGTACCGTCTCTTTGCATTTGCCTGCCAAGGTGCAACAGCTCACATTTAAACCTATGTCTTCCAGGTTTTGATTCCTCAACCCTGGAGAAAACCATGCGCATTGACCATATCTATGTCCTTCATGATTTATGCAAGTCTGTAAGATCAACCCTCCTCCTATGCTGTAATGGAAAAATTCCCAACCTGCTCAACCTCCCTTCATAACTCTGTCCCTTGGATCCCGGGCAACATCCTTGTGAATTTCCTCTGGACTCTCTCCAGTTTAATGGCATCTTTCTTACAGCAGATTGAAGAGAACTGAACAGAAATTTGAAAACGTGCCCCTACCATTGTCTTGTACAACTGCAACACATTATCTCAACTTCTATACTCAATGCCCTGATTGGCGAAGGTCACTCTTGCAACAGCCTTCTTCACCACTATGTGATGCCACTTTCAGGGAGCCATATACGAGTACTCTTTTGGTCCCACTGTTCTACCACACTCCTCAGGGCCCTACTGTTCACTGTGAAAATCCTGCCTTCATTTGTCTTCCCACATCTCACACTTTAACAGTTCATCAAAGAGCTAATCATTTTTCCTGTCAAATGTTAATTAAATTCCTCTTGTCAAATGGTACACATATCTTGCCTGTCAAATGCAATTCTCATCACTCTGGAGCGAGTCTCCCAGCCTGCAGTTTCCTCCATCACTGAAATCTATCTATATATTTCATCTCCATTCTCCTAAGATACTGCCTCATGTTGAATAAAGTTCTGGGTATCAGCTGCTCAGAAGTGATTGCCCGCAATGTCCAGATGGTCACCTTCTCTGGCATTAGAGCTCAACTCAAACCTAATTATATCATCACTGGGAAGTGCTTTAGGAGCTGGCCTTGAGTAACAGGAATACTGCTCATATTTACTTCTTATCCATTAAAAGAGGGTGTGTGTGGCTCTTCCACTACTGGCTAAAGCGACGAGGCTTAAATTTAATCTTGTTTTTATGTTTATTCAAAGTGTATTAGAAGGAAGAGGCAACAGAATACTCTAGCAATCCATTATGAAATATGAATTATATAATGAATCATCACACATTGCTTCAATTATCTCAATCTGACCCATGCAATACAGTCAACTGCAGTGGAACTGAATCAGCCAACTTCTTATCATTTCTTTAATAAACCAGAGTAAAAAGTAAAAATACATATTCAGACTAACTTGAAATATGCGTGGTATAAGCACCATATCATCTTCTATCTTTGTGAACTTCTGAGAACTGAACAGTAACTAACTTGTAAGGGGTTGAGATTTTTTGACACTTCTCTCTCAGAGCTATGTCCATTGACAATGTAGAAGCAAGATGGTACCTGGCTGGCATTTGATTGTGCCTGCTTCTTGGTACAATTTGAGAAATAACTTCCAATATGAAGTTCAAAGTTCATAATAAATTTATTATCAAAGTACATATATGCTACCATACACAACTGCAAAATTAATTTTCTTGCGGGCATAAGCAATGAATCAATGAAAGACCGGACTAACTTTGGTGCTCAACCAGTGTGCAAATGATAACAAATTGTGCAAATACAAAAAGAAATAAATTATAATAATAAAAAAAGCAATAAATATCGAGAGCATGAGATGAAGAATCCTTGAAAGTGAGTCTATAGGTTGTGGGAACATTTCAATGATGAGGTGCAAAGTTGAGTGAACTTATCCACTTTGCTTCAAGAGTCTGATAGTTGAGGGCTAATAACTGTTTCTAAATATGGTGGTCTGAGTCCTAAGGCTCCTGTACCTTCTTCTCGATAGCAGCAATGAGAAAGGAGCACGACCTGGGTGGAGGGGGTCCCCGATGATGGGTGCAGCTTTGCTATGACCATGCTTGGTGTAGATGTGCTCAATGGTGGGAGGGCTTTACCTGTGATGGACTGAGCAATATCTACTACTTTTTGTAGGATTTTCCATTCATGGGCATCGGTGTTTCCATACCAGGCTGTGATGCAGCCAGTCAATATACTCTACACCACACATCTATGAAAGATTGCCAACGTTTTAGATGTAATGCTGAATTGTCGCAAACTCCTAAGGAAGTAGAGGCCATGCTTTCTCTATAATTCCATTTCCGTGGTAATCTCCCACAGAGGAGCTCAGAACAGAAGATTGGTTCTTGGAGTTTGGTGATTGCATATAAATGGCATGAACATTAGCCTGTCCAAATCAGAGAGGGTCAACATATACCGGTCTAACATTGCCTCAGGAGTGTATAATCATTATGGGCATAATCATAATGGGTTAATCATTAACCCAGCCAATCCCAGGATTATGTAAACATCGGGAACAGATGTTCTCAGGGGAATGTATGGCAGAAATGTGGCAAATGTTCAGAGGATATTTGTGTTGTGTTCTGCATAGGTACTTTCCAATGAGACTGGGAAAGGATGGTAGGGTACAGGAGCCATGGTGTACAAAGGCTGTTGAAAATCTAGTCAAGAAGAAAAGAAAAGCTTATAAAAGTTTCAAAAAACTAGGTAATATAGAGATCTAGAAAATTACAAGGCTAACAGGAAGAAACTTAAGAATGAAATTAGGAGAACCAGAAGGGACCATGAGAAGGCTTTGGTGGGCAGGTTTAAGGAAAACCCCAAGGCATTCTACAAATATGTGAAGAGCAAGAGGATAAGACGTGAGAGAATAGGACCAATCAAGTGTGACAGTGGAAAAGTGTGTATAGAACCGGAGGAGATAGCAGAGGTACGTAATGAATACTTTGCTTCAGTATTCACTATGGAAAAGGACTTTGGCGATTGTAGGGATGTCTTACAGCGGACTGAAAAGCTTGAGCATATAGACATTAAGAAAGAGGACCTGCTGGAGCTTTTGGAAGGCATCAAGTTGGATAAGTCATCATGATCATACAAGATATACCCCAGGCTGCTGTGGGAGGTGAGGGAGGAGATTGCTGAGCCTCTGGCAATGATCTTTGCATCATCAATGGGGATGGGAGAGGTTCCAGAGGATTGAAGGGTTGCAGATGATGTTCCCTTATTCAAGAAAGGGAGTAGAGATAGCCCAGGAAAACCAGTGTGTCTTACTTCAGTAGTTGGAAAGTTGATGGAGAAGATCCTGAGAGGCAGGATTTATGAACATTTGGAGAGGCATAATATGATTAGGAATAGTCAGCATGGCTTTGTGAAAGGCAGGTCATGCCTTACGAGCCTGATTCAATTTTTGAGGATGTGACTAAACGCATTGATGAAGGTAGAGCAGTAGATGTAGTGTATATGGATTTCAGCAAGGCATTTAATAAGGTACCCCATGCAAGGCTACAGAAATTAAGGAGGCATAGGATCCAAGTGGACCTTGCTTTGTGGATCCAGAACTGATTTGCCTACAGAAGGTAAAGAGTGGTTATAGAGGGGTCATATTCTTCATGGAGGTCGGTGACCAGTGGTGTGCCTCAGGGATCTGTTCTGGGACCCCTACTCTTCGTGATTTTTATAAATGACCAGGATGAGGAAGTGGAGGGATGGGTTAGTAAATTTGCTGATGACACAAAGGTTGGGGGTGTTGTGGATAGTGTGGAGGGCTGTCAGAGGTTACAGTGGGACATCAATAGGATGCAAAACTGGTCAGAGATGTGGCAGATGGTGTTCACCCCAGTTAAGTGTGACGTGGTTCATTTTGGTAGGTCAAATATGATATTAGGATATAGTATTAATGGTAAGACTCTTGGCACTGTGGAGGATCAGAGGGATCTTGGGGTCTAAGTCCATAGGACACTCAAAGCTGCTGCGCAGGTTGACTCTATGGTTAAGGCAGATGGTGCATTGGCCTTCATCAATCATGGAATTGAGTTTAAGAGCCGAGAGCTAATGTTGCAGCTATGTAGGACCCTGGCCAGACCCCACTTGGAGTACTGTGCTCAGTTCTGGTCACCTCACTACAGGAAGGATGTGGAAACTATAGAAAGGATGCAGAGGAGATTTACAAGGATGTTGCCTGGATTGGGGAGCATACCTTATGAGAATAGGTTGGAATAGAATAGAACTTGGTCTTTTCTCTTTGAAGTGACGGAGGATGAGAAGTCACCTGATAGAGGTGCATAAGATGATGAGAGGCATTGATCGTGTGGATAGTCAGAGGCTTTTTCCCAGGGCAAAAATGGTTAACACCAGAGTGCACAGTTTTAAGGTGCTTGGACCTTAAGAAGATTTACTAGAACGTTACCTGGGTTTCAGCACCTAAGTTACAGGGAAAGGTTGAACAAGTTAGGTCTTTATTCTTTGGACCGTAGAAGGTTGAGGGGGGACTTGATAGAGGTAATTAAAATAATGAGGGGGATAGATAGAGTTGACGTGGATAGGCTTTTTCCATTGAGAGTAGGGGAGATTCAAACAAGAGGACATGAGTTGAGAGTTAGGGGGAAAAAGTTTAAGGGTAACATGAGGGGGAATTTCTTTACTCAGAGAATGGTAGCTGTGTGGAACGAGCTTCCAGTAGAAGTGGTAGAGGCAGGTTCGGTATTGGCATTTAAAGTAAAATTGGATAGGTATATGGACAGGAAAGGAATGGAGGGTTATGGGCTGAGTGCAGGTAGGTGGGACGAGGTGAGAGTAAGCGTTCGGCAAGGACTAGAAGGGCCGAGATGGCCTGTTTCCGTGCTGTAATTGTTATATGGTTATATATGGTTATATGGAAGTATGTACAGAGGAGATGTCAGGGTTAAGTTTTTCACACAGAGAGTGGTGATTGCGTGGAATGGGCTTCCGGCGACAGTGGTGGAGGTGGATACGATAGGGTCTTTTAAGAGACTCCTGGATAGGTAGAAAAATAAAGGGCTATGGGTAACCCTAGGTAATTTCTAAAGTAAGTACATGTTCAGCACAGCATTGTGGGCCGAAGGGCCTGTATTGTGCTGTAGGTTTTCTATGTTTCTATTAGGCAATGCACCCGGACCCCGCCCCCTCCCTCAAGAGGAGCAACTGACTCACAAGGAATCATTCAGCAAGAAAACAATCAGGAACAACCTTACGGTAATGTCCGCACATGTGGGTGTCACTTTAAGGTGAGAGGAAAGAGGTTTGAGGGGTAACGTTTTTTAGCAGAGTGTGGTTAATATATGGAACTCACTGCCTAAGGAGGTGGTTCAGTCAGACACAATCACTGTGCTTGAGACATTCAGACATCCACTTCAACAGCAACGCATAGAAATACAAGTTCCTACTGCAGATTAGTACAGAAAAGCAAAAAAAAAGGTCAGTCTGAAGCACAGAGTCTGTTTATGCGCTGTTCAGCTCTGTGATGCGCTTCCTCGCAGCTTTCCCAGTCTGTGTATCAGTGAGAAGCACAAACACTATCACTAACATTTCCATCTCACACTATTCAACTATTACCACTGGCATGCTATCAACATCAGAAGTGTGAAACAGATGGTTGTGGTAATGGCGCTAAGCAAGTGTGAAAAGATTAAAGGATTAACTCAACAGCGAGCTGCGTTTATCGTCTGCCTCGTGAATCAATGATGCTCTCATTATCAGGTAGGCATTGGGAAAATGTTTAGATCAGCTGCGACATTATGTGAAATTCAAACAGAGTATTTTACTCATTTCTGGTTGTGTCAGGTCCGAGTGTTTAATCCAAACTCAGCAGGGCTCAAGGGGAAGTTACAGAAGCTGTTCCTTCATGTTGGCACACTTCTGAACTGTCTCACTGATCTGATAAAAGCAGCCAACTCTGTTGAAGACTCCTCCTACCCCAGTTAACTCTCTTCTCTTACCTCCCATTAAAAACAAGACATAAAAGCCAAGCTCGAGAACAGCTTCTATCCACTGTTATAAAGCTCTTATATGGACCTCTTGTATATTAAAGGTATACAGCTGGACTGTATAGAGATATACAGCTGGTCACTATAGAGACACACAGCTGGTCACTATAGAGACACACAGCTGGACACTGTATAGAGACACACAGCTGGACACTGTAAAGATAGCAGGACACTATACAGAGACACACAGCTGGACACTGTATAGAGACACACAGCTGGACACTATAAAGATAGCAGGACACTATACAGAGACACACAGCTGGACACTGTATAGAGACACACAGCTGGACACTGTATAGAGATATACAGCTGGTCACTATATAGTGATATAGAGACATACAGCTGGACACTGTACAGAGGTATAGAGACACACAGCTGGGCACTATAAAGATAGCAGGACACTATACAGAGACACACAGCTGGACACTGTATAGAGATATACAGCTGGTCACTATATAGTGATATAGAGACATACAGCTGGACACTGTACAGAGGTATAGAGACATACAGCTGGACACTGTATAAAGATAGCAGGACTCTATACAGAGACACATAGCTGTACTGTATAGAGACATACAGCTGATCACTCTAGAGACACACAGCTGGTCACTGTACAGAGATATAGAGACATAGAGCTGGACTGCACAAAGATATAGAGATATACCATTGGACATTGTATAAAGATATAGAGACACACAGCTGGACACTGTATGGAGATTCTCAGCTGGACTGTGCAAAGAGATAGAGACACACACTAGACACTGTATAGAGATATAGAGACATACAGCTGATCAAGATTGGTCGAGATAAACAGCTGGAACAGTTCGCTTGGCCCAACTCATCCATGCTGACCAAGATGCCTTCTTGAGCTGGTCTCACAGCCTGCATCTGAACCACATGCGTCTAAGGCCTTTCCTATCCACGCACCTGTCTGAATGTCTTTAAAACAATACAATTGCATGCACCTCTTTTGCTTCCCTTGGTCACATATTCCACACATCCAGCACTCACTGTGAAAAGGGTGTTGCTCAGGTCCCTTTTAAATCTTCCAGTACTTCATCCGTAGCTAAATATATCTCCACAGGACCCCAGTGATTTTTTCTCTACCTTCTCGTTGTGTCCTATGATACACTTGTTCAGGCCCTGGTGACTTATCCACCTTAATGAGCCTCAAGTCTGTCAGCTCTTTTAATGCCATACCTTCATTGTCACTAGTTCAAAACCTCAGATGTCTCTCCACAGTACCTTCTCCAACCATAGGTGCTTTTCAAGGTATTGACTCAGTACTGCCTTCAGATACAAACAAGACTTGGCTGTATTAGCCATGCCCCTACCCAAGAAGGAAATTAAAAATTAATATTTGTTAATACATATTTTATATAAGCAAATCACGCTGGTTTGAGTTGCAAATGTTGTATGAGTGAGAATAGGGCAGAGAGTCAGGTTCATCCACTGCGCTCTTGGAACTTAGGCCCAGAAATTAGATTGCCTCAAAGCAAAATACTGTGAATGCTGGAATCTTAAAAAACACAGAAAATACTGGAAACATTCAGCAAGTTGGGCAGAATCTGTGGAGAGGGAAGCAGAGTTATCATTTTAGGTCAATGAGATTTCATCAGAAAAGGCTTGCAGCAGATGGTACAGGATCTAGCACAGTTGGTAGCATCTGACCTTCAGCCTTCTAAATCCCACTGCGTTCTGCATTACTAGATGGTGGAGACTGCACGGCAGAGAAACGTCCAATAACATGATCAATCAGAGATGTGCTGGTGTCAGCCGATGTAAAATGAACTGGTAGCATAGCGCAGGGTAGAGAATGAGATTCAGTGAACTGGCTGATTCTGATAGACTCCCAGTGTGCGGGTGCCCCACACCTTTACTGGGAACTGAGAACCGTTCGTAGAGCTGCTAACTTCCCTCCGCTCCTCAGCCAAGTGGCAGCCAAGCAGAAAGGCTGCACGTACGTTTACACAGAGCGACGTTAGACGTGGAATGACACAGGTGAAGTCCAGCACTTTGCCCCCTCGCCGCAGTTTCCTTTTGAAACCACGGACTAGGGCAGAATCCAAGCCATGCCATTTTCTCACAGTTACCATCGGAAGCCTGATGCCCCACACTACCAGGTTCAAGAACAGCTAGTTCCATTCAATGACTTGGTAAAACCCACATCACTACAGCTTAGCAATACTACGAACACTCTGATTGGTATTCAGGAAGGGGAAGTCAGGAGAACACACACCGGTCCTTCTTGAAAGGCCAGCAGTGGAAAGGGTGAGCAGATTCGAGTTCCTAGGGATCAACATCTCAGAGGACCTATCCTGGGCCCTTCATACTGATGCAATCACGAAGAAGGCATCCCAGCAGCTGTATTTCATCGGGAGTTTGAGATTTGTTATGTTGCTGTAGATTCTAGCGTTTTTCTACCAAGGTATGCTGGACAGCATTCTGACTAGTTGTATCACAGCCCAGTACGGAGGCTTCGTTGCGCAGGATCGAAAGAGGCTGCAGAGGCTCCACCTTTACCTGGTTTAGTCTCTACCCGATCTCCGACCTGCCTTTGGAAATGGCTGAACAAACCATTCTATCTCTACAGAGTTAGGCAAGACAGTAAGCCCTAGCCTTTCCAAAACTCTCTACACACCATAAATGAACAAGTAATCCTTGAAGATATCATCTCTGTAATCCTGTGCTCTGAGCCTATAGAAATTTCCAAGGAAGCAACAATAAAACAGCTCACTCTGATTGCAGGTACGATTGCAATTATTCTGGCACCTTGTAGCCTCTGAACGGGTGAGCAGTATATACATGTGAAATTTTAATACTAAGCACTCATACCCTTGTGAATCAGAATCAGGTTTATTATCACTGGCATGTGACGTGAAATTTGTTAACTTAGCAGCAGCAGTTCAATGCAATACATAATCTAGCAGAAAGAAAAAAATAATAAATAAAATAAAACACAATAATAATTAAACAAGTAAATCAATTACATATGTTGAATAGATTAAAAAACGTGCAAAAACAGAAATACTGTATATTAAGAAAAAGTGAGGTAGTGTCCAAGGGTTCAATGTTCATTTAGGAATCCGATGGCAGAGGGGGAAGAAGCTGTTCCTGAATCACTGAGTGTGTGCCTTCGGGCTTCTGTATCTCCTGCCTGATGGTAACAGTGAGAAAAGGGCATGCCCTGGGTGCTGGAGGTACATAATAATAGATGCTGCCTTTCTGAAACACCACTCCCTGAAGATGTACTGGGTACTTTGTAGGCCAAACACCATCAAATAAATCATGGTCACATTAACAAAGCATGGTGACTTTATACAAGTCTCAAACTGAAACTGAAATAAGGTGTTCAACAAATCTGGTTACTCTGCAGGTCAGGCTTAGCTGTTTTTAAAGGATCTTTCTTCACCCAGCTTACTGTGAAATGCAACATGACTCAGTGCATCTGGGGAAATGCCTGAATAATTGTTTTATCCTGTACTTTAGGAATGTTATTTTGAAATCTTGTGAATTTTTCATAATGTGTTGTCAGTTTTTCTAACATGACCATTGATTCACATTCACTGCAAAGCTGTCCTGCATTTTTGCACAGATGAGCTTATAAAAGACAAAACCATTTTGGAACTGTGTCAAATGATCAACATTGGTTGTTAACACATTGACTTTTGTTAATCTGTGCATTATTTTTACAAATTTTTGTGGATGCTTTTAAACTAACCTATTTACAGCCACACCTTCCATTTGGGATCAAAGCTGAAAGTGGTAATGACCTTCTATGCTTTGTTTAAAAAAATCTACGCTAAATTTCCTCTCCTTGCTTCTGCAGGCCAACTGAGGGAGATCCCTTACCACAATGGAACAGATGCTAAAGCTTTGCCTTTGTCTATTTCCATGGCCCTAAGAAAACCTGCCTCCTGTTGGGGTTTGATGGGAGAGGATCTGATGAGAGTGCAGACAATATTGTAGATGAAGTCCTCAGTAATCTTCGAGGCAACAACATGGTTACCTTATAAAATGTCCTGATGAAGGGTCTCAGCCTGAAATGTCACTGTTTACTCTCTTCCGTAGATACTGCCTGGCCTGCTGAGTTCCTCCAGCATTTTGTGTCAGTTGGATATCCAGAATCAAAGGCCCCAATGTCTGGTCATGATCAGGATAGACAGTGACATAGGAACAATAATATTCTGGCTCAACCTCTCCAAGATGCCAGGCACCAGCCTGGTTTTGTCAGATTGAAGAAATCCATGGAAGTTTGGGAAATATTCCTGAATGCTAGGTAGACTGTTTTGAGGGAAAAACTAGCAGAGAAAAGCAGTTGTTATGGGGTGGGTTTTGCCTTCAAGAGGTGGTCTGGCATTTCAGTGACTCCCCTGTAGGGTTAGTGAACACTCATAATGCACTGGCTCATGGCTCGTTCTCATACAGAACTAGTCATGGTAGAGAAGGACAAACTATAAGAGGAAACCAGTTTCCATGAAGTAGGTTTTACCTTTACAAATGAGATGGTATAGAAAAACTCTGGCTGCCTTCTTCAGACAAGATGATTAGAACACAGTCACCAAAGAGACTAACAGAAGGTCGCATGACAACTCCATCACTGATTCTTTAACAAATCCCCTCTGTTTTCCTTGAGCCCCAGTGATGGATATTAACTTCATGGTTTTTTGCAAAACTTGCTTTCTAAACACAGCAGCTGGTACTTGTAAGATTTTAAAAAATGAAAGTAAACTTCCAACTAATATTGCTTTGTTTAGTTTCTGATTGTAAATGGGAATCAGCCTTCAGTTATTAAAATGTAAATAGAAAGCAGTAATCAGCTTGAAATTAAAACAAAGTGATGTCTATAGAGCAGCTTTGCAGACACTCTGTCTGGGAGAAGCAGATGTAGTTCTCTACACATGGTTTATGACTGCTCAAGAGTAGAGTATAAGACAATAGGTTGTTTAATTTGGCTTGTTTCAAATCAGACAAAGCTGGCTAAGTTGCTTATTTCAAGGAAGCTTGCAGAACAGCCGATAACATGATTTAGCATATCAAATGACCGATCTGATAATGTTGGGAGTTTTATGTACTCAAGAAAGTTAGCTTTACAGCATTAATTATGGAACTATGTCTAAAAAGATGCTTTCAGACCGTTTGTGTGAAAAGTGTATCAGAGGAAATATCAAATGCATGCCAAGTCACTCAAGTGGTTAAGAGTATAAATGTAGAGAGCCGTACAGACTTATCAGGAATGGGGTAAAGAACATCACAAAACATCAAAAAAACACAGAGTGAACTAGAACCCATTCCTCTGGTTTTGTTTCTGCAGCTTGTTTGTCTCCAGCTTTGGTATCCCTTTCTAGTTTATAGGAATTGTACCTCTGTTTTGTAAATCCTTTGTGCTTCACAAAATGCTTTTGTTTTAGAAATGGTTTGTAATTTGGAAACGTTTAGGATAGATATCATTCATGAATTTTAAATGTGCATTAAGAATACTGTTGGAATTTAAACTGGCAGAGCAGATTGATGGGCTGAGTGGCCTAATTCTGCTCCTATACCTTATGGCGTATCACTGAAAGTAAATGAACTGTGCTTTATTAGATTAGATTATGAGGACACTCTGTCCTCGTTTATTGTCATTTAGAAATGCATACATGCATTAAGAAATGATACAATGTTCCTCCGGAGTGATATCACAAAATAAAAAGGACAAACCAAGATTCACACTGACAAAACCACATAATTATAGCATATAGTTACAGCAGTGCAAAACAATACTGTAATTCAATAAACGCAGACCATGGACGCAGTTTAAAAGTCTCAAGTCTCGATCGACTCCAATCGTCCCGATATCAGGCAGCAAACGGGAGAACTCTCCCTGCCATAAACTTCCAGGCACTGACAATTTAATGCACCGGAATCACACAACGACAGCAGACTCTGAGTCCATCCGAAAACTTCGAGCCTCTGACCAGCCCCTCCGATACAGCCTCCCAAGTACCATCCTCTGCCGAGAGCCTTCAACCTCGTCCCGGCGGCCGAAACAAGCAAAGCCGAGGTCTCAAAGACCTTCTCCTCCGGAGATTCTGGACCGCACAGTAGCAGCAGCAGTGAAGTAGGCATTTCAGAAGTTTCTCCAGATGTTCCTCCACGCTCTCACATCTGTCTCCATCAAATCAGGATTGTGCACGGATCCCTACTTAACACGGAACAGATATCCATTCTCCAGAGAGGCCGCGCGCACTGCGTCGCACCGCCATTTTCTTTTCCTCCATTTTATACTACTTTGATGCCTGGAGCTATCTTCTCCTTGGTGGGAAGAGGGGACCCACTGCTTGATGAGTGGCTATTGGCAGCTAAGCTTACTGTGGAGAATAAACAAGGAAGTAAGCTAGTCTTTGAAGATTGGGCAGTTATAGTATAACCTACCTCTAGTGAGATTATTCACGGTAAATTTTCTCTGAGAGGGCTTAAGGTCTTTGCTTAAGTTTAGAACTTCAGGGTCAGCAAACCTAACACCATCACAGCCCACTATCCTTTGTGTTCACTCATACTGGTTGCCCACTTGCCACTTCTCTTCCCCTTCCCACTAGAACCTGCACATTACCTCCCTCTGGTTCCCCACCTCTGTCCTTTTAGTCCATGATCCACTCTGCTCTGCTATCTGATTCCTTCTTCTTCAGCAGCTCTTTACCTCTTCCAATAATCACTTCTAAGCTTCTCACATTACTTCCTTTCATCGACCCTGCCCCACCCACCTACACTCCTCCCCTCACCTGGGTTCACCTGTTTTGTTCCAACTTGTTCTCCTCTCGCTCCAACTCCAATTTTATTCTAGCTTCAGCCTCTTTCTGTTTCCAGTCCCAATGAAGGGCCTCTGGCTGAAATGTCCATAAAACATTAGAGAATTTGGCCGTTCAGCCCATCGAGTCTGCTCCACATTTGATCATAGCTAATCCACTTCCCTCTTAATCCCATTCCCTGTAAACTTTCACATTGTGATTTATCACGAATCAATCAGTCTCCCCCTTAAATATACCCAATGACCTGGCCTCCACAGGCACCTTTGGCAACAAATTCCACCGATTTACTACCCTTTGGCTAAAGAAATTCTTCATCTCCATCCTAAATGGACATCCCTCTATTCTGAGGCTGTGCACTCTGGTCCTAGACTCATCCACGATAGGAGGCATCCTCTCCACATCCACTCATTCAATGTCTTTCAACGTTCAATAGTTTTCAAAGAGGTTCTCCATCATTCCTCTAAATTCCAGTGAGTTCAGGCCCAAAGCCATCAAGTGCCCCTCATATGATAAGCCTTTCATTTCCACAATCATTTTTGTGAGCCTCTTTTGAATCCTCTCCAATGTCAGTATATCCTTTCATAGATAAAGAGCACAGAACTGCTCAGTGCTCCAAGTGAACCTGCATCAGTGCCTTATACAGCTTCAGCATTACATCATAGTTTTTATATTCTAGTCCTCTCGAAATGAATGCTAACATTGCATTTGCCTTCGTCACCATTGATTCATCCTGGAAGTTAACCTTTAGGGAATCCTGCACGAGGACTCCCAAGTCCCTTTGCACCTCTGATTTTTAAATTTTCTCCCTGTTTAGAAAATAGTCTATGCTTTTATTCCGTCTAGCAAAATGCATGACCATACACTTTCCAACATTATATTCCATCTGCCACTTCTTTGCACATTCTGCTAATCTAACTCCTGCAAACTCCCTGCTTTCACAATACTACCTGCCTCTCCACCTACCTTTGTGTCGTCTGCAAACTTGGACATGAAGCCGTAATTGTGTCATCCAAATCATTGACATACAATGTAAAAAGAACCAGTCCCAACACTGACCCCTGCAGAACACCACTAATCACCAGCAGCCAATCAGAAAAGGCTCTCTTTATTCCCATGCTTTGCCTCCTGCCAATCAGCCAATGCTCTGTCCATGCACGTATCTTTCCTGTAATACCATGAGCTCTTACCTTGCTAAGCAGCCTCATGTGCAGCATCTTGTGACAGGCCTTCTGAAAATCCAAGTACACAATATCCACACTTTCTCCTTTGTTTATCCTGCTTGTTACTTCCTTAAGAAATTCCAACAGATTTGTCTTGCAAGATTTTCCCTGAAGGAAACCATGTTGACTACAGTCTATTTTATCATATGCTTCCAACTTCCCTGAAACCTCATCCTTACCAATCGACTCCAACACCTTCCCAACCACTGAGGTTAGACTAAGTGGCCTATAATTTCCTTTCTTTTGCCTCTCTCCCTTCTTGAAGAGTGGAGTAATATCTGCAATTTTCCAGTCACCCAGAACCATGTCATAATCAAGTGATTCTTGAAAGATTACTAATAATAGCTCCAAAATCTCTTCCACTATCTTTTTCAAAACACTGGTGTGTAGTCCACCTGGTCCAGGTGTCTTAGCTACCTTCAGACATTTCAGCTTTCCAAATACCTTCTCCTTAGTAATAGCAACGGCCCTCACTCATGCCCCCTTACACTCTCAAACTTTCAGCATACTGCTACTGTCTTCCACAGTAATGACTGATGCAAAATGCTTATTCAGTTCACCCACCATTTCCTTGTCCCCCATTATTAACACTCCAGTGTAATTTTCCAGTGGCCCACTATCTACTCTTGCTTCACTTTTCCTCTTTATATATCTGAAAGACTTGTGTGGTGTCTTCTTTGAATGTATTGGCTGGCTTACCTGAATATTTCACCATTTTCCTCCTTATGGCTTTTTCAGATGCCTTCTGTTGGTTTTTAAATGCTTCCCAATCCTCTGACATCCCACAAATATTTGCTCTAACAATCTCTTTTGCTTTTATGTTGGTTTTGACTTCCTTTGTCAGCTACAGATGAATTATCCTGCCTCTAGAATACTACTACTTCTTTGAGACGTACCTATCCTGGTCCTTCAGAATTGCTCCCAAAAAATCCAGCCATTGCTTCTCTGCCATTATCCCTACTAATGTCCCCTTCCAATCAACTTCGGCCAGCTCCTCTCTCATTTCTCTGTAATTCCATTTATTCCACTGTAATACATCTGAGGTTAGCTTCTCCTTCTCAAATTATAGGATGAATTATTTCATGTTATGATCACTTCCTCCTAAGGATTCCCTTACCTTAAGCTTCCTAATCAAATCCGGTTCAGTACGCATCATCAAATCCAAAATAGCTGATCCCCTAATCAGTTCAACCACAAGCTGCTCTAAAAAGCCATCTCATAGGCATTCTATAAATTCACTCTTTTGGGATCCAAAATCAGCACCACCATGATTTTCCCACTCTATCTGCATATTGAAATCCCCTATGACTATCTTGGCAATACCCTTTTGACATGCATTTTCTATCTCCCATTGTAATTTGTAACCTGGCTAGCCTGTATATAACTCTCATCAGGGTCTTTTCACCCTTGGAGTTGCTTAACTCTACCCACAAGAACTCTTTATCTTCCAATCCCATATCACCTCTTTCTAGTATTTGATGTCATTTTATTTTACCAGCAGGGCCCTGCACCCCCTTTGCCCACCTGCCTGTCCTTTCAATACAATATGCATCGTTGAATGTTACGCTCCCAACTATGATCTTTTAGCTATGACTCAGTATGGGCACAACTTCATGCCTGACAGTTTCAAACTGTGCTACAAGATCAACTATCTTATTCTGTACACTGTGTGCATTCAAATATAACACCTTCAGTCCTGCATTCATCACTTGTTTCGACTTTGTACACCTCTTAGACTGCAACTCAACCCACTGATGACAATTTTGCCCTAAGATCTGCCTGTCCTTTCTGACAGTCTCGCTACACATGGCCTCTGCTGGTATACCAACTGCACCATCCTCAGCCCCATCACTCAGTTTCCCATCTCCCTGCCAAATTGGCTTAAATCCTCCTCAACAGATCGAGCAAACCTGCCTGCAAGGATATTGCACCCCCTTGGGTTCAGTGTAACCTGTCCCTTTTGTAACTTCAGCAGAAGAGATCCCAATGATTCAGAAATCTGAATCCCTGCCCCCACGCCTGTTCCTCAGCCATGCATTCATATGCAAAATCATCCTATTCTTGCCCTCACTGGCACACGGCACAGGCAGCAATCCAGAAATTACTACCCCGGAAGTCCTGCATTTCAGCTTTCTACCTTGTTCCCTATATTCTCTCTTCAGGACCTCCTCTCTTTTCCTACCCCTGTATGTCATTTGTGCCAAGGCCTCGGGCTGCTCATCCCCCTGCTGTGGACCTGACCCAATACATCTGTGACCCTGGTATCTCGGAGGCAATATACCATCTTGGTGTCCCTTTCGTGTCCTCAGAATCTAGTGTCTACTCCTCTTACTATGGAATCCCCTATCACTACTGCACCTCTTCTCCCCTCTTCCCTTCTGAGCCATAGCGCCAGATTCAGTGCCAGAGACCTGGTCACTGCAGCTGTTAATTGTTGAATGGCGATTGTTCATTTTTCTCCATAAAGGCTGCCTGACCTGCTGAGTCTCTCCAGTGCTTTGTATATGTTGCTCGAGATCTCCAGCGCCTGCAGAATCTTCTTGTAACTCTGCCAATGATCCAAGCATTTGTACCAGTTAGATTACACTATTGCCAAGAGACTCTAAACTATTCGCATCACCCATGCCAATCACTGCCGGATTTAATACTCTACGGTCATCTCTGTTAGATGGCCCAAAATTAATGATAAAACAATGATAAAAGCAGAAATATTTACACAAGGAAAACAACATTAAATGTCTCAAGCATTCCTTGAAGATAGTGCCTCACATTAAATCTGACAATATTCCACCTACACGAACAGCAGGGCATCTGATTCCCCAGAAATCCCACAATCAGCACTTGTGAATAATCTCTTGGCTACTCTCCCAGAAATCACCAGGCTGGTTCAATGTAAATGACGAAGAGATCCTGGCGTTAATTAGTGACAAACACAAGGCAGCCACCTGCTTGCAAACTGCTCCATGGTCATCTGCAAACACGACCCTACATAAAATTGGTCACCTAAAGAGCAGATGGTGAATGGAAAGGAGTGTAAAAGGTTCACAAACAGCGCAGATTCTTCAGCTCTACCAAGACCATCTACAGCCAAAAGATTTATGAGCTCATCATGCTGAGTAAAGAACATAGAATACCTTATCAAGGATAGAGAAGCAGATAGTGCCTACTGGAAGGAACATCTCAAAGACCTCCTCTGACATGCTCAGCCCTTGACATGAATGTCATAGAAACATAGAAAACCTACAGCACAATACAGGCCCTTCGGCCCACAATGCTGTGCCGAACAGGTACTTACTTTTGAAATTACCTTGGGTTACCCATAGCCCTCTACTTTCCTAAGCTCCATGTACCTGTCCTTGACTTTATTCCACAGCAACGTATGCAATCCAGTATAACCAGCAGTTCAAGCTAATAAGTGGGAAATAAAGCCATCCGAGATGCAATCGCTCTCAAATTTAGCAACAATTAGGGCACTATTCCCTGGAACCCAGGAGAATGAGGGGAGACCTTCTAGAGGAATACAAAATTATGAGAGGTACAGGTAAGGTGGATGAACATGGGCTTTTGACTGGAGATGTAGGCGCAGAATTGGGCTATTCAGCCCAATCAGTCTACTCCACTGTTTGGTCATGTCTGATTTATTTCCCCTCTGAGCCTCAGTTGAAGCAGAACTAGAACTAGAGGTCATTGGTTTTGGTTGAAAGGTGAAGCATTCAAGGGTATTCTGAGGGGGATCCACTTCACTTTGGTGGTGGTGTGAGTGTGCAAGAAACTGCCAGTGGAAATGGTAGAAGCGGGTTCTACTGTAACATTTAAGAGACGTTTCGATATGTACATGACTGGAAAGGTTTGGCAGGAGGTGTCCAGGTGCAGGTAGATGGAAATAAGCAGAGGATTGGGTTGGTGAGGACTGGATACGCCAAAGGTCCTGCTTCTGTATTGTAGTACTTTATCATTATCTATCCAGATGATGACTTCATTCCACTCCAGTCCAGGGGGCCTTAAGAAAATAAGCGCAGGGATTGCAGACCCTTCCATAGATGGGGCATGAAGTGCCAGGTGGAGCAGGCAGGAGGCCATTGCATTAGAATTCAGGGGTGTCAAACTCATTTTAGGTCACGGCCCGGATTGAGCAAAATGCAGCTTCATGCGGGCCGGATCAGTCGGACGCGTGCGAACGCAGCTTTCGTTGCCTCCGTTTTTTCAGCCTGCTCTCATGTGTCTCAGTCTCTGCTATAACTACAAAGTGTTTCACTTTACAAACTCCGTTTCTTATGAAGAAGACTGCCGAGCAAGACTGCCGAATAAACACTAAAAACCCTGAAAACCTGGTACCTGAATAAACTCAGCATTAGCCATATCATATGCCATAGGCGCTTCGATTACTGGGGCCAGCTTTAATAGTAATTAGATATTATCTCGCGGGCCAAAGATAATTCCACCGCCGGCCGGATTTGGCCCGCGGGCCTTGAGTTTGACATATATGCATTAGATTGTCCTCCCAGTTTTCTGTGTGCTCCTAGCACAGGGCTGGGGGGGGGGGGTGGGGGGTGGTTCCCAGTATCATCTGTGTTTCATTTCTCCACACTGAGAGCTGTGGGCCAGTGGGGATGCTGCCCCCAGTTTTGAATCTCTCTGCCTGGTATACAGCTCAGCACAGAGGGGCTCCTTCGGCATCTGTGGTCAATGAGGCCTGCCCAGCACAGCTCACTAAATGACAGCTCACTATCAGAGAAGATGCTGATAACTTATCCTTCTGGTGAATTTGGGATGGAATTAGGAACTTTGTGCCTTCTTTATGACGATGCGTTAGCCCAACTAAATGCAGCGGCAATGAAAGTGGCAACTTTCCAGTGCCCTGAGATGCCTTCACTGGGTTGTCCACGTCTCATAAGCAAGGAGCACTACTGCTCCATAGATCAAATGTTTACCCTTGACTTCAAGTTTTGCTTGCACCATTGAAAGTGAAGGTGGATTGTATCATGGAGGTCTGCTTTCACCTAGAGATGGTTGCAGAGATACGAGAAGTGGTCCGTGTTTTCCAGTACCTCACTTAAACCACTGCTGCGCTGAGAACTGTGCTAGGCTGTAATCCAAGAGCCTGGAAAGGCATTTTGAAACAATGAGGATGAAGAGCATTAATCTGAATCTGGAAGGTCCTCTCAAGACTTCTCAGGACTGGCACCAGTGGAGATTGCTAGACAGGCATTGAAGAGGCTTTGTGGACCTGTGGTTTGCCACTGATGTGACGTCCAATGTCAGGAACAGCGAGTACAAAATGGCATCACTGTTAAAGTGTAAACTGGTTTATTATTGTCACATGTACTGAGCCACAGTGAAAAATGTGTTTTGTATTCCATCCATACATTACAACAGTGTATTGAGATGGTACAAGGGAAAATAATTAGAGAACAAGAGTAAGGTGTTACACACATAGAGAAAGTGCATTGCAGGTAGACAATAAGGAGCAAGGTCATAATAAAGAAGACTGTCAGTTCATTAGTCTGTTTTATCCTGCCGTGCACATTCTGTGCTATCAACAGAGATATCACCAGTCCATTTCACTGGCAGCATTAATGTCAGCACTTTACATGAGAGTCAATCAAATAACATACTCTCAGAGATGACTACAGCCTTGGTCTGTGACAGCTGAAGACCAGGGTGTCACTGTGCATCCCTTTGACAACTTTGCGAGATGGGGCTCACTTGGTTTAAGTTCAGCCTGGTGTGACGAGAATCCCCTGGCATTATTAACTGGGACACATTTCCAGCCATGAAACAAGAGCACAGGAACTACAGAAGCATTTCGGGCAGTGACTGATCCAACACTATCTATCTTCTTCAAAGTAAATAATATTCTGAACCACAATCGAAATCTATTCTGGGGCAGGTATAACCTCAAACAAAGCAAACCCGATATCCTTGCAGGCAGACTTGCTAAAACTATTGGGCAGGGGAATGGGAAACTGAGTGATAGGGCTGAGGATGGGACAGTTGGTATATAAGCAGAGGCAATTTGCCATGAAAAGGTCAGGAAAGACAGACAGATGATAAAGCAAAATTGCAGCCAGTGGAATGGCTTGTAGTGTAATTCAGGGTAAAAACGGAAAACAGTGATGAACACAGGACTGAAGGTGTTATATTTGAACGCATGCAATATACAAAATAAGGTAGATGATCCTATAGCACAGAGAGAGATTGGCAGGTACGACATTGTGGGCATCACTGAGTCGTGGCCGAAAGACAATTATAGTTGGAAGCTTAACATCCAAGGATACACATTGTATCAAAAGGATAGGCGGGTTTGGTGGCTTTGTTGGTAAAAACTAAAATCAGTAGAAAGAGGTGACGTAGGATCAGAAGATTGTTGTGGGTAGAGGAACTGCAGGGGTAAAAAGACCCTTATGGGAGTTATATACAGGCATCCAAACTGGGCGTTAAATTACAAAGTGAGATAGAAAATGCATGCCAAAAGGAAAATATTAAAATAGTCATAGGGGATTTCAATATACAGGTAGATTGGGAAAATCAAGCTGGTGCTGATTTTGGGCTCCAAGAGAGATAATTTGAAGAATGACTGTGAGATGGCTTTTTAGAGCATCTTTGTGGTTGAGACCAGCAGGGAATCAGCTGTTTCAGATTGGATTGTTATGTAATGAACCAGATTTGATTAGGGAGCTTAATGTAAAGGAACTCTTTAGAGACAGTGATCATAATATGTTGGAATTCAACTTGTAATTTGAGAGGGAGAAGCTAAAGTCAAATGTATAGGTTCAACAGGTACATTTGATGTCAGAGAAATGTATACGATATACATCCTGAAATCTTTTTCTTCGCAAACATCCACAAAAACAGAGAAGTGCCCCAAAGAATGAATGACAGTTAAGTGTTAGGACTTACTTGACGACACTGTGTCAGAGAGATAACTTCTTCCCCGTAGGTTACTTGGTTATTTTTTGATATTAGTCCAATCAATATAGTATCGTCAACAAATTTAATTAATAGATTGGAGCTGTGGGTGGCGATACAGTCATGGGTATACAGGGAGTAAGGGAGGGTTCTCAGTACCGCTGGTGCAGCAAAGCATCAATGTTACAGTGGAGTAAAGGGAATTACAGAGGCATGAGAGAGGAGCTGGCCTAAGTTGATTAGAAGAGCACACTAGCAGAGATGAAGACAGAACCTTGGCTGGAGTTTCTGGGAGCAGTTCAAAAGGTACAGGATAGATACATCCCAAAGAAAAAGAAATATTCTACAGGCAGGTTGACAGAACTGTGGCTGACAGGGAAAGTAAAAAATGACATAAAAGCAAAAGAGAGGGCATAGAATAGAGGAAAAATTAGTGGGAAGTTAGAGGATTGGGAAACTTATAAAAACCAACAAAAGATAATTAAAAAGACATAAGGAGATAAAAATAAAATATAGTAAGCTAGCCAATAATATCAAAGAGGATAGCAAATGTTCTATAAGATATATAAAGTGTAAAAGAGAGGTGAGAGTGGATACCAGACCGCAGGAAAACGATGCTGCAGAGGTAATAATGGGAAACAACAAAATGGCAGATGAACTGAGTAAGTATTTTGCATCAGTCTTCTCCGTGGAAGATTCTAGCAGTATGCCTGATGTTTGAGAAGGTCAGGGGGCAGAAGTGAGTACAGTTGCTTTTACAAGGGAGAAGGTGCTTGAGAAACTGAAAGATCTGAAGGTAGATAAGTCACCTGGATCCAATGGACGACCCCAGGGTCGTGAAAGAAGTAGCTAAAGACATTGTGGAGGCATTAGTAATGACCTTTCAAGAATCACTAGATTCTGGAATGGTGTTGGAGGACTGAAAGTTTGCAAGTGTCAGTCTGCTCTTCAAGAAGGGAGGCAGGCAGAAGAAAGGAAATTATAGGCCAGTTAGCCTGACTTCAGTGGTTGGGGAAATGTTGCAGTCGATTGTTAAGGATGAGGTTTTGGGGTATTGGGAGGCACATGATAAAATGGACCAAAATGAGAATTGTTTCCTCGAGGGAAAAACTTGCCCGATAAATTTGTCAGAATTCTTTGAGGAAGTAGCAATCAGGACAGACAAGGGAAAATTGGTGAATGTTGTGTACTTGGATTTTCAAAAGGCTTTTGACAAGGTGCCACACATGAGGCTGCTTAACAAGATAAGAGCCCATGATATTACAGGAAAGATATTAGCATGGACAGAGCATAGGCTGGTTGGCAGGAGGCAAAGAATGGAATAAAGGGAACATTTTCTAATTGGCTTCTGGTGACTAGTGGTGTTCTTCAGGGGTTGGTATTGGAAATGCTTCCTTTTACATTGTGTGTCAATGATTTGGATGACGGGGACATCACGTGATGACGTAGGATCGAAACGTGGAAATCCAGCTCTCCCGTAAAAAACCAGTAAAATAATGTTTAAGTGAAGAAAAGTTAGTAAATACTTTTTTAAAATTACTTATAAACTACTCAGGCTTGTCTTAAGATATGTCTCCTAAACAGAAGCAGAAGAAAACTACTACTTTGAAGGCAACACAAGTTGGAAAAGAATCAAGGCCGGCAGCCATGAAAGAGCCTCGGGCTCAAGTGCATTTTACCTCCGGCGATACAGAACAGGAAACTGTTGCAACATCAACCGTTTCCAAAAAAAAAGAGCAACGGGAATTGCACATGCGTGAAGGAAGGGGCATGCGCAAACACGAACAACCCAAACTACAAATCCCAGCTATGATCAGAACTGAAAGTGAAAGTGAATATGAGGTGGAATCAGATTCTCTGGATAAATCAGACGAAGATGAAAAGACAAACAAAGAAGAGCAACAGGAAGAGGTTGGAGGTGATATTGGAGACGTAAAAAAATCTTTGGTGCAAATAATGCATGAATTAAAAGCATTAAAAGTAATAAAAAATATATTAAAAATATGAAGATTATGTTTGATAAAATAATGAAAAGACAGGACAAAATGGACAAGAAAATTTAAAACTTGGAAGAAACAACGGGAGACACCATTGATAGAGTGAATAAAATGGAAGATAATATTTCTGCCTGGACATCAGAAAGAAAATGGTTGTTGGAAAAAGTGGATGTACTTGAAAATTTTAGCAGACAAAATATTATTAAGATTGTTGGACTTAAAGAAGGATCCAATAAATTTTTTTCAAAAATGGATTCCGGAAATTTTGGAAATGGAAAAAGGAACCCAGTTAATTGAAATTGAAAGGGCTCACAGAGCCTTAAGATCAAGACCTCAAGTTGATCAAAACCCACGATCAATCTTGATAAAATGCTTAAGATATCAAGATAAAGAAAAGATCCTGAAGGCGGCTGCCCAACGTGCCAGAAAGAGAAACGGGCCATTGATGATAGAAGGGAAAACAGTTCTTTTCTACCCCGATATAAGTTATGACCTTTTGAAGAGAAAGAAGGAATTTAACGCAGCGAAAAATGTTTTATGGGAAAAGGGTTATAAATTTATATTGTGCCACCCGGCAACCCTGATAATTTTTTTGGATGACGGAAAAAGATCTTTTACTGATTATCAGGATGCAGAAGAATTTGCACAAGAACTCCCAAATATTCGCTAACCACAGCCAAAGATTTAAAAGCGAAACGGATTAAAGCTGAAGACAGGGACAGTGAATGGAGTTGATGGATGTTTAAGGACAGAAGAATATTTAAATATATTCTTAATTATATGATACAGGGGGAGAAAGGTAAAAATTTGAGAAATATTAATCGAGAGTAGTGATATTATTTTTTCTTCTCTTATATATACTTTTTTATGTTATGGGGGAGCTGGGGGAACTTCAGATTGATTGCTACAGGATTCACGTGTGTAATCATGACGATTGCCATGACCTGTACAACGGAGGGGGGTAATGTTGTATTTTTTTTTATTCACAACATTAGTAGGGGGGTATTTTGTTATTTATTTATTTATGTTTTTTTGTAATCTATTTTTCTTTAATCTTTTTTTCTTTGCCTGGACAATCGGGGGTGGGGGAGACACATAGCAACACGAAGAATTTTTAAAAGCTTCCCCAAGGTACTACGAAAGTTGAAAAGTTAGGTATTACTATAGACTGGAGTAACCCTGTTAAAAATAATGACTAATTTACTGAATTTTTTAAGTTTTAATGTTAATGGGCTTAATGGACCAGTGAAAAGAAAAAGAATTTTAACATACATTAAGAGAATGAAAATAGATATAGCTTTTAGCTGCATTCCATTTGAAAAAATTACTTATAATTTAAGAGATAAATATGAAATATTTCTGAAAATTTGGCACCCTTATTTACAAAAGATAGGATTAAATATGTAGGTGCTCCGAAGATAAAATTATTGGTTATTTGGGGAAAGAAATATTACGAACTCCATGGAGCATGTGGGGATCTTCCGATATCCAGGCATTCTTTCTTTCTTTTTTTTTCTCTCTTTTTTTTCTTTTTTTCTCTCTTTCTACAGGGATATGTTAGGGAGGAGGGGTTAAGGGGAGGGGGAAGGGTTGATAATTTTTTTTCCTTCTGTAGCCATTTGAAAATTCAATAAAAAAAATTCATAAAAATAAATGAGTTGGATGACACAATTGATGGTTTTGTGGCCAGGTTTGCAGACAATGCAAAGATAGGTGGAGGGCCAGGTAATTTTGAGGAAGCAGGGAGTCTGCAGAAGGACACAGACAGATTAGCAGAATGGGCAAAGAAGTGGCAGATGGAATATAGCGTCGGGAAGTGTATGGTCATGCACATTGATCAAAGGAATAAATGTATACACAATTTTCTAAACAGGGAGAAAATTCAAAAATCAGAGGTGCAAAGGAACATGGGAATCCTTGTGCAGGATTCCCTATAGGTCAACTTGCAGGTTCAGTCAGTGGTGAGGAAGGCAAATTTCGAGAGAACTAGAATATAAATGCTGATGCTTTATAGTGCATTGGAGTGTCCTCACTTGGACATGGGAGATTTCTGGGATCATTTTGGTAGCAGTATACATTCCACCTCAGGCCAATGTCATTCAGGCTTTAAATGATCTGGGTGAAGAGACAATTTCAAATGAGGTTGGATGTGACATCGGATCTACAACAACTCTGGCAGGGTTTGTAAGACATTACTTCCTATAAAGTGAAACCCAACAGCATGAATGACAGCGATGCTTCACTACCAGATGAAATCAACACCTTCTATGCCCGCTTTGAAAGGGAGAATATAACTACAGCTGTGAAGATCCCTGCTGCATCTAGTGACCCTGTGATCTCTGTCTCAAAAGCCGATGTTAGGCTGTCTTTAAAGAGGGTGAACCTCGCAAGGCGGAAGGGCCTGATGGAGTACCTGGTGAGGCTCTGAAAACTTGTACCAACCAACTGGTGGGAAGTGGGAGTATTCAAGGACATTTTCAGCCTCTCGCTGTTATAGGCAGAAGTTCCCACTTGCTTCAAAAGGCAATAATCACACCAGTGCCTAAGAAAAATAATGTGACCAGCCTTAATGACTATCAGCAGCACAGGAGCGCCACAGGGAACCGTACTCTCTCCGGTCCTGTTCACCCTGTACACATCTGACTTCCAATATAACTCGGAGTCCTGCCATGTGCAGAAGTTCGCTGATGACACGGCCATAGTGGGGTGTGTCAGGAATGGACAGGAGGAGGAGTATAGGAAACTGATACAGGACTTTGTGATATGGTGCAACTCAAACTACCTGCGTCTCAATGTCACCAAGACCAAGGAGATGGTGGTGGACTTTAGGAGATCTAGGCCTCATATGGAGCCAGTGATCATTAATGGAGAATGTGTGGAGCAGGTTAAGACCTACAAGTATCTGGGAGTACAGTTGGACGAGAAGCTAGACTGGACTGCCAACACAGATGCCTTGTGCAGGAAGGCACAGAGTCGACTGTACTTCCTTAGAAGGTTGGCGTCATTCAATGTCTGCAGTGAGATGCTGATGATGTTCTATAGGTCAGTTGTTGAGAGCGCCCTCTTCTTTGTGGTGGCGTGTTGGGGAGGAAGCATTAAGAAGAAGGACGCCTCACGTCTTAATAAGCTGATAAGGAAGGCGGGCTCTGTCGTGGGCAAAGTACTGGAGAGTTTAACATCGGTAGCTGAGCGAAGGGCGCTGAGTAGGCTACGGTCAATTATGGAAAACCCTGAACATCCTCTACATAGCACCATCCAGAGACAGAGAAGCAGTTTCAGCGACAGGTTACTGTCGATGCAATGCTCCTCAGACAGGATGAAGAGGTCAATACTCCCCAATGCCATTAGGCTTTACAATTCAACTGCCAGGACTTAAGAACTTTTTTTTTTTTTTTAAAGCTATTATTAATGCTTTTTGAGTTAGTGATTTAGATGCATATCATATTATTACTGAGTTAAGTATTGTATGTAAGGAGTTTTTGCTACAACAAGTGTATGGGACATTGGAAAAAATGTTGAATTTCCCCATGGGGATGAATAAAGTATCTATCTATCTATCTATCTATCACCTGGTAGCACTCACATCGACAGTGATGAAATGCTTTGAGAGGTTGGTCATGACTAAACTGAACTCCTGCCTCAGCAAGGACCTGGACCCACTGCAATTCACCTTTTCACTTTAGGAAGGATAAGACAAAGGAACACATAGCAATCCTCATAGAGGGATCATAAGTGGAGAGAGTGAGCAGTTTCAAGTTCCTGGGTGTCAAGATCGTTGAAGACCTAACCTGGTCCCAACATACTGATGCAGTTATAAAGAAGGCAAGACAGCATCTATACTTCATTAGGAGTTTAAAGAGATTTGATATGTCAACAAATACACTCAAAAACTTCTATAGATATACTATGGAAAGCATTCTGACAGGCTGCATCACTGTCTGGTATGGATGGGGGGCTACTGCACAAGACCAAAAGAAGCTGCAGAGGGGTGTAAATCTAATTAGCTCCATCTGGGTACTAGCCTACAAAGTACCCAGAACATCTTCAAGGAGTGGTGTCCCAGAAAGGCAGCGTCCATTATTAAGGACCTCCAGCACACAGGGCGTGCCCTTTTCTCACTGTTACCATCAGGTAGGAGATACAGAAGCCTGAAGGCACACACTCAGTGATTCAGGAACAGCTTCTTCCCCTCTGCCATCCGATTCCTAAATGGACATTGAACGCGTGAATCCTACCTCACTTTTTTAATATATAATATTTCTGTTCTTTTTGCACGATTTTTAATCTATTCAATATATACCGTAATTGATTTATTTATTTATTATTATTATTTTGTTTTTTTCCTCTTCTATATTATGTATTGTATTGAACTACTACTGCTAAGTTAACAAATTTCATGACACATGCCAGTGATAATAAACCTAATTCTAATTCTGATTCTGAGTATTGTGAGCAGTTTGGGACCTTTATCTAAGAAAGGATGTGCTTACGTTGGAGACGGTTCAAAGGAGGTTCACGAAATTGATTCCAGGAATGAAAGGCTTATCACAAAAGGAGCGTTTGATGGCTCTGGGCCTGTACTCACTGGAATTTTGAAGAATGAGGAGGGATTTTATTGAAACCTATTGAATGCTGAAAGACCTAGATAGAGTGGATGTGGAGAGAATGTTTCCTACAGTGGGGGGGATGGGGAAGCTAGCACCAGAGGCATAACTTCAGAATAGAGGGACGTGCTTTTAGAAATGAGATGATGAGGAATTTATTTAGCCAGAGAACGGTGAATCCATGGATTCACTGCCATAGCAGCTGTGGTCGCCAGGTCATAGAGTGTACTTGAAGTGGAGGTTAATGGATTCCCAATAAGTCAGGGTGTTAAAGGTTACAAGGAGAAAACAAACAATAGGGTTGAGGAGGAAATGGATCAGCCATAATCAAATGGCTGAGCAGACCTGATGGGCCAAAATTCCTAATTCTGCTCCAATGCTCTATGGCCTTATGGTCTAAAAATGCCACAGAATGCTATTTCCTAAAAACAAAACAAGGAGCATAAGCAGTTTTATTCCCAGTTGGCCAAAGGAACAAGTGAATCAGAACAGAAAGGTATTACTTAAAGTGGCTTGACAGATCGGTATTTGTTGTGACATCATTGCATTACTGGCAAATCTCTAGGCTATTCACAATATCTAATAGGTAGAAGGCACTTAATGAAACGATCGCCGAGCAGACAGAACCTCATTGTCACCTGAATGCAGGTTGAAGCAGGAGTGAAGGCACTTGGGAAATAATCACAGTGCAAAAGACCCCTGCTCCTGAGCTTGTCAGCATGTCGTCAGCACCATAAGCACTTTCCCCACTCAGTGAAGACCACAGGGAGAGAAGACTTGATTGAAAAGTCAGACAACTATCCAATTCAATTAGCTCTTAAAGGAGTTACATTTTAATCCATGTTTCAGAACAATTTAGAAGATTAACTGATGATTGTTTTTAGATTTAGAAGTAGCATTAAGGGATTTGTGCAACACACACAAAATGCTGGAGGAACTCAGCGGGTCAGGCAGCATCTATGGAAAATGGTACAGTTGATGTCTTGGGCCGAGACCCTTTGGCAGTCCTTGGACTTCCAGCATCTGCAGATTTTCTCCTGTTTGTTAAGGGGTTTGTGCTTTGCTTCTGGCTCCTGAATTTTAAATTGATCCTCTGAAGGCGACATTTTATCTAAATATGCAGCAAGTCTCTGTGGTTTAAGCAGTCATGTGGATATATGCAAGAAGTGAATGTCTGCCCGTAGGTTCTTCAGTATTGGTGAGGCCAGTGCCTGTGCTTGACTCTTAGGAAAAAACACCTTGATGTCTTTTGGGAAAGGCAGATCAACTCGATCCACTCATCCCTCTGTTTCTGGTTATGGCTGTGATACACACAAAATGGAGCCTCTACAGATTTCAGGCCGAGACCCTTCATAAGGATTGAAAAGGTAGGGGGTCTGAAGCCAGAATAAGATGGTAGAAGGAGGGCGAGGAAGGTGGCAGGTAAGACAAGGTGAGGAGGGAAGGTGGGTGGATGCGTGAGAAGGGAAGCTGGGAGGAGATAGGCGGAAGAAGTAAAGGACTAAAGAAGAGGATATCTAATTGGAGAGGGCAGTGGAGAATGGGATAAAGGGAAGGAGGTGAGGAAGGAAATGGGTATGTTGCCCTAGATTTCCAGCATCTGCAGAATCTCTTGTGTCTATAGTTTCTAGTGTGCCTAGTTACTGGGTGGTCAGGAAGATAAGGCAGAAACAACTTCATTACTAGAAGATGGTGCAGGTATGGAAATTCTCTGCAGTGTAATAACACAGGGTGCTGCCATCCTCCAGTTGTACAGTCACTATTGTACCAGCCGCTGGCCAATTTTGTGTCAATGTTGTTGCTCGCTGGCATAGAGGTGGGTGAGTAATTTCCAAGTCATTCAAACTTGATACCAACACCATTATGAACAACTATGATGGTCTACGCACATAATTTGTGTAACTGTCCTTTGTCACTACAGTGTTCTGGAGACGTCACTGAGAGATGGTGCTGCAACTTCTGTTTCCTTTGCTACTCAAATGGACCCTAGTTTCCACAAAAATTGATGTTGCTGGTTGGTTTGCTCAGTCAGAAGCTCGGCCCAGCATCATCTTGTCGTTAGTGTGCTATTGACATTAATGAGGCTGTTGCTAACAAGCCTGCAGATCTTTACCCAGTCCTGATTACCTTCAGCTGGAGGGATCCTGAGCTAATCATCCAGCAGACACAGAGTTGACCATACTTGTGTTTTTCCCACGCAGGCCAGAGCAGGGGGTATAAGTTTCCTTGTACATTCCAAAGACATAAAGATCGGTTCATTGAGTTGTGAGCATGCTATGTTGGTGCTGGAAGTGAGACGACGCTTGAGGGCTGCCCAGCACAATCCTCACTGATTTGATTTGACTTAACACTAACAATGCATTTCACTGTATGTCTTGATGGGACCCAGGGTGAACTGCAAGTCTGGATTCAGAACTGGCTTGTCTACAGAAGATAGAGAGTGATGGTGTGAGGCTGTTATTCTGGCTGGAGGTGCGTGACCAGTGGGGTTTCACAAGGATCGGTGCTGGGACCTCTGCTGTTTGTGACACTTATCAACGATAGGGATGAAAATGTAGATGGATTGATAAACAAGTTTGTGAATGACACTAAGACTTTTGGACCATGTGGAGCAGTGGTCCCCAACCATTGGGCCGCAAAGAAACAATATGATTTGGCAGCATGAAGTGATATGAGTCAGTACAATCAAAGAATACAACAGAATGAAGATCAATTACGGATATGGATGGAGAAGAGGCAGATGGAATTTGATCTGGGCAAATGCAAGGGTTTGCCCTTTGGGAGATCAAATGAAAGGATAAGATATACGGTTAAGAGATACATAGATACTTTATTGATCCCAAAGGAAATTACAGTGTCACAGTAGCATTACAAGTACACAAAAATAAATATTAGAAGAGAAGAAGAAAGAATAAAAAATAAGTTAAGTACCACAAACAGTCTCACAGGATTGGGGGGGGGGGGAGGGGGGGATCATGACTTCCCCAGCTGTAGCTTGACTCACTATGGAGCCTGATGGCTGAGGGTAAGAATGACCTCGTATAGCGCTGTTGTCTTAGTCTGTTACTAAAAGTGCTCCTCTGTTCAGCCAAGGTGATATGCAGAGGGTGAGAAATATTGTCCAGAATTGCCAGGATTTTCTGTAGGGTCCTTTGTTCTACCGCAACCTCCAGTGTTGGACAATATTGACTCCTGTAACACAGCCCGCCTTTCCAATCAGTTTATTGAGCCTGTTGACACCGCCTTCACAGCAGTAAGGGTAGATCCCTTAGTAACAATGAGGTAGAGGGATCTTGGGGTCCAGATCCATAGTTCATAGAAAGATGTTAGCACGTGGATAGGGTGATAAAGAAGTTGTATAGAATGTTTACTTTCATTGGTAGCAGTGCTGACTAAAAAAGGATAGAAATCATGCTGCAATTATTTAAAAATTTAGTAAGGCTGCACTTGGAGTATTGCATGCTGGTCTGGTCACCCTCATAGGAAGGAAGTGGAGAGAGTGGAAGAGTACAGAAGAAGTTTTCTAGGATGTTGCCTGGATTAGAGGAAGGACTGGACAAATTCGGGTTGTTCTCCTTGGAGCACTGGAGGATGAGGGGAGACCAGATGGAGGATTTACTAAATTTATAAGAGGCATAGAAAGCCAGCTAAAATCTCTTTTAGCAGAGGACATGCTCTTAAGGTTAAAGGGGAGAAATATAAAGGCAAAGTGAGGGGTTTTTTTTTTTTTTACGCAGGGCTGTTCAGTTTCTGGAATAGGTTAAGGGGCATCATAGTGGAAGCAACAGGTTGGTGGAGTTTAAAAGGCTTTTAGATAGACACATGAAGATGAAGGGTATGGAGGGATATGGGTGACACACAGGAGGAAGACATTCAGTATAAACAGCAGCAAGATCAAAACAATGTTGTGGTCTGAATGCCCTATACAGTGCTGTACTTTTCTAAATTCAGGGCCACTTTATTAGGTATACCTGTTCATTAATGCAAATATCTAATCAGCCAATCATGTGGCAGCAACTCAATGCATAAAAGCATGCATACATAGTCAAGAGTTTCAGTTGTTTTTCAGACCAAACATTAGAATGGGCAAGAGATGTGATCTAAGTGACTTTGACCATGGAATGGTTGTTGGCGCCAGATGGGGTGGTTGGAGTATCTCAGAAACTGCCAATCTCCTGGGATTCTCACACGCAACATTCTCTAGAGTTCACAGAGAATTGTTTGAAAAGCAAAAAAAAAAAAGATCACTTAGTGAGCGGCAATTCTGTGAGGGATAAAGTCTTGTTCATGAGAGAGAGATCAGAGGAGAATGGCCAGATTGGGTCAAACTGAAAGGAAAGCAGTGGTCACTCAAATAACCACGTGTTACAAACTGATGTGCAGAAGAGCATTTCTGAATGTACAACACTTTGAAGCTTGAAGAGGATGGGCTACAGCAGCAGAAAACCAGGAACATACACTCAGTGGCCACTTTATTAGGTATAGGATGTAACATACAGCACTGAGTTTACGTAACTGAGTACACACCACAAATCCCAGTTAAGTAGTGAAAAACTTTGACAGTTACTCAGCTTTTGAACTGAGGTTTGATATCTGGTCCATCACAAACCCTCCCAATTGTACCCCCTCTTTACATCATCCCCATTAACTCCAGCCAAGCCCATCTGTCCAGGAAAAGATTGCTCCTGCTTTTCCCATGTTCCGACTTAATTATTGTGATTGTAAATTGCCACCCTTTCCTCAAGTGTAAACCTCCAGAAGACCAAGATATGCCATATCCTATACGACCAGTGTCCCTTAACTATCATTCCCATCCCTGCCAACTGACCTGGCCCCTGATCTGCTAGACTTCAAGTTAAATCCATTTGTGTTTATGTCCTCTGTCAGGGAACAGGATCTAATAACTCTGAACAGGCTGGCACAAATACAGGATGGAATAGTCTTTCTCTGTGCAATGAATTTCTAATTATATAACCTCCTCCCACTCTTATATTTGCCCCCTGCTTCTTGTTCCCCTTCTGTTGCCATGCCCTCAGCCACCCATGTCCTACTCTGGAAATTCACCACACCCCTCCTGACCAACAGCTTGAACGCAGCCATTCCACAAAGTTCACTTACAGCGGGCTCCTGCTGCGTGGGCATTTTCTTGCTTTGAGCAGTGGTCAGTTATGACTAGTGCTGTCAGTTCATGTCAATGTTTGTATTAATCTTGGTCTGACAGACCAGTGGCCAATTTATCTGTCTCATTATGATCTTGCACCCTATTGTCTCCCTGCACTGCACTTTCTCTGTATTGTAACCCTTTGTTCTGCATTCTGTTTCTGTGTTATCCTGTACCTCCATTGCTCCATGCACTGAATTGATCCGTACGATCAGTATGCAAGATAATTTTTTCACTGCACCTCCGTACTAATAAACCCAATAATAATAATAATAATAATAATAAACCCAATTCCAATTTTGAAATCAACATTTCTTCCTTTTTTTTTACACTATTCCGAAATAGTTAATAAATCCAACTACCAACACAAAAGTCTAATTTTAATAATGAGTTGCAATGTGATAACTCATCACATTACAACTGAATTGTTGATTCTGTTCATAGAATCACAGGGAGTTACACCACCGAGGCACCCACCTGACCCGCCGTGTCCAGGACAGAAAGAGATTTTAGAGTAATCCCAGTTTCCAAGTCTTGCTGACTGCAGCTTTTCCAAGTACAGTTCAAATGTGGTGAAGGTTTTTCCACCTCCAACACTTACTCAAGGGGTGTGGTCCAGATTTACAGTCATCACTGAGTGAATGGATTCTTTTTCAACTTCTTTTTAATATCTGCTCCTCATTATTACCCTTTCTGCTGAAGTAAACAGGTTTATCTGCACAGCCATCTACCAAGTTTACATACCTCAGTCAAACCTCCGTTAGACTTCTTTGTTCCAAGGAAAATTATCTCAACTTTGACCATCTCTCTAATTCCACAGCCAGGCATTGCCCCCCTAAATCTCTTCAGCAGTATCACTGGCACAATCACTTCCTTTCAAACAATGTGTTTGTCTTTGACTCTTTCAAAACTAGTTAAACGTGACAACATTTGATTATTCCAGGAGATGGTGTTGAAACAGAATCTTTTCCTGATGATTGTCTTCCCTTTGTAACTGAGATGGTTAAGTAAGTCTTTCAATACTTGAGACCTTCTAGGCATTTAAGATCTAATTTCTGTTTTTTTGGTTAGCTGCCTATGATAAATTTCCTCACTCTTGTTACTATGCTAGAGAGATTTTGGAATTAGAAAGAAATTTGATAGCCTCTATTAGAAATGATGATTCCTAAGTTTGTCATAGCCGGGGGTGGCAGTGGGGATAAGCTCCCGCTACCAAAAAAATGCTCCGAATGGTGTGTGTCTCTAATAGCCTCTGACAACCAAGTCCAACTCTTGGCCTTCAAGTGTGGTTTAGCTACTAGACCCGGCGGAGCTGTTTTTATTGAGGCAAAGGTGGACCACTGGCGCCTCAAAACCAGTTGCTTCGGGCAGGTGGGGCTCGTCAGCCTCGGACGGCAGCCCACCTAGGAGAAGGAAAACTCTGATTTTAAACCTCCGCTGCCTTGCGGCCGTACCCACCCATGGGAAAGGCTTCGGGACTAAATCCGGAGTCAGGGTCCCTAAGGCAGCTTGATGTTGTTTACAACTTCACTCTGGCAATCTCTGCGATGACACTGGTGCCAACCTATATCAGCGCTTGCCCTTCCCTTGGACTACATCGGTGACGTGGAGAGGGGTAACTCGCTGCAGGGGCAACAACCGGTTCTTCAAATCCTCCCGCCCAGGCTTGCGCTCTGGAGAGGACACAGTCCACCAGAGGCACAAACCCATGACCCCCTGGGATCGACAGCTACTATTAGAAATTATGTATAAAATAAAATTTTTAGTGAAACAAATTCTAAAGCTGCTTCCAGAGATGACTCTCCCTCCTTGATTCCATGTTAAAAAGTTCCAGAGTTGTGCATCCCACAAGTGAAAGTTGGTGTCTACTACTTTGCTCATGGGGTTTTGGCCATCAAGTGAAGCCTGATGGTCCAGGAGAGTGGGGCATCAGAATACATGTCATAGTGAGAGGAATTTCTGTTTCTGTTCAACTTTTCTTCAAGCCATTCACATAGATTGTTCCTGTGCAAGATCACGAAGGAAGGCAGATGATTTTTCTTTGGACTTCCTATCCATCTAAAATGGCTTGACTTGAGAAAAGGCTTTTCTTACCAGAAATTCATTATCATTATGTATTTCTTCTGGCACTTGGCAAGTCAACAGTCTTAATTTTTTAAAATTCAGAAATATAGCCCAGTAACATGTCTTTCTGGTCCAATGAGACCGTGCTGTCCAATGACACCCATGTGACCTACTAACCCATCCGTCTTTGGGATGTGGGAGGGAACCAGAGCACCCAGAGGAAACACACGTAGTCGCGGGGATAACAAACAAACTCCTTACAGATAGCGGCTGGAGCTGTAATAGTGTTACACTAACTGCTATGCTACCATGCCGCCCCAAATATGATTTAATTTCAAATAATAATTAATGGAATTTCATTTGACACACAACATGCAATAGTCTGAAACTCATGCCACAGGAGCACAGAAATAATAGAAAAGTATTAAGCAGCATTGTTTTAGAAATGTAATCATAACATACAGTACTAAACATCTAATGATGTCAGAGAGGGCAACCATTCATTGTGATTCTCTCATTTCTGCACCTCAGCAGAATCATTCTTGGTGTTACCACAATAATAACCCATTCAAAATAAAGGTAAATTCCATAGTACCTTTCATTACAATAACTTGGTAAAGTCAAACATCAAATAGAAATGCTGGATTAACTTTTCACTGGTTCATGGCTAACCAATCTGTTGTTCAGCCTGATGTAATTTCACAAAGATTTTATTTTCGAGCACAAAGGCTTCACAGCCACGAACATGTGAAATGTTTCACCTCTTTTTTTTTTACCTGCTCCTAATCTGTAATTTTTGGGTAAATGAAACTTTTTTGATGTCTGAAATGTAGGGACAAAAACTACTGGTCTTAATAAGTTTGGCATTTAGAATTTAAAACCTATGCTTAATGCTTGTTGTGAGAATTTTTAACTTCCCACTGAGATTCTTGTTTGGCTGACACAACTTCCACTAAATTTACAATGGCCACTGGGAAAGAATTCCTGCTATATCTCCATTGGAATAAGTGGTCCTGGCAGTATCTAGCTGTTACAAATTAACCATCCATTCACCTACCTGTTGTAAGATTTTGGCAAAATGAGTGTGACAAACTTTCTGGTTCAAGGGTGCCTAATAATATGAAAAGAAGGATTGCACAGTGCAGATTCAATATAACACTGGTGTCACTGGATAATTTTAGCACCCGTTATATGCTACCTACTTTGTAAGAAAAACTATCAAACACTTCTGTTCTGTCTTGGGGTCCTGATAACATCTGGGTTATACCTATAACTAATTTAATGGGGTGCATTGCATCAAGGCGGAACTGTTGCTCTGGAATGCTCTTCATAACCCTTGCAGGATGTCCACAAGAAATTTATAGGCAAATGCTTTTGAAATATAGAGGCTGCCAATGTATGCACACTTGTTCCTACAATGTGATGGTAAGGTGGACATAATAACCATGGGGAAAAGAAACTATGGGATCTTTCTAAAACTTCCTGAAGGAGTAAATAAATCTTCCATGTAATTTCTCCAGAAGACGCCACCTTTGACAATGCAAGCACTCCTCTGTTACGACACTGATTGCTATCCTTGTCGCTGGAGTTAGGCTAGAACCAGTAACCATCCACTCGGAGCATCACAAGTACCAAAATAACTAACATGGGCAGGCACGACCAACACATTTCAAAATCACAGCACAACACCATAGTGCTTTTAGCTTAGACAGGTAACATCAGTCCCAAAACTTCACCTAATTCCCATTCGTTACACCCCTTCTTTTCAGTCAAAGATTCAGGTTTGGCTGGTGCAGGGAGCCCTTTGAACGTCTTTCTCTTCACACCCGCCAGGTTTTTCAGACAGATCTTACGTATAACTTAATGACTATATCCTGATTAAATGTCCAGTCATTTTGACTGAGATTGAGCTTTTCAATAAAAAGATCTATTAATGCATGATCAAACAACCAAAGTAATGAAATGGTTTAAGTACAGTAAACTCCTCAGTTTAGAGGGAGCTGAGAATTACACTTTACAGCTGCAAGCATTGCTGTAAACATCCTGTCCTACAAACAGAATGTGCTTTTTAATGCCAGCACCTCTCTCTACAATATATCAGAGTGCACACATGAACAAGCAAGCTTCCATCCAAATGACAGCTCCTCAGAATCCCCAGTGAGAACATTGACAGCACATCTTCTGCTGCTGTTACACCTTCCTCACTGACAGATGGAGTTTCAACCAAAGCCAGATCTTCTTTTAACCAGTGAGCATTCCATCATCAGGATTCACCTTCCATCCCCAAATGTGTTGGTTCTGAGACAATGCTAATTGGCGATTTATAAATTGCAGTTCACTCACCCTGACAACACACCCAAAACAAGATTAAGCATGAAGAAAGATCCAATGACGATCAGAGGAATGAAATACAGCCAGTTCCATGTGTTCCCCGAGGCATCATTGGCCTGTCAAATAAATAAGAGAGAGAATGCCAGTGAAATGAGAGAACAGGCAAGCACGTCATTGTAGGCAGCTCATTTTGGCTGCAAAATTAATTGAGGCAAAAGTAAATAAAGTCAAATGCAATATTCAATACAAATGAATATGTGCAAAGTATTCTTGTTTTGTTAACTATAACCAAATACCCCACCTCATTAGATATTGGTATAATTGGACAATTTAAATGCAACAAGCCATTCATTCTTTGTAATGCCTAAAGTTATTTGCATTCATTCCATAAATATTATGACTGAAGGCCTTTCATTCCTTTGAGCACAATACATTGCAATCCAAAAAAGTAGATTTGATTACTGTGCAGAACCAAGTCTGTACCATTAACACTGCCTTCTTTTCACCATGAAAAGTCACATGAAACTCAAGAAAGAGTGCAAAAGAAGCCTTGAGTCCCTCGAACCCAACCCCCATTACGGTCAGCCTTATCATATCAGATCATAGCCATGCTGATTGTTGGCCTGAAGTCGATCCTGCTTGATCCTTGTGAGCTTTCATTTTCTTGATTTCAGTTTACACACACTTAGTGTCATTCACAATTCTATTGGGCAAAAAATTATGAAGATTCACAACTCCATCGGAGACAAAGTTCTTCCTCATCCTAGTGTTAAAAGGATGTCTTTTTATTCTGTCTAGAACTTCAGTTCAAACCAATAGAAATACACTCACAATATACCTTGTCAAAATCCATCAGATACAGATGCATTTTAATGAGATCACCCTCAAGTTCCTCAGCTTGAGAGTTTATGTCCAGTTAGCTGAATTGTTTCTTATAAGATTACCCTCTCCTCCTGGAAAATCTCTTAGAGCATTTTTGTAGAGGTAAACGAGAGGATGAATAGGGTATGGAAATGGATGTTGTCCATATAGACTTTAGCAGGACCAATGACAAAGTCATGCATATTTTGGGCTAATCTCAAAATGTTAAATCATATGATATTCAGGGAGACAAGACTAATTGGATTCATTGTTTTCTCAGTGGGAGGAAGTAGAGTGATGGTTGAAGGTTGTCTCTCAGATTGAAGGCCTCTGAATAGTTTGGTGATACAGAAATCGGCGCTGGGTTCTTTGTTTTTTAAATGAGCAATTTGGATCTGAGTGTACCAGGGTAAATTTGCAGATGACATGAAAATGGTGAAAAAGCCTATCAAAAATTACAGGGGGATCTTGATCCAAGAAGGTGCCAAGGGCTGGCTAATGGTTTTCAATTCAGGTATGTTTGGAGTGTTGCATTTTCACAAGTCAGAGTAGGACTGAAACAGTGAATGGTCAAGCCCTGGGAAGTGTTGTGGAACAGAGGGACATGACAGCATGGATATATGATTTGCTGAAAGGGAGGTGAATAAGGTATTTGGCATACAGGCCTTCATCAGTCAGTGCATCAAGTATAAGAGTTATGACATTATGTTGCAGTTGTACAAGATGTTGATGGGACTGCACTTCTATAGCTTCGGTTATCATTTTATAGGAAAATCATTGGTAAACCAGAAAGAACAAATTTATGACAAACAAGAGAAAATCTGCAGACCTGCAAGTCCTGCCAAAGGGTCTCAGGACGAAACGTCGGCTGAACTCTTCTCCGTAGATGCTGCCTGGCCTACTGAGTTTCTCCAGCATTTTGTGTGTGTTGGACAGATTTATGAGGTTGCTGCCAGGGCTTGAGGGCCTGAGTTGTAGGAGGAGATTGGGCAGTCTAGGAGAACAGGAGAATAAGGGAAGAGGAACTAAGCACTAGAGGGCATAAGTTTAATATGAGCATTAAATGATTTAAAAGGATTTGAAGAGCAACTTCTTCATTCAGAGGGTGGTGGGGTTATGGAATGAGCTTTCAGAGGAATTAGTTGAGGAAAGTAACTAATATTTAAAAAAACATTTTGGTAAGTACATGGATAGGAAGAGTTTGGAGAGATATGGGCCAAATGTGATCAAATGGAACTAGCTTGGGCACTATTGTCAGCATGGACAAGATGGGGTGAAGGGCCTCTGTGCATGCTACATTCATCTATGACTCCAAACAATATAGCAAATCTTTTCCATGCTAACAACAAAGACAAATATTCCCATCCTTAATTAAGGAGGCCAAAAGCCTTTGGAACGGTGTGGCCTCACCTTACACATGCTCCCGAATTTTATTTTCCATTGCAATAAGCGCCAATGTTCCCTTTTCTATCAAATTACCCACAAGCCACTTTAGCTTGTCTCTTGTATCAGGCCATCCAGATCTCCCCTGGTGTTGTGGTTGGCATCCGTCTGTCTCGGAGGACAATGGGTGATGATCATTATCATCTCAAGCCTGGGCTGAAGGTATGGAGATCTTGAGATGCCCTGTTGTCAAGATCTCCCTTCGGCCTCACCAGTGTAATCCAAAGGAAAGCTTATGAAGCAATACATTTGGCACCAGCTTGGCTGCAGGAACTGCTGGAAGGATGTTCAATGATGTCCAGGTGCCTTAGGGCTCCATTCTGGATTTGCTGTCTGGGTTTCCTCCCGTAGCCTTTGACTCTCCCGAGGCTGCCCACAAGGCAGTGGGGCTAGTTACCCATAGCTGGGGACCTGGTTCACGAGCACCAGGGTGTGCCCACACACCTGGGCCTGTGTGCCATGAGTGCAGGGGCCAGACCTCCTCCCCGTCCTCTGAAGTTCAGTCTGAGTCCGAAAGAAGTTCAGCTTCCGTGTGGCGTCAGTGAGGAGACACCAGATGAGGCTTGCTGTTGGAGAAGCTATGTACTGGCAGGGAGAGCCTTACACATTCAGCTCTCCCCTGTACCAACATATAATTGTCAGATCATATTTTCTGATTCTTCCTGTCAAAGATGATCCCCTACATTAAACTTCATCAGCCACATTTTATCCACTCATATAACCTGTCTATATCCATTTAATTCTCCTTACATCCTTCTGACAATTTATCATCCCACTTTTTCATGCATCGACAATCTTAGTCCCTGTATCTAAATTGTTGATGGTTCTATAAGCAGCAGAGATATCCCACTGGTTAAAGTTTACCAACCTGAACTTGATCTGTTTATCCCAACTCTCTGCTTTCAGTCAGTTAACCAGCTAATACAATTCTTGTCCCTATCTCTTTAGCTAAATTCAACTGTACTATATTTACTAATTCCTTCCAATTTACACTGTTGGTTACAGCCTCCAAGAACACAGTTGCCAAACACAATTTCTCTGTCTAATCCTTTAGATAACCAGTTCTTATTTTCTTAATAAAGAATTCCAGCATTTTCCCAATAATAATGCTAAGATAACTAACTGGCCTAGACTTCCCCTGCTTTCCCTCTCCAGTGATCCTGAAAAGCTGTGTTACATTCGCTCACTTCTAATCTCTTGGGACCATTCTAGAAACAAGTCCATCCCAACTATTAACCGCCCATTTACACTAATCTTAATCTTATTCACCCCACATTTCCTTAAGCTCTCCCCAGATCTGACCACTTGCCTTCACATTTGGTACAATTTACAGTAATCAATTAGTCTATAGACTCACACATCCTCGGGAATGCGGGGGAGAATTCAGAGTACCAGGAGAAACCTATACAGTCACCAAAAGAACATCCACAGATAGCGTGGGGGGTGGTCAGGACTGAAACTGAGTCACTGGTATTGTGAGGCAGCAGCTCAACTAGATATGCAACTGCACTGCTATTATGAATATACAATATAGATCATAATTCATATGAGACAGAAGACACTATCCTCAGGCAAAGATGTTATAAATTAATCTATCTTAACTAATGTTCCATAAAACCGTATATTAAAATTTACAAATTATCAGCAATCATATGCAGTGTAGGAGCATAAACAGTCACTGTCTTTGGCAAGGAACCATCTTTTAAAATTAAAATATATTTCACTTTAATACAGAGCTCATTAGTTGAAGAAGGAGCAGTTTTCGGCTGAGGATGGCTGAATCAAACAGATAGAACCCCTGATCGCATTACAGTAATGTGAAGATTAAACATTCTGCTGAACCGATTCACTTACTGGGAAAGGGCTAGTGTCAGAGGAGCAAGCAGAAGGTGAAAACATTTCAAAAGTGTGGAGAAGAATTTTCATCATGAAACATCTCCAAAATGTTACAACGGTCTTTTGACATACGACGATTTATTCTGACTATGTGTAAATTATGGTTTTGCATGGGAACAGTATCCTAAAAACTTCAATGAAAAGCGCCAATACAGCAAACGTTGAACTTCATCTGTCAGTCTTCACCTTCAGCTTCCATCACCAAAAAGCCCTTCAGTACTGCTTTCCTTTTTGTCCTGGAGTTCTTCAGTTCATGGAAATATACAGCACAGAACCAGGCCCTACCGCCAAAATGGGAAGAACGTAACAAGCTTTCTTACAGATGACGCCAGAATTGAACTCCTAACTCTCATGCCCTCAAGCTGTACTGATGTTGCGCTAACCACTGTGGTGCCAAGGCACCCTATTAAATCCCTCTACTTGCTTCCTGTTCCTGTTGATATGCATCTTCAATGCTATGATTGCACTTGCTTCTACCAATATCTCTGGTAGCATGTTCCATATGTCCACTATCCTTTGCTTATCAGATCTCAATTAAATATTTACCCTTTCACCTTAAACCTTTAGATTCAGACCCACTATCCTTGGAAAAGGACTTGGACAATTTACTCTATCTGAGCTGTTCATGATTTTATAAGCCTCTGTAAGGTCATACCTCAGCTTCCTACATCAAGCAATAATAAAGTCCCCCAAACCAGGCAGCTTCCTGGTAAATCTCTTCTGCATTCGCTCTATGGCTATCAAATCCTTTCAGTAGTGTGGTTACTAGAACTCCACACAATATTCCAAGTGTGGCCTAACCAACTTCTTCTGCAGCTGCAGTTTGGTAAATTGGTGGATTATTGTCATATGTACCAAGGTAAACTTTACTTTGCATGTCATCCATAAAGCTCATTTCATTGCAACAGGGCACTGAGGTAGTACAAGGGAACACAATATTAGAATGCAGAATATAGGTAGATAGATAGACAGGTACTTGATTGATCCCAAAGGAAATTATAGTGTCTCAGGAGCATTACAAGTGAACGGATACAAACATTAGAAGAGAAGCAGAAAGAATAAAAAAATAAGTTACCACAAACAGTCTAAGAGAAAGAGGTCATCACTTCCCCTGCTATAGGTTGACTCATTATACAGCCTAATGGCCGAGGGTAAGAATGACCTCATATAGCGCTCTTCGGAGCTGCACAGTACGTCCACACTACCGGATAAATCCGTAACCGAAGCTTTTTCTCTTCGTTTTGACCCTCTGTCCACACTGAAACAGCGTTTTCCTCCCCCAAAAACGGAGCTTTTCTAAAACGCTCTCCAGAGTGTAAATCTGAAAATGCCGATTGAGCGGTTTAGTGTGCACGGGGTAACTGGAGCTTTTTAAAAACGCTGTCATGATGTGCGGGAACAGATGGTGGCAGCAGTGCATTTCATTGTTTTCTTGAACACAACCCCAACACCACAACAACAATGGCGGACAGTTTCAGGAGACTGTCCCGGAGCAGAATGTTACTGCAGCTTTGCAGTACGACAGAGATTTTCAACCCCCCACACAACTTAACAATTTCAGAACAGACGGCAATGAGACTGAAGCCAGAAGAGTTAGAAATGTACTCACCAAATACTTTGACCCATAAGTTACTGAATAAATAAGTATACTCACTTTGCCCTGTACTCTGTCCTTGCTTGTATGAAGGTGGTTTACCTATTTATGCAAGTAATTCTCTGACAATAGATGTGTAACAGCCTAACGTAACATTGTAAGGAAATACAAGATAACACTGATGCAGACATGTTTTACACATTTAACAAGGTGCTTTATTAATGTATTGCTTGTGCAAACATTCAATAGATGCAATTGTCACTACTTCCAAAATGTCATGTTTAAGTAGCAGCTTATGTTTGGAATAGACTTGAAAATGTTAAGGTCAAAAAAGGAAAATTGTAAGTTTCACTTTTACTCAGGTAAAAATAAAATCACTTTTGCCCAGTAACTCGTTTTATTGCACATGTTAAATACAGCAAAATAATACAGAGAGACATGGAAAAAGTAAAGGCAAACAAATGAGGTAACAGCAAATTTCACTTTTTGCCCAGTAACAAGCCTTATTGCATTTAGTTTTAGCTGTCACCCCTTTCATCGGTGAAGAGACTGATGTAGGAAATGTTTCCAGGGTGACCCCTTTGTGGGAGTGGGGAGGATGTTGGTGGGGCCACCTGGGGGTCTGTGTGTCCACTTGTGTAGCTATTGTAGTGGCTGTGAGGCTGGTATTGTGGCGGTGAGAAGTACTGGGGGGGGGGGGGGCCATCATATTCCTCATCATTGCAAATCTCTCTGCAACAGAGTACGTCAGTTTTTCAATGTTCGTCGTCAGCCGGGTCATACTGTCCGTGAACTCCCTCTCGGTTGCCTCCATACGCTCCAGTGTTTGTTTTTTTAGTTTTAAGTCCTCCTGCACGAGAGCCAACAGCTGTCTGTCGTTCGGCAATTTCTTTTTAAGTTTTTCTAGTCTGTAACTGGACAAATGTGCACCAAGCCTTTCACGGCGAGATTTGACACCAAACATGTCACTTGTTTTCTGTAGATGTGTCCTGCACATGCCCAGTAGGAGGAGATTCACCCAAATACCCGTTTTACTGTGGACGGAGGTATTTTCAAAAACGCCTATTTTAACGTGAAACTGGTGTTTTCAAAATTATCCGGTCTAGTGTGGACGTAGCCTTAGTCTATTACTAATAGTGCTCCTCTGTTCAGCCAAGGTGGTGTACAGAGGGTGAAAAATGTCTAAAATTGCCAGGATTTTCCATAGGGTCCTTTGTTCTACCACAGCCTCCAGTGTGTCCATTTTGACTCCTGTAACAGAGCCAGTGTTTATAATCAGTTTATTGAGCTGTTGGCATCACCTGCATTCCATTTACAGAGAAAGAGCTCTGCAAGTTAGATAATAAAGTGAAAGATCATAACACAAGGTTCAAAGATTCAAAAGTTCATTCATCATCAAAGTATACAACTCTGCAAATTTTCTTTTCCAGATAGCCATGAAAGTAATGTTACATGTCAATGTTTTTTTTTAATTAACTGTAAGCATCATTTAGGTGCGCGGATGACGTCATTATAACAAATGCGTGGAGATTCTTTCTATTCGATTCGAGAAATTTCTGGAAAAATTCGTCAGTGAAACGGATTCAACGGACTGTGAGCTACCAGCAAGGGGGTGAATTGAGTTGAGTGAGTTGAAGAGTCCACTACAGCAGTGGGCGGTCCCAATATTTCTCCGTGTCGAAAGATTGTGATATTTTGCGGCACACAGTGCATTTTAGATACGTGACTGTCACTTTATATGATCCATACTTGGAGTTATTGAGTATTTTGTGGCGACCACTTTTCGTTAACCTGTATATGGATTCGGGTGCGTTACGTGGTGACCACTTGTGTTAAGGAATATTCCATGACTGTCATCTTGTTATCCCTGCATGGACTATTTAAGTGATGACCACTCAACTTCTGGAATCTTCTGTGACTGTCACCTTGTGTCATCGTAATGTGGATTTTATGAACCCTTCCTCACAGACACCTGTACCTCTTCCCATGGATCTCAGAACCTTCTGGAATTGTCGTCCTAGGACTCTGTTTAAATTGTCTATATTTTGGGTTGAGTAAGACTTGGGAAGAACTGTTTCCAGACCTCCACAGTTTGTGAGCTAAGATGCATTGCACTGTTAATTTTGGTTAGGGGAGTAATTGTTTTAATTGACTATTAAATTGAAAATATAGTTGTTTTACATTAAAAATCTGTGTCTGTGGTCTCTTGCCGCTGGCACGTAACACTAAGAAAGAAAAGAATGCCAGCTTGATCATCAACTCCCAAATCCCTCTTCCCTGCCCAAAAAAATGAACAAATTAGGAATAGCCACATCGACTCCCAAATCTCCCTCCCCTGGACACAAACAAATGAGAAAGAAAGGGCGAAAAACACAGGATTACAAAAAACCATATGACTGAAAAAAAGTCCACAGTCCAAGTCCACATCCAAAACGCAGAAAACCCAGGCGACATTCTCCCTCTCCGTAGCAGAGCGATCTCACCAGCGATAAAAAGGCAGTCTCCTCTCTCCAGCAGCAGAGAGCTCCCCCCAGCAATTAAAAAAGCAGGCTGCCAACAAGTAGAAGGTGAGGTCAAGAATGCATCATATCATATTAGGGGACCATCAATTGTCTTATAGTAGCGGGGCAGAAGCTGTCCTTGAGCATGGTGATAGATGTTTTTAGTCTTTTGTACCTTTTGCCCAATGGTAGGGGAGGGAAGAGAAAATACCCAGGGTTGGTGGGTTCTTTGAAAATGTCGGCTGCTTCACTGAGGCAACAAAATGAGTAGAGAGAGTACGTGGAGGGAAGGCTGGTTTCAGTAATGTGTTGAACTGTGTCTATGATTCTCTGCAGTTTCTTGCAGTCACGGGCAGAGCCATTCCCAATCAGAGCTGAAATGCATCTGGGTAGGATGCTTTCTGTGAATGCATTGATAAAAATTGGTGAGTGTCAAAGGTGATATGCCAAATTTAAATGCAGTAGCATCTGTACGGTTGGGCCAGGACAGGCTATTTGAGATTTCACTTCCACAAACATGAAGCTTCCAACCCTCTTGACTTCACCATCATTGACATAAACAGGAATGTGTGCACCGTTCTCCTTCCTGTATTCAATGACCAGCTTTTTTGTTTTGTTGACATTGAGATGAAGGTTGTTATCCGGGTGGACATCATGTCACTAAGCTCTCTATCTCCTTTCCCTACTATGGCTGATCATTATTTGAGATATATCCCATTATGTGCTGCAAAATTGTGGATGGATTTAGAACACAATCTGGCCACAAGCCATGAAGAGGAGTAGAAGTCCGAGGACACAGCCCTGTGGGAATTGGTGTTGGGCAGAGGTGCTGCTGCCTTTCCTGAATGATTGTGGTCTGTTGGTCAGGAGATCAAGGATGCAGTTGCAAAAGGAGGTGTTGAGACCCAGCTCTTGGAGTCTGGAGCTGATGCCTCAACTCTTATACTCAGTACTCCACCAATGAAAGCTAACTGCCTTCTTCACCATCCATTCCAGCCGTGTCACAATTTTCAGGGAGCAACAGACTTGTACCCTCCAAGAGAACCACCACAACCTTGTCGTAGGGTTTGCAGACTTGCGTGCCTCAGTGACCTGGACAGCTCTGTTGGCTGGAGTCAGAGCTTTATGCTTTGGTTCTTGGGAGGGTCACTCATGCCAAAAAGGTCAAAGGGTAGAGGTCAGACTAACAGTGGTCCACCAGACCTCCAGGTTCGGGGGTTCATCTCAGGACTAACAACCCTGAATGGTAAAACAAAACTGGTACAGAAACAGCAATGAAGACTTTGAGTAATGAAAACTGACCTACTGACACAATGAAGGAAGCACTGAACATCGCCAGAGATGGAGGACCTTCATTGCTGGTCTAAACGCCAGTAGCGTAACAAGGCAGTAGGAATAGATTTGTACATTAAGGTTCCACTGTATGTCAATGCTTCCAAGGTCCCTGCCATTTTCTGTGTATGTCATGCCAGTATAAGACATCCCAAAATGCATTATCTTCCACTTATCCAGATTAAGTTCCATCTGCCATCTCTTTACTCACTTTTTAATTTGATTTATGTCTCTCTGTATCCTTTCACAACCTTTTTCTTGATTTACCACTCCACAATTTTTCATGTCATCAGCAAACTTACGTATTAGGCCACAGATACTCTCATCCAAGGCATTTATATATATGGCAAATGACAGAGGTCACAGTAGCAATCACTGCTGTACACCACTTGTTACAGATTTCCAGTCAGAAAATCATCCATACACCACACAGATAAATTTACCAAAACAGATTGGATTCCATATGCCTTAACCCTCACAACCAACTTCCAGTATGGGATCGTAGCAAAACTCTTGCGAAAGTCAATGTATACTATATTTACTACGTTGACTTCAATTTTATTAACCGGCTCCTCAAACTATTCAGGTGTATGATGCAAGATTTCACCCACACAAAGCCATGCTAACTCTCTCAGATCAGTCCCTGCCTTTCCAAGTGACCATAATTTCCTGGCTTATCCCCATTGCCCTTCTTCAATGTGGATCAACATTATCCACTCTCCAGTCTTCTGGTTCCTCACTCCTGTTTAAATGTGAGGCAGAAATCTTTGTCAGATCCCTCAGAAATCTCAGCCTTTGCTTTCTGTAGTGCCCTGGGATAGACTTCATCAGATGGGCAGGTAGCTGGTCTTTCCTTTTCCTTCACAGATGCTGCTCAACCTGTTCCGCTAGCAATGTATTTTTTGCTCCAGATTCCAGTGTAGGTTTTCACAAATAAAACTGCGTGAAGTGTTTTATGTTTAAGAAAAACCGTAACAAAAATCACCAAATCCCTACAAATCTCTATCTCTCTCTCCCTCTCTGTCTATCGCTCCCTCTCTATCTTTCTCTCTATCTCTCTCTCTGCTTCCTGTGATGGACTTTATCAGATAGTTGTTTTGCTGGATGGTTTAGTTCATTGAGCCGGAAGGGCCTATTCTGCGCTGTATCTCCAAATAAATAAATAAATAGCCTGGGGATTTGTAAATCATAATACCCTTCAATATGTCTAAAGCTTTCATAAGGAAATGAGCAAGGCAAGTTTTTTTTTTCAAAGAATGATGGGTGCCTGGGGTGTGAGTGAAGACAAATACATTAGGAGAGGTCGAGAGGCTCTGAGACAGGCATATGTATATGCAGGAAATGGAAGGATATTGATATTATGTAGTCAAAGGGATTAGCTTAGTAGGCATTTGATTACTGATTTCATTAGTTTGACAACACATTGTGGGCCGAAGGGCCTGTTCCTGTGTTGTGATGACTTTGTCTTTTATGAGACTTCAGATGCTGATCTAGGGTAATGTGATTGCTGGAAACATACACCATTCACAGCCACCAACATCGAGTTGGGGATCACTTTAACAGGCTTATCTGACATGATGACCTAATTATGTAAAGTATTTTTACCGTGCTTTGCGTTCAGTTATCGGAGTTCAATAAATGAGTTGTTACGGTTTTTCTTAAACATAAAACGCTTCGCACAGTTTTATTTGCGACAACCTACACTGGTGACCCCGATGGTACAGGACAATTCCAGGGTTATTGAACATGTCGGCAAAATGCAGTCGCTTTGAAACTTCCAGAGTTTTGGGAGCAAAATGCCGTCGCTTGTTTGTACAAGCCGAGGTGCAATCTGCTCTGCGAGAAACCTCCGTCGACCACCAATGATTTCTATGTGGTAGCATTGCTCAGTAACTCCACAGCTGCGGAAATGGTGAGTCGGGGAGAACACCCGCCTGAACATGATCAACACTGATCGCTGAAGACTCACCTTTTACAAGCTTTTGGACTATCGGAGTCTGAGTGCGCCAAACTGTTGCTCTCCTTGCCCATTCTTGGTGATGCTAAGCTGTCGGAGCTAATGGACCACATGCCGTCTCTCCTCGGAAATCACCATCCTTGTTTTATTTTTGAAGAACTCTTCATGCAGCAAATGCCTGATCAAGTTCGCAGAACCCTCGCTAATGCACCCATGATGGACTACAGGGGGCTTACTAAAATGGCTGATAGTCTACACTCATCCAGGGAGAGGCGCATCATTCCTCCTCCTCTCTCTACCTCAATAAGCCTGGTCAGCAAGGCCCCAACATAAGAACGCTCACGGCTGCGAAACAGACAATGCTGGACACATGTTCATACCATGCTCACTTTGGTATGAACGCTAGGAAGTGCCGACTACCCTGGAGTTTCGACAATGCCATTGCATCAGAACATCAGACGGCTGTGAACACTGCAGGTTCCAGCTGCCAGGGATGCCTACTGTTCATTACGGACACCCTTTGAGGGCGACCCTTTCCTGTGCAATACGGTTGCTTAAGTGAGTGTGCCGCCAGCGTTGCCTATTGATGAGAAGGTAAAGAGCGAGGAAACCTCACTGGAAGCCGCTGATGGCAGCAGGGTCCAGACTTACGAAACACGACCGGTTACGCTCTGCTTCAATGGGCGACATTACACGTGGGACTTTGTCCTGGCTAAATAGACAATAGACAGTAGGTGCAGGAGTAGGCCATTCAGCCCTTCTAGCCAGCACCGCCATTCACTGTGATCATGGCTAATCATACACAATCAGTACCCCGTTCCTGCCCTCTCCCCATATCCCTTGACCTCGCTATCTATAAGAGCTCTATCTAACTCTCTCTTGAAAGCATCCAGAGACTTGGCCTCCACTGCCTTCTGGGGCAGAGCATTCCACATATCCACCACTCTCTGGGTGAAAAAGTTTTTCCGCATCTCCGTTCTAAATGGCCTACCCCTTATTCTTAAACTGTGGCCTCTAGTTCTGGACTCACCCATCAGCAGGAACATGCTTCCTGCCTCCAGTGTGTCCAATCCCTTAATAATCTTATATGTTTCAATCAGATCGCCTCCCATCCTTCTAAATTCCGGTGCATACAAGCCCAGTCACTCCAATCTTTCAACATATGACAGTCCCGCCATTCCAGGAATTAACCTTGTGTACCTACGTTGCACTCCCTCAATAGCAAGAATGTCCTTCCTCAAATTTGGAGACCAAAACTGCACACAATACTCCAGGTGGGGTCTCACCAGGGCCCTGTACAGCTGCAGAAGGACCTCTTTACTCCTATACTCAATTCCTCTTGTTATAAAAGCCAGCATGCCATTAGCTTTCTTCACTGCCTGCTGTACCTGCATGCTTGCTTTCATTGACTGATGTACAAGAACACCTAGATCTCGTTGTACTTCCCCTTTTCCTAACTTGACTCCATTTAGATAGTAATCTGCCTTCCTGTTCTTGCCACGAAAGTGGATAACCTCACATTTATCCACATTAAACTGCATCTGCCATACATTTGCCCACTCACCCAACCTGTCCAAGTCACCCTGCATTCTCATAACATCCTCCTGACATCCTAAAGTGGCTAGACCTCGGCTTGGTGCAGATTTCCTGTGTGCCAAAGGACTGTTGGTCGATCTTACAAACTACCAGCTTATGGACGTCAAGGGCTTTGGGTCATTACCCTGCTCCCCCAGTATGTTCCCCGCAACGACTCTGTCAAGCCCGTGCACCACCACATGTGAGTTCACTCGACTGCTGGTCGAATTCCCAAACCTCACCAAGCCCACATTCTACACTACAGTCACAAAACGTAGTGTCAAGAACCACATCTCTACAACTGGCCCACCAGTCCATGCCCGTGTGCGTAGACTGGAACCAGAGAAGTTGGCAACCGTGAAACTTGAGTTTGTCAACAAGACTTAGCACCATACAGCAGTTGAATATCCCCTGGGCTTCAACTCTCCATATGATCCCTAAGTCGGTGGTGGTTGCTACCGTTGCGTGCTTGACTGGTCAGTGGACAAGACCAGGACGTTTGATTATACCAAACAAGCTCTTTCCAACAAGACCCTACTGGCACACCCATTCCCCAACACACCTATAGCCATTACTACTGATGCTTCAGACAATGCTGTGGGTGCTGTGTACAAACAGTTGTTTGGAAGAGTACGGCTGCTGCTCACCTTCTTCAGCCAGCAGCTCTGTCCTCCGAAAGAAAGTACAGCACACTTGACCGTGAGCTTCTCAGTCTCTATCTGGCTGTCCGCCATCTTCATTTTCTTCCAGAGGGTCGCCATTTCATTGCATTCTTTGACCACAAACCCCTCGTGCACACGATGCCCAAAATATCAGACCCTTGGTCTGCACAGCAGCAACGCCACCTGGCCTGCTAATTCGAGTTCACAACGGATATAAAACATATCAAGGGGAATAATAATGGTGTGGCTGATTGCCTCTCATGGCCAACCATTGAGGCCATACACCACTGGAGTTGACTATGCCGGCCAAACCATGGTACCTGATCAAGCTACTGACCCAGAGCTCCAGGCTTACTGAACAGCTGTCACTGGCCTGTGGTTGGCTGTCATTAAGTTCAGGGAAGCTGAGGTTTCTCTCCTGTGCGATTTATCAACCGGTCGCCCTCACCCCATAGTGCCCGCAAACCGGAGGTGGACTGTTTTTGACTCCATACATGCCCTCTCACATCCAGGCCGGAAGGGCCTCACAGTAACTGGTTGCACTAAAGTTTCTGTGGCACGGCCTTCAAAAGGACGTGTGTAATTGAACTGTAGCCTCTGTGGAGAGCTGGCGGGAAAACATCACCCATCATGTCCTGGCACCACTGGCACCCTTTGAGGCCCCTGGGCAACAGTTTGACCATGTTGGTGTGGACCTTGTTGGTTCCCTTCCCCCCTCCTGCAGTTTCATGCACTTCCCTCCTTACCATGGTGGACCATATCACCGGGTGGCTCGAGGTCATCCCTTTAGCATCAATGATGGCCATAGATGTGGCTCGAGCGTTCGTCAGCACCTGGCACCCCATCTGTTATTTCATCTGACCTAAGTCCACAATTCACATCAGACCTTCCCTGATGGATGAGTTTTTGGAAAGATCATCTCCTGATGAGCAGCTACAAAAGAGGACCTACAGTTGTCCACAGCTGAATTGGTATACGGGCAGCCATTACAAGTACCAGCTGATTTTATTCCTGACGCCATGACTTCCCGGTCGGCCTCTCAACAACGTTCCACCCTTGTCAGTAAATTCAATTCCTTTTCACCTATTCCTACCTCCATTATGGCGTATAGTACCGTTGGGTTCCCGTTGGCCTACATTCCATGATGCACACCAACAGCCCCTTAGGCCCTCTATCATGGCTTATTCCACGTTTTGGAATGGAGAGAAAATACTTTTATCATAGATAAGAAGGGTAGATCGCCTTAAACTGGCCCACCAAGATCTGGAGGATTTTGCTACCATGCCCCAGCCATCACAACATGACCATGAACATGTCAATGCACCTTTGGACAAGCTAGCCTCTGCTACTCCTCCACCCTTGTAACATAGGACCCAAGCTGGGTGGCTCGTCCAAGCTCCAGACAGGCTCACAGTGCCAGTTTTAATGAATTCTGGGGTGGGGGGGGGGGGGGTGCAGGGTGCTACGTTGAGTGATGTAATGGTTGGAAATGTACGTAATGCACAGCCACCACATCGACATCGAGCTGGGGTTCACTTTAAGAGGCTGGTCTGACGTGCTTTGTGTTCTGTGTTTGGCGTTCAACAAATGAGTTGTTATGGTTTTTGTTAAATATAAATTGCTTCACGCTGTTTTATTTGTGAAAAGCTACACTAGAATCTGGAGCAAAAAATACATTGCTAGAGGAACAGGTTGAGCAGCATCTGTGAAGGAAAAGGAAAGACCAGCTACCTGCCCATCTGATGAAGTCTATCCCAGGGCACTATGGAAAGCAAAGGCAGAGATTTCTGGGGACCTGATGAATATTTCTGCCTCACCTTTGAACAGGAGTGAGATTCCAGAAGACTGCAGAGTGGATAATTCAAGAAGGGCAGTGGGAATAAGCCAGGAAATTATAATCACTTGGAAAGGCAAAGACTGATCTCAGGGAGTCAGCGCAGGTTTGTGCAGGTGAAATCCTGCATTATGGGGCTAAATAATTTGAGGAGATTATTAAAACCTTTCAAACCATTATACTTTGGGTGGAGTGCCTGCATCAGGACTCAAGGAGATGTCAAGGAGTTACTTCTTTTCAAAGTCAGACAAATCCTGTAATGGGTTCTTCCAGAGTAGTGCAATCCAAGAGGGCAAATCCTGATGACCGTACCAGAGGGCAAATCCTGATGACTGTACCAGAGGACAAATCCTGATGACCGTACCAGAGGGCAAATCCTGATGACCGTACCAGAGGGCAAATCCTGATGATCGTACCAGAGGGCAAATCCTGATGACTGTACCAGAGGACAAATCCTGATGACCGTACCAGAGGGCAAATCCTGATGACCGTACCAGAGGACAAATCCTGATGACCGTACCAGAGGGCAAATCCTGATGATCGTACCAGAGGGCAAATCCTGATGACCGTACCAGAGGACAAATCCTGATGACCGTACCAGAGGACAAGTCATGGTACAACAGAAAATACCTGGTTTTGGAATTACATACACAGAAAGTCTCTCGGTTACAAATAACCCGACTTAATCAGATTTGAGGTATATTCTCCCCATGCATTTTTAAATGACTTTTCAAGCTGGTATTTACAATAAAATGTTTCACATTGTTCATTAGTGTCTGCATACAGTATATATTCTATTAGCTTCATTATCTGTGGTGTTAGGGTGATTATTCAATGAAGTGAAGGTTATAGTAAATGTATGTGGACTGATATATGGGTTCCTACAGTAAACAGACTTTCCTGACCTGGGGAGAGATCAGATTGCGTATGGTGCTCAGGAGTGGATCCCATATCCAATCAATTGTCAGTCATTCATCTGTGCAGGAAGCTCAAGATTATTTTTTGAAGCATCTGCAGATCCTGAAGTCCAGTCACTGATCATGGAGAAAGTCAGAAAAGATTCATCAGTCTGACAAGACATCCAGATGCACAAATTGAATAACCGAAAATCAAATCTGGAATGAGCCTTAGTTCACTCAGGGAAACATCAACACATCATTATTCTCATGCTGAGGCCAGGAACAATCAGTAAATCTACTGCGCTTGATGCTGCAGCCCATATTAGCCTAACACAGCTACCGCCTCAATAAATCTTTCGCGATGAAGTGCAAGGCTTTCAGCATCTATTCTCAGTGCCCTAATCACCGCTCACATTAGCTCACACTTTAATCCAGCTCAATTATCAGAGTGCCAGAATGACAGAGTATGGAAACAAGAGACTGTATTCTTTGACCTGCAACCTCATTATTACCAAGCTGCAAAAAGAAATAGCGGTTCGAATGTTGATTTAAAATTTTACCTAGTTCATTATTGCTGTGTTTTGTTGCACCTAAACATAAAACTAATCGAAAGAAAAACAAGGGAGCCCGAGAGATCCGTGTAAGCTTTGTTTTCAGTTTTGCTGAGGCGTGCAGTTATGACGTGGTGGCATAACGATGTATACCATTCACGTAGCTCATACGTATAACCCGTAATGGATTATGTAAAACAACAAAGAATGTTTAACATTACTCAAATATTAAATACGCAACATTGCTCCTGCATAGCTATAAACTCCAAGGCAATATAGAATGCATGTCAACTTATGTACATTATATATATAATGTAATATTGTGTGTGTGTGTGTGTGTGTCCAAAGACCTAATTGACATGGAGGATTTCTTGCTCTTGTGGGATAACACCTTTCCTGACAAGGGGGTCACTCTGCTTGGCAGTTAAGATTAGTGGCTGTGTAAACAATCTCAAGTTCTACGGCCTCCTCTGTGATGGTTTTAGGAGTTGACTCTGAGACTGCAGGAATTGATTCTGATAGCTCTGGACAACTTTCTTCTCGACGTGTTAGCATCCCGAACAGTGCTTCGGCAAGCTCCTCGATCTGCTGATCCACCCCAGGCCACCAGACAAAGCTTCGGAACAAAGCTTTAATTTTCACCATGCCTAGATGATCGGCATGTAGCTCCTCCAACACTTTGGCTCTCAGTTTGAATGGTAAACAGCTCTCAATCCCTACATAAGGCAAACCCATCAAGTGCAAGTTCATCCCGGCACTGGTAAAAATAGGGAACTGGAATTTCTGCTGCACATTCTAGCCATTTTCTGAGCATGTAGACATGAGACAGTGTGGGGTCTTCTGTGGTTCCTGCTTGGATTATCTCTGACGTAATAAGGAGACTTCCAATTCGCACAAGGGAGAATACGTCAAGAGGATAGTCCTCTTTTACAAATTTTTCAGGTATTTCCTTTTCCAAGGTTTAACATGACAATCCATCAGCATTGCCATGATTAGTTATGCTCTTGAATATGACCTTGTCATTGTGTCCTCCAAGAAACAGAGGTCATCTCTGCATTCTTGCGGCTAAGCTCATGGACCTGAATGCTGATGTTTTACCCTAGGGACAGATGCTGTTGTTGAGGGTCAAAGACATGTGCTTCCTGCCCACCTTACTGAGTTATGTGAGCGTTTAGCACCCTAAACAAAGCTACTGCTATATTATGAAATACACCCACTAGTCAACACTACTGTATTGGAGCAGAAACATCTTAAAAGTGCAAATCCGACCTTATTTTCCAATATAGGCTCTACTACAGCATACAATCATTTTTAATGAGAATAAAATATTCCCACAGGCAAATGATACAAAATTCCAACAATAATATGTGCATTCTTAAATTTACTTGAAAAGTTCAATGTTTTTGGCTTTGTTGTAACTGAGCCTAGTTGTTACCGTTGGAAATTGGAGCCCAAAGTATTGTCGAGTAACAACACCAGTAAAGCCAACTCACTGGTCTTTAGGTTTAACTGACGCTTCTAATTCTCTGATTGGCACTCTCTGGGCTGAAGCACCTCAAATCAATGAAAGGGTAAATACTATACTATTCAGCCTTGTTAAATATGTAATTACTCAACATATCACGTCATCTGCCCATTCACTCAGCGTCCTGCACCACATGAAATCAACATTTCTGCCTGTATTTACAGAGATAGGAGTGTTTTAGCTAAACCTACAAGTCAAAAAGGGATGGTGGGGAGGGTTGAGCAGACCAGGAAGTCAGCTGTGGGAAGAAGAGCAGAGTGGGGAGAGGTAGATGCGGCTGATGGGGGTATCGTACGATCTTTCTATTTGAAGTGTCTCAACCCAAAGCATCAACTGCCCGTTTCCCTCCATAATTGCTGCCTGACCCCCCCCCCCCCCCCCGAGTTCCTCCTGCAGTTTGTGTGCTACTGTCTGAGGTGGACTGAGATCCCCTGTGGACACCGCATATGGTTTGATGCACAGCAAGGTTTGAAAGTCAGGGGTTGCTATAAAGTGGAAAAAACTGAAAAGATCTGATCTGGGGATTTCAAATATATTGAACTATATATATCTCAACAATATGCTGTGCGAAATTCTGAAGCTCAAATATCAGTAGCAGTAGTTGTCATACAACTCCATTTATTTGTGGGTTTTAAACCATAGAGCCATACAACACAGAAACGGGTCCTTTAGCCAACCACGTGCGTACCGATGACCAGGTATCCATCTACACCGATCCATTTACCAGCACATGTCTGTAGTTTTCTTGCCTTGGGGATTCAGTGCTTGTCGAGATTCTTCTTCAACCTTGTGAGACTCTCGGTCTTCACCACCCGCTCAAGTAGTACGGTCCAAACTCGAACCACCAACTTAGCGACTCAATAAATTGCGGACGCTGGAACCTGGAGCCATAAACCAAATACTGGTGGAACTCAGCATGTCAGGCAAAAGTAGTGGAGGGAAATAGGCAGACTATGTTTCAAGTGCAGAACCTTCATCTGGACTTAACCCCCTCTAAGTCTCTTTCTCCGAACCCTAAACCTTCGCTAACCCTTTGCTACAGGGAAATGTTTACACCAGTGTCAGGTTCCCGTTCAACCTCCTCCACTCCAGGGAAAACAGATCCAGTCTATCATAACTGAGACAATCTGTCCCAGGCAACCTTCTGGTCAATCTTCCTTGTTCTTGTGATAGGTAACATCCATACACCCTGTTAAAGAAGGTCAGCATCCCATTTCCTACCTTGTCTATCTAAGCTGCAAAAATTCTGTCAATCAGCAAGGAATAACAGAATTTTTGGAATGAACATCAGCCACAGGTATCTGCGGCTATTGTCTCTGACTGCAGTACTCTGTGATAAATGCCTGCATGTTTTCTTGCCTGCTTTTTAGATAGTTATCACTTCACTGAAGTTTTTGAGTCAAGTTTGAGATATTTCATGGTCAAACACGGCAATTAAAAGATCAGAAACACATGAGATTCCGCAGATGCTGGAAATCCACATGAAGAACCTCAGCCCAAATTGTTCCTCTCCATAGATGGTGCCTAACCTGCTGATGTTCCTCCAGCATTCTGTGTGTTAATTGAAAATTGGAACAGGTGCCTTTGGCCATGAGGCACCACTGCAACCTTAGTGCAGTCTGGATGTCAGAGAATCACGGGACGGTTTTACCTCTCCTGAACTGCAGGGAAACCGGGACTGATCTGTCCTGCAAAAGACCATCACTGGACATAGTCAAAAGGATATGGTGGTGTCCCCACAGCATCATAATGAGAGACCCATAGATACAAAACAAACTCATCCTAATCCTTAGGTTCTCCCCACCATCCCACCCTGAGGAGCAATCACCCAGTTGCTCCTTGACTTTCCAGCTTCCAATGCTACCCATGAAACCCTGCCTCCTGAAAGGTTTCCCTCCTGTCTACAAACTGCCCAGGTTTCCTCCTGAGGTCCGATCCGAACACATCCAACCTTGTTCTACGTTATGACAAGTTGGATGAGAATGGACAATGTGCAGTTAATAAAGTTTGCAGATGGCACTAGGATAAGTGGCGTCATGGATAGTGAAGTTGGATCTGGCTCAGTTGAGCAAGTGGGTGGAAGAATGGTGTTCTATCGAAGGGTTTTGGCCTGAAACGTCAATTGTTTACTCTTTTCCATAGATGCTGCCTGGCCTGCTGAGTTCCTCCTGCATTTTGTGTGCATAGAAGAATAAACGGAGTTTATCTCACATAAGTACAGGCGTTGCACTTTGGGATGATGGTAGGACTTTCACAGTGTACGGCACGGTTGCAGAACGGAGGCATCCATGTGTACAAATACATGGTTCCCTGAAAGTAGCATCTCAGGCAGACAAGGTGGTGAAGGAGGCTTTTGAAAAACTGACCTTCATCAGACAGGCCAGTAAGTTGGAGCATTATGCTGCAGTTACACAAGACATTGGTGAGGTTGTATTTGTAATATTGGTTTACTCCTTTCCATAGATACTGCAGAGTTCCTCCAGCATTTTGTTTGTGTTGCTTTGTAATTTTGTGACAGTTTTGTCACCCTACTGGAAGAAGGATGCTTCTCATCCCTCTCACCTTAAACTTATGCTCTCTAGGTCTTGCAAGAATGTAGGAGAGACTTCAAAGTTCAAAGTACTTTTATTATCAAACTACATATATAGTTCACGACCCTGAGATTCAACCTCCTACAGGCAGCCTCAAAGCAAAGAGGTGCCATGGAACCCGTTTAAGGAAAGCATCAAACACTCAATGCACAAAAAAAAACAAATTGCGTAAACAGCAAAAAGCGAGCAAGTAACACAGAAAATATTAAACGTAGAAAACCCAAAATGGTCCAGGAGTGACAGACACCAAGTCAGTTCAGTTTAGCGCTGTGCCAATGACTGCAGGCCTCAGCCGCAGAGCCAGTTCCATGTCGAAGCGCCTCAGTGAAATCGCGCAAAAAACGTGACACGTGGAACTTGAACCGAAGAATCCTCCATAACCATGGAATGCACTCATCACCGAGGACACTGAACAAGAAACCATAGAGTCTCCCAAAAATGAGTTCCACAGCCATGAACCGCACTAAGGCTGCGGTGATCAGACCTGAACCTTCCTCTGGCAGCACCGAGAGGGGGACCAATCAAACACAGGCAGACTGTGCTGAACACCCGCTCGCCTTCCGCTCTCATCCCCGTCGATTTCAACCTTGCTCAACAGCTTAATCGGCGAGGAGTAATGGAGCTGGCCACGCGTTTGTGTTCCGCCATTAGGAAAGGGTCTCCGCACTCTCCGTTCTCGACCTTGCCGAATTCCCCAGGAAACAGCAAAAGCACCGGATAGCTCAGTTGGCCCAAAAATGCAGGCTGCAGTCGATCACAGTCCAGGAGAAGAAGAGCATTTAAAAGAAGTAGAAGTAGCTTTGTGAGAGGTCTGCATGATGTTGCTGTTGGTCATGTTGATCGCTGGTGCCACCTTGTTTTACAAGGATGTTGCTGGGATTTGAGGGACTGGGATACAGGATGAGACTGGATAGGCCTTGGAATGTAGGAAGTGATTTTATAGAGGTGTATAAAATCACGAAAGGCATAGGTCAAGTGAATGCACACAGTTTTGATTCCAGTGATGGGGATTCATGAACTAGACTGCATAAGTTTAAAGTGAGGACAAAAAGCTGAGGAGTAACTTTATCACCCAGAGTGTTGTCAGTCAGTATACTGTAAAGAACAAACTACCCAAGGAAGTGTTTGAAGCAGGTACAATAACATCATTTGACAGACACTAGGAAAGACATGTGGATAGGAAAAGTTTAAATGGATATGGGTCCAGACAAATTGGACTAGTTTATAGGGACCTTGGTGGGCTTGGGCCAATTAACCTGTTTCTGTCTCTGACTAGACCCAATCCAGTCTCAGGGGAAGAGTACTGGACAGAACATTTTCAAGTACGTAAGCATGCAGTGTCTTGTAGCTCAGCCTCATGTTAGTGCTCCTCTTGCAATGCATTAACACTGTTGCTGGCACTTTGGACCTGTCCTCCAAAATCCATCAGTTACACCTTGGTTTTACCTTCTTACATTCCCAGGACATCTGCATGGAGAAGGACTGCAGAGAAAATGCTAAGTACAAATTTAATCCAGACAAATATGAAGGGCTGCACTTTGAAAAGCCAAACGTAGGAGGAAAGTACACAGTTGACGGCAGGAGCAGCAATGACGGTGAAGTACAGAGGAATCTTGGTATCCAAGTCCATAGCTCCCTGAAAGTGGTAAGTTAAGCAGGTAGGTTAAAAAGGCATACAGCATACTTGCCTTCATCAGTCAGCCAATGAGGTAAGGGTCGGGAAGTCATAGATAACTTTGGTTTGCACTTCGAGTAGCGTTGTCACTACGCTCGGGTATGGCCCAAGAGCAAAGCGAGAGACACTGAAGTGGGTCGATAGTTCACAGACTTAGATGCAAATGAAGTTAGAGGGAAAAGAAAACAATGAATGCTAGGCCAAACAGGGTCATTAACTAGAACTCTCAAATGGGAAATGAAGCCAACACTGTGGCTGAAAGCAGTAACAAAATATAAAACAAATATGGCTAGTCTTCAGAGTCAGTTGACTCGACAGTCCAATTTCTAAGGCAAAGCCAAACGCAAGCAGGCAGGGAAACGTTGCTATGTTTTCCTCAAGCCTTGACAAGCACTACGACAAAAAGAATGGAGTTAAATGCTATCACAACAAAATAATAATTAGCTGACAGGTGCATATTCCCGAGTGCAATTGCTGTATCTGCTGCACTGCCGAATCTGTGGTTGTGACAAGTGCGCTGTTCTGACTTCCCCACTACCGGATGGGTGTAGAGCCTCTGGAGGAGGTATACTGGGACACTGCCAGGATTGGGTAAGAGCTACAAGGAGGGGGTTGGACAAATTTGCATCAGAGACTAATGAGAGACCCAAGAATAGAACACCTCACATTTTTTATATTATTTGTTTTGCATTATTTTTATTCTATTTAATGTATATGTGTGTATTGTATATATATATACACACACACACACACACACACATATATATATATTCTTTCTGTAATTGATTTACTTTCTATGCTATCATGTATTGCACTGAACAGCTGCTGCCATGTTAGCAAATGTCACCACACACACCGGTGATAATAAACCTGATTCTGATTCTGATTATTAGAGGCACAGATAGGGCAGACAATCAGAATCTTTTCCCCGGGTAGAAGGGCCAAATAATAGAGGGCATAGCTTGAAAGTGAGAAGCGGTAAGGCTTAAAGGAGATGAGCAGGACAATTTTGTAAGGGGTTGATAGAAGGAGATGAGTTATAAAGCTCTCATTACATGCACATGCATTTCAGCTCTTCGAGTGATTATGCAGAAAGTTTGAAGTTAATAACTCATCAGGGGTGATTTATAAGTTCCTGGCCTAAGGTCGAAGGATATCAGTTATTAACTTCAAACTCTGCATAATCACTCAAAGAGTTGACCTGCACGTGCATGTAACAAGAGCTGTATAACTCATCTCCTTCTACAAGCTTATCAATCGCTCCTGCTGTGGACACTTTCTGGAGGTCCAAGATCCGTATGCTCCACAACCGCTGGACTAAGTGTGTAAGTGTAGGAGGGGACTATGTTGAAACATAAATGTGCTAGGTTTTCTAAAATTGACTCCTTCTACCTTAGGGATGAACTTATCAATCACCCCTCATATTTTTAATTTTTTTTAACCCAGACAATGGTAGGTGCCTGGAACAGGTAGCCAGGACTGGTGGTGGAAGGGGATATAATAGTGGCATTTGAGCAGTCCTTTGGATCTGTAGAGGATGGAGGGATATTTATCATACACAGGCAGAAGGGATTACTGACACCATGGGCCAAAGGGCCCTATTCATGTGCTGTATGGTTTTATGTTCAAAGTTAATTTCTTTCTTGTGTGATTAGATGAAATCGATTTAAATGCATCTGATTGCACTTTTCAGTGTCAGCATTTTTTAAGTGAAATAACTTTTAATTAGTTTCAATGTTGATTGAAGGTGTGTAGGTGAATGATCCATGATGATTATTCCCAAGAGTAGGTAAGCCAGGAGAGGGACAAGGTCAAAGGAGTTTCATGGGTCTCGTCAGTCACCTTAGAAATGATTTCTCTGCAGTAAGAGGAACTCACTGGTCAGTTGAAAATGCAGCCTTATCATCCCACACAAGGGTATATGTTGCTTAGTAACAGCCAGCTAACTCAGTAAAATAGTAAGGGCCCTTATTCCTAACAAAACTCTTTAAAATGCTGTCCTGTACAGTTAAGAAGTCAGGCTTTCTACAGGCATTATATTTCAACAGATTCTTCTTACACCAATGATCAGGACTGATTGTTTCAGTGGATGCTGTAAGGTTTATAACAGATTCTCTGGAGCATACAGTGTCACCTTGAGGAGTTTACAGTCTTCAAAAGGCTTCTATCTTCAAATTGTGGCATGTCTCAGAGTATCTTGGTGCCTTTCAGCTAGAAGATGGATCTCTGAGTTATTATATACCAATCAGTTGATAGGAGTGCCCCACACATTCCACTTACACTGATTCCGTTTCATTAAGCTGGTTATGAAGTGTGCCAGCATGGGACAAGGAGTCAGTACTTTCAATATCAATCAAGATGCCTTTTCTTGAACTTACGGACAGTGATTTTAATTTCCTTTAAGCTCCCTCAGAGGAGCCTATTCAGCCTACAGTGTCTGTGCCAAGTTTTTGAAAATGTCATTCACACCCGTGTATACTCTCCTGAAAAGTTCTTTCCATTCCCATCACCTCTCCAATACTTCACTACATCCATATCCTCATATTATCAATCCTTCCACTGTTTCAAACCATCTCACGATTCTGAAATCCTCTTTCAAATCCCCCTCTAACCTTCACAGCCCCAAAGAGAAGACTTGTGTTATTTTGTACGCCTAGAACAATACTCTGTTAGATTCAAAGGAAACAGATTGCACCTAATATCTGTAGGAGATCGTCACGCTTGAGCACAGCAATGAAACTGGGTGCTTGCAAGCTCGGAGTCTTTTGCTTCAATCCACTGAGTTAAGAATTATAACCCTTAAGACCATTAAAATGTGGTGATGAGCAGAGGGCTCTTGAAGTCCAGTTTCATGAACTTCCTGAAAGTGGCTACACAGGTTGATAGGGTGGTTCAGAAGGCATCTGGGACGCTTGCCTTTATTAGTCGAGACAGTGAATTCAAAATTCAGCAAGTTTTGTTGCAGCTTTATAAAACTCTAGTTCGGCTGCATCGGAAGTATTGCTTTCACTTCTGGTCACCCCATTATAGGAAGGATGTCGAGGCTTTGGAGAGGGTGCAGAAGAGGTTACCAGAATGCTGCCTGGATTAGAGGGCACGTGCTATAAGGAGAAGACGTTTTCTCCCGAGCAGCAGAGGATGAGGGGTGGTGTGATAGAGGGAGTTATAAGATTATCAGAGGCATAGAAAGAGTAGACAGGATATTTTTCCCAGGGTTGAAACGTCTAATACCAGAGGGCATGTATTTAAGGTGAGAGGGGGTAATTTTTTTTACACAGAGAGTGGTGAGTGGCTGGGATGGTGGTGGAGGCAGATTCATTTGAAACTTCTAAGAGACGTTAGATAAGCACATGAACGTGAAGGCACTGAAAGGATTCAGACATTGTGCAGGCAGAGGGAATTAGTTAGGTTGGCCATTTGATTACCGTACTAATTTAGTTGGTTTGACCCAATCCTGTTCCTGTGCTGTACTGTTCCATGTTCTATTTTCTAAAAAATTTACATGTATGTTGGCTTTATTTTCCAGGGACAATAACATTCCATTAGCGCTTGTAAAAAATGTACTTGCTGTACATTCCCAAACCAAAAGCCGTGGATGAACCAGGAGGTACGTCGCCTGCTGAAGGCTAGGTCTGTGGCATTCAAGTCTGGCGATCCAGGCCTCTCCCAGAAAACCAGATATGATTTGCAGAGAGCTATTTCAAGGGTGGAGACAATTTCAAATGAGGTCGGATGCACGTCAACTCCGGCAGAGTCTGCAATACATTATTTCCTACAAAGCGAAACCCAACAGCATGAATGGCAGTGATGTTTCACTCCCAGATGAACTCAACGCCTTCCATGCACACTTTGAAAGTGAGAACACAACTACAGCTGAGAAGATCCCTGCTGCACCTGATGACCCTGTGATCTCCGTCTCAGAGGCCAATGTTAAGCTATCTTTAAAGAGAGTGAACCCTCGCAAGGTGGAAGGTCCTGATGGAGTACTTGGTAAGGTTCTGAAAACTTGTGCCAACCAACTAGCGGGAGCATTCAAGGACATTTTCAACCTCTCACTGCTACGGGGGCAAGTTCCCACTTGCTTCCAAGAAGCAACAATTATACCAGTGCCTAAGAAGAATAATGTGGGGTGCCTTAATGACTATCACCCGGTAGCGCTCATATCTAGTGATGAAATGCTTTGAGAGGTTGGTTATGACTAGACTGAACTCCTGCCTCAGCAAGGACCTGGACCCATTGCAATTCGCTTATCGTCACAATAGGTCAATGGCGGATGCAATCTCAATGGCTCTTCACACAGATTTAGACCACCAGGACAACACAAACACCTACGGCAGGATCCTGTTCATCAACTATACCTCAGCATTTAATATCATCATTCCCACAATCCTGACTGAGAAGTTGCAGAACCTGGGCCTCTGTACCTCCCTCTGCAATTGGATCCTCGACTTCCTAACCAGAAGGCCACAATCTTTGTGGATTGGTGATAACATCTCCTCCTCGCTGACGATCAACACTGGCGCATCTCAGGGGTGTGTGTTTAGCCCACTGCTCTACTCTCTATATAGACATGACTGTGTGGCTAGGCATAGCTCAAATAAATTTGCTGATGATACAATCATTGTTGGTGGAATCCCAGGTGGTGATGAGAGGGCATACAGGAGTGAGATATGCCAACTAGTGGAGTGGTGCCGCAGCAACAACCTGGCATTCAATGTCAGTAAGACGAAATTGCTGATCATAGACTTCAGGAAGGGTAAGACGAAGGAACACATACCAATCCTCATAGAGGGATCAGAAGTGGAGAGAGTGAGCAGTTTCAAGTTCCTGGGTGTCAAGATCTCTGAGGATCTAACCTGGTCCCAACATATCGATGTAGTTATAATGAAGGCAAGATAGCGGCGATACTTTATTAGGAGTTTGAAGAGATTTGACATGTCAACAAATGTACTGTGGAGAGCATTTGAAAGGCTACATCACTGTCTGGTATGGAGGGGCTACTGCACAGGACTGAAAGTAGCTGCAGAAGGTTGTAAATCTAGTCAGCTCTATCTTGGGTACTAGCCTACAAAGAACCCAGGACATCTTCAGGGAGTGGTCTCTCTGAAAGACAGCATCCATTATTAAGGACCTCCAGCACACAGGGCACGCCCTTTTCTCGCTGTTGCCATCAGGAAGAGGCACAGAAGCCTGCAGGCACACACTCAGCAATTCAGGAACAGCATTTTCCCCTCTGCCACCCGATTCCAAAGTGGACATTGAACCTTTAGACACTACCTCACTTTTTAAAAAAAAAATGGTATTTCCATTTTTGCACATTTAAAAAAAAATTCAATATACATATACTGTAAATGATTTACTTATTATTATTTTTTTCCCTCTCTGCTAGATTATGTATTGTATTGAACTGCTGCTGCTAAGTTAACAAATTTCACGTCACATGCCAGTGATAATAAACCTGATTCTGACAAAAGAGCTACAAATGGTAGTTTGATAAGAATCATGTTCATGCTTCAGCTAATGGTATAGAATATACCACAGAAGCTAAACAAATTTACAATCCTTTAACTAAGAAGCATATCTGACGGCAGTCGGAATGCCACACCATAGTGCCAAGCAGTGCATTATTATGTTATCAGTTAATAAACTTTGTTTTAAAACATAGGAGATAGAAGAGTACAGCACAGGAACAGGCCATTCAGCCCACAATGTGCCGAATCTGCTAGAAAGCAAATCAAAAAGTTTGAAGCTAATAACACATCTCCAATGAGATGAGGGATCTACCTTAAGCCACAAACTTATCAATCACCTGGATGAGTTATTAACTTCAAACTTTCTGCATAATCAAAGAGTAGAACTGCACGTGCAGGTAATGAGAGCTGTATAACTCATCTCCTTCTACCGTAGGCCACAAACTTATCAATCACCCATCTGTGGACCCATCTGGAGGTCCAAGATCCGTATGCTCCACGACGGCTGGACTAAGAGTGTAAATGTAGGAGGGGAATATGTTGAAAAATAAACGTGCTAGATTTTCTAAAATTGACTCCTTCTACCTTAGGCCACAAACTTATCTATCACCCCTTGTAACAGCCCATGGTGCTACAGGGAAGATACTAATATGGATAGAAGATTGATTGACTGGCAGGTGGCAAAGAGTGGGAATAAAGGGGACTTTTTCTGGTTGCCTGCCGGTAACTAGTAGTGTTCCACAGGGACTGGGGTTGGGACTGCTTCTTTTCACACTGTATATCAATGAATCATTCAACAGAAATCAAAATGTTAACCTATTTTATTTCCACAAGAGATGTGAGTTTGAGCAAAAGCAGTTGAAGAGTGTACAGTTCATCAGGTTTGCAAATAATTTTAACATTCTCATTCACAGAATCATTATATGGACGACGGCCATTCATCCCATCAATCTATCCTGCCCATGTGCAAGAGTCATCGCTACTACCCCCTTACCATTCACCCACCACCATATCCCTACAAATTAGTCCCCTTCAGTGACATGTCTGGGTCCTCTCTCAATGCTACGATTAAGTCTGCCTTCGCTGCCACTCCAGCTGTGCATCACTGGCTGCCACCACTCATGACATAAAAAAAAACCCTTCTGTCACTTCTTGTTAAGCTTTTATGGAATTATAACTGACAATTTCAACTCGAGCCAAATTTCCATTTCCAGTGCTTCTGAGTTTGGAAGGGTCTCTTAACTTTGTGTCAGTTTAATTCAATAAAAAAAAACTTGAATTGCTTCTCAGTGAATAAAAAGGCAATAGAATGCAATATTTTCTTTGAACAAAGTTCAAGAAAAAAAATGTGCACTGTTCATAAAATGGCAAATGATTGGATTACTAAATGAAATGCAAAAATGAATAAGCAGGGCTCAGCTGAATCCAACAGAAGACAGCAAGCCTCTGGAGTCTGTGGTTTTCCAGTTTGCTTTGCAGGGTCCGGCTCCAGAACACCCTTGACACCACGATCTCTACTCTGTCTTTGCACAATGAATTAAAAACATTCCTTTTTATAATTGAGACCACTTCTGATGCTATCGCGCTCTAGCAGGCATAAAACGGTAGCTTTTTCTATAATAAGGGAATGAAGGAATAAGGGGTTAGTGATGGAAAATGCTACTGATATAAAAAAACCAGCAGTGATCAGTGAATGACCATGAGGGGCTAAATGACCTTCTCTAGCTCTACCTACATTTTGAGCTGCACCGTCTCCAACTTCCTTCATACCCTACTCTTCAGACAGACGTGTGCAATGATAAATTATTTGTGACTGTATGGTATTAGCCTATTTCTTCAGCAATGAATGACACTCTAAGGACACTACAGGATGAATCATAGCTCGAAGTGTTAACTATTCTAGGATATGTTCTCTGGTGCTACAGAGGTATGAGAGATAAACTCCTTTTCCAGTATTCAGATCCACAAAGTTCAAATCTCCATCCTCGACACAAAAATGGATTGCTATTTTGACTGCATTTCCACATAGACAATAAAGACATTCACAAAATCTGCCACGTTACTGCAGGAACAGCAAATATATTAAAGAAGTGACACACTTTCTCTTCCATCACACCTACTCAGACAATTACAAACAATTATTGGTGAGGCTGCACTTGGAGCGCTGTGTACAGTTTTGGTCGTCCTCTTATAGGAATGATGTGGACTGGAAAGTGTTCAGGGAAAATTTTATGAGAATGTTGCCTGGCCATGTGTGTGGGTGATGGGCAGATGGACTGGTTGGAGGAGCGGAAAGAAACAGGGTAACCGAGGAACTGGGTAGAGCAGCGGAGAAAATGGTCAGAGGAGAAGCAGCTTACCTGAAACTGGAGTATTGGAGGATCATGCCATTTCCTCTATCATGAAATAGGAGATGCTGTTCCTCTGGTCATGCAGGAGGCCAAATACAGTCATGTCAATGGGGAGGAGAATGAAATGAACTACAGCTAGCAACTCTGGATGGCCAAGGCAGATGGAACACATGTGGCTGGCAAAGTGGTCACCCAGTTTGTAATGAATCTCACCCTCACTGACATACCCACACTCAATGTTTTATGAACAGCTTCATCTTGGGATGTAATATTAAAATTGTACAAGGCATTGGTGAGGCCAAATTTGGAATATTGTGCATAGTTCTGGTCATCGAATTATAGGAAAGATGTCAACAAATTAGAGAGAGCACAGAGTAGATTTATTAGAATGTTACCTGGGTTTCAGCACCTAAGTTACAGAGAAAGGTTGAACAAGTTAGGTCTTTATTCTTTGGAGCATAGAAGGTTGAGGGGGGATGATAGAGGTATTTAAAATTATGAGGGGGATAGATAGGGTTGACGTGGATAGGCTTTATTCATTGAGAGTAGGGGAGATTCAAACAAGAGGACATGAGCTGAGAGTTAAGGGGCAAAAGTTTAGAGGTAACACGAGGGGGAACTTCTTTACTCAGAGAGTGGTAGCTGTGTGGAATGAGCTTCCAGTAGAAGTGGTAGAGGCAGGTTCAATTTCGTCATTTAAAAAAAATTGGATAGGTATATGGACAGGAAAGGAATGGAGGGTTATGGGCTGAGTGCAGGTAGGTGGGACTAGGTGAGAGTAAGCACTCGGCACAGACTAGAAGGGCCGAGATGGCCTGTTTCCGTGCTGTAATTGTTATATGGTTATCTTCTCTACCATCATATTTCAGAATGGCCCAAGGACCAATGAACGTGACTTCATTTTTCTGAATGGCCCGTGAACATGACTTTGTTACTCATCTCATGCACTATCGATTTATGTTTGTAAAATTACTGTAATTTTTCTTTGCCTTGCTCTATGCTGCTGCCACAAAACATTCTGATGTACAGCAGAGCCCAACAGGAGTACTGGATGCAACAAATAAGGTTGGAAGGTTGAACCTCTCTGTTTAGGTCCCTGGATAGTGGTGATGGAGGAGGTATGGGGACTTGTGTTGCACCTCCGGAGGTTGCAGAGGAAACTGCCCTGGGAGGGAGATGGGTGGATGCAGTAAATCTTCCCTATCTTGGTGTTCTGTATTATTGTACCAAATGGATATGCAGAGTGCACCTTTTTCAGTTCAGACATTGCATTCAAGAATCAGCAAGTTATGTTGCAGCTTCGTAAACCCGAGTTAGGCCACACCCGGTGTATTCTATTCAGTTCTGGCTGCCCTATTGTAGGAAGGAAGTGGAGGCTTTTGAGAAGGTGCAGAAGAGATTTAACAATCCCAGATTGTAGGGTTTATGCTATGAGGGGAGGATGGTCAAACATGAGTCGATTTCTCCGGTGCGGTGCAGGCTGGGTGGGAGATCTGACAGAGACTTATGAGATTATGAGAGACAAAGGTAGAGGAGAGGGCTGTTATTTTTCTCCCAGGGTTGAAACGTTCAATACCAGAGTGCATGCATTTAAAGATGAGAGGGATAAAAACAACGGAGATGTGTTGGGCTAGTTGTTTTTTGTTACAGAGAGACTGGTGGGGTCCCGGAATGTGCTACCAGGGATGGTGGTGAAGGAAAAAAATCATAGGGGCATTTAACAGGTTCATAGATAGGCACATGAATATGCAGAGATTGGAGAGATATGGACTTTGTGTAGGCAAAAGGGATTAGCTTAGTTAGGTATTAAGTTATCAGTTTAGTTCGCTTGGTTAAATGAAGGACCTCCCCCAGTGCTGTACTATTCTGAATTCTGTGTTCTGATAAATGCGGTTCGAGAGCAGGGAGTAGGCCTAATATGGACGCCTTCTGATCTATAATGAAAGTATGCCTGCAGATACACAAGGAACACAAATATTTTAGACTAATAACAAACAATATGAAAGAATTCATAACCCTCAACATCTCTCTACCACCTCACACTATTTTCATCTGTGGCATTGTCAACATATGGCGATTGTCAACAAAGGCCAATTGTGATGCCACAGCAGATGCCATCTCCTTGGCTCTTCGCACAGTCTGAACAGCAAAGATGCATACGTCAGGATGCTCTTTGTCGACTTCAGGAAGCAGATTGAAAATCTGGCTGAGTGGTGTCACAACAACAACCTCTCACTCAATGTCAGCAAAACTAAGGAGCTGATCCAAGAATCAGGAGGAGGAAACCAGAGGTCCACGAGCCAGTCCTCATCCGGGGAGCAAAGGTGGAGAGGGTCAGTGACTTTAAATTCCTCGATGTTCAAGGGACCTGTCTTGGGACCAGCACGAGTGTAATTACAAAGAAAGCACGGTAGCACCTCTACTTCCTTAGAAGTTTGCTTGGATTTGTCATGGCATCTAAAACTTTGACAAGCTTCTCGAGAAGTGTAGTGAAAAGTATATTGACTGGCTACATCATAGCCTGGTATGGAAACACCAATACCCACGAATGGAAAATCCTACAAAGAGTAGTGGATACAGCCCACTCCATTGCAGGTAAAGCCCTCCCCTCCGTTGACCACATCTACAAGGAGCATTGTCATAGGAAAGCAGCATCCATCGTCAGGGACAGCCACCACCACTGAAGTCATGCTCACTTCTACCATCAGGAAGAAGGTAGGGCTTCAGAATTCACACCACCTTATTATCCCCTAACCATCAGGCTCTTGAATCAGCAGTGATAATCACAGTGTGCTTTGTCCCTTGCTGTGTTGGCTTTAGACTAATGACTGTGAGGCTAAGCACAGCTCCAATGCCATTTCCAAGTTAGCACTGTCATAGGCCAAATCAAAGGTGGTGATGAATCAGCATACAAGAGGGTGATTGAAGATCTGGCTGAGTGGTGTCGTAACAAGAACCTCTTACCCAATGCAACAAAAGCAAGGAGCTGATTATAGACTTGAAGAGAAGGAAACCAGAGGTCTATGAGCAATCCTCATTGTAGGATCAGAAATGGGGAGAGTTCGCAATTTTAAATTCCTAGGTGTTATTATCTCGAGGAACCTGCCCAACACGTAAGTGTGATTATGAAGAAAGTAAGGCAGCTCCTGTACTTCCTTAGGAGTATGCAGAGATTCGGCATGACATCTGAAACTTCGACAAACTTCCATAGATGTGTAGCGGAGAGCATATTGACTGGCTGCATCAGAGCCTGGTATGGAAACACCAAAGCCCTTGAATGGAAAATCCTACAGAAAGTAGGGGTACAGCCCAGTGCATCACGGATAAAGTCCTCCCAACTATTGAACACATCTACATGACACATTGCCACAGGAAAGCTGCATCAATCGTCAGGACATGCTCTCTTCCCACTGCTGTCAGAAGCTACAAGAACACCACCATATTCAGAAACAGTTACTATCCCTCAATCATCACAGCTCTTGAACCAATGTGTTATGGTTATTGTTCTATGGATTTACTGAGTATGTCCACAAGAAAATGAATCTCAGGTTTGTATACAGTGAAATATATGTACTTTGATAATAAATTTACTTTGAACTTTGATAGTCATTCAACTTCACTTGACCCATTACTGAACTGTTCCTACGACCAATGGAGTTACTTTCAAGGACTTTTCATCTCATGTTCTCCATATTTATTGCTTTTTTTAAATTTTGCATTTGCAGAGTTTGTTGTTCTTTGCGCATCTCTTGTTCGTCCGCCCTGTTGGGTGCAGTTTCTTTCACTGATTCTATTATGCTTCTTGGATTTCCTGAGTATGCCCGCAAGAAAACAAATCTCAGGGTTGTATATGGTGACATATATGCTCTTTAATAATAAATTCACTTTGAACTAAATCATGGACTCTAGTCAAGGTCTTAATGTAACATTGACCTTGACTCAGCACTCCAAGGTATCAAAAAGATGTAATATAGTTAGCAGCTCATTTTTGAGGAACACATTTATTAATTCCCATCATCAGTGCTGTTGAACCGGTGCCACAAAACCATTAGTCACTTTATACAACATCTGAGACAGACCTGGGAGTTAATCCAATTTATGAATCTCGCGATAAACTAAAGATCTTCAAATCAAATTTGCACTGTGGCAACAAGCGTCTCAGAATCATTGAAAACCAACCCCTGTAAATGCAACGACTGAACGTTGAAGGCTGCTAGTACCTTGCCTTCAGGCACGGAGTGGACTCACCCCTGCTTCTGTGAACTTACTCACACATTCTGAAAGACCTATTTAAATATTGAGATTGCTTCATGTAGATGTGGTCTTTGATTTCCTAGTCAGTACCACACTGAATCATTTATGAGCAGTCTGAAGCCTTCACCAAGATTACAGAACATCTGTTGATTGGAATCATCCTTTCTATATGATAAAATGATTCTGTAGCGGCTAAACCCAATGAGGATATGCCTTAATTTAAGGGAGACTTCCCACACAAAAGAACTGTGCAATTGTAAGCCTGATTTATCCGTCTGTATCAAATCATCACTTGAACTAAAATCACAACATATTCAACACAGCAATAGATGTACTAAATAATGTACTCAATGCTCATTTGAAGGCAATAGCAGAACTGTTCCCACCCTGTTAATAATGTAGCTGCAGCAGGGATATTGTTAATAACTTGCTTTGCTCAATCCATTTTAGAAATATTGTTCTGAATAATTAATTTACTTCCTTCTCTTATTTTGCCTAATATGAGTCCTCCTTCTCATGAGAGATGCAAATGTACTTGTTCTAAAAGCTTGCCATTTTGGCAAATGACTTAAAAGCCAAACTCAGACTGGCTAGAACTGTCCATCCACCAAGTAATTAAGTTATCTCCATAACTTGTTTGCAGCTGCTGCAATGGGTGGACCAGTGCTCAGCTAAGGCAGCTTTTTTCTCAGTCTCTTTTGTTGCAACTTTGCCCCTACTGCCAACAAGCTCCCAGTGGTAGTGTGAGCTAGTCTGCAGGGCAAATGGAGACTGTTGAAACTCTTTCAGCTCCACTTCAGAATCCAGATTACCCTAACCACAGACACTGAACTGCAGCGCACAGACGACATTTGAATATGCACGTGTTCAGAGGTTGAGTTCCCAGTCACTGTCGACTCCCTAAAGTATACAAGGGATGGTGCCTGGCATTTAATATGTGCAAACAGAGGTCCTTCAATGACGTGCCTCTGTTGTTTAAACTTATCCCCAACAGGGATACCCTAGCCACCTCCCACTGAAGGCAGGCATTGAAAGCATGTGGTCAACTCGACTGGGAAAGCCATGTGACCAGAATGCCTAACGACAGACTTTGCTGAGTTACACCATGATAAGTGATTATTGGGAGGAAATGATTTACGTAGGCACCATGTGAACCCTCCTTGAACAAGTGGAACTTCCCAGCAACTTGTGAGAAAGCCTGGCCAATGACACGCAAATGAAGGGCATCTGTGATGGGGTTAAGAATCTCAAGCCTGTGGATCGGGAGCACTTAGAGTCTCAGCACAAATGCTAGAAGGACTGCACCATGTCACAAAACACCCATCCAGCTACCTTGTCAATCATCACCTCTTCACCCGTGGCAGAGTCTGTGCATCCCAAACAGGCCTCAGCAGACAGCACACAACCATATAACAATTACAGCACAGAAACAGGCCATCTCGGCCCTTCTAGTCCGTGCCGAACGCTTACTCTCACCTAGTCCCACCGACCTGCCCTCAGCCCATAAATCCAATTTTTTTTTAAATGACTAAATCGAACCTGCCTCTACCACTTCTACTGGAGGCTCATTCCACACAGCTACCACTCTCTGAGTAAAGAAGTTCCCCCTCGTGTTACCCCTAAACTTTTGCCCCCAACTCTCAACTCATATCCTCTTGTTTGAATCTCCCCTATTCTCAATGGAAAAAGCCTATCCACGTCAACTCGATTTATCCCCCTCATAATTTTAAATACCTCTATCAAGTCCCCCCTCAACCTTCTATGCTCCAAAGAATAAAGACCTAACTTGTTCAACCTTTCTCTGTAACTTAGGTGCTGAAACCCAGGTAACATTCTAGCAAACCTCCTCTGTACTCTCTTTAATTTGTTGACATCTTTCCTATAATTCGGTGACCAGAACTGTACACAATACTCCAAATTTGGCCTCACCAATGCCTTGTACAATTTTAACATTACATCCCAACTCCTATACTCAATGCTCTGATTTATAAAGGCCAGCATACCAAAAGCTTTCTTCACCACCCTATCCACATGAGATTCCACCTTCAGAACACACAGAACTGGAGTAGAAGCAGGTCATGCACGACACCAAGTGACTAGACAAGAAAGAGGATGCTTTTTGTATTGAAGTTCCCTGGATTTCAAAGATCAAAATATGGAAATGTTAATTGCATCATTTTTCTTTTTTTGTTAACTTATTTCTCAGGATTTCTGGCATTTATGGCAAGACCAGTATTTGTTTCCCATCCTTAAATGCCCAGGAACTAGAGGCTTGTTGGCTGTTCTGGAGGCCATTTCAGATTGAACCACAAGTCCGTCTGGAGTTACACCTGTTGAACTGGGTAAAGAGAGAGTATTCTTCCCCTCTCACCGAGAATTGCCCAGACCCCTTCCAACTGCACCCCACCCCCCAGATAAAGACATTAAGATTTGTTTTCCTGTCTGCAGCACTGTGCCAGGTGAGTTCAAAGCTCATTCATGGTTCTTGATACTGAAATGGACTCAAATGCCTCATTTAGTATACTACAACATTTTCCTCTGAGTCCTCTGCAACGGAACTTGTAGTGGACCCTGGGTTCAGGCCGGATTTCACCAGTCTCCCCTTTGTCCTTGACTTGGCTATTCATTCCTGGTCTGTTATCTTGTGCAGGTCCATAAGACCATAACACATAGGAGCAGAATTAGGACGTTTGGCCCATTGAGTCTGCTCCACCATTCAGTCATGGTTGATCTGTTTATCCCCTCCTCAGCCCCATTCCCCAGTCTTCTCCCTGTAAAGGAGGTATCTTCTTTTTCATTGTTACTGTGTATGTTACTCAGAATGGCTTCTTTGTTTTGTTAAAAGTAGGAATGATTTTTGGTGCGAGAGAGTGCTGGAAGCTTGTTTGGGTTAACATTTACTGATAAGGAGAATTGTATTCCTTTGTTAACCAATTGGGATTAATGTTGTTCTTTCTTGGGAGTCTGTAAACTATTGTTGGCAGGCTGTTGGAAGTTCGGAGGGGGTCGAATGGTGGCCAGAAGACTTCAATAATTGAGCTCCAATGGTTGTGCACGAAGTGGTTTGGACTTTGATAAGTTTGGCGCCTTTTGCTTTTTCATTCATATATATTGTATTGTCTAGTACTCTTTTAGTTTTAGTAAACTCTTTAAAGTGTATTCCGTAACGGTATCTGGTGTGAGTTTGATATTGTGTGTGTACGCGCGGCATAACCTTGATTCCCACAGCCCCTGCGTGTACGGGAGGTGGGGTTGGTGAGTGGCTGGATCTCCTTTTCCCCTAGACATATACCAGCCTGTTGGGTAAGTGTTACATCCCCATAACCTTTGATGCCATGTCCAATCAAGAATCTATCAAGCTCTAGCTAAATACACCCAATAAACTGGGCTCCACAGCTGCCCGTGGTAATATATTCCAGAAATTCACCAACCTTTGGCTAAAGAAATTTCTCTGTATCTCTGTTTTAAATGGATATCCTATCCTGAGGCTGTGCCCTCTTGTCCTAGACTCCCCCACTGTGGGAAACATCCTTTCCACATCTACTCCATCTAGGCCTTTCAACATTCAAAAGTTTTCAATGAGATCCCCCCCTCACCCTTCTAAATTCCAGCGAGTACAGGCCCAGAGCCATCAAACAACCCTTGTATGATAATCCTTTGATTCCCAGAATCATCCTTGTGAACCTCCTCTGAAGCCTCTCCAATGCCAGCATATGTTTTCTTAGATGAGGAGCTCAAAACTGTTCACAATTCTCAAAGTGAGACCTCACCAGTGCCTCATAAAGCCTCAACATCACGTCCTGCTCTTGTACTCTAAACCTCTTGAAATGAATGCTAACGTTGCATTTGCCCTCCTCACCTCCGACTCTACCTGCAAGTTAATCTTCAGGGAGTTCTCCACATGGACTCCCAACTCCCTTTACATCTTTTTGGATTGGGAAAATAGTTTGCACATCTATTTCTACTACCAAAGTACATGACTCTGCTTTTTCCAACATTGTATTTCATTTGCCTCTTTCTTGCCCATTTTACTAATCTGTCTGTGTCCTTCTGCCGCCTATCCGTTTCTTCAACACTATCTGCCCCTCTACCAATCTTCGTATCATCTGCAAACTTGGCAACAAAGCTATCTATTCCACCATCAAAGGTCCCACTCGTAAACTCCCTACTCCTGTCAATAATTGAGTTGGTGGCTACTAACGTGAGCTGAACTGATGATTGACAGGCCACTCAAGGGTGCCTACTAAACCTCCTCTGGGGCTGTATCCAGGTTTCTGGAGTGTGGCGTTGATCTCTCACTGGGATCTCACTGTCTTCTGGGAAGCCAGTGGCCTCCAAAGAGACACACCACCACTGCACCTCCACTGCCAAGTCCTAAATTAGTGACATCTTCCCTCAGATGGGAAATCCCCCCTCTACTCAGGTACAACTGCAGCCACAGTGCCCCTCCTGCACTATCACTTACAGTAAAAGCCTCTCATATTGGCTGGACATTTCAAATACCATCTAGCAGCATTCCACCGAACAGGTACAGGTTAATCGGGTGTTGAAATCTTCTAAACTGGATGCAGAATATAGTTAGAGTTAATAATGGATTTCATATATATTATAGAAGGTGTACAGAAGGAACCATCTCAGGTATATAATAGTACTGATTGTTGCAAATCAAATAATGATCTCTTAAATTAAAAAAATTGAATTATGCAGAAGAATATGAACTTGTATTACTGAGAATGTTAAATGTGATTATGCAGCTGGAGCGTTTGAATTTTAGTTAAGTTTTAACTTGCTAGCTTTTGTTCGGCCCTGGTTACATCTTCGGGAGATTAGCTCAGTTTGATTCAAGGCACAGCGCCATGCAAGCGAAGAAGACTCAGCATTGTTTCAGAGAAAGACCAAGGAAATGTGCTGTTTCTCAGTTCACTTGGGCAAGTAAACTGGGTCAGGCAAGACAACGCTATCTACCGACAGTGTGTCTCAACAGACGCGGAAGGCAGAGTAACAATTCTGGAGAGAGGCCAGACCTGGAATTTTGCTGGGGTTCTACTGTAGAGGAAATTTCAGGACATATGCTTGGTGCAATGATTAGGCCTCTTTCTTACATCTGCTTTCCTACATATGCTTGAGTCATGTAACCTTCATCACCAATTTTTCCCAAATCAGTTACATTAACCTGACTCTTCTTTGGTGATGACTAGGAGCAGAGCAAAGGGTCCCTCACACTATACAAGTGAAAACTGAAAGATCTAAGAGGTAAAGAGGTAAACAAGGGAGAAGGAATGAAGATGTCTGAATGCAATAAAGGTACACTTGGTGGGTAGAACAAGGCATGCACGAGGCAGAATGTATGCAGATTTCAGCGGGATGTCAGTAACCGAGGGAACTGATGATAAGCCGAAGATAGAAGAAAATACTGACATTCTAACAATGAAATTTGCTGGAGATACTCAGCAGGTCAGGCAGCTGCAATGGAAGGAGAAACATAGTTAATGTTTTGTTCAATAGCCCCTCATCTGAACTAGGTGTTGCCTGACCTGCTGAGTACTTGCAGCATTTCCAGACCAATGTCAGATTTCTAACAACTACAGATTTTCCCTTTTTGAATGCATTGGATGGAACTGAAACAAAACACACAAAATGCTGGTGGAACGCAGCAGGCCAGGCAGCATCTATAGGGAGAAGCGCTGTCGACGTTTCTGGCCGAGACCCTTCGTCAGGACTAACTGAAAGAAGAGATAGTAAGAGATTTGAAAGTGGGAGGGGGAGGGTGAGATCCTAAATGATAGGAGAAGACAGTAGGAGGAGGGATGAAGCTAAGAGCTGGAAAGTTGATTGGCAAAAGGGATACACAGCTGGAGAAGGGAGAGGATCATGGGACAGGAGACCTAGGGAGAAAGAAACGGGGTGGGGAGCACCAGAGGGAGATGGAGAGCAGGCAAGGAGATTGGGAGAGGGACGGAGAGAGAGAAAAGAGAGAGAAAAGTTAAAAAAGGGACATAATAAACAAATAAATAAATAGATAGATAGATAAATAGGGGATGGGGTAAGAAGGGGAGGAGGGGCATTAATGGAAGTTAGAGAAGTCAATGTTCATGCCATCAGGTTGGAGGCTACCCAACCGGTATATAAGGTGTTGTTTCTCCAACCTGAGTGTGGCTTCATCTTGACAGTAGAGGAGGCCATGGATAGACATATCAGAATGGGAATGGGACATGGAATTAAAATGTGTGGCCACTGGGAGATCCTGCTTTTTCTGGCGGACCGAGCGTAGGTGTTCAGCGAAACGGTCTCCCAGTCTGCGTCGGGTCTCACCAATATATAAAAGGCCACACCGGGAGCACCGGACGCAGTATACCACACCAGCCGCCTCACAGGTGAAGTGTCGCCTCACCTGGAAGGACTGTCTGGGGCCCTGAATGGTGGTGAGGGAGGAAGTGTAAGGGCAGGTGTAGCACTTGATCCGTTCAGTGAAACGGTCTCCCAGTCTGCGTCGCGTCTCACCAATAAGCCACACTCAGGTTGGAGGAATAACACCTTATATTCCGTCTGGGTAGCCTCCAACCTGATGGCACGAACATTGATTTCTCTAACTTCCGTTAATGCCCCCTCCCCTTCTTACCCAATCCCTCATTTATTTATTTCCCTTTTTTTCTCTCTCCGTCCCTCTCACAATCACTTCTTGCCTGCTCTCCATCTCCCTCTGGTGCTCCCCACCCCGTTTCTCTTTCCCTAGGCCTCCCGTCCCATGATCCTTTCCCTTCTCCAGCTCTGTATCCCTTTTGCCAATCACCTTTCCAGCTCTTAGCTTCATCCCACCCCCTCCGGTCTTCTCCTATCATTTTGGATCTCCCCCTCCCCCTCCCACTTTCAAATCTCTTACTATCTCTTTTTTCAGCTAGTCCTGACGAAGGGTCTCGACCCAAAACGTCAACTGTGCTTCTTCCTATAGATGCTGCCTGGCCTGCTGCGTTCCACCAGCATTTTGTGTGTGTTGCTTGAATTTCCAGCATCTGCAGATTTCCTTGTGTTTCGATGGAACTGATGCAGGTTTTAGGCTTTGTTTCCCTTAATCTGATGCACACATCGGAAAAACACTGATGCTTCAATAGTTTACTGTGATGATGAAATCTCATGTGATCATTACAGCCAGGAGAGACCCTAAAGCACACCAAGAGGGAATGATTCTTACACGTTCTCACACCAAGAGGGAAGAGTTCTCACATGTTTACAAGAGAGAAATTGTCAATGAATTTAAACTGAATGCACTTCCAGCTTCTCTGCATTTTCAGACTAAGCACCCCTCATGTAGCAAGTGAAAAAATGTTAAATTTAAATACGCTCAATTTAATAAAGTCTGTTGTTATCACAGTCTTCTGCATTTGAACAGAATTGAAATTGTTTTGAACTAATCCTATTGAACAGTCAAAATTCAATGGAACACGTGTTTACACTTTGATAAATAAATATGGATTACAATGTGCCCTCCAACCATCAATGTTTCTCATCTTCTGGGTGCCACCTTGGCTGAACAGAGGGACACTTTCAGTGACAGACTAAGCCAACTGTGCTGCTCCAAACAGCGTCATTCTTACCCTCAGCCATTATAATGAGTCACCCTATCGATGGGGAAGTGATGATCCCCGCCTGTTAGACTGCTTGAAGTAACTTCTTTCTTATTCTTTCTTACTTCTCTTCTAATATATGTATATCTGTGCACTTGTAATGCTACTGTGACACTGTAATTTCCTTGGGAATAAATAAGGTATCTATCTATCTAAGATATTTAGTGAAATATCATCAGGACTGACAAAGGGTCTCGGCCCAAAACGTCAACGGTGCTTCTCCCTATAGATGCTGACTGGCCTGCTGCGTTCTACCAGCATTTTGTGTGTGTTGCTTGAATTTCCAGCAACTGCAGATATCCTCGTGACAGATCTGAATATGGTTAAGCCAAAAACGCACAGCGATGTCTGCCTAACGTTCCAAACTTACTGAGACACACTGCAGGATGAATGGAAGAGCTGAGGCCTTCAGAGGTCAGATGAGCCTGTTGAAGTATTTACACATTGAAGCTTCTGTAAATCTGGAACTCCACTGAAGGCCGTTGCTGTTGATATGATGAGCAAGGGGGTAGTTCATCCTGGATCTGCCCTTTGGCCACACTAACCTGTGACAACTGACCCTCCCTATCTGAGAGGTGTACCACGAGCCAATACATTGTGAGCAAGCAGTAGGCAGCATATTTTTCAAGATGCAATGCCTTTTTATGGAAATGCAGCAACTGTAAGCATCAGCAGACGTTCCCAAGATGGAGGATGAACACACTTCAGGCCTGAGAGTACCTCTGTACTATTCTCCTCATAGGATTCATGAGTGATTCTGCAGGTGAGCGATTTGAAGACAGTATAGTATAAATGGTAAGATAGAGGTGTACAAGATGATGAGAGGCATTGATCGTATGGATAGCCAGAGGCTTTTTCTCAGGGCTGAAATGGCTAACATGAGGGGCATAGTTTTAAGGCACTTGGAAATAGGTACAGAGGGGATGTCAGGGGTAAGTTTTTCACACAGAGAGTGGTGGGTGTGTGGAATGTACTGCCGGTGACAGTGGTGGAAGCAGATACAATTGGGTCTTTTAAGAGCCTCTTAGATAGGTACATGGAGCTTAGAAAAATAGAGGGCTATGCACTAGGGAAATTCTAGGCAGTCTGTAGCACAGGTTACATGGTTGGCACAACATTGTGGGCTAAAGGGCCTTCAATGTGCTGTAAATTTCTATGTTCTATGTTATGCTGGAAATCTTGAGCAACACATACAAAATGTTGGAGGAACTCCGCAGGTTAGGCAGCATCTACGGAGGGAGAACTCAAAAGCTGTGCTCTCGTGAATGTATGCAACTCCTGATGAAAGGTCTCAGCCCAAAATGATGACTATTTATCTCCTTCCATTGATGCTACCTAATCTGCTGAGTTCCTCTAGCATTTGATGTGTGTTGCTCTTCATATGATTCACCAAGAATCCAGAGAATATGACAAGTGGTGCATAATTAAAGAAAGAACTACAAGACAATGTGAGCATATTACAGCAGCACCGAGTTTGTTTTAAAAAGTATTTCCCACACACTTAAAGTAATGGACCAAAGTTATAAAGCTGCCAGTCACACATCACTGTTACCAGATCTAAACTGTGCCTAGTCGTGAATGAATGAGTGAAGAAACAGTTTGATTAAATAAATACTTTAATAACTTCTATTTAAAACAATTGCCATTTAATGAATGTAAAGACTAATGCAAGAAAACTCAACTAATCGTATCTGCAATAAAAGGTTACAATGCAACAGGTTAATCCATAGGATTAGGATATACCATAACGTGGCATCTGATTGTCAGTGACACAATAGGCAATTATTTTTTCAGTCAGTCTTCTGATTGACGTTAAAAATACCCTGGGATGAAGTGAGAGTGTTACTTTTACCAAAACTGTCACCAGTCTTCTTGTCTCCAAACAAGCAATTTACACTATTCATGCAAGTGGCTCTGAAACTTTTCTGGATTCGATCCGTCAAGACAGTGTTACTAGGCAACCTGTGAGCTCAGCAAGGCCTAGTGCAAAACTGTGCCTGCAAAGTCTCATGGATTACTCAAACAAAAGGAAGGAGTTAAAATATTAAGTTGCCGAAGTTTAAAATTTAGAGGTAACAAAACATGCAACGTGACTCAAAACACTATTTGTCACAAACACTGCTTTTAGTCAGGGCAGTAGGGCCAATCTAAGTAAACTAATGAAGCCATTGACCAGAGGAACAAAGGCTGCTCTGACTCTCCCCATGGAGTTCTGTTGCTTGTTGATCAGTACGTGAGAATGTTAGACAACACAAAAGACAGCACCTGAAACCCATTAAAAAAATAAATTGCCCAGAGAGCCGTGTTCATATAGCGCTCTCCTCATTTGTTTTGGTTGTTTTACAAGTAACAAAACTATGAAGCAGGACATGATGGGCTGAATGGCTTGTTACTGTGTCGCGGGGCTCAGCGATTAAACAAAGTAAGAGCTGGTATCAACTGTGTCGGACACCCTAGGGGCTTCACCGAAGAGAGGAAGCATCAAAGAGAGAAGGCTCCAAGTCAGAGCCCACGATGTGCAAATCCTCGCAAAGGAATGCTGCCCAGCACATCATTTGCTGATTGTTCCCCCTTTTTAGTTTGTTTGAAGCACGAGCATCTACATGTTCTTGGGTGTTAACATCTTTAAACGTCCATCCTGGGCCCAAAATATTGATGCAATTATGAAGACAGTGTGGCAGCAGCTATACTTCACTAAGAGTTTGGGTTGATTTGATGTGTCAGCAAAGACTCCATAAGACCATAAGATATAGGAGCAGAAGTGGGCCATTCAGCCCATTGAGTCTGTTCCACCATTCACTCATGGGATGATCCAATTCTTCCAGTCATCCCCACACTCCTGCCTTCTCACCATACCCTTTGAAGCCCTAGCTAATAAAGAACCTATCTATCTCTGCCTTAAGTACTCTGGCAAATTTCAACAGATGTACCGTGGGGACCATTCTGAGTGCTTACATCACCATGTGGTAGGGAGGCAACAACGCACAGGATTGGAATAAGGTTGAAAACTCAGCTAACTCCATCACGGGCACTGGCTTCCCCACCATCAACGACGCCTTCAAAAGGTGATACCTCAGGAAGGACCCTCACCATCCAGGACACGCCCTCTACTCATTATGAGCTTCGACAAGGGGGCAAAGGAGCCTGAAGAGAGACACGCAACTTCTTAGGGACAACTCCTTCCTGTCCGCTATCAGATTTCTGAATAGACAACGAAGCCATGAACACTACCTCACTATTTTGTCCTTTTTTTGATTTGTTCTTTTTTTATATATTGTTATTGAAAAATAACATAATATTTATGTCTTGCACTGTACTGCTGCCACAAAACAACTTTCACAACACATGTCAGTGATAATAAACCCCATTCTGATTCCCTCGTGGATGCATTTTCATATAATATCCCCTTAGTGCTGCAAAAGACCAGTTAAATTTGCAGCCGTTTTTCTCTGAATATCCTTGTGGTGATAACACAATTAAAATGTTCAAGCTCTAATGTGAACGACAATACGGGACTAATGCATCTCACACTGTTGATGGAACACTCAAAAGCACATTAAACTGGTTTTTTTGTATCATTTAGCATATTATTACCCATTTCTTACTGATTCAAGCCTTAAGTATTAATGGTTCTAGTAAAGATGATGCAAGCGGAGTAAAGCTTAAATATAGTTTACATCTAACACATGGATTGTCTGATCTCAGCTGTTCTGCTGGATTCTCCAGAGAAGTTGTGCACCTGAAGGTTGTAAAAATCCATTTAGACACTGACAAATCTATTTAGGCCTGGATATACTTCCCAGCCCAAGACCAGCCAACTGATTAGAGTGCTCGTTAATCTTTTAACTGGCTGAGAAGGCTGTTAGATAGCATGAACAGCGTCCACCTGTCAAGTATAAAATTCCCGGTAGTTCCTCCAAATTCATTCTCCTCTTCCGCATCTCTTCAGGATTTTAAGTCTTCAATGAAAGTTAAGCAGAGAGGTTGACATATATTATGTATCCTCAGCAGGGCCTTAGACTCCGCTGGAGCACTGGGATTTTGCATTTATTATAATAGATACAGGAAGAATGAGTTAGCCAAAGTGAGAAAGACAGTGTGGAAACCGCATAACAGTGACATTTTGTAGAGAGCTCATGAAACTACTAGATACTCTTCTAGAAATATTTCAGGATTTGGGAATTTAGGAAATCTGATCATCTGGTTGTCCTGCATACAAGCAGAGGCTAAAGAACGAGGCTCCTGAAATAAGGACGCAAAAGAGGTGGTTACAGGAGGCAGATGACCGGGTACAGGATTGCTTTGAGTCAGTGGACCGGGCCGTGTCCAAGACCTCATCAGAGGATCTGAACGAATATGCCATGGTTGTGATGGACTTAAAGTCAGTCGTGGACAAGTGTGCCCCCCACAAAATCATTCAGTCTTCCCCAAGCAGAAGCCCTGGATGAAGCAAGAGGCAAAATGAGGGCCAAAATGAGGTGGGCATTCAGGTCCGGCGACCAAGTAAAGCGCAAGTGGTCCAGGTACGACCTCTGGAAAGCCACCTCACGCGAAGTGGCAACTCCAGAACAAATGGATCACAGAAGAATGCTCGACAGCTGACACTGTGCTTGAATGCTATCACCTCCTACAAAGTAAAATCAAGTGACATGTGAGACAAGACTTTGCTCCCAGATGAGTTCAATGCCTTTTATGACTGACAAAACTTGGAGATACCTTCATGAACTCCCACAGTTCTTGACAAACTTGTGACTTCAGTCTCTGAGGCCAACAAGAGTGTCTCCTTTAGGTGGGTGAACCCATGGAAAGTATCTGACCTAGCCAAGTATGAAAGACCTGTGCTTAACAACTAGCAGGAATACTCACATATCTTTAATACATACTACTCAGGTCAAATTTGACCCGTTTTGACATTTGACAGCAGTAAAAACCCCTAAATGCCATTTTTTGAGGTAAAATTTGATGACTTTTCTTAAAGTGACCCAAAATATGCAGAAATGAAAATATTTAAAAATGTTATACTTTAATACAGGCGTAACAAGTTTTTGCACATTGAGGCTGTTCCAGGTCAAATTTGACCCGTGTCTATTGAAATGGATTTCAGATCTCTGAAACATTAATTAAGGATTAATCGCCCATTTATTAATGTCAGATAGGCTATTTATACATTCTAAATAGATCTGTGGTTGAAAATTTGGTACAAGCACTTGTTATGAGGGGATTTTTGGGCCAAGTCAAAACTGACCCAGACCACACTGTGAAGGTATAGAATATGAAACAGTATGTAAGGGTTAAACTCCTGTTTCAGCAGTCTGAGGTACCCACCTGCTTCATGTTGTCCTGTGTTCTTCTGCGTGCTAGCCAAGGTCCCCCCGCTTGAGCCTACCCTGTGTTTGACACGCCTCCCTCTCTTCTAGCTACTACTTTTGGGCAGGGGGTGCAGCAGTCTTGGTCCCAGGCCGCCAGGTTCGGGAGTGAATGTTTCCCTGCAGCCATTAGGCTCCTGGACCGGTTTCACTCGCCTCAGCGTCGAACTGGCTCCGCGGCGTGGACTCGCTTTCCGGATTCCTGTTCTATGTGCTATTTGTTGACTCACTTCTCACTATTTGCACGATTTGTTCTCTTTTACACTTTGTCTGTCTTCGTTGTGTGCGGTTATTCGTGGATTCTATTGTGTTTCTTTGTTTTGTGAGAGGCTGCAAGGGTTTATTTGGTATAGACACTTTAGTAATAAATTTGAACATAACTAGCAGAGTCAGAATGAAAAGCACCATGCATGGAACTCTGTCCGCTCAGCATAAAAACCAGGGGCAGATGAAATCCCACAGCGCAACTTCCAAGGAAGCATTACCAAAGGAAATGTCCTCCCTGAGCCAGTCAGGAAAGGAACAATTGATTTCATTCTGGAACAGATATTCTCCAGCCGCCGGTATAGCTGAATTCCAGAGATGACACCTCCGTGGTCGCAGCAGAAGGAGCCATGTTGTCCTGCTGAGAGTTTGATCTGTACCTCCGCATTTCTATGTTATGCAGCATCAGCTGTTTCAGAGAATACCAACTTGTTTAAGCACTTGTTATCAGGAGGGGGCAAATTTCCACTCCGTAAACATTAGCAAAGACCGGCAGCAAGAACGCTTACAACACAGGGCTGATTGCCTTTGTTCTGGAGAGTGAAGAACTGCCCAGCCCACCCCACCTTCCCGCATAAGGTCCTGAAGAATCCCATCCTGCAGGGTGGAGGTCGGGAGAACGTCGCTATAGTCACTGCTGTTGAGAGGGCTGATGGCAGCAGAACAGCATCCTCCTTCTGGTGTGAAATTCCCAGCAGTGACCCCACACAAGACCTGTTTCAATGCTGGGAGGCCTCTCTGCCTCTTCCAGAATTTCAGACAGAGGTCCTTAGTTTCTCCCGCCATTTTCTTGAAAGCATTTTCTCCTCAATCTTCCAGTAATTATTTTTCACCACTGCTGAGGGTAATAGGTCTTTCCTTTTGCCCTCCCTACCATTGAGCACACGTACAAGCGTGCTGTCATAAGAAAGCGCCAAGGACCCCCATCATCCAGGCCATGTTCTCTTCTCGATGCTGCCATTGTGAAGGAGGTACAGGAGCCTTGCGTCTCAAGTTTAGGAACAGTAATCACCCTTCAACAATCAGGTTGCTGAACAAATGTGGATAATTTTACTCCTCACCTCAACGCTGAACTGATTCCACAACCTATGGAGTCAATTTCAAGGAATCACGTTCTCAGTAAATACAGTATGTATTTATCTATCCATCTGTATATATACTGTATATATAACTAATCGTCTGTTTGTTTATTGGCTTGTTTTCTGTATTTGCAGTTTGTCCTTCCACTTTGGTTTTTTGGTAGTCTTTGTATGTTGTTTTTCATTGATTCTATTGCATTTCTTTGCTCTACTGTAAATGATAGGTCATTGAGGAATGCAGTAGAACAGAGTGATCTAGGAATAATGGTGCATAGTTCCCTGAAGGTGGAATCTCATGTGGACAGGGTGGTGAAGAAAGCTTTTGGTATGCTGGCCTTTATAAATCAGAGCATTGAGTATAGGAATTGGGATGTAATGTTAAAATTGTACAAGGCATTGGTTAGGCCAAATTTGGAGTATAGTGTACAGTTCTGGTCACTGAATTATAGGAAAGATGTCAACAAAATAGAGAGTACAGAGGAGATTTATTAGAATGTTACCTGGGTTTCAGCACCTAAGTTACAGAGAAAGGTTGAACAAGTTAGGTGTTTATTATTTGGAGCATAGGAGATTGGGGGGGACTTGATAGAGGTATTTAAAATTATGAGGGGGATAGATAGAGTTGACATGGATAGGCTTTTTCCATTCAGAGTAGGGGAGATTCAAACAAGAGGACATGAGTTGAGAGTTAAGGGGCAAAAGTTTAGGGGTAACACGAGGGGGAACTTCTTTACTCAGAGAGTGGTAGCTGTGTGGAATGAGCTTCCGGAAGAAGTGGTAGAGGCAGGTTCGATTTTGTCATTTAAAAAAAAGAAATTGGATAGGTATATGGACAGGAAAGGAATGGAGGGTTATGGGCTGAGTGCAGGTCGGTGGGACTAGGTGAGAGTAAGCGTTCGGCATGGACTAGAAGGGCCGAGATGGCCTGTTTCCGTGCTGTAATTGTTATATGGTTATATGGCTATCGTAAATGCCTGTAAGCAAATGAATCTCGGCGTAATACACTAAATGGCAACGTATATTAACTTTGATAATAAATTTACTTTGAACTTATTTACTCCATCCAGTTGCCTCATAATAGAACGTTGAATTGTACAATACAGTAGGGGTCCTTTGGCCCACAATGTTGTGCCAATTATACAAACCTCAATCAAGCAATCTAACTCTTCCTCTCCTACGTGGGCCATAACCCTTTGTTTTCCTTCCATCCATGTACCTATCTAAGAGTGTTTTCACTGTTCTTATACCAGCCCCTACGACCAACCCCAGAAGTGCATTCTAGGCACTGATGTGTAAAATACCTACTTTTGATATCTTCCCTAAAATTCCTTTCACAAACTTCAAACGGATCTCCTCTGGTATTGGCTTGTTTTTTTTATACTTTCCTCAGCTTCATCTGCTCTACGGAAACAAAATCTGCCTCTCTGAACTTCCTCATGGCTACAGTTTTGTAATATTGGCAGCACCCTGTTAACTTTCCTCTGCACCCTCGCCAACATAACTTCCTGTGACGTGCTGATCAGAACTCGATACAGTAGTCAAATCAGTGCTAGGGGCATTGCATTTCTTGGAGAATGGTTATGGAATCAAAGACCAGGATTTCTTTTAACTGAATTTTGGTAACTCATCAATAGTCCAATAGTGAGAAGTTTCTTTACTGTTTAGTTGAGCACAGGCATCACTTATAGATGACTAACAGATAAAATCTAACCACAAAGGTAAGTGAACTGCATGGTTAATTATAAACAATTATTACAAATAAACTGTTCTCAGGCTTCCAGCTGGGTACAATTATCAATTTTAACCAACACTTTGATGACTCTGCCATCTTCACCAGGGATGGTGTCTGGTCATGTCTTGTCCAGTGGTATTTATACTCCTGATCCTCATCCAATCAGGATTCCTTACCAGGAAATCTAACGAGGAGGAGGAACCCATTATTACTGCCTGCCTTCCCTATATTTACACAGTCTCTGGAAGGATCGCCAGGATCCTTAAGAAATACTGGATTAATACCATCCACAAATCCGTAAGGAAGCTCAAATCACAGTTTATGCAGGTCAACGATGACCTGGGACTCACGACGGCTAGCATCTGCAGGATTCTCTGTGAATGCGGTGCAGTGCATGTCGGCCAGACAAGATGCATGATGGAAACCCGCATCGAGGATCACCGCCGGTGTATCCATTTGGGTTGCCCAGAGAAATCGGCGTTAGAGGAACATTGCATAAAGGGCATAGGATTCACTTTGATGTCACAAAACTACTCAGCTGTGTCAATTCATCGGGGACTGCCTGGTGAAGGAAGCCATTGAAATAAAACCAGAGGAAAAGGATTTTAACAAAGGCAAAGGTCTCGCTCTAAGTGAGAACTGGAATTTGATTGTAAACAAGTTGGGACAGTGAAAACCTGATTGGAAGAGGACTAACCAATCAGGAGGGATGAATGACGGGGGTATAAATACCACCAGAGTAGTCATGCCCGGGCATCATCCCTCATGAAGATGGCAGAATTTGTCATCAAAACATGGTTAAAATTCAGTTTGATTTACAGTATTAAACTAATGTCCCCTCTGTCAAGTTTCAAGCTGTATCTGTGAAACCTCAACCGCAAGAGGATACAAGATATATTCATAATTAAAAATAACGGTGTATCCCAACATAAAATATATAATTTTCAAATGCATGGGTGTACTCCAATGGAGAAAGTGCAGGACCTTTCCAGAGCAATTAATACTTAGCTCGTACTATTTTTGGATCAATGGAAAGCATTTATCAATCCATGGTTAACTGTCCAACTTCAGGATGCATCATCTACTATTCCCTCTGAAAGGATTTGAAAATGGGTTTAAGGTAAGAGCATAAGATATTGGAGCAGAAGTAGGCCATTCGGCCCATCGAGTATGCTCGCCATTCAATCATGGGCTGATCCAATTCTTCTAGTTATTCCCACTCTCCTGCCTTCACCTCATACCCTTTGATGCCCTGGCTAATCAAGAACTTATCTATCTCTGCTGTTACATACCCCATGGGTATCTTGTGACTGTCTTATGACCATGATGTAATTGAGTATCTAGTGAGCAGGATGTAATGGTCTTGTGATGGTGGGGTGATGTAATTTCCTGCCAGTGTGAGGTCACATACATGATGTAATTTTCCTGCCAGTGAGAGGTCATGTGATGGCCTGTTTCAGCAGGTATAAAACGGGAAAGCCTTACTGTGACGCAGGCCAGTTCGTGGTTTAATTCGTCAGTTACTCCGTTATGCTGAGGATTCATCTCATGATGCCATTTCGTTTTAAAGCGGAGTTTTACTTTCTATTGCAAGTTGTGCCGGCAGTTTTTAAAACCACTGCCAGTTGTGATTTGGTTTCTACCTTTGCAATTCAGTTGGAGAGTGAAGAACTTAGAGGTATGGGAACCAGAAGGATAGAGTAAAGTTGGTGTCGTCGGTGGTAGTGCAGGATCGACTTTATTTAATCTTCCTTCCAGCTAGTAGTAACCTGCATCCGAGATAGCCCCTGAATTGTGAAAGCAGAAAGGGCTGGGTGCAGCGTTATTCACTAAGGAAAGGTCAGTTCCTTTAAGCTGTTTTATTTCCTTTGTCGTAAATCCTTCGGGCAAGGCATATTTCAGCTGGGATCAGCAGTCGTCGAGGAATTCGTTACTTCAGGGAAGTATCTCCTAATTGACTGTGTAAATCATTTGGACTTTCGCTTTTACCACTTTTAAGAACTGCGTTCGCATTTATCGCTTTAAGAACTGTGTTTGCATTTATCGTTTTAAGAACTGTTCGAGTTGCCATATAGCAGTTAACTTCTGGTTAAGTTAGTCGTTTGTTTACTTTTCATTTGTTGTTGAGCTGAGTTTAAATAAATGTTTAATTTGTTTATAAAAAACCTGTCTCAATTTTATATTCATTGTTGCCGGATCATAACACTGCCTTAAATACAGCCAATGACCTGGCCTCCACGGCCACACATGGCAACAAATTTCACAGATTTACCACCCTCTGATCAAAGTAATTTCTCCGCATCTCTGTTCTAAATGGACATCATCCTGAAGTCGTGCACTCTTGTCCTAGAATCCTCGACCATGGGAAATAACTTTGCCTTATCTAATCTGTTCAGGTCTTTCAACATTCGAAATGTTTCCATGAGATCCCCCCTCATTCTCCTGAACTCCAGGGAATACAGCCCAAGAGCTGCCAGATGTTCCTCATATGGTAACCCTTTCATTCCTGGAATCATTCTCGTTAATCTTCTCTGAACCCTCTCCAATGTCAGTATATCCTTTCTAAAATAAGGAGCCCAAAACTACACACAATACTCCGTGTGGTCTCACAAGTGCCTTATAGAGCCTCAACATCACATCCCTGCTCTTACATTCTATACCTCTATAAATGAATGACAACATTGCATTCACCTTCTTCAGAATTGACTCATCCTGGAGGTTAACCTTTAGGGTATCTTGCTCAAGGACTCCCAAGTCCCTTTGCATCTCTGCATTTTGAATTCTCTCCCCATCTAAGTAATAGTCTGCCCATTTATTTCTTCCACCAAAGTACATGACCATCCACTTTCCAACATGTGTTTCATTTGCCATTTATTTGCCTATTCACCTAAACTATTTAAGTCTCTCTGCAGGCTCCCTGTTTCCTCAACACTACCTACTCCTCCACCTATCTTTGAATCATCGGTAAATTTAGCCACAAATCCATTAATTCCATAGTCCAAATCATTGACATACATTGTAAAAAGCAGTAGTCCCAACACTGACCCCTGTGGAACTCCACTGTTAACTGGCAGCCAGCCAAAATAGGATCACTTTATTCCAACTCTGTTTTCTGCTGATCGGCCAATGCTCCATCCATGCTAGTAACTTCCCTGTAATTCCATGGGCTCTTACCTTGCTAAGCAGCCTCACGTGCAGCACCTTGTCAAAGGCCTTCTGAAAATCCAAGTACACCACGTCTACTGAATCTCCTTTGTCTACCCTGCTTGTAATTTCCTCAAAGAATTACTGTAGGTTTGTCAGGCAGGATTTTCCTTTCAGGAAACCAGGCTAGCTTTGGCCTATCTTGTCATGTGCTTCCAGGTACTCCGTAATTTCATCCCTAACAATCGATCCCAACAACTTACCAACCACTGATGTCAAGCTAACAGGTCTATAGTTTCTTTTCTGCTGCCTCCCACCTTTGTTAAATAACGGAGTAACATTTGCAATGTTCCAGTCATCCAGTACAAAAACAGAATCTATCGATTCTTGAAAGATGGTTGTTAATGCCTCCGCAATCTCTCTGGCTACGTTCTTCAGAACCCGAGGGTGCATTCCTCAGGTCCAGGAGATTTATCCACCCTCAGCATTGGATTTTGGATTTTTCTTACAGCAAGCCTGTACTCTCACAAATTTTGGGGGAGAAAACGCTTCATAGATGGCAAGTTGCCTGATATTGTTTTATTGTTTTAACATTGTTAAACATTGTTTTATCTTTATTGCAAACAGTGAACAACTTATTTGTTCATTAGGTCTAGAGACAAAAAAAATAACAGCTGCATTTACTTACCTTGCAGTGCGGTTAAAATGTTAGAAACAAAAAAAAATTCTTGTAGAATTGATACTTTGAAAGATGTGATGCTTGCTGAGGCAAATATTTCCTTAAAAGTCTGTTTTGTAGGTATATGGCAAAGATGATGTGTTTAAGAAAAGAAAGCTACACACGACAGTGATCCATATTCATTTCTGTTATATCATAAGGCAGAAAAGGCAATTATCTTAAATTAAATGGTGACTTTTTCATCATTAATTAATTTTAAGCAATATATTTTTTACTGCAATTACATGTATAAATAGACATTATCCAAGGTCATTGATTAGATTAATGAAGAGAAAATTATTTCAGCTTTTTTCATAGGAATAGTGACATGAAAATATAGAATCTAATTTCCCTAAGGCATTGATTTAAAATCTTTTACTATCACTTAATCATTCAATTGGGGACCCCATAGCTTCTGGTAAAGTTAAAGTGATTTGGTGCTTATTTCCATTTCATCTTAACACACAGAATTCAAAGCTCTGGCTTCTTGTCTCATTCCAATGAAAATCCTCCTTCACTACTCTTAGTAATATCCTAGTGAATCCTTCACATGATAGGCCGCAAGATTTCTATATAATTACAGGAGATTTTCTTCTACATGCTATAAATCTGCGCCAGAAATTGCATTGCAAAAAAAAAAATCACGTAAAAAATTCCTAACCTGTAAGTGTCTAAAAAAGTGTTAGAGATATCATATTTATCCATTAACTGCGAAAAAGACATTTAACAATCCTGTAAGAACTAATCTACAAAAGTTCTTATTCCCTTAGTTTTCCATATTAAAAAAGCCTTATCCAGAGTTGATGGTTTAAAAAATTAGATGAATAAATATTACTAGAGAGTAAAAAATTATTTAATTCAAAAAATCTATGAAACTGAAACCAGGTTTTTAAAGTATGTTTAACGATAGAGCTTGTCTACCTATTCTGGAGAACGAAAAAGGAAGGGGAGCTCCTAATAAAGAAGCTAAAGAAAACCCCGTTACCGAATTTTCTTCCAAATGTAACCATGGAGGGCGATCCTATATCATAAATCCAAGAAGTAATATAACAAATATTAATTGCCCAATAATAAAATCAAAAGTTTGGTAGGGCCGGTCCTCCATCTTTTTTTGATTTTTGCAATAAAAGTTTATTCACTCTAGAGCTTTTGTTATTCCAAACATAAGACAAAATCATAGAATCTATTTTATCAAAAAATGTTTTTGGAACAAAAGAGGGAACTGCTTGAAATTTATATAAAAATTTTGGTAAAATAACCATTTTCGTAGCATTAATTCGCCCTATCAATGACATCGACATAGGTGACCATTTAGAAAGTGCTTGTTGAGTATTCAATTAGAGGGGAGAAATTATACTTATAGAAGTCCTTAAAATTTTTAGTAATTTTGATACCAAGGTAAGTGAAATGGTTTTTTTAGCAATATTAAAAGGTATTTGATCATAATAATCAGAATAATTATTAATAGGAAATAATTCACTTTTATGTAAATTTAGTTTATATCCAGAGAAAATACTAAATTCCATAAATATAGATAGCATAAAAGGAATAGATTTCCTAAGGTTTGAAATGTAAACTAATAAATCATCCGCATACAATGAAACCTTATGTAATTTATCCCCTCTCTTAATACCCTGCACAGAATTAGAATCCCTAAGGGCGATAGCAAGTGGTTCTAAAACTAAATTAAATAATAAAGGACTAAGAGGACATCCCTGGCGGGTTCCTCTGTATAATCTAAAGTAAGGAGACTTTTGATTATTAGTTATAACCGCAGCCACCAGGGTATGGTAAATCAATTTAATCCAGGAAATAAATCCCGGGCCAAAATGAAACCTCTTCAAAACCTGAAATAAATAAGGCCACTCCACCCTATCAAAGGCTTTCTCTGCATCCAGAGATACAATACATTCAGATTCTTTGACTGAGGGGGAATAAATGATATTTAACAATCTTTGAATATTAAAATGTAAGTATCTATTTTTAATAAATCCTGTTTGATTATTTGAGATGACATCAGGCAAAATATTCTCAAGTCTAATAGCTAGAATCTTGGAGAAAATTTTAAAATCTACATTCAATAAAGAAATAGGTCTATCGGATACACATTCCAGTGGGTCTTTTCCTTTTTTAAGAATCAATGATATTAATGCCTCATAAAAAGTTTTTGAGAGGTTCCCAGAGGATATAGAATCGGTAAATGTTTGATGAAGATGTGGTATAAGCATTTCATGAAAAGTCTTGTAAAATTTTACTGTATAACCATCAGGTCCCAGAGCTTTCCCTAATTGCATAGAGGATATAGCCTTGGCTATCTCCTCTTGTTTAATAGGTGCATCTAATATATCAACATCTTGAGTCAAAATTTGAGGTATATTTAACCTTTGCAAAAATCTATTCATAGTAATAGTTTTATATTTCCATTCCATCTTAACACACAGAATTCAAAGCTCTGGTTTCTTGTCTCATTCCAATGAAAATCCTCCTTCACCTCTCTTAGTAATATCCCACTGTATCCTTCACATAATAGGCCACAAGATTTCTATATCATTACAGGAGATTTTCTTCTACATGCTATAAATCTGCGCCAGAAATTGCATTGCAAATTAATTTCTGAGGGTGATTAGATGTTAAATGGTTTGCAAGTGCAAATCATTTTGCTTCACTGAGCTCCAGAAAAGTTTCACACTTCCAGAATATTTTATTTGTGAGATTCCCATTTTAGTCAACAGGAACTGGAAATTTTAGAAGTTTCAAAGTATTGCGGTGATCCATTCATTTTATCATACGAGGGGTGATCGATAAGTTTGTGGCCTAAGGTAGAAGGAGTCAATTTTAGAAAACCTAGCACATTTATTTTTCAACATGGTCCCCTCCTACATTTACACACTTAGTCCAGCGGTTGTGGAGCATACGGATCCCTTCTTTGTAGAAGTCAGTGTCTTGGACCTCCAGAAAGTGGTCCACAGCAGGGGTGATTGATAAGCTCGTGGCCTAAGGTAGAAGGAAATGGGTTATACAGCTCTCGTTACATGCACATGCAGTTCAACTCTGAATGATTATGCAGAAAGTTTGAAGTTAATAACTTTTGTGGTATTTCTGTTTCAGATAATTGTAAATTGCAAGTAAGCGCTGTCTGAGAAAATGGAGAACATCGGCCTTTGTGCAGTCATCCGCTACCTCGCTCTCAAGGGCTTGTCACCCAAGGAGGTCCACGAGGTCATAGTGGCAACACTAGGGGGAGGGGTGAAAAATAAATGTGCTAGGTTTTCTAAAATTAGCACCTTCTACCCTAGGCTACGAACTTATCAATCACCCATCGTAGAATGTCATCGACTCCTAGACCCTGATAGATCACACACCACTTTAGACAATTGCAAGAAAAGGCCATCAATATTTCTCTGTGAAAAAAATAACACTCCCAGCAGAAACTAAAATAACTGGTAGAGCAGACAATACATAGCTAGTGAATGGTCTGCCAAAGAAATAATTGAAAGGTAAGTATTTCAGATGTGCAAAAATGATTTTCAGTTTTAGTAAATCTAAAAATTTATAATGCTACTGGAAGTATAAGAAATGTTGTTTCTTATACCCATGGCCTAATTATGGAAAACCAGAATGGCTTTGAGTGGGGCAGGTCATGTCTTACCAACTTGATTGAGGTTTTAGATGAGGTGATGAGAGAGATTGATGAAGGTAGAGCACTGGATATTTTCTACATGGATATGAGTAGGGTGTTTGATAAAGTCCCTTATGGGAGGCAAATCCAGAAAGTTAAAATACATCAGGTCCGCAGCAAATAGGCTGCTTGGATTCAGAACTGGCTTGTGCATAGTAAACAGATGCTAGTAGTCGAAGGGACTTATTTGAGCTGGAGGTCTTTAATTAGTGAAATTCCGCAGGGGTCTGTGCTGGGATCTCTGTTGTTTGTGATATATATAAAAATGACCTGGATGAAAATGTAAATGGGTGGGTTATTAAGTTTGCAGAATGCACTAAGATTGGTACAGTTGTGGATAGTGTAGAACAGTGGTTCCCAACGTGGGGCATACGCCCCAAAGGGGGGTAATTTGATTTTTAAGGGGGGCAATTCGAGAATGAGTTATTAACAGTGAATTTTTTCTAGTAAGTCTGTGTATGAGTGTGTGTGCGAGTTAATACATATGTGTATATACAGTATGCATACATAAAAATACTTGTGTGAATGTACATGTGTAATTGCGTATGTACTGTATATATAGTGTATCACCATCATTACAACCATCAAATGGCTTTCATAATTAAATTAATGAATTGACTGATGTAGGAAGGAAAGAATGAACAAGTCCAAACGCGTAAGAAACTCGTACGAGGTCGCGCCAATGCTGCTTTTTGCAGTAGCTTTCGGTTCTTGGTGGTGTGAAGGTGTGTACATTGCGTCATCTCTTTTAAACCGTGTATCTGTCTTTGTATGCTGTAGAAATGAATCGGCATTGTTTTATTTATTTATTATTATTATTTTAATATCATTTAATGTTCTTTTTTTTTACAATTTCTTAGTAATTTCTTCCTCAGAACTTTAACAGTCCTTTGGTTCTTTTACTTTTCTCTTTCATGAATGCCATGTTCTTTGGAAGCTTGTTTAAACCAAGTTAATGGTCTTTTAGGCTTCCTCCAGGTGAATAGGAGTTCACTTTTTGAATAATAAGAATTATATATCACCACAGGGGGCATCAGGATTTTAGAGGTGATTAGGTGGGGCATGGCCAAAAACGGGTTGGGAACCACTGGTGTAGAAGATCGGCAAAGAATACAGCGTGATACAGGTCAGTTGCAGATATGGGAAGAGAAATGGCAGATGGAGTTTAGCTATAGATAAATGTGAGGTGTTGTGATTTGGTAGGACAAATGCAAGGAGACAGTACACTGTTAACAGTGTTGCTGAGCAGAGAGATCTTAGGATCCAAGTTCATAGGTTCTTGAAAGTGGCAACACAGGTCAATAAGATGGTTAAGAAGGCTTATGGATTGCTTGCTTTCATTAGTCGAGGCACTGAGTTCAGAAGTCAGGAGGTTATGTTACAACTTTATAAAACTTTGGTTGGGCCACATGTGGAGTATTGTGTCCAGTTCTGATCACCCCACTCTACGTTGAGGCTTTGGAGAGGGTGCAGAAGAGGTTTACCAGGATGCTGCCTGGTTCAGAGGGCATGTATTATCATGAGAAGTTTGACAAACTTGTTTTCTTTGGAGTAGCAGAGGAGGGGGGGAGATCTGATAGATGTTTAGAAGATTATGAGAGGAATAGATAGAGTAGACTGAAATACAAAGAGACTTGGGAGTCCGTGTGCAGTACACCTGAAAGGTTAACTTGCAGGTGGTGAGAAAGGCAAATGCAACATTAGCATTCATGTCAAGAAGTCTAGAATACAAGAGCAGGGATGTGATGCTGAGGCTTTATAAGGCACTGGTGAGGCCTCACCTTGACTATCGTGAGCAGTTTTGGACTACTCATCTAAGAAAAGATGTGCGAGCATTGGAGGGTGTTCAGAGAAGGTTCATAAGGATGATTCCGGGGATGAAAGGGTTATCATGCAAGGAATGTTTGACAGCTCTAGGTCTGTACTCCCTGGAATTTAAAAGGATGAGGGGGATCCCACTGACACCTTTTGAATGTTGAAAGGTCTAGACAGAGTAGATGTGGAAAGCATGTTTCCCATGGTGGGGGAGTCTAGAACAAAAGGGCAGAGCCTCAGGATAGAGGGGCGACCATTTAAAACAGAGATGCGGAGAAATTTCTTTAGCCAGAGAGTGGTGAATTTATAGAATATATTACCACAGGCAACAGTGGAGGCCAGGTTGTTGGTGTATTTTCAGCAGACCTTGATAGGTTCTTGATTGGACATGGTTACGGGGAGAAGGCTGGGGAATGGGGCTGGGGAGGGTAAAAAAAAGAAAAAAAGAGGATCAGCCATGATTGAATGGTGGAGTGGACTTGATGGGCCAAATGGCCTAATTCTACTCCTACACCTTATAGCCTTATGGACAGAAAGTATCTTTTTCTCATAGAAATGTCTAACACGAGGGCATGTATTAAAACTGAGAGAGTCATGGATGTCTGGAATGCGCTGCCTGCTATGATGGCAGAGGCAAATACATTAGAGGATTTTAAAAGGTACTTGAATAAGCACATGAATGTGAGGAAGATGGAGGGATATGGACATTATGTAGGTAGGAGGGATTAGTTTTTGGGGGTTTTGATTTACTGTTTTGCTGAGTCAGCACAGCATTATAGGCTGAAGGGCCTGTTCATGTGCTGTACTCTTCGACGTTCCGTGATCTATGTGCAAAGTTGAGGTGTGTGCTAATTACTAGGTGCAGGATTTCATGTACACTTTTTCCACAGTGTATCTATATCGTCTGGCGGTAAAATATATACTGCTTTCTTTACACTAATACTAAACTCTGAATTATTGCTGAAGTTTTGATATCAAAATGAAATGGGCAGATACCACAGACTTTTGGTGTTACATTTAAGGGACTTTGTGACATGTATAGAACAGGTAAATAACATTCCATAGAATCACTGCAGGATCAATGCAAATTTATCCTTTCAGAAATGCTATCTAGTTCTAACACCTGGTGTGAAAAGAGATTATTTATAATAAAGGACCCCCTCACCTGGATGCACACTGCAGTAGCCTATTCACGCACCACAGAAATCCAAAAAACAAACTATGGAAGGAACTCAGTGGGCTGAGCAGTATCTGTCAGGGTTGGTCGAGGGTGAACAATTGTCAAAACTGTCGGTCTAAATCCTGCATCAGACTTGAGAGGAAATTGCCAGTGGGAAGGGAATTGGTGAGACAGGAGCCACAGTCCTGATCACTCCTCCCTCTCTCCATTCACAGTCCTCACGCAAGGTTTGACCTGAAACGTCAACAATTTCTCCACTCCCACCACCCCATCACCCTACTCCACCACCCCACCACCCCAACAGCCCACAACTCTGTCACCCCATCTCCCCACTCCAACAACCCATCCCACAACCCCATCACAACACCCTACCCCACCACACCACCCCAACAGCCCACAACTCCGTCACCGCATCTCCCCACTTCAACAACCCACCCCAACACCACACCCCACCACTCCATAAACCACCCCACTGGTCCACCACTCCATCACCCACCACGCCACCACCCAAACACCTATATCCCCATCACCCAACCCCACCACCCCATCCCAATAGCTATGTCTCAATCACCCCACCCTATCACCCCATCACCCCACTCCAAGACCTGACCCAGTACCACATCCCAATATCCCTATCACCCCACCCCAACACACCACCACCCAACCACCCCACCATTCCATCACTCCATCAACCCACCCCAAAACCCCACTCTAACACCCACCCCATCACCCCACTGTAACACTCCACCCTAACACCCCACTGTAATACCCCACCCCAACAACCCACCCCATCACCCCACACTGACACCCCACACTGACACCCCACCCCATCACCCCACACTGACACCCCACACTGACACCCCAACCCATCACCCCACACTGACACCCCACTGTAACACCCCACCCCATCACCCCACCCCATCACCCCACACTGACACCCCACTGTAACACCCCACCCCAACACCCCACTGTAACACCCCACCCCATCACCCCACACTGTAACACCCCACCCCATCACCCCACACTGACACCCCACTGTAATACCCCACCCCACCCCATCACCCCACTGTAACACCCCACCCCAACACCCCACTGTAATACCCCACCCCATCCCCCCACACTGACACCCCACTGTAACACCCCACCCCACCCCCCCACACTGACACCCCTCCACAGACGTTGCTTGACCCACTGAATTTTTCAACATGCTGGTTGTGCTCCAGACACAGGAACCCCCCCCCCCCCCGTCTCTTGCATCTCCTCAGTATAATCCAAATCAATGTGAAAACAGCAGAGCTCCACTACAAAATATTTTCCATCATTTTTTATATAATACTGTCTATATGAATACATTTTCATATATATATTTTTGTATGTTTTTGACTCTCCAACACGTTTCTCATATCCACAGAGATCCTATTAACGTTATATCAGCAATACTAAAACAATAAAAAAATGTGATATTGAAATGTTCAGTTGCAATTATATAACATCCCATCTTTGGCCATTGATCAGTGTAATGAATGTCATAGTACTTTCAAAAGTTATCAAAGCAAAATGATCCTCTTGTATAATTTCATACAATTATTCTGTAATCTCTACTTTAAAGACACAGTAATTGTGACCATCTAATTTGCCCATTGGATTCAAGGGTCAGAAAGCTTGCATTCATTTCGTGTTTGATACCCATAATTTGCACACCGTCTGGGATGAAAAGGCCATAAACCCTCAGGTTTCGTAATTACTGAGTAGAAACATCAGAAGTCATGTTAGCCTCTGAGCATTAGTATTTTAGCTTAATCATACTGCTTGAGTTTTGGAAAAAAAATCATATCTTGTCATAACATAGCATGACATGAGGCTGCTGTTTATTGAGTACAGTTTGGCACTCAACACAGTCATGCCCTCATTTCTAATCAAAATACTCCAAGTCCTTGGCCTTTCTACTTCTCTCTGCAAACGGGTCCTCGACTTGCTCATTGGGAGACCACAGTCAGCATGGATCAGAGATAACATCCCATCCTCGCTGACAACCAACACTGGTGCACATCAAGAATGCACGTTTAGCGCACAACTCTACTCTCTCCACACCCATGACCGTGTGGCTAGGCACAGCTCAAATGCCGGCTATAAATTTGCTGATGACACAACTACTGTCGGCAGAATTTCAGACTGTGACGAGGAGGCATATAAGAGCGAGATCGATCAGCTGGTTGAGTGGTGTCACAACAACAACCTTGCACTCTGTATCAGTAAGACCAAGGATTATACACTTCAGGAAGTCGAGGGGATACACACCAATCCTCAACAAGAGATGAGAAGTGAAAAGGGTGAGCAGTTTCGAGTCATTAGGTGTCAACGTGTCTGAGGAACTACCCAGAGCCCAACATATTGATGCAATTACAAAGAAGGCAAGACAGCGGCCATTTTTCATTAGGAGTTTGAGGAGATTTGATACGTCAGCAGACACTTGCAAATATCCACAGATGTACTGCGGAGAGCATTCAAAATGGCTGCATCACCAGCCGGTATGGAGGGGGCTACTGCACACGATCGAAATAAGCTGTAGGAAGTTGTAAGCTCAGCTAGCTCCAACATGGGCACTTAGCCACCGCAGCATCCAGGACATTTTCAAAAGGTGATAGCCCAAAAAGGCAGCACACATCATTGAAGACCCCCATCACCCAGGACATGCCCTCTTGTCATTGCTACCTTCAAGGAAGAGGTACTGGAGCCTGAAGACACAGACTCAATGTTCCCCTCAACCATCAGATTTCTGAATGGACAATGAACCCATGAGCACTTCCTCAGTCATTTTTCCCTTTTTTCTTTGCACTATGCAATCTATTTTTATATATACTTGTTGTTATTTATAGTTTTTATTACAATGTATTGCAAAGCTGCTTCAAACAACAAATTTCATGACATATGCCGGTGATATTATATCTGATGTTGAAGTGGGTTTGTATTGCCCAGCATCATTACAAATAGAGAATGCTGCAAATAATTATGGACTTGACAGTAACAGGATTCATGTTGTGTCTGAATGTGCTCAAAGATTTGCAAAGTTGCTACACTCACTGCCCCCCTCACCACACTCCCCACCCCACCACTGCCACTCACCATACGTTCCTTAGCACTGGTCCATGCACTGGTCAAATCCAAACTCAGATAATTGAATCCAAATCCTTTTTTGACCTTGAATTTCTGCTGGTGATGAGTTATTTCATTATCAATGACAAATGCCACCCAAGAGTGGAAAGAATGAGAAACCTTATTATTTATACATTTGCTTGTAACACCCTGACGTCCGAGAGCTGTATGCTAGAGAGTAGGTGTGCATGCACCACATCCTAATAGGTCACTGCCAACTTTGACCAAGGTTAATACTGCTCACATCTGAATGTGAAAATTAACAGGTTAGGACCACGAGACATAGAAGCAAAATTAGGCCATTTGGCCCATTGCGTTTGCTCTATCATGACTGATTTATTTTTTCTCTCAAACCCATTCTCCTCATAGCCCTTACTAATCAAAAACCTATCAATCTCTACTTTCAATATAGACAGTGATTTGTCCTCCACATCCATATGTAGCACCAAATTTCACAGATTTACCATTATCTGGCTAATGAAATTCCACTTCCTCTTTGCTCTAAAGGAACAGCTTTCTTTTTTGAGGCTGTGTCCTCTGGTCCTAGACTCTCTCCATAATGGAAACATCCTCTCCACGTCCACTATGTCTTCCCAATATTTGGTGATCACATCTGTGTGGATCGGAAATAACATCTCCTTCTCACTGTCAATTACCACTGGTGATCCACAAGGATGTGTGCTTAGCCCATTGCTCCACTCTCTCTACACCCATGACTATGTGGCTAGGCACAGCTCACACATCATCTGTAAATTTGCTGATGACACAACCGTTGCTGGAAGAATTTCAGATGGAGATGAAAGGGCGTACAAGACCAACACGTTCCAGTTAGATGAGTGGTGTCACAGCAACAACCTTGCACTCAACGTCAGCAAGACCAAAGAGTTGACAGTGGACTTCAGCAAGGGTAAGATGCGGGAACACAAACCAATCCTCATACCGGGATCAGAAGTGGAGATACTGAGCAATTTCAAGTTTCTGGGTGTCAGTATCTCTGAGGACCTAGTCTGGATGCAACATGTTGATGCAGCTATAAAGAGGCAAGGCAGCAATGATATTCCATTAGGAGTTTGAGGAGATTTGGTTTGTCATCTAAACCATTCAAAAACTTCTACAAATATATAGAGAAACATAGAAAACCTACAGCACAATACAGGCCCTTCGGCCCACAAAGCTGTGCTGAACATGTCCTTGCCTTAGAATTTACCTAGGATTATCCATAGCCCTCTATTTTTCTAAGCTCCATGTACCTATCTAGGAGTGTTTTAAAAGACCCTGTCATATCCGCCTCCACCACCGCCGCTGGCAGCCCATTCCATGCTCTCACCACTCTCTGCGTAAAAACTTACCCCTGACATCTCCTCTGTACCTGCTTCCAGGCACCTTAAAACTGTCCTCTCATTCTAGCCATTTCAGCCCCGGGGAAAAAGCCTCTGACTATCCACATGATCAATGCCTCTCATCATCTTGTACACTTCTATCAGGTCACCTCTCACCCTCCTTCACTCCAAGGAGAAAAGGCCAAGTTCACTCAATCTATTCTCATAGGGCATGCTCCCCAATCCAGGTAACATCCTTGTAAATCTCCTCTGCACCCTTTCTATTGTTTCTACATCATTCCTGTAGTGAGGCAACCAGAACTGAGCATAGTACTCCAGGAGGGATCTGATCAGGGTCCTATACAGCTGCAACATTACCTCTCAGCTCCTAAACTCAATCCCACGATTGATGAAGGCCAATGCACCATACGCCTTCTTAACCACACATTCAACCTGCGTAGCAGCTTTGAGTGTTCTATGGACTCGTACCCCAAGATCCCTCTGATCCTCCACACTGCCAAGAGTCTTACCATTAATACCATATTCTGCCATCATATTTGACCTACCAAAATGAACCACTTCACACTTATCTGGGTTGAACTCCATCTGCCACTTCTCAGCCCAAGTTTACATCCCATCAATGTCCCACTGTAACCTCTGACAGCCCTCCGGTCCTGGTAATTTATCCAACCTGATGCTTTCCAAAATCTCCATCACATCCTCTTTCTTAATATCTACATGCTCAAGCTTTTCAGTCCGCTGTAAGGAACAGTGCCTCAGGAAGGCAGTGTCCAGCGTTCAGGATCCCTGTTGCACAGGACACAAGCTCTTCACACTGCTATCATCAGGAAGGAGGGAAGGCACACACTCAGCAATTCAGGAACACTTCTTCCCCTCTGCCATCCGATTCCTAAATGGACATTAAACCCATGAACACTACTTCACTACTCTTATTTCTGTTTTTTTGCACTACTTATTTTAACTACTTAATAGACATGTATATACTTACTGTAATTCAGCTTTTTCCTCTATATTTATCACATATTACATTGTACTGCTGCCGTAAAGTTAACAAATCTCATGACATATGCCAGTGATATTAAATCTGATTCTGATTCTGACTAATGCCTTCTTAAGGTGCAGCTGGATGTCTGCAAAAATGGGATTTAGATACCATTGGACCCTTACATTGAAAAGCATTAGGTAGAGCATTTCAGAATGGTTAAATGCAAAAATATGATCCAAGATGAGCTAGCAAATTGGATAAAAAAAATTGACTTGGTGGTAGGATACAGACAGTGGTAGTAAATTGGAGACCTGTATGTAACCAATGATGTGCCATTGGGTGCTTTAAACCTTGTTATCCAGTACAGTCGGCCCTCCTTATCAACGGATTCAACCAACCGCGGATCGGGGAAACCTGGAAGTTCTCTCTCCAGCACTCGTTGTTTGAGCATGTGCAGACTACTTTTTCTATTTACATAGCATTTATATTGTATTAGGTGTTATAAGTAATCTAGAAATGACTTAAAAGTACAGGCAGTCCCCGGGTTATGAATGAGTTCTGTTCCTGAGTCCATCTTTAAGTTCGATTTGAAGGCAGAACAGGTACATCTGGTATTATTTAGCGTCAGTTAGTCAAACGTTTTTCTTAGTATATAGTACATATTTTTACCTTTCTATGCATATAAAACACTTAAGAAACATACGTATTTCAATAATTAAACTATTGCATTGCTTAGTAATAATTGTAGCTTTCATCGGGGCAGGGCCTTTCAGATGCTCCATTAAAATTGTTCCGATCGTTGACCGACTATAGCCTAATGCTTTTCCAATGACCGATGGCATTTCACCTCTTTCCAATCGCTTTATTATTTCCACTTTATTTTCAATCGTGATCGTGATTATTTTCATGAACAGAAGCACTGCGGATTCAGAGCTGCACCGCCAGGTCCTAATGTCCACCGCACTGAGCATGTTAAATAAAGTCCAGGGTTCCGCTGGGTCCTAAAGACCACCGCAATGAGACACGTTAAATAAGGGAGTTGAGCATCCGCATTTTTTGGTATTTGCGGGGGGGGGGGGGGGGGGTCTTGGAACCAATCCCCTGCGGATAAGGAGGGCTGACTGTATATATTAATGAAAGAGTATTAGGTGGCATGATTAGTAAGCGGGAAGACAACAGTAAAATTGGCAGTATCGTGCTCAGTGAAATGTGATGGATATTCACTTCTTGGCCAATAGGTCTCTTTCACTTTCTTGGTTGTTTGCTAAGCTTGCTTTCTAAATAGCAAATACCATTTGAAAAGTCACAAACAGTTGTAAGTAAACTTCCAACTAACAGTTTGTTTAACACTGGTCGTAAATGGAAATCAATTTTCGTTCTTAAAATGTGAATGAAAAGCATTCTTCATGAAACAGCTTTGTAAATAGGCTCTATATTTTGAAGATGATATCTCTGTGACAAGTCACTACACATGTTTTTTTATTGCTCAAGAGTGGAGTATAACACAATGGGTTTGGGTTGTTTCAAACAAACAAGCTGACTCTTAAGTTGCTTAGTTCAAGGAAGCTCATAGAACAGATTAATAATATCAGCATATCAATAACTGATATGTTTATAGTTTGAAATGTTTATGTACTCAAATAAGTTAGCTTTAAAGTATTAATAGCAGCTAATTAAGATCTATGTCTCCAAAAGATGTCTTTAAACCGTTGGTGCTAAAAGGATATCTGAGAAAATATCGAATGTTTATGAAGACAGTCAAGTGGCTGAAAAGGGTATTAATGTAGAGAGAAGTTCAGCTTTATTAGGAATATGGGAAACAACATCAAGAAACATGGAAGAACTAGAATCCATTCCTTTAGCTTCATTTGCTGCAATGGACAACTTGTTTGTCTGCATATTTAGAGTCATAGAGAAGTACAGCACAGAAACAGGCCCTTCAGCCCATCTATTCAATGCCATAATCCATATAAGCTGCCTACTCCCATTGACCTGCACCGGGACCACAACCATGTCCCTACCGTCCACATACCTATCCAAACTTCTCATAAGTGTTGAAATCAAGCTCACGTGCACCACGTGCTGGCAGCCCATTCTCACAACCCTCTGAGTGAGCAACATTCCCCTCATGTTCCCCTTAATCTTTTCACCTTTCATCCTTAATCCATGACCTCTTGATGTAGTCCCACCAAACCTCAGTGGAAAAAGCCCATTAGCATTTTCCCTATCTATACACCTTATTTTGTGTACCTCTATCAAATCCCCTCTCAATCTTCTACGTTCTAGAGAATACTGTCCTAACCTACTCAATCTTTCCTCATAACTCAGGTCCTCCAGTCCCGGCAACATCCCTGTAAATTTTCTCTGTACTCTTTCAACATTGGTTACACCTTTCCCATAGGTAGGGAAAGCTGGCTGGTGGCATAGTGGCATCAGTGCTGGACTTCGGGACGGAGGTCCCGAGTTTGAATCCGGCTGGCTCCCTTGCATGCTCTCTATCCGTGCCTGGCTTGAGTGTCAAGTTAACAACTTGACCTTGTAAAAAAAAAACCCGAACAGGGATGGGCTCCGCCAGGTTTCAGATGCCCAAGCAATCACCAAAAAGATCGGTGCAAAAAGCTTGTCATTACGGTGCCCCGACGACTCCAGCAGGAGTTAAGGGCACACATGCACACACACACATAGGTAGGTGTCTTAACTACACACTATACTCCAAATTAAGCCTTATCAATGTCTTATACAACTTCAACATAACATCCCATCTCCAGTCCACGTCTATCCAAATACTTATATATCCGATCCCTTAGAATACCTTCCAATAACTTTCCCAAAACTGATGTCAGGTTTACTGGCCTATAATTTCCTAGTTTATGTTTAGAGCCTTTTTTTTTAAAACAGCAGAACACCATTGGCTATTCTCCAGTCCCCAGCTACCTCACCTGTCATGAGGGATGATTTAAATATCTCTGCAAGGGCACCAGCAATTTCTGCACTTGCCTCCTATAGGGTCCGAAGGAACAGCTTGTCAGGCCCTGGGGGTTTATTTATCCACCCTGTTTTTCCCTCCGGATAGAAAACACCTCCTCCTCTGTAATCTGCACAGCATCCATGAAGTTGATGCTGCTCTGCCTCACTTCTATAGACTCTGTGTCTGTCTCCTGAGCAAATACAGATGTGGACAGGAACAAATGAGATGCTTAGGGAATATAAGAAATGCAAGAAGGCACGAGGTTGCTCTAGCAGATGAGGTAAAGGAGAATCCTAAGAGATTCTACAGCCAGGTTAAAAGGAAAAGGATTGCAAGTGACAAAAATAGGCCTCTGGAAGATCAGAGTGGTAATCTATGTGTGGAGCCAAAATAGATGGGGGTACATTTTTTTGCATCTGTATTTGCTCAGGAGTTGGACACAGTCTATAGAAGTGACGCAAAGCAGCATTAAATTCATGAACCATCAGGCTCTTGTGCTAGTGGGGATAACTTCATTCAACTTCACTCACCCCATCACTGAACTGTTCCCACAACCCATAGACTCACTTTAGAGGACTCCACCTCATAGTCTTGATGTTTATAGCTTATTTCTTTGTCATTATTATTAGTTTTTCTTTAGCATGTGCAGTTTGTTCGCTTTTGGACATTGGTTGTTTGTCCTGTTGTGCACGTCTTTCATTGATTCCAATTATGTTTCCTGGATTTACTGATAATAGCTGCAAGAAAACAAATCTCAGGGTTATATATGTACTTTGATAATAAATTTACTTCCAGCTTTGGTAATTAACCTTCCACATCACAAGACGTCCAAGTACGTCACAAGCAACCAAGTACAAAATATTTCTCTCCCCAAAATCTGGTATTAGCAAGGAGCACAGTTTTGCTGTGGCTTCAGATATTATAGGGGGGGGGGGGGGATGGGAAATGGAGTAATGGGGCAAAAAAGTAGTCAGTGGTATGACATGGTGGCAACATTGAAAAGGGAGATGAATGCAGGACTGAAGGTGTTGTATTTGAATGCACACGGTATACAGCATAAGGTAGATGATCTTCAAGTGCATTTAGAGATTGGCAGGTAAGACATTGTGGGGAGCATAACACCCAAGGATCAACAGAAAAGGCAGGTAGGCCGAGGGGGTTGATGTGGCTCTGTTGGTCAAACCTGAAATCAAGCCTTTAGAAAGAGGTGACCTCGGATCGGAAGATGTAGAATCCTTGTGGGTAGAGTTAAGAAACTGCAAGTGTAAAAAGATGCTGATGGGGGTTCTATACAGGCCTGCGAACAATAGCCAGAATGTGGGATATAAATTACAATGGGAGTTAGAAAAGGTACGTAAAAAAAGGCAATGTCATGGGGGATTTCAGTAGCAAACACGAGGAAATCTGCAGATGCTGGAAATTCAAACAACAACACACACAAAATGCTGGTGGAACACAGCAGGCCAGGCAGCATCTATAGGGAGAAGTGCTGTCGATGTTTCAGGCCGAAACCCCTCGTCAGGGGATTTCAGTATGCAGGTAGACTGGGAAAATCAGGTTGGTGCTGGGTCCAACTGGAAATTTGTAGAATGCCTACGAGATGGCTTTTTAGGGCAGCTTTTGATTGAGCCCACGAAGGAAAAAGCAATTCTGGACTGGGTTTTGAGCAATTAATCAGATTTGATTGGGGAGATTAAGATAAAGGAAATCTTAGAAGACCATGATTATAATATGATGGAATTTACCCTGCAGTTTGAGGGGGAGAAGCTAAAGTCAGACATATCAGTATTACAATGGAGTAAAGGGAATTACAGAGTCATGAGAGAGGAGCTGGCCAAAGTTGATTGAAAGGGGACACTAGCAAGGATGATGGCAGAACAGCAATGTCTGGAGTTTCTGGGAGCAACTCAGAAGGTGCACAATAGATACATTACACAGAAGAAGCATTCTAAGTGGAGGATGATGCAACAGTGGCTGACAAGGGAAATAAAGACAGCATAAAAGCCAAAGAATGGGCATATACTGTAATATAGCAAATATTTATGGGATGTTAGAGGATTGGGAAGCATTTAAAAAATAACAGAAGGCAACTACAAAGCCGTAAGGAAAGAAAAGATGAAATATGAAGGTACACTAGACAATAATATGAAACAGGATACAATTTTTTTTCACATATATAAGGAGTAAAGAGAGGCGCGAGTGGATATCGGACTGCTGGGGAAAATGATGCTGTAAAGTTTAGTGATGGGTTTAATAATGGGTAACAAAGAAATGGCAGATGAGCTTAATAATTATTTCGCACCAGTCTTCACAGTAGAAGATACTGTATCAGCACTCTGCCAGACATTCAGGAGCAGTAGCGGGCGGAAGTGAGTGCAGTTGATATTACTAAGTGCCCTTGCCCTTTGGACCAACCCATTCATGCTGATCCCATTACTGAGCTAATCGCATTTCCGAGTTTGGCTCATATCCCTGTAAACCTTTCCTATCCATTCACTTATCCAAATTTCTTTTAAAAGTTGATATTGCACCTGCCTAAAATACTTTTCCCTGGCAGCTTAAAGACACACCACTCTCGGCTTGAATGTGTTGGCCTTTTTAAATCTTTTCAGCTCTCACCTTAATCCTGTGCTTTCTCGTCCCTCATTCCCTTTCTCTTATGCCTTAGACTGGAGAAACAGGTTTTTGCTTTAGATCAGTAGAAATTGCAAAGGGTATTTGAAATCACTAAGGGCTTAGACAGAGGAAGTGTTTCCCAATGGCAGACGGCAGAAGCAGCAGAGGATGCATAATGAAGGCATTGTGACTGACAGATTATTAGTAATTATAAAACTCAACCATGTGGGAAGAACTTCCTCTATCAAACACCATTGGCTTTATTGTTCTTTTCAGCAGACTGAGCTTATCAAACCAGCTGAAAGTAAAAGGACAGCTTATGATCCATCATATTAGCACAGTGGCCAATTAAACTTTGTGCCAGATTCTGTCCATAAAACTTTCTGAATTTATAGCTGTTTAATGTGAAAAATAAAGGCATAGCTAATACATAAAAAAAGCACTATAACATATGTTGAGATTAAACTACTAAGGATACTGGTGCTATTCGACTCCTTGCTTTGTTTGTGCAAAGCACTGGTGAGACCACATCTGAAATACTGTGTGCAGGCCTCTCTCCCCAAACAATTATTTTTACAGAGGGTGATGAGTGTCTGCATTGTGCTGCCAGATGGGTGGTGGTGGAGGCAAATATGACAGAGGCATTTAAGAGACTCTTGGAAAGATATAGACATTGAGTAGGCAGAAAGGCCTAGTTTAGAAGACCATAAGACATAGGAATAGAATCCTAATTCCATTTGGCCCATCAGGTCTTTCCTGCCATTTCATCATGGCTGATTCATTTCTCCTCTCACCCCCAGTCTCCTGCCTCCCCACACAATCCCCCCCCCCCGTATCCCTTCATGCCCTGACCAATCAAGAATCTGTCAACTTCTACCTTAAATATACATAACCGACCTGCCCTCCACAGCTGCCTGAGGCAATAAATTCCACAGATTCGCCACTCTGCAGCTAAAAAAAATCCTCCTCATTTCTGTTCTAAAAGGAAGCCCCTCTATTCTGAGGCTGCGTCCTCTGATCTTAGGCACTCCTACTACAGGAAACATCCTCTCCACATCCATTCTATGAAGGCCTCTCATCATTTGAAAGGTTTCAATAAGGTCACCCCTCATTCTTCTGAATTCCAGTGAATGCAGGCCCAGAGCCATCCAACGCTCTAGTTTAGTAGGCTTTTAGTTACTAGTTCAGCATGTACAGAGAATGCTGGAATATAGACGTTGTGTGGGCAGTAGGTACAAGATCAGGTTAGTTATACATTAATTTCAAGTTTAATTAATTTCATACAGGACTGTGGGCTGAATGGCCTGATCCTGTGATGTACTGTTCAATGTTATACTCACAATTGAGGGAACACCACACAGCTTTCAATAGATTGACTCTTGCGATGTTGGGTTTGTCATATGAAGAGAGATGAGCTGAGCATGTACACTCCCCAGTTTAGAATGAAATTGCTCTTGATATATTGTAGAAAATTCAAACAGGGTCCTCCCCATTCCCTCCTACAGTTCAACAACAGACACAAAATGTTGGAGGAACTCAGCAGGTCCAGCAGCTTCTATGCCGGGGAATAAAGAGATAGCATTTTGGGCCAAGGTCCTTCATCAGGACTGGAAAGGAGGGGGGCAGAAGCAGAATAAAAAGGCCGGAGAGGAGAAGGATCGTAGGCAGGCAGGTGATAGGTGAGACCTGGTGAGGAGGGTAAGGGACATGGGTGTGTAGATCATGCAGTAATGCAACCATTTCCAGGAGTTAGCTGGGGAAAATGTCAATGAAAATACTGATTACTTAACTCGCTCCATGCAACGCCGTGATCATTTCAGGCTGTGCACCTCCCCGTCTCTGCCACCTCTCCCGGGTCTGTATCATTTTGCTGTTAGCTAATGTGGTCCAGCCTGAAAGAGCCTCTAGTGGGTTTCACTCTGTCTTGGTTTTAAGAGAAAAAATGTCTACACTGTGGAGCGGCAAGGAAGCAAGTCCTGCGCTGAGGGTTCCAGATGGCAGTCGATACAAGGTCAAATGCAGGAAGAGGAAATTGTTGTTTGTAAGGGAAAATTACATAATGATACTTGGCATATGTACCAGATTATAATTGCTCCATATTTTCCCTCGATTGCTATAGACAGCGATGTCATGTTCAGCAACATCTTCTGCTTTGGTTTGTCCAATGATAGCAGCTTTCCTGTATGAAACAAGTGCTCAGCTAGGAATAGACTTGAAGAAACCTACTGTAGATTACAGGTATCTTCCCTAAGTGTTCATTATATAATGCCAGCTGAGAGGAGAGTAATTGAATCCTTCTGTCTTTCTCAACTATTGTGATTCTGAACCACATTCCCCAATACCAGCCCCCTGGAACAGACAGAGGATGCGCTCTAACAAGAGATTAGCAGGCGAATGGATAATACATTCAAGATGTGTTTAATGGTTCTTTGAAGAAGTACAAAATCACTTGAGGTGGAGATGGAGAATTCAGGATGGTATTCAAAGCACATTGATTATGAAAGTATGTATACCTTATGCAACCTTGATCTTCGGCAGCCACAAAACAAAGAGACCCTTATAGAGCCCATTAAAAACAGAAGACCATCAAACACCCAGAGTGCAGACAGAGAGAAAAAAAACAAACAAAAGCAAGCAGACAGAATTCAGAACTGAAGTTCACAAAACCAGGCGTCACTGCAGCCGACCCAGGAGGCCACCAGCTGCAGGCCACAACCGCAGTACAGCACAGAGACGAGCAAACCCTGCAGAGCGGCGAGCTGAACCGGACCGTCCCGGCACCCTGACCATTTCAATCTGGCCCAGTGCTTAAATCATCCAAATCCTTGGTCTCTGCCACTTCAAAATCCCCTCGGGCTCAGGCCCCGCCGCCTCGATTCAGCCTGTAGGCAACCTTTCCAATTCGGCTTGGCTCTTAAATTGATCAAACTTCAGACCTTTCCTCGACTTCGCCTCAGCTCTGCTGCATCAGATTGCCTCCGTCCACTCCAGCAACTTCGGCCTAGACATATTGCAACTGTCCTGCCTCTCCCAGACCCCAGGCCACACCACAAAAATGCCAGGTTGTACAGGCAATTTAGCTCAACTTCAACTGTGAAGCGACAGGACACTGTTGGCAGCTATCAATGCCAGTATCGATAACCTGATAATCATGAATCAGATCCAGACTGAATCCCAAGTTCAGGAATTTATAAACTTGGGAATTTATTGAATCAGAAGCAGACTGAAGGTGGTAGTACCAAAGGAAAATCTGAGACTGCTGTGTACTTTGCTTCACAGAAACATGGCTCACCTCTACCATTTCAGATGCAGTGCTGCAGCCTGAGAGCTTCACCATCCATCACAATGACAGAACAACGGAGCTGCCGAAAGGTAGAGGGTGAGGAGTTTCCTTATGATTAATTGAATTCTGTCTCAGTCCTGCTCACCTGACCTGGAACGATCACCTCCCATGCCCAAGTCCGATCATCTGGCTGTACTTCTACTCCTGGAGTATAGGGAGAGACTGTGGACTGAATCCTCAGAGGTGAGGACCAAGAAGGTATGGTCAAGGGTGGCACAGAATGCTTACAGGACTGTTTTGAATTGGTGGACGAGACAATATTCAGGGATTCATTATCAAATCTGAATGAATATGCCGAAGTTGTCACCAACTTCAACACTCATCCTGTGTGGATGAGTGTGTGCCTTTGAGAACAAACCGGACATATCCAAACGAAAAGCCGTGGATGAACCAGATTCATAGTCTGCTGAGGTCAAGATCTGTGGCATTCAAGACCGGTGATCCAGGACTTCTTATATAGTTTTGGATCACCATGTACAACCTATGGAAGGATATTTTAAGAGTGAGAAAACAATTCCAGTTGAAGTTTGAGACAGAATCGGAAGCATGTCAGCTCTGGCAGTGTTTGCAGGCAATTATTTCCAACAAAGCAAAACCTAACATCATGAATGGCAGTGATGCTTCGCTCCCAGATGAGCTCAGTGTTTTGTACGCATACTTTGAAAGGGAGAACAAAACTACACCTCTTGCAAACCCCTGCAGCATCTGGTGACCCTGTGATCTCTGTTTCAGAGGCTGACATCAGAACATCTTTCAAGAGGGTGAAGCCTTGCAAGGTGTCAGCTTCTGATGGCGTACCTGGTAGTGCACCGAGAACCTGCACCAACCAACTGGCTGGAGTGTTCAACGCCACCTGCAATCTCTCACTGCTGTCGTCGGAGCTTCCCACCTGCTTCAAAAGGACGTTCGTCATACCAGTGTCCAAAAAGAGCAGGGCAAGCTGCCTCAATGACTATTGCCCAATTGCACTCACATCTCTTGTGATGGAAGTGCTTTGGGAGGTTATTCATGGCCAGCACCTAAGGATGTGTGCTTAGCCTTCTTCTGCACTCCCTCTACACCTACGACTACGTAGCTAGTCACAGCTCAAACGCCATTTATAAATTTGCTGAAAGCAGAACCACGGTTGATAGAATCTCAGGTGCTGACAGGGAGGCATACTGAAGTGAGATTTACTGGCAGGGTGAGTGGTGCCATGACAACAACCTTCTACTCAACGTCAGTAAGACCACGGAATGGACTGTGGACTTCAAGAAGGACAGGTTGAGGGAACACACACCAGTCCTCATTGAAGGATCAGCAGTGGAAAAAGTTAGCAGTTTCAAGCTCTTTAAAGATCTATCCTGAACTCGACATATTGATGCAATTTCAAAGGCGGCACTATACCGGGTAGATGTCATTAGAGGTTTGAGGAGATTTGGTATGTTACTACAGACTCTATTAAATTTCTACAGATGTACCGCAGAGAGCAGTCTGATTGTGTCACCGTATGGTATGGAGAGGCCACTGCACAGGATCGTAAAAAAGCTTCAAAGAGGGTTGCAAGCTCAGCCAGCTCCATCATGGGCTCCAGCTTCCCCAGCATCGAGGACACCTTCAAAAGGTGATGCCTCAGAAAGGCGGCATCCATCAGCCAGGATGCGCCCTCTTCTCGTTGTTACCATCAGGTAGGAGGGTACAGGAGCCTGAAAACACACTTCAATGCTTCAGGAACAGCTTCTTCCTCTCCACTGTCAGATCTCTGAACAGACAATGAACCAACCTTTCAATACTACCTCGCTATTTTTATGCTCTCTTTTTGCACGACTATTTTCATTTAATGTTTTTATATAACCCAGCATATTTTAATTTACAGGCTTTTTATGTACTGCACTATACTGCTGCCACAAAACAACAAATTTCATGACATCAGCCAGTGACATCTGATTCTGATATGAAACCTGACCTCTGCAGAAGTGCTTGGATGAGAGGAGCCCCCCACGGACCAACCTCCTCACACTAAGCCCCTTCAGTGGAGGAGTCTCCTATTCCCAAACTGACCTCAGGAGTGATCTCAGGAACAAGAGAATCAGACGGGGCACGAAAGCTCCCCAATCCCAGGGAACTGCCTCAGAAAACCATCGAAGGGTGCACCTGAAGTCCATGAGAAAACAGACTATAGATACAAGATCAAAATGCAACAACTAACTCCAGAATCTCAAACACTCATCACTCATTCCTGGGGCATTGGGACTCAGTCAGCAAGGACAAGATGGTCCAAAGAGCCCGTTCCTTTCCCTCTTTATTTTGCATCTCCTTATAAACAAAAGAGAAAATTTTAATTAACTTTAAGAGAAACAGAAAAGCTTAACATCTCTGCAAAGAGAAACAATTACAGTTCCAGGACAAAGACATTGACTGTATCTCTCCCCACAGACGCTGCCTGACCTGCTGAGTTTTTTCACTCACATTAGCAGTTTTATTTCAGATTTCCAGCATCTGCAATACTGTTGGTTTTCATTCACCCGACGGTATTTGATTTTATTAAAAGCATCTAAATAGTGCCAGTACCTCAAACTGGTTTGATCATCTTTATTGCAAAGTTATACTCTCTGTACAGAATAATGTATAAAGTCACTTATATCCTTCAGATTTAGTCTGGCTGACAGTGATTCTGTGGAGAACTTACATTTACAGTTGGACATTAACTAGTTTGCCTCAACATCATGGGCCGAGGGGCTGTTCTATATTAGAGACATTTAAAAGCAGAAGAAACATCAGCTCTGAAAGGCCATGAAGACAGTGCTATGGGCTCAAGCTATGTATGACACCACTGACAGCCTGCTCCACTAATCAATGTGGTCCCAGCATAGATACCTCAAGTCCCAGGGCTACAAAAAGATAGCGCAGGTGCAGAGCAGGCATGCAGGATTGGCATGAGAAGATCTAATGTATTAAGATTTACCTCAGAGATAGAATCATTAACAGATTACTATTTGATCAAAGAAATAAACATCGGCTTACTTGACTACCTTCTCGTATGAAAGAAACCAAAATATTTTCAACATATACCAGGTGGTGTTGAATTATAGTGAGCTTTATGAGATTTTTGCTCAGTGATTAACGATACCTGAAATAGCGATAGGTTAGAAATTCACCAGTGTGTTGAAGCTTTGAATGCTACAGGCTATTGTCAATACTTCCTGGATTGTACAGAGCATAAGCCATTTACACAGATGTAATGTCTTCCACACAACAGTTTGTCATGTCAAACACAGGGAATACAACTGGTAGTGTACGAAACATCTTCAGAAGTCATCTCCAGAGATATCTGATACATATACAGCTAGAGGTTCTATATGATTATAGTTTATCCACAAATACTTGTAAGGAGAGCAAGAATGGATTTGTAACTACACTGCCAACTGGTATTTTCAAATGACACGAAATATCATTCAGCCCATAGAGTCAATGCTAGCACTCAATAGGCAATCCCATTGGTTCCATTCTGTCTCTCCTTATTTCCTTGTTTCCTTACAATTTATCCCATCTCATATTTGTCCATCGACTCTCTACCCGATTCCTTTCGCCACTAACATATACCAAGGAGTGATTTACGGGCAGCATATTCAAGGTTGCCATGGTAGCATGGTGGTTAGAACACTGCTATCACAGCTCAGGGCATCAGAGTTTGGAGTTCAATCTCACCACCCTCTGTAAGGAGTCTCTGTATGTCCTCCCTGTGGGCTGTGTGGGTTGTCCCCGAGTCCTCCAGTTACCCCCCAACAGGCTGAAGATCTACTGGGTAGGTTACTGGTCACTATAAATTGCCCCATGATTAGGTGAAACCGGGGTTGTCGGGGGTTGCTGTGCGGTGTGTTCAAAGGACCAGAAGGGACTGTTCCGCGCTGTATTACAACCAGCATTTGATGTACCAGTAGTCTGAGGGATGTGGGAGGAAGCTGGACCACCTGATGGAAATTCACATGATCAGGGTGAGAATGTAGATACCACGCACAGACAGCACCACAGGTCAGAATCGAAATCAGAGCTCCGGAACCGTCAGAAGCAGCACTACCTGCTGCACCACCCATGCAGTCCAGGTCCTCCAGGAAATACTGGACGCCAACATGGCCAGCAAAGCGAACAATAAATAACCTCCGATTCCTACAAAAAAAATGACAAACCTCCTGAAAAGACTCAGCAGGTCTGGCAGCGTCTGTGGAGAGGAAGACAGTACACTTTGGGTCATTGCCACCACCACCCCGCCCAGTCAAATATTGGCAGAGATATGAATAATCGCAAAGATACTCAGGTAACCAGTGCTCAGTTCATTCATGCAACACGAGCTGGTTTCATTACCATGGTGATGTGATTACAAAGCTTACTGGACCCTTTGTCCCTTCTCCCTTTTGATGGATCCTTCTACTTGTCCGTGACGTGAACTATTTACAATCCAAACACTCATCAAATCATAAAGCGGTACAGCTATGGCACTGCGGCATCGGCTCACTGAGCTAAGAACACCGTTGGCAGATGGCTAATGTACACGCTGAATGTCCCCTGCAACTAAAAATCAATTTTCCTGAAACTGACAACACTCTTTCACCGCGGTGCAGCCACTGATTCAGAACACAGGACTATTGTCAGGTATCTGCTGAACAGGGCAATGCTTCTGGGAAAGTGAAAGCTTTTTATATAAAGCTGGAAAACTGGAAAATTGGAGCTATTGGACATAATCAGCAATTGTTATGAGATTCTACAAGATTCCTAATTTTTGGGCATAATATTGCTATACTGCATACATCGACAATATAAACACAATGCAAGTACATCTGCGACCATTATGAAGATACCCCATGTGTCCACATCTACTTGGAACCAGAGAAAATTTGCAGATGTTGGAAATGCAAGCAACAAACATAAAATGCTGTGTGGAATGAGCTTCCTGTAGAAGTAGTAGAGGCCAGTTCAGTTGTGTCATTTAAGGTAAAATTGGATAGGTATATGGACAGGAAAGGAGTGGAGGGTTATGGGCTGAGTGCGGGTAGGTGGGACTAGGTGAGATTAAGAGTTCGGCACGGACTAGGAGGGCCGGAATGGCCTGTTTCCATGCTGTGATTGTTATATGTTATATATAGTTATATGGAACTCAGCAGGCCGGGCAGCATCTATGGAAAAAAAGTACAGTCTACATTTCAGGCCAAGACCCTTTGGCAGGGTCCATTGTAGTTTGTCATCCATTTGGATCAATTTCCCCAATTTAAAAAAAAATTCTTAACAGTTAATATTGTTGAAACTCCAAGGTGGCACCAGGTACGGCAGACATGTTGCGAGCTCTGTACCAACTTTATAGTGGACTGCTAATTCAATAGTTTTCCTCTCATTGGAAATTCCTGATACCCAGAATGTTATTTGCTAGTTGGGTCGTGTAAGCATTTTAAAGTTAGTTCTGCAGTTGATGCCTTCTCACACTGAGTGGCATCTGCCGTTCCCACAGGTGAAACCGATGAACTGCCCGTAGTTAATGCATTTACTTTGCAAATGTACAACTGAGGTGATGTCACAATAACCCCTCCTCGATGTGCAGCTGTGTCATGCATCTCCTTCAGCAACTATTTCTGATCATTTGATAACTAACTTAACACTGGTGAGGCAAGGCTTCATGTAAGGTGTCGAGCTGCTTTACTTTGATGGTAGGTGATGGTCAAAATTCAGAGGTGCAAACCTTAAATTTAATTCTGGAAAATCACCACCACATGCATTTTATACATTATCCTGGTTTGAAAATATATCCCCATTTCTTCATTGTTATAAAATCTGAAACTCACTGCCCAACTGAGAACCACACAAAGACTGCAACAGCATAAGACAACAGCTCACCAGCATGGGGCAATTGCGGATAGACAATGAATGCTAGATTTGCCAGTGGCAAGTTCATTTCCATCAATTTTTTCTCCTATCCTGAACAAAGTCATTACATTCAGCATACGTTCAGCCAAAAGAAAACTGCAAAAATGTGGCAGAAGCCAGACACCGCATGGTGACTCATGTCCTCATGGTCTAACCTCGTGACAGCTGACTGGACTGTGCCTCTGAAATTGTTAATGTGTTCCCTGTTGCCACCACACATTAAATCCAAGTACTTGAGCAGTTGGTAAATGTGTTTCTGATTAAAAATTGCAACCTAAGTGGTCTTATTAAGTGCCCTTTACACACAAGACTATTAACAACTCTCTCGGAAACAAGCAAACACCTAATAATAAACTCAAAAATAAATTACAGCTCCATCAATTCTGAATGTCTTAAAACTCAAGTGCTTCCGTATTCTTTATATCTTACCTCCTTAGGAAGATAATACACAGCATTGATACACACTAATCTTTCTAACAACTTCACAGCAATGCCAACAATTCCTTGATCTTTCAAATATTTATTGATCTCTACATTAACAGTATCAAATGACCTGGTCTCCATCGCGCTCAGAGGCAGAGGATTCCAGAGACTCAGTACCCTCTCAGAAAAGAAATTTCCATGCACATCAGGTTTCAATGGCCTTTTTCTATCATTACATCCCTTGCTTGTGACTCTCCCACTAGTGGAAGCTCTTCAACATCTCCCATGTCAAATGTCAAACCCACTTAGGCTCTTATATATTTGAATAAGATCACCCCTCATTCTTCTTAACTCCAAGGACTACAGATCAAAACCGTCTGGTCTCCCTTTATAAGAGAAATCTTTCATCACAGGAATTAGCCTGATGATTCTTCTTTGGCCTGCCCTTAATGGTATTCCATCCTTTTTCAGGTTTCAGTAGAACACATCGATCCCTCTGAACGTAACTCAATTGAAGTCTCCTTCCATTGACATAATTCACGTTTGGACCTGTCTTAGCAAAATGCACGATAAGATTAACCCATGCTTCCCCACATTAAACTGCACTTGTAGGTTTACACCAAATACCTATGCATCCATTTCCTTCTGCAGAAACACAAAAGAGTCAGAGAGTCATAGAGAAGTACAGCACAGAAACAGGCCCTTTGGCTCAACTAGTCCATGCCGAATCATTTATAGTGCCTATCCCATCAACCTGCACCTGGATCATAGCCCTCCATACCCCTACCTATCCAAACTTCTCTCAAACATTTCAATCGAGCTTGCGTGCACTTGTGCTGGCAGCTCATTCCATATCCTCACAACCCTCTGAGTGAAGCGGTTTCTCCACATGCTCCCTTTAAACTTCTCACCTTTAACCCTTAACCTATGACCTCTCATTGTAGTCACACCCAACTTCAGTGGAAAAAGACTGCCTGCATTTACCCTATTTTGTATACATTTATCAAATCTCGTAATTTGATAAATTGCCCCTCGTAATTTTGTATACATTTATCAAATCTCCTCAGTCTTCTGCATTCCAAGGAATAAAGTCCAAACCTATCCAATCTTTCCTTATAACTTAGGTCCTCTATACCGTGCAACATTCTTATAAATTTTCCCTGTGCTCTTTAAAACCTTCTTTATATCTTTCTTGTAGGTAGGTGACCAAAATTGCACACAAAACTCCAAATTTGCCCTCAACTATGTCTTGTATGCCCTCAACTATGTCTTGTATAATCTCAACATAACATCCCATCTCCTATACTCAATACTTTGATTTATGTGGCAAAAGCTTTCTTTACAACCCTATCTATCTGTGACACCACTTTCCATGAATTATGGACCTGTATTCCCTTTGCTCTACCACACTCCTCAGTGCCCGACTGTTCACTGTGTAACCAATCTGGTTGGTCTTACCAAAGTGCAACATCTGTCTACATTAAATTCCATCTGCCACTTTTCAGCCTATTTCTTCAGCTAGTCCAGACCCACTGCAATTATGATAGCCTTCCTCTCTGTCCACTACACCCATAAATCCTGGTGTCATCTGCAGATTTGTTGATCTGGTTATCCACATTATCATTCATTTATTGATATGGATGACAAACTACAATGGACCCAGCACTGATCCCTGTGGCACTCCACTAGTCACAGGCCTCCAGTCAGAAAGACAACCATCTACTACCACTCACTGTCTGGCTTCACTCACAAAGCCAATGTCTAAGCCAGTTTACTACCTCATCTTGAATACTGAGCAACTGAACCTTGTTGACCAACCTCACTGCCTTCCTTTATCAACTTTCTTGGTAACTTCCTCGAAAAAGATTAGTTAGACATGACCTACCACACACGAAACCATGCTGACTATCCGTAATCAGTCCATGTCTATCCAAATACTTACATATCTGGTCCCTCAGAATACGTTATAACAACTGTCCCATTACTGATGTCAGGCTCACCAGCCTATAATTTCCTGGTTTTGTCTTAGGGACTGTCTTGAACTGCAGAAAAATATTGGCTCTCCACCAATCCTCTGGTACCTTATCAGTCACAAGGATGATTTAAATATCTCTGCAGGGTCCTAGCAATTTCTGCACTTGTCTCCCATAGGGTCCAAGGGACACCTTGTCAGGCTCTGGGGATTTACTCAGGGATAGCAAACACCTCCTCTTCTCTAATCTGTATAAGGTCCATGAAGTTGATGCCACTTTGCCTCACTTCTATAGACTCAGTAACCATCTCCTGTATAAATAAGAGATGCAAAACATTAATTTAAGATCTACCTCTATTGACTCCACGCATGGATTACTATTCTGATCTTCCAGAAAACTAATATTGCCGCTTGCAATCCTTTTGCTCTTAACATATTTGTACAGTTCCTTAGGATTCTTCTTCTCCTTGTCTGCTTGGGCAACCTCATGCTTTCTTTTCACCAATCCTGATTTCTTTCTTAAGTGTTTTTTTGCATTTCTTACATTCCATAAGCTCTGCAGCCACATATTCTTTAAAACTTGGGTATAGGTTGTAGGATCCCAGCGATCTGTCCACCTTTGGTCCCTTGAGTTTCTCCTAAAACATTATCCCTTGTGATTGAGATGTTTGAAAGTTGCACCCTGTTATTTGGGATTGGCCCATCTATCACCTTCGGGATATTTGCAGTGTCCTCCATGGTGAAGATGGATGCGAACAATTGATTCAACATTTCTGCATTTCGGTTTCCTGTTACCTGTGATTAATTCACCAGCCTCGTTCTGTAGATGTCCTTCTCTATCCTCTGCCAACTTTTTCCCATGTTAATAGAAAATCCTACAGTTCAGTTTGATATTAAAACAAGGTTTCTCTCAAAATCAATCTTCTCCCTTCATGTAACCTTTCCAGTCTTTCACTGCTGGGTCCTATAAACTACCAAGTCCTCACGATTTTTCAATTTAACGTTAACCTTTATGGCCCTTGTTAACCACAGATTGCATCTCTTTCTCCTGGAATCAGTCTTCTTTCTAATTGGAATAAGTTTTTATTTACATTGAAGACAATGGCTTTGTTTCTGTGATGTTCACCCCCAAACTGCATCAGGAATTCCAAAATTAAAAACAGAAAATGCTGTAAGTACTCTGCAATTCAGGTGGGAAGAGAAACATTCTAATGTTTCCAGTTGAGGACCCTTCGTCAGAACAGGCAACGAGACGGATGAAGTTGCAGAGAGGATGTCAGTAGCTCCGCTTCTCTTCCCACAGATGCAGCTATCCTTGCCTTGCCAATGTTGTTGGACCCATGACCACTGGGCCCATCCCCTTCGAGTCCTTCTCCAGACCAGAAAGTACGCCCTTAGCCTTGGCATCTGGCAGTCACACAGCCTTCAGGATTCTCTCCCTTAGCATCAGAGAACAGTGCCTGTTCCCTAACTAGATGCTCCCATATGGCGATCAGGTTTCTCTTCTTTCCATTTGCCATTCTTGTTTCCTCATTTGCAGATGCCCACCTCACAAACCATAGAAGCATTCTCACTAATATATCTTCTCCTTAATGTTTCCTTCAGCCATCCTCCCTGAATCTCTCCCTGCTTCTCTTCATCTTGGATCCATAGTCCTTCCATGGGATGCTATCTCCCTATTCCTATTGCTCCAGGGACCACGGGAGCCTGCAAATGCTGGAATTGGGAGCAACGCACAAGGTGCTGGAGGTCAGGCAGCATCAATGGATGAAACGGAAAATCGAGACCCTTCATCTGGACTGGATGTCTATTTCTCTCCATAGATGATGCCTGACCTACTGAGTTACTCCAGCGCACCACACACAAAAGGCTGCAGTCCAGGCAGCATCTCTGGAAAAAAGAAAGCAGTTGAAGTTTTGGGCTGAGACTCTTCATCAGGACTGGAAAAAAAAGATGAGAAGTTAGAGCAGGAGGTGGGGGAGGGGAGGAAGAAGTACAAGGCGGTAGATGATGGGTGAAACCAGGACAGGGGGAGGGTGTGAAGTAAAGAGCTGGGAGGTTGATTGGTGAAAGAGATGAAGAGCTAGAGAAGGGGGAATCTGATAGGAGAGGATAGAAGACCATGGAAGAAAGGGAAGGGGGAGGAGCACCAGAGGGAGGTGATGGACAGGTAAGGAGATAAGGTGAGAGAGGGAAACAGAATTGGGAATGGTGGGGGGGAGGGGGGTAATTACTGGAAGTTCGAGAAATCAATATTCATGCCCTCAGGTTGGAGACTACCAAGAGGGAATAAGGTGTAGCTCCTCTAACCTGAGTGTGGCCTTACAGCAGTAGAGGAGGCCATGGACTTCCGGTGGATGGAGTGCTGGTGCTCGATGAAGCGGTCTTCTATCTAGCCTATAATTTCCTTTTACCTCCCTACCTTCTTAAAGGCTGGAGTGACATCTGCAATTTTCCAGGTTTAAATGGAGTCAGCATGGAAACAGCCCTGATTCCATGTCCACTAACACTCCTACATTAATCCCTCTTTTATAAAACTCTCCCCACATTCCCATCAACACCTCTCCAGATCCTACACCTCACCCATACACGAGTGGTAGGTTAAAGTGACCGATTAACCTACCCGTCCGCATGTACTTGTACTGTAGAGGAAACCAGAGACCCAGGGAGAACCCATGCAGCTCACAGGGAGAAAAGTGCAAAACTCCACACAGCCACACCCAAGGTCAGAACTGAACCTGGCTCCCTGATACTGGTAGAGCTGCTCGCTGAGATGTGCTGTCTCCTGTATCTGCACTGACACTACCGATCTTCTCAGGTTTTCTGTTGGCAAACTCTTCACTCAGGCTATACAACATTGAACCAAGCTGTTCCAAAAGATTCCTGTCAATGGGACCTCCTTTCCTTTGACTATTTAATTTGTCAAATTAATCTCTGCCAGATGTAGCACAGCTAATTCACAGCTAGATGTTGCATTATCGGTAAATCTACACCTTGTAGGATCAATGATAAATGATTATTGCCCACAGGCAACTGATACTGCAGCTAAATCTGAGTTGTCAACTTCCAAACATGGCCTTAATATTTGTGAATAGCAAGTGTTTTGCAGTTTGCAATTTGTTCCAAAAACTTTGCAGTTATAATTTTAAATGTCACACATCAAGCGTATATTTCCTATATCCAACCAACCAGCATCTTAAGGAGAAAACAAATTGAGCTTTAATAAAAAGTCATCTGCATATTTGCTGGAAATCTCACATTATCAAGAGGACGTGAGTTGAGAGTTAGGGGGCAAAAGTTTAGGGGTAACACGAGGGGGAATTTCTTTACTCAGAGAGTGGTAGCTGTGTGGAATGAGCTTCCAGTAGAAGTGGTAGAGGCAGGTTCGGTATTGTCATTTTTAAAGTAAAATTGGATAGGTATATGGACAGGAAAGGAATGGAGGGTTATGGGCTGAGTGCAGGTCGGTGGGACTACGCGAGAGTAAGAGTTTGGCATGGACTACTGAAGGGCCGAGATGGCCTGTTTCTGTGCTGTAATCGTTATATGGTTATATCATTTTCCACACTAAAAGGCAGTTGTTGTTTTAGCATAAAAATGATGTCAATATCATTATTTTATAGAACTGTTCAGTATTTGGGGCATATGGGGTGTCCAAGGAGGGGTAGCATCTCTGGTGAAGAGGCCCGTCATGTCCATTCTGGAGCAGCTCACTCAACTCGTCTCTTACCTGTGGCCTCAAGTATCTGTTTGCATGCGACAGTGGCCACACTCCCGCTAAACCAGGTAAGGGTAGCTGGTGGCCTCACAACCCGGCCTGTCGCCTGCCACAGCATGTGAAGTCAGCTCTGGCAGACAGGGCGGACGAGATCCACAGCGTGATCCAAATGACAGCAAGGCGGTACTGTAACACTCCGTGGAGGGTGAAGGGCGCGGCGCAGCACGGAAGACATCATGGTCATCCACTGCAACCGAGGAAGACCCCAGTTTGCGATGCTTGCTTGTACCACTGGACCCGGAACTCTGTGGTCAAGAGAGTGGACCTGCCCCAGTGCAACGGCTTTTCCACTTTAAAAACTCTCCCACACGGTTTTTCTGTCACTGTCAGACATAACAGACAACCACCATTCAGTACACAGGACAATTTGTCTTGTCACGCCAGAGGCAGTTTTTGAAAGAACTATCCAATTAGTTCCACTCTCCGGCACTCTCCCCAACAGCCCCACTACTCTTCCCTCTTCTATTATTTATCCCATTCCCAACTTGCCACCTCTTCAGGCAGTGAGCTCCACATCAAAATAATTGGCTGCATATTACTGTGCCCTTTGCCTATTGTCCATCTGAAAATGTTTTATTCGAAGCTTCTCAGCATGCTGCTGAACTGGTATTATCCACATTATATCAGCTCTGAAAAACCACAAAATCATACTGCTCCCTGAATAACATATCCCTTCAACTGATTGAGTCAATATTCACACCCAGTACCATGACAGGAGTTCCATTTCCCCACTCTTCCCCCAGAGTCCTACAAGTTAATCCCAGCTCAGAGTCTATCCGGTTCATTCGGAAAGCACTAACTGCTTCCTCCAGCCCTACAGGCAAAGAATTACAGCTCAGACCTGATATCTGGATATAAATTTATTCCCTCACACCCTCCTTGAAACTGATGACCAAAATTTTAGAGCGCTGTTCCTGAACCAACGGTAGTTGGCACAGATTCCACAATCCATTGAATCTCAACCAGTCATGAATGTCTATAAGATTTCCCCTGAGCTCTCCTTAATCCAACAGAGAACAACCTCAATTACACTGGTTTGTCTTCATACTTCTTTGCAAACTTTTCAACTACTCAACCATCCCTTACTAATTTGAATTCACCTTTCAACTTCAGAACCTAGTCATTTCTGGCAAAGTCAACATTGATAGTTCATTCCTAAACTGGAATTAACTATCTTCCTTAACCACTGCAAGTTTATAAGTTGTCTACTTTAACCCTATGGCATTCCCCAAAGTAACTTCATTTTTACTTACCTATGTTTGGATTTTTCATCATCTGATGGGTGGGAGGGTGGAGAAGGCTAGAACCTCAGCTCCTGTCACACCTCAAGGCTTTTTAGCTTTTTAAATTCTACTAAAGTTACTTTAAACACTACTTAAAAATTTAAGCAATGCACTTGATTACAAATGCATTAAAATTAAAAAGTAAGTATTAAATTAGAGGAAAAGAACATGAATGTGACCTTTTCCAACTAACACTTAGATGAGAAATCCAAATGCAAGCTAATGTGTCCCCTGATCCTGTGGACATGGGATCTGCGGGACAGATACCCCAATATACAACAGAAATTCCAAACCCATCTGGGCTCCGCTGTTGCCGGAGTGCAGCACTGAATCAAAAGGGCAGATGACCTGTGTATATAGTCCTGGTTTGTCCACACAGGAAGCAAATAATGTCAGCATTTCCCTTCAGAACCACCAACTAAACCCAGCTTGGTATGGCCTCATACAGTTAAAAATATTATTTCCATATGACATTTCTCTCTGTAGCAGGAACCAGGGACCCATGCAGGGTGCAGAGGGTGGGGACACATCCCCATCCAAGATCAGCTATACGTATACAGCTCTCTCCTATGCCTTTAACAAGTATTAGTAACTTCTCTATCTATAGTCCAATTTAAGTGACGCTCTCTGTGCTCCTTTTTTCAATATGAATTATAATTTATCTTAGTTTTACAGTTATAATGAATCAGGTTTATTAGTACAGTCTTATAAGATGTGAAATATGTTGTTTCACAACAGCAGTACAGTTCAAGACAAAATTACTGTAAATTAAAAGAGAAATATATAGTGCAAAGAAATGGTACCATGAGGTATTGTTCACTGGTCTGTGGACCCACTATTAAAAATTAAAATATTTGCCAAGCTTTGTTATCTTTGTATCTTGCACTGATATGTAACCAGGTGACCATTGAATATTATTTTTTATTGTTAAAGTGCACATATGTATTCATCTTGGTAATGCTAAAATAACTGCCTGTGCCTTTAAGAGAAAGTGGTGACATCATTATGCACGTGCGGAGTAGGAAGAAGAGTTTCCGTGTTCTAGAAGAACGTTGAGTACTGGTCGTATGGTGAGGGAAGGTGAATAATATTTGATAAAATCCATTTATACTTGTTTGTTAATCTAGAATATTGGTAATTTGATGTGGTTTACATGTGGATGTTTTAGACTTTTGCGAGTAAGGTATCAGACCTGGATAGCGTGGTTGTGTGAAATTCCCTATTGGCTTAGTAGGTTAGTCTTTCTAGTAATTTAACTCCAAGGCAATATATTGTAAAAGTCTTTGTAAAAGTTTGTTTTTGTCTTATTTTATTGTTTCATGACCAAATGTGAATGTAACAGAGTAATGTGAATGTGTTCATCTCCATTCACGTAGTGTGGGCAAGGAGAACTCATTACAGGTCTAGCCTATACGAGTTTAAAAGTTAAGCACGTCTGAGCCAAAGTGAGTCTACCTCTTGCTTACGATGGGATGTATTTATTCGTATTTTTGACGTTGTGTATAAGGTACAGGGTTGGTGAGATTCTAATGTTGTTTGTATTGTTTTTTCTTAGATTTGCCACTACCGTATTGTTTTGTATATTTCGTTTTAGTTATTTACATACTGCATACGTAACAAGGGTGTGGGCAGAAATTCAGCTGAGATTGTAACAGCAGAATGTGTTTTTTTTTCACATTTTTGTTTTTATTTTGATATCCTCTTTCTGCATTAAAACATCTAAAACAGATAGAGGAATTAAAGACCTGAAAAAGTATTTGTTATCCTGAGTGTGTGTTTTTCCCCAGGCTACAAATGATATTCAACTGGATTTAACATAGGTGTCCAGAAAATAAATGCATTGAACGGAAAACTGGGCAACAATGCCACATTTAGATATGTCATGTCATGTGAATATTTAGGCACTGTCAAAAAGAATCACCATTTCTCTGAGAAAGGAACACATCTCTGAACTGAAAGTAAAACTCAAGAGTACTGGCATCAGCAGTTCCAAGCCTCCATGTCAAGATCTCTTCTTAACTAGCCGCTCCCATTAGAAATGACACAAAAGTCGCTTAACACTTTACAGGCAAGTGCTCAGGGTCATCTCAGGCAAACCAAGTGGCTCATCAGTACTGTTGGAATTTAGTTGATGGGCCACAGGTGTGGAGCTCTACAGCACTCATTAATATTCTTGCTTAACAAATATGTAAACTCACAGCCACATGTTAGAGAAACAGAAAGCTACAGCTAGCAGTGAAGGGAATTGAAGGGAAAAACATCTACTGTTTTCAAGACTTCTGTGGTTGGCTTAGTTATTGGGTATATTTAAAGTGGAGATTGCTAGGTTCTTCATTAGTCAGGATGTCAAAGGCAGGAGAATGGGGTTGAATGGGGTAATAAATCAGCCATGAAGGAATGGTGGAGCAAAACTCACTGGCCAAATGGCCTAACTCTGCTCCTATGTCTTATAGCAGGGGTTCCCAACCTGGGGGTTCACATACCTTTTGCTTAATGGTGGTCCATGGCATAAAAAGGTTTGGAACTCCTGTCTAATAGTCTTAAGGTTTTGTTTCTTGGTTTGCAAATGTTCAAGTCTCAAGGTACATTTATTAACAAAGTGTGTACGCAGCATACAACTCCGAGATTCGTCCGTGGAGTTACCATGGAGACGGAAAGAAAACTAGCCTGGGAGAGAGGTAACAGCCTTTCCTGACTGCTGGTTATTAAGGGTCACAAATTAAATGAGTTCTGTGAGTAGACAAGACAGAATTACACAGCACACATCTCAGAGCTTTGGATCTGACATCTAATTTGTACAGCTCATGACAGAGATTCGGTTCAAGGGCTGAAAATGCAATCTTCACTCCAGCGGTACAGCAGCACACTGCCGATGTTACCAGCTGAGTGATGTGGATGAATGATCAGCAGACGTGAGATCAACACCCTCTGCGACTGAAAAACTAACTAAAGTATCCACAAAACCAGCTGGACTGTTGAAATATTGGTTCAGAAAATTTGCAGTGCCTGCAACACAGCAATATGGCTGACTGTTAATTGTTCTCCAGTGCAGTCAGATCTCAGGCAATTAGGGATAACCTGTAACACCCAATCCATGGACTGAGGGAAAAAACTGTTGTGAAGCAGGGTGATTACTGGATATTCCACACCCCTTTTATTATTCTTGATTTATAGCTTGTGGAATCTTTTACCAACTATTAGGAACTGGGAAGACAACATTTTAACTGACCAGAACTCCATAAATCAACTTGGAGGATTGGCTTAATGAAACATACTGGAGATATCATATAACATAAGCAGTGGAGAGCCTAGGGCCAAATGAAAGCTTTCCATTGCAAGTGTACCCTGTGTACCAAATGTAATCAGGACTGGTACCACTGTTCCCTCTAAGCTGTGCGCGTATGCGCACGCACACACATTTTCCAACCAGCGCACAAAGGAAGTTAATGTGCGTACAAAAGGTTACCTAAAATAATGTAGTAATTAATAATCATACTTATTGAAAATAATCTTTCAGCTAACTGCTTCTGTTAACCAGTTAGTCGGTTTTTCAAATACCACAATGCACGTCACTAATTTACGTCACCTCACCTTTCCTGTTCCGGTTTGTACAGCTGCATCACAGCGGCAGCCATCTTTGGCGGACAGTGTTCATAGAAACATAGAAACCTACAGCACAATACAGGCACTTCGGCCCACAAAGTTGTGTCGAACATGTCCCTACCTTAGAGGGCTTACCTATAAGCCCTCTATTTTACAAAGCTCCATGTACCTATCTAAAAGTCTCTTAAAAGACCCTATTGTATCCGCCTCCACCACCATTTCCAGCAGCCCATTCCACGCACTCACCACTCTCTGAGTAAAAAAACTACCCCTGACATCTCCTCTGTACCTACTCCCCAGCACCTTAAACCTGTGTCCTCTTGTGGCAACTATTTCAGCCCTGTGGAAAAAGCCTCTGACTATCCACACGATCAATGCCTCTCATCATCTTGTTCATATCGTAAAGTTTACAAAGATCTGTTTCTAATCCTGTAGATAGCTTACTAAGCTTTTATTGAAAAAAATATTGATTCACTATGTCGAATTCAAAAGAAGCGAAGGGCGTGAAGCAAATTTGTTTAAAGTTGAATGGCTTAACAAAATAGTAGAAACTGCTACACTGAAAGCTTATGAGTCATGAACGTTCAGCTACAAGAAATATTTATGAGGTACAAGAATGGTCAGCTTTTGATTTCTCTGCAACTGCAGATTGTGACTTCACATTTGGCGATGAACAAGTTAATGCCTTATGTCTAAAATAGCATGATTTTCTAGCTGAAAATACTGTAAATAGTTAGATAGTTTAATGATTTCAAATTTTCCGTGCAAGAAAATACTAAATCCAAACTGATTTCAAACTTTGCTCAAGTGGTGGCATTTGTCCTTCAAAATGAACAGTTTTGCAACCTTGCACACTTGATGGACATTGGGGGAACCTTTCTTGCGTCTAGTGCGGACTGTGAGCGAGGTTGAAGCCTAATGAATCAACTCAAAAACAAGCTGAGAAACCTTTTCGGTGAATGTCATTTGGATATGTTAATGAGAATCAAAAGCTATCAATTGGATGGAAGTTCTATTAGTCTAGATAGAGTTTACAAAGAATGGGTAAATGCCAAAGACAGGAGAGAGAAAAAATAACTGAGTAACTTAAATACGTATGTTATTTTGTTGTTATTCTGTGCAGTTTAATGTCAAATATTTTGTAAACCAACATAAACTGTGCCATGTATGCATTCAGTGCCACATACTTTTGTCACAGGAAAAAAATTTGCACAACATAAGATTTTTGCTCACACTGACTACTAAAAATTAGAGGGAACATTGCTGGGTACCATAAGCAAAGTGTTGCCTCCTTTACAGTATCCGTGAGCACTCAGCCAGGACAGAAAAAGCATAGGTTGGCAACAACTTAAACTTTGCTTTGGTGGACATTTTGCTCTGTGGGCGAACAACCGTTCTATTGAGTGATTCTGAGGTCCTGTTAATTAATTGGCACTAAATACAGTTCTAATCAGGCACAGAGAGCTGTCACACACTCATTGGACTGAATGCTTAAAAAAAAATTGTAAGGAAAAGATAACTTCAAATTCAACAGGGATTAGCATTACATTCTATTTAATATTTCTATGGTATTAAGTATTAACATTTCTATTCTATTGTAATAGCATTACATTCTACTTATCTGAAGCCAGATAAACTACAAAATTAATTGGAGGATAACCTCTGCATACGTGGATGCCTCAAGTCAAACTCTCAGTTGATGCAAAATTATCATTGCATCAGGTTTAGAACTTTGCAGTTCGGCAGAAAGGTATTCGATCCACCTTACCAAGCCAAATCATTGAAAGAGCTACACCCAAAATCTCATTACAAACAGGAGAAAATCTGCAGATGCTGGAAATCTAAGCAACACACACAAAATGCTGGTGGAACTCAGCAGGCCAGGCCGCATCTATGGAGAAAAGGTACAGCTGACGACCTGCTGCTTGACCTCCAGCATTTTGTGTGCGTTTCCCAAAATCTCCTTACCTTGCTCCTTTTTCCTCTTTTTTTTTCTGAATTATGTTTTGTTCAGTATTTGATTTTAAACCCAATTTTGAATTTTGGATCCAACGTTATTTACGGTGGCACGTAACACGCCCTGCATAATAATGCCCTCCTTAACATTGTGTTTTTGATAATAATCTAAGTATGTGCAATAAAACAGTGTCATGGTCCCTTCTAGCAATTCCCCACCTGGCTATTTTCCTCAGGAATTTGACCTCAATCCCTTCGTTTAGTTTCCAATCATTCCTGGGTTCCACTAATTACACACACCTGCTTTCCACCCGCAAATGCAGGATAAAAACCCTGTGATCACAACAAGGAGCTGCCAGGAGGGCTGATGGCGAGTTGAGAGCTAGGAGTGCAAGGCGGAACGGAATGGCTGAGTGGGTTCAGCAAGATGTTGGCTTCAGTGGAGCACCGGTTGGAAGAACTGCTGAGTCAGTCATGAGTCGGAGATGAATCGGACGGTGGAAGTGAGTTAGAGATGGGAGGCCAGCGGGAAAGTGGAATGGAGTGGAAAGAGTAAGAAAAGAAAATGGACGCATCAGATTTGAACTCTGTGGAATCAGGGGATGATCAAAGTAGGACAGCAAAACAATGGAAAGGAGATGAGATTAAAGCAATTATAAAATTGAGCGAAGACAGGGCGTCTTTTGGTGATTGGAACCCGATTCATTTGACGAAGATAATCGACAAACTTATCGGCGAGGTCAAAAGAGCAAAGATTTTACAAAATGGATCGATATTAGTGATTTGTCGGGATAGTGCTCAGTAAGGCAAAGTGGTAAGATTGAATAAAATAGACGGCAAATAAGTACAAAGCTCAATTCCCAACAATAGAAAGTGGACTAGAGGAGTTATTTCAGGAATACCAACAAAAGTTACTATGGATGAGATTAAACAGAACATAAAAGGAGCAAAAATTATTGAGGCCAAACGGTTGAAATGGGAAAAAGTGTGATAGTTTATTGGTTATGATTAACTTTGATGAAGAGAAATTGCCGACTGAAGTTTATTTAGAGTATACAGGTTTCCCCCGCTGTTCGAAGGTAGAGCATTCGTATGAAATGGTTTGTAAGCCGGAATGTCGTAAAGTGAAGAACCAATTACCATTTATTTATATGGGAAAAATTTGTGAGCGTTCGCAGACCCAAAAAATAACCTACCAAATCATGCCAAATAACACATAAAACCTAAAAGAATAGTAACATATAGCAAAAGCAGAAATTATCTGATAAATACACAGCCTATATAAAATAGGAATACTTTTCCGCAATTATTGCAGTACTGTCCACCGTAGCAAAAATCTCACGCAAGTGCTCTCGGCAGAAGCACTCTTTCCAGTAACCTTTAAGCTATGAAGCTGCCAAATCATACCAAATAACACATAAAAATACACAGCCTATATAAAGTAGAAATAATGTACTGTGGTGACCCACTTTCTGCGCAGGCGAACCGGCTCACAAATAGCCCGTGCGCGGGGAGAGACTTTGGTAATGCACCTCTGATGTCATTTCCGCCCGGAGAGGGCGGGAACTAGGGATTAAAAGCCAGCACTGCAAAGTTTGAATAAACTAGTCTCGAAACGACTTACCGACTGCGTGTTGTTGTCTCTAGCTCCATATGTAGTACATCGCTACAGCACGTCCAGTGTAGTTTCACTTACCAGAATCGGGAAGGCAGTGAGCACACTGATGATGGTGTGTTAGGCTGAGTCGTCGGAGGTTGGGGTGGTGGGAGACTGGGGTGTCATCTCATCATCGTCTGTTTCCATCAGGGCAGGCAGGACACCTACTTCTAGGTCTGCCTGCCTCGATGTCAAAGGTCGAGTTTCGTCATCTGCTGTGGCTGATGTGGAAGGCTTGAAAAACGACTGTATGCTTGACTGCTTAGCCTCACGCATTTTTCTATCTTAGTTCTTTGTAAGCACTCAAACCATCCTGCAAATATGCCCTTAACCTATATACCCTTTCAAAATTAAAGTCATACTTTTCTGCAATCATTGCAGCGCTGTCAATCGCAGCGAAAATCTCACGCAGTTGCTTCACGTTCAGTTCCTGGACGACTTCACTTTCGGGCCGTACGCTATTGTGTTCGGCTTCAATTGTTATCCTTTCCTCTTCATCAGCTCTTCATCTGTCAGTTCTTGGTCATGAGATGCCAAAACCTCTTCAATGTCATCTTCATCAACTTCCACAAACCCTTAGCCAAACTCACTATATCCTTACTTTGTTCACCACGGTCGAAACGCATAATTATGTCTAGTTTTACGCTAAGGGTAACACCCTTACGCGCTCTTTTAGGCTTTTCCGATACCTTAGAACTCATCTTGCTAACAGATGTACAAAATAAATCGACATAAAGTACAGATGCTCACAGGCACGTGTTAAGAATGCAGTTCTGAGGGAGGAGCTAGTCTGTTCGGCGCGCGCTGCCTTTTTTCGCATGCTACCTTTTTTCGTAACAGTGACAACACCTTCTGTTAGCGAAAACAGGTAACTAATGTAAGTCTTTCGTAACAGCAAGGTGTCGTAAAGCAAACGTTCAAAAAACGGGGCACACCTGTATATGTTATGAGGTCAGAATATATATTCCACCACCTTTAAGATGCTTTAAATGTCAGAAATTTGGGCATATTGCGGCAGTCTGCAGAGGGAAACAAAGATGTGGGAGATGCACTAGAGGACATGAGGTGGGTGCTAGGTTGAAGTGCTACAATTGTGGCGGGGAACACAGCGTGGCTTATCGAGTGTGCATTAATAGCAAGAAGGCAGCTGAGATACAATATGGAAAAGTAACTCAAGGGATCAGTTATGCGGAGGCAGTGGAAGGATTTGCCGAAAGAGAAGACTATCTGGCAAAGAAATACAGGGAATAATAAACCGGTGAATTGTGAGGGCTGTAAGATGATAAATAAGGATACACTTATAATGAGTAGAAAGGATTTCGTACTGTTTATGGTAGATGCAATCAACTGTTCGGCGCAAACAAACAGAAGAACTGAAAAAATTAAAATTATAGTCAAGTCAGCAGAAAAATATCTTGGGCTTAGGTGGGAAGTAGTTGAAGAAATGCTGAATGGACGATCAAACAGTTCACAGGCAGGGGAGTCGGGATATTAACGGCAGTATATATTATACAATGGAATGCAAGGTATTATCGCAAATGGTCAAGAATTTAAGAAATGTGTATCAGAACTTAATGAAAACCTCAAATTTTATGTATACAAGAAACATGGTTGAAACCCAGGGCAACTGTGCAGAACTCCAACAACAAATAGAAGTACTCAATAAGAACGACTGAGTTGGAAAAGAGATTGGAAAATGGAGGAACTTACTACAAAGTTACAAAAGGAAAAGGAACTGTTGCAAAGTGAATTGTCTACACTCAGATTATAAAATGAAAACGTGGGAAACAATTGAACTTCGCAATCTCAGTAAACAACTACAGGCTACGATTCAAGTAAAGGAAAACTTAGAAATGGCACAGTAGAAAAACGGCAATTATTGAAAGTTAAGAATGCGGTAATTAGTATTCTTAAACAAGAAGATTTCAGTCTTACAAATGATGCAGATGTAATCAATGTAATTGAGAATGCAATTACTTGGAAACCATGTGACAAAACTAGGGAAGAGAAGCAGTGTGTGGCACTGCTAGCTAATGAGATTAATTATACATCCTGCGGAGGGCAGTAATATGCCGAGATGCGTCTAAACTGCTGGAAATAGAAGAAGAGGAGGAAGAAGAAGCTAACTAAGGAAGAAAGAAACCAGAAATTCATGGGCCAGTCTTCATTGCGGGATTGCAAGTGGAGAGGATCAGTAACTTTAAATTCCTTGGTATTATCATACAAAGGATCTGTTTCTGGGCTAGCATACTAAAACTATGGAACGAATGGTCACCAACAGACTTGTTTTTTTTTAAGAAAATGAGGGACATTTTGCTGCCTATCAAAATGGTTTTAGAACTGGAAGATCAACAATGGAATCTGTTGCCCTTTTAGATCATGATATTAAAAAAGCATTTCAAAATAGAGAAGTAATGGTAAGCGTATTTCCAGATATTGAAAGAGCATATGACTCACTGTGGAAGGATGGTTTATTAATTAAACTCTGTGATGCGGGAATTAGAGGTAGAATGTTTAATTGGATCAAAGATTTTCTTAAGGACAATTCAAGTAAGAATAGGCAGAACAAGCTCCAAGTCAGTTAAAATAGATAATGGTACCCCTCAAGGAAGCGTCATTAGTCCTGTTCCTTTTAATGTCATGATAAACAATATCTTTGAGCAGGTAGGGACAGGATTTGGCAAATCGTTGTTTGCAGACAGTGGTGCAATCTGGAAAAGAGGAAGAAACGTCAAGTATATATTAAAGCAGGTACAAAAGGCTTTAAGATCAGTTGAAAACTGGGCAAATAAATGGGGTTTCAGGATTTCTGCTTCGAAGTCCAAATTTATGATTTTTGGCTTTAGAAGAAAGATTCCTGACTGTGAATATATGATTGTCTATATGATTCTCCATTAGAAAGAGTCAAGGTATTCAAGTTTTTAGGTGTCTGGTTTGATGAAAGACTTACTTGGAGGGTTTATATAGATAAAACAATTGGAAACTGTGAGAAAGTTGTAAATGTTATGAGAAGTATTGCTGGATGTGACTGGGGAGCAGGGCGGGAAACTATGTACTTAATATATGATTAGATCAGTAATTGATTATGGTTGTATTGCTTATGGTTCTGCTGCTACAGCAGCGCTTGAAAAATTAGACTGTGCAGTCCAAAGCACTTAGACTCTGTTGTGGAGCTTTCAGAACAACATCAGTCCCTGCATTATGTGTGAAGATGGGAGAAGTGCCTCTACGTTTAAGATGAGTTAAGTTGGGCCTGCAATATTGGGCAAAACTAAATAGCTTCAATCACAGCTGTCCATCAAAATGTCCTTTGCAGGAGACGGCGGAGCACCAAAGTAAAATTAAAAGATATCCATTTTTAGATATGGTTAACATCTGGGCTATGAAATTGAAACTGATTGAGGAAGACATAGCTGACCAAATTTCCTTGCCACCCATTCCTTTTTGGCTTTTGCCAGAACCAGAAGTAGACCTATTCCTCCTTTTTCAAGCTTCAAGGAAGCAGAGCAATTTCAACAGTGATTGTAAATGAACATTTAAATAATAAATGGGGATCTTATATGAAGATTTTTTTACTGATGGCTCAATGGACCCAGAGAGCAGTAAGGCAGGATTTGGGATGTACGTGTCTCAGCTTGGAGTTGAGATTGGTCACCGGGTTTCAGATGGTGTTTCTGTCTTTGCAACAGAATTATTAGCAATCCTCTGGGCCTTATGGTGGATAGAAGACTCTCGACCATGCAGGGTTGTCATCTGTTCGGATTCTGCTGCTGCCTTAGAGGCTATAAAAGGGAATAAATCAAAAGCTCGTCCTGACATAGTTATTGAGATTCTCTTAGTTTTGTTTAGAGTAGGGAGGATGGGTTGCAAAGTCAGATTTACATGGATACCTGGGCATGCTGGGGTGGAGGGAAATGAAACTGTGGATGGCATTGCAAAGTCTTCCTTACAGAGTGGGCAAGTAGGAATTAGAATACCCCTAGGCAGAGCAGAATTGAGAAGTAAGATTAAAAAAAAGGTATAGAGAAGCAATGGCAGAAGGATTGGAAAAATGAATTAAAGGGAAGGCATTTCTTTTCTAGTCACCTGGTAGTTAAAAATTAAGTCTCAGACTGTTACTCTTTAAATCGTAAAGATATTGTGAAATTAACAAGACTTTGTTTGGGGCATTGTGGGCTAAACTATTACTTAAAGATAATAGGGAGACATCTTACTAGATTATGTGACTGTGGTAGTCCAGAGACAGTTCAGCATGTTTTGCTGAGTTGTAATCGATATAAAATTGAGAGGAACGTATTGTTCAAGAGGCTGTCTGGCTTAAATGTGTTTTGTTTTTCTGTTAAATCTTTGTTTGGCCACCAAGAGAACCACCATCTGATTGAAAAGTTTATTATTCTGTTTCTATGTGCGATTGGTGTATACTCAAGAATTTGAGTTTCTTGAAACTCTATAACTAATTATACATCCTGTGGAGGGCAGTAATACCCCTAGATACATCTAAACTGGAGGAGGAGGGGGAGGAGGAGGAGGAGGAGGCCAGATTGTTGGTTGACTCTGGTATGAGTAACCTCATTTCATGGTTCTTAGGACTGCCAGTTCCAAGTCTAGCATCGCTCCTGGATTCCGATTCCACACTTGCTACGTCAAGAACGCCTCCCAACTCTGCCTCTGTGCCTGTGTTCTGCACTTGGGTTCGTCCATCGTCTCGCTCCTGTAACAAACAGATTGTCTCTGTGTCTTACACCTAGCTCAATCTAGAAATGTGAGTAACAGTGTAGGTTTGAGAGTCTCAAGATCTTAAGAGTGAATATCACCAATGTCCTTGGTAGGTAACATGGCCAAGAAAGTTCACCAGTACCTCTACTTGCTCAGGAGGTGTAAGAAATTTGTCATGTCCTTGTTGACCCCTTACCAAGTTTTATTGATGCATCACAGAATACATCCCACCTGCATGTTTAACAGCTTGGTATGGCAACTGCTCTGCATGTAACTACAAGAAACTGCACAGAGTTGGAGACACAACTCAGCACGTGACAGAAACCAGCATCCTCTCCATGGAATTTATCCATATCTTCCACTGCCTCAGTAAAGCTGCCAGCATAATCAAAGACCCCATTCCACCCCAGACAATCCTTCCATTAGTCAGAAAGGTACAAAAGCCTGAAAGCACGTGCCACCAGGCCCAAGGGTGTCTTCTACCCCACTTGTAAAAGATTACTGAATGGTTCCCTTGTACAATAAGATGGGCTCTTGACCTCACAGTCTAGCTTGTTATGATCTTGCACCTTACTCTTTACCTGCCCTGAGCTTTCTTTGCTGTTGTTTCTCTTTGCTCTGTATTCCTGTGTTTCCAGTGCTCTTCCTCAATGCACTATGTAATGATTTGATCTGTATGAAGAGTATGCAAGACAACCTTTTTGTTGTACATTGGTACAGGCAACAGTAATAAACCAACTTCAATTCAGGGATGTTGATGCACCATCAATAACTCTCGGAGACGGGAGGCAAACGACAGGCTGAGGGAGGAGCAGTGCCTCCAATCGCCTTTATACAGGGGTCTGTGGGAGGAGCCACAGGAGCAGTCAGCAGAGGGGTGTGTCCAGACAGATATGTAGTTCACCACAGATGTACAACAGTACACTACATAAACACAAGATGCTGGAAATCCAAGCAACACACACAAAATGCGGAAGGAACTTAACAAGCCAGGCAATATCTATGAGAAAGTGTAAACATTCAACATTTCGGCCCGAGACCCTTCATCTGGACACTACATTCTTAGTTTGCCTGAACCCTCATCGGAGGCCCTCTACAAGCCCAAAGAGGGTCTAATTCTATTTTGGTCCACTGAAAATTGATGAGATTTTTTTTGTTTATCTTGCTCAAGAGCTTTAAGCTAAAGATTCATCAACAGCCCCACAGTCTAAAATATTTTTGAAGTGATGAGATTCCAAAATTCTGAACCTTTTTTCCTTCAACCATATAAACACTTGGCAATCATGTTAATTTTTAAAAATCACATAATGTTTATTTTTTTGACTGTTCACTTAAATATGCATTTATAAAACGGACAAACAGTATACCTTATAGAAGCAAATATTCTCAATTATGCCCAAGAGACTATACTCACATCAGTTCTTACTCTTCAGAGAATATAGCTCAGTAACCAGGTGAAATATCTCTACTAGGATTTCAATATATGTATTTTAAAATATAAACTCAGATTTCTCTGGTAAAATATTAAATTTGTACTGTCTTTTGACACTGCTAACTTTTTAAGAAGTTTTACTGGACTTCTAAAGTTGCCTTAAGATGCCACAAAGAAAGAGGAAGGCTTCTGACAAAATTGAAAGGGGCAATAGCATACTGTATTACCGAGGCTGCAGCAAGATACTGCATTCGTCAGCCTTGGGAAATACTTGCCTTTGCTTATAACCAAAATGTCGACTGTGTTTCCGAGCCAACAGTTTCAATTTGATCAATGTCCATGGCTTGCATTCACTGTTGTGTTTTAAAGCAGAAAGAAGACTTCCTCAGAATGTGCTGCAGCCATAGGTAAGCTCAAAACTCTCTTCTTACAACTCCTCCTTAGATCCTTGCATCTTTATTAACAAGTAATACTCCAAACACCTTACAATAGACAATAGGTGCAGAAGTAGACCATTCGGCCCTTCGAGCCTGCACCGCCATTCTGAGATCATGGCTGATCATCTACTATCAATACCCGCTTCCCGCCTTGTCCCCATATCCCTTGATTCTCCTATCCATAAGATACCTATCCAGTTCCTTCTTGAAAGCATCCAGAGAATTGGCCTCCACTGCCTTCCGAGGCAATGCATTCCAGACCCCCACAACTCTCTGGGAGAAGAAGTTTTTCCTTAAATCTGTCCTAAATGACCTACCCCTTATTCTCAAACCATGCCCTCTGGTACTGGACTCTCCCAGCATCTGGAACATATTTCCGGCCTCTATCTTGCCCAATCCCTTAATAATCTCATATGTTTCAATCAGATCCCCTCTCAATCTCCTTAATTCCAGCGTGTACAAGCCCAGTCTCTCTAACCTCTCTGCATAAGACAGTCCAGACATCCCAGGAATTGACCTCGTGAATCTACGCTGCACTTCCTCTACAGCCAGGATATCCTTCCTTAACCCTGGAGACCAAAACTGTACACAATACTCCAGGTGTGGTCTCACCAGGGCCCTGTACAAATGCAAAAGGATTTCCTTGCTCTTGTACTCAATTCCCTTTGTAATAAAGGCCAACATTCCATTAGCTTACACTTTCAGAAAAATATATTTGAAAATGAAGTACTAGAATTTTGCAAGATTTTAGACACAAAAATATATTAATGGGGGGTGTTACTTCAGTGCTACCTGGAGACTTTCATCAAGCATTACCTATCATTCCATAAGGTCCAGAAGTGGATAAATTGAAAGGCTATTTAATAGTTGAGGAAATGGTAAATAATTACATCTTAAAGCCAATATATGTGTCTATCTGACAGGCAATTGATCTGCAAATCAGATTGCTTTGATTTTACTGAAAAAATGGGGACATTAAGCACAAAGACTCAGCACATTTCAGTGCAAGACTTTGGCGGAATTAATCTGATTCAAGTTATTTCCCAAATGTCACGCGGGACTTTTTGAATTAGCAAAGAAAAAGCAATTTTGGCAGCAAAATAATGACATAGCAAAGGGCATGAATAAAGCCTTCTATTTGAAGTTTCCCACATTACTGGTATAGATATATCTATTGACAGTGTGACAGACATTGAAGAAACTGTATATTTTCATGTACATTTTTTAAAGACTCTTGACTCTGCCTGGTGTATAATCACATAATCGTTAACCAACCATACTACTCTGGAATTTGGATTCACCGGTATTATGCAACTTAACAAGAATGACAGGTCAATAGTTATTACCAAGTGTAACTGAGGCTGACCGCCGATGTTCTCGAGGAAAATGTCCTCATCCTTCAGGTGCAAATCATCCCACCTGGTCTACCTTTTCAGTTCAAGCAACATCAGTTGCAAGCACTTGAGATCCAGAGATGATGGAGACAAGCCACTGGCTAATTTGAATTCTTTCTGGTTTCAAGGATTTCCTTGCCTTGCTCTCCAGAGATGCCGCCAAAATTGTATCTTATGATTGCTTTTGCTACAATTCAGAATCCTAAACTACCTTAATAAAATTGAATCTATTAGAAAACATATTTTAATGCACTCCATGGCTTTGTGGATTTAATGTTGAGGGTTATTAGAATGCTGGTTATCAGGGCAGGTGACAATCATTAAATGCTCCACTTGGTTAGATGATGCTTGCACAAGATTATTAACTGTGACCTATATCAATTTTGTGGTAATGACAGTTACACTGCAATTCATCACTGGAAATTTTATATTCAGTCTATACCATGTTGCTAAATGAATTTCACTGCTCCAAGGAGCTTTGCCTATAGCCCATGACTTTAAATGTCAGAGGGTGGATACGATCCTTTTGATATGAATGGAGGCAGCATAGGAACAACATTATAAAAATCAACTGATTCCAGCATTTCCTTTAAATCCAGAATTTGAAACAACTGAATATTATTGCTCTACAGAAATCATATCTGATGCAATTCAAAACACCAATGCCTTTGAACGGAAAATCCTAGAAAAGGTGGTGGATTCAGCCCAGTACATCACCAGTAAAGCACCCCCCCCCCCCAATCAATGAGCACATCTACGTGAAATGCTGTCATAGGAAAGCAGCATCCACCATCAGAGACCTCCACCACCCAGCTCATGCTCTCTTCTTGTCGCTGCCATCAGGAAGAAGGTACAGGTGCCTCAGAACTCACACCACCAGGTTCAGGAACAGTTACTACCCTTCAACCATCAGGCTCTTGAACAGAAGTGGTAACTACACTCACTTGCCCCCTCAGTTAGATGCTCCCAGAACCAATGACCTCACTTTTACAGACTCTTTATCTCATTATCTTAATGTCTCATCATTCATTGCTATTTATTTTTATTTGCATTTGCACGGTTTGTTGACTTCTGCATTGATGCTGCTATAGTTACTACTCTACACATTTGATAATAAAATTGACATTGAACTTTGAACTTTGAGAATGTGCCACTGACAAACACCATATGTAACACTGGCCTGCAGGGAAATTAAACCGGACTACTAAAAGCTTTAAGTGTACAATGCTATTTGGAATCAGATACAATATTCAAAGATTCATATTTATTCTTGAATGAACCTGAATTTTTATAAACCAATACTTGTTCAACATGTCAGCCTTCAACTGATCTTGGATGTGCATTTATTGTATAGAAAACATAATGAAATTAGTTAACCTGTGTTCTGATCACATCTCTAAACATTTGAATTACAATGCCATTAGTCTACTTGCAGAGTTTGAAAAACATGAGCCACTTGTCTTTGGATGCAATAAAAAAAAGCTGATTTTACAGTATCAAATGTTTTGGAACAATGTGGTAGCTGTTGGTCCCTATAAGCTTCAATTAGAATCTGGTGAAATGTGAAACCCTATTCTCTAAGTGACTGCACTACAATCCGTTTACTACAAAAGACCTTCCTGCAACAAGTCATAAGAAACATTCTCATCACGTGCAGGCCGACTATCAAAGGTTGCTGGTTCCCTCCACTGAATGAACATTTCACAGCTGAGAGCTGGTTGCCAGGTAGTGAAAGGCATTTCAGAAGAGGAACTGAATTAAGCTGATGGCAGAAGACTGAAATAGAATGTCTGAGCATCGCAGAAGCACTATGGCTTCTGGTTTGTTTGTCCCGAAGGAAAGCACAGCCCATAAGGTGACCTCACTTCCACAGCACAGCACTAAGGTCTTGGCTTTAAGTTTTGTGCAGAGTGAGGGCTGCTGTCGCACAGCTCGGGCAAGCCAGGTTCAGTCATTACCTTGAGTGCAAGATGTTCAAAATGGTTTCCCAGTTTCGTCCCTGGTTTACCCATGTTCCTACAGGCTAATTAGCTGCTGTAGCTTGGTCCCAGTGTGGGTGGGTAGCAGGAGTATTGGGGTGTGTTGATGGGATACGGAGAAATAATGGGACTGTGATCAATGGGAATGCAGATTTATTAAATCGATCATGGCTGATTTATTATCCCTCTGAACATTCTCCTGCTTTTTCCTTGTAACCTTTCACACCCTTATTAATAAAGAAACTATTAAAGTCTGCTTTATAAATATCCGATGAATTGACCTCCACAGCCGTCTGTGGCAATGAATTCCACAGATTCACCACCTTCTGGCTAAAGAAATTCCTCCTCTTCGCTGTTCCAAAGAGAAATTCTAGTATTCTCCAGCTGTGCCATCTGGTCCTAGACTACCCCACTATAGGAAACATCCTCTCCATGTCCACCTAGGCCTTTCAATTTTCAATAAGATCCCCTCCCCCCCCACTCATTCTTTTAAACGCCAGTAAGTACGGGCCCAGAGTCATGAAATGGTTCTCACATGTTAACTCTTTCCTTCCCGTGAACATCATCTGGATCCTCTCCAATGCCAGCAGAATCACTGGCATCAAAGACTGTATCTGCATGAAGACAAGTTCCTAAAGTTGGAAATCCAAGTGAATCGGAGATAAGTTTCCTCACGTCAATGAAGACCAAGGGAAGATTGGACAGAGATATTCAACAGGTTTTCACCAAGAGGATAAAGCTATTTGCTAAGGCTGAAGGGCTGGTAACCAGAGAATGTGTGAAGTTGGAATTAGCAAGAACAAACACAATCTTTTTCTTTACACTTTGCCTCTTGATGGTCTGGAGCGAATTCAACTTTCAAAATGAAGCAGAATGAATACTTCAAATCATGAACATCAAGGGTCTCTGGAGAAGAGCAATGCAATAGCTAGTGAATATGGTTATCAGGATCTACAGGGAGATGATGATTAGCTGGACAAGTGGCTGAGGAATGACCAATGCAGTTTAAATCACATAAGGGAGGTTGTGCATTTCCAGAAGACAAACGAGGGTTGGACTTTTACAGTGAACGACTGGGTCCTGGAAAGTATTGTAGAGCAGAAGAGCCTGGTACAAGTGCATGGTTCCCTAAAAGCGGCAGCGCAGGTTAGCAGGGTGGTGAAGAAGGTTTTCGGTGCACTGGCTTTCAGTAGTACAGAAGTTGGGATGTTATGCTGCAGTTGCAAAAGATATTGGAGAAATCATGTTCAGTTTTGTTACTATAGTAACAAAGGCTTTAAAATGGAAAGAGTGCAGAGGAGATTTATGAATATGTTGCCAGGACTCAAGGGACTGAGTCATGGAGAGAGGATGAGACGTTTTTCCCTGGACTGAAGGAGATGAGAGATGATCTTATTGAGATGTATAAAATCATGCGACACATGGAAAGGGACAACGTGCAAAGTTATTTCCTCAGGGCTGGGGAATCAAGAAGGTTTAAGGTGAGAGGGGAGATATTTAATAGGAACCTAAGGGGCATCTTTTTCACCCAGAGGATGGTCAGTATAGGAAATCACTTTCCAGAGGAAGTGCTTGAGCAGGTACATCAACAATATTTAAAAAAGCATTTGGACAGGGAAGTTTCTAAGCAATATGGGACAAATGCAGGCGTATGGAACTCACTTATTTGGGAACATTGTTGGCATAGACCAGTAGGATTGAGGGGCCTGTGTCTGTGCGGTATAATTGATACATATACAAATAGATTCAATAGCATAGTTCCTTCTAATTGTACATTGGGCTCTTGTTGTGCTATATCATTCTCTGCTTCTAAGAAACCACTCCTTCATCAATACCATTCAAATTCATAATCTGTGTCTCTTCCTCTTCCTTTGTTCCATGCAGTTGGCTGATAAATCTGTGCTCTCCATTGGCTAACTGAATACAAAACTGCACTGGTATCTCATCTGTAGTCTTACTGTGATCTTAACACCATTACATCTCAATGTTTAGATTGCATATTGCATGTCATTCAGTATTTTTTAATAAATCTCTTCACTTGATTTGTTACTTTTAATATTTTGCATCCTGGTTCTTCATAAGCACTACTGTTATCACCACAAATATGAGTTATACTGAAATTGATTTTTGTCTGTTCTATCATTAAAATCCTCTTTCCATTTCTTATAGCTTTGTGGAATTACTTACTTGAAATTTGGATCTGCTTCCTTTAGCCCTCCACCCGAATCGTTGTAGATAACAGTGGTCCAGGCACAGAATCCTGTCAGATTTACCACCTCCCCAAGAAAATCCATTAACTCATGCCATTTCCTGCTGTCAAACCAATTTTGAATCCAATTTACACACAGCAACAATGTGATAAAGGTCAAACAATTCAACTTTCTTCAGAGAATATTGACAACGGATAAACGTCAAAAAGGCATCAGGATATTCTTCTTTGAAATGGGAACTTTTATCCAGCTGAGAAAGCAAAACAAGCTTTAGTTTAATATCTTTTCATAAGGGAACATGTGCTGAACAGTTTCAAATCCAATTTCATGTCTACATAGAGCAGATCCACTGCATTCCCATCAATGTTATACCATGTTATACCCACACGTTATATATTCCTCACATCTGACATAATAATAAACCATATGCCTTTCATTGAGCACCTCATTTGCCTGTCCCTGTGAGAGGAGCTCACAATTTTGTCTCCATTCACCACTCATTCCTTTCCTCACAGCAACCTTGTCTGGTTTTTTTTTTGCTTGCTTAGTTCAAGCCAGAACAGAAAGCATGCAAAGAGCCAGCTGGATTCGAACCTGTGACCATTTGCCTCAAAGGCCAGTGTTGATACCACTACACCACTGGCTACTCATGCTAGAGCTTTCAGCAAATTTGGCCTTAACGGACACACCTCCTTCAAAAGCCTCTTTAAAAACTACCTCACCATCGATGTTCTCAACTATTTCCTTCAATTCTCTTTCTGGATCTTTTCAGCAGCAACCTTTACATCCGGGGCAAACTTTGGCATGTTTGAGGGCATCACATTAACACTAGCAATTTATGGGATCTGCAACTTTGAGAAAAATCCTCTTTAAAGAGAAACTACCGTACTAACCTTCAATTAGGAAAAGATTCTTTGCTAATCTACCTCTGCCCCATGCAAATGAAAAATAATACAGGAGCTCTTGCTTTAGAGATGAACAATCTAGGATCCTAGAAATGTTCAATGTCTAGGCAATAAATTTCTGGAATACTAGTTAATATCTCCACAGCAAAATGAGGCTGGTTACCAGTTATCCCAGCCTTTATTGTCCTGTGATATTTGTGGATTCCATTTTCTTGTTGGAGATCTTCCTCTGTTCCAAGAAGGTGAAAGAGCTCCACGTAACTGTGCATCCCAAACTAATACTGTGTACCAACACCAGACTGTTGCGCATGCTACTTAAACAATTTCCAATGACTTTCACTCAAATAATCTTCAAGATTTACAAACACCAAAACCAAAATTTATGCCTTACTATTTAGGTGTGAATTATAACAGCACTTAATATAAAGTATGTTTCAATACAGAATGAAAAAGGCTGTCACAGCAATTTTTCAACTACAAAAGTATACACAGTGAAGTGACAAAAGGATGTTGAATGAATCCCCTTCATTGATTCACTGGGTAAACAATGAGTAGAGCTCAGCTTTCATGAGTCACATATCTCATTAGAATGTGCAGTAGCCACAATGTTATTCTGTCACTAAATAATTACTTCAGAAAGCATACACTATTTTTCTTCATTTCTCAAAGGTCCTTATTGTCCACAGCACTCTTACATCAGTTCAGGCTCCTCCAGAATCTACACTCAGTGACCACTTTATTAGGTACACCGGCTCACTAATGCAAATACTTAACCAGCCAGTCATGTGGCAGCAATTCAATGCCAAGTCGAGGTTCAGTTGTTGTTCTGACCAAACATCAGAATGAGGAAGAAATGTGATTTAAATGATCTTGACCATGAAATAATTGTTGGTGCCAGACATGGTGGTTTGAGAATCCCAGAAACTGCTGATCTCCTGGGATTTTCACACACAACAGCTTCTAAAATTTATAGAGAATAGTACAAAAACAAAAAAGAAAATACAGTGAGCAGCAGTTTTGTGGACAAAAGCACCTTGTTAATTAGAGATGTCTGAGGAGAAAGGCCAGACTGGTTCAAGCTGACAGGAAGGCAACAGTAACTCATGAGCAGAAGAGCATCTCTGAATGCACAACATGTCGAACCTTGAAGTGGATGAGCTGCAGCAGCAGAATATCACAGCAGGTTCCACTCCTGTACTTAATAAAGTGGCTGCTGACCATATACAAGCGATACATTTGTTACGGTGGGAGGGTGTTTGCATTCCTGGAAATCGGTCTCTATCGTGATTCTCCATGATGTAAAGCGTGTCCTCTAGACATGTCTCAAAAATCATGAGTTGAAAAGTAAATTTTGTGTTTATTCATTTACATTTTAGAGATTTAAGAATTCACTTTGGACTCTTTCCAAGTCAGAATGCAGCAAAATATCATCACGTTCAACTATCTAGCTTCCTACTTCATCCCAGACTTCCACAGCCTGACTTCCAGAGAAATCATGTAAATGTTTAAGGCATTGTGCTCCAATGTAACCCACCCTCCTCTCCTCAATTCTACTTTCCACAGGGACCACTCTCTCCATAACTCCATGGTTATTTGAACTCTCTTTGTCACTCCCACGATGATCTGTTTGTCCTTCTCCACTGCTATAAAGAGCCTAAATATAATTTGGAAGTATTACTTTTTATAACTTTAAAACATTAAACATAATTCAAATGAAGATGCAGGGAGTCCAAAAATATGGGTGTAATTCTGTCTTTACTTTAAGCGAGGCATGTGTATGTGATTGTGTAATGACAAATGCAATTAATGTATTTTATATATAACCCATAATTAATTATTTAAACAGTGTACTATATAATACAACTACTATATGCAGACATCCACAGAATAGTAAATTTTAAATTATCCCATTCAAGCATAAAAGGTTTAAATCGCTATGGAGGATTTCTTACTTCTGTGGGATAATGCCTTCCCTGACAAGGGGATCACTCTGTTTGACACTTGTAGTTGTGACAGCTGTCTCAGGTTATGGGGTCTCTGTGGTGGATGTAGGAGTTGACTCTAAGACTACAGGTAGTAGTTCTGACAGTTTGGGACACCTTTATTCTCCTTTCCTCTCTCTGGATCTACACTGATCCCTTTCTTTCTCTTTCTCACATTCCTTCTCTCTGCCATGCTATTCTCTTTCTTGTTCGTATTCTTTCTCTCCATCTCTTCCCTTCTTTTTCGACTTCATTTTGTGCATCTCAACCTTGGGCACTGGAGTATTCTTCTAGTTCAATGGAGTATTCTTTGACTAATCCTTCTATTATTCCCTTTATGATCTGATCTCTCCTCTTGGTTTTTCATCCACAACATCATCTGATGCTTTCATATGTCCATTGACTTCTTTTGTTTTCACTTTCCATTCATCCAGCTGGACTTTGGTCTTTGCATCTACTTTTTCAACCAGCTTTTTGTCTCCCACTTGAAGTTCATGCAATAACCTTAATGCCTGTAGACTAGATTCTGGTTATTTATACTCACAAAGGCTGAATGCTTGCAACTTTCCCAAGGCTTGAATTCGCTTCCAGCTTAAAACCAAGCTCCATTTTGCAAGTAACTGCCTGATCAACATATCAGAAGCTTTCTCGGGTACATTGCCTACAAAAGCTGTTGTAGTTGGGCCACTGCTTTGGTCATGCTTCCTCTGAGCAGTATGGTCCTTCCTTGGTCCAATATGTTTTCCAACACAGAGGTGTTTGGTATGGAGACAGCTGTGACATCATCTAGTACTTTCCTTAATTCTCTTTCATATGGCTTCTTTCCAGAGAATGTGGCATGTAAATGGTGGATGTATCTCCAATCAAGTTGTAGTCTCAGCCAATCACGCCTCACCGTGCTGGTCCTCCTGTTTTTTTTTAAACCACATACAAGTCCAGTGTGGCTTGTTGGTTGTTGTATTTCACTGTTACGAATGCTATTCCCATGGGAGTTATCTTTTCTCCAGTACAAGTTCTTAGTTGGATACCTGCAGGCTTCACTTTAGTATCTTTAAAATGCTGTTTAAACTCATTTCATGGAAAGACTGAAACAGTCAAACCAATGTCTAATTCTGTTTTAAGTAATTTGCCATTCACTTTTGATGTAAGTCATATTGCTTGTCTATTGCTAATTTTCACACTGTAAATTTCAAGGCTACACAGGCCTGTGTCACTCTCATCATTATCAGATTTTTCATGAAGATTAATGCTCTTTTTGAAACAGCAACTTGCACTTTATCTTTTTCTTTTCCCTGTGCTGTCCATTTATTTTTGTCTGCCCAACATACTCTTTTGTATCTGTCCTACTTTGTTGCATTTTCTGCAAGCTTTGCCTTTAAATTTGCATTTATTTGGTGTATGAGAGCCCCTGCCACAATGGTAACACTATTCGTTAAACCAGGCCAGTTTCTATTCAGACATTGCAATTTTGTTCACACTCAGGCTACATCCACACTACACCGGATAAATCCATAACCAAAGCTTTTTCTCTTCGTTTTTACCCTCCGTCCACACTAAAACGGCTTTTTCGTCCCCCGGAACTGGAGCTTTTCAGAAACGCTCTCCAAAGTGTGTAATTTTGAAAACACCACTTGGGCAGATCAGTGTGGACGGGGTAACCGGAGAAATCTAAAAAGGCTGTCATGACACGGTGACGGCAGCACGCTATTTCATTGTTTTCTTGAACGCAAGATAACTCTTTCAGAACAGACGGCAACGAGACTGAAGCCAGAAGAGTTAGAAATGTACTCACCAAATACTTTGACTCATAACTTACTGAATAAATAAGTATACTCACTTTGCCCTGTTTTCTATCCTTGCTCGTATGAAGGTGGCTTACCTATTTATGCAAGTACTTCTCTGACAATAGATGTGTAACAGCCTAATGTAACATTGTATGGAAATACAAGATAACACTGATGCAGACATGTTTCATACATTTAACAAGGTGCTTTATTAATGCAACAGAGATAGTCAGTTTTTCAATGTTCGTTGTCAGCCAGGTCAATCTGTCCGTGAACTCCCTGTCGGTTGCCTCCGTATGCTCCAGTATTTGTTTTTTTTTACTTTTAAGTTCTCCTGCGCGAGAGCCAACAGCTGTCCATCGTTTTAAGTTTTTCTAGTAACTACACAAACGCGCACTTTCATGGCGAGATTCAACACCAAACATGTCGCTTGTTTTCGGTAGATGTGGCCTATGCATGCATAGTAGGAGGAGATTCGCCAAAATCTCCATTTCAATGTGGACAGAGATATTTTTTAAAACGCATAGTGTGGACGCCTATCTTTTTTACTCGAAACCGGCGTTCCCAAAATTATCCGGTCTAGTGTGGATGTAGCCTCACTTTCATTCCGGACTGCAATTCAATTGTGTCTCTGCCTGTAGTTTCCACTGCTCGTTTGAATGTAAGGATCTGTTTTTGAATGCTTTCTTTTCAGATTCCACGAACTAAATGATCTCTTAGTATATTATTAAGACCATTGCCGAAATGACAATGCTCAGATAATCTCTTCAATTCAGCCACGTCTGCTGAAATGGATTCAACCTTCCTTTTGATTCCACCTATGAAACCTGAAGTGTTCTGCAATCAACAATGGTTTCAGTTCTAAGTGTTCCTGAATTACTCTGACAATATCACTAAAGCTCATTTCTGATGGTTTGGTTGGAGCTGTCAAACTTCAAAGCAAACTATGCCTTTAAACCTAATGAACTCAGCAAAATTGGTACTTGCTTTTCAATAGCTGTTTCATTTGCTTCAAAATACTGTTTCAATAGCTCAGTATACATGGGCTAATTACCCATTGTGTAATCAAACTCGTCAGTATTTCTGATGCAGCCAGCCATTTCCAATTTTTATTAATTATTATTATAACCAGGTACTCACTTTTTATGAACCCTGAATTCTTCAGTTTACTGACTTAAACAAAACCTTGATTGTGCCTTCCTTTCTGAAGATTGTCTCTCCACGAGCTGGGCTACGCTAAGCTGTTTTTTATTTACTCTGACCTGCGCTTTAAAAGGTCGGTGTGCGTCGGTTTCATTTTTAAGACACCCTATCGCCATCATTATGTTTTGTAACTTTGAAACATTAAATTAACTAAAACAAAGACGTGAGGAGGCCGAAAATACATGTGTAACTTTGACTTCAAGCAAGGCACACTTGTATCACATGATAGCGTGATAAGGTATGCAATTAATGTATTTTACATTTAACCCTTAATTAATTATTTAAAAGGGTAAGATGCTTAATCAACCAATATATATATGCAAGATAACTCATATCATTGAAATATTAAAGACACAACAGGAAGAACAACACCTTATTTTCTTTTTGTATGGTTTAAAACAACACAATGTGTGCGAGTTTTCCCAAGTTTCCCCCCCTACACATTTATTTGTTCACCTAGCTTTCTCCTCCCTGTGTTCACCATTCCCATTCCCTCCCCGTCCTGGCCCATCATGTTTCACCCATCTATAACCCCTCTCTAATATTCACCAACCGAAGTCCTGTACTTTCCTTACACTGCTACATGCCAGCAATCTTTCCTCTTCCCAATCATTCTTGAGGAAAGGACTTGACTCAAACTGCTGACAAACATCTTTTGCCTCCTTGGCTGCTGACTGACCCGTTCAGTTCTGCCATTACTGTGGGTTACTTTGTTCCAGTTCAAGGCACCTGCATTGCCTTGACCCTCAAGACATTTAGATTCCTGTTTGTTTATGAAAGCAGTGAAAAATTACTCGGCAAACTTCCTCCCTTTCCATTTGCCAGCATATTTAATGGTCCTCTGAATATCCTCTTTCCTTCTAAGCTTCAGAACTATAATCCCACACTTTTCCTTTGGTTAAAATAAGAATTACTGCAGTAATCCTCAACCTCAGAACCATTCCAATTTCAGAATGTTTTTCTTTCTCTTACAACATCATAACGCACCCTCAACTAATTTAGTCATCTTTCCTCCTCTTTGTAATATCATTCCTTGACCTTTCATCTCATAACCTAAATATACCAAAAACAGCAATCTTAATTTGCATTTTCTTTCAACCTGGTATTGGGTTTTCTGATTATATTCTGGATTAAATAGGATTATGATTGAGGGTTCCAAAGAGTCATAGAGAATATTTTATTTATAGCAATGGAAATAGAATATAATTGAATTTATTGTCTTGCATCATAATATAAAATTAGATAGCCAAGTCATATTTAATTTTTAAACTTAATTTTTAAATTCCATTTAATTGTTCATAATGATGCATTTAGTATGAGTGATTTGATATGTATGAACAACTTAATATCCAATATAATGATTAGATTGACATCTTGCCCTCTCAAATAATCTTATGATCATCAAAGCAACTGAAAGCTAGATTATTATTCAAAGTCACGTTCTGTGTGATTCAGTTATGGTTTTTTTTAAATTGACCCACTATGGCTTAACAATGTTATTTGCAGTTTCCTATCCTTTCTCATCACGTCAAAATATCTCAGAGTGCATCATCCAGTAACTGGACAACGGGCAGCTGGCCCACTTTTCTACAAATATTCATGAGATGCAGATCAGTTAGTTCTTCCATGAGCACACTGGTTTAGAGAGCATCATTTTACTACAAGTAACATGTGATCTTTAACATATTCCATTCCATTAACACAGTCCATTGCAGCAGATCAGTCTACACTTCCAACATCTCATCGATAAGGTAACGATCATACCCATAATGTACATTCAATAACTCAGATAATTCCTGCTCTAATACAAGATCTGCGTTCCAAACCACTGCACTTCTTCGCACAGGACAGCAATCAGACTCAGCTCCCAGTTCCAAGCCAGTGTAGTAATCAAACAGTACTTACGTTGTAAAGGATGTCAGTCCACCCTTCCATTGTGATACACTGGAAGACAGTGAGAACAGCGAATAGGATATTATCAAAATTTGTAATCCCATAATTGGGTCCGTTCCAGTATCCTTTACAAACAGTTCCATTCAGACACAGTCGGGAAGGAGGTTCTGTTCCGCATGGAAATTCCTCCACCGGCTGATCTGCAGAGAAACATATGCAATACGTCTCAATTCACAGTTAAATATTTCACACTGCTAAACAATTAAAGTTGTAATTGCCTCAAAGGCACATTAGCAAACTTGACTTGATTTTGTTGACGGCTTATTTCCGGCAAAGGTAGTTTCCAGTTGACCTGCTGGACCCTGATCCAACATTGCTCCTAATCAATCACCTAGGAGGCATGCAACAGTGGTGCTCTGCCAGCTGGCAATTCTCCCCAGTTTACAGGGGGAAGGAACCCACTTTCCTGCAGTAACACAATTAGCTGTCAAACTTGACAACTCAGCCAGAGGGATGAGGCACATATCCAGGATCATGTGGCATAGCGCACTGGAGACCAACGCAGTATTGTAGGCTTTCATAAAAGGAGCTGATGACTTTAAGGTGAAATGCTATAACAGAATTTATTATCCGTGAAAAGAAATTCAATAACGTCCCAAGGCAAGCAGAACCTGTAACCTCTGTTGCATCAGGAGAGATGAAACTGATGACAATATCTTCGTGTCTAAGTTTTCAATGCTCATCTTTATAATCAGGTTTCTTCTGGCTATGAAGGGTCACAAATGCATTTGGCAAGGCATTTCTACATTCATAGACATGATGAATTCATATGTAGTGATAACTTAAGTACATTGAACCTGATACATTTCATCAAAATACAAATATCTTATGAACCCAAAAGGTTCTGCAGATGTCAAAAATCTTAACCAAACCACAGAGAATGCTGGAGGAACTCAGCAAGTGAGGCAATTAATAGTCGACATTTCAGGTCAAGACCCTTCATCAGGACTGGGAAGGAAGCAGACAGAAGATTATTTCCTTATACAGTCTTATGGAGTCATAGAAAAGTACATCACAAAAACAGGCCCTTCCGCCCGTGTCTTCGGCCAAACCATTTAAACACCCCACCATCCATGTACCTAGCCAAACTTTTCTTAAACATTGAAATCGAGCTTGCATCCACCACTTGTGCTGGTAGCTCATTCCACACTCTCATGACCCTCTGAATAAAGAAGTTTCCCTTCATGTTCCTCTTAAACTCTTCACCTTTCACCCTTAACCATGACTTCTGGTTGAGGTCCCACACAACCTCAGCGGAAAAAGCCTGCTTGCATTTACAGCATATACTCCTCATAATTTTGTATGGCTTCCACAAGGGGGCATAGTTTTAAGGTGCTTGGAAGTAGGTACAGAGGAGACGTCAGGGGTAAGTTTTTTTTAAAAAACGCAGAGAGTGGTGAGTGCGTGGAATGGGCTGCTAGTGGCAGTGGTGGAGGTGGAAACGATAGGGTCTTTTAAGAGACTCCTGGATAGATACATGGAACTTTGAAAAGTAGAGGGCTATGGGTAAGCCTAGGTAGTTCTAAGACAGGACATGTTCGGCACAGTTTTGTGGGCCAAAGGGCCTGTATTGTGCTGTAGGTTTTCTATGTTTCTCTATCAAATCTCCTCCCAATCTTCTACATTCCAAGAAATAAAGTCCTAACCTATTCAATCTTTCTTTATAACTCAGGTCCTCCAGACCCGACAACATGCTTGTGAACTTTCTCTGTACTGTCAACCTTATTTACATCTTTCCTGCAGTAGGTGGCCTAAACTGTACACAATACTCCAAATTAAGCCCCACCAATGTCTTATACAACTTCAACATAACATCCCATCTCAACTATGAAAGTCAAAGTGCCAATAACTTTCTTTACAACCTTATTTGCCAATAAATTATGGACCTGTATTCCCAGATCCCTTTGCTCTACCACACTCCTCAGTGCCCTACCGTCCACCTGCCCTGATTGGTCCTACTGAAGTGCAACACCTTGCACATCTGCATTATCCAGTAACTCCAAGCCATGTTGACTACCCTTAGTCGGTCCATATATCCAGTCCCTCAGAATACCTTCCAATAACTTCCTGACTACTGATGTCAGGCTCACCAGCCTATAATTTCCTGGTTTATTTTTAAGTCCTTCTTGAACACCAGAACAACATTGGCTATCCTCTAACTCTCTGTTACCTCACCTGTTGCTAAGGATGATTTAAATATCTCTGCTGGAGCTCCTGAAATTATTGCACTTGACTCCCACTTCCACCTCGTCAGGCCTAGGGATTTGTCCACCCCAATCTGGCTCAGAACAAGAAACCCCTCCTCCTCTGTGGTCTGTACAGGGTCCATGAAATTGATGCTGCTTTCCCTCACTCTTATAGACTCTGCGTCCATCCCGAGTAAATACAGGTGCAAAAAAAAATACAAACAAGAGAAAATCTGCAGATGCCAGAAATCCGAGCAACACACACAAAATACTGGAGGAACTCAGCAGGCCAGGCAGCATCTATGGAAAAAAATATACAGTTGATAGATGCTGCCTGGCCTGCCGAGTTCCTCCAGCATTTTGTCCGTGTTGCAAAAAAAAATATTTCAGATCTCCCCCATCTCTTTTGGCTCCATGCATGGATTACCATCCTGATCTTCCAGAGGGCCAATTTTGTCCCTTGCAATCCTTTTGCTCTTAACCTGCCTGTAGAATCGCTTAGGATTCTCCTTCGCCTTGTCTGCTAGAGCAACCTCGTGCCATCTTTTAGCCCTCCTGGCTTCCTTCTCAAGAGATGTCATGGGCTGTTTTGGGTTTTTGTTTGTTTTGTGGCTGCCCGAAAGGAGACAAATCTCAATAATGCATGCATAATTCGATGATAGGTGTACTTGGAACTTTGAACTATCTTCTGGCAGTCCACCCTGATCAAAATTGCACAAAACAGCAACCGAAAGAAAAGAGGAGTGACCAGAAGCTGATACTCCTCTACATCAGCATCAACAACACAAATGACGGTCACTTCTGCCTTATCAGTAAAACGTGCACCAATCCTGGGCAACCTGTTTCAATGCACAGTCAACATAGGGGCAGGTTGTTAAGGAGACACGACAGTGTTTTGACTTTAGCATTGATGCTTTCACTGCTACCTATAGTATAACTAACTCGGGATCTGAGTATGCTGAATGGAACGTGCTGTAATTACCTCACACCTATCAGACAGTGCCTCGTCTGAAGCAGCTCAGTCAACTTGCACTGGCAGCTGTTGAAGGAGGACAACGACTCCCCTCCTCTCCCTTTCCCCTGTGATCCATCCTCCTGCAGCCCTACCACTGCATCCGCTTTGGAGAACACTTTAAGGTGCTGACTCCCCCACCACTGGTCAGCACAGCAATGTCCTACCGCCATAATTCAGCAGACAGGAAATCCACTGTAAACGCTGAGGACCATCTGAATAGTTTTACAGAAGTAACTTTCACTAATTTAACAAGCCTCTGTTGTTCACCCAATTGGGCAGTAGGACTTCAGTGTGACGCGGACACTGTTTCTACCACCCCTTGAGAAGGAGAGCAGACACCTTCAAAAGGTGGTGACTCAGGAAGGCTGCTTCTATCATTAAGGACCCTCCCGATCCAAGGCATTCCCTCTCCTCCTTACTACCCTCAGGAAGGAGGTACAGGAGCCTGAAGACCCAGAATCAATATTTTAACAACAACTTCTACCCTTCCGATATCAGATTTCTGAATGGTCCATGAACATAACCCTGCTGTTCCTCCTTTGCACCATTGATTTATCTATTTGTTGTAACCTATAATTTCTATGTCTTACACTGAATTGTTGCCACAAAAAAGATCATGACAGAGTATCTGTCTCAGAGACCAAGGCTCATCTTTCAACTGGATGAACCCTCACAAGGATTCAGGCTCCAGCGATGTACCTGACAGGGTACTGAAGACCTATGCTGACCAATTAGCTGCAGTGGTCATGGACGTCTTCAATCTCTCACTGTTGCAGTCGGAAGTTCCCAGCTGCTTCAGAAGGGCATCAATCATACTGGTGCCAAGAAGGGCAGGGTGGGATGCCTCAGTGACTGTTACCCAGTTGCAGTCACATCTACTGTGATGAAGTGCTTTGAGGAGTTTCTCATGGCCAGAATCAGCTCCTGTTTCACCAAGGACCTCAGCCCAATGCAATTTGCCTAATGCCACAACAAGTCTTCTGCGGTTGCGATCGCACTGGTTTTCCAGTTGGCCTTGGACCACCTGGACAACAGCAAAACCTATGTCAGGCTACTGTTTATCAATTACAGCTCAGCATTCAGCACCATCGTCCCCTCAGTACTAATCAACATACTTCAAAATGTGGGGCTCTGTACCACCCTCTGCAACCGGATCCTTGACTTCTGCATTGGGAAACCACAGTCAGTACGGATCATAAAAAACATCTTTTCCTCACTGACAATCAACACAGGCACCCCTCAAGGGTACGTACTTAGCCCACTGCTCTACTCTCTCTATACTCAGTACTGTGTCTAGGCAGAACTCAAACACCATGTGTAAATTTGCCGATGACATAACAGTTGTTGGCAGAATCTCAGATGATGTCAAGGGGGCGTACAGGAGGGAGGTAGATGAGCTGGTTGAGTGTTGTTGCAACAATAGCCTTGCACTCAACATCAGTGGAGTGAAGAAATCGATTGTGAACTTCACGAACACAAACTGGGGAGAACACCCAGCTGTTCTCATTGAGAGGTTAGCAGTGGAAAGGATGAGCGGCTTTAAGCTCCTAGGTGCCAACATCTCTAAATATCTTATCCTGGGACCAACAGATTGACGTAATTACAAAGAACGCAAGCCAGCCACTATATTTCATTTGGAGTTTGTGGAGATTTGGTAATGTCACAAAAGACTCCATCAAATTACTACAGATGTACAGTACTCTGGAACATGCTTATCCACAGTACTGCACATTTGTACAAATTTGCTCCTTCCAAACTGCAACACCTCACACTTGTCTGCATTAAACTCCATCTGCCATTTTGCAGCCCATTTTTCCAGCTGGTCCAGATCTCGCTGCAAACTTTGATAGTCTTCCTCGCTGTCTACAGTTCAGTGTCATCTGTGAATATGATGATCCAGTTAAAAACGTTATCATCCAGATCACTGATAAACTGTAGATGACAAACAACAATGTACACAGCACAGATCCCTGCGGCACTCCACCAGTCACAGGCACCAGGTCAGAGAGGCAACCATCCACTACCACTCTCTGGCTTCTCCCGCAAAGCCAATGTCAAATCCAATTTACTACCTCACCTTGAATGCCAAGCAACTAAATAATCTTGACCAGCCTCCCAAGTGGGACCTTCTTAAATGCCTTGTGAAAGTCAATGTAGACAACATTCACTGCCTTCCCTTCATCAACTTTCCTGGTAATTTCCTCAAAAATCTCTACAAGGTTGGTTAGATATGACCTACCACACACAAAGCCATGCTGACTGTCCCTAATCAATCCCTGTCTATCCAAATACTTATATATCTGATCCCTCAGAATACCTTCCAATAACTTTCCCACTACTGATGTCAAACTCACCAGCCGATCAATTCCTGGTTTAGTTTTCGAGCCTTTCAGGAACTGTGGAACTACATCCACTATCCTCCAATAATCTGGTGCTTCACCTGTCATGAAGGGCGACCTAGTGATGGGACTAGATGAAGATCTTCTTGCTCCTCAACTCTGACTGGCCATTGTTCAAATGCCTTTGATTTTTTTCTGCACTCTTTCCAATCTTAATCGCATCCTTCCTACAGCAGGGTGACCAAAACTGAACACAATGCTCTAAGTACAGTCTCATCAACAACCTTGTCAACTACGCAATGATAATCCAACTTCTAAACTCAGTGCCATGACTAATTAAGGCCTGTATGACGCAAACTTTCTTCACTAACTCTGCCTACTTGTGACTCCACTTACAGGGAGCCATGGACTTGTACTCCAAACCCCCTCTGTTCTACATTTCCCAGGACCTTACTGTTTACTGTCAAAATCATACCTTTCCAAAATGCAACAGCTTGCATTTATGCAAATTAAACTCCATTTGCTATTCCTCAGCTGATCAAGATTTTGTTCCCCAAATGGGTATTAACGGCCAAGGTCACAGATTTTTTATAGATTCTATTTTCATTTTAATTAATTTGAACTTCTATCTTGACTATTAGTCTCAATTTTTATTCCAATAACATAAACACAATGCTCCTAAACTTGATCTTGGACCCGGTTTCCAATGATTTTGACCTGAATTGTTTTGATTGCGCAAAGTCACAGGAATTCCTTCAGCACTAACAAAAGTTATCTCAGACCACTTTTATCGACCGGCAGTTGTATTTTGAAGCTTATGAGACATTGATGAGGTGAACATTTTGGAAATATTGTATACAATTCTGGTCCCCTAACTCTGGGAAAGATATCAGTAAGATTAAAAGAGTACAGAGAAAATTTGCAAGGATGTTGCCAGGACTTGAGGAACTGAGTTAAAGGAAAAGGTTAACTTTATTCCCTTGAGCATAGGAGAATGAAGGGAGATTTGACAGAGGTATACAAAATTATGAGGGGTAGATAGAGTTAATGCAAGCAGGCTTTTTCCACTTCAGTTGGGTGAAACTAGAACTAGAGGTCATAGGGGATGAAAGATGAAATATTTAACCCTTACATACTGTTTGGGCCAAATTTGACCAGTTTTGACATTTGACAGCAGTAAAAACACCCAAAATGCCATTTTTTAGTGGAAACTTGATGACTTTTCCTAAAGTGACCCAAAATGTGCAAAAATGAAAATATTTAAAAATTTTATACTTTTGTACAGGTGCTACAAATTTTTGTACATTGAGGCTGTTCCAGGACAAATTTAACCCTTACCTATTGAAATAGATTTTAGATCCCTGAAACATTAATTAAGGATTAATCACCCATTTCTTAATGTCAGGTGGGCTATTTCTACATTCTAAATAGATCTGTGGTTCAAAATTTTGTATAGACACTTGTTATGAGGGGATTCTTGGGCCAGGTCAAAACTGACCCAGACCGTACTGTATAGAATATGAACAGTATGTAAGGGTTAAGGGGAAACCTGAGGGGGAGCTTCTTCACTCAGAGGATGGTGCAAGTTTGAACAAGCTGCCAGTGGAAGTAGTAGATGTGGGTTAAATTTCAACATTAAAGAGAAAATTGGATAAGTACGAGAGGGCACGAGAGGTCTGGAAGGTTATGGTCCAGGTGTGGACTGATGGGACTAGGCAGAACAAGAGTTTGGCGTGGAAAGGATGGTTCATGCCGTACCAAAGACCGAAGAGTCTGTTCCTGTGCTGGACTGCTCTATGAATCTATGACAATTCAGTCTGGTCAGTGCGTCTGAATGTTAGTATATATTTAGGTGGCACTGTAGTGTACCAGTTAGTGTAATGCTATTACAGTGCCAGTGACCCGGGTTCACTTCCACCGCCGTCAGTAAAGAGTTTGCATGTTCTCTCCGTGACCGTGTGGCTTTCCCCCAGGGGGGCTCTGGTTTCGTCCCACATTCCAAAGAAGTATGGGTTAGTGGATTATTTGCTCACATGGGGGTAATTCAGTGGCACAGATTCATTGGGCTAGAAGGACCCATTACAATGCTGTATGATTAAAGATAAAGACATGAAGTAACCCAAAATCATGCATTTTCAGCAACTTAATCTCTTACAATTGGAATTGTAAGAGGCTTGGCTACAGAAACACACTGGATCCTGGATAACTACTTTGTCCAAAATACTTAATTTGGGAAAACAGTTAGCATGTAATAGGGAACAGATGTATCACTAAAGATAAACATAAAGTGTAGTAAATATCCATTAGCAAATGGCCAAATGTTTCCTTAATACTGCATTTCTTAATCCCTGCTGTACAATTACATTTTATCCTCTTTCTACAAACAACTCTACTTAAATCTCACAAGGTTTAATATTCTGCCCAATTGAATCTTGGACCTGGGTTCAGTGCACGCAGAGGCAACTGCACATCCGTCGAAAGATAAAACTCCCTTGTCTGTCTTTATGGCAATAGATTGACATTAACTGGTCCTAATGACTATCCCACCTAACTACCCTATTAAGGATCCCTTAGTCTCATCTGGAGGAAGATTTCCTCAGGGTACAATATCTTATCATGTTTATAACACCACCACATCCAGCTCACGGTGGAAATCTATCCAATCAGCATTTTTCCTTGAGCTTCAGCTCCGCTGAAAACAAGAGGCCGCAGAAATTCATCAGCAGGACCTATGGGCAAGGCTGAAGGAGCATGACAAAATACATAAATGTTCAACAAGAGGATTCCAATATTCACTGGCCTTGAGATTAATCCTCACCTTGCCCAGTGAGAGGAGGGCTAGGGAAATCTCAATACGTAGATAGATAGATAGATACTTTATTCATCCCCATGGGGAAATTCAACTTTTTTTTCCCAATGTCCCATACACTTGTTGTAGCAAAACTAATTACATACAATACTTAACTCAGTAAAAAAATATGATATGCATCTAAATCACTATCTCAAAAAGCATTAATAATAGCTTTTAAAAAGTTCTTAAGTCCTGGCGGTTGAATTGTAAAGCCTAATGGCATTGGGGAGTATTGATCTCTTCATCCTGTCTGAGGAGCATTGCATCGATAGTAACTTGTCGCTGAAACTGCTTCTCTGTCTCTGGATGGTGCTATGTAGAGGATGTTCAGAGTTTTCCATAATTGACCATAGCCTACTCAGCGCCCTTCGCTCAGCTGCCTCATTCTTACCCAGGTAAAACTTAAGAGGCCCATCAGAACATTTATAACAGCCCTGTCAAAGGCAAATGGAGGTTTGGCGAACACTTAAACCAGTGTTCCGATGACATAACTTGGGGGACTCGATAGAGGTATTTAAAATTATGAGGGGGACAGATAGAGTTGACGTGGATAGGCTTTACTCCATTGAGAGTAGGGGAGATTCAAACAAGAGGACATGAGTTGAGAGTTAAGGGGCAAAAGTTTAAGGGTAACATGAGGGGGAACTTCTTTACTCAGAGAGTGGTAACTGTGTGGAACGAGCTTCCAGTATAAGTGATAGAGACAGGTTCAATTTTGTCATTTAAAAAAATTGGATAGGTATCTGGACAGGAAAGGAATGGAGAGTTATGGGCTGAGTGCAGGTTGGTGGGACTTGGTGAGAGTAAGCGTTCAGCACGGACTAGAAGGGCCGAGATGGCCTGTTTCCGTGCTGTAATTGTTATATGGTTATAAACTGTGCTGTAATTAAATCAAAAAGCAAGTTTCATGGGACAAGCAAAGATTCATGTTCACCTATCCTAGCAGTCTAATTCAATCTTATCTGATTTATCTGAAGATATCTCACACTGTATTTCCATCCAGCCATATTTTATGCTCAATCCTTCTGCAAGGCAACCTTTGCATTTTTAGTCTCCATATTTGACCATAGGAGACGGGCCTATTTCACTGTAGTATTTTTACTTCTAATCGAGCCTTCTCGATAACTCAGTCCAATCATCTCACAGCAAACCTGAGATGTTCAAATTTATGGGCCCAAAACATATGCATTAATGAGCAATATTTCTAAGGGCAGAGACCAGTGTTTGACTTGTATGGAAAATTCACCTGCTACTAAATTGGTGAGAGCCTGTCTAAATCTTCAAGGACATCACTTAATATTGAAATGAGGCCCCTTTATTTACTTCAGATCTGAATTCCTGAATTCATTTGTTCTGGTCTGAGTTTATGACTACTCAGCTGTGAATGACAGTTCTGCATGTTAAGCCTGAAGAATCCACAGTGAAGTGTGAAAATATGAAGTTTCATGCATTCTGGAAACCACTGTGTCTCTTGAAGATCTTAAACAACTGTAGGCTGCTTACAATCAGCCCAGGTCCTTTTCCCAGCTACCCAAGACTTAGTACCCAAGCTCTGGATGCTGAACTTAAACCTATTTTTCACTGAAAAATGATACAAAACAATAATAAAGTTAATAATGTCTAACATGACCTGAGATATACAATCCAGCTGTAATCCAAGTTGCATAATAGTGTCATCATATTTTACACAGTAATTACAAAGAAGTAGAGCCAAGGAGTCATACAGTCTCTTCAACCCAACTGGACATGCTGACCAAGGTTTCCATCGAAGCTCATCCCAACATTCTATACCTTCCCTGTCCACGCACCCATTCAAGTACCTTTCCAATGTTGTTAACGTACCTTCCTCTGGCAGCTCATTCCATACACTGACCATGTGGGAGAAAAAAAACTACTCATCGGGTTTCCAATAAATCTTTCTCCTCTCACCTTGTACCTCTGCCCTCTGACTCTGGATTCTGTAATCCTGGCATTCACGCTATCTATGCTCCTTAAGATTTTACGCAGCTCTGTAAGATCACCCCTTGTTCTCCTAAGCTCCAATAAAACAATCTAATTGCTCAAACGCTTCGCATAACTTGGTCCCCTGATTCCTGGAAACATCCTGGTAAAACCCCTTTGTATTATTCCCAGCTCAATGGCATCTTTCCTATAATAGGGTGACCAAAACTAAACACAATATCCAAATGCAGCCTCACAGCTGAAAGTAGTGCAGACAGAATGAGGCAAATATACAGAAGCCTGACTAGAAATCGAGGGAGAAAAAGAGAAATAGAGTGAAAATTAATCCGAGATTTGATCAAATTACGTTTTGATCAGTTTAACTTTTGAATGATCCTAATGTGTCATGTATGTGATTCCTTTTCAGCTGACGTTTGGTATTTACTCTCCCTATGCCAACATCACAAAAATCAATTCCACACTCAGACAATCAGAACACCCTTAAATCTTCAACTCATGGGCTGTTTTCCTTTGGTCACGGGATATTGGTTCACTGGCCCTCCAGCTTTCAACCCTCGAGTTACAAGTGCTGCCCTTTTCATATCAGTGTATGCCTGGAGTCTCCAGACAAGGGGAATGATTTCTGAATCACTCCCAGTGCCACATTCAAGTGAGTGTAAGATTAGGAAAAGATGACAAATGAATATGTGGCCAACTGGCTGGTGCAGGGGGCAGGGATTCAGATTTTTGACATGTCTAAAGATAAACTTGCTCGATTTTATTCTTATGTTAATTCAACCTTGACAAATGTCATTCTGATGTTGCTTCCATATAACCATATAACAATCACAGCACGGAAACAGACCATTCCGGCCCTCCTAGTCTGTGCCGAACTCTTAATCTCACCTAGTCCCACCTACCCGCACTCAGCCCAGAACCCTCCACTCCTTTCCTGTCCATATACCTATCCAATTTTACCTTAAATGACACAACTGAAGTGGCCTCTACTACTTCTACAGGAAGCTCATTCCACGCAGCTATCACTCTCTGAGTAAAGAAATACCCCCTCGTGTTTCCCTTAAACTTTTGCCCCCTAACTCTCAAATCATGTCCTCAAATTGACTCATATTGACTCATATCATTGACTCATATGTTCTGATCTTGTCCTTGTTTACAAAATTATTGGAAAGATATTTTTAATATTATTTCAAGAGTTTTAAATATCAATTTCCAACCGCATCCTTTTACTGCAATTTTTGGTTTACCAATGATAGATAATAATCGTCTATCCGCTTCATCTCAACGATTGATTGCATTTGTTACACTAATGGCTAGAAGATCTATTTTGCTGAATTGGAAAGAAATTAACCCTCCAACTGTATTTCAGTGGTTTTCTCAAACTATTTCTTGTTTGAGTTTAGAAAAAATTAGAAGTGTGGTTTTTGATCCTTCAGTTAAATTTGAGGAAACTTGGAGACCATTTATTCAACATTTTCATATGAGTTAAATGGTCTGATCCTAAACCTTACTGTTATTATCCTTAATTATTTGGATGGAGGTTCGGAGTTATCGGCACTACTGTATGTATTTAACATTATGCAACTGCCCATGTTGGTTAGTTTTTTTAAAGTTTATTTTTAGCTTTTTTGGGGTTTTTTTTTCTTTCTCTTTTTCAATTCTTTTACATTAAAACTATGAGTTTGGGAGGCCTTATATATTGATTATTATATATCTGATTGTATATTCAAACTATTAATTATGTACTCTCAAATGTTTTGTATTCATATTTCACTTATGTTTTTCTTAAAATTAATAAAAAGATTTAAAAAGAAAGAAAGAAAGATTTTTGAACCTTTGGGATCTCCTCTGGGGCAGAGATTACCTGCCTAAGCGAGGTAGATTGCACCTGAACTAGAGGGAAACCAAAATTCTGGTGGGCAGATTTGCTAGTGCTACTATGGAGGGATTGACCAGATAAGAAGAGGATTGAGAACCAGAATAGCAGTGAAGGAGATGGGAAGCTGGTGGCTGAAACAGAATTCAATGCTTTTAATCACAAACAGGAGAAAATCAGCAGATGCTGGCAATCCAAGCAACGCACACAAAATGCTGGAGGAATTCAATAGACTAGGCAGCATCCATGGAAAAGAGTACAGTTGACGTTTTGGACTGAGACCCTTTTTAATAGAAGTGTCCGGCTGCAGGGTCTTGGCCTGAAACGTCGACTGTACTCTTTTCCATTGATGCTGCCTGGCCTGCTGAGTTCCTCCAGCATTTTGTGTGTGTTGCTTCAATGTTTTTAAGTTCAGTAGACAAGACAAGTAGCAGCATGATAGGGTGCAAGGAAAATCCATTGGATTAAATTGCATTCATTTCAATGCGAGAAGGCAGATGAACTCAGAACTTAAATAGGTACACAGGTCAGTGATATTATAGCCATTATAGAAAAACGGCTAAGGGAGGGACAGGAATGGCAGCTAAATGTTCCTGGATACAAGTGGAGGAAAAAGAGGACAGGAGTTGCATTTCTGTTGAAGGAGAAGGTCACAGTGCTAGTCTGAGGCAAAATTAATCAGGGATCATCCAATGAGGCTTTATGGGTGCAGCTAAGAAGTAAAAAGGGAACGATCCCCTTGTTAGTGTTGTACTATATGCTCCCAAATAGTCAACAGGAATTAGCACAAAAATATGAATGGGGATTGCAGGAGGTTACGAGAAAAATAGAGCTGTTATTGTAGGGGATTTTAACTTCCTTAGTTTAGACTGGGTCTGCCATACAGTTAACGACTGAGATAGGATGGAATATTTAAAATGCATTTGGGAAAGTTTTATCAGGCAATACATAGAAGGGCCAATTAAGGACAGGGCAAACAAAGTTGGACTTACTTTTCGGAAATAGATGACAGAAGTGTCATTGGGGGAGCACTTTGGGACCAATGACCATCATTTATTAGTTTTAAATTGACTAAGGGAAGGGAAAGATCCGGTTCACAAGTTAAAGTTTTGAATAGGGGCAAGGCAAACTTTGATAGTATTAGACAGGAACTTCGGTTTACAGCAGAGGTGCTGATTGTCATAGGGCTCTGTGAGTGTTGTAGAACAGAGGAACTGCAGAGTACAAGTATATAGTTTCTTGAAAGTGGTGTCATATTAGAAATGATGGTGAAGAAGAATTTTTGGCAGGCAGGCCCGAGTCTTCATTATTCAGAGCACTAAGTACTAAAGTTAGGATGTCATGCTGCAATTGTACATGATGTTGGTGATCCTATATTTGGAATACTGTGTTCAGTTTTGGTCATCCTTCTAAAGGAAAGGTGCCATTACGATGGAAAGAGTACAGAGGAAATTTACGAGGATGTCGCGGGGGGGGGGGGGGAGAGAGAGAGAGAGAGACTGACTGACTGTTCAGGCAGGGTCTGTGTAAAAGAACGAGGGTGAACTTATAGCAGTGTGCTGTATCTAATCATGAGGGACAGAGATAGGGTTAATACACGCAGTCTTTTTCCCAGGTTTGGGGAATCTAGAAGTAAAGGACATAGGTTTATCATGAGGGGGCAGATGTAATAGGAACTTGAGGGGCAACTTTTTCTTCATAGAGGGTGATCACTTAATGGAATGAGCTGTCAGAGGAAGTAGCTGAGGCAGGAATACTAACAACATTTAAAAGGGATTTTGACATGGAAAGGTTTAGTGAAATATGGACCAAATGTTGGAAAATGTGACCAGATTAGATGAGAATCTTGATCAGAGCAGATCCATTGGACTGAGGAGCCTGTTTCTGTGCTGCATGAGTCTTGACAGCAGAGCTATCTTCCTGAGGAAGGTTAGTGACCGGAACACATGTCCTTAACACTCAGCAGTTTCACCAGCAGCTGTACTGGCCCAAACCTCTATTAAAAAATCAAATTTATTGAATTCAAACTACCAAATGGTTGTGGTAATATTTATACTGGTGGCTTCAGGGTGTGAGTCTGTGAATTAATAATCCAGTAACTTAAACAGCATGTTAACATTCCCAGGAAACATTCTGTAGGCTCATCTTAAACAATGGCAACATCAGGATACGGGCATTGTGTAGGCAGAAGGGATTAATTTAGTTAGGCATTTAATTACTATTTTAATTAGTTTGGCACAACATTGTGGGCCAAAAGGCCTGGCTCTGTGTTCTATCGTTCTATGATCTTTCAGAGCTGCTGGAAGAGAAAGGCACAACTTGGTTCTCCACAATCCCAACATAAATGGGATTGCTGATCAACACAGTTATCGACCTCTGTTGATTAGTTCAAATACAGAGATAAAAAGCATCACGTAGGTAAAGCTGCATGAATATTCAAAGTGACCAATTCATAACTGACCATAGTCCCACCTTTCCTTGATGTTAAATGGGTAATATCTGTGGGCTACGGTCAACTGAGCCCCATTATTTCAGTGCAGAACCATTCCAAATGTCAAACTGCAGAAGATTCCAAAAGCTGCCTGAATCTATAGACAAAACCATAATAAGAAATGTATTTTGTACAATATATATCATTTGACAATTAAAGTATCCTCATTTCTTGGTTTAAGTTACATCTAAACATCTTGGGGAGAGCCACTCGGACATGATGTCAGTAGTGTTGGTGAATCAAATTTGGATGTTATTGAGCATGGAGCTACCTCTTAGATAACCCCTTGGCACAGAAGTAGATAAAATAGCTGAAGCACAAATACCCACCCCTAGTTATCTGTGCCCTGCATTCCAGATGATATTCTCCAAGATCTAATCATCACCTCAATCAATCAACATTAATTGCTTTTTCTCCAATGAGGTTTATAAACCTGGTGACTGAACTATTGTTTCCACACACACTAAGTGCTGGAGGAACTTAGAAGGTCATGCAGCATCTTTGGAAACGAATAAAGGGCCAACATCAGTACAGGCTGGTATTGGCCATAAGGACCTGCTGGCATTTATACTCTGACACAAAATTCAGTCAGTCACCCTCCCATTCCACCCTGCCTGGGGTGGGGGGGGGGGGGCAGGAAAGGAGATGGACAATTTTGAATTCTGTAGGGAGCTGACAATGTGATGATAGACATCTACAATTATGAGAGACATAGATCAGGTCAGCAGTTACAGTCTTTTCTCCAGAATAGGGGAGTCCAAATCTTGGGGGAGTCATAGGTTTAGGCTGAGAACGGAAAGATTTAAAAGGGATGTGAAAAGCAACTTTTCACACAGAAGGTAGCGAGTGTATGGAACGAGCTGCCAGAGGAAGTGCTTGTGGCAGCTACAATGGTTTTATTTAGATAGGTAACTGGTGGGACAGGCCTTAACAGAGATTTGGGCAGAACACAGGAAACTGGAACCAGCTGTGTGGGTATTGTGATCAGCATTGACTTGTTGGGCCGAAAAGCCTGTATCCATGCCCTAATAAGACCATAAGATAGAGGAGCAGAAGTAGGCTATTCAGCCCATCGAGTCTGTTCTGCCATTCAGTGATGGGCTGATCCAATTCTTCCAGTCATCCCCACTGCACTGCTTTCACACCATATCCTTAGATGCCTTAACCCTAATGGTCTAAGATTCAAAGATAACTCTGAACAATCACACTGTGCCAACATGAAACGAACATTATTGAACATTATCTGCACTACACTAGCTCATGCACCAATGCTGAGCTTGTCAGTTTCATCAACCTTACCTCCAATTTCCACTCTGTCCTTAAAGCCACTTAGTCCATTTCTGACACTTCTGTCCCCTTTCTTATTCTCACTGTCTTCATCTATGAAGACAAAATGTCTAACACCATCTTTTCTAAACCTACCAATTCCCACGGCTATCTCGACTATACCTCTTGCCACCTGTTTCCCTGTAGAACTGGTATTCACTTTTCTCAGTTTCTCTATCTCCATTGCATCTTTTCCCAGGATGAGACTTCCCTTTACTGGACATCAGAGATGTCCTTCTTCAAAGGACAGGATATCCCTTCCTCCATCATTGCTGCTGCCCTCATCATATCTCCTCCATTTCCTGGACATCTGCACTCACCCCATCTTCCCAACCCCTTAACAGGAATGGAGTTCCTCTTGTCCACACCTACCACCCATGAGCATCCACATCCAACACATCATACACCACAAGCTCCACCATCTTCAACGGGACCCTACCACCAAACATATCTTTACCTCCCACTTCCCCACTCCCTGCTTTTTGCTACTTCCATGATTCCCTTGTCCATTCATCCCTTCCCACTGGTCTCCCTCCCGGCACTTATCCCTGCAAGTGGCAGAGGTGCTACACCTGCCCATTCACCTCCTTCCTTACCCCCATTCATCGCCCCAAACAATCCTTCCAGGTGAGGTAACACTTCACCGGTGAATCCGATGGGGTCGTCTACTGTATCTCATGCTCCAGATGCAACTTTCTCTGCACTGGTGAGACCCAATGTAGATCAGGAAACCGCTTTGTTGAGCATCTTCGCTCCATCCACAAAAAGCAAGATCCATATTCTGGCGTGTCAACCTGTGGCCTCCTCTTCTGCTATGGTAAAAGGAGCAACACTTCATACTCTGTCTAGGTAGCCTCCAACATGATGGTATGAACATCACCATCTTCAACTTCTGGTGTTTTTACCCCTCCTGCTTACTTCTTATTCATTTCCCAACTCTGGCCTCCCCTTACCTTCTCCTCACCTGCCTATTGCCTGCCCCTGATGCCTCTCTTCTTTCCCTTTCTTCCACGGTCATCTCTTTCCTATCAGATTGCTTCTTCTTCAGCCCTTCACCTTTTCCACCCATCACCTCCCAGCTTCTTACTTCATCCTTCCCCTCGCCCTACTAAACTGGCTTTACCTATCACCTCCTAGCTGGTCCTCCATCTTCCCCCTTCCTTTCCAGTCCTGAAGAAGGTTCTTGGCCCAAAAAATTATCTGTTTATTCACTTCCATAGATGCTGCCTGAACTGAGTTTCTCCATCATTTTGTGTGTGTTCCTCTGCATTTCCAGCATCTGCAGAATCTCCTGAGTTTATTGTTTCCACAGTTTAGTTTGGAATTTGACCACCCCCACGTCAGGAATGTGTCCTGTCCACTGGTTCCTACAATATGGGACAATGTCTGAAAGCTTGCGATGGTTAATGGAACAGTTTCTTCATACACAATAATCTGCAATACTCTAAAGTGGCAGTATTATTTTATTCTGGGAAGTGCAGCTGAACAATGGATTGGCAAAATAATTTCTCAAAGGAATGGTTTCACTTACCCTTGGCTACTGAATGACTCATTTTCTAGTTCAAGCAATTCCAATATTGTAACCTGAAAGTTGTTTCGGAAAGAGGAGTTGCCTTCATCAATCATGGAATTGAGTTTAAGAGCCGAGAGGTAATGTTACAGTTATATAGGACCTTGGTCAGACCCCACTTGGGAGTACTGTGCTCAGTTCTGGTCACCTCACTACAGGAAGGATGTGGAAGCCATAGAAAGGGTGCAGAGGAGATTTACAAGGATGTTGCCTGGATTGTGGAACATGCCTTATGAGAATATGTTGAGTGAACTTGGCCTTTTCTCCTTGGAGCGACAGAGGATGAAAGGTGACCTGATAGAGGTGTATTAGATGATGAGAGGCATTGATTGTGTAGATTGTCAGAGGCTTTTTCCCAGGGCTGAAATAGCTATCATAAGAGGGCCCAGTTTTAAGGTATTTGGAAGTAGGTACAGAAGAGATGTCAGGGGTGCTTTTTTTGTGTTTTTTTTTTGTTTTTTTTAAAAAAAGCAGAGAGTGGTGAGTGCATGGAATGCACTGCCAGTGATAGTGGTGGAGGCGGATACGATAGGGTCTTTTAAGAGACTCCTGGATAGGTACATGGAGCTTAGAAAAATAGAGGGTTATGAGTAACCCTAGGTAATTTCTAAAGTAAGTACATGTTCAGAACAGCATCGTGGGCCGAAGAGCCTGTATTGTGCTGTAGGGTTTCTATGTTTATGTTAAAGCAAGGTTAAGATCTTGACATTTGCCAAGACCTGTTTGAAGATTGTGCAGCAAGTCATTTTAACAGCAGGACATGCACATCTTCCAGCACTTGCAGTGTTGTCAGCAAAAAAGACAATTTCGGCAAAATTGAGTGATCTTAAATAGATATTAGTAATTAAAGAAAACATGACATGTATTGAGACAAGAGGAAATTCTGTCTTGGGAGAATCTTCTGGCATCCCTGATGAAATGAGCAATTAGCAGATTAATTTTATTATAAGTGCTGTGCTGTTTTTTGCAAAAGTAAGCCATGTCAGTTCCAGGATACAATAGCTTGCTTGCAGATCCATGATATAAATTGTTGAACAGATTTCATTGGTCTAGATATACCATCTGTCACAGTACAATCAAGCTCAATTCAACCAGACATCAAAATACACTGGAGAGGTAGTAACGGGAACACCAAAATTGTGGATGGATTTAATAAGTATCATTCATCAGTCTTCACTGCAGAAGACACTAGCAGTATGCCAGAAATTCGAGAGTGTCAGGGGGTTGAGTGAATGTAATTGCTATTACTAAGGAGAAGGTGCTTGGCGAGCTGAAAGGTCTGAAGGTAGGTAATTCATCTGAGCCAGATGGAATACACCCCAGGGCTCTGAAAGAGGTGGCTGAAGAGATTGTGTAGGCATCGCTAATTAGCTTTCAAGAATCGCCAGATTCTAGGATGTTTCTGGAGGACTAGACAATTGCAACTGTCACTCCATTCTTTAAGGAGGGGAGGAGGCAAAAGAAAGGAAATTATAGGCCAAGTTTAGGGAGCGAGGTAGAAAACTGAGAAGCAGGACCTCCAGTGTAGTCATCTCTAGACTGCTGCCCATGCCATGTGCCATTGAGGGCAAGAACAGGATGATTTGGCAGATAAATGTGTGGCTGAGGAACTGGTGCAGGGGGCAGGGATTCACATTTCTGGATCATTGGGATCTCTTCTAGGGAATGTACAACCTGTACAAAAGATATGGGTTATACACCTCAAACCCAGGAACATGTAGCACAGTTACAAAATGACATGTATGACATTGTAGGCATTAATGAATCGCAGCTGAAGGAAGATTATAGCTGGGAGCTTAATGTCCAAGGATACATATTGTATTGTAAGGACAGGCAGGAGGGCAGATGCAATGGGCTGACTCCGGTGGTAAAAAAATGATATCAAATCATTAGAAAGAGGAGACATAGGATCACAGTAGGTGTAAATTCGTTTTGAGCAGAGATAAGAAATGGGAAGGGTAAAACCACCCTGATGGAAGTTATATACACTGTCAAAGACACTAGCATTATGCCAGAAGTTCAAGAGTGTCAAAGGGCAGAAGTGAATGAAGTTGCCATGACTACTGAGAAGGTGTTTGAGAAACTGAAAGTTCTTTTTTTATTATTAGTTTTTTTTTAAATACATTTTCTACATAGCTACAGATTTAAAAAAACCCCGGATCAAAATGAAGAACATTGATACAGTGCAAAAATAAACATACAATAATAATATGATACAAAGAAAGATAATTGAGAAAGCACCCAAATTGAAGACATGTAAAATTAGTATCCTCCCCAAGCCCCGCAACAAAAAAAAACACAATATAGAGAATATAAATCAGGACAATCAAACCCCCAAAACTGTAAATACACTTAGCAACAGAAGATATTAATGCCTACTACAAAAAAGAGCTGAAAGCAAGGGACCAAAAAAAACCTTAGTTAAGAGGAAGGTTATGAAAGTACTCAATAAAAGGTCCCTAGACCTTATGGAACTTTAAATCTGAATTAAGGACTGAATAATGGATTTTTTCAAGGTCTAAGCAGGCCATAATGTCGTTAAGCCATTGAGCATGTGTGGGCGGGGCAACATCTCTCCATCTAAGGAGGATTAAACGTCTAGCCAGGAGAGAGGCAAAAGATAATATTCGACACTTAGTCGAACTCAGACGTAAATCTGTCTCACCCCAGAAACCAAACAAAGCAGTTAAGGGGTTAGGTTCTAGGTGGTGATTCAGAATATACGATAACGTTATGAAGACATCTTTCCAAAATTTCTCCAAGCTAGGTCAAAGCCAGTACATATGAATGAGAGAGGCCTCACCCCTTTTGCATTTATCACAAAGCGGACTGATGTTAGGGTAAAACCGAGATAATTTGGATTTAGACATATGGGCTTTATGAACAATCTTAAACTGTAAAAGGCAATGGCGAGCACAAAGAGAGGTTGAATTAACTGATTTGAGAATCGAGTCCCAAGTCTCATCGGATAAGGAGGTATTTAAATCCTGCTCCCAGGCCATTTTAATTTTATCCACAGGGGCACATCGTAGGGCTGCTAATTTATCACGAATAAATGATATTAAACCTTTACGTAGTGGATTAATAGAAAGAAATGAGTCGATAACATTTTTCTCAGACATTTCAGGGAAGTTAGGGATTAAAGGAGTAATAAAGTGTCTAATTTGGAGATAACTAAAAAAATGAGCATTGGGCAGATTGAACTTAGCAGAGAGCTGTTGAAAAGAGGCGAAGCGATTATCAATAAAAAGATCTTCAAAATGTCTAATGCCCTTCGTATACCAATCATGGAAGGCTGAGTCATACGTAGTAGGTAAAAAAAAAGGTGATTATGTAAGGTAGGGCTAGAAAAGGAAAAACCATGGAACCCATAAAATTTCCTAAACTGAGCCCATATACACAAAGTGTGTCTGACAAGAGGATTAACTATTAATCTGGACAAACTACTAGGGAGTACAGAGCCGAGAAGTGCAGAGATAGATAATTCTTTAGTGGAGCTCAACTCCTTTGCCACCCAGTTAGGGCACTTGGGTTGGCCATGGAAAAAAGACCAAAAGGTAGCACAACGTATATTGGCTGCCCAATAATATAAACAAAAGTTAGGTAAAGCCATGCCACCCTCTTTTTTTAAAGATTTTTGGAGATAAACTTTATTAATTCTAGAGCGCTTATTCTTCCACAGATATGACAAAATAATAGTCTAAGGAATCAAAAAAAGATTTAGGAATAAAAATTGCGATTGATTGAAATAGATATAAAAGTTTAGGGAGAACATACATTTTAACAACATTAATACGACCTACCAAAGACATAGATAGAGGTGACCACTGTAACAGACTCTGTTTAATAGTATATGAAAGATTGGCAAAATTTTCACGAAAGAGATCTTTAAACTTCCTTGTGACTATAATCCCAAGATAAGTAAATTGGTTGTGGACTACTTTAAAAGGGAGATCACGAAATGTTAATTCTTGTGCTTCTTTATTAATTGGGAAAAGTTCGCTCTTATGTAAATTAAGTTTATATCCAGAGAACTGGCTAAACTGGTCAAGAAGTGAAAACATTAGAGGTGAGGATGTAGACGAATTTGAAAGAAAAAGTAATAAGTCATCAGCATAAAGAGAAACTTTATGCTCAGCACCCCCTCTCCAAATCCCGGTCAGTTCAGGACAATTTCGAAAAGCTATCGCCAAAGGTTCTATAGCCAAATCAAAGAGAAAGGGACTTAAAGGACATCCCTGACGGGTGCCACGTTTGAGGTTAAATAACTGGGATTTCTGAGAATTAGTTAAAACAGAGGCAGTAGGACACAAATACAGCAATTTGATCCAAGAGATAAAACTTTGACCGAAGTCAAATTTTTCTAAAACTGCAAAAAGGTACCGTAGTTCCACTCTATACGATCAAATGCTTTCTCTGCATCGAGGGAAATAACACATTCAGGAATCCCAGTTGAAGGTGAATATAAAATGTTAAATAAACGCCGAATGTTAAAAAAAGGAAGACGGTTTTTAATAAAACCTGTTTTGATCATCAGAAATAATAGAGGGGATAACAGTTTCTAATCTATAAGCCAAAACTTTGGCCAAGATTTTAACATCAACATTAAGCAATGAAATCGGCCTATACGAGGAACACTCTGTTGGGTCTTTACCCTTTTTTAATAAAAGAATAGAAGCCTCACTGAAAGAGGGTGGCAATTTGCCGTAGTTAAACGAGTCAGATAATACTGAAAGTAACTGAGGGGAGAGAAGTGAAGAGAATGATTTATAAAATTCTATGGGGAACCCATCAGGTCCAGGAGATTTCCCTGAGGACAATGCAGAAATTGCAGAAGATATTTCTTCTGATGATATAGGCGCATTAAGTTTGGCCTTAAAATCAGATGAAAGCGAAGGAATATTCAGATTATTTAAAAAATGATCGATAGAGATATTGTCATTCAAAGATTCAGAGGAATAAAGTCGAGAATAGAAATTTTAAAATGCGTCATTGATTTCTAAGTGATTATTCTCCTTCCGGATCTTTGTAATATGTTGTTTGGCTTTGGAACGCCTCAGCTGATTGGCTAGAAATTTACCAGATTTGTCACCATGAATATAAAAACGACTCTTACTTTCAAGAAGTTGGCGTTCGATAGGTTGAGTGGACAGAAGATTAAATTTAGTTCGAAGTTCTACACGTTTCTTGTATAGTTCAAGATTCTTAGTTTGAGCATACAGTTGATCCAATTCTTTAATCTGATTAATGAGGTCTAATCGATCTGCACAGGACTTTCTATTAAGATTTGCAATATAGGAGATTATTTAACCCCTCAGATATGCTTTCATGGCATCCCAGACAATCTGGGATGACACTTCAGGTGATGTATTGGTGTTAAAATAAAAGGTTATCTGATCCTTGATAAATTTTAGAAAATCATCATCCGATAGTAAAGTCGAATCAAACCGCCAGTGTTTATTCCTCTGAGGAAGGCCAGGAAAATTTAAGGACAGAGTAATTGGGGCATGGTCAGAAATCAGTATACTCTGATAGTCACAAGAATAGACAAATGGAATGAGTTGATTGTCGAGTAAGAAGTAGTCAATTCTATTAAAGGTATGGTGAACATGTGAAAAAAAGGAATAATCTCTCTCCGTAGGATGAAGGAAATGCCATATATCAGAGATACCATAATTAGAGAGAAACGATTGAATAGCAGAAGCAGAGTTAGTAGGTGGTCTAGTAACAGAGGATGATCGATCCAAACTAGGATCTAACCAACAATTGAAATCACCACCCAGTATAAGAGAGTATGAGTTTAAGTCTGGTAGTGAGGAGAAAAATCGTTCAAAAAAATTAACATCATCAAAATTAGGGGCATACAGGTTTGCTAGTACAACTTTAGTATTATATAGTTTACCAGAAACAATAACAAAGCGGCCATTTGTATCAGATATCTTATTATGGAGTTCAAAAGGAATATTTGAGTTAATAAGGATGGAAACCCCCCTAGCTTTGGCAGCAAAGGATGAATGAAAATGCTGACCCGCCCACTTTGACAAAAGCCGGGAGTTATCAGAACAACGAATATGAGTTTCTTGAAGGAAAGCAATGTCCGCTTTGAGTTGTTTAATATGTGAGAAGACCTTCCTTCTTTTAACAGGGTGATTCAATCCCTTTACATTCCAGCTGAAACTGAAAGTTCTGAAGGTGGATAAGTCATCTGGACTAAATGGTGTACACCCCAGGGTACTGAAAGAGGTGGCTGAAGAGATTGTGGAGGCAGTAATGATCTTTCAAGAATCAATAGATTCTGACAATGTTTCAGAGGTCTGGAAAATTGCAGATTACACTCCACTTTTCAAGGCAGAAGAAAGGAAATCATAGGCTGGTTAGTCTGACCTCAGGGAAGATGTTGGAGTTGATTGTTAAGGATGTGGTTTTGTGGTCCTTGGAGGCACATGATAAAATAGGCCAAAGTCAGCATGGTTTCCTGAAGGGAAAATCTTACCTGACAAATCTATTAGAATTCTTTATAGAAATAACAAATAGGAAGATAACAGCATCTGTTAACCATAAGCTGGAACAATTTGATTCATACTGAGAAAAATGGTTTAACTACATAATGCCTCATAGGCCTGATTTTATTCTCACAAATCAATGAATCTGTTGTAAAAAAAAAATCACTCCCTACTTGTATATAGTTCTTTCCTTTTGCTTGTTTTTTCTTTCCATTCTTTTCTACAAGTGTATACCTCAGATAAATACTTTGTGGAGATTTGTGATATATATGATTATATGATATACATGTACAATGTCTGAAATACATCTTATGGAAATGTATGTTTGATGATGAACTTCAATAAAAAAAATTACAAAAAAAAGAAATAACAAATAGGATAGACAAAGGAGAATCGATTGATGATGTGTACTTGGATTTTTAGGTAGTATTTGATAAGGTGCCACACATGAGGGTGCTTAACAAGTTACGAGCCCCTGGTATTACAAGAAAGATACTAGTGTGGAGAAAGCATTGGCTTATTGGCAGGAGGCAAAGAGTGAGAATAAAGGGAGCCTTTTCTGGTTGGCTGCCAATGACTGATGGTGTTCCATTGGGTCTGTGTTGGGTCTGCTTCTTTACACGTCTTAGATGTCAATGATTTGGATGCCGGAATTGATAGCTTTGTGGCCCAGTCTGCAGATGATATGAAGTTAGGTGGAGGGGCAGGTAGTTTTGAGGAAGCAGAGAGGCTACAGAAGGACTTAGACAGATTAGGAGAATGGGCAAAAGAGTGTCTTATGGAATACGGTGTTGAGAAGCGTATGGTCATGCACTTTGGATGAAGAAATAAAAGCATGGACTATTTTTTTTAAAAAAGGAGAGAAATTTCAAAACTCGGAAGTGCAAAGGGACTTGAGAGTCCTCGTGCAGGATTCCCTAAATGTTAGTTTCCAGATTGAGTCAGTTGCGAGGAAGGCAAGTGCAATGTTAGCATTCATTTTAAGAGACTAGAACATAGAAGCAAGGATGTAATATTGAAACTTTATAAAGCACTGGTGGGGAGGTCTCACTTGGAGTATTGTGAGAAGTTTCAGGTCCATTATCTATAAAGGATGTGCTGACATTGGAGAGGGTTCAAAGAAGCTTCACAAAAATGATTCCAGGATTGAAAGGCTTATCATATGAGGAGTAATTGTTGACTCTGGCCCTGCAAGGCTGGAATTGGGAAGAATGAGAGGAGATCTCATTGAAACCTATCAAATATTGAAAGGCCTCAATACAATGGATGGGGGGGGGCATAATTCGTGTGCTGGAAGAATCTAAGACATCTCAGAATATTGGGATGTCCATTTAGAACCAAGATGAGGAGGAATTTCTTTTACCAGAGAGTGGTGAATTTGTTGCCACATGCAGCTGTGGAAGCCAAGTCATCAGGTATATTTAAGGCAGAGGATGATAGATTCTTGATTAGGCAGGGTACGAAGGGAGAAGGCTGGAGATTGGATTAGGAAGGAAATGGATGTGCCATGATGAAATGGCACAGCAGACTCAGGGAGCCAAATGGCACTCCTGTATGTTATGGTCTTATGATTGGCTGACCAGCAGGGGGCAAAGAGTCAGAATAAAAGGGGCCTGTTCTGCTTTGCTGCCTGTGACAAGTGATGTTCTGCACGTTTCAGTATTGGAACAACTTCTTTTCAAGTTATACAGTATGTCAAGGATTTGGATGATGGAATTAACGGCTTTGTGGCCAATTTTGCTTATGATATGAAAATAGGTGGAGGGGCAAGTAGTATTGAGAAATCAAGGAGTCTTAAGAAGAACTTGGACAGCATGGGAGAAAGGGCAAAGAAGTGTCAGATGGGCTGTAATGTGGGGATGTATTTGGTCACACACTTTGGTAGAAGGAAATAAGGCATTGACTGTTTTCTAAATAGGGAGAAAATTCAATAATCAGAGGCGCAAAATGACTTGGGAGTCCATAGTGCTTTTGAGAACCCTAGGTGCCATGTTAGTTAGCGAGTTAGCGAGGCACTATTATAGCTTGGCACGTCCCAGAGTTCAGAGTTCAGCTCCAGCACAATTCTGTAAGGAGCCTCTGTACGTCCTCTCCTTGGGATGTGTGGATTTTCTTAGGGTCCTCTGGTTTCTTCCCACAGTCCAAAGACATACCGGGTGGGTTAACTGGTCATTGTAAATTGTCCCGTGATTAGGTTTTGGTTAATCGGGTTTGTTGGAGCAGCATGGCTTGAGGGGTAGAATGGTCGCTGTGCTGTATCGCTAAGGAAATGAATAAATAAATAGATTGTGCAGAATTCTCTGAAGGTTAATCCGCAGGTAAAGTTTGTGGTGAGCACGGCAAGTGCAATGTTAGCATTCATTTCAAGAGGCTTAGAATATCAGAGCAAGATTGTGATTTTGAGGCTTTGTAAGGTATTGTATTGTAAGTATTATGAGCAGTTTTGGGCCCCTTATCCAAACGATGTACTGGCACTGGAGAGGAGCCAGGGGAGGTTCATGAGAGTGACTCCAGGAATGAAGGGGTTAATGAATGAGGAGGGTTTGAGGGATCTGGGCCTGTACTCGCTGGAGGTTATATGAGGAAGGATCTCATTGAAGCCTACCAAATACTGACAGAATTGATGTAGTGAGTCTATGACCAGAGTGCACTGTCTCATCGTAGACAGGCGTCCATTTTTAACAGAGATGAGAAGGAACTTCTTCCACCAGAGGATGGTGAATCTCTGGAATTTATTCTCATGCACGGTTGTGGATACCAAGTCAGTGTGTGTATTTAAAGTGGATGTTGATAGGTTCTTGATTAAACATGGCATCAAAGGTTACAGGGAGAAGGCAGGAGAATGGAGTTGAGAGGAGTAATAAATCAACCATGATGATTCCATGGAGCAGATACAACGGGCTGAGTGGCCTACTTCTACTCCTATGTCTTACACTAGTCTCATGGAAAGAGGTGTTCCATTGAGATCAGCTTCACCTGAAGCATGATGGCACCCGTGTCCAAGCAAATGGCATAAATAGGGTTGGAGACAGGGCTTTAAACTGTGTAGGAGGGGGAGGGCTCCAAGGACAGTATATTCAGTAAGTCAAGGGGAAATGAGAATGTGGCGTTGTAGGATAGTGAGGGGGAAATTGACAAGCAAAGTGTAAAAAACTGGGGCAGAAAACATTAGTATCAAACCTAGTCAACAGGGCTTTAAGAATGGTACATTAAGTTTTACAAATTAACTCCAAATTTTGTTCTCTGCAATGTCTATTGTATTAGTCCATTTGTCACAATGTGTAACGAAATAACAATTTGTTAAGAATCTTCCATGCATGTAGAAAATCTTTGATTTGAATGTGTTAACTAATTTTTTTTAACCAAACTCCATCAAAATCAGTAATATTCTAGTGCTAATGTTCATTCCTATCAAACTCCTAAGACCATGAGACACAGGAGCCAAATCAGGCCATTAGGCCCATCAAGTCTGCTCCAGCATTTCTCCCTGGCTGATCCAATTTTCATCTCAGCCCCAATCTCCTGCCTTCTCCCCGTATCCCTTCAGGCCCTGATTAATCAAGAATCTATCGACTGCTGCCTTAAATATACATACAGATTTGGCCTCCATAGCTGCCTGTGGCAACAAATTCCACAAATTCACCACTCTGGTTAAAGAAATTCTACCTCATCTCCATTCTAAAAGGACACCCCTCTATTCTGAGGCTGTGTCCTCTGGTCATAAACTCTCCCATCATAGGAAATATCCTCTTGACACCCACTCTATCAAAACCTAATTTGATAGGTTTCAATGAGGTCACCCCTCATTCCCCTGAATTCTAGTGAATACAGGCCCAGAGCCATCAAACGTTCTTCATGTGATTAGCCATTCAAACTTGGAATCATTATTGTGAAACCCCTTTGAACCCTCTCCAGTTTCAGGTTATCCTTTCTAAGTTAAGAGGCCCAAAACTGCTCATAATACTCCAAGTGAGGCCTTATAAGTGCCTTATGAAATTTGAACATTGCTTTTGTATTCTTGCCCTCTTGAAATGAATGCTAACCGCATTTGCCTTCCTCACCACAGACTCAACCTGCAAATTAATCTTCAGGGAATCCTGCACAAGCACTCCTAAGTTCTCTTGCACCTCAGTTTTTTGTACTTTCTCTCCATTTATAAAATAGTCAGCCCTTTCATTTCTTTTACCGAAGTGCATGACCCTACTCTTCCCGACACTGTATTCCATCTGCCATTTCTTTGCCCATTCTCCTAATCTCTCTAGGTCCTGCTGTAGCCTCACTTCTTCCTCAAATCTACCTGCCCCTCTACCTATCTTCATACTATCTGCAAACTTTGCAACAAAGCCATCAATTCCATCATCCAAATCATTAACATATAACATAAAAATAATCGGTCCCAACACAGTCCCCTGTGGAACATCACTAGACACCAGCAACCAACTAGAAAAGGCTCCCTTTATTCCCACTCTTTACCTCCTGCCAATCAGCCACTGCTTTAACCATGCCAGAATCATCCCTGTAATACCATGTTTGTAGCTTGTTAAGCAGCCTCATGTGTGGCACCTTATCAAAGGCTTTCTGAAAATCCAAGTACACAACATCAACCAATTCTCCTTTGTCTATCCTGCTTGTTATTTCTTCAAAGAATTCCAATGATTTGTCTGGCAAAAATTTCCCTTGAGAAAACCATGCTGACTATGGCCTATTTTATCACGTGTCTCCAAGTATCCCGAAACCATGTCCTTAACAATCGACTCCAATATCCTCCCAGACACTGAGATCAGACTAACTGGCCTATAAATGTCCTTTCCTCTGCCTCTCTCCTTTCTTGAAGAGTAGAGTGACATTTGCAGTTTTCCAGTCTTCAGGAAGCATTCCAGAATCTAGTAATTCTTGAAAAATCATTACTAATGCCTCCCCAACCTCTTCAGTCACCTCTTTCAGAACCCTGGGGTGTACCCCATCTGGTCCAAGTGACTTATCTACCTTCAGACCTTTCAGTTTCCCAAGAACCTTCTCCCTACTAATGGTAACTTCACACACTTCATGACCCGACTCCTGGAACTTTCACCATACTGCTACTGTCTTCCACAGTGAAGACTGGTGCAAAATACTTATTCAGTTCATCCGCCATTTCCTTGTCCCCATTTACTACCTCTCCAGCATCGTTTTCCAGTGATCTGATGTTCTCTACCGACCCTCTTTTACACTTTATGTATCTGAAGAAACGTTTGGTATCCTCATTAATATTATTGGCTATCTTACTTTTGTATTCCACCTTTACCTCCTTAATGACTTTTTAATTACCTTCTGTTGGTATTTGACAGCTTTCCAATACTCTAACTTCTCACTAAGTTTTGCTCTAGTATATGCCCTGTCTTTGACTTCTCCTGTTAGCCACAGTTGTGTCATCTTGTCTTCATCAGCAAACTGTCACATTGTGACCGGCTCCCAGACCACACCCCCAGCTCCTTCCTCTCCCTTTCTGGCCACAACATAAAAACTATGAAGCACTTTGATTTACGATGCACAGTGAAAGAAATTAGGAATTATTAATTCAAAGCAGTGACAAATAATTGCAAAAATTATTCAAATCTATTTAAGGCTCCAAATAAAATTATTTCTTTACTTAATTACAGGAGAAACAATTTTCATCAACAAAGTTGGAGCATATATTAGTAGTCCAACTATTCACTACTTCATTGCTTTTTCACTTTTCTATGAGATAGATGGGTTTGGTGCAGTGATAGCAGCTTCTTAACAACAGGTTGAATGTTACTCAGATCTCCACAATCAGTCTGCTTCATTGCTTTGAAAGAAGTCGGGCAACTGTACTGAAACTGTGCTCCACTAAATATGATGTTGGAAAGGCAATAAAGAACATCTTGACCTTTCCCCCCCCCCCCCCCACCCCATCCCCACAGTACAGGATAGTGTTCAGAGATTTCTTTCTGCAATTAAAATTCTTGATGATTTTTTGAACATCAGCTTCAGCTCAAAATCATTTTGTAGTGAGATCAGTTCTTCTTCCATCCTTCCTTTAATTCCTCGTTACTAGTGTTCAGGAATGGATTTACAGTATTAAGAATCTGGGATTTGGGTCAAGAAAATATCCTCAAATCTCTGACATGTCTTTGTGAAGCTCACCCAGGTGGGCACAGCATACTTGAACATCATCATCTGTTACTCTTTCTTTCTCTTCCAACTCAGAGGCTCTGAAAGTTCGGAAAAGGTCATGACAGCCAATGTTGCACTTAAAATAGTGTTAATTTGGACAGAAAAGCAGAGATGACTGATTTGACTTTGATAAGTTTCAAACCATGTCCTTGCAATTGAAAATTGATTTCATTAAAATTTGCAAATAATTGTGATAGATAAGCAATGTCATGTCTAATATTCTTGAACTGATTACTGAATGAAGCATTCGAGTCTTCAAAGAATTTTAGCAGAATTTCAAAAACTGCATAAAAGCATCTCAGGCAGTTTCATTTGAGAGCTATCTGACTTCTGTGTGCAACAGCAAGCATTCAAACTCTTAAATTTCTCAATACAAAGCTTTTGAAAGAGTTGAGAATTAGAAGCATGGGACTGGACTTTATAATTTAATGATTTGTGCAGCCGTTTTTTTAAGACAAAATGTTGTCTGTGAATCACACAGTGTTAGGTGCTGCTTTCTTCAAGGAAATAATAATGGTGGGGTCCTGTCATTGATGGTACCCCATCTGTTGCACAAGCAAGATGGCAGGATGGCCTTTTTGAGAACTTGCTCAATAACCTGAAATACTGATACCCCTTTCCTACTGTTTTCCCGTTCCCTTGCAAATAACAGCTCTTGAACCATGCTGTCATTTTTATAAAGCAAAGATAACCAAGAAGCAAAGGTTTGTTGCCTGGCAAAATTGACTCATCCAGCTGCAGAGCAAATTCTGATATCCCAAGTACAAAGTATATTGCACAATGTGTCTTCTACATTCTCAGGCATTTCACCTATTCGAATTTGGACAGAGTTGTCATTGAGTGGAATCACTTGAACTACTTGTTCTGGTGACTTAAGCAAATCTGTACTCAGAATCTCCCTTCCTGCTGGCAGAATCAGTTCTCCAACTGTAAGGGGCTTTCCAGACTTAGCAATGAAATGTTGCATGAAGCATGCAAACCACCATTGTTTCATTGTGAACTGTTGACAAACACACTTTGAAGAGCTTTCCGTTTCTGTAAGTTTTCACAAAGTGACTGAAAATAATCCAAGTTCTTGCTTGTTTTATCAGAGTGTATTCTCTTCAAGTGTTTAAGGAGCCCAGATGGTTTCATTGCCTCATTTGAAAGAACTTTTTTTGCACAACAGGAATTTCATCACAGGTCTTCTGTCACTGCATGATTAGTGTATGGGAATCATACTAGCTAACACTGTACTACAGAAGTGAATCCATGGGCCAGGCCTGTAGAGAGTGGTACAGGCACCCCAGCACATCTGTGGACATGAACTTCCCTCCATTCAGAACATTTACAGCAACAGCTGCAGAAAAAAGGCCTGGAAGATTATCAGGGACACCAGTCACCCCAACCATAAACTTGTTCAGCTACTTCTGTCTGGTAAATGGTACTGCAGCGTTAAAGTCAGGACCAACAGGCTATGGCACAGTTTCTTTCTACAAGCCATTAGACTTATAAATTCACACAGCTGTACATTGCAATGGAGTCATAACACAAAGATTTTTACTCTCTCACATTGTACAACAGATGTAAGATTTAAATAAATTCAAATAACACCATGTCTTCAGTCCAGATTTCTCATGCACCAAATAGAAAAGTGTCACATTGCTTTTCAACAACTGCAACACACTTCCAGCAAAGTCTAAGAGAACAGTAAGTAAGCAAGAGATGATGTGATTACCTGAACATTACAATCAATTATGAGGCACTGAGAATCAAATGCTTATAAAAAAAACAATTCATTTCTTAAATTAACCTCATAATCTCTCAGCTGTCCCACTTGCTACTAAGCATCACATCATACCACTCACTTTAGGATCCACTGCTCTGTACGCTCTCCTTAAATTTATACCTTCCCCAGATATCAGTTCTTCCCCCAGCAGTTTCTGTTTAAAGCCTACTAATTGCTCTTGTTATCTGATTTGCTGAATTAATGGTCCTATAATGACTTATTTGGAGTCTGAACTGATGCCAATGTCCAACAAATCAGAACACTTCTCCAACCAACTATTTTACTTATTTTTACTTTTTTTGATCCTATACCAATTTTGACACTACCACAGTGGAAACTTAAACCTGTTTAAAACATAAGAACATAAAACCGTAAAACACAGGCGCAGAATTGGACAATTCAGCCCATTGAGTCTGCTCTGCCACTTCATCATGGCTGATCCATTTCTCTCTAAACTCCATTCTCCTGCCTCCTCCCCATAACTTTTCACACCATGGCTAATCAAGAACCTATTAACCTTAAATACACCCAATAACCTGCCCTCCAGAGCTATCTGCGGCAATGAATTCCCCAGATTCAGCAACCTCTGGCTAAAGAAATTCCTCCTCATCTCCATTCTAAGGCTGTGGCTGTGTCCTCTGGTCCTAGACTCCCCACCACAAGAAACATCTTAACCACATCCAGTCTATCTAGGCCTTTCAACATTCCATAGATTTTCATGAAATCCCCCCTCATTATTTTAAATTCCATTAAGTACAGGCCTACTGTGATAAATCACTCCTCATGTGATAAGCCTTTCATTCCTAGAATCATTCTCGTGAACATCCTCTGAACCTTCTCCAATGTCAGCACATTCTTTCTTAAATAAGGGGCCCAAAGCTGCTCATAATACTCAAAGTGAGTCCTCACTGGTGCTTTATAAAGCCTTAGCATTATATTCTTGTGTTTATATTCTAATCCCTTTGAAATTAATGCTAACATTGCATTTTGCCTTCCTCACCAGGAACTCAACCTGCAAGTTAACTTTTAAGGAATGCTGCATGAGGACTCCCATGTCCCATTGCGCCTCAGATTTTTGAACTTTTCCTCATTTAGAAGATAGTCAAGCATAACCACACACTTCCTGGCACTGTATTCTATCGGCCACTTCTTTGCCCATTCTCTAAATCTATCTAAATCCTCTGCAGCCTCCTTCTCTCCTCAACACTATCTGCCCCTCCACCAATCTTCATATCATCCAAAACCCTGGCCACACACAAAGTCATTAATTCCATCATCCAAATCGTTGACATACAACATAAAAGGAACCATTCCCCACACAGACCCCTGTGGAACACCACTAGTCAATGGCAGCCGATCAGAAAAGAGCCAATCTCTTTATTCCAACTCTTTGCCTCCTGCCAATCAGTCAATGCTTTTATCATGTTAAGCAGCCTCATGTGAGGCATTCCACCAGCCTTCAGAAAATCCAAGTACACAACATCATCCAATTCTTCTTTGTTTATCCTGCTTGTTATTTCCTCAAAGAATTCCAGGAGATTTGTCAGGCAAGATTCCCTTAGGTAAGCCATGCAGACTTTGGCGTTTGTTATCATGTGCCTTTTTTACCTTGAGACCGCATCCTAAACAATTGTCTCCAACATCTTCCTAGCTTTGAGGTCAGGCTAACTGGCCTATAATTTCCTTCCTTCTGCCTCCCTTCCTTCTTGAAGAGAGGAGTAACATCTGCAATTATCTACTCCGGAACCATGCCAAAACCTAGTGATTCTTGAAACATCATTATTACTGCCCCCACATGGAGGTTCATGGGAACGATCCTGAGAATGACAGAGTTTGATGGCTCTGGGCCAGTACTCGAGGAAGGAGGAAGAAACTGGAGGTCCAAGAGTCAGTCCTCATTGGGCGATCAGAGGTGGAGAGGGACAGCAACTTTAAATTCCTTGTTATTATTATTTCAGGGGGCCTGTCCTGGGCTCAGCACAAAAGTGCAATTACAACGAAAGCAAGGCAGCACTTCTAATTCCTTCGAAGTTTGCGAAGATTCAACATGACATCTAAAACTTTGACGAACTTCTATAGATGTGCAGTGGGGAGTATATTGACTGGGTGCATCACAAACTGGTATGGAAATACCAATGCCCTTGAACAGAAAATCCTATAAAAAAAATAGTGGATACAGCCCAGTCCATCACGGGTAAAGCCCTCCCCAGTGTTGTGCACATCTACATGGAGCATTGTTGCAGCAAAGCAGTGTCCATCGCCAGGGGCCCCCACCACCCTCTCATGCGCTCTCCTCATTGCGACCTTCAGGAAGAAGATACAGGAGTCTTACAACTCACACCACCAATTCAGGAGCAGTTCTACATCTCAACCATCACACTCATTACCCAGAGGGTTAACTACACTGGACTTCACTTATCCCATCACTGATCTGTTCTCACAACCTATGGCCACACATTTTAATTCTACGTCCCATTCCCATTCTGATAGGTCTATCCATGGCCTCCTCTACTGTCAAGATGAAGCCACACTCAGGTTGGGGGGAACAACACCTTATATACCGGCTGGGTAGCCTCCAACCTGATGGCATGAACATTGATTTCTCTAACTTCCGTTAATGCCCCCTCCCCTTCTTACCCCATCCATTATTTATTTATTAATTTATTAATTATTTCCCCCCCCCTTTTTTTCTTTTCTCTCTCTGTCCCTCTCACAATCACTCCTTGCCTGCTCTCCATCTCCCTCTGGTGCTCCCCTCTCTCTTTCTTTCTCCCTAGGCCTCCCGTCCCATGATCCTCTTGCTTCTCCAGCTGTTTATCCCTTTTGCCAATCACCTTTTGACCTCTTATCTTCATCTGTCCCCTCCTGTCTTCTCCTATAATTTCGGATCTCCCCCTCCCCTCCCACTTTCAAATCTCTTACTATCTCTTCTTTCAGTCAGTCCTGACGAAGGGTCTGGGCCCGAAACGTCAACTGTACTTCTTCCTATAGATGCTGCCTGGCCTGCTGCATTCCACCAGCATTTTGTGTGTGTGACTCACGTTCAAGGACTCTTCATCTCATGTTCTCGATATTTTCTGTTTATTTGTTTATTGTTATTATTTTCCCTTTTCCTCTTGTATTTGTGCAGTTTGTTGTCTTTTGCCTTCTTGAGCTGCTGTAGTCCCTGAGGTGTAGGTACACCCACAGTGCTGTTAGAGAGGGAAGTTTGGAAGGTCAAGGTAGAGTGGATATGGAGAGAATATTTCTTATAGTGTGGGAGTCTAAGATCCGAGGGAATAGAGGTGAGGAAGAATTTCTTTAGACAGAGGGCAGTGAATCTATGGAATTCATTGCAACAGACTGTAGGGGACAATTCATTGGATATGTTTAAAGCTGAGGTTGAATTCCACAGATTAGTCAGTGTGTCAATGGTTATGGGGAGAAGGCAGGAAAAGGAGGTTGAGAGGGATAATAAATCAGCCTTGATGGAATAGAGGAGCAGATCGATAGGCTGAATGGCATAATTCTACCCCTTTGTCTCATGACTAAGAGTGCCAAAAGCCGTGTTAAGGACATGGTCTTGCAGCTAGAGATGATCCTGAGTTGGGACCAGGCTGATGCAATGGCTTGTTCAGGAGCCTTCAGTTTGCATCAGTCTTCGCTGTGGAAGAGAGTAGGAGTTATGCCAGACGTTTGAGAGTGTCAGAGGTCAGAAGTGAGTGCAGTTGCTGTTACTAGGGAGAAGGTGACTGAGAAACAGAAAGCTCTGAAGCTAGATCAGTCATTTGGATCAGATAGAGGGAATTTCATGATTTTGACCCAGTGAAAATGAAGGAATATGATATGCTTCCAAAACAGAGTGCTGAGTGACTTGGAGGGGGATTTCCAAGTGGTGCTGTTCCCAGGTATCTGCTGTTCTCGTCCTTTTAAATGGTAGTGGTCATGGGTCTGGAAGGAGCTGCCTTAGGAACCTTGGCGTGTTATTGCAGTGCATCTTGTAGATAGTACACACTGCTGTAACCGTTTGTTAATGGTGGGGGGATTGGATGCTTGTGGAAGGGGTACCAATCAAATGGGCTGCCTTGTACTGGATGGTGTCAAGCCTCTCCAGTGTTGATGGAGCTGCACTCATCCAGGCGAGTGGCGAGTATTCCATTACACTCCTGACCTGAGCCTTGCAGATGGGGGACAGGCTTTGGGGAGTTAGGAGGTGAGTTACACACTGCAGGATTCCTTGAGTTTGACCACGGTGTTTAAATGGCTAGACCAGTTCAGTTTCCTGTCAGCAAGAAGGGATGTCCTTATGAGTTGGTTCTTCCTGCAAGCAGCTTACCCTAATTGTGTAATGCTCCCAGCTTCCTTGTCATGAGGGTCTCAGATGCATGAGCTTCAGCGGACATTGACTCTGGGGCAACTAGGATCCTCATGGAGATCTCTCTGGCTTGAAGATGGAGAGTTCCAACTCAGCAATTGAGAAAGAATATTGACATCAAGGCTCTGAACGGCCGGCTTCTGGGCACCAGCAAGATCCATCTTTCCAAAGAACCCCTCTAACTTGTGCTGGAAGTGACCTTCAGGAACAGCTCTCCTTCTATCTGGTTGATTTGCCTGAACTGCCACTGGCGCTTGGCCTTCCCTGGTTAGCACAACACAATGCTAAAGGCGCTCCAGGGGTGGAGACCGGCATGCCTGTCGACCTGTCTGTCAGCGTATCCCCTCCTGTGCCAACTGCCAGTATGGACCTGTCATTCTAGTTGAATATACCGGCCTTTTTGAAGTCTCCAGTAAAAACAAGGCCACCTCCCTGCATCCACACCAGTCATTGGCTGTGCCATTGATCTCTTACTTGGTCCTCATCCTCCACGGAGCGGACTCTTTCATCCTGAAACAGTGGCCATGGAAGGGTACATCTAGAAGGCATTTGGCCTTCGCATTTATCTATCTATCCACCTCACCAATAGGGATGGACTCCTTCCTTATGAGCAAGAATGAAGGCAAGCTCTGGCCCCTAAACAACACCACGGTGAGGGACTGCTACTCTCTTCACCTGCTTGTCTCTGTGTTCGAACACCTCCAGGAAGCGGTCATATTTTCCCAGACAGATCTGCACAGTGCTTACAACCTGGTTTGTATCCAAGAAGGGGACAAATGGAAGACAGGGTCACATATAGACTGTGCTTTCCATCCTCAATGTTCCACGTTTCCCAGCTCAAGCTACTGATGATCCCCCCCCCCACCCCCGCTGGCTCCAGTCACCCGTTTCCCCCTCCTCCACACTTGATGAATGGATCCCTGGACTGTTCTGTGAGGCCCCTCCTGGCATCTCGCAGGGTGCCGGACAGAATTTAGCATCTCATGGATTGGGAGGGGCATGGTCCTGAGGTATGTTCTCTGGTTCCGGCCCATGACATCCTGAACAAGTCTCTCATCTGGGACTTCGATCACACATGGGTCTCAAATTCAGGTGTGATCCATCTTTTTTGTACAGGTCATACCTTCCCAGAAGATATCTCAATTATCCAGAAATCTGAAAACTTGCCCCCTGCACCAATTCCTCAGCCACACATTCATCTGTCAAATCATCTATTCTTATCCTAACCAGTGTGTAGCACGGGTAGCAGGCCAGAGATTACCACCCCTGAGGTCCTACTTTTCAGCTTTCTACCTAACTCCCTAAAGTCTCTCTTCATGACCTCATCCCTTTTCCTACTTATGTCATTGGTGCCAATAAGTACGATGAGTTCCGGCTGTTCACCATGCCCTTTTAGAATGCTGTGGATACAATCTGAGACTTCATGGGTGCAGAGGAAGCTATCCCCTGATTATATTGTCCTTGACTGCAAACAGACTCTATTTAACTCCACCCCACTAGTTATACTGGTCATAACTCCTTACTTTACATTTCATACACATAGACAGTTTTTGCTCAAGCATACAAACTCACAGATATTTTAATCTATGTGTCTCATTTTTTAAACATGTCCAATGCCTTTTACAAGCAGACTGAAAGTGCTTTTTCAGGAAATCAATCATAGATAATGTTAAATGCTGGATGCAGATACATCTCTGCTGGAGAGAAATTTAAACAGAACTAGGAATAAAGCAAAGCTTCTCAGAAATGTTTTGCAACTGTTTCAGCTCAGCTGTAATAAAACAGTTCGAACACACCAAACACATTTCTGATAGTTTTTTTTTCCTTACTTGTTTCTTCACTGAAGCAGGTTTTGTGAAACTTTCCTATGTAGAACTCCAGACCAATAATGGCAAACATCACGATTGCAAAGAACAGAAGAAGTCCAATCTGAAGAAGGGGGACCATCGCCTTCATTATCGATTTTAACACAACTTGCAGACCTGATTGAAGCAAAAAACAGGTTGAAGAGTTTCAGTTAAGCAAGGGTAATAAGGACACGGGAAAACATAGAAACATAGATAAAACCTACAGCACAATACAGGCCCTTCGGCCCACAAAGTTGTGTCGAACATGTCCCTACCTTAGAAATTACTAGGCTTACCTATAGTCCTCTATTTTTCTAAGCTCTATGCACCTATCTAAAAGCCTCTTAAAAGATCTTATTGTATCTGCCTCCACCACCGTTGCCGGCAGCCTATTCCACGCACTCACCACTCTCTGAGTAAAAAACTTACCCCTGACATCTCCTCTGTACCTACTCCCCAGCACCTTAAACCTGTGTCCTCTTGTGGCAACCATTTCAGCCCTAGGAAAAAGCCTCAGACTATCCACATGATCAATGCCTCTCATCATCTTATACAGCTCTGTCAGGTCACCTCTCATCCTCCATCGCTCCAAGGAGAAAAAGCCGAGTTCACTCAACCTATTCTCATAAGGCATGCTCCCCAATCCAGGCAGCAGCCTTGTAAATCTCCTCTGCACCCTTTCTATGGTTTCCACATCCTTCCTGTAGTGAGGTGACCAGAACTGAGCACAGTACTCCAAGTGGTGTCTGACCAGGGTCCTATATAGCTGTAACATTACCTCTCGGCTCCTAAATTCAATTCCACGATTGATGAAGGCCAATACACCATACGACTTCTTAACCACAGAGTCAACCTGCACAGCTGCTTTGAGTGTCCTTTGGACTCAGACCCCAAGATCCCTCTGATCCTCCACACTGCCAACAGTCTTACCATTACTATTATATTCTGTCATCATATTTGACCTACCAAAATGAACCACCTCACACTTAGCTGGGTTGAACTCCATCTGCCACTTCTCAGCCCAGTTTTGCATCCTATCAATGTCTCGCTGTAACCTCTGACAGCTCTCCACACTATCCACAACACCTCCAGCCTTTGTGTCATCAGCAAACTTACTAACCCATCCCCCCACTTCCACATCCTGGTCATCTATAAAAATCATGAAGACTATGAATCTAATGTGGACAAGGCTGAGATATAGATCAGATATGACTTGACTGAACAGCATAACAGGTTCAAAGGCAGATTAGACAACCTATGTTCCCATTATACTAAATTAAATGTTGTTTATTATTTCATCAGTTCAAATTGCATTCAACCTATTTATATTTATTTCATTCAAAGCTACATGTAAAGATTGTACTTACCAGATAGAATTGTATGGAAATGATGGCGTTTATGAAATGTTGCACTGTTCAGGAAATTAATTTATAAATTTTTTTTGCCTGGAGCAAAGATACATGAAATGCAAAAAACAGAGTCGATTTGAAAAATCTTAATTGCCATCTTTCCAGCAAAAAAAGGTAAAAATCCCATCTGCAATAGAGCATAAATTGTGCTGAAGTTTTGTACAATGTACTTCAGGTAACCACGAGTACCAATTTTGTTGATTAAAGCAAAAAATTCAATTTTTAAAAAATGAGTAAAAAAACATGGAGTAAAAAAACATGAAATAAAAAATGTCAAAATTTTGCTTTAATTTGTCTAAATGGCTTTCTTAGTTTTTACACTCTATTGATTTTATTATTTTCAGCTTCTTCTCTTAAATATAGCCTTCCCCTCAACCTTATGCTGTTAAAATTTTATGTTCTTCATTGAGGAACAAATTACGTGCTCACAGGGAATTCATTCTTGCCTGAACATTCTCCTTGAAATGCAAAAATCCAACTTAGCATCACCTTAATAGGTAAAAGGGTCCGCTTATTGGCAATAAAGAGTTCATGCACCAACTGAAGATGGCATTAACCTACCAAACACTAGATTCATTGCACATTTGAGTTCAGAAATAAGGAATTGCTGCACCTGTAAAAAACAGATGAAGCAATCATTTGACCTTATTGCACTTCTTTGTGTATCACCAAATGCTTCAAATTAATTAAATTACTGCATTCATAAAACCTGAGCTCTTGCTTTAATTTCTAGTTTCTTATGTTTCAAAAATAGTCCCAAGCTCTTAATATAATTTGAACATTCTCCAATGCAGCTATCATGTTAGGGGGAAGAGCTAAGATGTCACCAGAGGCCCGCTTCTTCAAGTTCATCTGCAAAGCAGCTTCACTTCTTCCCTTTAATGTCTCTTTTTTTTTTCCTTTTCAAGGTGGATGGGGTTCTGTTGGAGTCTGTGATCTACATCTGCACTCAAACTGTGGTCCTTCACGGTGATGGTTTACACTCCTGGAACTCACCGACTAGCCGTTTTCCATATACCCAGGATGAAGCCTGGGGAAACACAGGCCTTCAGGGTGTGGCTCTGCGGGTGAACCAACTCCATGCCGTTGTCGCTGACTGAGGCATCGCAGGAGAAGGAATGCAACATTGCGACAGTGGATGCGGCTGTCAGAGATCCCTGTACTCAGGCGATCGCGCTCTCTGTCTCTCTCTTTCTCTTGAGGGTGGGGGAGAGTTTGCCGCCCATTCCTGAGTCAGAGAACGCTTCTTTGGAGCGTAGAAGGTTGAGGGGGGACTTGATAGAGGTATTTAAAATTATGAGGGGGATAGATTGAGTTGACGTGGATAGGCTTTTTCCATTGAGAGTAGGGGAGATTCAAACAAGAGGACATGAGTTGAGAGTTAGGGGGCAGAAGTTTAGGGGTAACACGAGAGGGAACTTCTTTACTCAGAGAGTGGTAGCTGTGTGGAACGAGCTTCCAGTAGAACTGGTAGAGGCAGGTTCGGTATTGTCATTTAAAGTAAAATTGGATAGGTATATGGACAGGAAAGGAATGGAGGGTTATGGGCTGAGTGCAGGTCGGTGGGACTAGGTGAGAGTAAGCATTTGGCACGGACTAGAAGGGCCGAGATGGCCTGTTTCCGTGCTGTAATTGTTATATGGTTATAATAAAAGGAATGCGGAAGACTGTAACATCATAATCAGCAAACAGACTTGCTTTGTAGGTCTCCCCTTTCACTGTAAAGGAGTGACACCTCTCTGTCCCTTGTTAGGGAGCGAGAGAGCCTGTGGCATTTCAAATTGTTGGGTGAACAATCACATTTTGTTGGGTTGATGATTTCCTGCTGCTTGAGAGTGAGAGGCGGGTGGGGTGGTTTGGGGTTCTAACGCTTTACTGGCATTCATTCTTTGGGGTTCTCTTCTGTTTTAGTGGATGTCTGCGAAGAGCAAGAATTTCAGGTTGTATACTGTATACATTCTCTGATATTAAGCAAGGCTTTGGGCCTACTCCAGGCTGCTCCAGGGTTCAGATCTAAGGACTCAATTTTGGTTTGGAATGCTGTTGTTCGCTTCAATTGTTTACATTATTTTAATTCTTCTTTTCTCTTTCTCGATGCGAGTGTTGGTCCTTTATTTTTATATATTTTTCTTTAATTGGGTTCTTTTGAGTTTCTTGTTTTATGGCTACTTGTGAGCAAGCGCATCTCAGGGCTGTGTAATTTATACATAAATGTACTTGAATCTTGAATATTAAATGGAGCCCTTGAACTACTGAACCAGGATGGGACTGATCCAAGTATTTGAAATGAGCCTATTCATTCAGACTAGACTGGCTTTGATCACATTTGACTGCAGAGTGTCTAATTAATCAAAGCATTATGACTGATTATTTAGGATTAATGATGTGTCTTTGAACTGGGGAGACTGGAATCAAGCATGGAAGGTGCTGACAACTCCTGCAGTGAAACATATTGCCTGGATGAGTTCAGCCTGCTTGTTATAAAATGAAGATTAAATGTCACTAACTGATTGAGAGATCTCTGTTTCTATAAAGCCTGATCAATTGAATCATGTTGGAAATGATCCCTTGTGGTGCTGACAGCTGTAAGTGCTGTCTGATCTTTTTTTGACAGAATGAATGGTCACAGGTCTTAGCACCAGCTGCAAATTCATTCCAACACCTTTCCAGTCCCGGTCATCAGCAATTACCACACGCCTTCCCATTCTTTGCACAGAGTCTAAGTCATTACCTTACCAATATATATTGCATTGCCAATTAGGATTGTATACAAGTTATTTAATAAAAGCAACTAGCATCTAGAGGCTGGGTCTAACTCAACAGAAACCAGGTGAGATTGAGTTATAGAGCCATAAAGCACAGAAACAGGCCTTTCAGCCCACGTACCCATGCCAACCACCAGGTACCCATCTGCACTAATCCCATTTACCAGCAGCTGGCCTGCAGCCTGCAATAAGTCCACCAATATACCCACCCTGCATGACTCCATCTGCCCATCAGCCCTCCCCCCCCAATCTGGTTCCACCTATCAGATCCAACTTCAACTCCCTCTGCTCCAAGGAAACTGGGAATTAGTATCAATCCCCATGGAGCACCATTCTATCATCCAGGTGTCTATCTAAGAGCTTCTTAAATATCCTGAATGTATCTGCCTCTACAATCACCCCCGGCAGGACTTCCTACGCAGTCACCTCCTCTGACACCTGCCATATTTAAGTTTGCTGACAACACCACTGTCTTGGCTGAACATAGGTGGTGACGAATCAACATATAGGAGACATATAAGTCTGGCTGAGTGTTATCACAACAACCTCTCACTCAATGTCAGCAGGATCAAGGAGGAAGCAACCGGGGTTCCATGAGCTGGTCCTCATGGGATATATTGAGTTGGAGAGGGTCAGCAACTTTAAATTCCTCAGTGTTATCATTTCAGAAGACCTGTCATAGCCCAGCACATAAATGCCATTACAACGAAAGCCCAGCAGCGCCTCTACTTCCTTAGAAGATTCAGCATGACATCAAAAACTTTGACAAACTTCTATAGATGTGTTGCAGAGGGTGTATTGACTGATTGCATCACAGCCTGGTATGGTAACACCAATACGCATAAATGGAAAATCCCACAAAAAGTAGTGGATACAGCCCAGTCCATCATGGGTAAAGCCCTCCCAACCATTGAGCACATCTACACAGAGCACTGTTGCATGAAAGTGTCACCCATCATCAAGAACCTCCACCATCCAGGCCATGCTCTGTTCTCACTGCTGCCATCAGGAAGGACACCACCAGGTTCAGGAACAGTTATTAGACCTCAACCATCAGGCTCCTGAAACAATGGGGATAACTTGACTTAACTTCACTTGCCCCTTCACTGAACTGTTCACAACATATGGACTCACTTTCAAGGACTCTTCACCTCATGTTCTTGACATTTATTGCTTATTTATTTATTGTTATTATTGATTTTTACTTTTGGACATTGGTTGCCTGTCCATCCTGTTGGGTGTGCGGTCCTTCATTGATTCTATTCTAGCTCCTGAACTTACTGAATAAGCAATAAGAAAATAAATCTCAGGGTTTTATATGGTGACAATAATGTACTTTGATCATAAATCTACTTTGAACTTTGAGCTCTCCTTTAAGTTCCTCCAATCACCTTAAAATTCTGAAGTCTAGAACTCTACAGGACAGAAGGAGAACCTCGGACAATTTAGTCAATGCTGAACTGTTATTTGGCCTAGTCCCATTGACCTGCACCTGGACCATAGCTCTCCATACTGCTCCCACCCACATACCCATGCAAATTTCTCTTAAGTGATAATGTCATGATGTCATGATAATCGTTAGGGATTTTAACATGAAAGTGGATTGGGAAAACCAGGCCAGTATCGGACCGCAAGAGAGTGAACTTGTAGAATGTCTAAGGGATGGCTTTTTAGAACAGCTTGTTGTTGATCCCACTAGGGGATCAACTGTGCTGGATTGGCTGCTGTGCAATGATCCGGAGGTGACAAGAGAGCTTAAGGTTAATGAACCCTTAGGGATCAGTGATCACAATATGATCGAGCTCACTTCGAAATTTGAGAAGAAGAAACTAAATTCCAATGTGTTGGTACTTCAGTGGAATAAAGGAAATTACAATGGCATGAGAGGGGAACTGGCTATGGTTAACTGGAAAGGGACACTATCAGGAAGCTCAGCAGAGCAGCAATGGCTGGAGTTTCTGCGAAAAATGAGGGAAGTGCAAGACAGATATATTCCAAATAAGAAGAAATTTTCAAATGGAAGAAGGACACTACCATGGCTGACAAGTTAAGTCAGAGCTAAAGTAAAAGCAAAAGAGAGGGCATGCAAGGAAGCCAAAATTAGTGGGAAAATAGAGAATTGGGAAGCTTTCAAAAACTTGCAGAAGGAAACTAAGAAGGTCATTAGGAATGAAAAGATGAATTATAAAAGGAAGCTTGTGACTAATATCAAAGAAGATACTAAAATCTTTTCTGATTATATAAAAGGTAAAAAGGGGTGAGGGCAGATATATGACCAATAGAAAATGATGCTGGAGATATTGTAATAAGAGACAGAGATGGCAGAAGAACTGAATGGGTATTTTGCATCAGTCTTCACAGTGGAAGACATCTGCAGTATACTGGACATTCAAAAGTGTCAAGGAAGTGAAGTATGTGCAGTGAAAATTACGACTGAGAAGGTGCTCAGGAAGCTTAATGGTCTGAGGGTGGATAAATCTCCTGGACCTAATGGAATGTACCCTCGGGTTCAGAAGGAAGTAGTTGGAGCAATTGCGAAAGCATTAGCAATGATCTTTCAAGAATCGGTAGATTCTTGCATTGTACCGGATGACTGGAAAATTGCAAATGTTACTCCGCTATTTAAGAAGAGTGGGAGGCAGCAGAAAGGAAACTATAGACCTGTTAGCCTGACATCAGTGGTTGGGAAGTTGTTGGAATCGATTGTTAGGGATGAGATTACGGAATATGTGGAGGCACATGACAAGATAGGCCAAAGCCAGCATGGTTTCCTGAAAGGAAAATCCTGCCTGACTAACCTACTGCAATTCTTTCAGGAAATTACAAGCAGGGTAGACAAAGGAGATACAGTAGATGTGGTGTACTTGAATTTTCAGAAGGTCTTTGACAAGGTACCGTAGATGAGGTTGTTTAGCAAAATAAGAGCCCAAGGAACTACAGGGGAGTTACTAGCATGGGTGGAGCACTGGCTGGTCAGCAGAAAACAGAGAGCGGGAATAAAGGAATCTTATTCTGACTAGCTGCTGGTTACCAGTGGAGTTCCACAGGGGTCAGTGTTGGGGCCACTGCTTTTTACGATGTATGTCAATGATTTGGACTATGGGGTTAATGGATTTGTAGCCAAATTTGCCATGATATAAAGATAGGTGGAGGAGTGGGTAGTGTTGAGGAAACAGAGACTTAGATAGTTTATGGGAATGGGCAAAGAAGTGACAAATGAAATACAATGTTGGAAAGTGTATGATCATGCACTTTGATGGAAGAAATAAACAGGCAGACTATTATTTAGATGGGGAAAGAATATAAAATGCAGAGGTGTCCTTGTGCAGGATACCCTAAAGGTTAACCTCCAGGTTGAATCGGTGGTGAAGAAAGTGAATGCAATGTTGGCATTCATTTCTAGAGGTATAGAATACAAGAGCAGGGATGTGATGTTGAGGCTCTCTAAGGCACTCGTGAGACCACACTTGGAGTACTGTGTGCAGTTTTGGGATCCTTATTTTAGAAAGGATATACTGAGGGTTCAGAGAAGATTCATGAGAATGATTCCAGGAATGAAGAACATCTGACAGCTCTTGGGCTGTATTCCCTGGAGTTCAGGAGAATGAGGGGGGGTCTCATGGAAACATTTCGAATATTTCTATGAGACCCCCTGAACACCGACCCCTGTGGAACTCCACTGGTAACCGGCAGCCAACCAGAATAGGATCCCTTTATTCCCACTCTCTGTTTTCTGCCAACCAGCCAATGGTCCACCCACGCTAATAACTCCCCTGTAATTCCATGGGCTCTTATTTTGCTAAGCAACCTCAAATTGCAGTAGGTTAGTCAGGCATGCTGCCTTTGGCCTATCTTGTCATGTTTAAACTAGAATTGTTGGGTGCTGGGAACCAAACTGAAGAGACTGGGAAGAGGAGGTTGGCTCACAAATAGAGAAAGCTTGTTGACTGTGCGAGAGGGAGGATAGGCAGGTGATAGAGAAGGGACATGCTCAGACCGAAGGTTTGAGATGCATCTATTTTAACTCAAGGAGTGTTGTGAACAAAGCAGATGAGCTTAGAGCATGGATCAGTACTTGGAGCTATGTGGTGGCCATTACAGAGACTTGAATGGCTCAGGGACAGGAATGGTTACTTCAAGTGCCGGGTTTTAGATGTTTCAGAAAGGACAAGGAGGGAGGCAAAAGAGGTGGGGGTGTAGCACTGTTGATCAGAGATAGTGTCACGGCTGCAGAAAAGGTGGACGCAATGGAGGGATTGTCTACGGAGTCTCTGTGGGTGGAGGTTAGGAACAGGAAGGGGTCAATAAGTTTAGTGGGTGTTTTTTATAGGCTGCCCAATAGTAACAGGGATATCGAGGAGCAGATAGGGAAACAGATCCTGAAAGGTGTAATAATAACAGAGCTGTCGTGATGGGAGATATTAATTTCCGAAATATCGATTGGCATCTCCCTAGAGCAAGGGGTTTAGATGGGGTAGAGTTTGTTAGGTGCGTTCAGGAAGGTTTCCTGACACAATATGTAGATAAGCCTACAAGAGGAGAGGCTGTACTTGATTTGGTATTGGGAAATGAACCTGGACCCCTCAGTGGGAGAGCATTTTGGAAATAGTGATCATAATTCTGTCTCCTTTACAATAGCATTGGAGAGAGATAAGATCAGACAAGTTAGAAAAGTGTTTGGTTGGAGTTAGGGGAATTATGAGGCTATCAGGAAGGAAATTGGAAGCTTCAATTGGAAACAGATGTTCTTAGGGAAAAGTACGGAAGAAATGTGGCAAATGTTCAGGGGATATTTGTGTGGAGTTCTGCATAGGTACGTTTCAATGAGACAGGGAAGTTATGGTAGGGTACAGGAACCGTGGTGTACAAAGGCTGTAATAAATCTAGTCAAGAAGAAAAGAAAAGCTTACAAAAGGTTCAGAGAGCTAAGTAATGTTAGAGATCTAGAAGATTATAAGGCTAATAGGAAGGAGCTTAAGAAGGAAGTTAGGAGAGCCAGAAGGGGCCATGAGAAGGCCTTGGCAGGCAGGACTAAGGAAAAGCCGAAGGCATTCTACAAGTATGTGAAGAGCAAGAGGATAAGACGTGAACAAATAGGACCTATCATGTGTGACAGTGGGAAAGTATGTATGGAACCGGAGGAAATAGCAGAGGTACTTAATGAAAACTTTACTTCAATATTCACTATGGGAAAGGATCTTGGTGATTGTAATGATGACTTGCAGCAGACTGAAAAGCTTGAGCATGTAGATATTAAGAAAGAGGATGTGCTGGAGATTTTGGAAAGCATGAAGTTGGATAAATCGCCGGGACCAGATGAGGTGTACCCCAGGCTACTGTGGGAGGCAAGGGAGGAGATTACTGAGCCTCTGGTGATGATCTTTGCATCATCAATGCAGATGGGAGAGGTTCCGGAGAATTGGAGGGTTGCGGATGTTGTTCCCTTATTCAAGAAAGGGAGTAGAGACAGCCAGGGAGGTACAGACCAGTGAGTCTTACCTCAGTGGTTGGTAAGTTGATGGAGAAGATCCTGAGAAGCAGGATTTATGAACATTTGGAGAGGTATAATATTATTAGGAATAGTCAGCATGGCTTTGTCAACGACCTGAGCCTGATTGAATTTTTTGAGGATGTGACTAAACACATTGATGAAGGAAGAGCAGTGTATGGATTTCAGCAAGGTATTTGAAAGGTACCCCATGCAAGGCTTATTGAGAAAGAAAGGAGACATGGGATCCCAGGGGACATTGCTTTGCGAAATGGAGAACTAGCTTGCCCACAGAAGGCAAAGAGTGGTTGTAGACGGGTCATATTCTGCATGGAGGTCGGTCCCTGAGTGCCTCAGGGATCTGTTCTGGGACCCTTACTCTTCGTGATTTTTATAAACAACCTGGATGAAGAAGTGGGAGGATGGGTTAGTAAGTTTGCTGATGACACAAAGGTTGGAGATGTTGTGGACAGTGTGAAGGTCTGTCAGAGGTTACAGCGAGATATTGATAGGATGCAAAACTGGGCTGAAAAGTGGCAGATGGAGTTCAACCCAGATAAGTATGAAATGGTTCATTTTGCTAGGTCAAATATGATGGCAGAATATAGTATTAATGGTAAGACTCTTGGCAGTGTGGAGGATCAGAGGGATCTTGGGGTCCGAGTCATTAGGACACTCAAAGCAGCTGCACAGGTTGACTCTGTGGTTAAGAAGGCGTATGGTGTATTGGCCTTCATCAATCATGGAATTGAATTTAGGAGCTGAGAAGTAATGTTGCAGCTATATAGAACCCTGGTCAGACACCACTTGGAGTACTGTGCTCAGTTCTGGTCGCCTCACTACAGAAAGGATCTGGAAGCCATAGAAAGGGTGCAGAGGAGATTTACAAAGATGTTGCCTGGATTGGGGAGAATGCCTTTTGAGAATAGGTTGAGTGAACTGGGCCTTTTCTCCTTGGAGCGGTGAAGGATAAGAGGTGACCTGATAGAGGTGTATAAGATGATGAGAGGCATTGATCATGTGGATAGTCAGAGGCTTTTTCCCAGGGCTGAAATGGTTGCCACAAGAGGTCGCAGGTTTAAGGTGCTGGGGAGAAGGTACAGAGGAGATGTCAGGGGTAAGTTTTTTACTCAGAGAGTGGTGAGTGCATGGAATGGTCTTCTGGCAATGGTGGTGGAGGCAGATACGATAGGGTCTTTTAAGAGACTTTTGGATAGGTACATGGAGCTTAGAAAAACAGAGGGCTCTTGGTAAGCTTAGTCATTTTTAAGGTAGGGACATTTTGGCACAACTTTGTGGGCCAAAGGGCCTATATTGTGCTGTAGGTTTTCTATGTTTCTATGTTAAAAGGCCTGAACAGATTAGATATGGTAAAGTTATTTCCCGTGGTAGGGGAATATAGAACAAGAGGGCACGACTTTAGGATTGAAGGACGTCCATTTAGAACACAGATGCAGAGAAATTACTTTAGTCAGAGGGTGGTAAATCTGTGGAATTTGTTGCCACAAGCAGCTGTGTAGGCCAAGTCATTGGGTGCATTTAAGGCAGAGAAAGATAGGTTCTTGATTAGTCAGGGTATCAAAGGGCATGGGGTGCAAGCAGGGGAGTGGGGATGACTGGAAGAATTGGATCAGCCCATGACTGAATGGCGGAGCAGATTCGATGGGCCGAATGGCATACTTCTGCTCCTATATCTTATGGTTTTATGGTCTTAGATGTTGAAATTGAACCTGCATCCACCTCTTCTGCTAATAGCTCATTCCACACTCTCACCAACCTCTGAGTGAGGAATATTCCCCTTAAACATTTCTCCTTTCACAATTAACACATGACCTCCAGATCTAGTTTTATCCAACCTCAGTGGAAAAAGCCTCCTCGCATTTACCCTATCTACACTCGAAAACTTCTACAGATGTACCGTGGAGAGCATTCTGACAGGCTGCATCACCATCTGGTGCGGGAGGTGGTGGCCACTGCACAGGGTCAAAGTAAGTTGCAGAAAATTGTGAAACTAGTCGGCTCCACCATGGATACTAGGCTCTGTATCCAAGACATCTTCAAGTAGCACTGCCTCAGGAAGGCGACGTCCGTTATTAAGAACCCCCACCACTTAGGACATGCTGCTTCTCACTGTTACCATCAGGTAGGGGATACAGAAGCCTGAAGGCACACACTCAGCGATTCAGGAGCAGCTTTCTCCCCTCTGCCATCCGATATCTAAATGGGCATTGAACCCAAGAACACTACCTCAATACTTTATCTCAGTTTCTGTTTTTGCACCATTTAGTTTAACTTAACTATGCAAGATACATATACATAATTATTGTAATTCAGTTGTTTTATATTTATCATGTATTGTATTGTCCTGCTGCTGCAAAGTTCACAAATTTCACAACATATGATTATGATATTAAACCTGATTCTGATTCTACAGCTATGGATAAGTCTATGAAATCTCCCCTCGTTCTCCTACACACCTCGGAAAAAAGTGCTAACCTATTCAACCATTCCCTGTAACTCATGTCCTTATGTCCCATCAGCAATTTTCTTGGCACTCTTTTCTGTAGGTTGGTGACCAGAAAAGGACACAATACTCCAAATTAGGCCTCACCAACATCTTATACAACTTCAACATAACATCTCTACTTCTGTATCCAATACTTTGATTTAGGAAGGACAATGTATAAAAAGCTTTCTTTATCTACCAATGACACCGCTTTCAAAGAACTTTTATATGCATCTGTATTCCCATATCCCTCTGTACTACCATATTCAATACCGTATGGATTATGATCAGAGATTAAGGGAGCTAGGGCTTTACTCTTTGGAGAGAAGGAGGATGAGAGGAGACATGATAGAGATTGTTAATTATTGTTAATTAATTAATTAACAATTGTTAATACAATTGGCCTGGGACTAACAACGGTGGTCCCAGGTTAATACAATTGGCCTGGGACTAACAACGGTGGTCCCAGGTTAATACAATTGGCCTGGGACCAACAACGGTGGTCCCAGGTTAATACAATTGGCCTGGGACTAACAACGGTTGTCCCAGGTTAATACAATTGGCCTGGGACTAACAACGGTGGTCGACCAGATGCTCCACACAGATCTGTCCTCATCTCCTCTCCTCGCCGAAGACCCTGGGCCTCGGAACCCCCGCCCGGTGTCCGTTCCATCGCCCAGCTTATAACATCACGCCTCCTCTCTATCCCCATCGCGCCTTCTCCCCAAAGCCCGCGAAACAATAGCTTACGGACCCACAAGAAAGAATAACATCTATCCCAATTGGTTAACAAATGAATACAATTCTCGTTATCAGTAATTATAACCCAAACAAGCTGCGAGAGAAAAGCACTTTCTCAGCAGTTACCATAACAAAGAAGTACTTTTATTTTTAATATAACAAAGAAGCCATTTTATTAGCCTTAGCAGTAACATAAAAGAAGAAACCCCTTACATACATAATTCACAAATACCACACTGAGTTGCTGCTTTCACTTTAAGAGATGGTGTCTGATGTAATATCATCTATATAAGGCAACTGCTCTTAGTTTGTTTGTAATGGAATAAATGGGCTGCTGCTTTTGCTAAGCACGTTGAATGACTCTCGCACGTTTATTCACAAAATCCCACACATGAATACCGACTGCCCCATCCTCCGTCCGATCACTGTCTATCCCTCCCTAACAGCTGGAGCAAATCTACCTGCAAGGATCTTGATCCCGTTCAAGTTCAAGTGTAACCCATCTTTTTTGTACAGGTCACACCTTCCCCAGAAGAGATTCCGATGATCCAGAAATCTGAAGTCCTGCCCTGTGCATCGATTCCTCAGCCACACATTCTTCTGCCAACTCATGCTATTCTTGCCCTCACTGATGCATGGCACAAGCAGTAATCCAGAGATTACTACCCTTGAGGTCCTGCTTTCCAGCTTCCTACATAAATCCCTACACTCTTTCCTCAGGACCTCATCCCTTTTGGTACCTATGCCATTGGTACCAATATGCATCATGACTCCTGGCTGCTCACCCTCCCTTTCAGCCTGTTGTAAGTTGAAGATGTTCCTGACATGCCATCTGGGTGTCTCTCTCACATCCACAGAACCTCCTGTCTGCTCCTTTAACTATTGAATCCCCTGTCACCACTGTATTACTCTTCTCCCCGCCCCTTCCTATATGACCCACAGAGCCAGACTCAGTGCCAGAAATCTGTCTGCCAGCTTTCCCCTGGTAGGTCAACCCCCTAACACCGTCCAAGTGTCTTTCTTTTTCTTTTTAAATCTTTTTATTAATTTTAAGAAAAACATTAGTGAAATATGAATACAAAACGTTTGAGAGTACATAATTAATAGTTTAAATAAACAATCAGATATGTAATAATCAATATATAAGGCCTCCCAAACTCATAGTATTAATGAAAAAGAATCGAAAAAGAGAAAAAAAAAACCAACAAAAACTAAAAGAAAACTTTAAAAAAAAAACTAACCAACATGGGCAATTGCATAATGTTAAATACATACAGTAGTGCCGATAACTCCGAACCTCCATCCAAATAATTAAGGATAATAACAGTAAGGTTTAGGATCAGACCATTTAACTCATATGAAAATGTTGAATAAATGGTCTCCAAGTTTCCTCAAATTTAACTGAATAATCAAAAACCACACTTCTAATTTTTTCTAAACTCAAACAAGAAATAGTTTGAGAAAACCACTGAAATACAGTTGGAGGGTTCCAAGTGTCATACTTGTTATTGAGGGGAATGTGTCAACGTGGGCCTTTGACAAGGTCCCACATGTGAGATTGGTCAAGCAGGTTAAATCGCTTAATAAGGTAGTAAATTGGATTAGACATTGGCTTTGTGGGAGACGCCAAAATGTTAGTAGATGGTTGCCTCTCTGATTAGAGACCTATGATTAGTGGTGTGCCGCAGGGATCGGTGGTGAGTCCGTCGTTGTTTGTCATGAATATCGACGATCGGAATAATAATGTGGTAAAGTGGATTAGCAGATTTGCAGATGACATCAAGTTTGGGGGTGTAGTGGATAGCGAGGAGGGCTATCAAAGCTTGCAGTGCGATCTGGAAAAATGGGCTGTAAAACGACAGATGGAATTTAATGCAGACAAGTGTGAGGGGTTGCACTTTGGGTGGACAAACCAGTGTAGTACTTACACGATGAGCAGTAGGGCACTGAGGAATATAGAACATTGAACATAGAATAGTACAGCACATTACAGGTCCTTCGGCCCACAATGTTGTGCCGACCCTCAAACCCTGCCTCCCATATAACCCCTCACCTTAAATTCCTCCATTACCTGTCTAGTAGTCTCTTAAACTTCACTAGTGTATCTGCCTCCACCACTGACTCAGGCAGTGCATTCCACGCACCAACCACTCTCTGAGTAAAAAACCTTCCTCTAATATCCCCCTTGAACTTCCCTCCCCTTACCTTAAAGCCGTGTCCTCTTGTACTGAGCAGTGGTGCCCTGGGGGATAGCCTACTCTGTCTATTCCTCTTAATATCTTGTTAATAATTGTTAACAATTGTCGAGGAGGTCAGAGGGGATCGAATGGTGGCAAGAAGACTTCGTTAACTGAGCTCCAACGGTTGTGCACGAAGTGGCTGAACTTTGATAAGATTGGTGCCTTTTACTTTTCCTTTTATATTTGATCTCTATTAAGTACATAGTTCCAGTAAGATCTATAAAGTGTGATCATTTAATCACATAGGGTGTACTGTCTGTTATTTGGCATAGTGGGGACATCACACAGTGGCTACACAAACTGATTACCCAGTTTGGCAGGGCCAAGGACTGCTCCCTCTAGGTGGAAGCGAGCTGAGCGAGCCTGAGGCTTACCGGGGGGGCTACTTGTAGAACAGTTTCTATTATGAATAATACAGAAAATGATACACCTCTATATAAAAACCAGGAATACTAGTTTCAGTATGCCGCCAGATAAACAAAAAGAAACTCTAACTCTTTTATCACAGAGTCTTTTAGTCACTAGAATGTCTGTGCGGCATTTTCAGCCCAGGCGGCGTGCACAGAAACCCAAATTGGCCAAATGGGGTTATAACAGCAGTTCTGGGAACATCCTCGGCGCACACAGGCACCTGGTACGGAAACACCAATGCCCTTGAACAGAAAATCCGACAAAAAATAATGGATACAGCCCAGTCCATCACGGCTGAAGTCCTTCCCATCTTTGAGCACATCTACATGAAACACTGTTGCAGGAAAGCAGCATCCATCATCGGGGATACCCAGCATCCAGCTGCTGCCATCAGGAAGAAGGTACAGGAGCCTCAGGACTCCCACTACCATGTTCGGGAATAGTTACTACCCCTCAACCATCAGGCTCTTGAACCATAGGGGATAACTTCACACTCAACTTCACTGCTCCATCACTGGACTGATTCCACAACCAATTGACTCACTTTCAAGGACTCTTCATCTCATGTTCTCAATATTTATTGCTTATTTATGTATTACTATTATTTTTTTTTTCTTTTGTATTTGCCCACTTTGTTGTCCTTTGCACAGTAGTTGAACACCGAAGTTGGCACAGTCTTTCACTGTTTCTGTTATTATTCTATAAATTTATTGAATATGCCCACTAGAAAATGAATCTCAGAGTTGTATATGGTGACATATGTACCTTGATAATAAATTTACTTTGAACTTTGAACATTGGTAGCCCCTGACTAAGCCCGCTTTAGAAAAAAAAATATCTTTTCAGCTAAATGTGCTGAAAAGTCTTGTATATGTGGACTGGGTGATGATCAGGGGTGGTGGCCTCATTAAGATAGCAGTAATCATCGTTGAGCTAAGGGACACATGCAGGGCTGAATCCCCAGGGCTATGTGATCCTCATATAATGCCAAGCATTTGCATGATAGCAAACTCAGCCTTCACGCTGGCCAACTTTTCTGGGTCCAGCTGACACACACAGGAGCGGACCAGCGAGTTACTCATGGAAGTGCTCGACCACGTGCTTTGTGACTGTAGTGGCAAATGTGGGTTTGGTGAGGTTTGGGAATTCGCCCAGCAGGCGAGTGAATTCACATGTGGTGGTGCATGCGCTTGACAGGGTCAACGTGGGGAACTTACTGGGGATGCAGGGTAACGACCCAAAGTCCCTTGTAACCACAAGCTGGAAGTGCTTAAGCTCACAGGAAATCTGCACCGAGCAGAGGTCTAGCAACTTCAGCCAAGACAAAGTGCCACGTGTAGCATCGTCTACTGAAGCAGAGCATCACACGTCGTGTCCCTTAAGTCTGGTTCCTGCTGCCATTGGCAGCTTCCAGCGAGGGTCCGTCAACCTCTGCCTTGCAATCAGTGGGTGATGCCAGCAGCACACTGACTCGAACGTCCATGTCACACAGGAAGCACCACCCTGAAAGGGTGTCCATAACGAACAATGGCAGCTGGAACCCACTGTGTTCACAGATCTCTGCCGTCCCAGTACACTAGCACTGTCGAAGCTGCATGTCGGTCAGCACTTATTGGCGTTTGTGCCGAATCATGCACGGTAAAAACGTAGACCCAGTGTTGTTTGGTTCAGAGCCACTGACAGGGCTTATTGAGAAAGGGAAATGAGGAGGAGCAATACACCTCTGCCTGGCTGAGTGTAGACTATCGGCCATTTTAACAAGCTCCCTATAGTCCTTCATGGGTGTATTAGCTAGGGCTGTGCAAACCCGATCAGGAACTTGTTGCATGAAAAGCTTTTTAAAAGTTGAACAAGGATGGTTATTGTCCAGGAGGGACAGCATGTGGTCCAGACAGACAAACAGACAGACAGACAGACATACTTTATTGATCCCGAGGGAAATTGGGTTTCATTACAGCTGCACCAAGAATAGTGAAGAAATATAGCAAATTATAGCAAACCATAGATAATTAAATAAAAATAAGTTAATCATGCCAAGTGGAAATAAGTCCAGGACCAGCCTATTGGCTCAGGGTATTTGACACTCTGAGGGAGGAGTTGTAAAGTTTGATGGCCACGGGTAGGAATGACTTCCTATGACGCTCAGTGTTACATCTCGGTGGAATGAGTCTCTGGCTGAATGTACTCCTGTGCCATCCTGTGGGTGGGAGTCATTGTCCAAGATGGCATGCAACTTGGACAGCATCCTCTTTTCAGACACCACTGTCAGAGAGTCCAATTCCACCCCCACAACATCACTGGCCTTACGAATGAGTTTGTTGATTCTGTTGGTGTCTGCTACCCTCAGCCTGCTGCCCCAGCACACAACAGCAAACATGATAGCACTGGCCACCACAGACTCATAGAACACCCTCAGCATCGTCCGGCAGATGTTAAAGGACCTCAGTCTCCTCAGGAAATAGAGATGGCTCTGACCCTTCTTGTAGACAGCCTCAGTGTTCTTTGACCAGTCCAGTTTATTGTCCATTCGTATCCCCAGGTATTTGTAATCCTCCACTATGTCCACACCGACCCCTTGGATGGAAACAGGGGTCAGCAGTGCCTTAGCCCTCCTCAGGTCCACCACCAGCTCCTTAGTCTTTTTCACATTAAGCTGCAGATGATTCTGCTCACACCATGTAACAAAGTTTCCCACCGTAGCCCTGTACTCAGCCTCATCTCCCTTGCTGATGCATCCAACTATGGCAGAGTCATCAGAAAACTTCTGAAGATGGCAAGACTCTGTGTTGTAGTTGAAGTCCGAGGTGTAGATGGTGAAGAGAAAGGGAGACAGGACAGTCCACAGGACAGACACTTGTGGAGCCCCAGTGCTGCTGACTACTCTGTCTGATACACAGTGTTGCAAGCGCACATACTGTGGTCTGCCAGTCGGGTAATCAATAATCCATGACACCAGGGAAGCATCCACCTACATCACTGTCAGCTTCTCACCCAGCAGAGCAGGGCGGATGGTGTTGAACACACTGGAGAAGTCAAAAAACATGACCCTCACAGTGCTCAGTAATTCAGAAGCCCTATCGTCACCCAGGCCAGGCAAGGAAAGCAACTGTTTGGAGCATTCAGACTCAGACAGTCCAGAAGTTAGTAGTAGGTGAGTTTTCAGAGTGATATATTTATCACATGCAGGGGATCTTCTAGCAGACTCACCACCCTGGCTGTAGTGGAACTACCTAGCAATGCTACAACGTATTAAACTTGGTATTGTCCGCAGTGATTTGCCGTAGTGTGAATTGGGATTCCGCCCGTGCAAACTACATGGTAGTGTGCTGCTCCCAGAACTCCGGCAACTTCCAAATGACTGCATTGGTCAACGTGTCACCGAGTAACTCCGGAATCGTCTGGGAGTGTTGGTGTCACCAGTGCAGGTGCCCAATATTTAACTCTCTCTGCTAGCATCCCTGCAGCTTCTGCACGAGCCTCCCACACAGTCTGAAGGAACACCTTGTCAGGCTCTGGGAACTTCTCCACCCTAATTTGCCTGAAGACAGCAAACACCTCCTCCTCTGTAATCCGTATAAGGTCCATGAGCTCGCTGCTGCTTTGCCCCACTTCTGTAGTCTCCCAAGTAGAGATGCAATAAACCCATTTCAAATCTTCCCCATCTCTTTTGGCTCCACACATGGATTACTATTCTGATCTTCCAGAGGGCCAATTTTGCCCCTTGCAATCCTTCTGCTCGTAACTGTAGAAGCCCTTGGGGTTCTTCTTCACCTTGCCTGCTAAAGCAACCACTTGCCTTCTAATAGCCCTCCTGATTTCTTTCTTAAGTGCTTTTTTAGCATTTCTTGTAGTCGTCAAGTACCTCATTTGTCCCTACCTGCCTATACCTGCTGTGCACTTCCTTTTTTCTTAACTAGGGCCTCAATGTCTCTCGAAAACCAAGGTTCCCTAAACCTGTTATCCTAGCCTTTTATTCTGACAGGCTCATACAAACTTTGTACTCTCAAAATTTCACTTTAGAAGGCTTCCCACTTACCAAGTACACCTTTGCCAGAAAACAGCCTGTCCCTATTCCTGACTTGGTCTGAGGTCTTAACATCTGTCTCCACAACCACTCTACGATCTGTTGGGGCACTCTGGTTCCCATCCTCCAGCAACTCTGGTTTAAACCAACCCCCTCCCCAATGCAGTACTAGCAATCCTTCCCAATAGGATGTTAGTCCTCTCCAGTTTAGGTGTAAACTGTCTCCTCTGTACAGGTCAAGCTTCCCTGGAAGAGAACCCGGTAATCCAAAAATCTGGAAGAACTGAATCTGACTTGGCTGCAGGAAGGGCCGGACTGACAGCTCAATATTCTGGGGTACTGTTGTTTTAGACATGACAGAGTGGGAGGGATTAAAAGGGGAGGGGTGGCATTACTAGTCAGGGAAAATGTCACAGCAGTGCTCGTTCAGGACAGACTGGAGAGCTTGGTTAGTGAGGCTTTATGGATGAAACTGAGGAATACGAGAGGTATGACGATATTAATGGAGCTACGTTATAGCCCACCCAACAGTCCATGGGATTTAGAGGATCAAATTTGGAGAGAGATTGCAGATTGTTGTAACACCAACTCCTTAGCCATGTGTTAAACTGTATGATCTTCCTATTTCTGGCCCCACTAGCTTGTGGTTCAGGTAGCAAACCATGGAGGTCTTGTCTTTTAACAGCACCTAACTCCCTGAACTCACTTTGCAGAACCTTCCTCCCTATGTCGCCAACACAAGGAAATCTGCAGATGCTGGAAATTCAAGCAACACACACAAAAAGCAGCATCTATAGGAAGGAGTACAGTCGACGTTTTGGGCCGAGACCCTTCCTCAGGACTGACTGAAAGAAAAGATAGTAAGAGATTTGAAAGTGGGATGAAGTGGGAGGGATGAAGCTAAGAGCTGGAAAGTTGATTGGCAAAAGGGACACAGAGCTGGAGAAGGGGGAGGATCATGGGATGGGAGGCCTACCCCTCCTGTCTTTTATCATTTCGGATCTCCCCCTCCCCCTCCCACTTTCAAATCTCTTACTATCTCTTCTTTCAGTTAGTCCTGACGAAGGGCCTCGGCCTGAAATGGCAACTGTACTTCTTCCTATAGATGCTGCCTGGCCTTCTGCGTTCCACCAGCATTTTGTGTGTGTTCCTACCTATGTCGTCAGTAACTACGTGGACCACGACCTCTGGCTGCTCACCCACCCACTTAAGAATGCTGAGGTCTCGATATAAGACGTCCCGGACCATGGCACATGGGAGACAACATACAATCCTGGAATCTCATTCTCGTCCACAGAACCTCCTTTCTGTTCCCCTAACTAACGAATTTCCTATCACCACAGCTCGCCTCTTCTCCACCCCTTCCCTTCTGAGCAACAGAGCTGGACTCAATGTCAGGGGCCTGACCGCTGTCAGTTTCCTCTGCTTGGTCACTGCCCCACCCAACAGCTTCCAAAGTAGTATCTAAACAGGATGCAGCGGAGATTTGCCAGGATGCTGCCTGGATTAGAGAAGATGTCTTAGGGAGAAAGGTTAAGCAAGCTAGGGCTTTTCCCTTTGGAGTGACGGCGTATGAGAGGCGACTTGATGGAGGTGTATATGGTTATGAGAGGCACAGGCCAGCGTCTTTTCCCAGGGCACTGCAATGGCCAATATCAGAGCACATCCAGTTAAGGTGAGTCAAGGAAATTTTAGATTTGAAAGATCGTTTTTTTACTCAGAGTGGTAGATGCCTGGAACACAATACTGGGGTTGGTGGAAGAGAATAATGTCGGTCAGGGTTGATCATGGATATTGAGTCCTAGCTGTCTAGCTATGCAGGCCTGGGCGGTATGATATGGAGAGCAAGCTGTCGCCCACAGAGCAACCTCCCTCTCCCCAGGCAATTGATGAACCTAAAGGAACGGCAGAATCCAATACAGTTAGTACCAGCAGCATCGCGTGAGTTGTCAGTCATCATTGAACTCAATGTAGGACTGCCTTAGGGACTCCAGCTCCGGATTCTTCCCTCAGGATTTATTCCTGAAGCCTTCCCCTGAGTGGGTATAGATGCAAGAGAGTGGAGGTTTGAGATCAGATTTTTCCTTCTCCTAGATGAGCTGCCAACCATGGCTGATGAGCCCCTGGATGTAAGAGGGTCATGAACTGTGTAGGAGGGAAGGGTTAGATTGATGGTGGAGTAGATTTATATTGGTAAGCACTGGATGTTCTAAGTTCTAAATGTGGAAGAACTGCCAGACATAAGTGCCCTGATGCCAAACAATTACACAGACAGAACTGAGGAGGGGTTGGTAACCGGCCTTTCAATGTTGATCTTTGTACAGGTAAGTACTTACTCACATGCACAAGCCCCGAATGTTGGGCACAAATGGTCGAATCACATAGAGATTATTGACCTCATCAGCGTATGTGGACGAATTGCTACCTGGTATGTTTAGGATGATTGGGTATTGGGCACCTGTTGGATTTTCTCAGCATCACATTGAGTACCAAGGCAAACACACAATGAAGCTTTGCATGTGACCTCCAAGAAACAACTAAAATAAATAGCAATCAGCTAAACTCTGCCTTGCATAATCATCACAATCTAAACTAAAGTGTGAATTTTTCAGTATGTAATGGTAAAACCCATTGTGCTGGATGTAATTTTCATCCACATAGTCTGGATTTGGATATACCACAGGAAATTTCAATATATGAAATAATCGTCACGATTTGGCCATTTGACTAAGCCTGAAGTGACTGGATATGAAACTTGATTACTGGCTTGTTTCAATGCAGCCATTCCTCTTTCTCCAGATGCAACACGAGTGAATCTGCAGATGCTGGAAATAAATAAAAACACAAAATGCTGGCAGAACTCAGCAGGCCGGACAGCATCTATGGGAGGAGGTAGTGACGACATTTTGGGCTGAAACCCTTCATCAGGAGTGAAGTGCCTCCTCCCATAGATGCTTCCTGGCCTGCTGAGTTCTGCCAGCATTTTTTGTTTCTCTTTCTCCAGATGTCACTTTGAGGGCAAGAAGCAGATGAACAATCCATTTGGGGATAATACTGGCAACAAGCAATTCAGTCTATGTTCTGCCTTGTGGAACATATCCAATCAGTTTTAAAAGGCAGGTGACAAGAACGTAAAACACAAAAAATAATAACTGGTAAATTGCAGAATCTCTCGAACCATTTCAGCAGACAAACTAAAGCATACACTTATCACTCTTCCATTCAAACTTCAGTTGTTAAAGGTGAGATTTAAGCAATTGAACTATGAATTAAAATGTGTACAATTAGGTGGTTAAATATAAACCAGCAGATAGTTATTTTACTTTAACTAGTAACTTAAAAAAGTAATGACTGATGATGAGCGGAGGGAGCAATATTACGTTTTAAATGACTTATTGCACATTTTTCACCATTGTAAATTCACAATAACAGAATGATATGGCCATGTTTAATGTATGAATCTTTTACATGAAAAATTAAATGAATATAAATCCTCCTTCAGACCAGGCATAATGGTAATTCCTCAAAAATAAATGTGTAACAGTGAAGCATTTGGTCAACATACTTGGAATTCCAGATACGAGTTTCAGTGGTCGTAGTACTCGCACAGCCCTCAAGGTTCGCAGATCAAAATCCGTCCCAACAGTGGCTAAAATTCTGTACAAAATAACAATCACAGTATTAACTTCCTTGTAAAAAGTCCGGCTTCAGTTACACCAACAAATGTGTCCAAATTAGTTAAAGTTGGGTGCAGATTCTTATTCCCCCCCCACACACAGTATTTGTAAAGCAACACACACAAAATGCTGGAGAAACTCAGGAGGCTAGTCAGCTTCTATGGAGAAACGTACAGTCGACATTTCCGGCCGAGACCTTTCGGCAGAACTGTCCTTCCGAAGGGTCTCGGCCTGAAACATCGACTGTACTTTTTTCCATAGATGCCGCCTGGCCTGCTGAGTTCCTCCAGCTTTTTGTGTGTGTTGCTCGGATTTCCAGCACCTGCATGTAACCCAGGTTAATTAATCCCACAGATGTAATGTTAGAAAGCTCCACCTGCGGAAGTTTACCGCATTTTTTTTAAAAAAAGGAGAATTTGAAAAAAGCACTGTGCGAGGGCAGGGCGTGGCTGACACAGGACGGACATGGAGAGAAACGCAGCAACGATTAGAAGCTGAAGACATGAACTGTTAAGAGTGGAATTAGTAGTGAGTATCTTTACCTTGAAAATCTCAGGGTTAAACCCCTGGAGGAGAGACAATAGCGATAAAAGATTTATTGAAGCTAATAACTCATCAGTTAATAACTCATCAGGAGTGATTGATAAGTTTGTGGCCTAAGGTAGAGGGAGATGAGTTATTAACTTCAAGCTTTCTGCATAATCACTCAAAGAATTGAACTGCACATGCATGTAATGAGAGCTGTATAACTCATCTTCTACCTTAGGCCACAAACTTATCAATCACCCTGCTGTGGACACTTTCTGGAGGTCCAAGATCCGTATGCTCTATGGCCGCTGGACTAAGTGTGTAAATGTAGCAGGGGACTATGTTGAAAAATAAATGCGCTAGGTTTTCTAAAATTGACTCCTTCTACCTTAGGCCATGAACTTATCAATCACCCCTCATATTTCATTCCAATGAACCAAGAAACAAGAGGGTGAGCCACCCAAGATGAAGAACCGGCACGGAACGAAATAATGATGCAGAGGATTTAATACAGTTGAATGTATACGTTTATTTTTTTTTGAAGAATCCGAATTTGATTTTCTGCAAGAACGGATTATTTTTGCAAAGACGTTGATAGGTTACTCAAAGAAATTTACTTTGTTTAAGAGTTGTGATGTTGGAGAATTGTCATGAAAGGAGTTAAACTGTGTATATATAATTTTTGAATTTGAATTTAAACTTGTAGATATACTGCCTAGAACTGAAACTGAAGTCAACTACAATACTTGAGAATAGGAATTATATTTGGTTTTCTAACTAACTAGGGATAAGTAAAATGGAAAGTTTAGTCTGTAAACTTTTAAACAGAGAATAACACTAGATCTAATTAGTTAGAGAAATTGGAGTAACAAAGATTATTCTAATGAATATCACTGATTCTAACTAAGCAGGAATTTGGCTGTTGTTGCTATCTGGGATTTGGAACTTAAGCAGAATGTTTGAATTTTGATTTGTTCTTGCTCATGTAAACATTTTGCACATATTGCTTTTTCTAATAAACAAAACTTTACTTCCAAAAGTGTGTGGTTTCTATTCACTGCCTCCTTCCGATACCTAGAACCTTCTGATGGCTTGCTCGTACCTGGTGTAATTTGGTTTTCTCAAAAGAGTGGGGACTAGTCATGCACGATAAGACCCGTGCTACACAGGTGTTACATGCAGATTTTCTCTTCTTCAGTATTTGTAATGAACGGCCCTCATAAACTGCGCCCTGATCTTCGGTGAATTGTGAGCTTGTTGCTTACACTGACAGGCATCGTTTTGTGCAATGAGATATACCTGACACTTTCACTACAAGGGTTTCGATAGGACACAGAGAGGGAGAGGGGGAATGTAGCACAGAAGCCGCCTTGTACCGGGCAGGGGCACCATTCGTAAAGGTTGACTTGCAGGCAAAGGAGTTCTGTTTCTTTGCGGGCATTCCTCACTAACCTGGCAAGTCTATGTGAGGTCACTGCTGGCCAAACTAGTATAAAGTCAGCTGGTCATACTGAGTGTTCTGCCTCTGAAGGTGCTATTCATTCATGCAGTCGTTTTGTACAAACATCACTTCCTGTTCATGAGCTTTTTTTGCATCATTTCCTGCAGGGGTGAAACCCCGCCGGTTTCCTTGGCTGCGTAGGTCGAGGGGAAAACATCTCCAGTCCCGCCAAACTCGTGAGACAGACAACTCTCCCGCCCTAAACCCCGGTTTGTGTGGATGCTGGGTAATTTGCTGCCCTGTTACAAATTAAAGCCACGAAATAACAGGCAGTACACTGCATACGATTAACAGAATTATATTTATGAATCTTAACTAAAGAGTCAGTGAAGGAAAAAAAACGAAAAGAAAAGGGCCCATTTTAATGTGCACACATTGGAGTTCATCTTGAACTTCTCTGTCATTCATGCACTGGGACCTCGGTCAGCGTGAAAGCACGCACCACCTTCCGAACGTCGCTCGCAATCCATCTCGAACAAACCTGTCTCTCACCAGGGTGTACCTTATAATCAGTTCTCCCCTGTGTCTTCTCTCTTCATCTTCCACCAAACAAAGCCCCAAGACCAACCTTATTGTCCCTCACCAAGGAAACCTCCCCCCCCCCCCCCAATTGGATGTCACACATTCCACATCATCCCTCATCTTCAACAATAACCCAAACAGGCTGAAAGCAGAACAGACTGCCCTTACAGAGCTACCAAATGAAATACCTACAGCATAACAGTGAGGATGTGAACTAGGGCGTTACACGGGTTAATTTAGATTTTGACTTGAAGCAAACATATCCATTTCCATCCACTCTTCATTTGCCCTCAAAACAGCAATATCTGTGAGTCTTAAGCTTTCTTAATATTGGTAATATTTAGTAGATGTACTTTGAAAGAAGTACTATGTTTATCATTCATCGCTAATAACCTGTCATGCCACAAGTTCACTCCAGTCTACTGCATACCTATAGGATGTTGCATGTGTGTATTACCTTGTTTTATGCTGGCTGTGAGAATAGTCAACAATAGTACATTCAGGCGCGTGACGATTCTGTATTGAATCTAACACATGTCTTACTTAATTTTCTGCAGTTTTACAAAGTTTTCTCATTAAAAACCCTGAAGAAAGTTTCCAGCTTGGGTGTTTTTAGAGGTGTTTAACTTCCTGGCTAGCTTTGTATCACAACGCACCACAAGGGCAGTAGACTGAGGATGGACCAGCTCTGTGATACATACGCTCCATGAAATGGCTGCAGTTTACTCCATATTTCAAATATTTTCCCAATGATTTCACCTGTACAGTAAGTAAAACAGGTTTACTGGAGACGACTTTGTGCTCCTCGTGAAGATAATCTCTGTCCTTTCCATTATTTAGGTGGGTTCAGATCCACATTCTAGGGACAACTTCTAACAACTTCACAAATCCAAACATTCCTACATTCCTAGATTCCATTCAACTTGCAGCACAGATTAAAGTTTGCAGTTCTCATCTTCTATATTCCATTGATTGATAACGTCAGTGACCAACGTTACCATGGGGAACATTCTCCAGATGGTCCGCAGACTGTTTCTTTCACTTATTTTATGTCTTCTTTTTCTTTTAAATGTGACTCTGGTACTGTTGGAGCCTGTGATCTACAGTTTAATGGCATGTCTTCGGGCTGATTGAGTGATCTGGTGCTTTGCTGTCTCTGAGAAGGTCTGGGAGGGGAGCAGCCTCGAGGCCAAGAAGCTTAGAGACCAGGTGTGAGCCCATGATCGACTCCTTTTCTCGCCAATCTTGTCGATCAAAGCATCGAGGAAGATTGAGACATCGAGGCAAGCGAGTGTTCAGCGCCTTCTTCCAGCTTCTCACTCACTGCTGCCAGAAGATGGATCTGTATGTGATGGTCTCTCTTTCTCTCTCACCCACTGATCCCCAGGGAAGGTCCCTGCGCCCTCTCCCTCAGTGCTGTCGGAGGATGGTACCGAAGTTCTGGGTCTGTGGTTTGTGGGTTGGACTAATGAACACTGAGCTGACCTGAGCTGGACTCTTTCGATTTTTTGTTTTACTTTCAGTGTTTTCGCTCTTGTTGCCATTTGCACAATTTGGTGGATTTTTTTTCCACGTGGTGGTTTGGTGTTCTTGTTCCCATTGGAGTAATTTGTTTTTTGTGGCAGGGGAGTGATGTTTTTCTTTGGACGGGTTCCATGGTTTTCTTTGTTTTGTGACTGTCTGTGGAGAAGACAATTAAACAGGGTGGTGTACTGCATATATGTACTTTGATAAAAGTGTAATTTGAATCCTTTGATCTTTGATCTGCCTGTTGCTAGACATGATTTGCAAAGATATAGGGCAGGACAGGTGCACAGTTAGCAACACTGCTGCCTCTGAGCTCCAGTGTCCCAGGTTCAATCCTCACCTCCGGCGCTGTGTAGAGTCTGCACATTTCACCACCTTCCCAAAACCCCCACCCCAGTGCTCCAGTTTCCCTCCACACTTCAAGCTGTAGGTTAATTGGCAGGTGCAAATAGCCAACAACTCTTTTTTTTTTGTAAATTGTATGTTTACAACAAAGGTGTAAGTATGCAGATGGATGGTGGTGGAATCTGGGGAGAATGAAATTGGATTGGACCAATGGGTATTTGGTGATCAGCGTAGATTCAGTGGGTAAAGCAGCCAGTTTCTGTGCAATTGACTCCATGTCTTCTATAATATTTGGATCTACACTAAAATATCTGATTTTCAATCAGTTCATACCGATAATTCAATTACCATAACCTTTACATAAGATAGATGAAATGTGTACAAAAGACTCAAATTAGAACAATCTATCCGCCAAAGGCACCACTCTGGTTTAAAGGATGAATATCTCACTTGCCTATAAAATATCTCACAATATATACACAATATCTCACTTGTGTATTTTTATCAAGTAAGGGATCAATATCTCACTTGTGCATTGTGTTACTGGGAAATTGTAAAACACAGAGCTATCCTCCAATTAGAGTAACGCTGTTTGTCCAAATGAAAAGATCTAGGTTTTGCACGATGCTCTGCAAATCCCAGATGAGCTGCCAGTGACCGACAGTTCCAATGGGAATAGCCGGCACTCGACTCTTCAGAGGCGTGACCCATCCTTGAGTGTCTCCCCTGCGGCTGACCGATGCTGATGGACCTGTCACTGCGCTTGGCTCCGTCAGCAATATCTGACAAAGGATCCGAATCCCAATTCATTTTAATGGAGATTCGCAAATTGGAGATTAGGAGTAAGAATGAGAAGTCTTCTTAAAATTAACTTTACTATGTTTTGATGTTATTCCAACACAGATGAGCATTCAGCCTGTCAGGTCAATCAAGTTCATTCCAGTTTAATTATCATTCAAACATACTGTACATGAATATAGCCAAATGAAGCAGTTTTCCTCTGTGGCTAAGGTGTAAAGCACACACAAAATGCTGGAGGAGCTCAGCAGGCCAGGCTGCATCTATGGCAAAGAGTACAGTCGAAGGGTTTCAGCCGGAAATATCAACTGTACTATTTTCCATAGTTGCTGCCTGGCCTGCTGAGTTCCTCCAGCGTTTTGTGTGTGTTACTCGGATTTCCAGCATCTGCAGATTTTTTCTTGTTTGTGTAAAGCACATTACCAACAGCATACTGCACAGTGCACATAATACAAATAGCACATCTGACACATGTGGATATGATTTCAGAAAAAACACACAGTCACAAAGCAAAAAAAAACAAAAAAATATGTAGCCCAGTTTTGGGAGTGACATGACCATAGAATTGATGGCAAGTTGTCCTGGACCAGAATGCTCTTCCACTGAGTGAACATCACAGGGCAGCACTGAGCAAACACTGGAGGGCAGCACCCACAGGAGTGGCTAGGCCCCAAGCCAATTAAGGATTCCAGCCTGCCCCATAAAGGCATTGCCACACCTCCTCAGCGTCTCCTCCCCTGGTCAGCTGCCATGGGTAAACCCTCAGCTCGGGCCTAGTCCTCGACACAACAGTGACAATGCAGCTCCCCCACTGTCAGTCTCACCTATGAACCAGTGTACCAGACTTAGAGTATTCTACGGTACCAATGTCCAAGAAATCATCACTCACTCCTCTTTTTGGACCACACACCAGCCAAAGGTGCACGACAAGTTCAGGCGATGGCACAATAACAGTACGCAATAAGTCCAGCTTCATCACTATTGAGCAACTTGCTGATGGGACATTCCTGCAGTAATTGAAGCTTTTAGTATCCAGCAGTGACTTGCGATCATAAAAAAGACATACAAGCTTGTTCATCACCTACCCCTGATTAAGTCAAAGCATCCAATTCACTCACACATGTCCATTTAAATCCCTTTGATTCTTCTGCCAATTACTGACTCTCGCAGCTAAAAGCTCCCTTTGAAATCTAGCTAGCAAACAGAGCATCCGGGGAGAACATGCAAACTCCACACAGACAGCATCAAAGGTCAAGATTGAGCCAGATTCCTCAGATGACAGGACTAATGGCTACACCACTGTGCCAATTATTACTTCTTAGTGTTTTAGGTAAGTATATTATTTTAAATTTAATGTGTCTTTTCAATTAATAAAACTATTTTAGCTTCTATCTGTAACCTCTTTATTAAAGCCTGAAAGTTTTTGAAGAAGCACTGTACCCACGGCAGTCTGGACTCCTGTCCAATGGCGCTCAGGTGATCTGGAGAGGGCAGGGCTCCGTGAAATGCTAGCAATGGCATCCGTTATGCTAGACAGCAGTGTTTTTCGCAAACCTCTTACTTACTCAGAAATTTTTGTGGTTATGGTAGACCACTTGAAGCTGAAGCCAAATATAATTTCAGGCTACTTGTATCACGTAGGAATTTAGAGAAACGAGAAATCAACTTTTATTGACTAGAATGCACCTAATTGCATAACGATGCTGTCTCTTTGCAATAGTTCAACTAAGCTAAAAATGTTTTGTTGATGATTTCCATTTGTACTCTGTGTCTGAAGCTTCTTGCTTCAGGTTGCAATGCTCCTCAGACAGGATGACGAGGTCAATACTCCCCAATGCCATTAGGCTTTACAATTCAACCGCCAGGACTTAAGAACTTTTTAAAAGCTATTATTAATGCTTTTTGAGATAGTGATTTAGATGCATATCATATTTTTTACTGAGTTAAGTATTGTATGTAATTAGTTTTGCTACAACAAGTGTATGGGACATTGGAAAAAAAGTTGAATTTCCCCATGGGGATGAATAAAGTATCTATCTATCTATCTATCTAAATGTCCAACGATAATCAGCCAGTATTGATGGATTCCAGTTGCCCTGATACTGTTTCTCCATGACCGCAATGTCCTGGTGAAACCTTTCACTGTGCTCATCACCGACAGCACCAAGATTTGCAGGGAAAAAGTATAAATGTAATTGCAGAAAATGAATCTTTAGTGACATGTTACATTTCATGGTTTTGTATGCTTGAAGCATGTTATTAACCAGCTGCATGTAATTTGGTGCTCTGTAGTTGTCAAGAAGGTTTTCAACAGCATCCTTGAATGCCTTCCATACAATTTTCTCCAGTCCAACCAGAAGTTCTTCAAAACCGCCTGCCTTCGATGACCTGTTTGATTTCTGGGCCGACAAAAAAATGTCTTCCTTAATTTTGGCATCAGTTATTCTGGGAAACATCTGCCTCAAATATCAAAATCCTTCACAGAAATTTTTGTCCCTGGTGACAGCAGATTCCATCCTTACAGTCCTGAACCCAGTAAATCTGCTGTTGCCTTTGACAAACCCAAGTCTCTGGCCAGGTTATTTAAGTCGGATTGAGTTCTCAGGTGAGGCTCACCCAGCATAAAGGGTTCAAATCTATATCAGTATCAGGGTCATTTTCCATTCCTGGCATCTTCGTCTGCCTCCTCTAGACTCCACGTGTCTGGTGGCTTCGGTACATGGAAGACTATTGTCATGTAGCACAGGTCTCACAGCTGAAGGGAGATTAGGATTTCTTGATTTTAACAGAGAAACCAGACACACTGGTCAGATCGAAGTAGCATTCTGTCATATGATCTTTCTGCACGCGCCATATCATCGAGGCACCAAACGATATTGATTTATGAGTACCTCTGTACCTCTAAGATTGACAACACATATTGTGGACAAATGTGAGGAGCCCAGATGTTGTCTTGGTCACCAAAGTAGAGCGCATAGGCTTTCTTGATAAGAGGAGTCATGCTCTGTCTTTGAGATTTAAGCGTATACTCGACACAAATATAACAGAAAGTATCGTGGCTGTTGCAACATTGGTGAGACATTTTGTTATCACAAGTACTCCTGAAAATACAATTACATTATTGTAAACAGTACACACAATATACTATGCGCAATAATGTGATCACAAACCAATCTACATGTAAACGCAATGCATAGAACAGTGTGTACATGATGCTATTTAGGCTACATCCACACTACGCCGGATATATCCGTAACCGAAGCTTTTTCTCTTCGTTATTACCCTCCGTCCACACTAAAACGGCGTTTTCGTCCCCCAAAACCGGAGCTTTTCAGAAACGCTTTTCAGGATGGGTATTTTTGAAAATGCTGCTCAGGCAGATCAGTGTGGACAGGGTAACTGGAGAAATCTGAAAACGCTGTCAGACGGCAGCGTGCCATTTCATTGTTTTCTTGAACACAACCTAACAATTTCAGAACAGACAGCAACGAGACTGAAGCCAGAAGAGTTAGAAATGTACTCACCAAATACTTTGACCCATAACTTACTGAATAAATAAGTATACTGTACTCACTTTGCCCTGTTTTCTGTCCTTGCTCGTATGAAGGTGGTTTACCTATTTATGCAAGTACTTCTCTGACAATAGATGTGTAACAGCCTAATGTAACATTGTATAGAAATACAAGATAATACTGATGCAGATATGTTTTACACATTTAACAAGGTGCTTTATTAATGCAACAGAGATAGTCAGTTTTTCAATGTTCGTCGGCAGCCGGCTCATACAGTCCATGAACTCCCAGTCCATTGCCTCCATATTTGTTTTTTTTACTTTTAAATCTTCCTGCATGAGAGCCAACAGCTGCCCGTCATTTAAGTTTTTCTAGTCTGTAACTGAACAAACACGCACCGTCTTTCACAGCAAGATTCAACACTAAACATGTCGCTTGTTTTTGGTAGATGTGTCCTGCGCATGCGCAGTAGGAGGAGATTCGACAAAATCTCCATTTCAATGTGGATAGAGATATTTTTAAAAACGCATAGTGTGGACGCCTATCGTTTTTTTACGTGAAACCAGCGTTTCCAAAATTATCCGGTCTAGTGTGGATGTAACCTTAGCCTTTCTAAAACCTGTCCTGCTATGCAATATCTGCCCTGCCAAAGCATGCCCAGGAATGCCTGGACAAGATAGAAAACTTTTCAGCTTATGTTGTGGGCAATATTTTAATGGCTTGAATTATGAATTGAAATAACAAATATAGGCGATTTGAAAACACATGAGGACAGCAAGTCCAACAGCTTTCAAAGATCGAGACACAAGAGACTAAAGGTGCTGGAATCTAGAGCAACAAACAAAAAAGCTGGAGGAGACCAGTAGGTGGGTAGCAGGAGGAAACGAGGCAGTCAAGGATTCAGTTCAAGATTCATAGTCAGGACTGGAAAGAGATGAGACAGTCAGTATAGACAAGAGGAAGGGGTGAAGCAAGAACTGGTAGGTGATAGGGAGATCCAGGTGAGGAGGTTAATAGGCAGGCGAGGGAGGGGAGAGGCCACAAGCTGGGAGGCAATAGATGGAATTGATGAAGGGTTGAAGATGGTAGAATCTGATAGGAGAGGAGGATGGACATAGAAAAAGGGAGGGAGAAGGATGGCCCTCCCTTTTGTGAATTGTCCTTCAACAATCACCTCAGTCCTCTGATTCTGGCCTCTTGTAGGTTCTGATTCTTATCACAGCACCAGTGGCTCTGGTATCAGCTTCCTTGATCTGAAGCCCTTAAATTCTTTCCTTAAAACTCTCCCCTTTTTAAGGTGCTCTGTCCCAAATGGCTCTGTGTCAAATCTTGAGGATGACACTTCGGTAAAGTGCCAGGGCCTTCTTTACAATGAAAAAGGCACTATGTAAATACTACTGACTGCTCAGCTTTAAATAGGAGTATATGCAGAGTTGCATTTATATAGCACCTTTCATGTCCACAGAGCATATCAAAGTACTTCTGAGTTAGTGTCGTTGCTGTACCATAGGAGGTGTGGCAGATAAATTGTACAAAGCAAGGACCAATGTTAAAACCAACATCACTAAACACAGATTAACTGTGTGCTTTGCCAACACAGTATCAACCATACTTTGATGTTGACTCACTGGCTGTCAAGACCTTTGAGATGATCCTTCAAGAAGGGAAGGACCATTCTTTACAGCCTCAAACAAAACTCTACAACTTGGAAGGTGGCTTTTTGGGTGATAACCCACCTAGAACAAGTAGCAAGTGGGTCAAGTGAACAAACACACCACCTGTCACTGGACTGGTAACAGGCCGTTCTGTTTTTTTCCATACAGACACTACTAGCCTGGCTGGGCAAAGGCAAAATACCTCAGTGAAATCCATCCCTGGTCAGAGGTTGGATCTCAGTCTTCGAACTCCGTTTTCACTGTGGTCAGTGAAAATTTGATCTGCAAGATTTGCAAGTGGCTTCACCCCACAACTGGGACAACGCTGTGTGACTCCTGCACGGGATCGAGAAGAATTGCTGCATCATCCTCTTGCCCCCGTGGTAATGAAACACCGAGTTTCACCCGGGATCACATTCAGTAGCATTCACGCCTGTCAAGTACTGAACCAGTCAACAGTGTGCTTACAACAGTTTCTGTTTCCTAGACCTTTGCAGGAGAAACAGACGATGCTAAATAAAAGAAAACATGTTTTATTTTAAATGGAGAAGTGCCAGCTAAACCAAAACAAGGCTTATGACAAACTGGAGCCTAGAACATAGAAGAGTAAAGCACTGCACGGGCTCTTCAGCCCAAAATGCTGAGCCAACCTATATAAATCTACTCCACAATCAATTCCTCCTGCACAGCACATAACCTCTCCATTCTCATTTCATCCATGTGCTCATTTAATAGACTCGTAAATGTCCCTTTTGTATCAGTCTGTACCAACACCCCTGGCAGCACGTTCCAAGAACCCACCACTCCCTGTGTAAAAACCTACCTCTGATATTTCCCCTAAACCTTCCTCCACCTGTTTCCGTTTCCATTAAGCTGGGCTTCACAATGACATCCATAACCTTCTTTACAGGATCAAAATGCTTTCAGTATCAGGTCATTAATGTGATTACATTGTTTTTTACCTGTAATCAACTTTTAAAAGTTATGTGCGATGTGGTGTTCCTGCCTCCAGTTCCAACAGTACAGGAGAACTGACTATTAATTGGGTGCCAAATATTACTGAGCGCTCACTGTCTTTAAGGGAGTGCTGGAAAGCCACCTTATCAACTGCTTCTATCTGTTTTTTTTAAGGGAGCTTCTTAACTAGGTCCCCTCCTCTTCCTATTCCCCAGCACGATGCACATTTAACCCCTTCAGAATTATTACTAGATGTTCTCCATCACCCTTCTGGGAGATTTCCACGTCTTGTCTCTGCTTCTTTTGCAGGCAAAGGAGACAAGTAGATTGTCGAGAATTCTTCGCCGCACTATTGTACAGTGCCTGTTAAATGTAGCTCTACTTCATGCATTAACTGGCGAGTAAAGGGATTCAGCCAGGATTGATTCGTGGGTCTCCTGAGTGAAGGGGGATTACTCTTCGTTCTCTTGCAAAGCTTACACCTCAAAAGAAATGAGTAAAATTAATTGGTGCTGAGTGCAAAATCTCTTCTACCTTCTGCCTTCTAAAAGCAATCAGGAAACACAATACTTAAGAACAATTGAGACCTCCAACCACTAACCACATTTGTACAGAGAATATTGAGAGAAAGGATACAGTATCATCTCCTTGACCCGTCGGCTGCTCCTACCCAGATACAAATCCTCTTACACTTGAATCCTGAAACAAGGCTTGTAAATAAAATATTAACCCCATCATATCCCCGTGTTCCTGATGCTGAAGATCTATTCCCCCTCTTTCACACACATGCACATTCTCCCCAGTCGGGTTGGCTGATCTTATCGCACTCGACAGCAGCACACGATGTGGCAGCTGTCTCTCTGGTTTATGTCACAGGAACCAAAGCCCAGATGTGACTGGTGCACTTACTGCTGCCCACTCAGGATGAATTACTAGGTAAATATATTAAACTTTTGAATCAAGTTAAGCCATCAAAGCTGACAGCATCACCAGCACTAATGGAAACCCAGATAGCAGAAACTTTTAACTTCTCTGTTACAGAGGAATCGGTTGGTACATTTTGAAACTGACCATGCTTTCAAAATATTTCATGTTTATTAGAATAATTGTGACTGAAATTGCTAGGATAGGATGTTCAGGAATTGGGCTGAGTATTACCAATGAGCGTATTGAAAAGAGGTTGGGAGCACAAAAAAAAACAGGAAAAAGCCGGAAGCAGTCCACAGATCAAATAGCAGTGACAGTGAGGAGGGCAGAAATTCAATATTGATCACGAATGTTGGCTAGAAGGTTGAATGAAAATGTAAACTGGTTTAGGAAATGAGACCCATCCGCCTGTCTGGGTGGGGGATGCTGATGCATGTGGTCCAGTTCACTGTGCAGAATTTGTCCTTGGTCAAGGGGACCAAAGGCATGTGCATTCTCACCCCACACATTTTGTTCCTATTGGAAGTAATAACAGAAGAGGAATTCCAGTTCCCTGCCCAGTGCCCTCCCCTTGTTGAACGCAGCAGAAAGAAGAATTGCTTTGAAGCCCCTAGCAGTGTCGAAATCACCTGGAGGGAAACAAGAAATCTATTTGCTTTGTGATTCAATTTTTTCTTCATCTCATACACAGCATCACATTTCATAAAGTTGGTGTGATTACTGATGCAGTTGACTACTTTGCATTACTGATTCTGCATCAATAACTGCACCAGCAGCTCCAATCGTTTTTGCATAACAAGGTTTATACCCAAATCACATATCCACCATGTTGTTATATAAATTGCTATTTTTGCCTTTTGGAATATTAAAAAAAACATCTGGATCTCCTGGGTTGCATGCTTGAGATTGCTCTTGAAATAAAGGCCGGGAAACGTGTTGCCTTGAAACGGTCCATGTAGGATATCAGTGGCCTTGGTCACTCTATGAAAGGTACACAGTGAGCAAAGGTCAACCTGTTTTTTACCTAGAGGGATTAAATGGTGCATAATGAGTCACAATGAAAGAAAGACTTCAATGAATGAAGGGCTTCGCTTCCATATGAGCTCAATGCCTTCTATGCTCGCTTTGATCATCAAAACATGGAGAAACCATCATGGACTCCCACAGCCCCTGATGATCCAGTGAATTCAGTGTCTGAGACCAACGTGAGAGCATCTTTCAAGAGGGTGAACCCATGGAAAGCAACTGGCCCAGATAAGGTACCTAGCCAGGTACTAGAGACCTGTACTAATCAACTGGCTGGAGTGTTCACTGAGATCTTTAACGTCTCGCTTCAGCAGTCTGAAGTACCCACCTGCTTCAAGCAGTCTTCACTTATACCGGCGCCTAAGAAGAAAGTGGTTACCCGCCTGAATGATTATCATCCAGTAGCACTTACATCCACTGTGATGAAGAGCTTTGAGAGGCTGGCGATGAAACATATCAACTTCTGCCTGAGAAGCAACTTGGATCCACTCCTACTGGCGCATCAGGTGCCACCTCATTGGCTCCTTACTCAACCCTGGAACGTTTGTCATCTTTATCGATTGCTGGATCAGCATTCAATACTATGATCTCCTCAAAACTGATCAATAAGCTTCAAGACCCTGGCCTCAATATCTCCTTGTGCAATTGGATCCTCGTTTTCCTCCCTTGCAGACCCCAGTCAGTTTGGATTGGCAAGAGCATCTCCTCCATGATCTCCATCAAAAGGTGCACCACAAGGCTGTGTGCTTAGCCCCCTGCTCTACTCACTTTACACGTTTGACTGTATGGCTAAGCACAGCTCCAATACCATATTCAAGTTGGCTGGTGACACCACTGTAGTAGGCAGAACCAAAGGTGGTGACGAATGAGCATATAGGAGCGAGATTCTAAATCTGGCTGAGTGACGCCACTGGTACCACAATAACAACCTCTTATTCTCAGCAAGACCAAGGAGCTGATTATTGACTACAGGAGCGGGATACCAGAGGTCCATGAGCTGATCCTCATCAGTGAATCAGAGGTAGAGAGGGTCAGCAACTTTAAATTCCTCAGTGTATGATTTCAGAAGACCTGTCATGGGCCCAGCATGTAAGTGCAATTATGAAGAAAGCACAGCAGTGCCTCTACTACTAGGAGTTTGTGAAGACTCAGCATGACATCTAAAACTTTGACAAACTTCTATAGCTGTGTGGTGGAGAGTATATTGATTGTCTGGCTGCTTCACAGCCGTGAATGGAAACACCAATGCCCTTGAATGGAAAATCCTACAAAAAGTAGCCGATAAAGGCCTCCCCACCACTGAGCACATCTACAAGGAGCATTGTCACAGGAAAACACCAGCCATCATCAGGGACCCCCACCACACAGGTCATACTCTCTTTTTACATCGCCCATCAGTAAGAACGTACAGGAGCCTCAGGACTCACACCAGCAGGGTCAGGAACAGTCATTACCACTCAACCATCAGGTTCTTGAACCAAAAGGGATAACCACCCAACTTCACGTGCCTCATCACTGAAATGTTCTCAGAACTATGGACGCACTTTCAGGAACTCTTCATCTCATGTTCTCAATATTTATTGCTTATTTATGTATTACTATTATTTCTTTCCTTTGTGTGTGCACAGTTTGTTATGTTCTGCACACTGGTTGAACGACAAATTAGTGTGGTCTTTCATTGATTCTATTATGGTTATTATTCTATTATAGACGTATTGAGTATGTCTGCAAGGAATGAATCTCAGAGTTGTATATGGTGACATATATGTACTTAGATAATAAATTTTCTTTGAACTTTGAAGACTTGCATTTATATTTTATACTCTTCTGGCAAGATCCGAGCACTTTACAGACAATACAGAAAATCTGCAGTGTAACAACTGCTGGAATATAGAACACAATTTCCAGTGATTGCACAGCAGGCTTGCATAATATACAGGGACAACAACCAGAAAAAACAGCTGACTGCCATTTTATCATTTTGTGATTCCAGCATTCCCTTCAGCATTGTTATTATATTTTAATTCACACCCAGGTGCTCTTTTAAACTTTCACCTATTCAACCATTACCCAATGATAGTAACTGAGGAATAACGGCTAGGATATTGTGGCAAACCCATCTCTGACTTGGGGAGAATTCATCCATCTTAGTCACCCCATCCAACACAAATCTCTTTGATCTATCTCTGCAAATCAAAACTCTTAAGTTTTATCACTTTCTAAATTCCGATGAAGGGGCACCAATCTGAGATCATTTCCCAGATGCTGCCTGACCTGATGAGTATTTACATACTTTCTGCTTCTGTTTCATTGAAGACAACTCCCCTGCTCTATTTTAAAAACTACATCAGGAAATTTTATCTACTTGAGAAAGTAGATTGATGTATCCAAACATCAGAACTGCCTCTGTTTCACGCTGCATTGTTAGTTTAGTCCCAAGGCCATGGAATGGCTCTTCTGATTCAGAGGTGAGATTACACCCAACTGAATCGGAGCTGATCCTTCATACCAGACGTTTCTCAAACTGGAACTCAAGAACGAGTGGAGATCTTACAGAATCATGTAACATTATGAAAAGGATTCATAAGATAGAGGCAGGAAGGTTGTTTCCACTGGTAGGTGAGACTAGAAGTAGGGGACATAGCCTCAAGATTCGGGGGGAAGTAGATTTAGGATGGAGATGAGGAAGAACTGCTTTTTCCAGAGAGTAGTGAATCTGTGGATTTCTCTGCCAATGAAGCAGTGGAGGCTACCTCAGTAAATATATTTAAGACAAGGTTGGAGAGATTTTGGCATAGTAGGGGAATTAAAGGCAATGGGGGAAAGGCAGGTAGATGGAGATAAGTCCATGGTCACATCAGCCGTGATTTTATTGGATGGCGGAACAGGCTCGACGGGCCAGATGTTCTTACGTTCTTATGCCTGCATCACAACCTGGTACAGATGCTTCAATGCTCAGCATCACAAGAGGATGCAGATGGTTGTAGACTCAGCCGGCTCCATCGTTGATACAATCCTCCTTACCAACAAGGACATTTTCAAGACGTGGTGCTTTGGAAAGGTGGCATCCATCATTCAGAACACTCTCCATCAGGGATATGCCTTCTCCTCGGGGATCAGTGAGGAGGCACTCAACCCTGCAGGAACAGCTTCTGCCCCACTAACATCAGATTTCAGAATGGTCCATGAATCCACGAACACTACCTCATAAACCATTTTTTGCACTATATATTTGTTTTGAATTTATTATAATTTTACGCCTTTGCACTGTACTGCTACAGCAAAAACAACAAGTTTCACACCATATGTCAAGCATTGACAGAACATCGACAGACTCGCGTGTCTTAGTGACAAATCATCCCTCTTAGTCCCTGGACAATGAAAGGCAGAAATTAAACTAAAAAAGAGAAACATTTGCAAATATATCATGAGAATATTGGCTGTTGTTTTTCAAGAAACTCACTTCGAGAGTATAAAGGTACAGCAGTGTAAAATATGTTGGTGTCTGTAGTGGTGGCTTGTCTCCTGTAAAATCAAGTGTGTGGCAGCTTTAAAATAAACTCCCTTCCCAGCAACATTGGTGGTTAAAGCCATCGATCAATACAGTACAGATGCAAGCCCTTCAGCCCAACAAGTCCATGTCGACCAAGTTGTCTACCCAGCTAGTCACAATTTCTTGCCTTCGGCTCATACCCATCTAAGCCCCACCCCTCCATTTTCACTTATTTATTGAGGTACAGCACGGAGAAGGGCCGTCCAGCCTTTGAGTCATGTCACTTCAGTAACCCTGATTAACCCTAACCTAATCACGGGACAACACAGTGACCAATTAACCTACCGGATACGTCTTTGGACTGTGGGAGGAAACAGACAGACAGACAGACAGACATACTTTATTGATCCCGAGGGAAATTGGGTTTCGTTACGGTCACACCAACCAAGAAGAGTGTAGAGATATAGCAATATAAAACCATAAATAATTAAATAATAATAAGCAAATTATGCCTTGGAAATTAGTCCAGGACCAGCCTATTGGCTCAGGGTGTCTGACATTCCGAGGGAGGAGTTGTAAAGTTTGAGGGCCACAGGCAGGAATGACTTCCTATGACGTTCAGTGTTGCATCTCGCGGAATGAGTCTCTGGCTGAATGTACTCCTGTGCCTAACCAGTACATTATGGAGTGGATGGGAGACATTGTCCAAGATGGCATGCAACTTGGACAGCATCCTCTTATTAGACACCACCGTCAGAGAGTCCAGTTCCACCCCCACAACATCACTGGCCTTACAAATGAGTTTGTTGATTCTGTTGGTGTCTGCTACCTTCAGCCTGCTGCCCCAGCACACAACAGCAAATGTGATAGCACTGGCCACCACAGACTCGTAGAACATCCTCAGCACCCGGGAAAAAGCTACGCATTCCACAGGGAGAGCGCCATTACAGAACAGTGCCGGAATTGAACTCCGAACTCCGAGCCGTAATAGCGTCAAGCTAATCACCTCGCTACCGTGGTGACCGAAGCCATGTACCTGGCCATTACTGTGTGTGGCCATTACTGCCGGTTTTCCCTCTTTCGCAATGAAATGAAACAAGGCCGCATTTGTTGATATTCTGTCCGGAGAAGCGAACTTCTTGGTGACCCGTTTATACATAAATACAGCTCACCTCCCTCAGTCACCTGCTTCACTTTCACCAAAAGACAAACAAGAACATAAATCAGATTATCCAGGTAAGAATGGAGAACGGTTTAAAGTGATAAATTCAGGAAAATACCACTGCGCATGGGGAAACGATTATCAGTGCTTTGGCAATGTATGAAACTACTAACTGAACAACCCAAACCCGGCAGCCCCTATTATCTCATCCCCTCTATCTACCACTGAACTTTGCTTTTCTGAGAAGGTAAATACAATGGGGATTTGCTGCTACACCTTAGCTAATGTAACATTAAGATGACTGGGTCAAATGTCATACTGGCAGCCAATCACAATGTAAAGGCGGGGCTAAAGGTTTGATTTCATTATCCCTCTTGAATCAGTTCTATTTGAGATATTGCTTTATTTTATGCAATGTGCTTCCAACAGCTAATCGGGCAAATTCTATAAATGATTTGACAGAATTTTAAATTAATCAATCAGGTACCAAACCAAAAAAATATATTTAAAGGGTGTGTTGAGTGCTCTGTTTTGGAACTACAAAAACATAAAAACTAATCGAAAAGAAAACAAGAGAGCCAGGAGAAAAGTCGTGTACTTCATGTTTACTTGAAGTGAGGCACACACGTATCGTGTGATAGCGTTATGACACTTATTTTTACATATAACCGGAATGAATTATTTAAATGTTAACTTAATGAATCAATATATTTACAATATTACTCAAATACTACTGAAACATTAAATGTACAACATTCCTCCCTGCTTAGCTATAAACTCCAAGTCAATATATATAACACTTCTTAACTGCTTGATAGACATAGTCTTGATAGATCATGGATTTGCACCTTGGAAAGTTTCCAGGGCGCAAGCCTGGGCAAGGTTTCCTTTTTTATGGAGACCGGCCCAAGCGTCAAGTCTCCCCTCTCCACGCCACCTATGTTGTCCAAGGGAAGGGCATTAGGACCCATACAGCTTGGCACCGGTGTCGTCGCAGAGCAACGTGTGGTTAAGAGCCTTGCTCAAGGACACACATGCAGCCTCAGCCAAGGCTTGAACTAGCGACCTTCAGATAACTAGACGACCGCTTAACCACTTGGCCACGTGCCAACATTCATTTTCTCTCTCTCTCTCTCTCTCTCTCTCTCTCTCTATATATATATATATATATATATATATATAGCTCATTTCTAATCCACTTTGATTTCTAATCTGCTCTTTGATCTATGATTATTATCACCTGGGTATTCGCTGTTTGTGAAACTGTGAATTTGTCCATTTTGCGCCTTTTTTAAAAACTCAGTCCTGTCTTTCCTTTCAAAGAACATGTGCTGCACTGGGTTTTCTTTTAACTCAAACGACCCACTGTGCTTCAATAGGTCGGTGGCTATCTTGGGTTTATTTTAAAAATACCTCCTCACCACTGTTACTCCAAAATATAAAAAAAATCGAGTTGAAAGGAAAACAAGAGAGTCGGGAGATAAGTCATGTGATTCATGTGAGGCACACACGTATCACGTGGTAATGTCATGACAATTCACATATTTTTGCATATAACCCATAATGAATTATATAAATGAACAAAAATGCTTAATCAAACAATATATTTACAATACCACTCAACTACTACTGAAATATTAGGTACACACCAGTGAGCATACTCCTGGTTATAGGTGGCATGTAGTGAATTCAATGGTTGGCTCGATGAACCAATTTTCTCATCTCTGCATGACCATGTTACTTGTACCCAGCAGGTATACAAGAGCATCTAACTGTTAACACTACAAGAGACTCGTAAAACTCACTGAACAGCAGGAGCTTGGAAACCCAGGTTGTAAGTGCTGATTGCTCATTTCAAGGGGCCACCTCCAGAGTTTACACCAGTTTCAGTACCACGTTTGCTGTCAAGCAGTGGAATATCAGAAACAGAATGTGATTTATCATCACTGACATATGTCATGATATTTGTGCTTTTGTGGCTCATAAAGTGTGAGACATAAAGAAATTACTCTAAGTTACAATATGAAACAAACAAATTGAGCAAAAGAGGAATAGCAAGGTAATGCTTCTGACTTATGAACCATTCAGAAATCTGATGACATGGAGAGGAAGCAGTTACTAAAATGTCATGTGGGTCTTCAGGCTCCTGGGCCTCCTCCCCAATGGAAGAGGCATGTCCCAGATGGAGGGGGTCCTTAAATGATGGATCTTCAGCACAATTAAACTCCTTTTATGAAGAGTAATGCACAGGAAAACAGAATTAAACTCTAAATATTGGGCTTTACAATTCAAATTTTATGTATCACACACCTTAATACTGACAGTAACATTGCCAACCTTTGCATGAGATGGTATAACATGAGTAAAAAATAACTCAGATGGTAAGTTTTCAAAAGCAAAAATTTGCTTGGGCAGAGGATTATTTCATTGGTAGCACTCACTATCATAAATCAAAAAGAGCCCTGAAAGTTGAGACAGAATCGCTCTCTGCCTCATTTCTACTTCCCAGATGCATTTGGTTACAAATAGTATGCCCCTGTCAGTCAGCGGAAGATTTCTGACACGATGGAATGGAATATCTAAGTGGCACTGCTCTGCTTGAGATGATGCAGCCCTTTCGAGATTTCAATCTGTCGTCATGCATTCCAGCCTCCTCCTCAGGCAAGAGAATGCCAAGACACTTGCCAGCTCCAGCACCGAGGGGATTCGAAAAACCCTGCCAAGAGAAACCATTGCAAGCCAGTGAGAAAGAAAAGGCACGGAGAATTTGTAATGGTGGGGGCACACCGCTGTCCACACCTTACAAAACAGAATCGTGTCTGCTCCACGTGACAGATTCCTGGGCAAAGCTGAGAGACAGAAGCACAGTTCGTTGTCAGCAAGCTGCTTTTGTTTTGTGTTGTTGCTTTAATGAGCTCTGTCAGTTGTATGCATCAAACTTCAACCCCCCCACCCCCAACTGAGTGGCATCATGGGAACTGCAAGAAGCTTCTGCCTTTATCGCAAAAGGTGGTTCCGCTCACGATGCAGGGCAGGAAGGACACCATCCAACCCAATGAATCTATGCTGACTCTGAGAGCAAACTCATCAGTGCCATTTATTGCATGTCCTTCACACGCCATATCAACTCACCCTGATTCACTTGTCACCCACCTACTACCGGGGTAATCTGAAGTGACTCAACAGCACACAGAGTCATACAGCATAGAAACAGGCCTGTCGGCCCAACTGGTCCATGCTAACAAGATACTCCATCCAAGCTAGTCCCATTTGTCCGCGTTTGACCCATAACCTTCTAAACCTTTCCAGTCCACGTACCTGTCGAGCTATCTTTTAAAAGCTGTTAATACACCTGCTTCAACCACGTTCTCTGGCAGCTCAGTTAACATACATACCATTGCGTGACAGAACTTACCCTCAAGTTCCCATTTAATCTTTCCCCCTTACCTTTAACACATGCCCTCTAGTTCTTGATTCCCAAGCCCTGTCACACACAGCTCTGAGACACCAGGCAAGGTCATTTGATTCCAAACAATTGGTTCATTGATCATTCCCACTCTCTCCCCTCTCCCGTCCCCTTTTTCCAAACACAATTCCCCTCTCCCTGCCCCCGTCCCACTCTCAGTCCACAGTAGAGACCCAAGTGTAATATATGTACAGTGTAATATATGATTCCTGGGATGGCAGGACTTTCATATGAAGAAAGACTGGATCAACTAGGCTTATACTCACTGGAATTTAGAAGATTGAGGGGGGATCTTATTGAAGCGTATAAAATTCTAAAGGGATTGGACAGGCTAGATGCAGGAAGATTGTTTCCGATGTTGGGGAAGTCCAGAACGAGGGGTCACAGCTTAAGGATAAAGGGGAAGCCTTTTAGGACCGAGATGAGGAAAACTTCTTCACACAGAGAGTGGTGAATCTGTGGAATTCTCTGCCACAGGAAACAGTTGAGGCTGGTTCATTGGCTATATTTAACAGGAAGTTAGATATGGCCCTTGTGGCTAAAGGGATCAGGGGGTATGGAGAGAAAGCAGGTTCAGGGTTCTGAGTTGGATGATCAGCCATGATCATTACTGAATGGTGGTGCAGGCTCAAAGGGCCGAATGGCCTACTCCTGCACCTATTTTCTATGTTTCTATATCAGAATCAGCTTTATCATCGCTCACATATTGTATGCCATGAAATTTGTTTTCTTTTTTCATCAGCAGTACAGTGTAATATATAAAATTACTACAGTGTTGTGCAAAAGTGTTAGACATCCTAGATATATATACGTGTGCCTAAGATTTTTGCATGGTACTGGTGTCAAACTCATTTTAGGTCACGGGCCGGATTGAGCAAAATGCAGCTTCATGCGGGCCGGATCAGTCGGACGCGTGCGAACGCAGCTTTCGTTGCCTCCGTTTTTTCAGCCTGCTCTCATGTGTCTCAGTCTCTGCTATAACTACAAAGTGTTTCACTTTACAAATTCCGTTTCTTATGAAGAAGACTGCCGAGCAAGACTGCCGAATAAACACTAAAAACCCTGAAAACCTGGTACCTGAATAAACTCAGCATTAGCCATATCATATGCCATAGGCGCTTCGATTACTGGGGCCAGCTTTAATAGTAATTAGATATTATCTCACGGGCCAAAGATAATTCCACCGCGGGCCGGATTTGGCCCACGGGCCTTGAGTTTGACATATATGCCCTAACTGACGGAGGCCAGCATTGCTGAAAGGCCTCACCAAGCTGCTTACTTGCGACTCTACTTTCAGTGAACATTGTACTTGAAAGTTGAGGTCCCTCTGTTCTACAACACTTGCCAGGGTTTTCCCACTCCCTGTTAAAATCCAACCTGGTTGCGACTTTCCAAAAACCCAATGCCTTGGACTGATCGGAACATCCTTGAGATGCGTGAAGACATGGGAGCTACGCTATCACTTGTCATTTTTATTGATCCATTTAAGTTGAGAAACATTTATTTTATTTAGTGATACAGTGTGGAGGAGGCCCTTCTGGCCCTTTGAGCCATGCTGCCCCTACACCCCCAATTAATCCTAACTTAAACACAGGACAATTTACAATGACCCATTAACCAACCCAGTCTGTCTTTGGCCTGTGGGAAGAAAGTGGAGCACCAGGGGAAAACCCACCCATTCCATGGGGAGGACATATAGAGTCTCCTTACAAAATGACACCAGAATTAAACTCTGAACTCCAGAAGGCCTAAAGCTGTAAAAGCAGTGCGCTAACCACACAGCTACCGTGGTTAGCTTAACAACTGTAAGGTTATCATTGTAATTCCCTATTAGTCTGATCAGGTAAAACAACAATGAATTCGAGGTCAAATTAAAACAACAATGAATTCGAGGTCAAATTAAAACGACAACGAATTCGAGGTCAAATTAAAACCACAACAGTGAATAAAAATGGATACACCCTGAGCCAGCTTACTTATTTATTTTAACTTCATGGTAAATTAGAAACTGCTACCAGAAGGCAGAGTGGATCCAGGCAGTCTGGAACTTCTAATCCATTGATCCCAAAGGTTTTGACCGGTTCTTCCCAGTCTGAAGTTACTCCCCATAAGACAAACTTAAGACTGGGAGAATAAAATGCTAGTTCTTCATTGGAATAAAAATAATGCACAATTCTTGACACATGCAATCAGTTTTTCTTTTAAAGCCAACAATATGTGGGAAAGATATTCTACAACTCAAAATACTGTTCTGTCTTTGACAGGGAAATCTTGAGCAATGACCAACCTCTGCATGAATGCCCAGAAATTGTTGGAAATACATTATAAAAACAACTTTATTTTCCACTTAAAACAAACAAAGTGCTGGAGGAACTCAGCAGCCCCGGCGGCATCTATATGGAAAAAAGTACAGTCGACATTTTGGGCCGAGACCCTTTGCCGGGACTGTACTTCTTTCCATAGACGCTGCCTGGCCTGCTGAGTTCCTCCAGCATTTTGTGTGTGTTGCTCTGATTCCAACATCTGCAGATTTTCTCTTGTTTGTGATTTCTCAGATTTCAGATGCTTTTACAATTCAGTCACTGGATGTGGACATCACTGGCAATGCCAGCATCTATTGCACATCCTTAATTGCCTCAGAACAACGTAGGTTCTGGCAATCCAAAGTTTCAGAGTATCTTTATTATCAAAGTATGTGTAAATTATACAACTTTGAGATTTGTTTGCTTACAGGCAGCCACAAAGCAAGAAACCCAAAAGAACCCAGTTAAAAAAAAATAAGGACTAACTCCCGACGCACAGAGAAAGGGGGAAAAAATACACAAATCATAGAAGCCAGCAACAACATTCTGAATCAAAATGAGTCCTTGGATCCAAACCCTGGAGCAGGCCCAAAGCCTCAGTGTCAGTTCATCGTATTAGCGGGCTCTGAGCACAGCAGCCAGGGCTGTTTTCATAGCCTCAGCACCTTGGAGAGAGGAGTGAACACCATGGGAGAGTGAGTGAAATCGGCTCTCGCCTCCAATTCCGGCACCCTGTCTTCCCAGTCTCTCTGGGCCAGCGCTTAAATTGCCCAAACGGTGTCTCATACCTTGCATTAGGACCCAGGCACCACTGCAGCAAAAGGCTCTGGGCCTAGATTACACCGCCCAGTAACTTACTCCAGGCCCAGATTCCGCCGCCCAGCCCAATGTCGCTCTCAATTTCTCCAAATCGAAGTAGTTTCAAATCCAGTAATTCACGGGTTACCATCACTGGGACTAACGTTGTTCCAAACTCTAAATTATTGAAACAATGGAATTTAAACTTTGGCAGATGCATGGTGGGACTTGAACTCATGTCTCTGACTGGCTGGCCTAGATCATCAGTTGTGCAACCCATATACCATTGCACAGAAGCATGTTCTAAGGACTGCTAACACTGTGACAAATTATCATACAGTCATTGCATGAATCATATTTTTATGTGGTGCAAGACCAGATCATTTCAACTGCTTTGTACATTTTAGGAGAATTAAGATACAATGGAATAAAAATATTTTTAAAAAATTCTATTCTACTTTGCAACTATACATTTTTATGCTGGATTAAGCATTGATGGTGCACCATCTGAATAGAAACACAGCTTTCTGGCCCATATCAATTCTCAGCAGACGCTGCACTCACCACGATATAATTGTCTCCTTCACAATTACGATAAGAATATTTAGCATTTATTTGCTAAGTTTCAATATTTCAGTTAGATATTAATTTATGCATACACCACCTGTGCAAAGAAGATTTGCAAATACATTTGAAAAGAAGGCTTTTCACGTCAATAATAATATTAGGAAGAAAGTGTACTTTGGAATGAAGCAGATCCTTTGAAAACTAAAGTATTACCCTTCGAAATGAAAATATACCATCTTAATAAATGATAAAAATGACCATTTTCAGAATATCAAAGCCTAAACACCTGAATTCTCTAAGCAAAATAAAATGAATTTCAATCATTAATTTCACTAAAATTTAAAACAGAAGTAGTTTAGTCAGAAACAGGCCCATTCTGCCCTTCTGCCCAGCTCATCCATGCCCATTAAGTTATCTTGTGTGCCTATGTTTGCCCATGTGCCTCTGAACCTTTCCTACCATAGAGTTTAACTGTATTTTGAACAATGTAATTGTATCTGCCTCTACCACTTCCTCAGCCCTCTGTGTGAAAAAGTTGCCCCTGAGATCCTTTTTAAATCTTTCCTCTCTCACCTTAATTTAATGCTCCTTTACCTGGCAAAATAGACTGACTATTCACCTTATCTATGCCTTTTGTGATTTAACAAACCCCTATAATGTTACCCTTCATCCTCCTATGCTCCAGGCAATGAAGTCCCAGCCTATTTCAGTCTCTCCTTATCACTCAAGTTCTCCAGTCATGGCAACTTGCTGTGGAATCTGTTTTGTACCCTCTCCAGGTTAGTTACCTCCTTTCTGTAGCTGGGTGATGAGAAATGCACACAATATTCCAGGTGTGGTCTTACCAATTCTTTCCTGATCACCAATGGCCTGCGCAGTTGTCATGTATGTGCCAAGTGTCTCTACGAAAGCCCTGATTGATGAAGGCAAGCATGTCAAATGCCTTCTTCACCACCTTGTCTACCTGTGTTGCCAGTTCCAGGGGATGATGGACTTGTAGCTCTCAGTCTCTCAATACTCTCCTGAGCGCTACCATTTAGACAATAGACAATAGGTGCAGAAGTAGACCATTCGGCCCTTCGAGCCTGCACCGCCATTCTGAGATCATGGCTGATCATCTACTATCAATACCTAGTTCCTGCCTTGTCCCCATATCCCTTGATTCCCCTATCCATAAGATACCTATCTAGCTCCTTCTTGAAAGCATCCAGAGACTTGGCCTCCACTGCCTTCTGAGGCAGTGCATTCCAGACCCCCACAACTCTCTGGGAGAAGAAGTTTTTCCTTAACTCTGTCCTAAATGACCTACCCCTTATTCTCAAACCATGCCCTCTGGTACTGGACTCTCCCTGCATCTGGAACATATTTCCTGCCTCTATCTTGTCCAATCCCTTAATAATCTTATATGTTTCAATCAGATCCCCTCTCAATCTCCTTAAATCCAGCGTGTACAAGCCCAGTCTCTCTAACCTCTCTGCGTAAGACAATCCAGACATCCCAGGAATTAACCTCGTGAATCTACGCTGCACTTCCTCTACAGCCAGGATGTCCTTCCTTAACTCTGGAGGCCAAAACTGTACACAATACTCCAGGTGTGGTCTCACCAGGGCCCTGTACAAATGCAAAACTATTTCCTTGCTCTTGTACTCAATTCCCTTTGTAATAAAGGCCAACATTCCATTAGCCTTCTTCATTGCCTGCTGCACTTGCTCATTCACCTTCAGTGACTGATGACCAAGGACTCCTCGATCTCTTTGTATTTCTCCCTTACCTAACCATTCAGATAATAATCTGCCTTCCTGTTCTTACTCCCAGTGGATAACCTCACACTTATTCACATTAAACGTCATCTGCCAAGTATCTGCCCACTCCCTCAGCCTATCCAAGTCACCCTGAATTCCCCTAACATCCTCATCACATGTCACACTGCCACCCAGCTTAGTATCATCAGCAAACTTGCTGATGTTATTCTCAATGCCTTCATCTAAATCATTGATGTAAATCGTAAACAGCTGTGGTCCCAATACCGAGCCCTTGCTATGCAATTCCTTACAAAGTACAATACGTCAATACCAAGTGCCATTCTTTGGCTCACTGCATATGGTACTTATATGGACAACAGGAAGGAATCCAATAAAGCCCCACAACAAGTTGTTAGCTGATGTTAAAGATTATGGAATAGAACATAAATGATTAAAATTTTCAAAGCCTGCAGAGAGATTTAGGCCAGTTAGAAGAATGGGCTGAAAGATGGCAGATGGAGTTTAATGCTGATAAGTGTGAGGTTTTACATTTTGGTAGGAATAATCAAAGTAGGACATACATGGTAAATGGTAGGGCAGTGAAGAATGCAGTAGAACAGAGTGATCTAGGAATAATGGTGCATAGTTCCCTGAAGGTGGAATCTCATGTGGATAGGGTGGTGAAGAAAGCTTTTGGTATGCTGGCATTTATAAATCAGAGCATTGAGTATAGGAGTTGGGATGTAATGTTAAAATTGTACAAGGCATTGGTGAGGCCAAATTTGGAGTATTGTGTACAGTTCTGGTCACCGAATTATAGGAAAGATGTCAACAAAATCGAGAGGGTACAGAGAAGATTTACTAGAATGTTACCTGGGTTTCAGCACCTAAGTTACAGAGAAAGGTTGAACAAGTTAGGTCTTTATTCTTTGGAGCGTAGAAGGTTAAGGGGGGGACTTCATAGAGGTAATTAAAATTATGAGGGGGATAGATCGAGTTGACGTGGATAGGCTTTTTCCATTGAGAGTAGGGGAGATTCAAACAAGAGGACATGAATTGAGAGTTAGGGGGCAAAAGTTTAGGGGTAACACGAGGGGGAACTTCTTTACTCAGAGAGTGGTAGCTGTGTGGAATGAGCTTCCAGTAGAAGTGGTAGAGGCAGGTTCGATATTGTCATTTTTTAAAAAATTGGATAGGTATATGGACAGGAAAGGAATGGAGGGTTATGGGCTGAGTGCAGGTCGGTGGGACTAGGTGAGAGTAAGCATTCGGCACAGACTAGAAGGGCCAAGATGGCCTGTTTCCATGCTGTAATTGTTATATGGTTATATGGTTAACCTAGTTAAGAAACTAGGTAAATGACAGCAGACAAAGAATGGGGAAAATGGGCAAGATTTAATTGGACGTGTTCAGCATTGAGAACTCAACAACTCCTCACTTTGCTTAAACAATGTTGGTGATCAGGTAGAAAGCCACAGACTAACATTTGTGTAAAGGACTGGATGATTTATAAGTGATGTAAGTAGAAGCATTAAAATACTAGATCACATAATAGATATTATTTGCCTGATCTGTGACCATCCACTTTGAATGTGAATGTGATCAGAACAAAATAATGATGATAAACTGGAAGCAATTGAGGTCCAAATAGAAAAAGGTGTCCACATATATAGATTATTAAATTGTCATAGAAAGATGAGAGGAATATTCTGAAAAGCTCGTGCAATATTGGTTAATTTGTACTAGTAGAAGTTAGGCTGAGGATTTTCCAAGCCCTGTTAAAATCACTAGAGCGGTGTGCGTCAAACAATAGAATGAATTAACTCTTCTTGGGTTTCCAGCCAGGTACAGTTATCCATTTTAACTGATGTTTCAATGACAAACTCTGCCATCTTTATCAGAGGTGATGCCTGGGCTGGTCTAGTTCAGTGGTATTTATACCCCCATAGTCCATCCCTCCTGATTGGTTAGTCCTCATCCAATCAGCTTTCCACTATCACACCTTGCTTACAATCAAATTCCAGTTCTTACTTAGAGCGAGACCTTCATCTTTGTTAAAATTCTTGTCCTCTAATTGTGGATTAATACCATCCACAAACCCATAAGAAGCTCAAATCACAGCTTATGCTTGTCAAAGATGACCTGGGACTCAGGGTGGCTGGCATTTACACAATTCCCTGTGAACGCAGATCAGCGTATATTGGTCAGACAGGGCACACGGTGGAAACCCGAATCACAGAGCACAGAGGGTATATCTGTTTGGGTTTCCTGGAAAAACTGGTGGTAGCAAAACACTGCATTCGCAATGGCCATAGGATTGACTTCGACAGCACAAAATTACTGTGCCATGCCAATGGCTTTTGGGACCGCCTGGTGGAGGAAGCCATTGAAATAAAACAAAACGACAAGATCAAATTCAATACAACAACTAATCATGGAAATGCTGACGGATTGTCCCATTTACCCTTGGAAAAGGAAATATCTGAAAAGTGTACAAAAGATGGCACTCCTCTTGACGTATTTTCCCTAATGCAAATTGAAAGTCTCCCTATTACAGCAGAGATGATCCAAAGGGAAATCCGAAAAGGCCCCACACTGTCTCAAGTCTACAAGGCCACACAAAACGGCTGGAATGTGCAGTAGAAATCCCAGTTCCGCCATTTTTACCAGCACCTGGATGAACTTGCCCTTGACTGGTTTGCGTTATGTAAGGATTAAAGGTTGTTGCACGATCCAAGCTGAGAGCTGAAGTGTTGGAGGAGATACATGCCAGTCATCTAGGCATGGTCAACATGAAGGTGTTGGCTCAAAGCTTTGCCTGGTGGCCTGGAATAGATCAGCAGGTCGAGCTGCTTCCGTGCATTGTTCAAGATGGCAGCGCGTCTAGAAGAAAGGTGTCCAGAACCATCTGGACCACTGACCGCAGTCCCGGCGTCAACTCTCACAACCACACAGAGCAGCGCTAGAAACTGAGATTATTTCACAGCCACATCTCACCTGCCAAGCAGGGTCACACCCCTATCAGGAAAGACGTTATCCCCCAAAAGTAGGGAATCCTCCACAGCAATTAAATCTTTAGGCTGGAATGGGATGGAATATATATATATTGCTCTCCAGTCATTATACATGCATACATAATGTGTATATAGATATATATGTATACTGACTGGAGAATAATATGTTACATATTTCAGTATAGGTGCATTCTATATTGAGTTGGAGCTTATTGCTAAGCAGGGAGGAGTATTGTGTGTTTAATACGCGTAATATTTGAGTAATATTGTACAGGGGTGATTGATAAGTTCGTGGCCTAAGGCAGAAGGAGTCAATTTTAGAAAACCTAGCACACTTATTTTTCAACATAGTCCCCTCCTACATTTACACACTTAGTCCAGCAGTTGTGGAGCATATGGATCCCTTCTTTGTAGAAGTCAGCATCTTGGACCTCCAGAAAGTGGTCTACGGCAGGGTGATTGATAAGTTTGTGGCCTAAGGTAGAAGGAGATGAGTTATACAGCTCTCGTTACATGCAGTTCAACTCTTTGAGTGATTATGCAGAAAGTTTGAAGTTTATAACTTTCGTGGTATTTCTGTTCCAGATAATTGAAAATTGCAAGTAAGCGCTGTCTGAGAAAATGGACAACATCGGCTTTCATGCAGTCATCCGCTACCTTGGTCTCAAGGGCTTATCACCCAAAGAGGTCCACGAGGTCATGGTGCAACACTAGGGGGAGAGTGGAAAATAAAAGTGCTAGGTTTTCTAAAATTGTCTCCTTCTACCTTAGGCCACAAACTTATCAATCACCCCTCGTAAATGTACTGCTTGAGTAAGCATTCTTCGTTTGCCTTTATAATTCATTACAGGTTAGATGTAAAAGTATGTGAATGGCATACGTCATTATGCCACTACATCATATGCATGTGTCTCACTAAAAGTCAAAACAAAACTAAAACTCATTATTACTGGCTCTGTTTCCTTTCAATTAGTTTATATGTTTTGGAGTTACAAAACATAACAAGCAGCATTTCAAATAGAATTGTTAAAAACAAGTTAAGGGATAATCCTGTACAAAAGATGCAGAAAAGGGAAACTGAAATAATAATTCTCAGCTTATAGGCCCCACATGCCATGACACTCACTTAAGCAAGACAACAGTTTCATCTGCACCATAGCAACCAATACCTCATAGGATAATGTTTATCATCTGCTGTATGACACAGAACTGAAATGTCAGGTAGGCTCTCCATGGTAACAAATGTTATTTGGTAATCCCACGGCACTTGAGTGCAGAGTTCAGATTGCTGTATTCTAAGCAGGGTCTCCACTGTAAACCTTACTGTGTCCTTAGTTTCCCCACTCACCAAGCAACCTACTGACTGTTCTCACTTCTAAACTCACTTTTATTCTCAATTTCTAGCAATCCTGCTTCTTAAAATATCTACAATCTGCTTAAATGAAAAACCTGCTTCCCACACAGTCATGGGGAAGTACAGCACAGAAACAGGCCCTTCAGCCCATCTAGTCAATCAACCTGCACCAGGACCATAGCCATCCATAACCCTACCATCCATGTACCTATCCAAATTTCTCTTAAGCATTGAAATTGAGCTCACATGCACCACTAGCGCTGGCAGCTCATTTCATACTCTCACAACCCTTTGAATGAAGGAGTTTCCCCTCATGTTTCCCTTAAACTTCTCATCTTTCATCCTTAACCCATGACCTCTGGTTGTCATCCCACCCGACCACAGTGGAAAATGTCTGCTTGCATTTATCCTATCTATACCCCTTATAACTTTATATCCTTCTATCAAATATCCTCTCAATCTTCCACGTTCAAAAGAATACATTCTTAGCCTATTCATCATTCCTTATAACTTGGGTCCACCAGACCCAGTAATTTTCTCTGCACTCTTTCAACCTTGTTTACATCTTTCCAGTAGGTAGGTGACCAAAACTGCACTCAATATTCCAAATTCAGCCTCACCAAAATTTCATACAACTTCAACATAGCATCCCATCTCCTGTACTCAATACATTGATTTATGAAGGTCAATGTGCCAAAAGCTTTCTTTATGACCCTATCTACCTGTGATGCCATTTTAAATAATTATGGACCTATATTCCCAGATCCCTTTGTTCTACCACACTCCTCAGTGCCCCACCCTGGTTGGTCCTACCAAAGTGCAAAACCTTGCACTTGTCTTCATTAAATTCCATCTGCCATTTTTCAGCCCATTTTTCCAGGAGGTCCAGATCCTACTGAGAGCTTTGATAGTCTTTCTCCAGTACATCCCCAAACCTGGTGTCATCTGCAAATTTGCTGAACCAGTTAACCACATTATCATCCAGATCATTGATATAGATGACAAACAACAAAGGACCCAGACTCGATCCCTGTGACACACCACTAGTCACAGGCCTCCAGTCGGAAAGGCAACCATCTACTACCACACACTGGCTTCTCCCACAAAACCAATGCCTAATCCAATTTACTACCTCGTCTAGAATGCCTAACGACTGAACCTTCTTGACCAGTCTCCAATATGGAACCTTGTCAAATGTCTTCATGTAGACAACATCCACTGCCTGGCCTTCATCCACTTTCCTGTTAACTTCTTCGAAAAACTCTATGAGATTGGTTAGACAGGACCTACCACACATGAAACCACACTGTCTATCCTTAATCAATCCAAGTCTATCCAATTCTTATATATCCCGCCCCCTAGAGTATAATACAATAACTTTCTCACAATTGATGTCAGACTCAAGTGCCTATAATATCCTGGTTTTTATTTAGAACCTTTTTTAACCAGGCAAACATCTTTGGCTACCCTCCAATCCTCTGGTGCCTCTCCTGTTGCTAAGGATGCTTGAAATACATCTGCTAGGGCTCCAGCAACTTCTGCACTTACCTCCCGTAGGGTGCAAGGGAACACCTTGTCAGGGTATCAAACACCTCCTCCTCTCTAATCTGCACAGGGTCCATGACATTGATGCTGCTTTGCCTCAATGCTACAGACTCTGTATCCATCTGCCAAGTAAATACATTTGCAAAGAATTCATTTAAGATCTCCCTCATCTGTTTTGGCTCCACACATGGATTACCATTCTGGTCTTCCAGAGGACCAGGTTTGTCCCTTGCAATCCTTTTGCTCTTAACATAGCTGTAGAATCCCTTAGGATTCTCCTTCACCTTGTCTGCTAAAGCAACTTCATGCCCTCTTTTAGCTTTCCTGATTTCTTCTTAAGTGTTCCCTTGCATTTTGTACTCCATCAGCCCTGCTATGCACCTCCATTTTTTTCTCTTAACCAGGGCTTCTCTTGAAAACCAAGGTTTTCTATACTTGTTAACTTTACCTTTTATTTTGATAGGTACATACAAGCTTTATACTCTCAAAATTTCGTTTTTGTAGGTCTCCCACTTTCCAAGTACACATTTGCAAGGAAACGGCCCATCCCCATCCACACTTGCCAGATCATTTCTGATATCATCAAAACCGGCCTTCCTCCAATCTTGAGTCTGAACCACAGACCAGACCTAACTTTTTGCATATTTACTTTGAAACTAATGGCACTATGGTCACTGAATGTAAAGTGTTCCCCTACATAAACATCTGTGACCTGCCCTGACTCATTCCCTAACAGCAGATCCAGCATTACATGCTCTCTCATTGGGACCTCCATGTACTGATGAAGGGTACTTTCCTGAACACATTTGACAAACTCTATCCCACCTAGTCCTTTCACAGTATGGGATTCCCATGTGGAAAGTTAAAATCACCTACTATAACAACCTTATGTTTCTTGTAACAGTCTGAGATCTCTTTACATCCCCAGGACTGTTGGGTGGACTGTAATATAGAGCCATTAACATGGTTATACCTTTCTTAATTCTCAATTCCACCCATAACACCCCACTAATTGAGTTCTCTCGTCAGTCCGCATGTAGCACTGCTGTAATATTTTCCCTGACTTGTAACGCCACCCTTCCTCCTTTGATTCCTCCTGCTCTGTCACATCTAAAGCAATGGAACCACAGAATATTGTGCTGCCAGTCCTGCCCCACAAGCGCACGTTGTGCCTGGTATCACCCCCAGTTATCAGCTTTGGCCATGCCCACCGGCATAAACAACAATAAAGTGGCTGCCAGCGACAACAAACAAATTCTAAAACATCTGGGCAGAATTTCGTCCTCTTTCCAATGCATAAACGCCACCCGAAACCACATTTCTATTATCTTGCAAAAAGAATAGCAAACAAATTTCTATCTGAGAGTGCACTCTATATTATGATACAAGCTGTCAAAAGATATCAGATTGAATATCAGAGTTTTAATAACATTGAATGATTACCGCAGTTTCACTCCCAACAGAAATATAAATTCAGATTTTGTGTTCGTTGGAAGATGTCTACACACACTTGCTGAATATTTATAAAGCTTGCTGGCATTGGCCTGGCTTTGTAAATCACCACTGCTGCCCTTACTTTGCCAATATTGTAAACTGTTGCAGCTGTTGCACACATCTCACTCCACAGTAGTTTAAATCACTTTTCATATCGATAAATCACATGCTACAGCTCAAATGCAAAACTGTAATACTCCGGAATAGTTTATTAGTTTATAGATTCTTTTTCCTTTTTAATCTAGGTAACTTTGCACATATTATTTTCTCAGGTGTACAGTCACAAACTTACACAGAACAAGTCATCTATTCCTGAAGGACAGTTTTTAAAATGATCGCCCATGACTCTTCACCATTTCTGTTTTTTTGTAATTTATTTCTTTATTGAAGTTCATCATCAAATGAACATTTTCATAAGATGTATTCCAGACATTGCCAAAAAATATCATATAATCGTATATGTCAGAAATCTCCACATAGTATTGATCTGAGGTATACACTCATAGAAAAGAGTGGAAAGAAAAAACAAGCAAAAGGAAAAAACTATGTACAAGTAGGGAGTGATCTTTTTTTACAACATATTCATTGATTTGTGAGAATAAAATCAGGCCTATGAGGCATTATGTAGTTAAACCATTTTTCCCAGTATGAATCAAATTGTTCTAGCATATGATTAACAGATGCTGTTATCTTCTCCATTTTGTAAATGTCCATTGTAATTTCCATCCATGCATTTAAAGTTGGGCTCTCCTGTGATAACCATTTCCTAGTAAGAGTCTTTTTACCAGCCACCAACAGTATATTCATTAAATATTTATCTCTTTTCAACCATTCTTGAGGTATATATCCAAAATATATGGTCTTACTGTCTAAGGGTATTTCATATTTAAAGATGTCTTGTAGGGCATTGTGTATCCCTCTCCAATAGTTTTTGATAACAGGGCAGTCCCAAAAAATATGATAATGATTTGCATTATGATTTCCACAATTTCTCCAGCAAACAGGGAGGTTACTATCATAATGGGATTTCTGAGAGGGTGTAATAAAATATCTTATCAAGTTTTTCCATCCAAACTCCCTCCATTTCTGTGAACTGGTACACTTCCATTGATATCTCCATATTGTTGTCCATTCTTCCTCAGATATAATTATCCCTCCTTCCTTCTCCCATTTTGTTTTAATGTATGAAGTCAAATGTGTTTTAAGATTTGACAACCCCTTATACATGCTTGAAATGGGCTCTTCACCATTTCCAAACAGACACTGATGATTGATTCCTGTAATGACTAAAGGTCAGGGAAAATTAAGGAGGTGGACCTGTAAATGTTGGAAAGGCAATAAAGGAACAAGTTCCCGTACTTTTGTCAGGAGCTCCAGAGAGCTGGAAGTAAACATGCTGCATCAGGGTTGGGTTTCCACAGGGACCAATGAAACAGAGGCCGGATACAGATGAATCTGCCCCTGGCTCCCTGGGGTCACTGCTGCAGCCTCACAGCCGGGCCAGTGTAGCATAATGGGGCAGGCACCCCCAGGCTGAGGGTCCAACACCACCCTTCCTGTCCTGGGGCGGTCTGTACGCCTGGACAGTTCAGCTATTTTCATATGATTCCCATACAAATACATTGTTTAAATAAACCAAAGGTCTTTCAAATAAATCAACAAAGGAAGTAAATAATAAATTTATTCAGAAAGATAATTTGATGTAGATACCATAAAAATATAATAAACCATGTTATATCTGTTGATACTGGAACTCTAAAATAAAAGCAAAATCTGTTGGAAACACTGTGTTTTGATGAAGGGTCTTTGGCCTGAGTTGCCCTTCCATAGATGCTGGCTGACCTGCAGTGAGCAGGACAAATCCCCACTGACTTTGTTCATCCAGGTGAGTCACATTCTAGTGAGTGGGGCTGGGCCCTCCCAGGTATAAACCTGAGGCAGGGGCCAGGTACAAAGTGCTGTGACATTAGGCTCCACTGCTGAACTCTGTGCTGAGCGACACATCGAATATTCCGACACGTAAGCTCCAGAATGCTCTGTACTCCAGTGTTGCAATGATAATAAATAAAAGAGGGTGATCACTTTGATGGGATCAAACCATAGCCCCCACCCTTGCCAACATCAGTGGGAATTAAAGGAGCAAATAAGTAGGGTGATCACAGATAGGTGTGGGAATAATGGGTGGGGGAGCAGTGACCATACTTCTATTATTTTCAAGATACTTGAGGGAAAAGATAAGATGCGAACATAAGCAACACACACAAAATGCCGGAGGAACTCAGCGGGCCAGGCAGCATCTCTGGAAAACGAGTACAGTCGACGTTTTGGGCCGAGACCCTTTGGCAGGACTCCATAGATGCCACCTGACTTGCTGAGTTCCTCCAGCAGCTTGTGTGTGTCGCTTTGGATTTCCAGCATCTGCAGACTTTCTCTTGTTTTGTGAGACTTGAACATAAGTTGAAGACCTAAACTTGGCAGAGCTAATTTCAACGGCAGGAACGCATAAGGGTTGATTGGATGGCTGGTCAGGGGACCTCTGGCAAGTGAAAGGCCTTTAATAATAGGGAGAGATAAGGCCATAATCTTTCAGTTAGAGTGAAGGGAACAACTGGCTAGATTAGGGAACCCTGGTTAATGGGGGATATTGAGGTTCCAGTGAGGGGGAAAAAAAGGCATATTTTAGGCATAGACAAATGGGAGCTGGCAAGTCCCTTGAGGAGTAAAAGGGATGTAGACTTACAATTAAGAAGGAAATCAGAAGGTCGTAAAGAGAACATGAAATGTCCTTGGCAAGCAGGGCAATGGAGAATCCTAAAAGTTTCTCAAAGTATATTAAGAGTAAAATGGTAGCTATGGAGAGAGTAAGTCCCCTTAAGGGTCTTTGTGGTCATCTGTGTGTGCAGCCACGGGAAATGAACTAAGACTTAAATGAACACTTGTCATCCATCTTTCCTGAGGATTGACCTAGCTGTGTTCAGTGGAGGAAACAGTGGCATCCTGGAGCATATTATGAAGGAAGGGGTATTGGAGGTCTTGAAGTGCATAAAGGTAGACAAATCCCTGGGAACTAACTAGGTGTATCAAGGACATTAAGTGAAGCAATAGTGGAGATTGCTGGGCCATGGCAGAGAATTTTTAATTTTGTTAGCCACAGATGAGGTAAAGAGCCAGTATTTGATCTTTACTTAAGAAGGGCAGCAGGGATAACCCAGTGAACTACAGGCTGGTGAGCCTCATATCAGTGGTGGGAAAGTTGCTGGAAGGGTCTCTGAAGGACAGGATTTATGCGCATTGGGAGAGGCATAGGCATTGTCCATGGGAAACCATGTGTCACTAGTTTAATAGACTTTCTGAAGAGGTGACAAAGGGCCCAGATAGAAAGCCTGTTCAGAGGTTAAGACACCTGGGATCCAGTGTGAGTTAGCCAAATGAAGGCAGTCTCTGCTGAAGGGTCTCAGCCCGAAACGTCGACTGTACTTTTTTCTATAGAGGCTGCACGGCCTGCTGAGTTCCTCCAGCATTTTGTGTGTGTGTCAGTTGAAGACAAAATTGGTTTGGTAGAAGAACTCATTTGGTGGTAGTGGGAGATTGTTTCTCAGTTGTGGACCTGTGTCACTGTTATCTTGTTATTTATTTAGAGTTGTGGCACAGAACAGACCCTACCAGCCCTTCAAGTCATGTTGCCCAGCAACCCACCGGCCTAATGACAGAACAATTTACAACGACCAACTAACCTGCTGAGCAGTACGTCTTTGGGCTGTGAGAGGAAACCGGAGCACCCGGAGGAAACCCGATGCACACACGGGAAGGAATGTGAAAACCTGCTTACAGTGGGCTCTGGAATTGAACCCGAACTCCAAAGCCCCAAGTGTTACGCTAAGTGCTGCACTTCCGTGCCATTCCATAGCGACCAGTGCTGTTCGTGGACGCTTTCGTGATTCATATCAGAATGCTGGTAGCATGGTCGGTACGTTTGTAGAATGCATCAAAATTGGTTAGAAAGCAGACAAAGAAGATGATTGTTTAGCTTTACAAAAGGATCAAGATTAACTGGGAAAGTGGGCAAAGGAATGGCAGATGGAACTGAACTCAGACAAATGTGAGGTAATGTGTTTTGAGAAGTTAAACTCAGGCATGACTTACTTATACAATGGATTTCTGAGCCCTTGAGACTGTTGTAGAGCACAGACTGAGGGGTAAAGGTATACAGTTCTCTGAAATTGGTGACAGAGGTAGACGGGGTGATGAGGAAGGGGTATGTGTGGTGAACTACATATACCTGTCTGGACACGCCCCCCCCTTACTGACTGCTCCTGTGGCTCCTCCCACGGACCCCGGTATAAAGGCAATTGGAGACACCACCCCGGCCTCAGTCTCCAGGATGTAGTGTGGTGGTCAATTGCTGCTTGTTCTTTCTTCCAGCCAATAAAAGCCTATATCTCGCCTCTCGTCTCCAAGAGTTATTTATGGTGCATCAGTATGACACAGTTGGTCTTCATCAGATGGCGTATTGAGTACAAGGGTTGAGACATCGTGATACATTTGTTATGCTGCACTCGGAGGTGTGGGTGCCATTCTCTGCAGTGTAGGAAGGGAAGGATGTGAGGGTGCACTGAAGATTCAGAGGGATGTTGCTTCGTTTGAAATGTAAGGAAAGTTTGGATAGGCTGGGTCTATAGATACTTTAATGATAAAGGTGTGCACTTCTATGAGAGACACTGATAAAATAAGGATCCAGGGTCAGTTGCCTGTACTAGGAGTGTCTAAGGTGAGAGGATCTGAGGGGTACATTTCTCACACAGTGAGGACATGGAATGATCTAGCAGAGGAGGTGGTGCAGGCAGGAATAGTAATGACATTTAAGAGGTATCTGGATAGATGCTTGACTGAACAGAGCACAGAGAGATAGGGAATTAAAACAGACAGCTGGAATAGTATAGATGAGCATCCTGGTCATCATAGAGCAGATGAGCTGAAAGGCCTCTTTCTGTTCTGTACAGCTCTGACCAGTTTTCAATCCATGCTAACACACCACTTACAATGCCATAGATGCTAAGTGTGCACCAGCCTTCCGTGTGGCAATTAAAATCCCTTTCGTAAATCTAAACGTACTGCGTCCACAGGTTCCTCTCAATTGACACAAGCAACTCAAGCAAATGTGTCCATGTCCTACGTGCTTCAGAAGAGAATGCGCATTTCATTTTGTAGTGAAGCTTGGTCAGGCCTCCGTGTCAGAAATGAGTAAACAGCATTCTCCTTTATCACGTAGTTGCTGCCTTTCAGAAAAGCAAGTGTTGTACTGTGAATGCAAATACCAGGCCACAGCAGAAAGCCAAATTATCAGCGAATGTATGCACAGATCCTTTGCAGATCATTTAAATCATCACCATCGACAATGGTGACTTTCAAGTTGAAATATTTGCTTTAAAACATCACTCTGGTTGCTAAAACATTTCAATCATAATGATTTGATGTAATTCCCTATGACAGCAAAGTGTGCAAGAGAGGTGTAAAGCCTATTTCCTCTGTGTATACAAAATCTGGAGCAGTTAAAACTAATTTTTATTAAAAACAAAGTCAACGTTTCACAGAGCACACACGGGAAATGTGGCACACGTTTGCCAGTGCCAGCTTCTCTGAAATGTTCCGTGGTAGGATGTGCTATTCCCAGTCTTTGCCAGCAAGATAGCCACTTTCCCATGGACACTGTGCTTGGCAGAAGGTCCTTTGTCAACATTGCCTTTGGGAAAAGTGTTCTCAGTGAACAGAACACACCTGGCCATTTACCTGGTGTATAAAATGCACCGCCATTCCTCTCCCTTGAAAGGAGACCACCCCCACCTCCCTCTACATTATAAAGCACAGAAACAGGCCCTTGGGCCCAACTCATCCATACTGGCCAAGGTGCTTTCAAAGGTAAGGGAGAGTCAAAATCAAGAGTGCATATAGGTTTAAGGTGAGAGGGGAAAGATTTAATCTGGCCCTAAGGAGTAAGTTTTTCCACATGGAGATAGTGGGTACGTGAAACAAGCTGCCAATGTGAAGGAGAGCAGTAAAATTACAATCTTTAAAATACATTTGGACAGGTGTATAAATTAGAAAGCGATATGTGCCAAAGGGAGGCAAATGGGACTAGCTCTGGTAAGATGTCGGTCAGCATGGATGAGTTGAGATGTGACCATCCACCTCATCGAAGCCCCTTTGATTTTATAAACCTCCTTCAGGTCACCCCTCACTCTCCATTGCTCCTTGGAAAACAGTCCCAGCCTATCTAGTCTCTCCTAACTCAAACCCTCCAGTCCCAGCAACATATCTGTAAATCTTTTCTGCTCTCTCTCACACTCTTACATCTTTCCTATATGACTGCAACTGGCGCTGTACACAATACTCCAAGTGCAGTCTCGCCAGTGTCTTGTATAGCCTAACTTCTGCGACCAATGACCCATTCAGTGAAAGCAAGCATGCCAAATGCCTTCTTTACCACCTGGCCTAACCATGTCACCACGCACTTGTACCCTGACATCCCTCTGTTCTACAAAGCTCTCCGTTTACTGTGCAAGTCCTGCGTTGTTTAACTTCTGAAAGTGGCCGGTTGGTGGCGCAATGGCATCAGCGCCGGACTCTGGAGCGAAGGCTCCCGAGTTCGGATCCAAGTCGGGCCACCCCCAAGCAAGCTTTACATATATGCTGGGTTGAGATTCGAGCTAGCCACTCGGCCTCGTAAAAAATACAAGGGTCGAGTCAGGAATGTTCATATTGTGATCCGGTTAATCCGAAAGGAGACCAATCCGGACACCACGCGCCAGACATGAGTGAGCGACTGGTGCGACACGCTTAAAAAAAACTTCTGAAAATGCATTACTTCTCACTTCTCTATCTGGCATTCTTTTGTCCACTTTTCCAGGTGGTCTAAATCCTTTTCTAACCATAGACAACCTTCTTCACTACGCACCTTTTACCACCAGTTTTGGCATGTGCGAGCTTACTAATTATGCCACCTACATTCTCATCCAAGTTATTAATGTATAACACAAACAACAATGGACCCAGCTCTGATTCCTGTGGCAAATCACTGGTCATGGACGAGTGATCTGAAAAAGCAACCCTCTTCCTCCTAGCAAGTTAATTCAACATCCAATTGGTCTGATCAAACTGAATCCCTTGTGATCTAACATCTCAACTAGTCTATCATCCTGGACTTTTCAACAAGATGGAGATGCAAAGTCATTTCTGCCTAGAAACCTTCAGCGGTGTTTCCACATGGGCAATAGGCTGCTACCAGAATCATTGAGCACACAATTTTCCAAAGAGTGATTTGCTTTGCCATATGCACAGCCTTCCAATTAGCTGGACGGTATTGATTACTACTTAATTGGCACAACCCAGTACTGCTACTTGTTTTGGAACAGCCAACCATTAAATGAAAGCCTGTGCATTGGACGAGGTTTCAGTATCACAACAAAGAATTCAACAGGTGTGTTGCTTCAGGGAGTAGTACAGTACCAGTCCCTGCCTCACATCGCTTTCCTAAACGCTCACCTTTATTTCTTCCATCGCTGCAGCTACAGTTAAACAATTATCCTGCTACAATATTTAAACATCCTCCTTCACAACAGCTGCTAATATTTACACATAGCTCTAAGGTAAAGTAGCTGAAATTGACGGTAAAACTTGCTAATTTGCCATCCTGGAAATCTTAGACACAGAGCCATACAGCACAAGAACAGGACTTCAGCCTGTTGCAACAAACTAAGTAAACCAATAATCACAAGCCCGACTACAGTAAACCTGTCTGTATATAATCTTCTCCATTCCCTGCATATCCACGCCTATCTAAGAATCTCTTGAATGCTCTTATCGTATTTCTCTCCACCACCAGCTTTGGCAGTACATTCCTGACACCCACCATTCTCTGTAAAAACTCTGCCCAACACATTTTTAACTTACCCCTCTCACCTTAATACCCTCAAATATTAGACATTTCAGTCCTGGGGCAAAAAAGTACTGGCTACTCTGTCTATGCTTCGATGCCCAAGCACTGGTGATTACTGGATTGCAATTCGCGAAGGTAAATGAAGGTTGCACTCAGTTCTCCCTCGACGTCCCTGGTTAAAACAGTCTGTGTCTCTCTGATGGCAGCGTCTGAAAAGAGGATGCTGTCCAAGTTGCATGCCACCTTGGACAATGTCTCCCATAATGTACTGGTTAGGCACAGGAGTACATTCAGCCAGAGACTCATTCCACCAAGATGCAACACTGAGCGTCATAGGAAGTCATTCCTGCCTGTGGCCATCAAACTTTACAACTCCTCCCTTGGAGTGTCAGACACCCTGAGCCAATAGGCTGGTCCTGGACTTATTTCCAATTGGCATAATTTACTTATTATTATTTAGTTATTTCTGGTTTTATTTTGTTATATTTCTACTCTATTCTTGGCTGGTGCAACTGTAACGAAACCCAATTTCCCTCAGGATCAATAAAGTATGTCTGTCTGTCTGTCTGTCTGTACCCAGAGGGTCAAAGTCATTCAGCACAGAAAACACGACTTTCAGCTCAACTTGTCCACCCCTAACACATGCTCCAGCAGCTACCTGCTATTATTCTTTTAAACATTTCCTATTCATGCACCTGTCAAAGGGTCTTTTAAATGTTGTAATTATACTTGCTTCTACCACTTTCTATAGCAGCTTGTTCCACTCTCCCTCTGAATGAAAATCTACCCCTCAGATTTTGAATTTCCCCCTTCACCTTAAACCTATGCCCTCCAGTTTGAGGCTGGGGAAAAGATCTCTGACCATCCACCTTATCTGTCTCCCCTCATGATTTTATAAACCTCCATCAGGTCTGCTTGAACGGAGTGAAAATCTTTTACTAAGCTGCAGATGCTGAAAATCTGAAACAAAACCAGAAAATAATGGAAATACTCAGCAGGTCAGGCAGCATCAGGAGAAGAAACAGTCAATGTGTCAGGTCAGTGACCCTCATCAAAAATGTTCTGTGTATTCAGCTGACTTCTTTCATGAAAGGAATTAGGTGGGACTTACAATAATTCGGCCACCCTGACTGACAGAAGCTTTCCAGATTTATTTAATGTTATAAATTTATATTCCCTAGTTGTCATGGTGATACTCAAGCTCATGTTTTTGGGTCAATTGCTTACAGGTCCAAAACCTACCCACTGTACTACACTACCCTTGCCCAGCTTTGACTTAAAGTCCTAAAGCATGCTGTGAATGCGACTGAGTAGAAGACAACATCACACACACACTAGAGATCTGGGACAAATCCTGACCTTGGGTGGACTGACACAGACTATTATCAACAGTTCAGGCTTCAGTCAGATCCACTGCAATACATTCTTTTGGATGAAAAATTTCAAAGAGTGGTTCAGAAAAGCTCTCTGATGGTTATGGACTGCACTATTCAGGTAATCTTGGGTTTCCTTGTGATGAAAATCGATGAAAGGTACAGCAGATGTCTCTGGATTATCTCTGATTAATCTGTCAGCATCAGGGCTGAGCTGGAGAGATGTTAACATTCTGCATATGATATTTTTAAACTCATCAGAATTCCTCCTGGCGGTGTTGAAAAGGTAAGAGAAAACAAGTAATTATTTTATACTCTAAAGACAACTTCAAGACAGCCTGTGAAAGGAAGATGTAAAATCAGCTTTTCTCGGTCATGAAGGCAAGTGCCTATCTGGCACTATCCAGTAAATCAGCTAATGAAGATGTTATGTGCTCTAGCAATGCTTGATGAAGGACAATGTCAGATGGCGACTGTTAACCACTGAGGTCCACGAGCTAATGGGCAGAGTGTGGGCAGGGCAGGACAGAGTGTGGGCAGGGCAGGGCAGGGCACTGACCAGTTCTTTTTGCTGATACAAGGATAGTCCAAGGCTTAGACTTTGATCAAACCCTTTACATCCTGAAATTTAAGCCTCTAATGAGCTCTCTAAATTTCCAAACCTGCTGATCCCCAGCAGGCACACCACAATTCTACATCTGAATACCTCTCAGTAGTTTAGAAGATTGCTCATCACTATGACACCTATTTGTGGCTGTCATACTAAGAAGAATGTACTTAGAAGTCTGAAGCCCCTGAGTAACACAGATCAGGTACAGTTATTAATTCAGTACCTTCTCAGGATGTGGACAGCCATGACAACAGGAAGAAAAATGGTGCAGGAGAATGTTTTCTTTCATTTGATTCCTGGTAGATGGGAAGTTGCAGGGGGCAGAAGTCAGGATTGAGAATAGATTGAGAGCAATTGTGTGCTTGAACTTCAATATACACAAGGGCTCCAGGTGGCACCATTGGAGGGAGGGAGGAAAGGTAGAGAAGAATAGGAAAGAAAGTAGAGGGAAAGGTGATAAAATGGGGTAAGGAAAGGTGGAGAAAGAGATTATTACATACATACAGAGCAAGAATGACAACAGAGCGGCAGTATTATAAGCTTTTACTGAGTCATATTAGCCACGCTACATGCCAGTCAACTTACAGTGCATGAGAGACAGGTAGTGGACCCCAAGATCAGTTTTAGGTGGTAATAAGCGATTAGCAAAATTAGGTCACCACAATTATTCTCCATGAGTTCAGACACAATGAGGATGTATGACCCATATGTTTTTATTAGTCAATTAGTCGGCACAACATGGAGGACTGAAGGGTCTGTGCTGTGCTGCAGTGTTCTATGGTTCAATGGTTCTAATTCCAACCAAACAACCTTAAATGGAAAATTGTTTATTTAGCCAAATTACCGGTGACAGTTTGAATATCTACAACTGGTAAATCGCGAGATAACCACAGTTAACCACAGAATTTCGCAAATTTTGAAACTGTTCACACTTCTCCACTGCTGATCCCTCGATGAGGACTGGTGTGTATTCTCTTGTCTTCCCCTCTTGAAGTCTACAATCAGTTCCTCGGTCTTACTGATGCCGAGTGCAAGGCTGTTGTTGTGACACCACTCAACTAGCACATCTGTCTCACTCCTGAACACCTCCTCATCACCATCTGAAATTCTGTGCCTTAGAGATGGCGTCTGAGCAGTGACTTGGCACACAATCATGGGTGTAGAGAGGGGGAAGCAGTGGTATTCAGATAAATGTTTCAAAAACGCAACCTGGCAGACTTAAAAGTGTGCCCCTTCAGGCTTGTCCTCCATCCACACAAACGTTCTTATCCACAGCATGTTCCAAGGCTGTGAGGGATTTATGCTATTGTATGTTATATAGCAGTTTTCTTTTGATCACAGTTAAGAGAGAGGAAAATGCTGGGGGTTAGTGCTTCAATAGAGAGCAGGGGAAGGAAAGTAACTAGCTGAGGAATGAGAGAAGGGAGAAGAAGGAGAGGGGATAGAAGAAAGAAAGGATGAAGAGAGAAAGGAAGATGAGAGAGGGGAGGAAAGAAATTTGCAAAGGTGGGGGGAGTGAGAGGAAAGAGAACCAGGAGGGAAAAGAATGGGGGAAGAATGAAAGACAATAAGAAGGAGGGAGGAGAGACAGAGGGAAAGAGAGAGGTAAAATGGAGGGAGAAACAGAGGGAGGGTAGAAAGGTAGAGAAGAATAGGAAAGAAAGTAGAGGGAAAGGTGATAAAATGGGGAAAGGAAAGGTGGAGAAAGAGATTATTACATACATACAGAGCAAGAATGACAACAGAGCAGCAGTATTATAAGCTTTTACTGAGTCATATTAGCCACACTACATGCCAGTCAACTTACAGTGCGAGAGCAATGAACCAGACCCACCGAGACAAGAACATGCCCACTTGAAAGCCCACGCAAAGAATCAGAGTGTTTCTGGTGCATAGGAGGGCTGATCAATACACCGCACAATCAAATCTGCTGGCGCACGCATTCTCACAATGGGTCCGATACGGTTCAGTGATAAAGGGGAAAGAGAGAGAAGTGTGGAAAGTGAAGGGGTAAGAGAGGGGTAAGAGATAAGGGGAAGAGAGAAAGAGAGGAAAAAAGAGAGACGGCGAAAGTTTTAAGGAGGCTTTGATCCTACTCTGGGGATTTGGATCTAAGGATTCAGTTTGGTTTGGAATGCTGTTGTTACTCGTTTCTATTGTTTGCATGATTTGTTTTGTGTTCTTTTTCTCTTTCCCTGGGGGCACTGAGAGCTGGTTTTATGTTTTTAATTGGCTTCTTTCGGGCTCCTTTCTTCCTGGCTGCCTGTAAGCAAACAAATCTCAAGGTTGTATAATTTATACTTTTCTTTGATAATAAATGTACTTTGAATCTTAGAGAAAAGAAAGAGAGAGGAGAGACAGAAAGTGGGAAAGGATGGGGGAAGATGAAGAGTGGGAAGGAGGAGAGAGAAGGGTAAAGAGGGTGAAGAGGGAAGAAAGAGAAGAAGAGGTGGAAAGAGAAGGAGTGGGAGAGAGAGGCTAGGAGAGAGGGGTTGGAAGGGAGAAGGAGAGAAAGCAAGAAACTGGAAAGAAAGAGTGCACAGAAGAGAGTTTCTGTTCTTAGCTGTTTGTGCGCTGAATACTTCAATGTTACTCTTCTGAAAGAAATGGACAGTTTAGGTTTTGGGAGACGACCCTTCTTCTGGACTGGAAAGAAAGGGGAAAGATAACCAATATAAAAAGGTGGGATGAGGGAGTGGAGCAAGAGCTGGCAGATGATAGGGGTTGATGCAGGTGGGGGTGTGATAGATATACGGGGGAGGGGGAAGGGGAGCCGATAGGGGGTGGGGAAATGGGGGTAGAAGGAGAGATGGGGTGGGAGCAACGGGAGGGGGAGAGGGGAGAGCGTGGAGGGTTGAGAGTGGAGGGAAGGGGATGAGGAGAATGGGGGAGATGGAGAGGGTGGAGTTAGAGGGGGAAGGAGAATGGGAAGGGTCAGAATGGTGGCATTAGTCAGAAGGTGATTTCCCTTGCCCCACCAGCCTCAATACCCCTTTTCTTGCCACAACCCCATGCTTCCAATCTACCCAACATCCATTCACTCTTCCTACCAGTTCCTCTCTTCATCTCCCTCCCTATGTGCCATGGTCCACTGTTTTCTCCGATCTGCTTCGATCTTCTTCAGTCCTTCGTCACTTCCACCTCTCACCTGCCACCTTCTGATGCATTCCCACTCTCCCCCTTCCCACACCTACCCATCACACCCTCATTTGGATGCACCTATCGCTGGCCAGCTCCTGAAGAAGGATCTTGAACCCAAGCTGCCGACTACCTATTTCCATTGGATGCAGCCTGACCACAGAGGTCCCCAAGACTTTTGCATGTTGTTCCAGATTTTCAGCATCTGCAGTCTCCTGTGTCTTAATTCTTCTGAGTTTTTTGTCATTGCCCCTTCCGCAGCTTTTCTGCAGATAACCTTTTCAAAAACTAATATATTTTATGCCAGTAAGAAAGAAAGTATTTCACTGCTTCAATGCACAGGAAAATGGTGTCAGTTATATTAGTAATATGTGATATGACACACGTGTCTTAGTTATAATTATTTGAACTGGTACAGGGCTCTAAACCTCCTTCTTTAGCACTATTACCATCTGCTACGTACAACAAGAGCAGTTCTTCAGAAGGGATACCTTTTGTTAAAGACTTCCTGAGTCCTAACAAAGGGTCTCGGCCCAAAACATTGACAGTGCTTCTCCTTATAGATGCTGCCTGGCCTGCTGTGTTCCACCAGCATTTTGTGTGTGTTGTTGTTTGAATTTCCAGTATCTTCAGATTTCCAAAGTGTATGTTATACAATCTACAAAGTACATAGTACATGAGGCCAGAACTAGGAAGATAATCCAGTTTAACACGTGGCTCAGGAGTTTGTGTAGGAGGGAGGGCATAAGATGTTTAGGTCATTGGATTCTCTTCCAGGGAAGATGGGACCTGTACAGAAGGGACAGCTTGCACTTGAACTGGAGGGTGACTAATATCCTAGCAGGAAGGTTTGTCAATGTTGCACGGTGGAATTTGAACGAGAGATGCAGCGGTGTGGGAACCAGAGTGCCAGAAAAGTTACTGGAGAGTTTGTGGAAGTAGATATTGGTAAGACGTCAGCCAAAGTCAGGAATCATAAGGTTGAGCATGGTGCAACTGGAGCCACAATGCAAGAAGTATCGTCGGAAAGGCAGATGATAGTGCTGAAGATGAGGTAGGTGCTTTATGAAATGAGACAATGTGTAGTGAGGACAGGCTGTTGATAGGGCAAAATTGTAGTCAACAGGATGAGTTGCAACATAAAAGGTGGACAAAGTCAAAAAGGGTGAATACAGGTTTGAGCGTGTTGCATTTGAATGCACACTGTATACAGAATGAGGTAGATGAACTTGTAGCACAGTTGCAGATTGGCAGATAGAGCTAAGGAACTGCAAGGGTAATAAAGACCCTGATATGAGTTGTATATAGACCCCCAAACAGTAGTAAGGATGTGGCCTACAAATTACAATGGGAGATAGAAGATGCACGCCAAAAGGGCAATGTCACAATAGAAATGGGGACTTCGATATGCAGGTAGATTGGAAAAATCAGGTTGGTGCTGGATTCCAAGAGGAGGAATTTCTAGAGTGCCTATGAGATGACTTCTTAGAGCAGCTTATGGTTGAGCCCACAATGGTATCAGCTATTCTGGATTAGGTGTCGTGCAATGAAGCAGAATTAATTAGAGAACTTCAGGTAAAAGGATCCTGAGGGGCAAGTGATCATAATATGACTGAATTCACCCGGAAGTAGAGAAGGAGATGCTAAGGTCAGATGTAAGTGTATTACAGTGGAGCAAAGGGGATTACAGAGGCATGAGAGAGGAGTTGGCAGAATTGATTGGAAAAGAACACTGGCAGGGATGATGGCAGAGCAGCAATGGCTGGAATTTATGGAAGCAATTTGGAAGGTGCAGGATATATACATCCCGAAGAGGAAGAAATATTATATAAGAAAGATGACACAGATGTGGCTAACAAGAGAAGTCAAAGTCAAAAGAAAAGCCAAAGAGAGGACAGATAACAGAGGAAAAATTAGTGGAAAGTTAAAGGATTTGAAAGCTTTCAAAACCAACAGAAGGCAACTAAAAAAAGTCATTAAGAAGGTAATGATGGATAATGAAAGTAAGCTAGCAAATAATATTAAAGAGGATACCAGAAGTTTCTTCATATACATAAAGTGTAAAAGAGAGGTGGGAATGGATACTGGACCACTGGAAAAAATATGCTGGAGAGGTAGCAAAGGGGAGCAAGGAAATGGTGGATGAACTGAACAAGTATTTCATATCAATCTTCACTGTGGAAGACAGAAGCAGTATTGTAGAAGTGCCAGATCATGAAATATGCAAAGTTACCATTACTAGAAAGAAGGTTCTTTGGATTCTGAAAGGTCTGAAGGTAGATAAGTCACCTGGACCAGATGGTGTACACCCCATGGTTCTGAAAGAGGTGGTTAAAGAGACCACTGAGGCATTAGTGTTGGCATGTGGCCTAGTGGATAACACATCGGTCTAGTGATCTGAAGGTCACTGGTTTGAGCCTCAGCTGAGGCAGCGCGTTGTGTCCTTGAGCAAGACACTTAACAACACATTGCTCTGCGACGACACTGGTGCCAAGCTGCTTGGGTCCTAGTGCCCTTCCCTTGGACAACATCAGTGGCATGGAGAGGGCAAGGCTTGCAGCTTGGGAAACTGCCGGCCTCCCATACAATCCTGTCCAGACCTGCACCCTGGAAACCTTCCAATGCGCAAATCCATGGTCTCACGAGACTAACGGACGCCTATACTATTGAGGCATTAGTAAAGATCTTTCAAGAAGCTCTAGATTCTAGAATGACTCCAGAAGACTGGAAAATTGCAAATACCACTCCACTCTTCAGGAAAGGAGAGAGGCAGAAGAATGGAAACTATAGGCCAGTTAGTCTGACCTCAGTGGTTGAGAAGATGTTGGAGCCAATTATTAAGGATGAGGTCTCAGGATACTTGGAGGCACATGATAAAACAGGCTGTAGTCAGCATGGATTCCTCAAGATAAAATCTTGCCTGATAAATCTGTTGTAATACTTTGAAGAAATAACAAGCAGGATAGACAAAGGAGAATTGGTTGATGCTGTGTACTTGGGTTTTCATAAGCCCTTTGACAAGGTGCCACACATGGGGCTGCTCAACAATCACTGAGCCCTTGGTATTACAGGAAAGATTCTAGCATGGATAAATCAGCAACTGGTTGGCAGGAGGTAAAGAGTGGGAATAAAGGCAACCTATTCTATTTGGCTGCTGGTGACTAGCAGTGTTCCACAGTGGTCTGTGTTGGGACTGATTCCTTTAGGTGACATGTCAGTGATTTGGGTGATGGAATTGATGGCTTCGTGGCAATGTTTGCAGACGGTATGAAGATAGGTGGAGGGGCAGGTAGTTTTGAGGAAGTAGAGAGGCTACAGAAGGACTTAGATTAGGAGAATGGGCAAAGAAAGGGCAGATGGAATATAGTGTCAGGAAGTGTACGGTCATGCACTTCGGTTGAAGAAATGAAAGGGTTGACTGTTTTCTCAATGGAGAGGAAATTTAAAAAATAACTGAGGCATAAGAGGACTTGGGAGTCCTTGTGCAGGATTCCCTGGAGGTTAATTTGTAGGTAGAGCCTTTGGTGAGGAAGCCAAATGCAATGTTAGCATTCATTTCAAGCAGACTAGACACAAGGATGTAGTGTTGATACCTTATAAAGCCCCGGTAAGGCCTCACTTGAATAATGTGAGTAATTTGGGGTCCCTTATATTGTAAAGGATGTGCTGGAACTGGAGAGTGTTCAAAGGAGGGTCATGAAAATGATTCCAAGATTGGATGGGGTATCATGTGAACAGCATTTGATGGCTCTGAGCCTGTATTCAGTAGGTTTCAGAAGAATCAGGGGTGACCTCATTGAAACCTATCAAATGGTGAAAGGCCTGGATAGAGTGGATGTGAAGAAGATGTTTCCTATGGTGGGAGAGTCCAAGACCAGAGGACACAGCCTCAGAATAGAGGGGCGTCCCTTTAGAATGGAGATGAGGAGGAATTTCTTTAGCCAGAAAGTGGAGAATCTGTGAAATACTTTGTCACAGGCAGTTGTGGAGACCAAGTCATTTGGGTATATTTAAGGCAGAGGCTGATAGTTTCTTGATTGGTCAGTCCATGAAGGCATACAGGGAGAAGGCAGGGGATTGAGGCTGAGAGGAAAATTGGATCAGCCATGATGAAATGGCGGAGCAGACTCAATGGGCCAAATGGCCTAATTCTGCTCCTATATCTTATGGTCTTATAAAATACATGCCCTTAGAAGGACTTACCAAAAATATGTCTAACACTAGATGGGTACGTTTGGTGTTATTTGAAGTTCAGATGTAACTCTGAAAATGTTACTGTCAGGCTGCACATGTCCCAGAATCTTGACACAGACCTCATCTTTCCAGAAGGTAGAGGGTAAAATGACTGATTCTCCACACTCAAACATGCTTCCCACAAGGCCTTAGACAGCTTGTCATGAAATTGTTTTCGAACAGGTTTTCAAAGTCTCTGACAGGACCCTTTACAATTTCTTCAAATGGCTAATAATTAAAACAAAAATACCACAGAAAACTATCAAAGAGCTAAAACATAGTAAAGTAATTGAAACAGCTGCATTGACTTTTTCCACATTGGACAGTGACTACATTCAAATGGATAAATTGCTATCGTGTTCTGGAAAGATACATAGAAAAAGACCCTTTGACAAACTAGGTTCATATCAACCACTAATCACACATCTGCACTAGTCCCACACAGGTCCCATTTCATTCTCCCCACATTTCCTACCACTCAGCTACATACTAGGGTCAAAGATTTCACCAACCCACTTTGTTGCTGCAACAGAGCACAGGAAACCCTGCTGCTTCGTCCAACAGCACAGGCTTCGGGGGACTGGATAGACTTGCTGTCAATCCCTCTCGTCAGCTGCCTGCCTCTGGACTTGGTGAGAGTGGGAGGTTAGAGTCCACGTTTCACACTTCCACACTGGGCATGAAACTGGGCCACGGGCAAGAGACACAATGCCACCAGTTGAAACTCATAGGGTGTGCCACAGGCCTTCAGAGCTGCAAAGCAACAAATTTCACAACGTACATCAGTGATTTTGAACCTGATTCTGAGGTTCAGTCCAATTTGGAACTACGTTTGTACTGTCTGACATCAACACTGTGAAATTGCGAACACTTTAACCAGCGCCAGCGGCACAACGACACTTCCCAGATTCGTACAAACCCTGAACCAGAGAGAAGGAAATGACTGAATTTCTAACACACCAACAGTCAGCACTCTCAAAACCAGGCATTTTCCAATGTAATCAACAAGAAATGATTGAAAAGAAAAAGAAGTAAATGCATCTCCTTTTGACCAGTGAGGTTTGGACTTTAGACGATGCACGTGACCAACAACAATCAGCCCCTCAGTGTTGTGTTCACAGTTCTCTTCGAAGCAAGTGATGAGTAGGAGACACTAGAGCAGCTGCACTAGTTCAGGTGAACAACTTTATTTTGGACCACTTTATGAAAAATCATTTTAACATTTTCATGTTCCAATTTAGTGTTGAGAATATTAATAGTGAAACATCTCACTTTTTATTCAAAAGGAAAAAAATACACCTGTCACTTCTATCCAATAAACGTACCCAGAATTCATTTGTGTCAGTTAGATGCCAGATGATATTTATTTGTACGGCCTATTCATATTTAGGAGTTTCAGTTCAAACATGCATTGCAGAAATCCTTAGATGTAGAGTTCCACCTTGATTTCGTGGCTCCATTGTCAACCTCAAAGAAGAGAAAATCTGCAGATGCTGGAAATCCAAGCAACACACCCAAAATGCTGAAGGGTCTTGGCCCGAAACATCGACCAGACATAATCGCCATAGATGCTGCCTGACCTGCTAAGTTCCTCCAGCATTTTGTGTGTGTTGCTTCCAATGTCAACCTATAAGCTTCGAGCAGTCCATGAACATTCACTGCCCAGTCCTAAAGGATATGCCAGGAGGAATCAAGACAAGCCAATGCCAATGAAGCAAAACACTGGAAGGTCTCCTGAACAGTGGATAAGGGTAAAAACTGGAGGAAGTGGTGAGAAAGATGAGTACCTGTGATTGGAAACTACTGTTTCACTCTGAAACTTAGAGCGCAGTAGCAGTTAAAAGTAAGAATCGTAAAAATTGCTTTGGGAAGTTCCTTCTTTTCACTCATGTTTATTATTACCTTTCAACAAAGGGGAAGAACGAGAGGCAGCAGAACTCCCCTCAAACTCTCCAAATACACCCCAGAGTGACTGTACGCTCTCTGCCCACATTACATCCCCCTTATCACTGTGCGTCATCCACCCACTGCACACCCGACCAATTTTTAACCCTCTCCATTCACCAACACTAATCTTGCTTTACGGATCCGTGGAAAGACCTGCAGTGTTCAGTATGACCAGCAGTATTAAACGTCTATTGTAGAATACGCCTGAGAAGTGACAAGATTGAGAGAAAAGCTTCATCAGAGACAGCAAGGTTGGCCAGAGGAAACGAACAGAACTCTGAAACTTAAGTTGATTTTGTCTGTAACAGCAAGGCAATAAATTATATACTGCAAGTACACTTGTACAATCCAATACACTAAACAAGTGAAAAAAATAGACATTTGTGTATTTAACACTGGAACCTGAAGCTCAGCTAAAATAACAGAGGTTTATCATTGTCAAATCCATTTAGAACTTTAGGAACAACATAGATCATTAACTGTGCTAAATTATTCCTGCATGTCTCCTATTTTTGAAACATGTCTACTGTGGCAGGAATGAGATTTGAAGACCATGTCACAGTAGTCAAGATCAGTAGTTGCTCCTGATGACTGCAATCACAGAGGGTCTGATTTTCCAAATACCTTACACGGCTCCTGCTGAATGCAGTGAGTTCTGCTCTACGTTCAATTAGAATCCAGAAGTATCTGTCTCACTTCTCTGAGAAACCAGACTCATGGTGTGATAAACAACAGATTCTCTTTCGAAGTTAAGGAGCACATCCTGATTAAAACAACGCACGTCACTGACCGGGAACCGATCAGTGTAGGTACGCAAGCTGACTGACAGGATGGGGCAAATCCAAGATTTAATTCCTAACTCTGCGAGCACCAGCATTGGCCATTTTATTTTCACCAGTCCGTGGCAAAGAACCATAATGCCTGAGCTCCAGAGGTTTGAGATGAGCACATTATTACTTCTATTGTTCCTGCAAAAACACTTCTGTGTCATCCTAAAAAGCAGAGGAACTGCTCTTTGTGCTGGAATTCCCAAGTAACACACAAAAAATGCTGGAGGAACTCAGCAGGTCAGGCAGCATCAATAGAATACAGTAAACCATCAACGTTTCAGGCCAAGACCCTTCATTAGGACTGGGGAGAAAAGAATAGGTCCGAGTAAGAGGTGGGGGAGGGGAGGAAGAAGTACAAGGTGGTGGGTGATAGGTGAAACCAGGGGAGGGGGTGGGGTGAAGGAAAGAGCTGGGAAGTTGATTGGTGAAAGAGATAAAGGGCTGGAAAAGTGGGAGTTTGATAGGAAAGGGCAGAAGATCATGGAAGAAAGGGAAGGGGAGGAGCACCCGAGGGAGGTGACGGGCAGGTAAGGAAATAGGTGAGAGAGGGAATCAGGAATGGGGAATGGTGATGGGGGGGGGGGGGGTGGTAATTACTGGAAGTTCAAGAGATCGATGTTCCTGTCATCATGTTGGAGTCTAGCCAGACGGAATATGAGGTATTGCTCTCCCAACTGATTTACGGCAGTAGAGAAGCCATGGACTGAGAAGTTGGAGTTTTCCTCTTGTTTGTGCTGGGATTCCTATCAGCTCATCCTCATTTTTGCCACATCATATATTGATCTATAGGGAATCTGATCTCCCTTCACCTCATTACCAACTCTGTAATTGATGAACATTAGGCTCCATTGATCCTCAGCTTCTACACACACAAACACACACACGCGTGTGTGTGCTCAAACATGTCTGCCATAAAACTCTGCATGAAATTAGCTGATGGATTGATTCAAATTGAGTGCAAAACCAATTTTGTTTTGGATTTAGATTACAACTCTGAACAGAATTGGAGGCAGGAAGCAGAGAGTAGTCCATTAGGCTCTTAATTTCAACAGCAAATTCCAGACATTGAAAAAGGGACTCATTAAATCATTTCTGAGAAGTTATATCATTTTGAAACATCTTTTATTGCTCTGGAATTTACAGTAATGGAATTCACTGTGCTCAAAAATAAACTTATTTCTGGTGAGATTGGTTCAGGGTGAATTGTTGAAATAGAACACAGAACAGTACAGTGCAGAAACAGGCCCTTTGGCCCACAAGGTGCGCCAAACTAATTAATTTAGTAATTAGATACCTAACTATATAATATTACTTATGCCTTTGCAATATCCATCTCTGTCCATTCCCTGTATACTTATAAAGACCATAAACAACATAAAATATAGGACCAGAATTAGGCCATTCAGCCCATCGAGTCAGCTTCATCATTTCATCATGCCTGATCCATTTTCCCTCTCAACCCCATTCTCCTGCCTTCTCCTTGTAACCTTTTACGCCCTTACTAATCGAGAACCTATCAACCTCCGCCTTAAATACATCCAATGAATCCCACAAATTCACCACCTTCTGGCTAATAAAATTCTTCCTCATCTCCATTCTGAATGGATGTCCCTCTATTCTGAGGGTGTGCCCTCTGGTCCTAGCCTCCCCCACGTCAGGAAATATCCTGTCCACAGCAACTCTATCTAGGCCTTTCAACAATCGATAAGTTTGAATGAGATCCCCCATCATTCTTCTAAATTCCAGTGAGTACAGGCCCAGAACTATCAAACACTCCTCTTACAATACACCTTTCATTCCTCTAATCATTCTTGTGAATCTCTTCTGACTCTCTCCAATGTCAGCACATCCTTTTAAGATATGGGCCCAAAACTTCTTACGATACTCCAAGAGAAGCCTCACCAACACCTTATAAAGCCTCAGCATTACATCCTTGCTTTTATATTCCAGTCCTCTTGAAATGAATGCTAACATTGCATTTACCTTCCTTACCACCAACTCAATATGCAAGGTAACTTTTAGGGGAATCCTACACAAAGATTCCCAAATCCTTCTGCACCTCAGATTTTTGAATTTTCTGCCTGCTTAAAATAATCTATGCTTTTGTTCCTTCTACCCAAACACATGACCATACACTTCCCAACACTGTTACCACTGCCCTCCTCTTCTCCCCTCCTTTCCTTCTGAGCCACGGTGCCAGACTCATTGCCAGTTGATCTGGCTCCCCTAGTTGGTTGACCCCTCAAAGTATCCAAAGCAGTTCACCTATTATTGAAGAGAATGGCCACAGAGGTACTCTGTATTGGCTGTCCATTTCTTTTCTCTCTCCTGACAGTCACATAGGTACCTGCCTTCTGCAGCTTAGGAGTGACTACCTCCCTGTAGCTCCCATCTATCACCTCCTTATATTTCTGTATGAGCCAAAGGTCATTGAGCTGCAGCTCCAGTTCCTTAAAATGTTTCCTTAGGAACTGCAGCTCAGTGCAGCTGGTGCAGAGGTGGTTGTCCAGGAGGCTAGAGGTCATTCTCACTGCTGCAACTGATGAAGAATGCAGAAGAAGAAACTTACCATACCCAAGCCTGTTGAGCCAAAGCCTCACCACTCTAACACTGGTCTACTCGCACAATGGCCGCTCCACTTGTCCCTGCTTTATTTTTATTTGCCAATACTAATGAAATGCAATTTGATTGGGCAGCTGGAAAAAGCTGAAAGCCTCCGAACTATTCTTTTTAAATCTCTCGCCCTGACCTGTGACAGCCTCCTCTCTCAATTCAATTGGGTCACTCAATCCTCTGATAATGTGGCTTATCAAAGAGCCTCTTAAATACCTCTATCGTACTTGCCCCGACTACCATCACTAACAGCACATGCCCAGTATTCTCTGTCTATAAAACTTGACCCAAACATTTCCTTTGAACTTACTCCCTCTAACCTTAAATGCATGCCCTCTAGTATTCAACATTCTGACACTAGAAAAAAATACTGGCTGTCTACTCTATCTATGCCTCACATAATCTTATAAACCTCTATCAGGTCTTTCCTCAGCCTCCATCGCTCCAAATACAGCTGTCTAAGTTTGGCCAGCCACCTTGCAGCATGTGCCCTCTAATCCAGGCAGCATTCTGATGAACCTCTTCTGCAGCCTCTCCAAAGCCGCGACATCCTTCCTGTAATGCAATACTCCAGATGCGGCCTAACCAGAACTTTATAAGGGTGCAAGTTATTTTCCTGGCTCTTGAGCTCTTGATTAATAAAAGCAAACATGCCATACAAACTCTATATTACCCTTTCAACCTGTTTAGCTACCTTCAGGAAGCTATGGACTGTGGCCACAAGGACCCTCTGTAAATCAACACTGTGAAGGGTCCTGCCATTAACAGTGTACAATCCCTTTACCTTCAATGTCCCACATTGCAGAATAAACTTTATGTCATTTCTAAGCCCATATCTGCCACTGATGCATATCAGTACATGCTTTAGCAATTGTCTACACTATCCACAGCACCACCAACCCTAAGTGCAGAGTACACCAACCAGGAGTGCAGAGTACCCCGTGGCCATTTCCATCAATAGTAAATATAATGTTTTGCCTATCATCCGTGAATTTACTAATCCACGCATCTACATTTTCACCCAGATCATTTATATAACACAGATTCACAGATACAACTGTAAAATTTAAGAGCGCATTTATGGAGACAAATGCTACACCATCAGTCGAACAACCACCATGAGTTCCAAACACACCAAGAATTTGACAGATTAAAGATTTTCATGTTCCTTTTGAAGCTGAGATCCTGTCTTGAAAGTGCCCTTGAAAGTGTAAAGAGTTCCTGAACTCTCTAGTACAAAGAGTTGGTAATTTTGAATTTGGACAATAAAGAGACTTCATGAATTTTACCACTTCAGAATCAATGATGTTTATCAAACAGCTCGCATTCAGTTTCTATTGTTTCTGTTCTTTCATATTCAAATTCCCTGCATAACTTGAGATTACATATTCACTTCTTCTTCCAGTAAGATGGTGGCACACTCAGATGCAGAGGCTTCTACGGGGCCAACCAAGCATAATTGTAACAATTGCAAGACCGTGCTGGACATTAAGAACTTAAAGTACTGCAGGTCTACCCCATCAGCGAGTTGCTTGTTGGCGGTGAAACTGAAGGAGCCGGACTTAGTGCGGACTGCGATGCTGCCTGTGACAGAGAGGCGTTGGCGCACAAAGGTGGGGTGCAGTCTAAGAGCGAGTGGTTGTCTGAGTTGCTTTTCTTGTGATCGCAAGACCCTGTTGGAAATAGGTAATGCGGAATGCTGCAAGTACAATTCGCTATTTTGACGGCGAATGGTGGGGGAGCTGTGTAGCCTCGGCTGTCATAAGGACAAATCCTCAGACCGCAGTATTGTCTGTTTTCAGCCACCCAGGAGGGAGGCATTGGAGTTGGTGTGCTCCACCAGAGGCAGTGTGGTGTGGTGTCCATGCTGCCTCCAGTGTTCACTCAGCAGAAGACAAAATGTATTGTGTTTGACTGCAGACTGCCACAACATTCAAAGATTCAGGGACTTGGACTATATTTTTCTGTGTGTGACTGCATTTCACTACTGTCTTATATGTGTTATGTCCGCCTTGTGCTGTTAATGACCGTTGGTACTGTGTTTGGTATCTCGACCCCAGAGTACAATGTTTCACTGGCTATAACCATGGCTATTCATGTACGGTTCAACGACAATTAAACTTGAACTTGAAATTGATTTCTACCCAAGGTTAATTATCCAGGTACAGATTTTCTGTGAGGAAATATGAGACCAACTTCTTGAATGACAGCTCAATTGTACATAGTGTGCAATGAAACACATCAAATGGAGTTACAGTAACAATAATGGAGAGAATGGGTGGACACTGACTTGCTACTTCAGTGGAACTTTATTGCGCTGAACCTCCTAACTGCTTTGCTGGCTGTCCACTCGAGTTCAGTTCCGGAGAGCACCACCTGTGTGAGTGATGGAGGCTGGGACCCTGATAACATTTAAGAAATATCTGAAGAAGCACTTGAGTCTCCAAGCAACAGACCAAGTAGTGGTAAAGGGCATGAGAGTAGATGGTTGCCCAACTGTCAGCATGGACGTGGTGGGCCAACGGGCCTGTTTCTGTTTATATCTGAATCAACGATTCCACTAAGTAATCTCTCCAAAAGCTAAAACAAACTCTATGACAAACCAATAAGTGAGAGATTGGGAGCTTAGCCTATTAGACCTGGAGAAAAATAATTGGGGAAGGAGAATTGGTGCAACTAAAAGCTTGTCTCTGGGAAAAGGCACCAGAATTCCTCAGGCAGCCAGGGCCAGAAGTCTGGAGGAAAGCTAAAGAGATTAGGGAGATTAAATAATCTTCTCATGTTGCTCTATCTTTGGGGATCCCAATTAAAACTATGGGGTACAACTTGGTATAAATTGCAAGCAAAATGTGGCCACATATCAGTCACTGTCACAGCTTAGCTTCAACCGATAGAGATGCTTGCTCTGCCCACAAGGTCCGTTTTTTTGAAGGGTCCAGGGCAGACATTTAGAACAGATATCTTGCTGCTTTGCAAAACAGATCGGCAATGAATGACTGTCAATGGAGCTACTGAGGAGTTAGCAAAGGGATGGTCAATTAACCCAACGCCATCATCCCAGCATCCACCACTCCAAGAACAAGATGGTAGTGTTATGTGCTTTTGTATCCTATGGTAAACCCTTAAGAAGCCAGAATGAAACAGTGTGTTCCTCATGAATTCACAGCCATGTTAAGACAACTCCCATCTCATGCTTATCCAATTCAGCCTCTCACCCCAAGAGTTGAGGATGCAGTTCATTATGAATAATACAGTATTGGATGGATTATTTCCAGTATAGCTGGGGCCCTTTATTCACATACAAAATATGACTTGCCTCTCCCCGTGTGCAGTTAAGCCTGATAAATCCACACCCCACAATGATATAGATGTCCAACTGTTTTCTGTCAGGGCCTTTACCCTGTGATAGCACTCTTCCCTTTGGACCAGAAGACGGTGGCTGAAGTCTTTTTCCAGTTAAGTGTTCCTGGCACTTTTAGATAATGCTGAATTAGTTCTCCCTTTCATCTTTTGTCTCCAAATGAATATTGAATCAGTCTAAAATTGTTCTTGTTTCTTGTTGCGCCTTGTGGCGCATCGGGTGGCATTTTTACCATTTCCATAGCATTTGACTGTTTTTTTAACAAGGCCGAGTTGCTAGCTCAACACTCAAACAGGCTTTGAAGTCTGGTGTTGATGCTACTAGAGACCGGCCAGCTGATTCTAAACTTGGGATTCAAAAAATCATGTCAATTTTGGAAAAGGGTTGTAGCAATTTTTTTCCCATTTTTGGGTCAATAATTATCTTTCTACCAGCAGATACCTATTTCATTGCTATTGTAGGAGTTGGTGGTTGTGTTCCCCGACTAAAGATTCTCTACACTTCAAAAAAAAATGGCATCATTAACGTCAAGCACTTTGGGACAGTCCAAGGTTTGTAAGTAGAAAAGGTTCAGTGAAATATTCTTGGGGAAAGAAATCTCATGTAGAGAGATTGGTCAAGCTGAGATTGGCCTCCTTATGCATAGAAATTTAAGAGCTGATTGCCATTGACAATTCACACAAAGTCAATAAAGATGAACTGTTTCCATTGATAGTAAGGGTCAAGGACCAGGGGCATATATTGGCACCGGGGAAGCACACCGTCAGGAGAACATGAGGAAAGATGTTTATTACAAAGTGATAAGAATGGTCCAGGGTGCGGGAGTCCGGAACTATGGGGCCCAGGTTTACAGTGAGAGGGGAAAGATTTAAAAGGGACTTCAGGGGAAATTTTCTCATGCGGAGAGTGCTGAGTATACGGAAAAAACTGCCAAAGCAAATGGCTGAGGCAGGTATAATAGTATCATTAAAGAAGCACTTTGATAGGTACATGGAGGGGCGAGTCTTAGACAGGTATAGGCTGAACTGGGGAAATTAGGACTAGCTAAGTGGGAACCATGGTTGGCGGGGACTTCTTGGGCCAAAGGGCCTGTATCTATGTTGTGTTGCTTCATGACTGCCTGAACGTTGTGTGGAATCATCGTTTTCACAGGGATTTTCACAGACACATGGGAGAAATTGGTGAAGAACGGAACTGACGGAACTGCACTTGCAATGATCCGGCACGGGCTCATACGACCAACAGATTTCATTCATGCTCCAATAATTCTCGGAGAGATGCCACGTGAATAAGAACTCTCTTGCTCGGTCTCACCAACCTACCCACTTGCCAAAGAAGCATGATCACCATTTAATTGGTTAGCAATCTCGTTTCAAAATATTAGGCAACTGTATACACTTGTTCCTAAGACAAAGTAGTGCCCCAATAAAATTTAGGGAGGATGAAAGAAGAAGCAATAAAATAAGGTGAGAGTAGCTGGGTCAAGGATTTCATCAGAATACATATTGAATCACCATGTGTCTTCATTAGTATCCCTGCTATTGCCAACATTACTGATGAAACTGCCTTACCATCAGAGATTTACTTCTGTAATAAACTGCTTCATATGCAACCAACATATTAAACCCATTAAATTTCAGACCCACCAGTGTGGGCGTCTCTTAAATGCCCCCCTGAAATGGCTCAGCAAGCCAATCAGTTCAAGGCTAATTAGGGACAGGCAATAAATGCTGGCCTTGTTAGTGACGCCCAGTTGCAAAAACTGAATAGAAATTGTTTTTAACCCAACGAGTTCCTCCAGAAGACCGTGTGTGGCTGCAGATTCCAGCACCTGCAATTTCTGTGTCTCCATATTAATATATCACTTTGCTGCCCTTTAATATCCTGTGGTTCAGGCCATCAGAAAAGAATGAAATTCTATCAGAATAAGTCATTGAGAATGATTTTGTCTGGGAAACATTTTTTTGTGTACTTCTACTAAGCTATGAAAACGGATTATTTGAACCCTTCATTCCTCAGTTATTTTTTTTGTTACCTGTCCAATTCCGCGTGTCACTTGTTGACTAACTGGTGTATCACTGCTGGATGCCTCAGCACAGAAGCAAATGCTCACACACCAGCCACGTCCTGTCACTTGCCCGTAACTCATCTCTGATAGTGTGTTGCTCCTCGGCAAGTCAGCATTAATGAAATCCATCTGCTGTTCTTGCATTCTCCAAACCCTGCAGATTAAATTAACGCTCAGCTTCCGATAGCAACGCAGGCCTGGCATTTTGTTTAATGCCGGACCATTTTTGGGGAAAATTCTTAACATACAAATTGCCTTAACCCCATTTTAATGGATAATAATGTACTACAGTGTTGAAATGGAAATGAGGCATTCCATATGCACTGCCTTTTGCCTGAATTCTGTTATTATTATGTATTTTTCAAATGTTTATTTTTTTATTGATGTACAGCACGAGATATTGTTTTCATCTCAATCATATTTTAAAATAATGAAAATAACAGGGCAAAGGCAGCTAACAATACCAATAACCTCTTAACAATATTTCTAAACCATGGACCATTAAAAAGAGCCATGAGGTGCTGGAAATCTGATGTAAAATCAGAAGATGCTGCATTCAGTCAGCAGATCAGGCAGCGACTGCGAAGAGAGAAACTGAAAGATGATTCTGATGAAATGTTAACTCTCTCACCATCAGCACAGAGGAAATTACAAACACAACAAAAACACAGGATCATGGGAGCAATTACTTGTACAGGGAGAAATTCTGTCGTTTCATTAAGTCACTGTAGTACCGTATTCATCTTTCCACATGTTGCGACAGGACCAAAATGTATTGCTCAGCTCTGTTGCTTTCAACCTTCTTGAGCCACTACAGCTATTTATTTAATGCAATGCTGAGTAGGCCTTTTGAGCCACACCGTGCATCACCCGACAAACCCGATTAACCCTCGCCTAATCCAATTAACCTTCTCAATACGTCCTTGGACTGTGGGAGGAAAACGAATCACCCAGGGGAAACCCACGCATTCCACCGGGAGGACGTACTGACCCCAGGATTGAATTCCAAACTCCAGACTGCCCGAGCTGTGACAAAGTTGCGCCGACCGCTGTGCTACCGTGGCTCCTGTTTGTAATAGAACAAAAGGATGCAGACCTCTGGACAAACAGGTGACTGGCCTCCGTTCAAAGTACCTCTTGTTCCCCTTTTATAAATACCAATGTAGCTGGTCAGTTGTTAATAGTGCTGGGATTCAGGTTCTGAAATATTTTGTCATTTCCCAAGTACCACTGAAAAGAAATTAGAGTGGATAATCAACCTTTGGTCCAGAAAATGGAATAATTTACCCTTATTTAAATACTTTAAGTCCATTTAAACAGCATGGTAAAAGCCACTGACCTTCCATCCTCAACAGTTCCTGGAGAGTATACTTAAACAGAAACTACGGAGTTTCCTGCTTCATATTGATAACATTATTGCACAACTCCAGCCCATGGACAATGCTGGTCTCCAAGAACGGAGCGTCCAACAATGAATTTCACATTACTCCAGCACTACTTGAGTTAGAGTAAAATCCTACGGTGCACTCTCAATAATTATGAAAGTTATGGGACTCTTGCTATTCTCAATCAGCTCTTCAAGGTCAGAAGAATGTGAATGCTGCCAGTTACACACACAACTCTGAGGTTCGAAATGCTGAGAGATATGGGCTCTGCAGACTCTCAATCATCTCCCCTGGGCTGCAGTCCTGCAGTTAAACCAGTACAGGCTCAACAAACCATTCCCTGGGTACAATTATCTACCTCCATCGCGGCACAGGAACAGGCACTTCAGCCCATGTTGAGCCGAACAAATTCAGTTAACGACACTAATTAAACTAATCTCTTCTGCCTGCACATGGTTCCCATCATTCCATTTTCTACACATTTATGTACCTGTCTAAGAGCCTCTTAAATGCCTCAACCATATTTACCTCCACTACTACCCCTGGCAGTGCATTGCAGGCACCCATCAGCCTCTGTGTAAAATAAACTTGCCCCACACATCTCCCTTGAACTTTATCTCTCTCAGTTTAAATGCACGCCTCGAGGATTAAACTTTTCAAGACTTGGAAAGAGATACTGGCTGTCTGTTCCATCAATGCCACTTATAATTTTATAAACTTATATCAGGTCTCCCCTTATCCTCCGCTGCTCCAGAGAAAAGAACCCAAGTTTACTTAGAAATATATTTCGTGGAAAGCTATGGTATTTGCTGATACACAATTGCAACGCTGCTTGCTTGTGTTATTATTGATATGATCAGGCCAACATGAAAGTTGAGATGATAGTGAACCAATTACTCCAGAGAAAACAACCGGAAGTTTGCCCACATGCCCTCTGATTCAGGCAACATCCTGGTAAACCTCTTCAGCGCCCTCTCCAAGGCCTCTACATCCATCATATAATAGAGTGGCCAGAACTGAATGCAATGCTCCAAATGTGGTCTGACAAGAGATTTATAAAGCTGCAATATAATATCGTTGTTCTTGAACTCAATGCCTTGACTAATAAAGGCAAGCATTCCATAGGCCAGAAACAGAAAGATCGTACAGTTCAACATGTGACTAAGGAATTGGTGCAGGAGGGAGGATTTCAGATTGGGCTCTCTCCCAGGGAAGTTGGGACCTGTACAGAATGGATGGTTTGCTTCTGAATTGGAGGGGGACTAATATCTTAATGGGAAGGTTTGCTAGTGTTGCACAGTTGGGAGCAGGAGGGTTTAAACTAGAGTTGCAAGGTTTGGGAACCAGAGTGCCACAACAGACAGTGGTGTGGTTGTGGAGAAAGTTGTTTTTATGCCTACTTACAAAGTCAGAATCAAAAGGTTGACCAGGGTAGAACTAATGTTCTGAGCTGCATATATTTCAATGCAGGGAGTATTTTAGGAAAGGCGGATGAGCTTCGGGCATGGATCAGCTTGTGGAGTTATCATATTGTAACATGCCAAAGAGAGATTATATGGATGCGATGGGAGGTGAAGACCTCGATACAACAACTATCACTAAAGAGATAAGTGTTGAGCAAACTTGTGGGCCTAAATATAGACAAGTACCCTGGTCCTGATGAAATGCATCCCAGGGTACTGAAAGAAATGGCAGAGGTTATAGTTGAGGCTTTGGTGATAATTTACCAAAGTTCTCTGGACTCTAGGCAGGTCCTGGCGGACTGGAAGAGGGCGAATGTCACGCCACTGTTCAAAAGAGGATGTAGGTAAAAGGCAGGTAACTATAGGCCAGTTAGTTTACCATCTGTAGTTGTGAAAATGCTTGAAGCTATCATTAAAGAAGAAACAGCGAGGCACCTGGAAAGAAATGGATCCATCAGACAGACACAACATAGATTCAGCAAAGCCAGGTCCAGTTTTGACAAACCTGCTGGAGTTCTTTGAGGATATAACAAGCATAGTGGATAGAGAGGAACAGATGGATGTTATTTACTTGTATTTTCAGAAGGCATTCAATAAGATGGCACACAAAAGACTTATCCATAGGATAAGGATGCATAGAGTTGGGGGTGATGTATTAGCATGGATAGAGAATTGGTTAACCAGTAGAAAGCAGAGAGTTGGGATACACATGTGTTTCTCTGGTTGGCAATCTGTGGTGAGCAGTGTGCCTTAGGGGTCAGTGTTGGGCCCACCACTGTTCACGATATACATTAACAATCTGGAAGAGGGGACGAGTGTAATGTATCTAAGTTTGCTGATGACACTAAGCTGAGTGGAAAAGCAAACTGTGCGGAGGATACAGAAAGTCTGCAGAGAGATATAAATAGAATAAGTGAAGGGCAAGGGTCTGGCAGATGGAATACAATGTTGGAAAATGTGAGGTCATTCACTTTGGAGGGAAAAATGGAAGATCAGATTTAAATGGTAAAAGATTGCAGCATGCTGCTGTGCAGAAGGACTTGGGGGTGTTTGTGCATGAATCACAAAAGGTTGGTTTGCAGGTGCAGCAGGCTATCAAGAAAGCAAATGGAATGTTGGCCTTCATTGCTAGAGGGATCGAAGTTAAGAGCAGGGAGGTTACGCTGCAACTGTACAGGGTACTGGTGAGGCCGTATCTGGAGTACTGCGTGCAGTTCCGGTCTCCTTACTTGAGGAAGGATATACTGGCTCTGGAGGTGGTACAGAGGAGGTTCACCAGGTTGATTCCAAAGATGAGGGGGTTAGACTATGAGGAGAGATTGATTTGTCTGGGACTGTGCTCGCTGGAATTCAGAAGGATGAGACGAGATCTTATAGAAACATATAAAATTATGAAAGGGAGAGACAAGATAGAGGCAGGAAAGTTGTTTCCACTGGTAGGTAAGACCAGAATTAGGGGACACAGCCTCCAGATTCGAGGGAGTAAACTTCAGATGGAGATGAGAAGGAACTTCTTTTCCCAGAGAGAAGTGATTCTGTGGAATTCACTGCCCAATAAAGCAGTGGAGGCTACCTTAGTAAATATATTTAAGACAAGGTTGGCTAGATTTTGCATAGTAGGTGAATTAAGGGTTATGGGGAAAAGGCGGATAGGTGGAGATGAGTCCATGTTCAGATCAGCCACGATCTTATTGAATGGTGAAGCAGGCTCAATGGGCCAGGTGGCCTACTCCTGCTCCTATTTGGGATTGGACACGCTAGAGGCAGGAAACATGTTCCCGATGTTGGAGGAGTCCAGAATCAGAGGCCACAGTTTAAGAATAAGGGGTAGGCCATTTAGAACGGAGTTGAGGAAAAACTGTATCACCCAGACAGTCGTGGATCTGTGGTATGCTCTGCTTCAGAAGGCAATGGAGGCCAATTCTCTATACGCTTTCAAGAAAGAGTTAGATAGAGCTCTTAAAGATAGCAGAGTCAAGGGATTTGGGGAGAAGGCAGCAATGGGGTACTGATTGTGGATGATCAGCCACGATCACAATGAGTGGCGGTGCTGGCTTGAAGGGCCAAATGGCCTTCCCCTGCACCTATTATCTATTGTCTATTTCTTATGTTTCTTATTGTATTCATTAGTGAGATCTGACTACAGGAGAGGCAAGAGTGGTAGTTCAGTGTTCCAGGGTTCTGTTGCTTTAGACATGGTAGAGCAGGAGGGATTAAAGGTGAAGGGATGGTGTTACTAGTCAGGAAAAGCAAAACTGCAGTATTCCATTAAGACGGACTGGAGAGCCCATTTAGTGAGCCTTTATGGATAGAACTGAGGAATAAGAAAGATACAACCATGTTAATGGGATTATATTATAGACCACCCGACAGGCCGCGGGATTTAGAGGAACAAACTATTCCTCTAAATAGTTTGGAATAGTTTCAAACTATTTTGAAACTATAGTTTCGAAACAGACTATTGCCTTCCATCAGAGTTTTTCCAGACAAACTGTCCTGCATTATCCACACATCGGCACTCACTCTGCCAGCTATGCACTCGATAAACTTTCACTTTTCTAACATATTGTTCTTTTATCATCAGAAGCACAATCAAAATCAACAACAAACTCTATTTGCTGCTTTTATGACACATTTTCCAGTGGCTACTGATATTTATATCAATGAATGAAATATTTTTCTGGTTTAAGACAGGGTTGGACAGCTTTTTCCATAGTAAGGGAATTAAGGGTTATAGGGAAAAGGCAGGCAGGTGGAGATGAGTCCGTGGTCAGATCAGCCATGATCTTATTGAATGGCGGAGCAGGCTCTACGGGCCGGATGGCCGACTCCTGCTCCTGTTTCTTATATTCATTTGATGCTGGAAATGAGAACAATATAAAATACTGATCAACTATTTCTGCTGGCAGATGCAATCCCTGTAGAGACTTACACGACAACAGATGTTAATTATTTGAGTTTGTGCCCAGTTACCTCCTGGAAGTGCCAACTGTTGGTGTCCCATGGTCCTGCAACCAAGTGGTTCATGTACCTCAACCAAATAGTTAATTATTGTTCATTTGAAGAACAATCACTTGGCTCAAACCAAAGGGACAAGTGGGAAAGAACGTATGAACCAAGACCATGAATGTCAGCACAGTGTTTCACAGCTAGACCTGGTCCAATGTTCACACATAGCCCCTTCCCAATAAAAGTCAGCTGGACAAACCTTATGTCCAAAACAGGACTTCAGTAATGAAATTAGACACACAGACATACCTCCAGCAAAAAAAATCACCCTCAGGGTATTTTGTCACCCTTACCTGGTTCAATTACTGAGATAAAATGCTTTTGTATGGGGAATAAAGGTGCAGGAACATAGCACGGTGATAAAAAGGATCTTTTTTTGCAATAATTGTGACATCTGTTTTGAATCCATCTGAAAATTCCACTATTCCAATTCAAATCACCAAACTGTTTCTCCTGATGGTAGAGCCAGAACTAATTCAAGGTGGTACGTATGGAATCGCAGAACGTAGCACATTTTGTCGGACAGTACAGGGCAGGGACAGGCTCTTCTGCCCAGAATACAGTGCCAAACTAATTATGCTAATGATGCCTAATTAACCTCTTCTGCCTGCACATGGCCCATATCCCTCCGTGCATGGCACAGTCATGTGCCAATCAAAAAATCTCTTAATCTTCTCTGTCATACATTATGGACTTATGGACGGCACTTATCCCAGCAAGTGGCCTAAGAGCTACACCTGCCCATTCACCTCCTCCCTCACCTCCATTCAGGATCCCGGCAGTCCTTCTAGGTGAGGCAACACATCACCTCTGAATCTGTTGGACTCATTTATTGTGTCCAGTGCTCGTGATGCGGCCTGCTCTACATTGTGAGAGCCGTCGTAAATTGAGGGACCACTTCGTCAAGCAACTCTGCACCATCGGCCACAACTGGGTCTTCCTGGTGGTCAAACATTTTAATTCCCATTCGCAGTCTAACATGTGAGTCCATGGCCTCGTCCTGTGCCATGATGAGGGTGGAGGAGCAATACCTTGCCTGGGCAGCCTCCAACCTGATGGCACGAATATTGATTTCTCCTTCTGCTAAACAATTCCAGCCCCCCTATTCCCCAATCTGATCTCTTCTCACCTGCCTATTACTTCTACCTAGGTCCCCTCCTCCTTCCCTTTGTCCTATTCTCCACTCTCCTCCCTGATAAAATTCCTTCTTCTCCTGCCCTTGACCTTTCCCACCCACCTGGCTTCACCTATCCTCCTCCCCATCTACCCACCTTTTCATTATTCTGGCGTCTTCCCCCTTCCTTCTCAGTCCTGAAGAAGGGTCTCAGCCCGAGACGTCAACTGTTTACTCATTTCCATCGATGCTGCCTGAGCTGCTGAATTTGTGTGTGTCGCTTTGGATTTCCAGCATCTGCAGAGCTTCTTGTGTTTCTGATTTGCTTCTCTTTCATATCTGCCTCTCCTACCACTCCTGGCAGCACACATCAGGCATCCAGCACTCTTTGTATAAAAACCTTGCCCTGCACATCTCCTTTGAACTTCCTCCCCTCGCCTTAAATACATGTTCCCTGGTATTAGACACTTCGACTTCAAGAGAAAAAAATACCAACTGGCTGCCTTGTACAATCTTCCATCAGGTCTCTCCTCAGCCTCTGCACTCCAGAGAAAACAATCCTGCAGAAAGTTTATGTTGTGCACCTTGGATAATGACTTACAAAGAGGGGAGGATTGAGTTTCTCCAGGGTCTCTCTTGTTTCTTGGCTGTAACTCCAGTCATCAGCCCAATACCCATGCGGTGCATTTCAATGGCAAACAGCAAAGGTGCTTCAAAGGAGTATTATCATACAACGGTCGACATCAAGGTGCTGTTTGTGAAGCTGAAAGGTGCTGGATTTTCAGGGGTGTCCCAAAGAATGAAGGAAGCTACAGAGAGCATATGATTAACAAATAGATTCTAGAGCTGATGGTGATGCGTGGCACGCGGAAACTAGAGGAGTGCGGACATTTTATAAAGGAGGAGGAGGTTGCAGGGAAGGGACAGGGCAAAGTGATGGACTGGTACCAAACTATTAACATCGAGGAGATGGCAGACCAAGAGCCAATGAAGTCTTGTGCATGGTTTGAGCAAGCGCAGTGGGCGAGGAGAAGCCGCTGGTGTTTCTGGTGCTGCTGTGACATCTCAAAACGATTCTACAGATGTGTAATGCTTATCATCGTCGATGGGTAATCCGTAATATCGGATGGGACCATTTCGGAAACTATTGCATGGAACCAATTACTTCCTTATTACAGAGTTTAATTTAGAACTTGTGAGAACTGGTCTGCTTGTGTGAGAGCCAGCATGTACAGAATGCTGTTCCTCACTGACAGCATTTCTGTTAGCTTACTAACAACTCTCCAGGAAATATTGAGACATTGAGGCCTTGCTTTAATAAACATTCTTGTCTATTGGAAGTCAAGGTTTGGGTGGCTTGTATTCATTCTACAGATAAAGAATGGATGCAAGCTCATCAATAAATGGGTCAGGATGTTTTTCTCCAGAGCCCTGTTCTCCTCACGTTTCTCCAGTAGCACAGAAATCCTGCATATAAGAGCATAAGATATAGGAGCAGAACTAGGGCATTTGGCCCATCAAGTTTGCCCCAATATTTCATCATGACATCCATGGTTTATAAGATGATGAGAAGCATTGATCATGTGGATCGTCAGGGGTTTTTTCATAGGGCTGAAACGGCTTACACGAGAGGGCACAGTTTTAAGGTGCCTGAAGTAGGTGCAGGGGAGATGTCAGGGGTAAGATTTTTACCCAGAGTGGTGAGTGCATGGAATGGGCTGCCAGCGACAGTGGTGGAGGCGGATACAATAGGGTCTTTTAAAAGACTCTTAGATAGGTACGTGGAGTTTAGAAAAACAGAGGGTTATGAGTAACCCTAGGAAAGTTCTAAAGTAAGTACATGTTCAGCACAGTATTATAGGTTTTCTATGTTTCTATGTTTCTGTGTTCCTGTGACTGATCCAATTTACCTCCCAGCCCCAATTCCATAGATTCACCATTCTCTGGCTAAAGAAATTCTTCTGTCTCACTACATTTGCTCAAACCATGCAAAAGACTTCAAATCTGCAAATGTTCTCAGTGTTGTTTCGTCAAAGATCGGAATGAATCCAAAGATACTTAATCTCATTGGCAATTATTCATGTTCCTCTTGTAGGAGCACACTACTCCTGCCAAAACCAGCTTTTAATTGGTATGAACCAGCTGTGGAACGTGAACGTGCCTTAGATGTGTTCACGCTGGCATGTTTATGCACTTTCTTCCATCTGTTTTTTTACTAAATCAACTTGTAATCAAAGCAAAGAGTCTGAGGTCAAAATCAAAAATATTTCATAATCTTAAACATCTCTGTGCTATCTCACTCCAGCAGAAGCTCTCAAAATTCTTCCTATCCCAGAAACTAATTTGCTGTGTGTTTTGAAGTCCCAGCTATACTTACACCATGTGTACCCATTGGTACATGTTTCTGAAGATCTGTTCGTGGTCCTTTAAGGATTGAACAACTTAAGTTCAAAAGTCAGCATAAGGAATCTGTGAATCACAAAAAGAGCTTGGTCTCTTCAAATTAACTCAATGCCACTTTGACTCATTTCAGGAAGAGTGAACAAATTCATCTGTAAGCCCAAAGAGATGAGATTGTAAAAATTATTCATCTCTCATTCATGGTGACAATAAGTTCATCCATACAGAGGACAATGTCATCTTTTTACAGTCAATTGTTTGGCTGGATAAAATATTCAACTAAGGAGCAAAAGATTTCAGAAGCAATCACCACTATACCAGTCTCCTGCTTTGTCTGATCACATTCTGCTTCAAACAGCAGCAACCTTTCGATGGGCACAACCCAGAGGGAAGAGCAGGCGCTCATCAGCAACTGAAGAGTCTTTGCAGGAATACCAAAGTGCAGCTGGGGGCCATCTGAACCTTCATAAAAGCACTCACAGTACAACAAAGACATGAGACGAAGCTGCGGCATGATGAAACCTTCTTAAAGCTGTGGGGGGGCAGAGAGGTCCACCGAAATACAAATTGCTCTGGCACTCACTCTCCGACGGCAGCCAGGTTTTTGCTCAATCTCCGTGATGAGAACTCAGCTTAAAGTGGACACTGTTTCCCTTTGAGCAATGTAGACTCAGGCAGCAAGAATTATTGTCGCACTTACACAGAGTTATGACACCGTAATACTGCACGCTTCAGAATTAATGTGATTTTAGATCACAACACCGTCACACATAGGAGTAGGGTTGGGTTTCAGCCCATCACATCTGCTCCACCATTCCATCAGGGCTGATGTATTATCCCTCTCAACACAATTATCCTGCCTTCTCCCCATAACCTTTGACGCCCTTACTAAACAAGAACATATCAGCCTCCATTTTAAATATACCCAGTGGCTTGGCCTCTGGTCCTGGACACCTCCACTATAGGAAATATACACTCCACTCTATCTAGGCCTTTCAATATTCGATACCTTTCAATGAGATCCTCCCTCATTCTTCTCAACTCCAATGTGTACAGACCCAGAACCATGAAACACACCTCAAACATTAACCCTTTCATTCCCGGAATCTCCTCTGGACCCTCTCTAATGCCAGCCATCTTTTCTTCGGCATGCACAAAACTACTCATAATGCTCCAAAGCAGCATTACGTTCTTGCTTTTATCGTCTGTCCTCTCAAAATTAAAGCTAATACTGCATTTTCCTTGCTTGCCTCTGACTCAACCTGCAAGTTAACCTTTAGGGAATCGAGCAGGAGGACTCCCAAGTCTCTTTGCACCTCTGATTTCTGAAATATATCTCCATTTCTGGAATAGTCTATGCCTTTATTCCTTCTACCAAAGTGCATGACCGTACACTTCCCACACTGTATTCCGTCAACCACTTCTTTGTACACAGTATTCTTCTAATCTGTCTGACTCTTTGGATTTTCAGAAGGCCTTTGACTTGGTGCCACACATGAGGCTGCTTAACAAGCTATGAGCCCATGGTATTATAGTAAAGATTCTAATATGGTTAAAGCAGTGGGTGATTGGCAGGAAGTAAAGAGTGGGGAGAAAGGAAGCCTTTTCTGGTTGGCTGCTGGTGACTAGCGGTGTTCCACAGGCATCTACGTTGAGACCAATTCTTTTTACATTATATGTCAATGATTTGGGTGATGGAATTGATGGCTTTGTTGCAAAGTTTGCAGACGACATGAAGACAGGTGGAGGGGTAGGTAGCTTTGAGGAAACAGAGAGGCTACAGAAGGACAGACTGATCTGGAGAAATAATGGGTGGAATAAACTGTCAGGAGGTATATGATCATGCACTTTGGTAGAAGAAATGAAGGGTTTGACTATTTTCTAAATTAAGAGAAAATACAAGAAACTGAGGTGCAAAGGGACTTGGGAGTCCTTGTGCAGGTTTCCTGAAAGGTTAATTTGTAGGTTGAGTCTGTGATGAGGTAGGCAAATGCAATGTTAGCATCCATTTCAAAAGGACTAGAGTATAAAAGCAAGGATGTAATGTTGAGACTTCATAAAGCACTGGTGAGGCCTCACTTGGAATATTACGAGCAGTTTTGGACCCCTTATCTTAGAAAGGATGTGCTGAAACTGAAGAGGGTTTGAAGGAGGCTCATGAAAATGATTCCAGGATTGATGACTTGTCATATGAAGAGCGTTTGATGGCTCTGGGCCTGTATTCACAAGAATTCAGAAGAATTAGGAGTGATCTCATTGAAACCTATTGAATGCTGAAAGGCCTGGATAAAGCGGATGTGAAAAGAATGTTTCCTATGGTGGGAGAGTCTGAGACCAGACGACATAGCCTCAGAATAGAGGGGCTTCCTTTTAGAACAGAGATGAAGAGGAATTTATTTTAGCCAGAGGATGTGGCAAATCTGTTGAATTCTTTGCCACAGGAAGCTGTGGAGGCCGAATCTTTATGTATATCTAAGGCACAGGTTGGTAGATGCTTCATCGGTCAGGGCATGATGGGATATGGAGAGAAGGCCAGAGATTATAGCTGAGAGGAAAATTGGATCAGCCATCATGAAATTGCAGAGCAGACTTGATGAGTCAAATGGCCTAATTCTGCTCCTGGATTTCATGGTCTTGTGGGAATACCATGGGTTCTTATCTTGTTCAGCAGCATCATGTTGGGCATCTTGTCAAAGGCTTTCTGAAAATCCAAGATGCTAGAGACCTTGAGCAAAATGGCGGAGAAACTCAGAAGGCAGGCAACATCAATGGAGTGAAGTGAACAGTTGACGCTGTCACCTCCATCTACTCCTGAGAAGCCGCTGCTCATTGTAATTCTGTAGTCCATACGTATTGAGTCCTCAAAGAGTGTTGCTGGGTGGACCATTCCAACATGAGAGCATGCCATCAGACAACACAAAAGCCTGAGAGCATGTACCACAACACTCAAGGACAGCTTCACCCCTGGTGTTATAAAGCTTTTGAACAATTCACTACTACAATTAAAAGGACTCTCCGCCTCACAATCTACCTCATTATGACATTGCACATTAATGTTTACCTGAACTGCACATTCTCTGCAGCTGTTACACTTTATTGTGAATTCTGTTATTGTTTTACCTTGTTCTGCCTTTGTGTATTGTGTAATGGTCTGATCTGTAAGAGCAGTACTAAAAATCAATGTTTTCACTGTATCTCAGTATGTGGCTAGTTCTAATATCAATGCAGAACGAAGGGTAATTGACTTATTTATGTTACATACCCCGTGGGTATCTTGTGACTGACACATGACCATGATGTAATTGAGTATCTGGTGAGCATAATGTAATGGTCTTGTGATGGCGGAGTGATGTAATTTTCCCGCTAGTGAGAGGTCATGTGATGGGCCTGTTTCAACAGGTATAAAAGGGGAAAGCCTTGCTGTGGTGCAGGTCAGTTCATGGTTTAATTCGTCAGTGACTCTGTTATGCTGCGTATTCATCTCATGACGCAGTTTTGTCTTAAAGTGGAGTTTTACTTTCTGCCTTAAGTCTCAAAGGTTAATTGCCGGCAGTTTCACAACACTGCCAGTTTAGTCCAGTCAGAGAGTGAAGAATTTATTGAAGTGCGGAAACCCGAAGGATCAAGTAAAGTTGGTGTCGTCAGCGGTAATACAGGATCGACCTTATTGAATCCTCATTCAGAGGGTAGTGGCCTGCATCTGAGACAGCTCCTGCCTTGTGAAAGCAGAAAGAGCTGGATGCAGCTTTTCGCCAAGGAAAGGTCAGTGCCTTTAAGCCGTTTTATTTCCTTCATCATAAATCCTTCGGGCAAGGCATATTTCGGCTGGGATCAGCAGTAACATCACGTCGTCGAGGAATTCATTATTTCAGGAAAATCTCTCCTAATTGACGGTGTAAATCATCTGGACTTTTGCATTTATCGCTTTAAGAACTGTTTGATTTGCCGTATAGCAGTTAACTTCCAGTTAAGTTAGTCGTTTGTTTACTTTTGGTTTTTTATCGAGCAGATTTTAACAAATGTTTTATTTGTTTATAAAGAGCCTGTCTCAATTCTATATTCATTGATGCCGTATCATAACATTTATGAGTGGGAATGTTGAACTGCTGGAGGAGAAAAGCAGATAGTGGTATTATTTATACACCTGCTCTTTAAAGCAGGGGGCTATGGAGTGCCTTTGAAGGAACCCACATGAGCTGCTTCAGTGCAAGTTGTTAATGGTTCACAGTGGAGAATGATAAATGGTGTGAATTCTTAACCTGAAGGATTCCAATCAAGAGGACTTCTTCATCCAGGTTGGTTCTTAAATAGTGTATGAGCTGAACTCATCGGGGCAAGTTGAGAGTATTCTGTCAAGTTTCTGACGTGCATCCTGGATGATGGAAAGGCTCTGGGGAGCCAAGTGTTAAAATCAGGTTCTGTAAAAGAGAAGGTCAGGAGAACACACACCAGTCCTCAATGATGGGCCAACAGCGAGCAGCTTCGGTCCTGGGTGTCAGCATGTCAGAGGATCTATCCTGTGACCCTATATGTGGATGCAATTACGAAGTGGCTCTACTTTGCTAGGAGTTTCAGGAGAGTCAGTATGTCACCAAAAGCTCTTACTAATATCTGTAGATGCACGGTGGAGGGCACCCTGACTGGTCGCACTGCAGCCTGGTATGGATTGCAGGATCAACAGAGGCTGCAAAGGGTTGATGACTCATCCCACGCCATCCAGGCACAACCCGTAACATTCCTGTGGACACCCTCAAGAAGCTGGCTTTCATCACTAAGGACTACAACTATCAGGGATACACTTTCTCATTCAATGATTCAGGAACAGCTTCTTTCCCTCCATAATCAGGTTCCTGAACGTTTCATGAACCTGTAAATATTATGGCTTTTTCTTCTTTTATCTTACACGGTTTATTTGTTTTTGTAAATCATTTAAAAAATGACTTGTACTGTTGCTGCAAAAGAACAAAATCATTTAAGGCAATGTTAGAAAATCTGAACCTGGTTCTAATTCTGAAAATAGAAACAGCTTTGGACCTGCTCCTGTACCCGGGGACTCTGCATTGGAAGGCTCGGTTTCTGGTCGTTGCTGGCCATGGTACTTCTTCAGAGAGGCTGGGAGAGCCTGAATACCGGGCCGCTCGTGTTGTACACATTCCCGGAACTTTAATTTAGACAATATGCAATGTCTTCACTCAGAGAGCTGTGAATTATCTGCCCAGAAGGTCTGGGGAGGTTTACGCAGGTCATTTAAATCCAACGTCAACAGATTTCTGGGTCTCTGGATATCAAGGGATATGTCAAAAATGCCTGAAAATGGTACTAAGGTAGAAGATTCAGCTGTGATCCTGACAAACCTCAATGAATAGCTGAGCAGCCTCAAGGGCCAAATGACTAACTCCAACATCTGTCCCATATGTTGTTCTGCTCTGTTGTTTGTACTCTGTGCAGTCCTCGGGGTACATCACCAAGTCTGACCATAAGATGGAAGGGAAGTCATTGATGGAGTCTAGCAAGTGGCTTTCAGGAATTTCTACTCCTGGAATGATGGACTATGACAGTGGGAGGCCAATCATCTTCTACACTGAGAGTCATGGCCCCAGAGTATCCAGGTCTTCCCCGATTTGACTTCAGTTTTACTGAGACCTAGCCAAACTTGACACCAAGGACAGTCACTCACATTGCCTATGTAATTTAAGGTGTCTGCTCCATTTCTGGATCAAAGATGAACATATGGTCAAGTGTGCGAGTCTTCATCATTCTCATCGGGCTCAGCCTTTGGTGCCGCCAACATTCTTATCCTTGAGGGGGAGAGCCAGAAGGCACAAGGCCTTGAGTCACACTGTGCTGCTTTAACAGTCTATAAGACTGCTCCAGTACATTATCCCACATACTGGCACAGAGGTGTGGAGGGCTAATCGCGTGTCTGTTCTTTCACCTTTATGACATCAAGGGTTCCAAAGGTTCATGAAAATGATTCCGGGCTTGAAAAGCTATCATAGGAGTTGTGTTTGATGGCTCTGGGCCTGTACTCATTGGAATTCAGAAGAATGAGGGGGGGATCTCATTGAAAACTATCGAATGTTGAAAGGCATAGACAGAGTGGATATGGGGAGGATGATCCCTGTGGTGGGGGAGTCTAAGACCAGAGAGGGACACAACCTCAGAACAGAGGGACGTCCGTCTAGAATGGAGATGAGGAGGAATTTTTTTAGCTAGAGAGTGGTGAATCTGGGGAATTCATTGCAACAAGCGGCTGTGGATGCTAAGTCATTTGATATTTTTAAGGCAGACATTGATAAATTCTTGATTAGTCAGGGCATGAAGGGATACAGAGAGAAGACAGGAGATTGGAGCTGAGAGGGAAAATGGATCAGTCATGATGAAATGGTGGAGCAGACTCAATGGGCCAAATGGCCTAATTCTGCTCCTATATCTTATGGTCTTACCCTTTGCTGAATGAGCTATTTGATTTAATTCCTTATTCATTAAAAAAATTCAGTACAAGTAAATTCTTTGCTGCTGCAATTCAGTGGGCATTTAAAAGTCAAGCACGTAGCTGTGTGCCTGCAGTCTGATACACAGGAGATTAAGTGAGAGGGGTAGATTTACCTCCTGAAAGGGCACGAGTGAACCGAGTCGTTGTTACGTTCAAGATCCACAGGACAGAGTCTGCCATTTCCAAGTTCACTTAATTAACTGAACTCCAAAGCTCTAGTGGACATGGTGACATCTGACTGTCTCTCTGTGGGCCAGCAGTTCACACGTTCGAGTCACGCGCTTGGAAAGCAAACCAGTGCGGAGGAATAGAGGTGGATCAGCACAGATGACAAACTAAAGTGATGCTTAGTGAACCAGAGACGTACGCAGCAGGGGGAGTTTGTAAGGTAAATGTTCTTTTCTATCACAGAACTGAATAATGGAACGGATTTGGCCTGTGGGGACATTAACCACAAAATGACAAGATCCTAGTGTCGGCATCAATCTATCATTTTACATAAGTAGCCAATAACCTTGTACAGTGCCCTTTCTTACAATGCACACTTTGACTTCACTGTTACTTTCCTTTTACTAATGAGGAGAGCGGCCAGAGGCATAGCCTTTCCGTATTTCTCAGCTAATGGCTGACACTTACTATTTCGTTCTTTAATTAAATATTTTAAGCTCATCCCCTATTGTACAAGTGCTGAGTTATCTATTGCCCTGAGATTGGAACTTACTACTTTTTACTTTTAAAGAGGGACTCATTGTGGTTCAGTAGCCCCGGAACAGAAGAACAAATGTGAATCTGTAATTTAGCACATTCCTCAGAATATTCCACAGCAACTGACAGCAAACTTCCTAACAATGTGCAGCCAGCAGCACTCAAGCAAAGGAGGAACCCTGTGCACAGCAAATGACAAATTTGTTGAGGTTTACCGTAGATTCCGGATTTTAAGCCGCTACTTTTTTCCCACATTTTGAACAGCTTTGAACTTTGCGGCCAATAATCCGAAGCGGCTAATGCATGATTTTTTTCATGCCGCCTCGTAAACATTTTGCCTCATAACAGTAGACCAATAAAATTGATGAGTAGTTCACAGAGGTCCAATGAAATTGTACGATAAATCAAGCGCACTTTCACAATTAAATTATTGTAAATCAGTCATTTGTACTCACCCTCATCAACATGGAAAACACTCGAAGCATTGTGCTGCCTACTTAGTTTAAACTATATTTGTTTTCTGTACTACATCGCGGGATGCTATGACGTCACACCCGGTTTCGCGGTGTCTTGTGGGAAAATGCCGGTTTGCGATAAACGGAAAGGAGGGGGGGAGCGCATTACGCGAGCGGCTTTGGATCTGAGCGAACTCTGCTTTTAAGTTAAAGGTGATCAATAACTTTTCCTGGTAGGCTGCAATATATATATTTTTTTACCAGTCGTTAGGAGATATTGGAATGTTGTTCAGTAAAGAAGTATACGCAACGTATATTTAAAAGTAGCCGCGTACGGGCACGGTTCGAAAAAAAGCATTTGCAATATGTATTTGTTTTTGTTACCATATGGATTTAATTAAAAGTTAAAAAAATCCTCACGTGTAATATCTTTCTGTGTAAATATCTCATATTACAACGTGGGACACCTGCGGCCGAAAATCCGGTGCGGCCTAAAATCCGATGCGGCCTTTACAATTAAAAAATTGATTTTATTTCTAAAATTAGAGCCAGCGGCTTTTAATCAGGTGCGCTCTGTAGTCCGGAATCTACGGTAATTGAAATGCTTTTGAATGAGGTAGGATGCAGGCTGGGAAGAGCATTTCAAGAGAGACTGAAGACAGCTTTGCGAGCACTTGCTGATGCAGATGGGGCATTGGGTTACCGCCTCTTCTGAAAGGCAACTTTTCCCATGACATGCGATCCCTAGGATAACAATAAAATGTTAGCCTGGGTTATAACTCATAAACTCATTACTACTTAATTACACTTGAATGTCTTTATGCCAACTAATAATGTGTCTGCATAGATGATCCACTAAAGAGACAGTCAGGGATTGCATCACGCAGCTACTGAGTGCACATTAAAGGCGAAGACCGGGCTGAAATATGCCGATCCCACGCAAGCCAACGATGACGAGAGCCGCACAAAGGAGTTAACACACCAGCAACCGTGAGCAGCCCCTGAAATCATGAAGTTGAAGGGGTCACATCAAATTAACTGGGAAGCTTGATCACGTAACTAAAAATCAAAAAGCATAAGGTGGTGGAAATCTGTAAAAACATCAGAAAATACTGGAAATGCTGAGCAGGTCAGGCAGCATCTGTGGAGAAACAGCCAGAGTTGACGTTTCAGGCATGTGTTTTCAGTAATGATTTTTCCCTCAGACCTTTAACCCATGCAGCTGAAAGGGATAGGATTTATCAGCATTTGGAAAACCATGGCCTAATTAAGGGGAATCTGCATGGCTTTGTGCAGGGAAAGTCATATTCTACTAACTTGATTGAGATTTTCAAGGTGGTAATGGAGGTGATTGGTGAAGGTTGAGCTGTGGATATTGTATTCATGGATTTTAGTAAAGCATTTGACAGGGTCCAGGAATGGAATCTCACCCAGAAAGTTAAGATGCATGTGATGCACAGTGACTTGGCTATTTGGTTCAGACTTAGTTTACCCATAGAAGACAGAATGTGGTAGTAGATGGGGCTTATTCTGCCTGTAGGTCCACGACCAGTGGGGTAGTGCAGGGATGCATACTGAGATCTCTGTTGCTTGTGATAAATACAAACAATCTGGATGAATATGTGGATGGTAGGTGAATAGGTACACAGATTGGTGGCATTGTGGACACTGCAGAAGATTACCAAAGTGTACAATTGGATACTGATCATTTCCAGATGTGGATGGTACAATGGCAAATGGAGTTTAATCTGTCAAAATGGAAGGAGCTGCACTTTGGGAGATTACATGCAAAGTGACAGTACACTCTTAATGGGAGGACCCTTAACAGTTGTGATGGACAGAGGGACTATGGGCCCCAAGTCCACAGATCCCTGAAAGTGTCTGTAAAGATTGATAGCATGGTAAGAAGGCATACTGTATGGCATGCCTTAATTGGTGCTCTAAGTGCAAGAGTCAATAAGTTACAGTGCAGCTTTATAAAACTCTGGCTCAGCCACGTCAATATTGCAATCATTTCTGGTCACACCATTATTGGAAGGCTATCGAGGCTTTGCAGAGGGTGCAATCAACGTTTACCAGGATGCCACCTGGATTAGGAGGAGAGGTTAACCAGACTCGGGTTGTATTCTCTGCAGGCTGAGAGACGTTGATAAAATCATGACAGGCATACTGCAGATAGACAACCGATAGCTTTCTCCCCAGGGTCAGAATGTAAAATCCAGAAGACACACATTTAAGGTGAGACAGGGTCAGTCTGTGGTCTGTTTTTTTTTGACGTAGAGTGGTGGGGGCCTGGAATGCACTGGAGGTGGAGCCAAATATGGTAAAGGGATTCAAAAGCCTCCTAGATAGGCACATAGTACATGGAGAGATGGTGGGATATGGACATTGTGTAACCTGAAGTGATTAGTTGTTTTAGGCATTTAATTACTAGTGTAGTTCAGCACAACATGGTGGGCCAAAGGCCTTTAACTGCGATGTACATTTTATATTCTATGTCAAGCTCAGCAATAGCACAGAGAGATTTGTATTGTGTATGTACATTAAATCCATTTGAGGTCAGTTAACTTGCCTCTGTAGTTACAGTGTAAGTGGCCTAAAGGTACCACAAAATGATTGCATAAAATGCTCATTGTGAGCCAGAGAGATAGTTGAGAAAGATGCCGAAAGCTCGGTTTCTTACGGTTTTGAAAGTGGAAGAGGGGTGCAATGGTAAAAAAGTTGAGGAGATGAATTTCCAAATCACTGACTGATATAGGCAAGTCTGTCAGATGAAAGGACAAGGGATGAAATGAGAGATTAAAGGTAAAATAACTGCAAATGTTGCTTATCTAAAACAAAAACGGAAAATGCTGGAAATACTCAGCAACATCTGTGGGAAAAGAAACAGGGCAAACGTTTGAGGTCAAAATCCTTTCACCAAAACTGAGACGAGGACAAAAGAAGCCTGTTCAGCTGCCGGGACGGAGGGAGGGAGTGTCTCTCATCAGGTAATGCTCTGTGTGTGGGGTGGGATAGAACCACGAGACAAGGTGTAACCTCGTCAGTGAGTGAATGGGGAATGTCAGAGTGAGAACATCACCAAACACAAGATGAGGTGCTGTACTTCAACTTTAGACCGGGCACAGCTGTGTCTGCTGACATGAACACGTAGGAATGCACAGTATTTAAATACTGACTGTGATAACAGCTGCATAACATTAAAAAAAACATGGAAAGCACATTTTGTGAAGTGCAACATTAAAACAAGGAAACTAAAGTGCAAGACTCAGTCCACAACATGAATCACTGAGGTGTCATTCACATCAACGGTTTGAAGTTAATGATAAATTCAGTAATGCTGTAAAAGACATATTAATATAGAATGGTTTAAGGATAATTGCTCTTGTTAATAATGACCTTTGGGTGTATGACAGGTTATTACTTCCTTGTAATTCACTGCAATAATTTAGCAGTGTCACAAAGCAGAAGAGTCAACAAAAGGTTAGAAGCAAATTGTGGATGAGTGGCAAATGATTTTTTTTTAAGTTAGTCACTTCCAATTTATTCATAAACATTATTTTTATCAGGTGTAAAACACATTAGATTCACTTGCCATTGAACTCTATCAATCAGAAAACAACTGAGGCCAGCCCTTAACCTGTACATCGGTTACAGGGGAAGTGTGCAGAGATTTTGTGGGTGTACTCAGTGCAAACAGAACTTCCAGGGACATCCAGCACCCAGAAGGAAGGGAAGGTAAAAATGGCAACCAGTGGTTGACAGGGTAGAAAAAGAAGATCTATTTGATCCTCATAAAACATTTTAGTATCAAATCTATATCATGCCCTCTTCTCACCGTTACCATCTGGAAGCCTGAAGGCACACACTCAGTGATTCAGGAAGAGCATCCTTCCCTTTGCCATCTGATATCTGAATGGACATTGAAACCATGAACATTACCTCACTACTTTTTTATCTCTATTTTTGCACTACTTATTTAATTTAACTATTTGATATACATATACTGTATATACTTACGATAACTCATGGTCTTTTGTCCTGTGTTATCATGTACTGCTGCTTCAAATTAACAAATTCCACAACATATGCCAATGATATTAAACCTGATTCTGAGGCTTATTATCACTGACGTATATGAAATTTGTTGTTTTGTGGCAGTAACATAGTGCAATACGTTACAAAAATAAATAAAAACATAGTGCAAAGAGAACAGAAATCGTGAGGTAGTGTCCGTGTGTTCGTGATCTGTTCAGAAATCTGATGGCAGAGGAGAAGAAACTGTTTCTAAAACTTTAAATGTGTGTGTCTATCTTATTTCATCGTCATTGAATAGCTAATGATGTTGTTTATCTCAGAATAAGCAATCTACTTGCATACCAGTTGTGTCCCATGGTATTACACAAAGTGAGCCAGAGAACGTAGTCACACGCTGAATACAAGGTCCATGCCTCTTGTGTGGATCTTTGCATATTAATTGTTCTGTATTTAAGTACAGTATGTGTTTGTTTATGAAAATATGTCTGCATGTCCTATCAATGAAGTTCCACATGATGACGTGGTCAAAGCCAGTCCCAGGACCAAACATCCTGGGGCCATAGTTTGAACAGTATCCAAGGACTTTGGGTTAAGGAAACAACTTCCCTGTCTTAGAAACATAGAAGACCTACGGCACAATACAGGCCCTTCGGCCCACAATGTGCTGCTGAACTTGTCTGGCTAGATGAAGTCAGGTATCAGACTCGATGATACTTTCTCCCACTGTTAAACAGTGCATTAGTTACGGATGGAATTCCACCTGCATGCCCCTGACTCTAGAGGAGTACTCTAGACAGTTTGTTTCCTGAGGCCAAAAGTCTGAGTGCTTTGCTTTCCAGTTGCTTCAGCAGCTGGACAGAAGTCCATGGCTGAAACATATCAAGCCTTGCTAGCAATGTCAAGTAATTAAGCAGATTGTAGTTCAGCTTTTATTGCCCAATATTAGTTATTAACTATTTCCTTATTGTGCTCTTCTTATTTACCATGTTCTGGATAGCATGCACAATAGGAAACTGATAATTTCTCAGATACTGTTAAATTTTGCTACTCATGGAGAACGAAGGTTTATGGTCTCTCAGTGTATATTGAGTTACATTAAATGATGCATTTGCTTTCAAACTAAATTATCAAGGCAATCGTTTCTGATCAAATACTGGCAAGTCCACAATGTTACACATCCTGCACATTTAAACACCACCTTAACTAGAGTACTGCGCAGCTGGCTAAAAGATTGATACAACACAACCAAAGTAACACTGATGACTGTTAGTGCTCTGCTGAGGGAGTGAAATGTCACCATTCAGATGAAACATTAAACGAGAAGCTGACTCCCTATCATAGAGTCTTCAAAGAGAAGCAAGGAGTTTCTCCTCGTGTCTTAATATACTCATCTTAACTAAAACTGGTTATCAGCTGATTCATCCAGTGTGTTTCTGTGCATCATAATATGTGTTGCACTTTGTTCATTTAAAATATTTTGAGGCATTAAGAGTGAATTAAACCACATTAATTGGAGTTTAATGCTGACAAGTGTGAGGTGCTACATTTTGATAGGAATAATCAAAATAGGACATTGTCATGAACGGGGGCAGGATTGGACCCAAATGCAGGACGCAGACACTGAAGTACTAGGGGTAGGACAGGATGGGGATGCCATGGCATGGCAGGTGGGGTTGGATCCCGGAGGTCAGACGAGGCAGGAGGATTCCTCATGGCGGGCCGCATGGATCCCGGGCAGGGCCACCTCCCAGGCGGAAACAGAGGCCTGGGCCAGTCACGGACACCTGGGCAGGTGCGGGGCACAACCCATGGGAAACGAGGGGAGGAAAGGGTAGGAATCCTTAGGACAGGCCGCATGGATCCCAGGCAGGGCCGCCTCCCAGGCGGAAAACACGGAGGCCTGGGCCAGTCACGGACACCTGGGCAGGTGCGGGGCACAACCCATGGGAAACGAGGGGAGGAAAGGGTAGGAATCCTTAGGGCGGGCCGCATGGATCCCAGGCAGGGCCGCCTCCCAGGCGGAAAACACGGAGGCCTGGGCCAGTCACGGACACCTGGGCAGGTGCGGGGCACAACCCTTAGGGAGCAATAGGTGGAAAGGGCAGAAACCCCCGCCAGCCAGCAGCATTCCGGCCGACCTGCCCGACAGAGCTAACGGGTAGGTAGGGGCAGAACCCCCACCGGGCAGCGGCAGTCCGGCCAGACCTGCCTGACGGAGGCAACGGGTAGGAAGGGGTAGAACCCCTGCCGGGCAGTGGCAGTCCGGCCGGACCTGCCCAATGGAAGCAAGGGATCAGAAGGAAGCTGGGTCCAGGGTGAGCAGCAGGACTACCGTGATACACCGGTAAATTGGGAAAGGCAACCGACAGCGTGGCAGCGCGAGCAAGGCAAATAAGACGGAACAGCGGGACCAACGCACAGGAGAGAAGCAGGGGAACAAGACCAACCAGATAGAGCATATACAGAACAGGCCGGCCACCGGGGCAGAACAGGATACAGAGCAGGGCGGCAACCAGGGCAGAACAGGATACACAGCAAGCCGGCAACCAGAGCAGAGCAGGATACGGAGCAGGGCAGCAACCAGGGTAGAACTGGATCTGGAGCAGGCGAAACAGGTACAGACAGGATTCAGAGCCGGCGGTCCAGGTACAGAGCGGGTTAAACGGGCTTCAGAGCAAGACAACCCCATCACTAGGCTCACTCCCCGAGCCCCTAATAAACACCTGCCCCCTAATAGGCAACGGGTGTACCTCCTTAAGCCAAGATGAACCAATGGCACCGTGTGACAGGAGGGCTGGCTACAAGGCCCGGAGTCCGGAGTCCACGGACCGGAGCAAGACCCGGAAGGCGGCTCCGGACCGGACCCCAACAGACATACATGGTAAATGGTAGGGCATTGAAGAATGCAGTAGAACAGAGTGATCTAGGAATAATGTTGTATAGTTCCCTAAAGGTGGAATCTCATGTGGATAGGGTGGTGAAGAAAGCTTTTGGTATGCTGGCCTTTATAAATCAGAGCATTGAGTATAGGAGTTGGGATGTAATGTTAAAATTGTACAAGGCATTGGTGAGGCCAAATTTGGAGTATTGTGTACAGTTCTGGTCACTGAATTATAGGAAAGATGTCAACAAACTAGAGAGAGTACAGAGGAGATTTACTAGAATGTTACCTGGGTTTCAGCACCTAAGTTACAGAGAAAGGTTGAACAAGTTAGGTCTTTATTCTTTGGAGCGTAGAAGGTTGAGGGGGGACTTGATAGAGGTATTTAAAATTATGAGGGGGATAGATAGAGTTAACATGGATAGGCTTTTTCCATTGAGAGTAGGGGAGATTCAAACAAAAGGACATGAGTTGAGAGTTAGGGAGCAAAAGTTTAGGGGTAACACGAGGGGGAACTTCTTTACTCAGAGAGTGGTAGCTGTGTGGAACGAGCTTCCAGTAGAAGTGGTAGAGGCAGGTTCGGTATTGTCATTTAAAGTAAAATTGGATAGGTATATAGACAGGAAAGGAATGGAGGGTTATGGGCTGAGTGCAGGTAGGTGGGACGAGGTGAGAGTAAGCATTCGACACGGACTAGAAGGGCCGAGATGGCCTGTTTCCGTGCTGTAATTGTTTTATGGTTATTAACTTGTCTGGTTTCACTTAGTGTAGTACCAAATGTAGATTGTGCCAGACTAGATACTTGGTGATGAGGACAGATTGAAATGGTTTGTTCATGGATGGAGCAGTCAACCCCTCTGGACTGACCTTGACATGTAGATCCTAACCGGTAAGTGCTGGGGGTCAGAGCCTGAGCTCAGTTGTGAACAGATGTCGTTCTATCTTAACGCACAGAAAGGTGGGGGCTGAGAAGTTCGGAACCCTTCAGTGATTTCCTTCAGTTTGTTGAGCGCATGTCCGATGTATGCAAATACACGGAGCAGCTCAAAGTGGTACCTGTCCAAAGGTGTAACAGTGACACAGAGTGATCCCTTTGAAACACCATTAACCCCACTGACTTGGAGGGCAACACATCTATGGTACATTACTGCATGAACTGTACACATTGCAATACTCCACTCCTTGAAGCTAACACCACATTTTATAACAAGATCTTTCAAACAGGTTGGAGACCCCCTCCCTCTGGTAGCACATTTGGGCTCCGCTTCACACTCTACGAGGTGTTCCTCGTTTGCCTTGCCTGCAGTGGAAATTCTCTCTGACCCAGCCATCACAGAAGAGAAGCACTTTTGCCACATCCCCTGTTTTCACTGGTTTTCTGGTAGGGAATAGGAGAGTAATGTTGAAGTCAATTGCTCATCGTGAGCAGCACGCAGGACACTGTCCAGTTACGGACTACGGTATAATACGGAAAACCAAAAGCAACCAACGGCAGTCTGATGTCAGCGCTGCCTTCATGCACTGCCTTTATTCTTTCTTTACAAGTCTGGACAGTCCCCTCTGCCAATTCAGTAAAGGAACTGTGAAATGAGAGAGATGTCACATCATTTAAACTATTTCTTTTCAGGAAATCCTTAAATGTTACACTGCAAAAACAACTTTCAATGTCCATTATCCCCATGAAAGGGAATCCATGAACAAACTTGGTCTGGGCTTTCCACTTGCAACCCTTGACGATGAAGTTCCGATCCATCCATTCTGAAAAAACATCGCCCACAGAAAGGTTTAGTATACTCAACATGCAATCTACTCCCCATCACTTCTGCAGCCACTCCCAACGGCACAGGGAAGAGAAACAGATCGAGTTCTGCTTGATTGCATTTCTCACTAGGGCGGCTGCATGCTCTGTCAGGGAATTCCAGGCCATATCTAATGCGCAAACACGAGGAAATCTGCAGATGCTGAAAATTCAAACAACAACACACAAAATGCTGGTGGAACACAGCAGGCCAGGCAGCATCTATAAGGAGAAGCACTGTCGACGTTTCGGGCCAAGACCCTTCGTCAGGATGAAGGGTCTCGGCCCGAACTGTCAACAGTGCTTCTCCTTATAGATGCTGCCTGGCCTGCTGTGTTCCACCAGCATTTTGTGTGTGTTGTCCGTATCTAATGCAGCTGTTTCAGATTGCCTCACCTTGTAGGGGAATAATAAATTCAGCCCCCCCCCCCGAAACCCCCCATCAGACTCTACCTCACCTTGTAGGGGAACAATAACTCCAGACCCCCCACCCCATCAGACTCTACCTCACCTTGTAGGGGAACAATAACTCCAGACCCCCCACCCCATCAGACTCTACCTCACCTTGTAGAGGAATAATAACTCTAGACCCCCCCCCCCACCCCATCAGACACTACCTCACCTTGTAGGGGAACAATAACTCCAGACCCCCCACCCCATCAGACACTACCTCACCTTGTAGAGGAACAATAACTCCAGTCACCCCCACCCCATCAGACACTACCTCACCTTGTAGAGGAGCAATAACTCCAGACACCCCCCACCCCATCAGACACTACCTCACCTTGTAGAGGAACAATAACTCCAGTCACCCCCACCCCATCAGACACTACCTCACCTTGTAGAGGAACAATAACTCCAGACACCCCCACCCCATCAGACACTACCTCACCTTGTAGAGGAACAATAACTCCAGTCACCCCCACCCCATCAGACACTACCTCACCTTGTAGAGGAGCAATAACTCCAGACACCCCCCACCCCATCAGACACTACCTCACCTTGTAGAGGAACAATAACTCCAGTCACCCCCACCCCATCAGACTCTACCTCACCTTGTAGAGGAGCAATAACTCCAGTCACCCCCACCCCATCAGACACTACCTCACCTTGTAGAGGAACAATAACTCCAGTCACCCCCACCCTATCAGACACTACTCACCTTGTAGAGGAACAATAACTCCAGACCCCCCCCCACCCCATCAGACACTACCTCACCTTGTAGAGGAATAATAACTCTAGACCCCCCCCACCCCATCAGACACTACCTCACCTTGTAGAGGAACAATAACTCCAGTCACCCCCACCCCATCAGACTCTACCTCACCTTGTAGAGGAACAATAACTCCAGTTACCCCCACCCCATCAGACACTACCTCACCTTGTAGAGGAACAATAACTCCAGAACCCCCACCCCATCAGACACTACCTCACCTTGTAGAGGAACAATAACTCCAGAACCCCCACCCCATCAGACACTACCTCACCTTGTAGAGGAACAATAACTCCAGACCCCCCACCCCATCAGACTCTACCTCACCTTGTAGAGGAACAATAACTCCAGAACCCCCACCCCATCAGACTCTACCTCACCTTGTAGAGGAACAATAACTCCAGTCACCCCCACCCCATCAGACTCTACCTCACCTTGTAGAGGAACAATAACTCCAGTTACCCCCACCCCATCAGATACTTCCTCACCTTGTAGAGGAACAATAACTCCAGACCCCCCCCCACCCCATCAGACACTACCTCACCTTGTAGAGGAACAATAACTCCAGTCACCCCCACCCCATCAGACTCTACCTCACCTTGTAGAGGAACAATAACTCCAGTTACCCCCCACCCCATCAGATACTTCCTCACCTTGTAGAGGAACAATAACTCCAGACCCCCCCCCCCACCCCATCAGACACTACCTCACCTTGTAGAGGAACAATAACTCCAGAACCCCCACCCCATCAGACACTACCTCACCTTGTAGAGGAACAATAACTCCAGTCACCCCCACCCCATCAGACTCTACCTCACCTTGTAGGGGAACAATAACTTCAGACACCCCACATGATCTGTCCAGCCTCTACATTCAGCTCTGAATTCCAGGACTGGCAGGACGAAGGATCTATTCTCTCTCTGTAGGACGCCATGCCATGACATATCAATGCAACTGAGGGAGCTTTGCTGTCCACTGTCTAACTTGTTCTCACGTGTGTGGTGCCTTGGTGATCAATGATCACTACATAACCCTGTATTTACGCATGAGGAGACAGCTCCGGCATTGGAAGGTGACTAAAGCAGCTGTTCTTCCATAGCATTTCTTTGTTTAGAACCATGGGAGGAAAACCCGGAGGAAACCCACCCAGTCACGCAGGGAGAATGTACCAACTCCTTACAGACAGCGACAGGAATTGAACCTGGGTCATTGGTAGTGTAATGTGTTGTCCTAACCCCTACGCGACCGTGTCACCCTTGAAGCAGATTAAATATAAAGGTTCCATCAAGCAATCGCAACTACTGCTGCGGCTAATTTCCTTTCCTTCTCTTTTCCACAAAGTGGGTGGCTATTAAACGCAATCGTGAGAGAATCTGCAAACGCTGGAAATCTGAGCAACACACACAAAATGCTTGAAGAACAGCAGGCCCGGCAGTATCCAGGAAAAGGATACAGTTGACATTTCGGGCCATGAGTCCTGCCGAAGGGTTTCGGCCCGAAACATCAACTGTTTACTCTTTTCCAGAGATGCTGCCTGGCCTGCTGAGTTCCTCCAGCATTTTGCGTTGCTTGGCTATTAAGCTCCCTTGGCTTGCCTTTTTGTTTGAAAAGGAGGTTCTCCCGTCCTCGTCCAGTGCAGGCAGCCACTCCCCATGAAACGATTAGTCAGAAGGCTAAAGAGAAGCTGCTCAAGCTCTAGTAGCTCTAGGGGAATTAAGGGTTGTGGGGAAAAGGCAGGGAGGGGGAGATGAGTCCATGGCCAGATCAACCATGATCGTATTGAATGGCGGAGCAGGCGTGAGGAGCCAGATAGCCTACTCCTGCTCCTATTTCTTATGTTCTTATGTTTACAGACCAGAAGCACACTGGGTCTGAGCTCTGCAGTTCTGATACAGGAGGGTGACCATTCCTCTGCCTTCCCAGATGCTGTCTGATCTGCTGAGTAGCTTTGGTCTGGGGTTTGTCTGTTGTTCACGGGGGGGGGGGGGGCAAGCACAAGTGCTTCTGGTGGCACTGGATTACAGAGGGAACAACTGGAGGAAGACCCATGGTTTATGGTAATCTTGTTACCAATCCATGCGTAAGTTAAGTTGAATTGAATATCTATATAATTATCCTCCCAAAACTACCAGCAGCCTACCCAGAGACTTGATAGCCATCTAATGGTCACCACGATGAAACGAGCCAATCAGTGGCAAGCAAAAGTGTTGGTGATGTGGGAGAGGAGGAGACGTTCCTGAAAACGAAGTGATAAATTGAACATGAACCTAAATCTTCAACTGTCATCTTACTCCATCACAGCCCCCCTTGACAGAAGCCTCATTCAATGGATTACAAGCTCCTTAAATTACAAGCACGGACGTTGCACAGTGTCCGACCGACCCCGATTAATCACAAATAAATGGCAGAAGAACCTCTGTAATTAGAACGAGTTGCTGAGTCACCTGGAACAATAGCCATCAGTGACGGATGTCATGGTACCTGGAGGAGTTGTCAGGTTGCAGGCGCATCCCGGGGTCCACAGTACCGTGGGTGGTACGGACTCGGAGATTCCTACCAACTGATCGCGTTAACAGTGACCTTCTGCTGAGCTTTGGCATGCAAAGGTGATACCAAATCGTATGCCAAAGATCAGCCTGCCCTCGGTCCAACATCTAACCATAAAACCAGCACCACTTCCTGGAATCCAATCATAGTTTGAGCTGGAGACCAAATAATACACTTACAGCAAAGAAAAATGATTTTGATGTCTTTTAACTGCAAAACAATTTTGTTCAAGTACTAATACAAGAATTTTATAATGTACTTAAATTATAAAATGGAGACGCTTCAGTGAATACAAAGGAAAGATACCCAAGGTATCTTCAATGATTCGCAGCTCTCAGTTTTTTTGCACAACTTGATCACTTCACATTGCAAGTTCCTTCTACATGAGAACTTCAGTTGACAATGCAACTTCAAGGCTTTCTTTTGACTTCAGACAAATAAGGCCACCCCCTGCTCATTTGATTTCTCTCCTTGTATACTTCCCACATAAATACAGGGTGGACTCCCTGCTGGCATTGTTTTAAAATGCTCGGCTGTAAATGAGATGGAGGGTGGAATTAGAGGCATGGGAGGGATGGCCACTTCTTTCCCCTGAAAGCGACATCTCACCAGGGGAGAAAAAAAACACTTCACCCTTCACAATCCAGATGTAACCAGAGCTGAGATTAACAACTCAACGAACTGGGAAACGTGAACAGACTTCTTTCTAATCTGTAACAAAGCACTGTGTTCCCCAGTCTGCTCTGATGTGAGATCACACTTCTCTGCCTGCTGTTCAAAGGAATCCTCCATAATTCATTAGAAAATGCCGACTTCCAACTTGCATAATTGAAATCTGTGCAGAAAAGAAGAACAGCATTCCCATACCCATTTACGTATTAGCTAAAAACCTCCTCTGGACAGAACTTCGGTTTGTCTTTTTGTTTATTTTACTATTACCACCTTCCTTGACTTTGCACCATCATCTCCACCCTGTCACACCCTTCCCCAACTGTTCACTTCTCACTCCCCCTCACTACCCTCCACCCTGTCACACCCTTCCCCAACTGTTCACTTCTCACTCCCCCTCACCACCCTCCACCCTGTCACACCCTTCCCCAACTGTTCACTTCTCACTCCCCCTCACTACCCTCCACCCTGTCACACCCTTCCCCAACTGTTCACTTCTCACTCCCCCTCACTCTCCTCCACCCTGTCACACCCTTCCCCAACTGTTCACTTCTCACTCCCCCTCACTCTCCTCCACACTGTCACACCCTTCCCCAACTGTTCACTTCTCACTACCCCTCACTACCCTCCACCCTGTCACACCCTTCCCCAACTGTTCACTTCTCAATCCCCCTCACTCTCCTCCACCCTGTCACACCCTTCCCCAACTGTTCACTTCTCACTCCCCCTCACTCTCCTCCACCCTGTCACACCCTTCCCCAACTGTTCACTTCTCACTCCCCCTCACTCTCCTCCACCCTGTCACACCCTTACCCAACTGTTCACTTCTCACTCCCCCTCACTACCCTCCACCCTGTCACACCCTTCCCCGACAGTTCACTTCTCACTCCCCCTCACTCTCCTCCACCCTGTCACACCCTTCCCCAACTGTTCACTTCTCACTCCCCCTCACTCTCCTCCACCCTGTCACACCCTTACCCAACTGTTCACTTCTCACTCCCCCTCACTACCCTCCACCCTGTCACACCCTTCCCCAACTGTTCACTTCTCACTCCCCCTCACTACCCTCCACCCTGTCACACCCTTCCCCAACTGTTCACTTCTCACTCCCCCTCACTCTCCTCCACCCTGTCACACCCTTCCCCAACTGTTCACTTCTCACTCCCCCTCACTACCCTCCACCCTGTCACACCCTTCCCCAACTGTTCACTTCTCACTCCCCCTCACTCTCCTCCACACTGTCACACCCTTCCCCAACTGTTCACTTCTCACTACCCCTCACTCTCCTCCACCCTGTCACACCCTTCCCCGACAGTTCACTTCTCACTCCCCCTCACTCTCCTCCACCCTGTCACACCCTTCCCCGACAGTTCACTTCTCACTCCCCCTCACTCTCCTCCACCCTGTCACACCCTTCCCCGACAGTTCACTTCTCACTCCCCCTCACTCTCCTCCACCCTGTCACACCCTTCCCCAACTGTTCACTTCTCACTCCCCCTCACTACCCTCCACCCTGTCACACCCTTCCCCGACTGTTCACTTCTCACTCCCCCTCACTCTCCTCCACCCTGTCACACCCTTCCCCAACTGTTCACTTCTCACTCCCCCTCACTCTCCTCCACCCTGTCACACCCTTCCCCGACAGTTCACTTCTCACTCCCCCTCACTACCCTCCACCCTGTCACACCCTTCCCCAACTGTTCACTTCTCACTCCCCCTCACTCTCCTCCACCCTGTCACACCCTTCCCCGACTGTTCACTTCTCACTCCCCCTCACTCTCCTCCACCCTGTCACACCTTTCCCCAACTGTTCACTTCTCACTCCCCCTCACTACCCTCCACCCTGTCACACCCTTCCCCAACTGTTCACTTCTCACTCCCCCTCACTCTCCTCCACCCTGTCACACCCTTCCCCGACAGTTCACTTCTCACTCCCCCTCACTACCCTCCACCCTGTCACACCCTTCCCCAACTGTTCACTACTCACTCCCCCTCACTACCCTCCACCCTGTCACACCCTTCCCCAACTGTTCACTTCTCACTCCCCCTCACTCTCCTCCACCCTGTCACACCCTTCCCCAACTGTTCACTTCTCACTCCCCCTCACTCTCCTCCACCCTGTCACACCCTTCCCCAACTGTTCACTTCTCACTCCCCCTCACTACCCTCCACCCTGTCACACCCTTCCCCGACAGTTCACTTCTCACTCCCCCTCACTCTCCTCCACCCTGTCACACCCTTCCCCAACTGTTCACTTCTCACTCCCCCTCACTCTCCTCCACCCTGTCACACCCTTCCCCAACTGTTCACTTCTCACTCCCCCTCACTCTCCTCCACCCTGTCACACCCTTCCCCGACAGTTCACTTCTCACTCCCCCTCACTCTCCTCCACCCTGTCACACCCTTCCCCAACTGTTCACTTCTCACTCCCCCTCACTCTCCTCCACCCTGTCACACCCTTCCCCAACTGTTCACTTCTCACTCCCCCTCACTCTCCTCCACCCTGTCACACCCTTCCCCAACTGTTCACTTCTCACTCCCCCTCACTCTCCTCCACCCTGTCACACCCTTCCCCAACTGTTCACTTCTCACTCCCCCTCACTACCCTCCACCCTGTCACACCCTTCCCCAACTGTTCACTTCTCACTCCCCCTCACTCTCCTCCACCCTGTCACACCCTTCCCCAACTGTTCACTTCTCACTCCCCCTCACTACCCTCCACCCTGTCACACCCTTCCCCAACTGTTCACTTCTCACTCCCCCTCACTACCCTCCACCCTGTCACACCCTTCCCCAACTGTTCACTTCTCACTCCCCCTCACTACCCTCCACCCTGTCACACCCTTCCCCGACAGTTCACTTCTCACTCCCCCTCACTACCCTCCACCCTGTCACACCCTTCCCCAACTGTTCACTTCTCACTCCCCCTCACTCTCCTCCACCCTGTCACACCCTTCCCCAACTGTTCACTTCTCACTCCCCCTCACTCTCCTCCACCCTGTCACACCCTTCCCCAACTGTTCACTTCTCACTCCCCCTCACTACCCTCCACCCTGTCACACCCTTCCCCGACTGTTCACTTCTCACTCCCCCTCACTACCCTCCACCCTGTCACACCCTTCCCCGACTGTTCACTTCTCACTCCCCCTCACTACCCTCCACCCTGTCACACCCTTCCCCAACTGTTCACTTCTCACTCCCCCTCACTACCCTCCACCCTGTCACACCCTTCCCCGACTGTTCACTTCTCACTCCCCCTCACTACCCTCCACCCTGTCACACCCTTCCCCAACTGTTCACTTCTCACTCCCCCTCACTCTCCTCCACCCTGTCACACCCTTCCCCAACTGTTCACTTCTCACTCCCTCTCACTACCCTCCACCCTGTCACACCCTTCCCCAACTGTTCACTTCTCACTCCCCCTCACTACCCTCCACCCTGTCACACCCTTCCCCAACTGTTCACTTCTCACTCCCCCTCACTCTCCTCCACCCTGTCACACCCTTCCCCGACAGTTCACTTCTCACTCCCCCTCACTCTCCTCCACCCTGTCACACCCTTCCCCGACAGTTCACTTCTCACTCCCCCTCACTCTCCTCCACCCTGTCACACCCTTCCCCGACTGTTCACTTCTCACTCCCCCTCACTCTCCTCCACCCTGTCACACCCTTCCCCGACTGTTCACTTCTCACTCCCCCTCACTACCCTCCACCCTGTCACACCCTTCCCCAACTGTTCACTTCTCACTCCCCCTCACTCTCCTCCACCCTGTCACACCCTTCCCCGACAGTTCACTTCTCACTCCACCTCACTCTCCTCCACCCTGTCACACCCTTCCCCGACAGTTCACTTCTCACTCCCCCTCACTACCCTCCACCCTGTCACACCCTTCCCCAACTGTTCACTTCTCACTCCCCCTCACTCTCCTCCACCCTGTCACACCCTTCCCCAACTGTTCACTTCTCACTCCCCCTCACTACCCTCCACCCTGTCACACCCTTCCCCAACTGTTCACTTCTCACTCCCCCTCACTACCCTCCACCCTGTCACACCCTTCCCCAACTGTTCACTTCTCACTCCCCCTCACTACCCTCCACCCTGTCACACCCTTCCCCAACTGTTCACTTCTCACTCCCCCTCACTACCCTCCACCCTGTCACACCCTTCCCCAACTGTTCACTTCTCACTCCCCCTCACTCTCCTCCACCCTGTCACACCCTTCCCCGACAGTTCACTTCTCACTCCCCCTCAGTCTCCTCCACCCTGTCACACCCTTCCCCAACTGTTCACTTCTCACTCCCCCTCACTCTCCTCCACCCTGTCACACCCTTCCCCGACAGTTCACTTCTCACTCCCCCTCACTCTCCTCCACCCTGTCACACCCTTCCCCGACAGTTCACTTCTCACTCCTCCTCACTACCCTCCACCCTGTCACACCCTTCCCCGACTGTTCACTTCTCACTCCCCCTCACTCTCCTCCACCCTGTCACACCCTTCCCCGACTGTTCACTTCTCACTCCCCCTCACTACCCTCCACCCTGTCACACCCTTCCCCAACTGTTCACTTCTCACTCCCCCTCACTCTCCTCCACCCTGTCACACCCTTCCCCGACAGTTCACTTCTCACTCCCCCTCACTCTCCTCCACCCTGTCACACCCTTCCCCAACTGTTCACTTCTCACTCCCCCTCACTACCCTCCACCCTGTCACACCCTTCCCCGACAGTTCACTTCTCACTCCCCCCTCACTCTCCTCCACCCTGTCACACCCTTCCCCAACAGTTCACTTCTCACTCCCCCTCACTACCCTCCACCCTGTCACACCCTTCCCCAACTGTTCACTTCTCACTCCCCCTCACTCTCCTCCACCCTGTCACACCCTTCCCCGACAGTTCACTTCTCACTCCCCCTCACTCTCCTCCACCCTGTCACACCCTTCCCCGACAGTTCACTTCTCACTCCCCCTCACTCTCCTCCACCCTGTCACACCCTTCCCCAACTGTTCACTTCTCACTCCCCCTCACTACCCTCCACCCTGTCACACCCTTCCCCAACTGTTCACTTCTCACTCCCCCTCACTCTCCTCCACCCTGTCACACCCTTCCCCGACAGTTCACTTCTCACTCCCCCTCACTCTCCTCCACCCTGTCACACCCTTCCCCAACTGTTCACTTCTCACTCCCCCTCACTCTCCTCCACCCTGTCACACCCTTCCCCAACTGTTCACTTCTCACTCCCCCTCACTCTCCTCCACCCTGTCACACCCTTCCCCAACTGTTCACTTCTCACTCCCCCTCACTCTCCTCCACCCTGTCACACCCTTCCCCAACTGTTCACTTCTCACTCCCCCTCACTACCCTCCACCCTGTCACACCCTTCCCCAACTGTTCACTTCTCACTCCCCCTCACTCTCCTCCACCCTGTCACACCCTTCCCCGACAGTTCACTTCTCACTCCCCCTCACTCTCCTCCACCCTGTCACACCCTTCCCCGACAGTTCACTTCTCACTCCTCCTCACTACCCTCCACCCTGTCACACCCTTCCCCAACTGTTCACTTCTCACTCCCCCTCACTCTCCTCCACCCTGTCACACCCTTCCCCGACAGTTCAATTCTCACTCCCCCTCACTCTCCTCCACCCTGTCACACCCTTCCCCGAATGTTCACTTCTCACTCCCCCTCACTACTCTCCACCCTGTCACACCCTTCCCCGACTGTTCACTTCTCACTCCCCCTCACTCTCCTCCACCCTGTCACACCCTTCCCCGACAGTTCACTTCTCACTCCCCCTCACTCTCCTCCACCCTGTCACACCCTTCCCCAACTGTTCACTTCTCACTCCCCCTCACTCTCCTCCACCCTGTCACACCCTTCCCCAACTGTTCACTTCTCACTCCCCCTCACTCTCCTCCACCCTGTCACACCCTTCCCCAACTGTTCACTTCTCACTCCCCCTCACTACCCTCCACCCTGTCACACCCTTCCCCGACAGTTCACTTCTCACTCCCCCTCACTCTCCTCCACCCTGTCACACCCTTCCCCGACAGTTCACTTCTCACTCCCCCTCACTCTCCTCCACCCTGTCACACCCTTCCCCGACTGTTCACTTCTCACTCCCCCTCACTCTCCTCCACCCTGTCACACCCTTCCCCAACTGTTCACTTCTCACTACCCCTCACTACCATCCACCCTGTCACACCCTTCCCCAACTGTTCACTTCTCACTCCCCCTCACTCTCCTCCACCCTGTCACACCCTTCCCCGACAGTTCACTTCTCACTCCCCCTCACTACCCTCCACCCTGTCACACCCTTCCCCAACTGTTCACTTCTCACTACCCCTCACTACCATCCACCCTGTCACACCCTTCCCCAACTGTTCACTTCTCACTCCCCCTCACTACCCTCCACACTGTCACACCCTTCCCCAACTGTTCACTTCTCACTCCCCCTCACTACCCTCCACCCTGTCACACCCTTCCCCAACTGTTCACTTCTCACTCCCCCTCACTCTCCTCCACCCTGTCACACCCTTCCCCAACTGTTCACTTCTCACTCCCCCTCACTACCCTCCACCCTGTCACACCCTTCCCCAACTGTTCACTTCTCACTCCCCCTCACTACCCTCCACCCTGTCACACCCTTCCCCGACAGTTCACTTCTCACTCCCCCTCACTCTCCTCCACCCTGTCATACCCTTCCCCGACAGTTCACTTCTCACTCCCCCTCACTACCCTCCACCCTGTCACACCCTTCCCCAACTGTTCACTTCTCACTCCCCCTCACTACCCTCCACCCTGTCACACCCTTCCCCGACAGTTCACTTCTCACTCCCCCTCACTCTCCTCCACCCTGTCACACCCTTCCCCAACTGTTCACTTCTCACTCCCCCTCACTACCCTCCACCCTGTCACACCCTTCCCCAACTGTTCACTTCTCACTCCCCCTCACTACCCTCCACCCTGTCACACCCTTCCCCGACAGTTCACTTCTCACTCCCCCTCACTCTCCTCCACCCTGTCACACCCTTCCCCAACTGTTCACTTCTCACTCCCCCTCACTACCCTCCACCCTGTCACACCCTTCCCCGACAGTTCACTTCTCACTCCCCCTCACTCTCCTCCACCCTGTCACACCCTTCCCCAACTGTTCACTTCTCACTCCCCCTCACTCTCCTCCACCCTGTCACACCCTTCCCCGACAGTTCACTTCTCACTCCCCCTCACTCTCCTCCACCCTGTCACACCCTTCCCCAACTGTTCACTTCTCACTCCCCCTCACTACCCTCCACCCTGTCACACCCTTCCCCAACTGTTCACTTCTCACTCCCCCTCACTACCCTCCACCCTGTCACACCCTTCCCCAACTGTTCACTTCTCACTCCCCCTCACTACCCTCCACCCTGTCACACCCTTCCCCAACTGTTCACTTCTCACTCCCCCTCACTCTCCTCCACCCTGTCACACCCTTCCCCAACTGTTCACTTCTCACTCCCCCTCACTACCCTCCACCCTGTCACACCCTTCCCCAGCTGTTCACTTCTCACTCCCCCTCACTACCCTCCACCCTGTCACACCCTTCCCCAACTGTTCACTTCTCACTCCCCCTCACTCTCCTCCACCCTGTCACACCCTTCCCCAACTGTTCACTTCTCACTACCCCTCACTACCCTCCACCCTGTCACACCCTTCCCCAACTGTTCACTTCTCAATCCCCCTCACTCTCCTCCACCCTGTCACACCCTTCCCCAACTGTTCACTTCTCACTCCCCCTCACTACCCTCCACCCTGTCACACCCTTCCCCGACAGTTCACTTCTCACTCCCCCTCACTACCCTCCACCCTGTCACACCCTTCCCCGACTGTTCACTTCTCACTCCCCCTCACTCTCCTCCACCCTGTCACACCCTTCCCCAACTGTTCACTTCTCACTCCCCCTCACTCTCCTCCACCCTGTCACACCCTTCCCCAACTGTTCACTTCTCACTCCCCCTCACTCTCCTCCACCCTGTCACACCCTTCCCCAACTGTTCACTTCTCACTCCCCCTCACTCTCCTCCACCCTGTCACACCCTTCCCCGACAGTTCACTTCTCACTCCCCCTCACTCTCCTCCACCCTGTCACACCCTTCCCCAACTGTTCACTTCTCACTCCCCCTCACTCTCCTCCACCCTGTCACACCCTTCCCCAACTGTTCACTTCTCACTCCCCCTCACTCTCCTCCACCCTGTCACACCCTTCCCCGACAGTTCACTTCTCACTCCCCCTCACTCTCCTCCACCCTGTCACACCCTTCCCCAACTGTTCACTTCTCACTCCCCCTCACTACCCTCCACCCTGTCACACCCTTCCCCAACTGTTCACTTCTCACTCCCCCTCACTCTCCTTCACCCTGTCACACCCTTCCCCGACAGTTCACTTCTCACTCCCCCTCACTCTCCTCCACCCTGTCACACCCTTCCCCGACAGTTCACTTCTCACTCCCCCTCACTACCCTCCACCCTGTCACACCCTTCCCCAACTGTTCACTTCTCACTCCCCCTCACTCTCCTCCACCCTGTCACACCCTTCCCCGACTGTTCACTTCTCACTCCCCCTCACTACCCTCCACCCTGTCACACCCCTCCCCAACTGTTCACTTCTCACTCCCCCTCACTACCCTCCACCCTGTCACACCCTTCCCCAACTGTTCACTTCTCACTCCCCCTCACTACCCTCCACCCTGTCACACCCTTCCCCAACTGTTCACTTCTCACTCCCCCTCACTACCCTCCACCCTGTCACACCCTTCCCCAACTGTTCACTTCTCACTCCCCCTCACTACCCTCCACCCTGTCACACCCTTCCCCAACTGTTCACTTCTCACTCCCCCTCACTCTCCTCCACCCTGTCACACCCTTCCCCGACAGTTCACTTCTCACTCCCCCTCACTCTCCTCCACCCTGTCACACCCTTCCCCAACTGTTCACTTCTCACTCCCCCTCACTCTCCTCCACCCTGTCACACCCTTCCCCGACTGTTCACTTCTCACTCCCCCTCACTACCCTCCACCCTGTCACACCCTTCCCCAACTGTTCACTTCTCACTCCCCCTCACTCTCCTCCACCCTGTCACACCCTTCCCCGACAGTTCACTTCTCACTCCCCCTCACTCTCCTCCACCCTGTCACACCCTTCCCCGACAGTTCACTTCTCACTCCTCCTCACTACCCTCCACCCTGTCACACCCTTCCCCAACTGTTCACTTCTCACTCCCCCTCACTCTCCTCCACCCTGACACACCCTTCCCCGACTGTTCACTTCTCACTCCCCCTCACTACCCTCCACCCTGTCACACCCTTCCCCAACTGTTCACTTCTCACTCCCCCTCACTACCCTCCACCCTGTCACACCCTTCCCCGACAGTTCACTTCTCACTCCCCCTCACTCTCCTCCACCCTGTCACACCCTTCCCCGACTGTTCACTTCTCACTCCCCCTCACTCTCCTCCACCCTGTCACACCCTTCCCCGACAGTTCACTTCTCACTCCCCCTCACTCTCCTCCACCCTGTCACACCCTTCCCCGACAGTTCACTTCTCACTCCTCCTCACTACCCTCCACCCTGTCACACCCTTCCCCAACTGTTCACTTCTCACTCCCCCTCACTCTCCTCCACCCTGTCACACCCTTCCCCGACAGTTCACTTCTCACTCCCCCTCACTCTCCTCCACCCTGTCACACCCTTCCCCAACTGTTCACTTCTCACTCCCCCTCACTACCCTCCACCCTGTCACACCCTTCCCCAACTGTTCACTTCTCACTCCCCCTCACTCTCCTCCACCCTGTCACACCCTTCCCCGACAGTTCACTTCTCACTCCCCCTCACTACCCTCCACCCTGTCACACCCTTCCCCAACTGTTCACTTCTCACTCCCCCTCACTCTCCTCCACCCTGTCACACCCTTCCCCAACTGTTCACTTCTCACTCCCCCTCACTACCCTCCACCCTGTCACACCCTTCCCCAACTGTTCACTTCTCACTCCCCCTCACTCTCCTCCACCCTGTCACACCCTTCCCCAACTGTTCACTTCTCACTCCCCCTCACTACCCTCCACCCTGTCACACCCTTCCCCAACTGTTCACTTCTCACTCCCCCTCACTACCCTCCACCCTGTCACACCCTTCCCCGACAGTTCACTTCTCACTCCCCCTCACTACCCTCCACCCTGTCACACCCTTCCCCGACAGTTCACTTCTCACTCCCCCTCACTCTCCTCCACCCTGTCACACCCTTCCCCGACAGTTCACTTCTCACTCCCCCTCACTACCCTCCACCCTGTCACACCCTTCCCCAACTGTTCACTTCTCACTCCCCCTCACTACCCTCCACCCTGTCACACCCTTCCCCGACAGTTCACTTCTCACTCCCCCTCACTACCCTCCACCCTGTCACACCCTTCCCCAACTGTTCACTTCTCACTCCCCCTCACTACCCTCCACCCTGTCACACCCTTCCCCAACTGTTCACTTCTCACTCCCCCTCACTACCCTCCACCCTGTCACACCCTTCCCCAACTGTTCACTTCTCACTCCCCCTCACTCTCCTCCACCCTGTCACACCCTTCCCCAACTGTTCACTTCTCACTCCCCCTCACTACCCTCCACCCTGTCACACCCTTCCCCAACTGTTCACTTCTCACTCCCCCTCACTACCCTCCACCCTGTCACACCCTTCCCCGACAGTTCACTTCTCACTCCCCCTCACTACCCTCCACCCTGTCACACCCTTCCCCGACAGTTCACTTCTCACTCCCCCTCACTCTCCTCCACCCTGTCACACCCTTCCCCAACTGTTCACTTCTCACTCCCCCTCACTACCCTCCACCCTGTCACACCCTTCCCCGACAGTTCACTTCTCACTCCCCCTCACTCTCCTCCACCCTGTCACACCCTTCCCCGACAGTTCACTTCTCACTCCCCTCACTACCCTCCACCCTGTCACACCCTTCCCCAACTGTTCACTTCTCACTCCCCTCACTACCCTCCACCCTGTCACACCCTTCCCCGACAGTTCACTTCTCACTCCCCTCACTACCCTCCACCCTGTCACACCCTTCCCCGACAGTTCACTTCTCACTCCCCTCACTACCCTCCACCCTGTCACACCCTTCCCCAACTGTTCACTTCTCACTCCCCCTCACTCTCCTCCACCCTGTCACACCCTTCCCCGACAGTTCACTTCTCACTCCCCCTCACTCTCCTCCACCCTGTCACACCCTTCCCCAACTGTTCACTTCTCACTCCCCCTCACTACCCTCCACCCTGTCACACCCTTCCCCAACTGTTCACTTCTCACTCCCCCTCACTACCCTCCACCCTGTCACACCCTTCCCCGACAGTTCACTTCTCACTCCCCCTCACTCTCCTCCACCCTGTCACACCCTTCCCCGACAGTTCACTTCTCACTCCTCCTCACTACCCTCCACCCTGTCACACCCTTCCCCAACAGTTCACTTCTCACTCCCCCTCACTCTCCTCCACCCTGTCACACCCTTCCCCAACTGTTCACTTCTCACTCCCCCTCACACTCCTCCACCCTGTCACACCCTTCCCCGACTGTTCACTTCTCACTCCCCCTCACTCTCCTCCACCCTGTCACACCCTTCCCCGACAGTTCACTTCTCACTCCCCCTCACTACCCTCCACCCTGTCACACCCTTCCCCAACTGTTCACTTCTCACTCCCCCTCACTACCCTCCACCCTGTCACACCCTTCCCCAACTGTTCACTTCTCACTCCCCCTCACTACCCTCCACCCTGTCACACCCTTCCCCAACTGTTCACTTCTCACTCCCCCTCACTCTCCTCCACCCTGTCACACCCTTCCCCAACTGTTCACTTCTCACTCCCCCTCACTCTCCTCCACCCTGTCACACCCTTCCCCAACTGTTCACTTCTCACTCCCCCTCACTCTCCTCCACCCTGTCACACCCTTCCCCGACAGTTCACTTCTCACTCCCCCTCACTCTCCTCCACCCTGTCACACCCTTCCCCAACTGTTCACTTCTCACTCCCCCTCACTACCCTCCACCCTGTCACACCCTTCCCCAACTGTTCACTTCTCACTCCCCCTCACTCTCCTCCACTCTGTCACACCCTTCCCCAACTGTTCACTTCTCACTCCCCCTCACTACCCTCCACCCTGTCACACCCTTCCCCAACTGTTCACTTCTCACTCCCCCTCACTCTCCTCCACTCTGTCACACCCTTCCCCAACTGTTCACTTCTCACTCCCCCTCACTCTCCTCCACCCTGTCACACCCTTCCCCAACTGTTCACTTCTCACTCCCCCTCACTCTCCTCCACCCTGTCACACCCTTCCCCAACTGTTCACTTCTCACTCCCCCTCACTACCCTCCACCCTGTCACACCCTTCCCCAACTGTTCACTTCTCACTCCCCCTCACTACCCTCCACCCTGTCACACCCTTCCCCGACAGTTCACTTCTCACTCCCCTCCACCCTGTCACACCCTTCCCCAACTGTTCACTTCTCACTCCCCCTCACTCTCCTCCACCCTGTCACACCCTTCCCCAACTGTTCACTTCTCACTCCCCCTCACTCTCCTCCACCCTGTCACACCCTTCCCCGACAGTTCACTTCTCACTCCCCCTCACTCTCCTCCACCCTGTCACACCCTTCCCCAACTGTTCACTTCTCACTCCCCCTCACTCTCCTCCACCCTGTCACACCCTTCCCCAACTGTTCACTTCTCACTCCCCCTCACTACCCTCCACCCTGTCACACCCTTCCCCAACTGTTCACTTCTCACTCCCCCTCACTCTCCTCCACCCTGTCACACCCTTCCCCAACTGTTCACTTCTCACTCCCCCTCACTACCCTCCACCCTGTCACACCCTTCCCCAACTGTTCACTTCTCACTCCCCCTCACTCTCCTCCACCCTGTCACACCCTTCCCCAACTGTTCACTTCTCACTCCCCCTCACTCTCCTCCACCCTGTCACTCCCTTCCCCGACAGTTCACTTCTCACTCCCCCTCACTCTCCTCCACCCTGTCACACCCTTCCCCGACAGTTCACTTCTCACTCCCCCTCACTCTCCTCCACCCTGTCACACCCTTCCCCAACAGTTCACTTCTCACTCCCCCTCACTACCCTCCACCCTGTCACACCCTTCCCCAACTGTTCACTTCTCACTCCCCCTCACTACCCTCCACCCTGTCAAACCCTTCCCCAACTGTTCACTTCTCACTCCCCCTCACTACCCTCCACTCTGTCACACCCTTCCCCGACAGTTCACTTCTCACTCCCCCTCACTACCCTCCACCCTGTCACACCCTTCCCCGACAGTTCACTTCTCACTCCCCCTCACTACCCTCCACCCTGTCACACCCTTCCCCAACAGTTCACTTCTCACTCCCCCTCACTCTCCTCCACCCTGTCACACCCTTCCCCAACTGTTCACTTCTCACTCCCCCTCACTACCCTCCACCCTGTCACACCCTTCCCCAACAGTTCACTTCTCACTCCCCCTCACTCTCCTCCACCCTGTCACACCCTTCCCCAACTGTTCACTTCTCACTCCCCCTCACTACCCTCCACCCTGTCACACCCTTCCCCGACAGTTCACTTCTCACTCCCCCTCACTCTCCTCCACCCTGTCACACCCTTCCCCAACTGTTCACTTCTCACTCCCCCTCACTACCCTCCACCCTGTCACACCCTTCCCCGACAGTTCACTTCTCACTCCCCCTCACTCTCCTCCACCCTGTCACACCCTTCCCCAACTGTTCACTTCTCACTCCCCCTCACTACCCTCCACCCTGTCACACCCTTCCCCAACTGTTCACTTCTCACTCCCCCTCACTCTCCTCCACCCTGTCACACCCTTCCCCAACTGTTCACTTCTCACTCCCCCTCACTCTCCTCCACCCTGTCACTCCCTTCCCCGACAGTTCACTTCTCACTCCCCCTCACTCTCCTCCACCCTGTCACACCCTTCCCCGACAGTTCACTTCTCACTCCCCCTCACTACCCTCCACCCTGTCACACCCTTCCCCAACAGTTCACTTCTCACTCCCCCTCACTACCCTCCACCCTGTCACACCCTTCCCCAACTGTTCACTTCTCACTCCCCCTCACTACCCTCCACCCTGTCACACCCTTCCCCAACTGTTCACTTCTCACTCCCCCTCACTACCCTCCACTCTGTCACACCCTTCCCCGACAGTTCACTTCTCACTCCCCCTCACTACCCTCCACCCTGTCACACCCTTCCCCGACAGTTCACTTCTCACTCCCCCTCACTACCCTCCACCCTGTCACACCCTTCCCCAACAGTTCACTTCTCACTCCCCCTCACTCTCCTCCACCCTGTCACACCCTTCCCCAACTGTTCACTTCTCACTCCCCCTCACTACCCTCCACCCTGTCACACCCTTCCCCAACAGTTCACTTCTCACTCCCCCTCACTCTCCTCCACCCTGTCACACCCTTCCCCAACTGTTCACTTCTCACTCCCCCTCACTACCCTCCACCCTGTCACACCCTTCCCCGACAGTTCACTTCTCACTCCCCCTCACTCTCCTCCACCCTGTCACACCCTTCCCCAACTGTTCACTTCTCACTCCCCCTCACTACCCTCCACCCTGTCACACCCTTCCCCGACAGTTCACTTCTCACTCCCCCTCACTACCCTCCACCCTGTCACACCCTTCCCCGACAGTTCACTTCTCACTCCCCCTCACTACCCTCCACCCTGTCACACCCTTCCCCGACAGTTCACTTCTCACTCCCCCTCACTCTCCTCCACCCTGTCACACCCTTCCCCAACTGTTCACTTCTCACTCCCCCTCACTACCCTCCACCCTGTCACACCCTTCCCCGACAGTTCACTTCTCACTCCCCCTCACTACCCTCCACCCTGTCACACCCTTCCCCGACAGTTCACTTCTCACTCCCCCTCACTCTCCTCCACCCTGTCACACCCTTCCCCAACTGTTCACTTCTCACTCCCCCTCACTACCCTCCACCCTGTCACACCCTTCCCCAACTGTTCACTTCTCACTCCCCCTCACTCTCCTCCACCCTGTCACACCCTTCCCCAACAGTTCACTTCTCACTCCCCCTCACTCTCCTCCACCCTGTCACACCCTTCCCCGACAGTTCACTTCTCACTCCCCCTCACTCTCCTCCACCCTGTCACACCCTTCCACGACAGTTCACTTCTCACTCCCCCTCACTCTCCTCCACCCTGTCACACCCTTCCCCGACAGTTCACTTCTCACTCCCCCTCACTACCCTCCACCCTGTCACACCCTTCCCCAACTGTTCACTTCTCACTCCCCCTCACTACCCTCCACCCTGTCACACCCTTCCCCAACTGTTCACTTCTCACTCCCCCTCACTACCCTCCACCCTGTCACACCCTTCCCCGACAGTTCACTTCTCACTCCCCCTCACTCTCCTCCACCCTGTCACACCCTTCCCCAACTGTTCACTTCTCACTCCCCCTCACTACCCTCCACCCTGTCACACCCTTCCCCAACTGTTCACTTCTCACTCCCCCTCACTCTCCTCCACCCTGTCACACCCTTCCCCAACTGTTCACTTCTCACTCCCCCTCACTACCCTCCACCCTGTCACACCCTTCCCCAACTGTTCACTTCTCACTCCCCCTCACTCTCCTCCACCCTGTCACACCTTTCCCCGACAGTTCACTTCTCACTCCCCCTTACTCTCCTCCACCCTGTCACACCCTTCCCCAACTGTTCACTTCTCACTCCCCCTCACTACCCTCCACCCTGTCACACCCTTCCCCAACTGTTCACTTCTCACTCCCCCTCACTACCCTCTACCCTGTCACACCCTTCCCCGACAGTTCACTTCTCACTCCCCCTCACTACCCTCCACCCTGTCACACCCTTCCCCAACTGTTCACTTCTCACTCCCCCTCACTACCCTCCACCCTGTCACACCCTTCCCCGACAGTTCACTTCTCACTCCCCCTCACTACCCTCCACCCTGTCACACCCTTCCCCGACAGTTCACTTCTCACTCCCCCTCACTCTCCTCCACCCTGTCACACCCTTCCCCGACAGTTCACTTCTCACTCCCCCTCACTACCCTCCACCCTGTCACACCCTTCCCCAACTGTTCACTTCTCACGCCCCCTCACTACCCTCCACCCTGTCACACCCTTCCCCGACTGTTCACTTCTCACTCCCCCTCACTACCCTCCACCCTGTCACACCCTTCCCCGACAGTTCACTTCTCACTCCCCCTCACTCTCCTCCACCCTGTCACACCCTTCCCCGACAGTTCACTTCTCACTCCCCCTCATTCTCCTCCACCCTGTCACACCCTTCCCCGACAGTTCACTTCTCACTCCCCCTCACTCTCCTCCACCCTGTCACACCCTTCCCCGACAGTTCACTTCTCACTCCCCCTCACTCTCCTCCACCCTGTCACACCCTTCCCCGACAGTTCACTTCTCACTCCCCCTCACTCCCCTTCCATCACAGGAGCTTACAAAATGGGAATATCACTGTGGTATCTACACTGGCAACGATTCTTTGCAGCAGGAATTATGATATCCACATTACATTTTAGGTGTCCATATTTCTTAGATTTTTTTACTATTTAAAATTTACTCACACCCATCCTTTCCTGATACAAAGTGGGCAGGCTCAGCTTTCCCCATTCAATATTTCAAACCCAATTTGCAGTTTCTTGCTTCTGTCCACACTATTGTCTATGCTGCCTATGTCTTGCATTTTTAGAAAGCTCAATATGACCCACGATAATTCAGTAAGAGTTGGTGGTTACTGGAATCCACAGCCTGCAAAGATGGTCAATTCACGTAACTGGGGAAATACTCTAAGTATCATAAAACTGCAGAGATATACATAGGTCAAGGACAGTGAAGTGGAATTAATCAGAATCCATTTCTGGATGCCATGGGACATGCTAAGTCCCCCATGTGTGTGGTGAATTTGAAATAATTCTGTGATGAATCCATTGAATTGAGGGTCAGCACAGATATTTCTGAGATATCGACAAACACCTTCTTACAATGCACGTGTGCACTCTCGTTCACTAACTGTCATTTACAGACATCTAAATCAAACCTAACAGGCTTTTATCTGGAAGCACTGAATGTGACATAAAATGGGTTCCCACTTTAATGCAACAGCTTGGGGAACCTTGATATCGCTCAATTCCCAAAGTCCAAGCCTCCCTAGGGTGACAACACTGACCTTTGACCTTGTCCCTTTCTTTTCTACCTTCAAGCCATCCCTACCCCAACTCCAAAAAAGACTGACCTTTCAGTACGCAGTCGCACAAAAAGCCTTGGTGTGACGTGCTGCTTAACGTGGTAGCGAAACAACTCCCAAACTCTCCTCACAAAGTCCCATTATTGTGCATAAATCCGCACATCAATTTCAAAGCATGTAGAGAATCCTTAACAATTCTCTTTAATTGCTAAATAATTTACTATCAACACGATGGAATCCTTGCCAGTGAATGAGGGACCAGCAAAGCAGCTTGTTCTTGCGTGATGCTCTTCTTCCAACATTAGGTTGTCATGGGTATATGGGCTTTAAACTACAGCATCATCAGCACATCAGCCCAGCCCCAGCTATTCTAGGAAGCCACAACTTGAATACAGTGTTACAAGTTATGACATTTAAAACCAGAGTGCGTAGGAAATTCTTTTCACAAAGGGCAGTGAAACTTCGGAATTGCCCCAGAAAATTTGAGATCTCTGGGGAACTGGTGCAGAAGAAGCTCAGCAACACGGTGCTCAGGAGCCTTGGAAGTATTAAATGGCAGAGCAGGACTGAGGAGGAGAAGAGGGCTGACTCCTGCTCTTATTTTCTTCGTGTGTTCTTAAAAGTGGAATAGAAACTGAGAAAGTTGAGATGAAATGATAGTGGGCTCTGGTCAATCTGCTTCCAGAATTTTGCATTTTGCACAACCTTGAGCAGGAGATGTTTAAACTTCATAATATTTAAGTAAATGACGGTGTAAACTAACCATCACTGTCAAGGGTTTGAGTTTTGGAAGAGAAATTGAAGAGACAACAGATGTAGAAAAGTTGAGCTTTATTAAGGTTAATGATATGGAAAAGATACACCAGAAAATTGTGTTCTATGAGCTGAACAAAATACTAGATCAAATTAATACACAGCCATGAAAATATTAACGTAAGCAAAGTAGAAGTGATAGTGGTTTCTTCTCCCTGCCGGCTACAGGAAAGGGAACTGAGTGATCAGTTTTGCATGAAGTGGGATCGGTGTACAGAGGGAAAGAGAAACTCGGAAAATATTTTTCCCACTGACATCTCCGGAGAACCAACTTCTTCCAAGGAAGGAAGTAATAGCAAATACTGAACAAAGGGACTTCGAGAACTGGCAAACCAGCAGGTGCCAAGATCCTGCTTCATCTGTAGTTCTCTCTACACTTACTCAAATCAATCAGTGGCAGCGTTATCGCAAGACGGCTTTGACAAATGGCAACTTAATTACAAACTTCCAGATATTCCTAGAATATTCCAGAAGCTCCCAGGAACTAAGCTGAGACTGCATAACTCAATTTGCTCAGCATTTTTATATTGAACAGAAATAGGCTTGTATCCCTCCTCCAGTCAATACTTCAGTCTCAGCACAGGATTTGTAAGGAAAAGGCTTTGACTCACTGGGCCACCAGTACCACCAGAAAGCTGGCTCATTTACATTTTATATTGAACAAACACCCCCAAATCAACATACTACTGCAAGCACAGGCCTAATTTTAGCATATATCATACTTAATATATTACCTTTTAGTTAAATTTTTACTTATCTACAGGGCTCAAAGGCCATTTTTCAGTGTCAATAAAACATTAAAGAGTTGCTTTCTCTGAAGTGAAATGCTACGCATACGCAGTCTATTATTTATGTGCTTCTCTTTTATCCTTCAGAAGGAGCTGCTTTGATTGTGTTCAAAGGGATGGCAATTTTGGTGCTAATACATTCTCAGGTAGAGGAAAGGGCTTGCATCTATCAGGGGTTTCACGTGCTCTTGAGTTTACGGTGTTCAAGCCGTGAAACCCTCCCAATATCCACCAAGGGGCTGGCAGAGTGCTCACTTACTTAGCTCCAAAGCATCAGATGCCCTACCTCTGGATGAAAACTAGCTGTCTATTCCACTCTCCATACTGATGGGATGATGAATAACAAATACATACTTCTTCAAAAAAAATTGCGGCCAGATTCAGAACACTGGTTCTAACATGTCACATATCACAGGAACTAAATGGTCAAACTAAAAAATATAAGCCAAAATAAGAATAAAATGATGAATTTACAATAATCAAATAAAAGATAACATTTGGGCTTTTTCCATCTTTTTATTTGTTTGTATTTTGTTTATATCAAGGGTTTGGGAGGTCAATTATATTACTTATATTATTATGTTACCTTATAGTTTTTACTCACGTGTTAATTGCCAACGATGTAATCCCACTCTCTTTGTACTATTATGACCATTATGTATTTGTCTTTAGAAAATTCAATAAAAAAATTGAAAAAGAGAAAATAAAAGATAACATTTACCCAATTTGTTTGCTCTATAAATAGGAAGATTCTACATATGGATTTGGAGTAACAAGAAGAAATCTGGGCTCTATTGGGGTGAAACAGTGGCATCATGGTCTTTATTGTTAACTTGAATGGCAAATAAAACTATATTATATAACATGCGCAACTGACAATTTAGAATATACACAGAAATACTTTTTTTCTTTTGATGGACAATTAAACTAATTTCGAGTTGCAATGTAAACCGTTGTTCTCAAGATCAGCCTTCAAGATTCCTCTCAGAAAAATTCAATATCTGTTTCTACCAAATCACTGCTCTTACACTTGAGTCATAGTTAACCCAGGGAGTGGCAGAATTATCCAAGAAACAACATTCTGTCCACACTTTCCGCTGTCTCAGTAGTCAAAGGCTCCATGTGTCCCAGACATTGTCTCTTCTCCCTGTCCTATCAGGCAGAAGGTAGAGAAACCTGAAAGCACATATCACCAGGCTCAAGCATATAACCATATAACAATTACAGCATGGAAACAGGCCATCTCGGCCCTTCTAGTCCGTGCCGAACGCTTACTCTCACCTCGTCCCACTTACCTGCACTCAGCCCATAACCTTCCATTCCTTTCCTGTCCATATACCTATCCAATTTTTCTTTAAATGACAATACCGAACCTGCCTCTACCACTTCTACTGGAAGCTTGTTCCACACAGCTACCACTCTCTGAGTAAAGAAGTTCCCCCTCGTGTTACCCCTAAACTTTTGTTCCCTAACTCTCAACTCATGTCCTCTTGTTTGTATCTCCCCTACTCTCAGTGGAAAAAGCCTATCCACGTCAACTCTATCTATCCCCCTCATAATTTTAAATACCTCTACCAAGTCCCCCCTCAACCTTCTGCACTCCAAAGAATAAAGACCTAACTTGTTCAACCCTTCTCTGTAATTTAGGTGCTGAAACCCAGGGAACATTCTAGTAAATCTTCTCTGTACTCTCTCTATTTTGTTGACATCTTTCCTATAATTCAGTGACCAGAACTGTACACAATACTCCAAATTCGGCCTTACCAATGCCTTGTACAATTTTAACATTACATCCCAACTCCTATACTCAATGCTCTGATTTATAAAGGCCAGCATACCAAAAGCTTTCTTCACCACCCTATCCACATGAGATTCCACCTTCAGGGAACTATGCACCATTATTCCTAGATCACTCTGTTCTACTGCATTCTTCAATGCCCTACTATTTACCATGTATGTCCTATTTTGACTCGTCCTACCAAAATGAAGCACCTCACACTTATCAGCATTAAACTCCATCTGTCATTTTTAGAAACATAGCTTTAGCTTTTATTCCCTTTTTAAAAGGCCTATTGAATGATGCCCTAGTACAATCGACTCTTGATCTTTCAACCTACCTCGTCATGACTTTGCACCTTATTGTCTACCTGCATTACACTTTCTCTGTAACTGCAACGCTTCATTGCACACTCTTATGATTTTCCCTTGTACTACCTTGACGCACTTCTGTAATGGACTGATCTGTATGGATACCAGACGAACCCTTCTTTCTCTGCACCTCAGTACATGTGACGGTAATAAAACAATTTTTACCTACTGCATGGATGTCTTTGAGAAAGGTCAGCGCATGGATTCATACCACCCCTCTCCCAACAACCTCAGTACGTTTCACAGCCAACAAGGTGGATTTGAAGTTTCATCGCAGTTTGGAAACATTACAGTTTGTAAGTCCCACTCAAAGTTCAAAGTAAATTTATTTTTGAAGTACATATATGTCACCAGATACAACCCTGCGATTCATTTTCTTGCCAGCCTTCACAGGACAACAAACTATGCAAATACAAAAAGAAAATATAATAAAATAAGCAATCAATATTGAAAACATGGAATGAAGAGTGAAGTTGAGTGAAGTTATTCCCTCTATTCAAGAGCCTAATGGTTGAGGGCTATTCTTAAACCTGGTGGTATGGGTCCCGAGGCTCCTGTACCTCCATCCTGATGGCAGCAGGGAGGAGACATCATGATCTGGATGGTGGGGCTACTACTTTCCTGCGACACTGCTCCTTGTAGACATGCATAATAGTGGGGACGGACTGGGCCGTATCCACTACTCAGTGGTGGGGATGGCTTTACCCATGACTGACTAGGCCGTATCCACTACTCAGTGATGGGGATGGATTTACCCATGACGGACTAGGCCGTATCCACTACTCAGTGGTGGGGATGGATTTACCCATGACGGACTAGGCCGTATCCACTACTCAGTGGTGGGGATGGATTTACCCATGACGGACTAGGCCGTATCCACTACTCAGTGGTGGGGATGGATTTACCCATGACGGACTAGGCCGTATCCACTACTCAGTGGTGGGGATGGATTTACCCATGACGGACTAGGCCGTATCCACTACTTTCTGTAGAACAAGCTCAAACAGTGAAGTGCCAAAAGCCAGATATCCTGCTTTTTAAAAGAAATGTTGATGAAGGATCCATGTTGTCCAGAATATTTATTCCTCTTCCAAATAGTGGTGAGAGAGATGGCGGGATTTGCTTTAAGTTAAATTGAGAAAACTGCCCTCCAGCTCTGCAGTATCCTTCATGACTACACGTATCATCCTGGACTTTTATGCTTAACTGAAGTGGCCAAAGTCAAGCTAAAATTTATTATCAGAGTACATACACGTCACAAGGTTCTTTTTTCCGCAGGCATACTCAGCAAATCTACAGAATAGTAACTGTTCATGCCATCAGTTTGGAGGCTACCCAAATGGAATACAAAGTGTTGTTCCTCCAATCTAAGGCTACACCCACACTAGACCGGATAATTTTGAAAACGCCGGTTTCACGTAAAAACGATAGGCATCCACACTATGCGTTTTTGAAAATATCTCTATCCACACTGAAACGGAGATTTCGGTGAATCTCCGCCTCCTGCGCATGCGCAGGACACATCTACCGAAAACAAGCGAAATGTTTGGTGTCAAATCTCGCCATGAAAGTGCACGTTTGTGTAGTTACAGACTAGAAAAACTTAAAACGACGGACAGCTGTTGGCTCTCGCACAGGAGAACTTGAAACTAAAAACAACAAATACTGGAGCATACGGAGGCAACCGACAGGGAGTTCATGGACAGATTGACCCGGCTGACAACGAACATCGAAAAACTGACTAACTCTGTCGCATTAATAAAGCACCTTGTTAAATGTGTAAAACCTGTCTGCATCAGTGTTATCTTGTATTTCCATACAATGTTACATCAGGCTGTTACACATCTATTGTCAGAGAAAATCTTACATAAATAAGTAAACCACCTTCATACGAGCAAAGACAGAAAACAGGGCAAAGTGAGTACAGTATACTTATTTATTCAGTAAGTTATGGGTCAAAGTATTTGGTGAGTACATTTCTAACTTTTTTGGCTTCAGTCTCATTGCTGTCTGTTCTGAAATTGTTAGGTTGTGTTCAAGAAAACAATGAAATAGCGTGCTGCCGTCTGAGAGCGTTTTCAAAAGTCTCCGGTTACCCCGTCCACACTGATCTGCCCGAGCAGCGTTTTCAAAAATACCCTCCCTGGAAAGCGTTTCTAAAAAGCTCCAGTTTCGGGCGATGAAAACGCCGTTTTAGTGTGGACGGAGGGTAAAAACGAAGAGAAAAATCTTTGGTTACGGATTTATCCGGCGCAGTGTGGATGTAGCCTGAGTGTGGGCTCATCACAAGAGTTATGGATGGACATATCAGAATGGGAACGGGAAGTGGAATTAAAATGAGTGGCCACTGGGCAATCCCACTTTTTCAGGCGGACAGAGCATAGGTGCTCGGTGAAGCGGTCTCCCAATCTATGTCAGGTCTCACTGATATACAGGAGGCCACACCAGGAGCACCAAACACAGTATATGACCCCTACAGACTCTCATCTCACCGATATGGAGGAGTAAACAGAATCTGTGATAGTAACTGTAAACAGGATCAATGTACGAGCAAGAGCATCGAAGACAACAAACTGTGCAAATGCAAAATGTAAATAAATAGCAATAAATAATGAGAGCATAAAATAACAAGGCAAAGAGTCCTTAAAGTGAGATCATTGGTTGTGGGAACATCTCAATAGATGAGTGTAATTATCCTCTTTTGTTCAAGAGCCTGATGGTTGAGGGGTAGTAACTTCTTGAACCTGGTGGTGTGTGTCCTGAGGCTCTTGTACCTTCTACCTGATGGCAGTAGCGAGAACAGAGTACTGCCTGGGTGGGCAGGATCTTTGATGATGGATGCTGCTTTCCTATGACAACATGTCATACAGATGTGCTCAATGGTTGGAATGGCTTTACCCCAACGTACTGGGCAAAATCCACTACCTTTTGTAGGATTTTCCACTCAAAGGCATGGTGTTCCCATACCAGGTTGTGATGCAGCCTGTCAGTACACCTTCCACCACACATCAGTAGAAGTTTGTCATGGTTTTCGATGACATGCCAAATGTCCACAGACTCCTGAGGAAGTAGAGGTGCTGTGATGCTTTCTCGGCAATAATATTTATGTGATGGGTTCAAGACAGGTCCTCTGAGATAGTGGCACCCAGGAATTTAAAGTTACTGACTCTCACCACCCCTGATCCTCTGATGAGCACTGGCCCATGGACCTCTGGTTTCGCTCTCCTGAAGTCTACCATTAGATCCTTGGCCTTGCTGGTAATGAGTGAGAGGTTGTTGTTATGACAACACCCAGTCAAATTTTCAACCTCCCTCCTGTATGCTGATTCGTCACCACTTTTGATACAGCCCCCAGAACAGGGGTGTCACAAGCGATCTTGAATATGGTGTTGGTGCTGTACTTAGCCATAGTCATAGGGGTAAAGCGCGTAGAGCAGGGGGATGAGTACACGTTCCTGTGGTACACCTGTGCTAATTGTGGAGAAGATGTTTCTGCCAATCTGAACTGACTGGGGTCTGCAAGTGAGGAAATCCAGGATCCAATTGCAAAAAGGGGTATTGAGCCCCAGGTCTTGGAGTTTACTTATTAGTTTTGAGGGTATGATGGTATTGAAAGCTGAGCTGTAATCCATAAAGAGCATCCTGATGCATGCATCTTTGCTGTCCAGATGTTCCAGGGTTGAGTGAAAAGTCAATGAGTTGACATCTACTATGGACTTGAGGGCAAATTGGAGCAGATCCAAGTTGACACTCAGACAGGAGCGGATATATTTCAACACCAGCCTCTCAAAACAATTCATCACTGTGGACGTAAGTGCCACTGGGTGATGATCATTGAGGCAGCTTACCACACTCTTCTTGAGCAGTGGTATGATTGAAGCCTGCTGGAAGCAGGTGGGTACCACGCATTTCCGAAGTGAGAAGATGAAGGTATCCGTGAACACACCAGCCAATCAGTCAGCATAGGTCTTTAGTACTCAGTCAGGTACTCCACTGCATTTAATCCAGTGAATGCGCTAGAAACTGGTCTACAGCTCAGCCAAGGCTTTGAGTCCCCAAAAGTTAAGATAAAGCCTTACGGAAGGTCATTTGAAATTTGCGATCGTGGCATCCTGCAATGCAAAAAACAGCAAAAAAAAAATCCAGATTCTAAAGTTCGTAGACAACACTATCACCTGGGTATAAAACCGATAGAACTCCTTCAACTTGCAGCTAAGTAAACTAAACCAGCTGAGAATAAAATCAAACTGTAAAATCAGGAAGAAATTTCTGCAAATGGTGACAAGCCCAGATCAACCCTGCTACGTTCTTTTCCCTCTTCCGTAGCAGAAAGTTTAACCATTTTAGAACAAAAGACAAGGATTAATCCAACTGGGAAATGTTTAGCTCTTTGATAAACTAATTTGATGTAGCCTCTGTAGATTTTAACAAGGTGTTTGGCAAAGTCCTATAGTGCAGACTAATCAGGAAAGGAAAAAAACCTTAGAAACCTAGGAAGATGAATCAACAATTGATCTGTTGGCAGGAATGGGATCATTGTTGGTTTCTGTTCCTGGAATTTGGCTCAGACCACAGTCCTGCTGTATCTATTATTTGATCTTTTGTTTTTCCTGGCAAATGTCAATGATTCAGATTGAATAAAGTAATTGTGAGTGAGAAGTGGGCAGTTACTGGAAGTGTCAAAGTCACTAATGGGCTGGAGGGAAGCTGCTGATGGCAGGAAGATATCTATGCTCGAGTTTAAGTTTATTGTCATTTCAATCGTATTAAGTACACATCTACCACCAAACAAAACAAAGTTCCTCTGGACCAAGGTGCATAACACAGTACACATAACTCACACTCAACGCATAAAAGTAATGTTACCACAAATACTGTAAATTAACAAACAATAAGGTGCATTTATATCACAAGTAAAAAACTAAATAATTTAACAATACTGGTGAAAACTGGATGGTGGCCAGGAATTTAGTAGTTTCATGGCCTGGGGAAGAAGCCGTTTCCCATCCTTACAGTCCAGCTTCAGTACCTCCTGCCTGATAGTAGAGGGGCAAAGAGATTGCTGGACAGATGGGAGGGACCATTGACAATGCTAACGGCCCTGCATACGAAGAGCTCCTGATAAATATCTCAGATGGGTGAAAGAAAGGCTCCAATGATCCTCTCAGCAGTCCTCACAATCATTTATAGAGTCTTGTGGCCAGATGCTGTGCAATTCTGATACCAGATGATGATGATGCAGCTGGTCAGGAGACGCTCAATGGTGCTCTGTTGAAATTGGTTAGGGGGGAGGACCTCAATCTCCTCAGGAAGCAGAGACGCTGCTGTGCTTTCTTGACTAAAGAGGTGGTGCTTAGGGACAGGGTGAGATCGCCCACTATGTGCAATCCCGGAAACTTGGTGTTCCTAACTTTCTCCGTGGAGGAGCTGATTATGGTCAGCCTGCACCCTCCTAAGGTCCACAATTATCTCTTTAGTCATGTCCACGTTGAGACTCAAGTTGCTGTGCTCACATGATTCTACCAGCCACTCTACCTCCTCTCTGCACACCATCTGGCTGTGTTGTTTTTGATGAGGCCAGACACTACTGTGACATCAGCAAACTTGGGGAGTCAGTTTGGAACTGGATCTAGTCACGTGTCAGCGGTGTGAACATGAGTGGCCTGAGGGCACTGGCGCTCAGCACGATAAGATGCTGCCAACACAGACTGACGATGGTCTCTCTGTCAAGAGGTCCAAGATCCAGTTGCAGAGAGCGGCACTGAGACCCAAAGCGGACAGTTTACCCATCAGGCTCTGAGAATGATCGTATAAAATGGTAAGCTGAAGTTGGTAGACAGCATTCTGACATATGAGGCACTATTTGCCAGGTGGAACAGGACGGAGTGGAGGGCACATGGGGGTGGTGGGGGGGGGGGGATGTAATGGAATTCAATCTAGAAGGAGATTATATTGTACGTTCAGACAGAGGGAGAAACAAATGATTATGTAATAAATAATATGGGACCAGGAAACCTCGAGGAAAAGATGGATACGGAGTGTCTATCAAGAGATATTTAAAGATAGCAGGACAGTTAGATAAGTCAAGTCAAGTCACTTTTATTGTCATTTCGACCATAACTACTGGTACAGTACATAGTAAAAATGAGACAACATTTTTCAGGACCATGGTGTTACATGACACAGTACAAAAACTAGACTGAACTATGTAGCAAACAACAGAGAGAAAAAAAACAACTACACTAGACTACAGACCTACCCAGGACTGCATAAAGTGCAGTAAACAGTGCAGGCATTACAATAAATAATAAACAGGACAACGGGGCATTAAGGTGTCAGTCCAGGCTCTGGGTATTGAGGAATCTGATAGCTTGGGGGAAGAAACTGTTACATAGTCTGGTCGTGAGAGCCCAAATGCTTCAGTGCCTTGTCCCAGATGGCAGGAGGGAGAAGAGATTGTATGAGGGGTGCGTGGGGTCCTTCATAATGCTGTTTGCTTTGCGGATGCAGCGTGCAGTGTAAATGTCCGTGAGGCGGGAAGAGAGACCCCGATGATCTTCTCAGCTGACCTCACTATCTGCTGCAGAGTCTTGCAATCCGAGATGATGCAATTTCCGAACCAGGCAGTGATGCAGTTGCTCAGGATGCTCTCAATACAACCTCTGTAGAATGTGATGAGGATGGGGGGGTGGGAGATGGACTTGCCTCAGCCTTCATAGGAAATAGAGACGCTACTGGGCTTTCTTTGCTATGGAGCTGGTGTTGAGGGACCAGGTGAGATTCTCCGCCAGGTGAACACCAAGAACACCAAGAATAAGGTACCTATAGTTAAGTAAGCCTGTAGGATAGTTGTCTTTATTATTCTAAGCACAGAAAGTAAGAACTAGCAGATCATGCTGCAACTACATAAAGTTCTTGTTTGGCCCCAGCCACACTATGATAGCACTAGAAGGAGACATATCCATGGTGATTTCAGATGTATGACACTGAGAGCATAAACTTTTAGTCTGAGGAGAAATTAGTTCAGCCAGAGCAGTTTTCTTTGATGCAAAGGAGTCTGGGGAGATTTATGTGTACAAAGCATTGACAGCCCTAGAAAGAGAGGGAACAAGATGGACTATTTCACAGTGGCAGAATCAATAGCCAGGGGACATAGATTTTAGCGAAGTGGTAAAAGAATAGAAAGAAGTTGAGAAGCGGGTTGTGGGGTCAGGAATCGACAGCCTGTAAGGACAAAGAGGGTAGAACCCTTTTCACGTGTTGGATGAGCATCTGAAATATCCTAACATTGAGGACCAGTGGGGAAATGGGATTATCATGAGTGACTCCCATTGCAGTCATTGTGTCACAATGGGGTGAACAGCCTCTTCACAGACTGTAAATCTGAATGGCTTGGTGCTTCGAGCCTGTTGCAGCATTCGGTCGTAATGTGAATTAAATCCTTTAGAACCGCACCCCTCTCCCGTTCCATATAATTTGAATTCAATAACTAGAAGTATTCTTTCAGCACAACAGGAAGAAAACTCCATATGGCATCTCAAAAGTGTTGAAACCCCTTTGCACCTTAGAACTGCTAAGGGTTTAGAAACTGACTTGATTCACCAGCATCTTTGAAAATGACTTTCCTCACCCTGTTAAATAATTTCATATCCCTCGCCATCTACTATAGTCAGCAGGCACTCCATCACAGTCTGTCCAGTCGACCTTTATCAGGGATAATTATTCTGTGGCAATGTGTCAACAGCCCTCTGCAGAGCTAAAGTATGGTAAACAATAACCAACAGTTAGCACGAGGAAATCTGCAGATGCTGGAAATTCAAACAACAACACACAAAATGCTGGTGGAATGCAGCAGGCCAGGCAGCATCTATAGGGAGAAGCGCTGTCGATGTTTCGGGCCGAGACCCTTCGTCAGGACTAACTGAAAGGAAAGATAGCAAGAGATTTGAAAGTAGAGGGGGAGGGGGAAATGCGAATGATAGGAGAAGACCGGAGGGGGTGGCGTGAAGCTGAGAGCCAGAAAGGTGATTGGCAAAAGGGATACAGAGCTAGAGAAGGGAAAGGATCATGGGACGGAAGGCCTAGGGAGAAAGAAAGGGGGAGGGGAGCACCAGAGGGAGATGGAGAACAGGCAGAGTGATGGACAGAGAGAAAAAAAACTAAATATATCAGGGATGGGGTAAGAAGGGGAGGAGGGGCATTAATGGAAGTTAGAGAAGTCTATGTTCATGCCATCAGGTTGGAGGCTACTCAGCCAGTATATAAGGTGTTGTTATGCCCCATTCTGATATGTCTATCCATGGCCTCCTCTACTGTCAAGATGAAGCCACACTCAGGTTGGAGGGACAACACCTTATATACTGGCTGGGTAGCCTCCAACCTGATGGCATGAACATTGACTTCTCTAACTTCCATTAATGCTCCTCCTCCCCTTCTTACCCCATCCCTGAAATATTTAGTTTTTTCCCCCCTCTCTTTTTTTCTCTCTGCCTATCACTCTACCTGTTCTCCATCTCCCTCTGGTGCTCCCCTCCCCTTTTCTTTCTCCCTAGGCCTCCCGTCCCATGATCCTTTCCCTCCTCTAGCTCTGTATCTCTTTTGCCAATTACCTTTCCAGCTCTTAGCTTCACTCCACCCCCTCCGGTCTTCTCCTATCATTTCTCAGTTTCCCCTCCCCCTCCTACTTTCAAATCTCTTACTACCTTTCCTTTCAGTTAGTCCTGACGAAGGGTCTCGGCCCGAAACATCGACAGCGCTTCTCTCTATAGATGCTGCCTGGCCTGCTGTGTTCCACCAGCATTTTGTGTGTGTTACCAGTAGTTAGCAAGTCATTCGTGCAAATCACTCCATTTCCAAAAGTCTCCTTCAACTCAGAAACCAGATTCAAAATAGCCAAATACCGATGAAATGTAGAAAGCTCAGAAAACGTCAGTAAAGTCTCTGATCAATATGTTCTCATATCCCATAATAAGACATTTCAGCAAGTGTGGTATCAAAATGCCCTGACTAAAATGAAGTCACTGGGCGTTAATGGAAATGCATCAGTGGCCAGAGTCACATCACACACAAAGAACGATGGGTGTGGTTTTCAAAGGCTCAGGATATCTCAGCAGGAGTTGCTCAGGGCAGTCCCCCTCGGCCCAACCTGCTCCTCAGCTCCTTCCATCATGCAGTCAGGATTTGTTCATGATTGCACCATGCTCAGTTGCATTTACAACTCCCCACCAAATGAAGGAACAAATGCCTCCATAAAGGAAGACCAGGAAGGTCCAACCACATTCAAAGGCATTACCTTTGCAGAGGTCCCCATCATCAATGTCCTGGGCTCACTAGGAAAGACCACTGGTCCAGCAGCTACAACAGGAAGTGAGAACTGGGTATCCCGCAGCAGGTGACTCACCTGCTGACCCTCCAAAGTCATTCCATCATCTGCAAAGCTTAAACAGGGAGCATGATGGAAATGTTGTCACCTATCTGGAAGAGTGAACCCCTAGAAACTCGCCATCTTCCTGGACCAAACAGCCCGCCCCTTCAAAAGTCTTCACCCTCACACTAGCACACCTACACCAGACAGAGTGCAGTGGCTCAAGAAGACAGCTCACCCACCACCTTCTCAGGGCCAGTTAGGAATGGTAATACATACTGGTCTTGTGTTGGCATGTGGCCTAGTGGATAAGGCATCGGTCTAGTGATCCGAAGGTCACTGGTTTGAGCCTCAGCTGAGGCAGCGTGTTTGTGTCCTTGAGCAAGGCACTTAACAACACATTGCTCTGCGACAACACTGGTGCCAAGCTGCATGGGTCCTAGTGCCCTTCCCTTGGTCAACATCGGTGGCGTGAAGAGGGGAGACTTGCAGCTTGGGCAACTGCCAGTCTCCCATACAACCCTTCCCAGGCCTGCGCCCTGGAAACCTTCCAAGGCGCAAATCCATGGTCTCACGAGACTAACGGATGCCTAATCTGGTCTTACCATCTACTCTCTAGTATAAAAAAGAGTAAGATTTTGGAATATCTGACAACCCATGCATGTTTTTTCATTCACACTGCTAACGTCCGACAGGTCTAGTTTAGGGCCTTGTTCCAGAAATTCCCAGGTAGCAGGTAATAAAGTCAGTGTCAGGTGTGGGTAGAGTACTGGAGAGATTAATGGCATTATCATCAAATGCAACATCTCAGAAATTGCACTGCTTGCACAAGCTCTATCCACCAAAACCAACATCCGAACACTCCCTCACACCCTCCCCTCTTCCTCATCACTCACATCCACAACGCATAACCATGCTGGTTTGATAGACCTGGTAGGTGTAGGTCCAGCAACACTAAAGAAATCTGTCTGAATGTAGATGAGGCAGCCCGTCTGACACCTTTGCCCACCACCCTTTATGTTCCCTTCGTGCACCACCAGGGCAGAACGCGTACACAGTCTACCCGGATCATGACAGCATCTGTCCAGGGTTTCCTCAATGCTTCATTGACATAGCTCAGGTGTAAAACACATGCCACTCTGACTCAGAGATGGGTATTACACAGAAATCAACCATTTGGGAGGAAACTGGAGCAACCTGAGGGAGCATGTGAGGCCACGGGGAGAATGTGCTTACTCCGCACAGACAGCACCCAAGGCCAAGGCTGAACCAGAGGGTCCGGGTCAAAAGTTTGCCTCGTCCTCCTTTCATAACAACTACTGCAGTGGGTTAAGGCTGCAGCAGCTCCCCACCTCAACCCAAGTTTGGAGAGAAGAACATTCACCTGCAATGAAAACAGATCAAAGAAAAAGAAATATTTGAAGTGTTATTCAGGGACAATATTGATGAAGCATCTCACATAAAGATGGTGGCACTGGACGGGAGGGCCTACGAAATAGGGAGAGGTTGACAAAGCTAGGTCTTTATTCTAAGTCAGCAACAACATGTCAAGAAACTGGCACTGAAAACAGAAGAGCTATGCAATCCAATTTCACGGCCTATCTAATTATATAATGCTCTCCCAACTCAGTGAATTAACATCCAGCATCATAAACCTGAAACAGAAACTCTGAGTCAAAAATGAAGGGAGATTAAAAGAGTAAATTTGAAATGTTCACAACTGTGCTAATTTTCGAGCTCTTGTTTAGGAACAGGATGAAACAGAGGCAATTTAAGCATGTAAGGTTTAAAACCTCAGTGAGAATTCTTGTAAAGCAGACATCTATACTGAATATAAGCGATCCCTGTGTCACAACGGTGCGGGGTAATGGGTATTTTCAAATCACTGCACAAAAATTGGAGTTATGGAATATAAAATTCATTCTCATGGAATTTATGTGAAAATTTTTCAGCTGTGCTCAGTTCTGGTCGCCTCACTACAGAAAGGGTGCAGAGGAGATTTACAGGGATATTGCCTGGATTGGGGAGGATGCCTTATGAAAACAGGTTGAGTGAACTCGGCCTTTCCTCCTTGGAGCGACAGAGGATGAGAGGTGACCTGATAAAGGTGTATAAGATGATGAGAGGCACTGATCATGTGGATAGTCAGAGGCTGAAATGGCTGCCACAAGAGGGCACAGGTTTAAGGTGCTGGGGAGTAGGTACAGAGGAGATGTCAGGGGTAAGTTTTTTTACGCAGAGAGTGGTGAGTGCGTGGAATGGGCTGTCGGCAATGGTGGTGGAGGCGGATACAATAGGGTCTTTTAAGAGACTCCTGGATAGGTACATGGAGCTTAGAAAAATTGAGGGCTATGGGTAACCTTAGTAATTTCTAGGGTAGGGACATGTTTGGCACAACTTTGTGGGCCGAAGTGTATTGTGCTAGAGGTTTTCTATGTTTCAATGTTTCTATGTGCAGAAGACACACTTTCACGTTACAGAAAATCATGAGACAGACTGTATCCAGGAATGTAACCCCTCTCCGTAATGCACATGTCACCTGTATAAGAAAATTGCCATCAAAGCTGAAGGGATTTACTTTGCTAAGTGCCTTTGAGAAGTAGAGAACTCCAACCAAACGTGCCACAGAGTAGTCATCAGCTGGCTAGAACAAAGACCTTGCGAGCACAACCATTACCATTGGCTATTCAACTTATTCCAATGGTGTAAACAGGGGGCTCGTCCTAGCATACAGCTTCTGGACATTTTTGGGGGAAACCTCCGCTTCCATTTGTAGGGACTGATTCTGACATTGTTACCGTGACTGCAGAGAGCCAAGAATTACACTTGCCGTCTTGCTTCCTGCTCAGTGTTACTTACATGTAAACAAGTCTCAATAATAACCTCCACGTGAAAATTCAAGTTGAGGCATTTTAGATCTACAGCTTACTATTCACCTATTGCAACTGAACTTCAAAAGCCTCAAGGAATATTTGGTTATTTCACAGAAATATTATTTTCATCCGCAATCCTGGCAACAAGAATATCAGAGGTGGATGGACCTTCAGTTTCTGCTATTTCCAGGATAAATTGTACGCTCATGTGAATGAGTTTAATGAAGCTAATGGTCTGCTGGCATTCAAGCAAAGAAGATTCATTGTATGTAATGGCCATTTGAAATGTAGGTGGGATTTTTTTTAGTAGCAAAAATCTTAGGTACATATAAATAGCTAGGGTGCCTAAAGATGTTTGCACAGTACTGTGTCAGTGTGGGCCGGAGAGCGAGTTTGTAAATCTGGCGGGAGCAAATGATGTTGGGAATGGCGAGGGTGGAGCTCCACAGAAAGGGTGTGGGGCAGGTGGCACAGAAGGAGTGCCAAGGGCAGGAGGGTGATGCGGGTACAGACACACTCGGCCCTGAGACACCAGGCAAGGCCATCCGATTCCAAACAATTGGTTTATTGATCATTATAGGATGACTCTCTGGTGTTACGTTTGCTTCCCTTTCCCCAGCCATGACTCCCCTCTCCCTGCCTCACCTGGCAGGACTGTTTGGGGCCCTGGATGGAGGTGAATGGGCAGCTGTAGGACTTAGGGAGCTTGCAAGGGTAAGCAAGGGTGATCAGTGGGGAGGGACGAATCGATGAGGGAATCGCAGAGGAAATAGGGGTGGTGGGGAGGGTGTGGAGATATATTTAGTGGTAGAATCACATTGGAGATGGCAGAAGTGGCAGAGGATGATGTGTTGGATGCACAGGTTCATGGGGTGGTAGGTAAGGACAAGATGAACTCTGTCACTGTTAAGGCAGCCAAAAGATGGGGTGAGCATGGGTGTTCATGGAGGAATAGAAACCCCATTCTTTAAAGAAGGAGGACATCCCAGATGTCCTGGAAAGGAAAGCTGTGTCCTGGGAACAGACGTGACAGAGGTGAAGGGACTGAGAAAAGGGAATGGCATTTTTACAGGAGATAGGGTGGGAAAAAAATATAGTCAAGATAACCGTGGAAATCAGTAGATTTATAAAAGATGTCATTTGAGAGTTTGTCTCCGGTGATGGAGAGAGCAAGATCGAGAAAGGGGAGGGAGGTGTCAGAAATGGAGCATGATGCTTTCCGAGGTTGATCATGACGCATACCAATTCCTGCTTGAGGAGTGATGAGAATCTGCTCCAATTTGCCCACCATCACAACAGGTCAACAGAAGATGCCATTTCATTGGCCCTTCATTTACCCTTAAAACCTCTGAACAGAGATGCTCTTCATTGATTACAGCTCTGTATTCAACACCATCATCTTCTCAAAACTAATCAATATCTCCAAGACCTAGGTCTCAACAGCTCCCTGTGAGCTGGATCCTCGACTTCCTCACTTGCAGACCTCAATCAGCACAGACTGGCAGCAACATCACCTCCACAATAACGATTAGCACAGGTGCACCACAAGGCTCTATGTTTAGCCCCTTGCTCTACTCGCTTTAGGCTTATGATTTTATGGTTAAGTAAGCTCCAATGGTTCCTTAAGGTTGCTATAGCTGGGGCTGGTAATGGGGATAATCTCCCACTACCTATTAAATACTCCCACTGGCGTGCGCCTCAGATAGCCTCTGACAACTAAGTCCAGCTCCTGGCCTTCACGTGTGGCTTAGTTCCAAGCCCGGCGGAACCATTTCTTACTGGTGCCCTAAAACCAGTCGCTTCAGGCAGATGGGGCTCATCAGCCGTGACTGGCAGCTCATCTAGGAGAAGGAAAGCTGATCTCAAACCTCCACTGCCTTGCATCTATACCCACTCATGGGGAAGGCTTCGGGAGTAAACTCACAGGGGAAAATCTGGAGCTGGGGTCCCTGAGGCAGTCCTACGCTGAGTTCAAAGTTGACTGGCAACTCCCGCGATGCTTCTGGTACCTAACTGTATCGGTCTCTGCCGTTCCTTTGGGTTCATCCGATGCATGGAGAGGGGCAGCTTGCCTCATGGGCAACAGTTTGCTCTCCATATCGTACTGTAAAGGCTTGTGTACCTAGACAGCTGGAATGCAAAATCCATGGTCAACTCTGACCGACGAGGCCCTCACCTCAAAGCTACAGTGCCGCATTTAAGTTTGCTGATGACATCACTGCTGCTGGCTGAACGAAAGCTGGTGAAGAATCAGATTATACTGTAGGGGGGAGTTTGAAAATCGGGCTGAGTGGTGCTACAAAGCAGCCTCTCGCTCAGCATCAGCAAAATCAAAGTACTGATTATTGACTACAGGAGAAAGAAGCCTGAGGTCCATGAGCCAGTCCTCACGAGGGGATCGGAGGTGGAGCTGGTCTGGAACTTTAAATTCCTTAGTGTCATCATATCAGAGATCTGTCCTGGGAAATGCACCCAAGTGCCATCACAAAGATGGCACGAGAGTGCTTCTCCTTTCTTAGGAAGTTCTTAGGAACTTCTTAGCAGTTCGCACAGATTTGGCATGCAATTTCAATAGATGCACAGTGGAGAGTATCCTACATAATTACATCATGGACTGGTATGGAAACACCAATCAATGCCCAGGAACAGAATAATTTACAGAAAGTGATAGATACAGTCCAGTCCAGATACACGCAAAGCTCTCCCTACCCATTGAACGTATTTACAAGGTGCACTGGCACAAGAAAGCAGCAACCATTATCAACGACTTCCACGACCAAGGAACACTACTTTCTTCTCGCTACTAACAATAGGCAGGAGGCACAGCAGCCTTAAGTCCCACACCACTAGGTTCAGGATCAGTTATTGCCCTACAAACTACAGGCTCCTGAATCGGTGTGGATAACTTCACTCCCATCATTCAACTCTGTACTGATTACACAATCTACATACTCACTTCCAATTACTCCAAAAATCATATTCTCAGTATTATTTATTATTTTATTTGCACATTTGTCTTCTTTTGCACATTGGTTGTTTGCCAATCTTTGTTTATGTGTAGTTTTCATAAGTTTTATTGTTTTTCTTTATTTTCCTATAAGTACCTGCAAGAAAAATAATTCCCAAGACAGGGCAGGTGGCAGAAGGCTGTGAAAGGGAAGATTTAGCATCTAATGATCATAATGCCATTAGTTTCAAGGTAATGATGGAAAAGGATAGGTCTGGTCTTTGGGTTGAGATAGTAAATTGGAAAGAGGCCAGTTTTGATGGTAACAGAGAGGAGCTAGCGGTTGTGGATTGGGACAGGTTGTTTTTCTGGCAGAGATGTGCTTGGTAAGTGCGAGGCAGTCCAAAGTAAAACTTTGAGAGTACAGGGACTGTATGCTCCTGTCAGAAATAAAAGGCAAGGATAACAGGTTCAGGGAACCTTATTTTTCGAGAGATATCGAGGACCTGGTTAAGAAAAAGAATGAGGCGCAAAGCAGGTTCAGGCGGGAAAGAGCAAATGAGGTGCTTGAGGAGTATAAGAAATGCACGAGAACACTTAAGAAGGAAACCAGGAGAGCTAAAAGAAGTGATGAGGTTGTTCTAGCAGACAAAGGAAAGAAGAATCCTAAGGATTTCTACAGATACTTTAAGAGCAAAAGGAGAACAAGGGACAAAATTGGTCCTCTGGAAGACCAGAGCAGTCATCTAAGTGTGGAGCTGAAAGAGATGGGAGAGATCTTAAATGGACTTTTTTTGCATGGCTATTTAATCAGGAGACGGACACAGAGTCTCTAGATGTGAGCAATGCAGCAGCGAGCTCGTGGACGCTATATAGATTACAGAGGAGGTGGTGTTTGCTGCCTTTAGGCAAATCAGAGAGGATAAATCCACAGGGCCCAGCAAGGTGCTCCCTCAGACCCTGTGGGAGGATAGTGCAGAAATTGCAGGAGCCCTGGAAAAGATATTTAAAACATCCTTAGCCTGAGGATTGGAGAATAAGCCAGGAAATTATATGCCAGACATCAGTAATGGGAAAGTGATTGGAAGGTATTCTAAGGGACCACATACATAAGTATTTGTATAGACAGGGACTGATTAGGGAGTGTCAGGATGCATTGTGCGTAGTAAGTCGAGTCTAAACAAACATGTTTTTTCAAAGAAGTTATCAGGAAAGTTGATGAAGGTAAGAAAGTGGATGTTAACTACGTGGACTTCAGCAAGGCCTTTGATGAGGTCCCGCATGGGAGGCTGGCCAAGACGGTTCAGTCGCTTGGCATTCAGGATGCGGTAGTAAATCAGATTAGACTTTGGCCTCGCAGGAGAAGCCAAAGAGTGTTAGTACATGGCCGCCTCTCTGACTGGAGGCCTGTGACTAGTGGTGTGCCACAGGGATCCGTGCTGGGTCCACTGTTGTTTGTCATCTATATCAGTGATCTGGATGATAATGTGGTTAACTGGATCAGCAAATTTGCAGATGACACCAAGATTGGGGGTGTTGTGGACAGTGAGGAAGATTAACAAAGCTTGAAGCAGGATCTAGACCAGCTGGATAAATGGGCTGAAGCACAGCAAATGGAATTTAATGCAGACAAGTGCAAGGTGATGCACTTTGGCAGGTCTACGCAGTGAACAGTAGGGCACAGAGGAGTGCTGTAGAACAAAGGTAGCTGGGAATACAGGTCCATTATTCCTTGAAAGAATTGCCACAGGTCGAAAGTGTTATAAACAAAGTTTTTTTGGCACATTAGCCTTCATAAATCAATGTTTGAGTGCAGGAGTTGGGATGCTATATTGAAATTGTATAAGGCATTGAAGCCCGCTTTGGCATATTGTGTGCAGTTCTGGTCACTACCTACAGGAAAGCTGCAAGTAATATCGGTAGTGTGCAGAGAAAATTTACAAGGTTGTTACTGGGACTGGAGAACCTGAGTTATAAGGAAAGATTGTATTGATTCGCACTCTATTCTCTGGAATGTAGAAAATTAAGAGGAGATTTGGTAGAGGTGTACAAAATTATGAGGGGCATAGATAGAGTAAATGCAAGCAGGCTTTTTTTCACCGAGGCTGAGTGTGACTACAACTGGAGGCCATGGGTTAAGGGTGAAAGGTGAAATATTTATGGGAAACTTCTTCACTCAGAGGGTGGTGAGAGTGGATTAAGCTGCTGGAGCAAGTGGTGGATGCAATTTTGGTTTCAACATTTGAGATAAATTTGGATAGGTACAATATGTGGATGGGAGGGGTATGGAAGTCTCTGGTGTGGGTGCAGGTCTACGAGACTAAGCAGATTAATGGTTCGGCATGGACTAGATGGGCCAAATGGCCTGTTTCACTATTGTACTGTTCTATAACAGTAACAGACTCTTCCGGTCCACCAAGTTCGTGCTAACCAATTGCACCATTGTGACCAATTAACCTAATAAATGTATGTCCTTGGAATATGGGAGAAACCCAGAGCAGCGGGTGGAACCCCCTGCAGTCATGGAGAGCACGTACAAACTCCTCACGGACAGCAGCGGGCATTGAACCCTGACCTCTGGCTCTGTAAAGCATTACATCATCTGCTACGCTACTGGTGCTCCCATTAGGAATCCCCCTACGTCATGTTGAGTGTCCATTTCCCTGGACATTCAACATGATCTTGCCTGGCCTGCTGAGTTCCTCCAGCCCTTCGCGACTTGCTCCAGGTTCCAGGATGGATCCTGCCTGGCCTGCTGAGTTCCTCCAGCCCTTCGCGACTTGCTCCAGGTTCCAGGATGGATCCTGCCTGGCCTGCTGAGTTCCTCCAGCCCTTTGTGTCTTGCTCCAGGTTCCAGGATGGATCCTGCCTGGCCTGCTGAGTTCCTCCAGCCCTTGGTCCAGGTTCTAACATAGATTGGCATTCTGCAGCTGACCAAGTCTGGGTGAGGGGCAACTGTCAGCAACAAGCTCAAGTCTACAAGGTCTCATCTATTAATATTTCCTTAAATTACTGTAAGGCATTTTTATTTTTCTGTTCTAATTTATCACTGAACGCATTCTAAATACACTACTGTGTAAATGGGTGTTGGACTGCCTAAACAACAGACCTCAGATAGTCAGGATGCACAATTGCTCCTCCTTCACCAGCATCGTCAACCCGGGTGCCTCCCGGGGCTGTGTGCTGAGCCCACTGCTGTACCCTCTGCTCACACACGTCCGCACGGCCAATCACCCGAGTTAATCACACTGTCAAGTTCACTAGTGACACCAGTGGGGCTCATCGCCAATGATGAGACAGCCTACAGAGAAGAGGTGGAAGAGCTGATGTCATGCAGGTAACCTCTTGCTCAATGTCAGCAAGGCGTAGGAGTTTGTTATCAAACTTCGGCAGAACTCACAACACTCACACCGCTCTTTATATCAGTGGAAACTGCGAGCAGTTTCAAACTCCTGGGAGTGCACGCCTCGCTCAACCGTTCATGGGCCCAGAACACATGCTACAGAATCAGGAACGCTCACCAATGCCTCTACGGAGGCTGAACAGAGCCGGATGATTCACATCTATACTCACGTCATTCTACAGATGCAGAGTGGAGAGCGCATGGTATGGGAACTGCAGACAGGATGGCTCTACAATGGGAAGGTAAAACTCCAACGCATCATCGGCACCACCCTACCGGCCATCAAGGACGTAAACACAGAAAGGTACTGGAAAAGAGCCGGTAACGTCATGAACGATCACACCTAGCCTTCTCATGGACTGTTTGCCCCACTCCCATCAGGAAGGAGGCTACGTAGCATTCAAGCCAGCACCACCAGGCTCAAAAGCAGTTACTTTCCCCAGACAGAAAGACTGATCAACACTTCCACCCGCTAACCCACTAATCTGACCCTTACTACACCTCCCCCCATCATCACTACTTTATCACTTCCTGTCAGCCACCTTATGTTCCCTTGCACGCTTTCCATCCGTGCTGGGTTGAGTGTCGAGCTAGCAACTTGGCCTCGTAAAAATAAGAGAGCCTGCTTAAAAAACGCCGTCACGACAGCATCCCGATGACTGCAGTCAGAGTTAAGGGCTTTCTTCTTCTTCTTCAGTCACCTTATGTACAGACACTCCTGTGCCTAGCGTCACTTTATGAACTTACAATCAACCTACGCAGATAAGCTACCTTATGTATTTATATTTATCATGTTTTTTATTATTAAGCTCTTTACCTTCTTGTGTTTTTTGTGCGGCATCAGAGTTGGAGTAACAATTATTTTGTTCTCTGTTACACTTGCATACCAGAAATGACATCAAACAATCATGAACCTAGTTGGCCTACAAATCTATAATTCTTCCACTAATTCAGAAGTCCACCAATTTATATCACTACTGGTAAACTTCAGGAGAAAATGAAACAATCGAGCAAACCTGATACCCCTCTACAACAATACACACAAAATGCTGGAGGAACTCAGCAAGCCAGGCAGTATCTATGGAAAAGAGGACAGTTGACGTTTTGGGCCCAGACCCATCATCCCATCCATTCTATCTTTACGATATAAAGAGCGCACTTTATCTGTGTTAGATATAAATATTTTCATATAATTAATGATGACGACACCTATTTTCCTCACATAGTCTAGGCCTTACATGTAGCTTTCACATGCATGTCAGAGTAAATTACTGTCACAACACAAATACAGAACAAAATTTGTAGAACAAAAAGTGTATTTTTAGATATGGATTAAGGAGGTTAAAAGCAGCATACTAAATCTGCATATTTCTAAATCACAAACTATCAAAGGGAAAGGGAAAAAGAGCTCAACAATCAAGCATTGTTTTTGAGCATGCTGTTGTCAGATGCACTTCCTTCTAATCTCAGTCGCACTGACATTTTAAGTTGCTGATGAATTGTGCAGGTGTGAGGATTTTATGCTGAAGGTTGTCTTCAGCTTTTGCCTGTGAAAGCTTGATTCAAATGAGTTGGCACAAGTTATCTACCTGCAGTATGACAGCGTTTTCAACTCAGGCACCTTGCAGAGGCAAAGAATAAAAGGTATCTCACATATACATCCCGGCAATGAAAGAGGTTTAATGATTGAAGGAATTAGGCCCCGATATTAGCCAAGCTTACATTGCTCTCCGCAGATTATGGTGGAGATGTCAACCTGTGTAAAAAGCTGTTTAGCAGCTCCTTGAGAAGAGAGCAGAAAAAAAATATTCAACAAATGCTTGTCTGTGGTTATTGGCAGCAGAAATTTCTAGGCGACACTGCGTAGGAAAATAATTTGTTCAGCAGATGCAGATCCCTCCTGATTACAACCAGAGATTACTTGAAATGTAATTTAGTAACAAAGTAATTTGTTCAGGATTGACTTTTCCCTGGAAAGATAATGGACGTAACCAAGGTACCTGTTCCTGACAACTTTAATCAAGAATGATTTTTCCCAGCAGGAGCTTGAACCTTAAGTCTGATAACTGCTTCCTCCACTCATTATTCTATCTCAATTAATACACATTTCAATCCCTAATGATATAAAAAGAGCAAATGTTGTCTGCACTCTTGGATAAAGTCTAGGCTCCTCCGTATTAATTTTACATTAATGCAAATTAGCTCACTTTTGGGCCCACTGCTGCTCTCAAATATCTCCACACTCTAGTAAAGTTCCCCCTAATGAGAGTTGTGTTAAAATGCTGTTCTGTGTTATGGAAATGCTAAATTTATCAGGTTCCACACCTCCCTCCCCGACCCCCGTCGACACACACCTCTTTTTCCTAGTCTTGCTGCTTCTTGACATTCCAAACAATAAAGCTACCTTTGTCCAACACAGCAACGAATCTCTTTACTCGGGACATGGCAGTGATGAAGAGGGTGTTGCCTGGGATGGAGAAGAGACCGGAGAGGCCGGGTCTGCTCTCCCTGGGCTGGAAGAGGTTAGGGAAGGACCTGACCGAGGTAGATCTAATTGAGGGGTGGAAATTCATTGCACAGCAGGAAGCCTCTCCCCACATCAGAGGTGAATGGAATTGGAGGATACAGATTTAGAGGGGACCTGAGGGAGACCATTTTTACCCAGAAAGCGGTGAACACTGGAACATGCTGCCCGAGGAGTGGTGGTTGCATTTAGGATAATGGGGGAAACAATTCAAAGAGCAGTCAGAGGCTCGGCTGGGTAACTATACAAGCCGGGTGACAAGTAGAGCGCTACATCTCAGCAAGTGGTCCTTTGGACTATCTAGTCCATGCTGACTACATCTGACAGCATCCCCTGGCAAACTAGTGAAAAATGCTGCATCACCACTCAGCAAAAGCTCTCACACTTATTGTGCGGTGATAAAAGTCAGCACAACTAGTCTCCAGCTCCCAAAAGCCTTTCCCGAACGTGGCAAGCCACAAGTAAAGAGGGCGATGAGTTACCCTCCACGGGCCAGATGTAGTCAGGCACCTGAATCGTGCGGGCATGGAGGGCTAGAGGACAGGGGCGAGGGAACAGGATTAATATGGCGGGCTTAAGGACTTGAAAGGTTGAAAGCTTAGCTTTATTTTCCACGTGCCCATTGAAAGATGCAGTGAAATGTGTTGCTTGTGTGGCGCCAACAGCTACGCAACTGTGCTACCAGCACCGTACCGGGCCGAATGGTCTACTTGCAGGCTTCGTGAATCTATGACTCCGGCAAATATGGATGCAGACCTGCCTCTGCTATGATTGAGGAGAAACCAACTTAATAGAAAAGAAACTCTTATCACTGGAGGAGGAGAGGGAAAGGAGTTTTACCACTCTGCTGAGAATGCAGTTTACAATTGAATTGAATTGAATAGAACATTAGAATTTAACAATGCACTTCATCACCCGGGCAGTTTAGAAGTTTCTCCAGTGGAGTGGGTGCCCTGGTTATTGACGGCATATCAGTCCTCTTCCTACCTCAGCTGAACTCTCCCAGCTTGCTGGGACTTAAAATGACACTTGGCCATTTCAGGCATTGGGTTTGAATGCCTGAGCTGCTGAGAGCCGGCTGCGCGGTTGAGCGGTAGAGCCTACAGATGTGAAACCGGACACTCAGTTCAAGCCTCATCCTGCTCTCTGGACATTTGGACACTATCTGGTATATTATTGGCTAACCTGGGCACTGGCATTGGAAACAGGGGCTTATCCTGACCTATCAGCACCTGCTCAGAGACCCGCAACGTGGCCACGAACCTGACTCCTTATGAAATGCAGCAGGTCAAGTGGACCGTCAACAAAACTTGACCTTCTCACTGGCGGCTCAACACATTAAGGCATGGGCACAGGACGGGAGCAGAGTCGAGAGAGGGTTAATTATGCACGTTGCTGATGGCATGTAAGTACCTCTTAAAGTACCTCTTAAAGGAGAGGTGAGTTTTGGCTGCAGGCGCAACTGGTAACTATCTTATACATCAGCTGTTGCAGAGGTCCTTCCACTGCCCATCCCAGATTTCCAGTGCTCCATACGGTAGGGAAGTTTGTCAAGAGATGCGGGTCATCCAGTCATCAAGAACTGGAAGAATATCTGAGAAAAAAGTAGTCAGAGGTAGCATGGAGCAGGGTGCCAGAATCATTGCTCATACACACGGTCGTAATGCCAGAGAAGATGTGAATGCCAAGCTCACTGCTTCTTGTCAGGCTGCCACATATTCAAAAACTCTTCTCCTCTGGTTATCCATCCAATCCCAGCAGCTCACCTCTCTCCTCCTTCCGCCGCTCCTCGAGCAGGGTGCTGCACCCGACACTCCCCATCACCTCACTTCCTTCATCCGCCTATCGCCTCGATGTCCGCGGAGCAAGCTCGCTCCCAACAGCAGGGGTGGGCGCCCCTCACTGTCTCCGCGTGGCCCGGAGGCTGAAGGTGGGCATCGGGGCGATGGAGAACAAGGAACCTGCTGGAGTGACAGCCGATCGGGCGGCGTCCGCGGGGGAGCAGGGATTGTTGACGACTCAGGTCGAAGCTGTGTCGCCAGGCTCGGAGGGGAACAGGCTGCTGGATGTCCTGTGGGGCTTTGAACCACAGTTGCCTCTCAGCCCTCGATGTACAGGATGGAGTGCTCAATCAACAGTCACCACAGAAAAGGCTACTGACCAGAGATAACAAGTCATCTGCAGCCATCATAGAATACAGCCCATCCACAGTGACGTACCAGTATCATTCACCACACTTACCTTTCCTTTCCGCTTTCAAAAGACTTCCTGCCAGTATTTTAAAAACTTTCCCTCTGGATTGTAATTATCATTTCTGTCACTATAATTAACCAAAACAACAAATAAAACAAAATCCCTTTCTTATTTACGAGCCAAAGACCTGTACAAAGTTGTGAAAGGAAACACTCAGGGCTTGTGTCCACATTTATTGCTACAGTTGGACAATACCTGACGAGCAACACAAAGACGTTACAGGCTGGATTTCTCGGTAACACAGCAGCACTAGCTTTTGTCGTTTGGCTGAAGACAGAGAAGGTGAATGGAGCATTGAAATTCTTTCTCACTTCTTCAGGGTTCAGGAGCTCCAACATCGCCGCCAACTGACAGCTTTTGTGGCGCACAAATGGTTCCATGAATAAAGTGAGCGACTACACTTAGATCTGAGCCTCCAAAATATTTTCAGAATAGTGATTGTAGAGAAGCAGAATAATTGCCGAATAAATCCCAAACAAAAACAGAAAATAGTGGGTAAAATCAGTAGGTCAGGAAGAGACATCCAGACAAAGGAGTTTCAATAGGAAACATTAACTTTGTTTCGTTTCCCACAGATTAAGTCTGACCTCTTCATGTTCCCAAACACAGTAAAGTCTGTGGATGCTGGAAATCCAAGGCAACACACACAAAATGCTGGAGAAACCTACCCCCTTCTCTCAGTTCCTCTGTCTCCGCCGCATCTGCTCCCAGGATGAGGCATTTCATTCCAGAAAGTGACTTCAAGTTCTCTGGCCCCAATTGTTTCATTTTCACTACAGATATCCAGTCCCTATACACCTCCATCCCCCAGAACGAGGGCCTTACAGCTCTCCACTTCTTTCCTGACAACAGATCCAACCAGTTCCCCTCCATCACCACTCTCCTCCGTCTGTCCTCACTCTCAATAATTTCACCTTCAATTCCTCCCACTTCCTTCAAAGGGCACAGCCATGGGCACTCGCATGGGTCCCAGCTACGCCTGCCTTTTTGTTGGCTATGTGGAACAGCCCATGATCTGAGCCTACACCAGTACCACTCCACAACTTTTCCTACGCTACATCGGCGACTGCATTGCTGCTGCTTCCTGCACCCACACTGAGCTCGTCGACTTCAACAACCTTCCCTCCAACTTTCACCCTGCTCTCAAACTTACTTGGCCCATTTCCGACACCTCCTTCCCCTTTCTCAATCTCTCTGTCTCTATCACTGGAGATAGTCTATTCACTGATATTTTTTTAAAACCCACTGCCCTTTCCTGGACTATGCCTTTTCTCACCCTGTCACTTGCAAAAATGCCATCTCCTTCTCTCAGTTGCCCTGTCTCTGCCGCATCTGCTCTCAGGATGAGGCTTTTCATTCCAGAACTAAGGAGATGTCCTCCTTCTTCAAAGAAAGGGGCTTTCCTTCCTCCATCATCAAAGTTGCCCTCACCCACATCTCTTCCATTTTACACGTCAGCCTTCAACCCATCCTCCCAGGAATAGGGTTCCTCTTATCCTCACCTACCACCCCATCAGCCTCCCTATCCAGTACATAATTCTCCGGAACTTCCACCATCTCCAACGGGATCCTACCACCATCTTTCCCTTCCACCCCAACTTCCTGCTTTCCACAGGTGTCCCATGTACACTTGTCCCTCTCTACTAGTCTCCCTCCTGGCACTTACCCTTGCAAGCAGAACAAGTGCTACACCTGCCCCTACAACTCCTCCCTTACTATCATTCAGCACCCCAAACAGTCCTTCCAGGTGAGACAACACTTCACCTTGTGAGTCTGTTGGGTTTGTCTACTGTATCCAGTACTCCTGGTGTGGCCTCCTGTATATGGGTGAGACACAGTGTAGATTGGGAGACAGCTTCACTGAGCACCTATGCTCCATGCACGAGAAAAAGCGGGATCTCCCAGTGGCCATCCATTTCAATTCTACCTCCCATTCCCATTCTAATATGTCAGTCCATGGCCTCCTCTACTGCCGCGATGAGGCCACACTCAGGTTGAAGGATCAACACCTTATATTCCATCTGGGTAGCCTCCAATCTGAAGGCATGAACATTGATTTCTCTGACTTCTGGTAATTAAACCCCCCTCACCATTCCCCATTCCCATTTCGTTCTCTCACCTTATCCCTTACTGGCCCACCACACCCCTCTGGTGCTCATCCCCCTTCCTTTCGTCCATAGTCTTCTACCCTCTCCCATCAGATCCCCCCTCTTCCAGACCTTTATCCCTTTCACCAATCAAATACCCAGCTCTTTAATCCATTCCCCTCCGCCTCTCCCAGTTTCACTAACACCTTGCACTTCGACCCCTCTCCCCCCACCTTCTTACTCTGACTTCTCCTTTTCCTCTCCAGTCCCAATGAAGGGTCTCGGCCCGAAACATCGACTGTTTATTCCTCTCCATAGATGCAGCCTGACCTGCTGAGCTCCTCCAGCATTTTGTGTGTCTTGTCTGCTTTTATGTTATTGCTTATAGAAGTTGTGAAGAATCTCTAAAATCTCTAAGACGTTATTTGCATTAAACGCATCTATAAAATGAGGCACTGCTATCTCTCTTATTCCACCTCCTCTGTCTAAAGACTAAAGGAGCACAGCAGTCAATCTCCAATCAATCTTAAGCACTTTATCTTCTCGTCAATCTGCATTCATTAACATAGTTCAGGCAACATCCGGCTTGATAATCCTCGACCGGTGCCTTCACGCTAGCACTTACTGAAACATTATTGAGGTTACCATTTTCTCCTGTGGCCAGTGCAGAGCAGAAATATTCGCACTGCTCATTTTCATTGGTCCTGAACTGCACGACCAGCCAGCCAACAACATATTTCAGGGGAGCTGCAGCCTGTGAAGCACAGCTTTTGAGACCCTGAAGATTAGGCAGCTGGCTGGGTACTTGCAAACCTTCTGTGTCATTGGTTCTGACTGATTGGGAGAAAATTAAAAACCTCTCTCAAGGACGACATTGATCTCTTGATAAGCTATGAGTTTGCTCATCCCATTCTCTTGAGGAGACAATTTTATATTAAGCTTGAATAATTTGATTGCAGGATAGGTACTCAAGGAAATTCCAGCTGAAATGGTATGAAATCTATTCACAAGAGATCAGTGAGCGGCCATGCCGATGACCTGAAAAACACATTTAAAAACTGTGATATTAAATGGACTGATAAAAGGTAGTCAGTATAAAATGTTACAAGGGAAGACACTGGGGAACACACAAAAGCAAAAGGAGTGAAAAAACAAACCAGAAATCTGCATACTTCGAGACTACATTTTGTGACTCCTCTAGTCCTCTCGAAGAGCTGTGAGGCACAAGTCAGGGGTGTGGTGCAGCACTCTTCCCTCGAATTGGTGTCCGCTGCACTAGGAGCATAGAATTAAAATGCAACTCTACTCCAGGATCCCACTTGGCTGGCACCCAAACCACCTCCCTAAACATTCACCACTACGACCCTCTGTCGCTACAGTAGTCATCACATATGAAACTTGCTGAGGCCTCCCAAGCCTACCTCCCTGAATAATGGCTGGAGGTATATAAAATATTACCATCTGCAAATAACACAGAATTCCAACCTTAAGAGTTATTACAGTTCCCTTGTCATCACCGAGACTAAATAATGGAAAACCACATCAGTCAGCAACGTCAAAAGGACCACTAGCAACTTCTCAAGACAACCTCGGCTAAAGAATAAGTGTTGAGCAAACCCAGTGGTGCCCAGTTCCCATCCCTTGAAGAACGTTGAGAACAACTGTGAACAAGCCTGTACATATGGCAGCAACAGGAGATTTATGGAAGAATCAGAATCCCTTCCAGACACAAGTTTTGAACTAGATTATTGACAAGGGATATTTCACTTCCTCCGACAGGTGAGTCCTGAAACACGTGCCACACACCATGACAGCAATTATTTGAAGCAATCCTGTCTTGCCTTTTCTGTCAATTACAATCATTTAATATTTCTTGCATTATTTGGGATGAGGTGGGGAATTAAACTGAGAAGATAAAGTGTACACAATAGTTTCTCCTGCACAGTGGCTTCATATTGCTTGCACTGCTACTTTTGCAGCTGAGCAAAATGAGTTCCAACGTGCAATTGTGCGTTGGGAAGTGCATGATCATGCACTTTGGTAGAAGAAATAAAAGTGTAGACTACTTTCTAAACGAGGAGCAAATTCAGAAATCAGAGGTTCAAAGGGACTTGGGAGCCCTACTGCAAGATTCTCTAAAGGTCAACTCGCAGGTTGACTCTGTAGTAAGGGAGGTAACTGCAATGTTAGCATTCATGTCAAAAGGATTAGAATATAAAAAGAAGAATGCAATGCCAACGCTTTATAAGTTGCTGGTCAGCACTTGATCACAATACTCTAAAATTTAGAGTACTGTGGTGTTTTGGGCCCTATATCAAAGAAAGGATATGCTGGAATTGGAGAGGATCCAGAGGAGATTCAGAAGAACGATCCCAGGAATAAAAGGGTTGAAGTATGATGGCTCTGGGCCTGTGGTCACTGGAGTTAGAAGAATGAGGAGGGATCTCACTTGAAGCCTACTGAATATTGAAAAAGCTAGATAGAGTGGACATGGAGTGGATGTTTTCAGGAGTCTAGAGCCAGAAGACACTTCCTCAGAATAAAAGAATGTTCCTTTGGAACAGAGATGAAGAGGATTTTTTTTTGCCAGAGGGTTGTGGTAAATCTGTAGAATTCATTGCCTCAGATGGGTGTGAAGACCAAGTCAACGGTATATTTAAAGCAGAGATTGATAGGTTCTTCATTAGTCAGCGTGGGGTTGAGAGGGAAAATTAATCAGCCATAATCAAATGACAGAGCAGACTCGATGGGCTGAATGGCCTAATTCTGCTCCTATTCTTAAGACTGACATCATAACTCAAGACAAGTTCCAATGTGTTTTGTGTTAGCATGGGGGAAATCGAGGGAACAAATCCTTCAACACCATTCAGTTAAGGACGCATCAGATGGTGGATCTATGTGCTGCATTAATCTAATTTTCAATGTTTTAAATGCAAGGAAAGGGCAAAGGTTCTAATCTACATTCTCCTAATAATAATCTCCATGGAGTAGAGTTGATGCCTACATGCCCAGAGATCTGTGACCAGTCACACAGCGATTCACTGCTCCAGTGACCTGGCTACTATCCTGATATGGATCCTGCCCATGTGAAGATAACACATTCTCTCTAAGACTGTGTGGGTTCCCTCGGGGTGCTCTGGTTTGGAATTAGAATTGATTTATTATTGTCATGTGTACTGAGGTGCATAGTTCCCTCCACATCCCAAAGCTGTGTAGATTTATATATTGACCGGCTCATGTCAATTACTCCTAGAGTAAATGAGTGGCAGGAGAATGAGGGGGAGGATGTGATGGGAGATGCAACAAGGAAAAGAAGACTTGGATAGATGAGATTTGATGGTTAGTACAGATATGGTGGGTCATAAGGCCCATTTTTGTGGTGAACAGGCCTATGACATCTACCAGTTCACAGCCAGCAATTCTCTGGAGTTCACGGGTATCAATCCAAATTCATAGATGCAGTTCAACATTATTTATATTGATTTTAAAACAAAAATCAAAGGTTTAGTGAGTACTAAAGGATGTGCAGTGATGCAGATACTTGCGAGATAAGCTACTGGAATTTATAATGTTTGTGACTCTTAGACCCTCCTTGTTATTTTAACCACAGACCGATCACAGCTTGTGGAAATCGCAGTGTTGTGCTGTGTGAAATGGTGTATGGTGGACCTGTCCTACTGATGCATTTACCATCGAAGGTGTAAAAGTGCCCAAGATCTTACAATCTTTATAAACTGCTTGCGTTATTGTCTTACAACAATCCTTTACCATCAAGACATCGACATTGACAGAAACAATGAAGAGGATATTAGTTTCTGTTCTTGGGTATCATGTTGGCAATACTGTTATTTCAGAGACTACAGCCTCTTCAGGATTACGAAATACTTCTCTCACTGAAACCGGGGGCACTTTGGCCTGGAACTAGTGACAACTCTGCTCAGCACCATCATCTATTTACAAGATAAACATGAGATTCCCCTGGGTAGGTAGTTATCCCAAACTTCTGCTCAGTGAGCACCAAGACAGAGCAAACGTACTCCAGTACTGGCCTCCTCGCGGGTTCAAGTGGGAAAGTACACACTTGACGGATGACCCAGGCTAAGAATCTCATTGAACCTTGCCCACCCAGCAAGACGATCTGATACAATGCAGGGCAGCACAGCGGCACTGCTGACAGAGCTGCAGACCGGCAGCTCTCGTGACCCAGAGCTCCCATCCTCACTACTGGTGTATTCCGTGAGCAGTTCTTCCTGTGACCACGTACGCTTATTTTAGTTGCTCTGGTTTCCTCCCAGATCCCAAAGGTGTGCACAGTGGTACGTTCACAGGCCGCAGTAAATTGTCCTTGACCGGTAGAATGTGGGGGCTGCCAATAGGAGTAGGGGGGAATAAAGCAGAAGGTAATGTGGGACTTATGTAAACGGAATTAACGCGGGGCTTGTGCAAAAGGAACTTCAGCACAAATCTATCAGGCCGAAGGGCCTATTTCTGTGCTAAATGACTCTGTGACTGTGTGACCAGTTAAAGAGAAAAGGAGATATACAAGGTAATTTCTAGTTTGAAATAACTATGTTGATTTAATTATATTTAATCACTGTAATTGTTTCCAGAAGTCTTTAGATGTTTCGGTGCATAATTATGCAACTTTCTATACAGAATTTTAAAACTTGTGAAAGTGCTCTTGATTTCATATGAGTTAAATGGTCTGATCCTAAACCTCACTGTTATTATCCTTAATTATTTGGATGGAGGTTCGGAGTTATCGGCACTACTGTATGTATTTAACATTATGCAATTGCCCATGTTGGTTAGTTTTTTTTTTAAGTTTTCTTTTAGTTTTTTTTTGGTGGGGGGTTCTCTTTTTCGATTCTTTTACATTAATACTATGAGTTTGGGAGGCTTTATATATTGATTATTACATATCTGATTGTCTATTTAAACTATTAATTATGTACTCTCAAATGTTTTGTATTCATATTTCACTTATGTTTTTCTTAAAATTAATAAAAAGATTTAAAAAGAAAGAAAAGAAAGAAAAAGAAAGTGCTCTTGATTTGTGGTAGTTTTGAGGTTTGTGAAAGTCCCCCTTTGACCACTGCAGAGCCTGGGACTGGGAATTAACGGCCATTTAAGGCAACGCTTGTGACGGGGCCTGTCAACAGTAATTGGAGAAGCTGGACCAGGGTTGGGCTTTCCTCACTGTGTGCTCCACCCTCACCCAGCCTCCACCCTGTAACTGGGAGATGGGAAATATTCGCTGAAGACCAGTCATATGCCACTGAAAAATCGACCCTTCAGCCCAAGATATCTATGCCGCTCCCCAAACACCCATCGACACCAATCCCATGTATCGGCACTAGGTCGAGAGCTCTTTTTTGTTTGCCCTTGCAGTTAAGAGCTTTTCTAGATATTGGTTTACTATTGTCATGCATACAGAGGTACAAAGAAAAGCATATCTTGCATTCTCTTCATACAGGTCAATTCATTACACAGTGCACCGAGCAAGGTAAAGCCACGGCAATATAGAATAAAGTGTAAAAGCTGCAGAGAAAGTGCACGCACAAAAACAATACGGTACAAATTCATAATGAGGCAGACCAAGTTCAAAATTAATTTATTATCAAACTCAACGCAACATAGACGGCTTGAGATTCATTTTCTTGCTGACGTTTAGAGGGAAAAAGAATTTTACGAAAGCCTTGCATAAACAGACAAAGACTGACAAACAATCAATGAGCAAATGAAGTCAAACTGAGCGAATAAAAATAATATTGAGAACACGGATTGTAAAGAGCCCTTGAAATTGAGTCTGTAGGTCGTAGAATCAGTTCAGGGTAATGGTGAATGAAATTGTCCACTCCTGTCAGGAGCATGATGATTGTAAGGTAATAACTTTTCCTGAATCTGGTGGTGTGGGTCCTAAGACTTCTGTATCTCCCACCCAATGGCAGTAGCAGAAGGGGGCATGGCCTGGATAGTGGGGGTCTTTGACAATAGATCCTGCTTTCTTGGGGCAGTGCTCGATGCAAAAACACTAACGATAACTAAGGAAATGGACAATCCACACCAGGGATTGAGATTGAGATTTTGAAGGCAGAGATAAAAAGCAATTTATCTGAGTTGAGGAGCGACCAATCGGCAAGAGGGATTCATCAGAGGAGGCCAATAAAAATAGCATCTCTCCCCTCTCCCCCTTTTCATTCCTCATCTGTTAGGGCACACTAGATTAATGAGAATGGCTGCAAGGGCAGTGTTCTGTACTCTGTGTGGGAGGCGCAGCTTCTGACAGAACATTTTCCGGAACTCGAACTGCAGCTCGATGACCTTCAATTCACACGGGAGAATGAGGAGGTGACAGGCAGGGAGGTAGTCATGGGAGACAGGTAACTGGCAGCCAGATGTCTTGATACATATTGGCACCAATAACCTAGGTAGACAAGGTGACAAAGTCCTGAAGAGAGATTTGAGGGAGCTAGGTAGAAAGCTGAAAAACAGGACCACCAGCATAGTAATCTCTGGATTGCTGCCTGTGCCACATGCCAGTGAGGGTAAGAACAGGATGATTTGACAAGTGAAAGCATGGCTGAGGAACTGATGCAGGGGGCAGGTGTTCAGATTTATGGGTCATTGGGATCTCTTCTGGGGAAGGTATGACCTGTAGAAAAGGGATGGGTTACAACCTGAACCAGAGGGGGTCCAATATCCTTGCGGGCAGGTTGGCTAAGGTTGTTCAGGTTGGTTTAAACTAATTTGGTGGGGATGGGAATGACAGTCATAGCTCTGAAGATGAGATAGTTAGTTTACAAACTGAGGCAATGCGTAGTGAGACTCCTAGCAAGGAGAGGCTTATGATAGGGCAAAATTTTTCAAGAATGGTGATCTTTCAAGAATCACTAGATTCTGGAATGGTTATGGAAGACTGGAAAATTGCAAGTGTCACTCCACTCTTCAAGAAGGGAGAGAGGCAGAAGAAAGGAAACTATAGGCCAGTTAATCTGACCTCAGTGGCTGGGAAAATGTTGGAGTCAATTGTTAAGGGTGAGGTTTTGGGATACTTGGAGGCACATGATAAAATAGGTCTTAGTCAGCTTGGTTTCCTCCAGGAAAACCATGCTTGGCAAATCTGTTGGAATTCTTTGAAGGAATAATGAGTAGGATCGACAAAGGAGAATTGGTCGATATTGTGTACTTGATATTTAGAAGACCTCTGACAAGGTGCCAAACATGAGGCTGCTTAACAAGCTATGAACCCATGGTATTGCAGAAAAGATTCTAGCATGGATAAAGCAGTGACTGACTGGCAGGAAGCAAAGAGTGGGAATAAAGGGAGTCCTTTCCGGTTGGCTGTTGGTGACTAGTGGTGTACCGTAGGGGTCTGTATTGGGATCGATTCTTTTTACTTAATATGTTAATGATTCAGAATATGGTATTGTTGGCTTTGTTGTAATATTTGCAGGTGATATGAAGATAGGTGGAGGGACAAGAATTTTTGAGGAAGTAGAGAAGCTACAGAAGGACTTGCACAGATTAAAAGAATGGGCAAAAAAAGTAGCAGATGGAACACATTGTCAGGAAGTGTAGAAGAAATTAAAGGGTTGACTATTTTCTAAATGGAGAGAAAATGCAAAAAAAAAGCTTAGGTGCAAAGGGATTTGGGAGTCCTCGTGCAGGATTCTCTAAAGGTTAATTTGCAGGTTGAGTCTGTGGTGAGGAAGGCAAATGCAATGTTAGCATTCATTTCAAGAGGACTGGAATATAAAAGCAAGGATGTAATGTTGAGACTTTATAAAGCACTAGTGAGGCCTCACCTGGAGTATTGTGAGCAGTTTTGGGTCTCTTAACTTAGAAAGGATGAGCTGAAATTGGAGACAATTCAAGGGGGTTTCACAAAAATAGTTTCACGTTTGAACGGCTTGTCATACGAAGAGTGTTTGATGGCTCTGGGCCTGTATGCACTGGACTTCAGAAGAATGAGGGATGACCTCATTGAAACCTAACGAATGGTGAAAAGTCTTTAGACAGAGTGAATGTGGAGAGGATGTTTCCTATGGTGGGAGAGTCTAAGACCAGAGGACACAGCCTCAGAATAGAGGGGCATCCTTTTAGAACAGAAACGAGGATAAATTCCTTTAGCCAGCGACTGGTGAATCTATGGAATTCATTGCCACAGCCAGCTGTGGAGGCCAAGTCTATATGTATATTTAAGGCAGAGGTTAGTAGATTATTGATTGGTCAGGGCATGAAGGGATATGGGGTGAAGGCCGGAGATTGAGGCTGGGAGGAAAATTGGTCCAACCATTGGTGGAGCAGACTCGATGGGCCAAATGGCCTAATTCTGCTCCTATATCTTATGGTCCCTTGGTAAGGAGGGCTTTGCCCGTGATGGACTGGGCTATATCCATCACTTTCTGTAGCCTTTTCCATTCTCGGGCATTGGTGTTTCCATACCAGGCTCCGAGGATCCAAGTAAGAAGTTAGTCAAAGTATTTGGTGATATGCCAAATCTATACAAACTTTTAACTAAGTAGAGGCTCTGTGTCTTTGTGATGTCACTTACCATAAGGGCTGGTCGCAGGACATATCCTCTGATATGTTATTGCCAAGGAAGTTAAAGCTACTGATCCTCAGCACCTAATGAGGAATAGGTCGTGGACCTTGAGCTTCTTCCTTCTGTAGTCAATAATCAGCTCTTTGGCTTTGCTCTTTGGCTCTTTATTGGATGAAAGGTTGCTGTTGTGTCACCATTAAACCAGATTTTCAATCTCCCTCCTATATGCCAATTCTCACTACCCTTGATTCACTCAGTAACAGTGGTATCATCAGCAAATTGAAATATGACATTGGAGCCGTACAACTATAAATATAAAGTGTATAGATCGGGGGTAAAGCACTATCCAATTATCCAGGAGAATCATCAACTTGTCTTATGACAACAAGGTAGAAAGTGTCCTTCAACTTGGTGGTACACGTTTTCAGGCTTCTGTATCTTCTGCCGGAAGAGAGATTGGAGAGGAGAGATTGCCTGGGATGGGTGTAGGCTTTGATTATGCTTGCTGCCTTACAGATGTAGCAAGAAGTACGTGGATGGGAGGTTAGTTTCCGTGATGTGTCCACAACTCTGCAGTTTCATGTCACACCAAAGCTGGATTGCATCCAGGTAGGATGCTTTCTATGGTGCATTGATAAAAGTTGGTAAGGGTCGATGGGGCTAAGACCAATTTCTTTACCCTAAATATCATGTGTACCTGCCTCCACTGCCAACCCACCCCAGGCTGTGTGTTCCAGATTCCATCTACCCTCTGGGTGAACATGATTCATCAACGGATCCTTCGTGCATCTCTTACACCTCACCATAAACCTGGCCTCCAGCTTTAAGTCTGTCAAATCCTACCATGTCTCTCATAATTTTGTGCATCTCTACCAATTCCCTCCTCCACACAGGGAGAACAAATCCAGCCTTTCAGCTCCACCCCAGACAATGTCCTGGTGAACCTTGTCTGCACCCTCACCAGCACAATCACCTCTTTCCTCCTGCCCAGAACTCCACACAGTACTTCAGCTTTTGCAGAAAACATATTCTTAAATAAATCTTACACAGTTCAGAATTATTTTATTGCATTTGCAAATATTAATTACAACATTATCACCAAAGAGTTACACAGACACTGCTCCTTATGGCTCACAAATCACACAAATTTTCAAAATATTTAGTCAGCGTTAATATGGTGCGACGTGGGCGTGTCACATAGTCCATCAGTAATCAATTAGCAAGGATATTTTCAAAACCTTCACTTCATTGTCACTGCAAGCTATCAGCATTCATTTCTTCGGATTCCTCCTACAATATCCCACTGGGAAGCTGGCAGTACAGCTTCAATAATGAGATACACAAACACAGGCGGCTCCGTGGTATGCTGAGGTGCTGTCTCACACTTGTATGCAACTGATCAACCATCTGTCTGACCACTTGGATTCTGCTTCTGGCAAGGCTCTTGTAATCATACCAACCAAGTGTCAGGTAAACAAAATATCCAGCAGCTAAAACAGTCATTTGTAACTCTTTGAATATTGCACATGCCTTGTTTTACATGGGATGAAATAGCTACACTTCTCAAAGGAATCCATACCTCCTATGTAGCAATGACATAGCAGGCATCACTCGTGTGCCATGATAATTAATGCAAACTTCTGAATTCTGTCTTCAATTTAATGCTGTCTTTTGTTGGGCTCTTCTGCTGAAGTTCCTCAGGGAACAACCCACAGACAAAATTGTCAAATAGAAGCAAAAAAAAATGCAGGGAATCTACAACAGATCAGCTGGCATCAGTAAAGAGGTAAAATAGATGGAAGACGAGGAGTTCTGATGAAGGGTCTCGGCCCGAAACGTCGACCGTTTACTCCTTTCCACAGATGCTGCCTGGCCTGCTGAGTTCCTCCAGCATGTTGTGTGTGTTGGTCTGACTTCTAGCATCTGCAGATTTTTCTTTTGTTTGTGGAAGACTGTTCTCCAGAACTGGCACGTGGTGCAGATGAAGAAGTAAGGTCTGTGACAGGATACGAGTGATAAATAGGGGTACCATTTACTGCTCAGCTGTGAGATGAGCCCATATTCTGTGCTGTATGTTAAATGTATACATTAAAGCGTTAGAGATGCCACTCCATGGTACAAACAATCTGCAAATGGAGGGAAAGTTGCAGCAAAGTCTATAAGTCCTCAAAAACCTGGAGAGGGAACAACGGAACTTTTAGAGTCTCACTCACATTGTGTGGTAAACTATGTGTATACGTGTCTGGACATGCCCCTCTGCTGACTGCTCCCGTGGCTCCTCCCACAGACCCCTGTATAAAGGCGATTGGAGGCACTGCTCCTCCCTCAGTCTCCAAGATGTTGTGGTCACTTTTTCAGCTAATAAAAGCCTATCGTTTGCCTCCCGTCTCCGAGAGTTATTGATGGTGCATCACACTGGCACGAAATAGTTCTGAGAGACTTCTCCATTTTAAGTTTTCGGGTAATACTAGCATAAAATAGGCAGAGCTGAAAGTGATGTGCCTGTCTAGAAACTCAATTTAACAGGCCCGTGTTTTGGTGAGTAAAGATAGAGGGCTAACAATGGGATTCATGAGTCACCAAGTAAAAGGAACTGGGAAGATGGTCAGAGCCTCTGATGATGAGGCGCAAGGGGACATGTTTTATCCTTGCCAGGGTGGGCCATGCCATCCTTCGACCAGACCTGCAGCAGCGAGCTCTCCATGCCTTACTAATGAAGGAATGCCAACCCAACCTTACAACTAAAGAATACTCTCGCAGAAACAACCTGATTGCATGAGGTACAAATCTTTCTTTATGTAGTGGTAACTATCTCTGAAATTCTTGTCTAATGTATTCTAACAAAGTCTTAAGACTCCAGCTCCCCAAAGAGTACTTAAAATGTGCAGAGAAGTATTTCCACAATAATATTGCTCAGTGAAGTGTCTGTCAAATGACCAGAGTTCAGTGCCTTCGACAGAGTCTATTCTCACTAATTTATGTCAGTCTCAGGCACTGATCTCAACAGTAAACTTATAATTAGCAAATGATTAACACTGAACTTTTGTGACCTGGATGGAGATTAACCTTTCACTTACTTTACCGATTCACTTGACAAGTTATTCAAAGACTACAAGTTGTATTTTCAACATTAATGAGCAATGGTTGATTTTCTGGTTTCAACTTTAACAAGAACAGTTAAGTAATTCTGAATGGATGTTAGGTTACTAATACAAATACTCACATAACCTTGCCTGATTAATTTATTGCAGATTATAAAGCTAATACTAGCTGGGTATAACAAACTTTGTCAAAATTCTTTAGATGTGTGGTGGGGAGTATATTGACTAGCTGAATCACAGCCTGGTATGGAAACACCAATGCCCTTGAATGGAAAAGCCTACAAAAAGCAGTGGATACAGCCCTGTCCATCACGGGTAAAGCTCTCCTTACTATGGAGCACATCTACACGGAGCACTGTTGCAGGAAACGTCAAGGACCCCCACCACCCACACATTGCTCTCTTCTTGCTGCTGCCATCAGGAAAAAAGAGCCTCAGGACTTGCACCATCAGGTTCGGGAACAGTTATTACCACTCAACCATCAGGCTCTTGAGCCAGAAGGGATAATCTTACTTAACTTCGCTCGCCCCGTCACTGAATTGTTCCCACAACCACTCCACTCACTTTCAAGGATTCTTCAATTGATGTACTTGATATTGATTGCTTATTTATTTTTGTATTTGTACAGATCTTTGCACATTGGTTGCTTGTCCATCCTGTTGGGTGTGGTCTTGTATTGATTCTATTGCATTGCTTGTATTTACTGTGAATGCCTGCAAGAAAATGAATCTCAGGGTACTATATGGTGATGTATATGTACTTTGAACATTGAACTTTGAGTGGAAGATCTCAGACTATTCCATAACTAAGAGTTACAGTGAAAGATTTAACCTTTGATCTTAATGATTATTTTTGGTAGGGCTTGTATCGTAGACTTCGGACAATGATAATTGGGATATCTTCGATAATTGCAGAAAATAATTAGTAGATTCTTTAAAATAAAAGTAAAATGAAAATATTGTCCACTCAGTACTTCTGCTAATGTGGGTATGCAATTCATGCCTATATAGTCTGTACCCGTTCTACTAACTATGAAGTATATGCATCAATGGGAAAATAAGGAACACATTTCATGTAAACATTTTCTTTTGAAGATTTCCAAGGGAAAATGTGCAACAATAATTTTAAAAGTTTATTCCAGGTCCTGTTATCTTCAGGATAACAGCCCCTGAATTGATAATACTAATTCAGCGGTGGTTCCAATAAGTTATTCAACTCCTCCAATATAATTTCACTCAGAAGATCTATATTAAGTTTCTCCACAGGAATGGAGTGAAATGAAGACTCTGGTTGGCTGTTGAAGAGTACCTGACATTTGCTGACAGGAGGAATTGATCACCAGTTGTAGATCTGGCAGTGAATTCACATAAGTTGTGTGAAAATGAAATTATTCTGCAACTATTCCAAAAATGAAGACAATGAAATCCAAAATAATATGGAAATTGCCATTCTTGTACATGATGAAAGCATTATTTACTTATGCAGACAGTCAGGGGCATGGATCTCGTAAATTTAAGTCATTAACTGTAAAATATGTTCCTTATAATCAGTTGCCTCAGTAAAGCAGCCAACATAATCAAAGATTCCACCACCCTGGACATTCTCTCTTCTATCGGGCAGAAGATAACAAAGCCTAGAAGTATATACCATCAGGTTCAAGGACAGCTTCTACCCAGCTGATAAAAGACTATTAACATGGTTCATAGGTATGATAAGGTGTTCCCTTAACCTTACAATCTAACTCATTACAATCTCACACCTTATTGTTTACCTGTACTGTACTTTCTCTGTGGCTGTAATCTTCTATTCTGCATTTTTATTGTTTGTACCTTGTTCTTCCTCAATGCACTTTGCAATGATCTGATCTGTACAAACAGTGTGCAAGGCAAGTTTGCACTGTAACTCACTCACAAAATAATAATGAGCCAATTCCAGTTCAAGTTGATAAGTTTAAATTGTAAACTGCCCACAGCAACTGTGCACACGCTGCAAAAAGAGTGCAGATTCCGTCCGGCAGTGCTGAAGTCAGGTAGAGATAAAAGATTCATGGTCAATCAAGCTTGGTGGCCACACAACTGGAAGTAACAGTGACTGATTAAATGTACTGTACAGAATTTTGAGTGCTATCCTTCATTCACTGCACTTTGCAGGAGAAATTACCCTGCTTTTATCAGGAGAAGCTGCTGTAGCTTCTGCTCCCTTCGTTCTATTTTCTGAGCAGGTTTATTTTGTTTGCTCTGCAATAGACATTTTGCAGAGATACACATGCCCTGTGTCAATTGCAAAGTCTGGCTTGATGTTCTTATTAATAAATACTATCGGGAAAACAGACATCTGATTTCAAACTTGGACAATGTTTAATGACTTCAAAAACCCATTCCTCAGAGCCATCTAGTGGCATGAGCTGAAGATACAATGTTACAAACATGAACAGGAAACACTAACATGGCTGTTCACAATGTCCAATTTAATGACTCAAATGTCAGCATGCAAATAGACAGTGTAATAGTTTAATGCATCAGGACGGTATCTAAAAATTGAGAAACAGGAATTAGGAAAGTCCCTCCACCATCTGATTCTCAATTGTTTCATGAAAATGTTGCCACAGTAAGCTGATCACTCAGTGGTTGTCTGGTGGAAGATATTCCCTTTTGAGAGAATGTTCTAAACAAATCCCGGGTCAGTTTCAGGTTCAATGCTGGAGGAACTTTCAGTATGTTGTCAGGTGTACTAGTTCCACATCTCAATGGCCCAGTATAGTACTCAACGTCATCAAAGACCCATCCTTCCTGATCATCTCTCTCTCTCTCTCTCTCTCCCCCCTCCCACCAGGCAGAAGATACAAAAGTCAGAAAGCATGTATAACCAGGCTCAAGAACAGCTCCTACCCTCTTGTTACAAGATTCTTGGACACACCACTTGTAAAGTAAGATGGATTCTTGACCTTACAAATTACCTTGTCAAGGCTTTGCATCTTAGTGTTTGCCTGCACTGCACTTCCTCTGCAACTGGATCAATTAATTCTGCATCCTGTTATTACTTGTCTCGTGACCCATTAGACCATAGAAGCAGAGTTAGGCAAGTTTTCTCCACCATTATATCATGGCTGATCCAGTTCCCTCGTAGCCCCAATCTCCTGCCTTCTCTCCGTATCCCTTCATGCCCTGAATAATCAAGAATTCATCAATCTTTGCCTTAAATGTGCCCAGTGACTTGTCCTCCGCAAATTCCATAGATTCACCATTCTCCAGCTAAAGAAATTCCTCCTCATCTCCATACTCACTCGATGTACTGATGAAATCAAATGATCTGCATGGACAGCAGCCAATACAAAAAATTTTCACTGTAGCTCAATATACGTGACAACAATACACCAGTTCAGCTGCCTGTAAACATTTGATTTGATTGGCATAGTGATAAAGACAATTACTTGCTTCCTTCTAATGCATTCTGATCTTGTGAATTGTCAAGAGTTTGCGAACTATAAAATATAAATCAACAAATAAAAAGTTTCAGCGCTCGAACTTTAACTTCTCTACCCGAGGGGTGTGTAGCTTCTTCAAATGAGTATACTTAAGACACAAATTGCTGGTTAGATATCAGGGAACTCCATGAGATAAGGGGTTTGCAGAAAAATAATACTCACTATTATGAAATCTGCCATAATCATTAATGAATACTTTGCTTCAGTATTCACTATGGAAAAGGATCTTGGCGATTGTAGGGATGACTTACAGCGGATTGAAAAGCTTGAGCATATAGACATTAAGAAAGAGGTTGTGCTGAAGCTTTTGGAAAGCATCAAGTTGGTTAAGTCTCTGGGACAGGATGACATGTACCCCAGGCTACTGTGGGAGGCGAGGGAGGAGAATGCTGAGCCTCTCACAATGATCTTTGCATCATCAGTGGGGTCGGGAGAGGTTCCAGAGGATCGAAGGGTTGCAGATGTTGTTCCTTTATTCAATAAAGGGAGTACAGATAGCCCTGGAAATTATAGACCAGTGACTATTACTTCAGTGGTTGGTAAGTTGATGGAAAAGATCCTGAGAGGCAGGATTTATAAGCATTTGGAGAGGCATAATATGATTAGGAATAGTCAGCATGGCTTTGTCAAAGGCAGGTTGTGCCTTACAAGCCTGATTGAATTTTTTGAGGATGTGACTAAACATGTTGATGAAGGTAGAGCAGTAGATGTAGTGTATATGGATTTCAGCAAGATATTTGATAAGGTATCCCATGTAAGGCTAATTGAGAAAGTAAGGAGGCATGGGATCCAAGGGGACCTTGCTTTGTGGATCCAGAATTGGCTTGCCCACAGAAGACAAAGTGTAGTTATAGATGGGTCATATTTTGCACTGGTGTGCCTCAGGGATCTGTTCTGGGACCACTTCTCTTCATGATTTTTATAAATGACCTGGATCAGAAAGTGGAGGGATGGGTTAGTACATTTGCTGATGACACAAAGGTTGGGGGTGTTGTGGATAGTGTGGAGGGCTGTCAGAGGTTACAGCGGGACATTGATAGGATGCCAAACTGGGCTGAGAAGTGGCAGGTGGAGTTCAACCCAGATCAGTGTGACGTGGTTCATTTTGGTAGGTCAAATATGATGGCAGAATACAGCATTAATGGTAAGACTCTTGGCAGTGTGGAGGATCAGAGGGATCTTGGGGTCCATAGGACACTCAAATCTGCTGTGCAGGTTGACTCTGTGGTTAAGAAAGCATATGGTGCATTGGCCTTCATCAACCATGGGATTGAGCTTAAGAGCCGAGAGGTAATGTTGCAGCTATATAGGACCCTGGTCAGACCCCACTTGGAGTACTGTGCTCAGTTCTGGTCACCTCATTACAGGAAGGATGTGGAAACTATCAAAAGGGTGCAGAGGAGATTTACAAGGACGTTGCCTGGATTGGGGAGCATGCTTTACAAGAATAGGCCGAGTGAACTTGGCCTTTTCTCTTTGGAGTAACGGAGGATGAGAAGTGACCTGATAGAGGTGTATAAGGCGATGAGAGGCATTGATCGTGTGGATAGTCAGAGGCTTTTTCCCAGGGCTGAAAATGGCTAACATGAGAGGGCATAGTTTTAAGGTGGTTGGAAATAGGTACAGGGATGTCAGGGATAAGTTTTTTAAGCAGAGAGTGGTCAGTGTGTGGAATGGGCTGCCGGCGATGGTAGTGGAGGCGGATACAATAGGGTCTTTTAAGAGACTCCTGGATAGGTACATGGAGCTTAGAAAACTAAAGGGCTATGGGTAACCCTAGGTAATTTCTAAGGTAAGGACGTGTTCGGCACATCATCGTGAGCCTAAGGGCCTGTATTGTGCTGTAGGTTTTCTATGTTTCTATGTTTCTATATCATGTGGCACAACCGACAAAAATGGCTAAATGGCCTGTTTAGGCTTCTGTTCCCTTTGTTCTTACATTGTGACGATAGTCACACAGGGGTCCCCAATCCGCTCCACTGACCCCTTACTTAATGGTATTTGGTCAAGGTATAAGAAAGTTTTGGAACCCCTGCAGCATACCTGGCTGATCCCTGAGAGTTCACCTGCAGGGTATCTAGCTCGAGTTCCTGCTCAATGGAAAGGAAAACTGTGGGCTGAAGACACAAAATTTTCCTGTTGAGTTCCATAATGTATAGTTACATGAAAATGCTCCATTACTTACTCATCCGATCCTGAGAATGATATAGAACCAATGCTAATGAAATGATCATTCTTTTACAGCACCATTAGCTCATTGCAGAAAACGATTCAGGCTTGGTGTTGCCATTGCTGGCTCAGCCACGAGACCAGTGTGGCTTTAGGACATGGAACATAACGATAAAACAGTACAGCACTGAGACGGGTCCTTCAGCACACTATATCTGTGACAACCATGCAAATTTGCCTGCTCAAAGCCCTTATCCCTCCATTCCCCTGCCTGCCATCGTGCCTGTCCTAATTCCTCTCAAATTCACTGTCACATCTGCTTCCATCATCTCCCCTAGCAGAATGCCCCCAGGCATCTACCAACCCTCTGTGTAAAAGAACACTAGCTTCGTAAATCTCACAGAGACACAGAGGTACAATACAGGAACAGGCCTTTGACCCAGTTTGTCTGTACCAAGCAAATTGCCTGCATTCAACCCATATCCCTCTCAACCTTTCTTACCCATGTAACTGCCTGAATCCCTTTTAAATGATCAATAAGATGGCTCCAGTGATGTTCTGTGGGCCACAGACAATACCTCTAAATATACTTTTAAATATACCTCTGTCAAATTATTCTCATCACAATCTGCAGCATGTAAATTCCCTCTAAGCAGGGGAGTTTTAAAACAACCTAATGGTCTTCAGATCTCACAATCGTCTGAAGGACTTGGCAGGCCAGACAAGTATGGCACCTTTAAGTGGACAAAGGTTCATCACCATGGCTGGAGGTGAGGCAGGAAGGGGATCTCCAAATCAGGCTGAAACACAGAGCAATGAAGTCTCCTCTACTCAGCATCTTGTTGGCAAACGTGCAGTCATTGGGGAACAAAACTGAGGACCAAGAGGACAAGGTTGCTGTCTCGGAGAGAAATGGGAGACTGTCATATGCTATGTCTGACCAAGATGTGACTTTCTCTCAGCACACCAGATACAGCAATCAGACATGAATGCTTCCCTGTTTACAGAATGGACCAAACTGCTGATTCAGAAAAGAAAAAAGAAAAGGTGGAGATGTGTGTTTCATGATAAGCTCTCAGTGGTGCTCTGATGTGGTGATTTTGTTGAAATCATGTTCCCCCAATGTGGAACACCAAACGGTCAAATGCCATCCATTCTACTTAACTAGGGTGTTCTCATGCACGACCATAACCGCAGTTTACATACCACCAGCGGCCGATTATAATCAAGCACTCATAATCCTGCATGATGCCATCTCCAAACAAGAAACAGTCCATCCCAACACATTTCAAATCATAGTCACGAACTTCAATTAGGCTTGTTTGAAGAAAACCTTGCCTAATTACTATCATTGTATAACTATCGTATAACCTGAGGTCCCGATACACTAGACCACTGTTATACTAAGATAACAAAAGCCTGCCATTCCATGCCCAGATCACATTTCGGTAAATCTGATCACTTGGCTGTCCTTCTACCCGCATACAGGCAGGGGCTAAAGAGCAAAGCTCCAGAGATTAGGACAACAAAGAGATGATCTTGAGGGCGGACGAGCAGCTATGAGATTGCCTCGAGTCAGTGGACTGACCCGTGTTCAAGGACTCATCTGGGGGTCTGAATGAGTACGTCACGGTTGTAACGGACTTTATTAAAACAGCTCCGGACGAGTGTGTCCCTACAAAATCATCCAACGTCTTCCTGAAACAGGAGCCCTGGATGAAACAAGAGATCTGAAATATGCTGAGAACCAGATCAGAGGCATTTAAGTCCTTCCGTCAGGAAGGAGGTACAGAAGCATGAAGGCACACACTCAACGATTCAGGAACAGTTTCTTCCCCTCTGCCATCCGATTTCTCTACTAGTATGTTCTGCTGTTGAAATCTGTCAACAAATTTCACGACATATGTTGGTGATATTAAACCTGATTCTGACCAAGGAATCTAGATACAATCTCCAACAAGCCTTCTCACAGGCAATGTGGCAATTCCGGACCAAACTTGAATCAACAATGGATTCTCGACAGTTGTGGCGTGGGTTGAATACCATCACCTCTTATAAATTTAAATCAAGCAGCATAGGAAACAGCAGGGCTTCGCTTCCAGATGAGTCAATACCTTTGAACTATCACGAACTCCCACATCTCCCAATAATCCTGTGATTCCGGTCTCTGAAGCCGATGAGCGAGCAGCCTTCAGGAGGGTAAACCCACAAGAAGCATCCAGCCCAGATGGGGTACCTGGTGAAGTACTAAAGACCTGTGCTGATCAACTAGCTAGTGTGCTTATTGAGATCTTTAACCTCTCGCTTTGGCAGTGCGTGGTACCTACGTACTTCAATCACACCAGTGTCCATGAAGACCATGGTGACCTGCCTCAGTATCTATTGCCCAGTACCACTTACATCCTCAGAGATGAAGAGTTTTGAGAGGCTGGTGATGAAACATATCAACTCTTGCCTGAGAAGCAACTTAAATCCACTCCAATTTGCCTACCGGACAAGAGGTTCACAGCAGATACTATCTCATTGGCTCTTCACGCAACACTGGAACATCTGGACAGCAAAGATGCATACATCAGGAAGCTCTTGATCATCTACAGCTCAGCGTTCAATACTGTCATCCCCTCAAAACGAATCAATAAGCTCTGAAACCCAGACCTCAATACCTTCTTGTGCAATTGGATACTGGATTTAATGGCTTGCAGATCCTAATCAGTTTGAATTGGCAACAACATCTCCTCCACGATCTCCATCAGCACAGGTGCACCACAAGGCTGTGTGCTTAGCCCCCTGCTCTATTTGCTTTACATTTGTACAATGTACTGTGTATGTTAATCAAAATGGCTTCTTTGGTTTGATAGAGTAGGAATGCTTTTATGTTTGATAAGTGTTTTCTCTCGCAGTTGTTTAGCTTTGGACTTGCTGATATGGGGATTGTATTCATTTTTTAACCAATGGGGAATGTTATTTTGTCTTGTGAGGCTGGGAGCTTGGGGGGTTTCGCAGTCTTTTGAGGGGAGGCGGGAAGGAGACGCCGAGGAAGGTGGACGTGCGCTGCACTGCTCGGTCGACCACCAGGGTGGTCCCAGGTGCGAGGACGTGGAGGTCGGAGGAAAGTGACGAGGGGTCGCATGGTTCGATGGTTGAGCTCCAACGATGTACACTAAACTGACTGAACTTTTATAAGTTGGCGCCTTTTACTTTATTTTCTTTTCCTTCATATATACTGTATTGCATAGTACTCTTTTAGTTTTAGTAAAATCTTTAAAGTGTATTTCATAACGGTATCTGGTGTGAGTTTGATATGGTGTGTGTACGCGTGGCATAAACTTGATTCTCACAGCACCTGCGTGTACGGGAGGTGGAGTTGGTGAGTGGCTGGATCTCCTTTTCCCCTAGACATATACCAGCCTGTTAGGTAAGTGTTACACATTTATAACTATTGGTTAACCACAGCTTCTATTCCATATTTAAATTTGCTGACGACACCACTGTTGCAGGCCGAATCAAAGTTACTGGTGTCATAACAACAACCTCTTAATCAACATCAGCAAGGAGGAGGAGCTGATTACTGACTTCAGAAGAAGGAACCCAGAGGGCCATGAGCAAGTCCTCATCAGAAGATCAGAGGTGGAAAAGGTTAGCAACTTGAAATTCCTAGGTGTTATTATTTCAGAGGTCCTGTACCGGCCCCAGCACGTAAGTGTAATTGCAAAGAAATCACAGCAATGTCTTTACTTCCTTAGGAGTTTGCGGAGATTCAGCATGACACCTAAAACTTTGACAAGCTTCTCTAGACGTGCAGTGAAAAGTATTTTGACTGGCTGCATCACAGCCCGGTAGGAAAACACCAACGCCCACGAATGGAAAATCCTACAACGAGTAGTGAAAATCCTACAAAAACACTATCGCAGGAAAGCATCATCCATCATCAGGGACCCCCACCACTTAGGCCATGCTTTCTTCTCACTGCTACCATCAGGAAGAAGGTACAAGAGCTTAAGTTCAAGAACAGTTACTACCCCCCAACCATCAGGCTGTTGAATCAGAAGGGCTAACTTCATTGGCCTCATCATTGAAATGTTTCTACAACCAATGATCTCACTTTCAAGGACTCTTCACCTCATGTTCTCTATATTTATTGCTTGCTTACTTATTATTATGTCTTGTTTTTGTATTTGTGCAGTTTGTTGTTTTCTGCACTCTGGTTGAATACCCTGGTTGGGCGGTCTTCATTGATTCTGTCACGGTTATTATTCTATAAATTTATTGAGTATGCCCACAAGAAAATGAAACTCGGGAGTTGTATATGGTGACATATATGTACTTCGATAATAAAATTTACTTTGAACTTTAAATGTTGTTAATTCACCTGCCTCCACCACTTCCATTAGCAGCTCGTTCCATAAACTAGCAAACCTCTCTGTGGAAAAAGTTGCCCCTTAGGTCCCTTGTAAATCTTTTCCCTCCTGCATTAAACCTGTGCCCTCTAGGTTTGATTCCACTCTGCTGGGGAAAAGGCTTTCCTGATTCACCTTATTTATGTTCCCATGATTTTATAAACCTCTGTGAGGTTAACCTCAGCTTCCTACACTCCAGGGAAAATGGGCCCATCCGATCTCGTCTCACTTTATAGCCCAAGCTCAACAGTCCCAGCAACATCTTTGTAAACCTTTTGTGCACACACTCCAATTGAATACTGTCCTTCCTGTAGCAGGGTGACTGGCACTGTACAAAGTACTCCAAATGAAGCCTTATCAATGCTTTGTGCAGCTGTAACACAATGCCTCAGCACCTGCACTCAATATTCTGGTAAAGGGCAGAGTACCAAACACCTTCATCACCACCCTGTCGACGTGTGTGCTCATTATGCACCTGGAGCCCTGGATCTCTCAACTCAACACTCCCAAGGGCCATACCATTTTAACTCTGCTTTAAACTTGTTGCCCTCACCTTAAAGCTATGCCTGGGATCTGATTGCAACATATTAAGATTATTAAGGGATTGGACAAGATAGAGGCAGGAAATATGTTCCAGATGCTGGGAGAGTCCAGTACCAGAGGGCATGGTTTGAGAATAAGGGGTAGGTCATTTAGGACAGAGTTAAGGAAAAACTTCTTCTCCCAGAGAGTTGTGGGGGTCTGGAATGCACTGCCTCGGAAGGCAGTGGAGGCCAATTCTCTGGATGCTTTCAAGAAGGAGCTAGATAGGTATCTTATGGATAGGGGAATCAAGGGTTATGGGGACAAGGCAGGAAGCAGGTATTGATAGTAGATGATCAGCCATGATCTCAGAATGGCGGTGCAGGCTCGAAGGGCCGAATGATCTACTTCTGCACCTATTGTCTATTGCCTTTTTGTGTGTGTGCTTTGTGACAAAGAAAATGACATAGAAAATCGGAACATTCAGCAATCCTGTTCCACAAGCTTACCTCCTATAAGGTTAGAGAAACAAAAACCAGAAAGAATTTGTCTCACTCTTTACCCATTTGGAGTACTCAATGAGGTACTAGGGACCCATAAAGAAGTAACTCACACTGTGATGTACTGTTACAGCTCAATAAAACTCTGGTTAGACCACACTTGGAGTATTGTGTTTAGTTCTGGTGGCCTTATTATAGGAATGATGTGTAAGCTTTACAGAAGGTACAGAAGAGACTTATCAGGATGTGGCCAGGATTAGAGCACATGTGTTCATAAGGAGTTGAGTTGAGTGAGATAGGACCTTTCTCTTTGGAGAAAAGGAGGATGTGAGGTGTACTAAATGATAAGAGGCCAAGATATGAAACCCCGCTGGTTTCCTTGGTTGCACAAGTCTAGGGAAGTCACACTCCGGTCTCACCAAACCTGTGAGATTGAGACAGCTCTCCCACCCCAAACCCGGTTTCTGTGGATGCTGTGTAACTTGCCGCCCTCTTGCAACTCAGTGCCGAGAAACAACAGACAGCACACTGCATGCGATTAAAGGAATATTTATGAATCCTCACTAAAGGGTTAGCAAAGAAAAGAAAGAAGAAACAAAAAAGGCCCGTTATAATGGAACAGTCAAATGTGCACCAGTTGGAGCTCAATTCACTGATCTTCAGTTGATCTCAGCGCCCGGCTCCGTCGAAACACGATCTCCCCACCAGGTCGTATCCGACGACCCATTCTCTCCAGCATCTTCTCTCTTCATCTCACGCCGAACAAAAGCCCCAGTTCACATTCCAAAGCACTCGTAGTCTCTCACCATAACCCAAACACTGCTTCTGCAGAAAGACCATTACATTAGCAGTGAAACCTTCCCCCGGGTGTTACAGATAGAATGGACAGCCACTGTGTTTTTTTTTCCCCCAGGGCAGCATTAACTAATACAAGAGATAGGGCAATTCAAGGGAAGTATCAGAGACAGAGATACCACTGTCTGGTGCGGAGCAGAAGCAAATTCATTCGGGACATTTATGAAACTCTCAGATAAACACACGGATGGTAGGAAAATGGAGGGTTATGTGGGAAGCAAGGGTTTGATTGACCTCAGAGTAAAAGGTTGGGACAACATCAAAGGCCGAAAAGCCTGTACTGTGAAGTACTGTTCTACACTAAGCTGCCACTTTATTAGGAACACCTGTACATCTGTTCATTAATGCAAATATCTAATCAGCCAAGCAACTGGCAACAACTCAATGCATAAGAGCATGCAGACATGGTCAAGAGGTTCAGCGTTGTTCAGACCAAACATCCGGATGGGGGAGAAATGCGATCTAAGTGACTTTGATCATGGAATGATAATTGATGCCTGACAGGCTGGTTTGAGTCTCTCAGAAACTGCTGATCTCCCGGGGGTTTTCACACACAGCAGTCTCTAGAGTTCACAGAGAATGGTGTGAAAAACAAAATAACATCAAGTGAGCAACAGTTCTGTAGGCAAAAATGCCTTGCTAATGAGAAAGGTCAGAGGAGAATGGCTAGACTGGTTCAAGCTGACAGTAACTCAAATACACAGTACAAGAACAATAGATACAAGGATATTACAAATATACAAGAAATTCAGGTATGACTTATGGAAGGTTATTTTAAGAATGAAAAATACAACTCCAGTTGAAGTTTGAGATGGAATCAGGCGCACATCAGCTCTGGCAGGGTTTACAGGCCATTACTTCCTACAAGGCAAAACCTAACATCATGAATGGCTATGATGCCACACTCCCAAATGAGCTAAATGTTTTTTATGTATGCTTCGAAAGGGAGAATAAAACTAAAAACTAATATTTGGATGAACCCCTGCAGTGTCTGGTAGTGCTGTAATCGATGCCTCGGAGGCTGACATTAAAACACCTCTCTCGAGGGTGTCAGGTCCTGATGATCTACCTGGCAGGCACTGAAAATCTGCGTCAACCAACTGGCGGGAGTGTTCAGGGACATCTCCAGTCGCTCACTGTTGCAGTTGGAGGTTCCCAACAGCTTCACAGGGTGACATTCATTCCAGTGTCCAAGAAGAGCGGAGTGAGCGGTAACATCTGCCTGCCAAAGCTTCTTTAACCGCACGTCACAAATCCAAGATGGATGTGGTCTTTATGCATCTAGGAACACAATAACCTGCAGGCATCCCTCCGAGTCACTCGTCATCCTGACTTGCTTTTCTTCATCAGCACCAAGTCAAAATCCTAGAATTGAGATGACCCTCACCTGCTGAACTGCAGATGTTTAAAGTGGTGACCCGCGCCAGCACAGATTGAGACGGGCAAACAGTTTGTGAAAAGCTCAAATGAATGAGAACAGACTGGGCCCCTTCCCTATGAGCTCTCCCGAGGCTTGAATACGGTGAAGAATCCAAGTCGTAAGTGTCTCTTCTCCCTGTCATTGCCGAGAGTCCACTACAAAATGAAGTGAACAGCCAGCAACAACGTTTACATTCATACAGATCTGCAATAAAATGACTAACTGCAGCTTTGTACAAATCGGACTCAACCATTGACCTAAAGTTTCTAAAAAAGACAGCAGAGAAAAGGAGAACATTGACACTGGTATAGTGACAACTCGTCAATGTTGTAGCTAACATTCCTGGTTACCCTGACAACTGAATGGCTTAAGAGTGAACAGTTATGGGTAGGCCTAGAAAAACGTATCTCAGACAGAGAATGATGTCCCTTTTCCATCTCTAGCTGAATAGTCTATTCATCGATTATATTCTTCATTTTCCCTTCAATTGCCCTATAGTCCAGTTTTGGACAACCTATGCTATAACCAATAATTCTTCTTGAGGCTATCAAGAGAGCTTAGAGAAAATCGTTTTCAATTTCTTCTTAAACTGCTGGCTTTCTCATCACCACCTCTGATTATCTGGCAGATTACAAACTCTGGTCATGATTCCAAAGCTTACTGTTATTGAGTCACCAAGTTACACAGCATAGGAACAGGCCCTCCAGCCCAACTTGTCCATGCCAACTAAGGAACCTACCTACCTGATGTGGTCCTATTTGCCTGCATTTGGCCAACGTCTCTCTAATCATTTCCTATCTATGTACCTCGATATTGGAATTGGAATTTGATTATTATTGTCACACGTACCAAGTTACAGTGAAAATTTTACTTTGCATGCCATCTATACAAATCAGGTCATTACACAGTGTGTTGAGGTAGTAATGGGGAAAAACAATAACAGGATGCAGAATAAAGTGTTACAACACAGTGCAGGCAGACAATAAAGTGCAAAGCCTTGATGGGATGGATTGTGAGGTCAAGGGTCCATCTTATTGTACCCGGGAACCATTCAATAGTCTTACAACAGAGGGTAGAAGCTGTCCTCGAGCCTGGTGGTTCATGCTTTCAGCCGTTTGTATCTTCTGCCCAAAGGACAGATTGTCTGGGGGTGGGTGGGGGTCTTTGATTATCCTCAAGTCAAGTCAAGTCACTTTTATTGTCATTTCGACCGTAACTGCTGGTACAGTACATAGTAAAAATGAGACAACATTTTTCAGTACCACAGTATAAAAACTAGACTGAACTACGTAATTAAAAAAAAACACAGAGAAAGCTACACTAGACTACAGACCTACACAGGACTGCATAAAGTGCACAAAAACAGTGCAGGCATTACAATAAATAATAAACAGGACAATAGGGCAAGGTGTCAGTCCAGGCCTCGGGTATTGAGGAGTCTGATAGCTTGCGGGAAAAAACTGTTACATAGTCTGGTCATGAGAGCCCGAATGCTTCAGAGTCTTTTCCCAGACAGCAGGAGGGAGAAGAGTTTGTATGAGGGGTGCATGGGGTCCTTCATAATGCTGTTTCCTTTGCGGATGCAGCGTGTAGTGTAAATGTCCGTGATGGCAGGAAGAGAGACCCCGATGATCTTCTCAGCTGATCTCACTATCCGCTGCAGGGTCTTGCGATCCGAGATGGTGCAATTTCTGAACCAGGCAGTGATGCAGCTGCTCAGGATGCTCTCAATACAACCCCTGATGAGCATCCTAGCTGCCTTACTGAGGCAGAGAGAAATACAGACAGGGCCTACGAAAGGAACACTGATTTCCATGATGTGCTGATCCGTGCCCACTTTTCTCCAAAGTTTCTTGTAGTTAGGCACAGAGCAGTTGCCACAACAAGCCAGTATGCATCCAGGTAGGATGCTGCATCAATAAAAATAGGTAAGAGTTAAGGGTAATGTTAAGGTTCCTTTACCTCCTTAGGAAGTAGAGGCATTGGTGAACTTTCTTGGCTGTGGTGTCTACGTAGTTGGATCAGTGCAGGCTATTGGTGAGGTTCACTCTTGGGAAATTGGAGCGTTCAACCCTTGCAATGTCAACACCATTGATGTGGTCAGAGCATTGTACCACACTTTTCCTGAAGTCAACAAACTGTATAAATGTCTTTTAAATACGGTAATTATATCTGCCTCACTGCTTCCTCTGGCAACTCATTCTGCATATCCATCATTTTCTGTGTCAGAACCCTACGCCTCAAGTCCCTGTTAAATCCTTTCCCTCTCACCTTAAACCTGTGCCTTCCAGTCTTAGACTTACCTACCCTGGGAAAAAGACTGTGCTCGTTCTATGTCCTCAAAATTCTACAAATCTCAGTCTCCTTTTCTCCAGGATAAGCAGTCTCGGTCTCCCATATATGTCAAGCCTTCTAGTCCCAGCAACACCCTCATGGAATTGTTTTGCATTCTCTCCAACTGTATCACATCTTTCCTATAAAATGGTGGCCAGATCTGCATACAATATTCCAAGGACAGTCTCACTGTCTTGTAAAGTTATAATGTGGAATCCCAGCTCTTGTCCCCAGTGCCCCATCTGGGGATGGTGAAGATGCCATACCTGTGTCACCACTTTCAGGGAACTATAGACTTTAATCCCAAAGACTCTCTGATCTACAGCTGTCCAGAGCCCTACCATTCACTGTGTATGTCCTGCCCTATTTTAACTTTCAAAAATACATCACTTATCTGAGTTAAATTCCATCTGCCATTCCTTTGCCCAGTTTTCCAATTGATCTAGATCCTGTTGTAAGCTTCTTCGTTGTCCATTAGACCACCAACGTTGGTGCCTCCACAAAAATCATGTCACCTACTATAAATTCTCGTTCCAATAGTTCATACATATGACAATCAGGGGCCCAGCACTAATTCCTGTAACATACTATTGTCAAGGGTACTTCTTCTCTTGTGAACCTTCCTGGTGATGATCAGTGGCCCGAACTACTGTGACCTTGATAAATGTGGGCGTCGTCATACCACCTCGGTTGTTCCCTGGTGTTGCTCTGAAGGATGCAATGCAAAATGGTGTAGGTAAATGACACTAATTTCAGGAGCAGAAGCAGGGAGCATGGTCATTTTCCAGTGTAACATCAAGAAACTGAAGGTAGAATCAAGCATACTACCTTGCAGGGACCTGAGAACAAATCCAAGACACGATGTCTCTTCTGCTTCTCACCTCCCAATGTCTCACATTATTCCCTTTATCCCCCTCCTTTACCCTTTGATTTCCCTCTCATCTGGTCTCCCTATCACCTGCGAGTTTGTGCTCTTCCCCCTCCCCTTACCTTTTAATTTTGGATTCTGCCTTTTCCTTTTCAGTCCTGATGAAGGGTCTCGGCCCCAAACGCTGACTGTTTATTTCCCTTCTCAGAGGCAGTCTGACCTGCCGAGCTGCTCCAGATTTCCAACACCCGCAGAATCTGCATTCTCCAAGGACACTTTCATTTTCGCTACGCTCTGGAGAAACACACTGAGGCATCGATGGGCAACCTGCGCTTTCACTTATTCGTGCTGTGGGAAAGGGTACAACTTATCCCTGTGGGAAATCACACACCCCAGATCCCAAATTGACAACATCCTGTCAGAGAGACCGGATCAACTGGCCAGTGTAACGTGGGTCAACTCTTTGAAACGGAGATCTAATAATCGCCTCTGTCCTGCTCTACCTCAAGGACCTGAAGATATTTCCCCTTAAGGTATTAATGCAATTCCCTTTGATGGTTACATCCAATCATGCCTCCACCATCCCATCCAGATTCAAGCCACCAAGTTGTTTCATGCAAGCATTCACACTTTACTTGAGTGGGATGTTGGTGTGAAGAGCCTGAGCATCCTCCACAGCAGATTAAAAAGCACTGACATGTAAAGAGGCAATGCAATACAGATTATGTCTCACACCTGCTTCTGCCTGCAGCAAAGCCACGTTGGTTTCACACTGAACTGATGATCCGATACCATCTGGTGCAAGATCTGCTCCGGGACAGAGGTGAACATTCAGCACTGTGAAGTTTCATTCAGATCACATCAGCTTGAAACCTGCCTGCTGCTGGAAACAGAATCCTGCAAAATATCACATTACTCACTATTTTCTGCTAGATTGTTTAGCCCCTGCCCTTCAACAAATATCCACCTGTGTGGACCGTTATGTATCAGTAATATTTACTTGCTGCCATCTCGTGCAGCTGAAATATAAGAAAGATTTATAAAATTATTTGAGCACTGCTTGAACCGAGAGCCTATTAATGTCTTCATTATACAGCTGCTGCAGATTGTTTAATCAATCAATCATTTCAGGATGTGGCTGCCAAATTGGATTTGTGGCAGATGGCAAGAGCGCTAACAGGAGATAGCAGCCTACTTGACCTTGTCCTCCCCAATTTACCTATTACAGATACATTCCACTATGACAGTGGGCTACACCATGCCACAATGTCAATAAACAATCTCACAATTTCTCAGATGTCAAACAATCCTATTTCTCACAAGATGTGTCACTGCAAAAGGACCTGAAGTCTGGGTTTTTTTCCAGAGCAAAACTGGAGCTGCAGCTGGGTACAGTGTTCCTGCAGTATGTGGAATAGAGTTTTATATTTACATTTCATTAATACTGTAATTTTCAACATCACAGGAACTTTTAATTTACCTCATCTCAACTGGAAACCCTCACCATGGAATCCTTGCAAAATGTCTCTTTATTTTACACCACTGAAGAATATTTCCCAGCATATTTTTAAAGCTGAACATTAACTACCAAAGGTACTGGTTTATTTTTGAAATACTGTTGCAGAAATAAATTGATTCAAGAATATGGGACCAAGGTAAAAAGTTAAAAATCACAGAGTCACAGAGTTATGCAGAATAAAAGCGACACGACTCATCCATACCAGGCAGCATCTATGGAAAAGAGTAAACAGTTGACATTTCAGGCCATAACCCTGCATCAGGATGGGAGAAAAAAAGATGAGGTCAGAGTAAGAAGGTGGGGGGAGGAGGGGAGGAAGAAATAGAAGATAGACATACCATTCTAATATGTCTATCCATGGCCTCCTCTGCTGTCAAAATGAAGCCACACTTAGGTTGGAGGAACAACACCTTATATTCCGTCCGGGTAGCCTCCAACCTGATGGCATGAACATTGATTTCTCTAACTTCCGTTAATGCCCCCCTCCCCTTCTTACCCCATCCCTTATTTATTAATTATTTCCCCCCCTTTTTTTTTTCCTTCCCCTCTCTCTTTTTTCTCTCTCTGCCCCTCTCACAATCACTCCTTGCCTGCTCTCCATCTCCCTCTGGTGCTCCCCTCCCCCTGTCTTTCCCTCTGGGCCTCCCATTCCATGATCCTTTCCCTTCTCCAGCTGTGTATCCCTTTTGCCAATCAACTCTCGAGTTCTTAGCTTCATCCCTCGCCCTCCTGTCTTCTCCTATCATTTCAGATCTCCCCCTCCCCTTCCCACTTTCAAATCTCTTACTATCTTTTCTTTCAGTTAGTCCTGATGAAGGGTCTCGGCCCGAAACGTCGACGGTACTTCTCCCTATAGATGCTGCCTGGCCTGCTGTGTTCCACCAGCATTTTGTGTGTGTTGCTTGAATTTCCAACATCTGCAGATCTCCTCGTGTTTGCAAAAGTAGTAGGTGATAGGTGAAACTGGGTGAAGGGGAGGGGTGAAATAAAGAGCTGGAAAGTTAATTTGTGAAAGAGATAAAGGGCTGGAGTGGGGGGGGGGGGGTGGAATCTGATCAGAGAGGACGGAAGGCCATGGAAGAAGGGGAAGGGGGAGGTGGGCCAGAGGGAGGTGATAGCCGGTAAGGAGATAAGGGGAATGACGAATGGGGCGGGAGGGGCATTACCGGAAGTTTGAGAAATGAGTGTTCATGCCATCAGCTTGGAGGCTACCTATCACTCTACCAGCCTCTGTGTTCAGCACTTCCACCCTGCCCTCAATTTTACCTGGTCCATTTCCAACAATTCCCTCCCCTTTCTTGATCTCTCTGTCTCTATCTCTGGAGACAGCTTATCTACTGATATCTTTTATAAACCCACCAATTCTCACAGCTACCTGGACCATACAGTACCTCTTCCCACCCTGTTACTTGTAAAAATGCAATCCCATTCTCTCAATTCCTCCATCTTTGCCATATCTGCTCTTAGGATGAGGCTTTTCATTCCAGAACTAATGAGATGTCCTCCTTCTTCAAAGAAAGTGGCTTTCATGCTGCCTTCACCCGTATCTCTTCCAATTCGCGCATGTCTGCCCTTACCCCATCCTTCCGCCACCCTACCAGGGATGGGGTTCCTCTTGTCCTCACCTACCAATCCACCAGCCTCCACATCCAACACATAATTCTCCAAAACTTCTGCCATCTCCAATGGGATCCCACCACCAAGCACATCCCTCCCTCACTCCCCCCCCACTTTCAGCTTTCCGCAAGGATCACTCCCTATACAACTCCCTTGTCCACTGATCTCCCTCCTGGCACTTAAACTTGCAAGCAGAACAGTGCTAAACCTGCTCCTACAGATCCTCCCTCACTACCATTCAGGGCCCTAATTAGTCCTTCCGGGTGAGGTAATACTTCACCTGTGAGTCTGTTGGGGTCATTTACTGTGTCCAGTGCTCCCACTGTGGCCTCCTGTACATCAGTGAGACCCGACGTAGATTGGGAGACTGCTTCACTGAGTACCTACGCTCCATCTGCCAGAAAAAGTGGGATCTCCCAGTGGCCACACATTTTAATTCCACTTCCCATGTCAGTCTATGGTCTCCTCTACTGTCACGATGAGGCCACACTCAGGTTGGAGGAGCAACATGTTGTATTCTGTCTGGGTCATCTCCAACCTGATGCCATGAACATCAATTTCTCAAACTTCTGGTAATGCCCCCTCCCTTCACCATTCCCATTTCTCACTCTCACCTTATCTCCCTACCTACCCATCACCTCCCCCTGGTCCTCTGGTGCTCTTTCCTCTTCCCTTTCTTCCATAGCCTGCTGTCCTCTCCTATCAGACTCCCCCCTTTCTCCAGCCCTTTATTTCTTTCACCAATCAGGTTCCCAGCTTTATTTCACCCCTCCCCCTCTCCTGGTTTCACCTAACATCTTGTATTTCTTCCTCCCGTCCCCCCGCCCCACCTTCTTACTCTGACTTCTCATTTTTTTCTCTTAGTCCTGATGAAGAGTTTTGGCCTGAAACATCACTGTTTACTCTTTCCCATAGACGCTGCCTGGCCTTCTGAGTTCCTCCGGCATTTTGTGTGAGTTGCTTGGATTTCCAGCATCTGCAGATTTTCTCTAGTTTGTGATTGGAGAACTCATCCATCCTGAGCTAATGCCACTTGCCTCCATTTGGCACATTTCCATGAACCTTTGCTCTTCATGACCCTGTCCAAATATCTTTAAAAACTGTAATTAACCCTGCCTCTACCACTTGCTCTGGCAGCCCATTCTATGTACCCACCATGGAAAAACCTGCCCCTCAAGTTTCTTTTAAATCTTTCCCCTCTCATCTTAAACCAATGGTCTCCCGTTTTAAACTTCCCTTTCTTGGGAAAAGAGCTATGACCTTTCACCTAATCCATATCCCTCATGATTTTATAAACCTCTAAATGGTCATCTCTCAACCTAGTTCTCTTTAGGGAATGCAATCTCCCTTTACAACTCACAGTCCAAATCAGGCACAGCAATGTCCTTGTGAGCTTCTTCTGCACCTGCTTTACCTTAATTACATCTGCTTCCTATAGAATGGTGACCAGAACTGCACACAATATTCCCAATGCAGTATCATGTATCACCAACATTTGGTACATCTTGAAATATGGCAGTCCAGATCTTGTACTCAATGCCCTGACTAGTGAAAGCAAGTATGCCATACTCCTTCCTTGCCACTTTGTCTATTTTGGTCTCCATTTTCAATATCCCTAGGTCTCCATGTACTTATACTCCTAGGGCTCTGCATCTGAAAATACCTCACAGGGTTCTGCTGTACTTAATTGTGCAAGTCCTACCCGAGTTTAACTTTTCAAAATACAACACTCACACTTGCCTGAGTTAAATTTCATCTGCCATTCCTTAACCCATTTTCCCAGTTGATCTAGGTCCCATTGAGACACTTTCTTCTCTATCAACAACAATCTTACTGTTATCTTCAAACTTACTAATCTTGTCACTAACATCTTCCTCACACAGGTCAATATACCGTATCTGACAAACAGGTGGGGATGGGCACCAATCTCTGCAGCACAAGCCTCCATTTTGAAAAACAGCCATCACCACCACCCTCTGACTCCTTCCACCAAGTGAATTATAAATCCAGCTGGCTGGCTCACCCAGGATTCCATGCAGCCCTATCTTTTGGACCACTTACCCATGTAGGACCTTGTCAAAAGCCTTCTAAAGTCCACGAGGATAACATCTACCAAGTTACCCTCACCAATTCTCTTCAAAAAACTCAAATTTGCCACGCACAGAGCCCTATCCGTAATCTCTTCTTGCCTTTCTAACCACAAATGGATCCTGTCTCTCTGAATCCCCTCCAGTAACTTTTCTATCAGTGATGTTAGGCTCATTTAACCATAGGTCCCTGGCTTGTCACTGCAGCCCTTCTTAAATAAAGGAAAAAACATTAGCCACCCTCTAGTCTTTTAGTACCTCACCCAAGGCTAAAGAAGATACAAATTTCGTTCCTGTCCCACCAATTTCTTCCCTTGCTTCCTCAACACCCTAGAGTGCATTTGGAGTGATGCATCAGAGTGCTAGCCATGGACTCAAGACCAAGCTAAACAATATTGTTAGTGTCTGTGCACAGTTCCCCACTGTTACTGCATCACTCTCCTCTTGCCAACATCTGGCGGTGCTACAAGCTGAGAAAAGACACCTACTGAGGATTCCTTGTTAATCATGTATCATGATGCATTTTGGAGAAACTCTCATAAGTGTTGAGGATGAATGGCCCAGGGCACATAAAGTATTCTCCATGCATACTGACTCGAAAGTCATAATGCCTTCAAGAACACTTCACATCACCACTTTTAATAAACAAAAGTTTTCAGAACGCAGTCAGCACAGGAAGTTGATATAGAGGTTGAGAAAACGCACGAAATGCCTGTATTTTGTTGATTGCGAAAAGTAATATAATAGCATACCACAAGTGAACAGGTCGAGCCATAACATCACAGCAAAGGTGTGGTGACATTAGAAGGATATTGGCAGGACTGGAGAACTTTAGCACAATGATTTGACTCAGCTGGAAGTGAATGATAGGAAACTTAATTGAAGTGTGCATGTTACAAGCTGAATATACTTTCCCCTTAGCAAACTGGTCACTAACCGGATGGGGATGGGGGAAGATCCAAAGTAAAATTATGGAGGAACTGAGAGAAGATTGGGAAAGAAAAATCACTCAGAGACAGTTGTGGTCTAGAACCCACTGTCAGAAGGTTGAGAAGAGGCAGAAGCCCTCAATACGTTTAAAAAGTACAGTGCCTAATGAATATTTGGTGTAGTGTAAGCAACAAGAACACAGAGTTTTTCACTTGACAATGAAGCAGATAACCTGCTCTGCACTGTGAATTTCTGTATATCTACAGTATTTACAGAGCATATCTACAGAGTTGCATATTATTGCCCTGTGGTGACTGTGTGTAAACTTTAGATAAGATGTTAACAAATCAATTTTATAACCATTGACATTGACAGAAGAATATGACCAAAATGGTGAACAGTAGGAAGAAAGTCTTTAGACACAGACTGTACGTCTGCACCAAATTCTTAACGTTTTGAGCCTGTCAAATAAAAAAAAGAGAAAATTTGGAATTAACATTATTGTTGAGAGCTCAAGGCTGCCCGAGATGCAGGCAGCAAATGCAGATGTGACAACAGTCTTACCTAATGTCATAAGTTTGTGAGAGACAGAGTGGACAAACTTCACCTTTTTCCCAGGGCAGCTATGGCCAACATCAGAGGACATCCATTTTAACGTGAGTCATGGAAAGCTTAGAGGAGATATTGATGTGGAAAATTTGAAGTTTGAAATTAAGCATATTGTTTAGTTAGTTTTATGCCCCTTTATATTCCAAAATTAAGTCTTCTTTTAAAAAAAAACATTTCAAAGTGGATTTGGGTCTGAGTTAGATGATGACCACATCCCAAACGCTACCTTCAATCCACATCTAACCACCAAGCCTGTTCTCCACCCATCCTCAACATATCACAAAAGCAATCTATCCAGCCCCACCACCACCCAAACCTGCACCTAACTACCTTCGTCAAGAAAGCCACGTTTCTATCCAAGGTTCAGTTCGTGATAACACCAACATTTTTTTGTCAGTGATGGGCAAATTATTGGAGAAAACAAGATTTATGTTCATTTGGAAAGGAAGGACTGCTGGTGATAATAATGGCTTTGTGAGGGCAAAATCACGCCTCACTAATAGGATTGACTTTTATGAAGAGGTAACAGAGGAGATTGTCATAGGCAGAGCAATCTGCAGAGATTTCTGCTTGCAGAGGATGGTGAAACTCTGCATGAGCAGGGGTTGAAAGCAGATCATGGGAAGTATTTTTGACTGATGAATAAAGAGGTTTGGAGCAGATGGCACTGACATTAAGGCCAACATAAATCAGTCATATTAAATGAAGGAGCAGGCTTGATAGCCTTCTCTTGCTCCTACTTTTTTGTGTATTCTTATTATGCTCTAGAGGTGATGTTCTCTATGTTGTCTTCAGCAAGGCATTTACAAGGACCCACATGGTAGCTGGTCCTCAAGGTTAAGGTACAAAGGATCCAATGGGAACTGGCCAAAAACTGGCTTAATGACAGGAGGCAGTGGAGAGAGGATGCTTTTCTGATTGGAAGTCTGTAACCAATGGTGTACAACAAGCACTGGTGCCATGCTATCACTGTATATATTAATGACTTCGATGTGTATGTAGGAGGTATTGTTGGTAAGTTTGTAGGTCACAGGAAAATTGATGGTGTTGTGGTCAGCGGGGCAAGTTGTCACAGGCTACAGCAAGATCTCGGTCATCAGAAGGTTGAGTGAACCACCAGCAGATGCAATTTAATCCCAACAAGTGTGAGGTGATGCACTTAGAGAAGTCAAATAAGGGAAGGACATTACAGTAAATGTCAGGGAGCTCAAGAATATTAATGTACAGATGGACCTAGGGATTCAACGAAGTACCGATACAGGTCAACAGAGGGTGAAAAAGGCATGTGGCATGCTTGCCTTCATAGACCAAGCCTTACATTACACAGGTTGTGAGGTTATGTCCTTCACTCTCCTATTGGATTCCAAATGGAACTCAATAGCGCAGCATGGGAGACCCAAGAAAGCTGGAAAGGGCAGCTGGACTTCAGCCTGACAACTGAGTGGTCTGGTGGCTTATGTTGCATTCCTCTTCCCCTTCAATCACTTCCCCTGCTGCCTTTCCATATGCAGTGGGTTCCAGATAACTAGGATATTTTGGTCCAAATAAGCAGCTGCCTCAATTAGGCAAAAGTTTCATGGAAAAAATTACAAAGGTGTAAAAAAGACAATCTACCATTCAACTGAGTAGCAAATTATGTATTTAAATTAAATACAGAACAAATTAAAACACTACCAATGCTACTACAGTACAATAACACTGTGTATTAGTTCCTAATAGTTAAATAGTTATCGATGGAAGAATTCATCAGTGTATGCTTTTGTGAATAGGGTGGCCAGGGAGGGGTGGAACCTCTGGTGAAGGGGCTTGTCATGTCCATTCTGGGACAGCGCAATCACCTTTGGTCCTGATCAGACACTCAGCTCTCACCTATGACTCCAAGCAGCTGTTTGGGGCCATACCCTGCTATACCACTTTGACAAAAGGACTAAACCAGGTGAGGGTAGTGGGTGTGACTCATACCCCAGTGAGATAGGGACATGCCTGAAGTCAGCTCCAGTGAACTGGGTGGATGAGATCAACAGTGAGATCCAATGACCAGGAAGGTGGTTCCACAACACTTTGTGGGGAACGAAGGGCACGATAAGGCACAGGAGTCATGGTTATCCACTGAAAACAAGAAATACCCCATTTTGTGATGACTACCCATACCAGTGGACCTGGACCTCCAAGATCGAGAGAGTGGAACTGTCCCAGTGCATCAGCTTTACCACTTTAAAAACTCTCTCATACAAGTTTCACTGTTATCGTCAGATACAATGCACAATCAACACACTGCCATGTCCCTTTGATAGACTGTAAATGAGCAAAGTTAGCACCAACACCTAGTGCAGATAACGGACTGCCTTCATACAATGCTTGTGATGATTGCATTCCTCCAAATCTTCATTTTCATTGTAACATTCAAGATGATTGTCGATACCTTCAAATTCCTTGTAGATCCCAACATGTTGAAGTGGTGAAATCATTTCATTTTCACTCCCCAACATCTCTGGCATTTCTAAGCCTGAATTTTTGAAACTACAGTGAACAAAACAAAGCAACACACACAAGATTCAGGAGGACCTCAGCGCAGGCCAGACAGCATCTATGGAAAAGAGTACAGTGAACAGTTCAGGCCGGGACCCTTCAGCAGGACTGGAGAAAAAAAGCTGAGGAGTAGATTTAAAAGGCAGGGGGAGGGGAAGGAGAAATACAAGGTGATAGGTGACACCAGGAGGGGGAGAGATGAAGTAAAGAGCTGGGAAGTTGATTGGTGAAAGAGATATAGGGATGGAGAAGGGGGAATCTAAGAGAGGAGGACAGAAGGCCATGGAAGAAAGAAAAGAGGGAGTACCAGAGGGAGACAATGGTCAGGCAAGGAGATACGGTGAGAGAGGGAAAAGGGGATGGGGAATGGTGAAGGAGAAGGGGGAGTGGGTCATTATCGGAAGTTTGAGAAATCGATGCTCATGTCTCACTCCTTATTTCTCACCAACGATCACTGAAACAAATCACTGTTCTTTGAAGAGAAACTCATGCAACTATTGGTATTTAAAAAGGGTTCACTATAAGCACGGTGTAGTGTCCAACAGCCACACAAGTTCACACAGCTGACATGAGTTAGAAACTGTTTAACAACAGTCTCCTGTTCCAATTAAGTGACACAATGCCCCAAATAAACAAAGGGAATCCCGGTTATTTTCTCAATTAGTTGTTGTTCTTTAAGGATTGTCCCAAATAAGCACTGTCCCAGTTAACCGATGGACCAATTAAATGGAATCCACTGGACATCCCAATCCCATTTCCCGGTGAACTGCCCCTCCTGCCTTTACTGATCTTGCTCTCTCTTTACACCATACTCAGTGTCATCTTTACTCTCCAAGTCAAGTGTCATTTCAAGGATCACATCTGAAATGAGCTGAGATAGACTCAGTTTAATTCATTATGGACATACACTCATAGCATAAATTTCTTAGAACTTGGTGATAAATTAATGAAAAGTTTAAAATGTGCAAATGTAATAAATCTGAAATTAAACAGAAAATTATGATCATAGCCAATATGTCAAGTAGCATCTGTGAAAAAAGAAACAGAATTAACATCTCATAAAAACAACAAATTAGTGATTTAATTGGTGAGCCTTCTGGTTGATTTAAGGTGTTGGTGTATGCAATCGCCACCGAAATCATGAGAAGCTGAGGCAATATTGAACTTTGTTTCCCCCAACTAGTTGACAGCACTGGCTCAAAACTCAAAGCTACAGACAGGTTCACTATTTAAAGGGGCTTAGTGCATCTGACTGGCTGACAACTTGCAGAGGTTGCTAATCTGAATCAAGCATTAAATCTTCAGCAAGTACAAACGGCACAATGGCAACGACCCTCAAGGAATGAATTAACTGCAGACTGCAATTAAATTTTACATGGTATTCTGGATAGAAAGCATTCATAAGGCTGTTTCCATCTAAGAGGAAAGGTAGATAGAAAATTCATATAAATGCTGCAGGAATTGGTAAAGGTTACAATCCTAACAGAGTGCAAAGGGAACATGAAGATGAGGGGTATTGTATCTCCAAGTCCAATGTAACTAAGGCTGTTTTACCCAGAGAAGATCCCATGGCAGGGAGCCTAGCACCTGCCATCAGTCACCAGCTTGCTTGCTGTCAAAGCCCGTGTTGTAATCCACCTGAAATTGACCTCCAACATTGCCTCTGAGTTTCCTTAACCTGTTCTAGTCTGGAAAAGGCTTCTGTCAGTCAACCTGCAACACTAGAGAAATCCAGCCACAGCAATGGCAACATTGTGGGACAGTGTGATTAACCTTCACTTAACTGGCCACAAGCTACCACCAACTGTTCACCCAGAACTAATTTACTCTTCATCTTTTTTTCTCCAGTCCTGCTGAAGGATCTCGGCCCGAAATGTCTACTGCACTCTTTTCTGAATCTACTCCTCATCCTTTTTTTCTCCAGTCCTGCTGAAGGGTCTCAGCCCGAAACATCCACTGTACTCTTTTCCGTGGATGCTGCCTGGCCTGCTGAGTTCCTCCAGCATTTTGTGTGTGTTGCTCACCAAGAATTCTTCCGTTTGGTTCCAGGACCATGCACGTTATAAATAAATAACAATTCTGTTCTAAATAATAAATGGAATGAAGTTTCAACTTTAATGGACACTGAGACATTGCTGTTTATCCCCCCCCCCCCCCCCAGTTCACAATCTACCATTAAAATTCCACTTTGATGGTTTTATGGTTAAAGGAAATAATTCACCTGTTATTAGTCGTGAGAAAAGGAAGGCATCATTTCAATCTTTATTAAGACCTAAATTTAGCTTTTTAAAGTTTTTGTAAAGCTAATTATCACTTGCATTCCTGCAAACATAAATATCTTAATGGTAAGTGTTTATTATAATTATTTTTAACTTAAAGATTTTTTTTTGAACCCAAACACAATTTACCTCCAAGCAGTGTTAGCTGAAGATCTGCAAGCTTGGGATGTCTAAGCTTCAGTTTTAACCCCTATGGTGGCATTATTTATGATTATAATTGCCCAATCTTCTTGACCTCTTTTCCTTACCAACTAAAACATAAAAATGAGTATTGATACCTTATTTATTTCATTCTGCTTACTGAGCCATAGAAATGGCTTTTAAACAAGAAGCTGTTCAACAAACAGCCCCTCATTAACTCCCACTTAGTATGTCACCAAAAGAAAATCAAACAAATTACATCTAAAGTCTAAAATCATATACTCCTTGCGAGTTCAGTGAGATTCCACTAGGTTTGAAGTGTACAAGAGCATGAATGGTTTAGAGCACATGGAGGGAACAGAGGTTGCATTAGCAGGGGTGGTGCAAGGACTGGGAGCAGAGATTGAACAACTATCCTACAGTATACTAGGAAACTCTTGCAATGATCTGAAACTCACAATCCGTAAGGATCGCAGAAGCAGAGGAGGAACTGGATAAACATTCGAAATGAAATCATTATCACGACAGAGGGGAAGAGTAGTGAATGGGGCTGACACAATTGCTCCTAGCTCCTGGCACAGACTTAATGGTGACCTCCTGTATCATGATAATTCCATGATTCTGTGAAATGATTTGTTGTTTTTCCACCTATCAATATTTTCAATGACTCCTTTTCTGGCAAAGATTTATAAAACCACACCAATCCTCCAAGACATGAAAAGAAGTGAAATTTGCTGAAGAAGACATGAAGCCACCACCCAGCATCTCCTCAACTCCCCACAACTCCAAATAAAGCAGAGACTCCACAGAATGTCCGCGGGAAATTCAGAGCAGTGCTAGCAATTGCTGCTCGACAAGAGCACAGTTCACCAGACACATTCTTAAAGAAATAAAAGTGAAACTGTATGACTTAAGGCATCAAAAGTGATCTAGATGAGTGGGCATCAACTGAGCAAGAACTAATTAGCATCTTCAGAAACAATCAACAGCTGTGGCTAGATAATTATCAGTTAGAATGCATACCAACAGATAATATATTTAATGGTTTACAGATTTTGCATTTTTCTGCAATAACTAAAAGTAATAGCTTTCAACATGTAAAAGTAATGTCAATGCTAATTGTTTCCAGCTAATGCATTATTTACTGATTGCATTAATCAAAACTCTTAGATCCCAATGACGAACAATCATATTAATTTCTTCTAATTTATGTAGCTATTAATTCCATATTTTTCCACATTCAACTGTGAATGCAAAATATCAGTATGGCTAATTGTAGAAGAACATTTGACTATTTCAATGGTAGTGGTCTGGAGTCCTCACAGAGGAGAAGTCATCCTGATTGTTTCGTGAAAGAGCCTAATGCCATCTGCTAATCTGGTTTAATTATTCCAGTGGGGACAAAGCAATTTTAGCCTCCACTATTTTCCTTCTAATTGTGAACACAAATACATAATATTTAGGTGCAATTTGAAAGGATAAGTTCATCTCTCAGCAATGATGCTTAATTGTCAGATTTAAACCTCAGTAAACAGTGGGGGAGAGAGAAGGGAGGAGAGAGGGAGAGAGAGGGAGAGGTAGAGGGGAAGAGGGAGAGATAGAGGGGAGGAGAGAGAGAAAGAGGGAGAGAGGAGAGAGAAAGAGCAGAGAAAGAGGGAGATAGGGATAGAGGGGGGAGAGAGAAAAAGAGAGGGAAAGGAGAGAGAAAGAGAGGGAAAGGAGAGAGAAAAAGAGAGGGAAAGGAGAGAGAAAGAGAGCAGAGAGGGAGATAGGGATAGAGGGGGGAGAGAGAGAAAAAGAGAGGGAAAGGAGAGAGAAAAAGAGAGGGAAAGGAGAGAGAAAGAGAGCAGAGAGGGAGATAGGGATAGAGAGGGAGAGACGGATGGTGGGAGAGAGGGGTAGGTGTCAGGAGGGAGGGAGAATGCATCAGGAATTATGTGACGTCTGTGACCAATTGGAGACTCTTACAAGCATGTATGATTAGTTCTGAAGTCTCTGAATCTGATCCTTTCAGAGAACTTCTTGGTCACACTGCCAGCTTTCCCCTTTATCAATGAAGCTGCAAGCTATAACCTTATCATATCAAAGACGAGCATTTACTACAAATCATCACCTCCTCCCAACCTCCAGCCAAGCTGGCAGCATTTATAAACTCCAGCTGATCAAATATTCGGTAGCTGTATCCTTGAGCAGACCTGAATACAAGAAATGCTCCTATATCTGGGTCAGGTTCAGACTTGTGTGTATTGATATAACAGTCCTTATCGTGATTGAAAACCACTTCACCTTTACTCCTTCAGAAATCCTACTGGAAGAGTTTCCTGCTCTTCCAATCTTCTTTAGTTGGTAGAACTTTCTTCAAAAATTCAGTCCTGCTTTGCCTTCTCAACATCTCTCCCTAAGTCGCTGCATCTTATCATTGTCTTAAAAATTTCTGAAAGCTCATCATCTTGTTAGTACTGTTGTTTCTTCCCACAAAGTCCTTCAATCATCTGCTCAGTCTCCACCTTTTATTCCTTTTCAATTCTGTATCACATCTCTTTTGATGTGGAAGGAAGCTGGCTTTCAAAGCAATGCTCTTCTCCCTCTAACCTTTCCTCTCGCGTGATCATTAATGTCACCTTGATCCTCCCACAAGTCAGCTACGCGCTAGGGGCAAATAACCCATCATGGGAGGGAACAGTGGCAGCCAGGAGAATGTGCAGACTCCACATGGTTTCATCTAAGCTCATTCAAACCTGGGTTACTGGAGCTGAGAGACAGTGCATTGTTGTCAGAATCATACTGCTGACTAAACACGAGTAGGACTACTCTCCAGGTTTGGTGCTGTACACACTAGAGTTTAGAAGAATGTGGGGGGGGAGGGAAATCTCATTGAAATCTATCAAATATTGAAAGGCCCAGATAGAGTGGACATGGTGAGGATGCTTCTTACAGTGGGAAAGTCTATGACTAGTGGGTACAGATTCAGAGTAGAGGGACATCCATTTAGAACAGAGATGAGGAGGAATTTCTTTAGCCAGAGGGTGGTGAATTTGTGGAATTCATTGCCACAGATAATTTGGAGGCAAGTCATTGGTTCTATTTAAAGTAATGGTTGATAAGTTCTTGATTAGTCAAGACATCAAAAGTTATGGGGAGAAATCATGAGATTGAGGTTGAAAAGGATAATAAATCAACTAGGATGAAATAAAGGAGCAGACTCGATGGGCTGAATGGCCTAATGCTGCTCCTAAGTCTTATGGTCTAATTATGTATGCAAATCAACCAACTGAAGTAAAAGTTTCTTTATTTAATTTATTCATACAGCACCTTGCTGAGTGTAATTGTGGAAGATATATATGTCTCTATACGGAAACAACACCACACACCTAGAAACAGGTGCTCAGCGAAGCGGTCTCCCAATATACGTCAGATCTCACTGATACACAAGAGACCACAGCGGAAGCACTGGGTACAGTAGATGACCTCTGTTAAATGCCCTACCCCTTCACCATTCCCCATACCCACTTCCCTCTCTCACCTTATCTCCTTGCCTGCCCATCACCTCCCTCTGGTGCTCACCCCTTTTCTTTCTTCCATGGCCTTCTGTCCTCTCCTATCAGATTCCCCCTTCTCCAGCCCTGTGTCTCTTTCACCAATCAACTTCCCAGCTCTTTACTTCACCCCTCCCCTCCTCCCGGTTTCACCTATCACCTGTGTTTCTTCCTTCCCTCCCCCCACCTTCTAACTCTGACCCCTCATCTTTTCTCCCTCCAGTCCTGATGAAGGGTCCTGGCCCAAAACATTGACTGTACTCTTACCCATAGGTGCTGCCTGGGCTGACACGTTCCTCCAGCATGTTGTTTGTGTTCCATCAGATTCACAGACAGCTTCTGTCCTGCTGTTATAACACTCCTGAATGAACATCTTTGTACAATAGAGATATCTCAAAATCTCAGTTTACCTGGGCATGTTCCTTGCACCTTATTATCTTCCTGCACTGCACTTTGTAACTGTAACACTGTATTCTGTTACTGCATTTCTCTTTGTACCACCGTGACATACAGTATTTATATGTAGAAGGATATGTCTGGATGGAAGGCAAAACAAAGCTTCTCATTGTACATGTGATAAGAATTCAGCGATCAAGAAAGGAATTTAAGTCCAAATTCTTTTAGAATTTTCCCACTGATATTAAGCTGTGCAGTCTGATCAGCTGATAATTTTATAGGCTCAATATTTTGTTTCATTAAGCTCTTTCCAATCCATGCCTAGGCATACCTTTAAAGAGACGGAGGCAAGGCAGCAGAGCGTTGCTGTTGTGCTGAGAGACAAATTCCCTGCAGAATGTGCTTCACATTTTAAATAGTCTACCAGGGGAGCAACAAAATACAGGCCAGATGATTCCACACCAAGAGAGAAGGGTGGTATTAAAAGAAGAACAGGAGAGTGATCTAACCAGTTCCATGGTATACCCAAGAGTACAACTGGGAGGAACCTGGGAGCAGTTGTAGCCCCTCTGAAAACAACATGTGCCTTCTTCCATCTACTTCCTTGGGATTTTTTTTCCCAGTGGTTTAAATGACAGGTGCCACTCAAGAAGGAAAATTCATGCTCAGATTTGTTGTTGACTCAAGCCGCATTTCCATTTGAAACAGAAGGGAATGCTCAAAGATCCGTGAGCTTCAGTAATCAGCGGTGAGCAAGATTTTGTGTTATCCATTCATCCATCATGTCAATGGGGTCTCCAAGCTGAAAATACGTTGAAAATATGCATCCTCCAGTACTGTTACACAAACAGCTCTTATTTCACCTTGTGCTATCTTTCCATTTCAATGAACAAATCTGAACTCTACAGAAGCTCTGATCCCACTCAGCCAATGTTACACACAGCCATCTTTCAAAAAACTTTGTTCAGGAAAAGCAGGGAAATTAATTTATGTTACTGAAAAATGTCAGTTGGATCTCAGCACACAGTCATCATTTGTTTTAAAGACAGGGACACTGCTGTGTCACAGTGATTATGGTGGCCTTCCTTCCCCTGTCTTCATCAAAAAAAATGCATAGCAAGAATTATACCACATACAATTCTTTATTTGAATTGAATATAAATTCTATCTTAAAGCAACTGAATCACTGCTTGCCTGCTAACAAAGATATCTTAGCAGAGTCATAGATTATTTTACTCACCCTGCCTCCACCCAATCATACTTCATGCTTAAGCATAAATATGTTGTAAGATTCTTCCAGTTCTGAGCCCAAGTATGCTTTGAAACTTCCCCTGTTCATTAGTCAAATACAAAGTCCAAAAGCATAGCAAATATACACAGAAATGAACAATGCATCATTCTCTTTCCCAGAGAGAATGAACTTACTTGTTCTGACAATTTGCTTGCATTTTCTGCATGTGACCTTTGTTGGGTGTCATGGATTCCCATACACACCTATCCCTCAGAAGCATCATGCAGTGCCAGTCTGAGTTGCCACAGCAACCAGGGAAAGAGATCCTGTACAAAGGTCAGCCTTAGGGATGATGGCTCCTCCAAGAGGACCACAACCTTGTCATTGGATTTGGAGACTTACGTGCCTCAATGACCCAGAGAGCTATGTTGGCTGGAGTCAGGGCTTTATACTTTGGCTCCTGGTAGGAACACCCAAGCCGAACAGGTCAAAGGGTAGAGGTCAGACAAAGAGTGGTTCACCGGTCCTCCAGGTTCAGGGATTCAGCTCAAGGCCAACAACTCAGCATTATTGGCACGTCTATTGATCACTGTTCAGAAAGGAAGCATGTCACTTTGATACAAAAGCCTGCTTAATCTAGTCACTGGGCTTCCAAGTTGCTTACAGCTTTAAAAAAACAAAAAAAGATTTATCAGAGTAGTGATGATTCAAGGATGGCAGGGGCATCTCTCCATGACTGATACCAAGTGGTGGGTCTCAGGGCTTTTCTCAATGCAACACCTTCAGCAATATCACCCAGCTCTCCAATGCCAGCATCACAGACCATCTGTTGCAAATAATCCAATTCAAGCTTGCCAGTGGTCAAATACCTAGCAAAACTAATTCATTCTGCCAACATAATGTCCATATCCCTCCATTTCCTGCATATTCAGGTGCCAATCTAAGAGCTTCTTAAATTCTTCTGTCAAATTTGTTTCCACCACCAACTCTGGCAGTGCAGTCCAGGAACCCACGCTCTCTGTGGTGGGGAAAAAAATCCTCACACAACTCCTTTGAATCTTAAATACATGTCCTCTAACATCAGACATTTCAACCTCACTGGTCCAGCTGCTCCAACAGAAAGAGTATTTCTAAAGACGACTTTACCTGCACTTTCCCAATTCCTTTGCTGTGCCTCGACTCACCAAAGAATTGTGAAGCATAAGATCATGTCTTTTGAGAAAGAGCTGAGCAAGCCAGGTCTTTCCTACTCAGTGAGAAGGAGGATGAGGAACGACTTGATAGAAGTGTATAAGGTGATAAGAGCCAGCATCGTTTTCCTAGAGCAGCAACGTTAATACAAGAGAGCATGACTTTGCAGGGAAGTATAGGTGGGATGGCAGTTGTAGGCTTTTTTTCCCCACAGGGAATGGAAACGCTGCCAGTGGTGATGATAGAGGCAGGCACAATAGGGAAATTTAAGAGACTCTTGTATAGGCACATGGATGAAAGAAAATGGAGGGCTATCTGGGAAGGAAAGATTAGCTAGATCTTGGAGTAGGTTAAAAGGTTGGCGCACCATTGTAGATTGAAGGGCTTGTTCCATGTTCTGTGTTACATGGTATTTACTGCTCAAACACAGCTACTCCCAAACAACCACTCTGCTAGAGCCTTCCTGTCTTTTGTATCCTCCAAACAACTTCCAATATCTTGAAAACAGAGTGCCTGTGAAAATTGCACAATGGAAAATGCAAGAGGCTGAGCTCTATACCTGCTTGGTCAGCTCTCCTCTCCTCTCCCCAGCCCGGAAATGCGAGGGCTATTCAAGCGCATTTCAAAGCTGATCTTAGACAATGTGGGTGGGGCTCACACCAACCACAAGGGGAACTGGTAATTCGTGGCACCATGAAGAGCAAACAAATGGAAAAATGCAACATACACTTTGTGGGCCTTCCCCAGAAATGTCACCTGTGGCACCAAATCGGATGCAATATTTCTACTTTGTAAGTGAGGGTCGTTCCTGTCAGGTTGGTTGTAACACATGCCAGAGTAGAATTGCAACAATGGGACTACCGCAGCACCCAGTCTGCTAGGTCAAGCAACATCGGTGAGAGGAAAGAAACTGTCAAAGTTTCAGGAAGTCACCCTGCACATACTACCATACAACATGGAGAAGAGTCTTGCAAACAGCCCGGTACATAATAGATTTTTCAACACCTGCCGGTAAAATAAACAGGCTCTCTGATGAGGGTAGGAAAGAGTGCAGATACTAGAGGAACTCAGTGGGTCAGGCAGCATCTGTGGAGGCAAATCAACAGTTGATGTTTCCAGTCAACTGTCCATTTGCCTTCAAGGAATGACCAGAATGTCATTTGTCATTTCCCCACACAGATGCTACCTGACTTACTGAGTTCCTCCACCAGTTTGTTTTTTGTTCTAAGCTACTTGATGGAGTGGTTACTTACTGTGGGAGGTGCAATCTCTGCAGCTTCAATGTCCTTTAACTTACTTTTAAGGCAAATTTACAATAAATTTCAGATCAGCTCCAATTATGCTAAGCACACTGATGAGATTTCAGTCATTCTAAGTTAGCTGCCACTGGAATTTTTCATGGATCTGTCACCAAACTCACTGTGGCTTTGGCAGGCTTTGAGACTGATACTGAATGACTGTTGTTCAAGATATTGATCAAGAAAGAGAGAGTGTCGGGAGGAAAAGGAACAGCTCGGACACTTCATTCCCAGTGGTATTTAAAGATCTGCAGATGCTGAGAATCTGAAAGAAGAACAAAATATGGTGGCAACACGAAGGTTCTGCAACTCAAAATGTTAACTCTGATTCTCTTTCCACAGATGCTGCTTGACCTGCTGAACATTTCCAGCATTTTGTAGTTCTGCTTAACTGCCAGTAATGTCCCATGATAAGACCTAATTGCATCTAGAGGGGTTCTGAGGAAGAGTCCCTGATCCAAAATATTGACAAGTTTCACTTTCTAGAGATGCTGCTGTTCTAGCTGAATGTCCTCAGTGTTTCTGATTTTGTTTTGGATTTCAGCATCTCTACTTTTATTTGTTTCTCAATTTCATCATCTTACTTTCAGTTCTGCTGGAATCACTGAGTGGCCAGTCCCTCTATCGGCCTACCCCTACTACAAAAAGTGCTTGCTCTGCCATTTAATTAGGCATCAGGCCGGATTCCCAGTTCAGTGGCATTGATTCATTAACATACATTAGCTTTCCACCTACAACCTGGTAGTTCTTCAGAAGTACGTTTCCTCAGCAGTTCATTCTCTTCGAGGTAAATAAGTCTAATTCTGCCAACGTGTCATCGGAAGAGCACCAGGTGCCTCAGGTGACACATTTCCCCACTAATCTCCCTCCCAGAACTTATCCCCACAAGTGGCCAAAGTGCCACACCTGCCCGTTCACCTCCTCCCTCACCTCCATTCAGGGCCCCAAACAGTCCTTCCAGGTGAGGCAGCTCTTCACCTGCGAATCTGCTGGGGTCGTCTTTTGGGTCTGGTGCTCCCAATGCGGCACCCTCTACATTGGTGAGGCCCGTCGTAAACTGGGGAACTGCTCCGTCAAGCACCTCTGCTCCACCCGCCAAAAGCGGAAATTCCTGGTGGCCAAGCATTTTAATTCTGATCCCCTTTCCTGTTCCAACATGTCAGTCCGTGGCCTCCTCTTGTACCATGATGAGGCCACCCTCAGGGTGGAGAAGGAACATCTCATATTCTATCTGGGGAGCCTCCAGCCTGATGGCATGAATATCGATTTCTCCTTCCAATAAAAAAATTCCCTCTCCCCTTCCCTCTTCTTCTATTCCCCACTTCGGCCTCTTATCTCTTCTCACCTGTCTGTCACCTCCTTCCCTTTCTCCTATGGTTCACTCGCCTCTACTATCAGATTCCTTCCTTTCCAACCCCACTGGCTTCACCTATCACCTTCTAGCTATCCTTCTTCTCCTCCCCACTTTCCCTTCCAGTCCTGAGGAAGTGTCTCAGCCCGAAATATTGACTGTCTGTTCCTCTCTGTAACAATTCCAAGCCTGCTGAGCCCCTCCAGCATTTTGTGTGCATTACGCTGGATTTACAGCACCTGCAAAATTTCTCATATTTAACATTTTCTACTTGACTTGATCAGCGCCATCTTTAATCATCATTCTTAGAGTCGGCCTCAGTAATGTTTGAGGGAATGATAGATAAGCTGAGATATGTACTTGCCAATCATTAAAACCTTTTGACAATATAGTCACTGACAGGAGAAGGTGACAATTGACACCAGGGCTTCCTGCATACAATGATTCTTCTTCATCAAAGGGGTTAGAGGGCAGCAGCAGATACAGAGGAAGTACTCATATCATTAGAGGGTACGAATTCAGTAACAAATCAAGCAGAGTTAGAAGAATCTCTTGTGTTCAGAAGGAAAGAAATGCCTGTACAAGACTTTGTGTTATCAGTGGTCTGGTTAGCCAAAAGCATTCAGGGAATTTTCACATCTCAGAATAATGTGCTTCTTTACTGGGTTGTTAAGAATGGAGGAAATACATGTTTGTTTTGATTAAAAGCAAAATATAATTTAATAGTTAAATAGTTGATCTAAGATGACTTTGTAGAACAGTGTAAGATGGGGATTGCTCAAATGTTATAAAATACACATATTATTTGGAGATCACTAAATCTCATAAACATGTAAATTACTAGACTTTGACAATCTTTTGTAATTTTTACTTTCAATGTTATCCATTGTAGTTACTCCACCCACAAAACCACAATTACAGATTGATTATCCCTTATCCGAAATTCCGAACTTGAAAACTTCCCAAATCTAATTTTTTTTAGCACTGATGTCACAAAAGGAATATTCTACGAGGTGCTGGAAAGGTACGCAGGCAGTATGCAGGTCACTGCATACGAGAGACAGCTCTGAAGAGTGACCTCACCTATGTAATCAACAGAAATTAATGTCAACAAAATAGAGAGAGTGCAGAGAAAATTTACTAGAATGTTACCTAGGTTTCAGCACCTAAGTTACAGAGAAAGGTTGAACAAGTTAGGTCTTTATTCTTTGGAGCGTAGAAGGTTGAGGGGGGACTTGATAGAGGTATTTAAAATTATGAGGGGGATAGATAGAGTTGACGTGGATAGACTTTTTCCATTGAGAGTAGGGGAGATTCAAACAAGAGGACATGAGTTGAGAGTTAGGGGGCAAAAGTTTAGGGGTAACACGAAGGGGAATTTCTTTACTCAGAGAGTGGTAGCTGTGTGGAACGAGCTTCCAGTAGAAGTGGTAGAGGCAGGTTCGGTATTGTCATTTTTAAAGTAAAATTGGATAGGTATATGGACAGGAAAGGAATGGAGGGTTATGGGCTGAGTGCGGGTCAGTGGGACTAGGTGAGAGTAAGCGTTCGGCACGGACTAGAAGGGCCGAGATGGCCTGTTTCCGTGCTGTAGTTGTTATATGGTTATAAAGAAAAACAGAAGAACACTGCATAAAGTGAAAAATGAAGATCTCGATCATGTATCGTCTGTGTAGGAGTGAACATATGCCACTTAACAATACACACATCATGACACAGGCAAAGACCTATCATGAAGAACTGAAAATTGAAGATAATTGTGAATATTCTGCAGGCTGGTTGCAGAAATTTAAGAAAAGGCACGACAGTAAATTTTTAAAGTGTCTGCTGATCACGAAAATCTAGCACCAGAAAAAGTTTATAATGCTAACTGTTTTTACACCTTACATAACGGCATTAAATTTTAAAACATCACTGATGAAAATCTGACTCCAGTACAAGTCTACAATGCTAATTGTTTTTTATACCTTACATAAAACCTGACAAAAAAGTAAAATACAAATACATTGTACTGTAACCTTTCAATCAAAACACGGCATTGTAGGTGGAGACTGAGAGCCTGCCGTGGCTAATTGTTGTTCAACAGCAGATTCAGGTATTCTCTCGATGCTGCTGTGCTGCTTGTGTTACCCAGCACACATTATATATTCACTATATTAAAGGTATGTAATAATTTTTATTGTTAAGGACATACGTGCGATGAACAAGTGTAAGACAAAGACTGCTTATGAGTCGGAAATGATGACAATCCCAAGCTATCACAATTTGTATTCCAAAATCTGAAATTTGAAACACTTCCGGCCGCAAGCATTTCGGATAAGGGGTACTCAACCTGTATCGGAGTTTTGTTTGCCGAACTTGGGAACGAAGATACTGTGACACCAGTGAGACCTTCTATCACATTGGGTGACAGAAGCAAAATTACTTCAAATGAACTACCACAGATTCCAGTAATAATTCTTCAGTACATTATGTCCAAGCAGAAGTTAGCCGTTCAACTCAGAGAATTGTGAAACATTTTCTTGTACAATTTCTATAAATCAAAACCTCATAAATGTCAACATGGTCTCACAGAACTATTGTATTAACATCAAGATGTTTGTATACATTTGATGAAGAATGCCCTAAAGGGGTGTGAGCTGGGAAATCCTCTACCTTTCTCATGTACACTTACTCTAATTCAAGTGGGAACCAAGTGAAAGGGTTAGGAAAGTGCCCAGCACTGGGTCATGCAAGACCATGCTGTAAGTGAGTTCCTATTCCTGAAATGCAGAACACTTCCTTGTTTTGTAAGGAAGACAGCTTGGTGGGACTGGCGCCTTTGGCATGACTGTCAAAGGGCTCAGGAAACACCTGACAACCAATCCACTTCAGCCAGGACAGAAGTGAGGTCCAACAATGGCTCCAACATTGTCTGAGCTCATGGAGATATATTTCTCGACTCCCTACAACAGGGTCAGTCCTTGGCAAGTGATGGGGCAACAATTCACCAAGAGCTTTGGCCATGCTTCAGAACCTGGGCCTACGTACCTCCCTCTGCATCTGGATTCTTGACCTCCTCATTGGGTGGCCAGAATCAGGGCAGATCAGTAATAACACCTCCTCCTCACTACCAATCAACTCAAGCAGAGCTCAGGGATGCATGGTTAGCACACTGCTCTACTCTCTACACTCATGATCTGTGTGGCTAGGCACAGCTCAAAACGTCACTTCTGTTGTTGGCAGGATCTCAGATGATGTTGAAGAAGTGTCTAAGAGTGAAATAGATTGGCTGCTTCTGCTGTGTCTCCATACAGACTTTGCACTTAACAGCAGCAAAACCAAGGAATTGATTGTGGACTTCAGAAAGGGGTAATCAAGAGAACATACACCAGTCCTCATTGAGGGGTCAGCGGTGGGAAAGGTGAGGAGCTTTAAATTCCTGGCATCAAAATCTCAGAGGGTCTAACTTGGGCATGATGATGCAATCACAAAGAAGGCAGGCCAATAGCTATACTTCATTGGGAGTTTGAGGAGACTTTGTAGTCACGAAAGACTCTAGCAAAGTTCTACAGATATGTGACGGATAGCTTTCTGACTGGCTGCAAGCCTGGTGTGAAGGCTGCAGTGAACAGGATCAAAGCAGGCTGTAGAGGATAGTAGATTCAGCAACATCCATCATGAGTACAAGCCTCCCCTCCATCAAGGACATACTCAAAAATCAGTGTCTCAAGAAGGTGGCCTCCATCATTAATGACCCTCACCACCCGGAACGTGCCCTCTTTTCTTTACTCCCATCAGGGATGAGGTAAAGAAGCCTGAAGACCTACAATCAGTGTTTCAGGAACCGCTTCTTCCGCCCTGCCGTCAGGTTTCTGAACATTCCATGAACCCAAGAACACAACCTCACTATTCCTCGTTTACACGATTTGGTTAATTATCGTTTTTGTAACTTATGGTCCTGTTGCCACAAGCAGCAGAGCTCACAACATACAGTGCATCAGTGATCATAAACCAGATTCTGATGTCTTCCTTGGAAGGCCGAAGTCTTAAAGTGAAAGTACCTGTCCAGGATAGACAGCTCAATCGAACTATGCCAATGCTGTAGGTTGCAGCCCGGTCTTGGGCAAAAACCAGTACAGGACTTCACCAGATTTACACCAATCCAAAGGCAAAATACCTGTCTTGTGACAGAAGGACATTCCTGTCTTCTTGGATTAATACAAGCTTGTTATTTGCAGCACTGAAAATATAACACAGTGATCACAGTTAATCAAATATCAGTTTGTTATAACTGCAATTATCAATATACACTTTGAACAGTCTTTTTTTATTAATGTATTTGCAGTCTGTGCTTTCTTATTTGGTTTATATATTCTCTTATTTTCCTACACATTTGCTCCATTGAAACTGTTATACCAGCCGGGTGGCAAAGTGCCACAACTAGTAGAACTGGCTCCAGAGAGCCAGATTCAATCCTGACCTCGAGAGCTGTCTGCATAGAATGTGCACATTCTCCCCTTGAGCACAGGGCTTTCCTCTGGATTCTCCCGTTTCCTCCCACGTCCACTAGGTTAACTGGCCACCGCATACTGCAACTAGTGAGGAACAGAATTTGGGGAGAGTTGATGGAAGTGTGGGAGAACTAAAAAAAAAAGGGTATTAAAGTAGGATCAGTGTAAAATCAATAGGTTGATGTCTGGAACAGGTTCAGTGGGCTGTTTCTGCACTACATTTCTCGATGAGTTTTTTTCCCCAAAACTTACAACAGAAGCTTTGCTCTACCTTTTGTGTAATATTTTATGCCCCTCCTCATTTATTCTCAGGCCAGTTGCCAGGATTCCCTTCTAAAACCAGGACACGACGGAGGTAGATTAAATCCTTCCCTTGATGAACAATCACTGGGCTATGCCCACACTAACTGAGAGCTCTGGAATCCTGTGCGTTGACAGTCCAGCAGGAGCCTTTTTTATCCCATATATCTTTTCTGTTCTTCTCCCAAGAACTGTGAAAGTACTTTAAACAATATCATATTTAGAATACACAGTATGATACATCCATTGTAGAAGTGGGCTGCGGAACAAGATCCTTTAGCCCATTAGTCCCAACCTAGATCATGGCTAGAGTAACCTAATTAGTTTCTCCCCCTTGTTCTTTCTTTATTTTGTATTTTTCCCCTTTTGGAGTTTAATCTTCTTCAGATCCCCTCAGTAAACAAAATTTCAAAGAGACATTACATATTTCTGAGACACAAGAGGGACTGCAGATGCTGGAGATCTGGAGCAACACACAAAAAGTGATGCAGGATTTCAGTAGGTCAGGCAGCTTCTTTGGAGGGAAATGGAAATTCCACATTTCAGGTCAAAATTCAGGAATGAGGTGAAGAGGCAAGATGGTTAGTAAAGAAGAGAAGGAAATGGTGAGTTGGGAGTCTGATCATTTATCCCTCTGTAACCTCACTACAACCTATTTTTGTGTCCCAGGAAATCATATCTCTGTGTATTCTTCCAAGAAGCTGGGACACAAGCACAGATCCTGTAGTGCTCAATCTTGCCACCAGCAAAATACACACTAATGCCTACTCTCTGTTTCCCTGTTAGCCAGTTAGTCTTCTTTCCACAGCAATATGAACTTATGAATTGGCGAGGCTTTCAACTTTAACAAACAGTTAACAGAATAACAAAAGAAAAATAAATGGCCCCATTACAGTTAAACCAGTCCAAATAAATGTTGGAGCTCATTTCTGGAATAGTCGGTATGCTTCACTTTGATTGTTCACACACTGAACCCACGTTCTGCATGAAAGACACCAGCCACAGTTCGAACTTCCCCTGAAGACCATTTTGAGTGAACTGGCTAGCGCAGAAGCGTTGGCATTTCCTCCTTTGAACCATCCATCCGCACGAGGCAGTTCTCTCAACAGGGTCTCCCCTTCGGGTGGGATCCTCCGGAGCACCTTCCCCTGTGATCAGCTCCGCAGCTTCTGCCAAAAGTCTCCAAACCAGACTTCTGTCCTTCAGAAAGCTGATCCCGCCCCAGCTCTCTCAAACCTTCTATCACGTCCCACCGGGCAGAAAGTTACAACTCGTACCAAGGCAAACCCGACTGGCTGACACAACATTCCAAAGCTGGATAACGCGGCTCCTTATCCTCGGCCGATGCCAAAACACTCTCACAAACTGGACACACTGACTCTGCAGAGAACTGCTGAAATAAAAATACCTCACAGCATAGCAGTAGAAATCATAACCAGGGAATTAGATATATTTTGAATTTCTTTATTAAAACTGAGAATAATAAAAGATTTATACCAGCACTGTTGCTGCGGCTGCCTCCCACTGCAAAAGACAAGGCTGCTAACATGGTGCACAGCAGTGGTGTTTCCTCAGCAGCTTGTTGCTAAGGACCAGGTCTGTCTGCCGACTCCTTAGGTGCCAACAATGCCAACACTAACTCAACATGCTGGCAGACTGAGGCAAACTACTGTTGGTGTAAAGATCTCCAGAACTGTTTGATCTTTGCAATATTGATGCACAACCTATCACACTAAATATTTGGGATTCAATAGCAGATGTGTAAAGCCATGAGATTTCTCATGAGAAATTGCTCACATTCAGAACACACCTTGTTGAGGTGCAACCCACCAACGTGCAGAGGAAGTGAAAAAAGGAATAGAGCCCATTATTTCTGCGTGTACAGGGGGCTGCATACAGAAGCATTACATTGAGATGCGCGGTTCCATAGGAAAACAGAAGCAAGAGTAGGCCACTCAGTTCCTCAGTGCCATCCTGTCATTCAACAAGCTCCAGTTTCCCAGCACGCAGTTCCCCAATCTTTCAAATTATTGTCTACTTCCTTATTACAGGCCTCCAATGACCTAGACTCCATAATCACCCAGGGTAGAGAAATGAACTTCTGCAAGAAGAAATTCTTACACATCTGTTTGAAATCACCACATCTTTCTCTTGTAACTCTATTCCTTCCTTCACTTAACACTCTCCCACTCATGGAATCATCTCAGCCTTTACACTCAATGTTTTAATAACATCAACCTTCATTCATCTGATCTCTACTGTAAAAATACTTTGCTATTTCTAAACTTCAACTCATTTGTGATAAAGACCATGGGTCTTCCTATGGCAATGGAAATTAACTGAGACCAGCTCTGGTCCTAGCTAGGTGTTGTGAAGATAATGTATTTAATTATTCAGAGTGTATAATTCAAAATTATGATCTTCATGTCATTAGAACAAAGTGTGACCGGTGTCCAAATTGTTTGGAGGCTCACAAGTCAAATGTGTACATGCTCCATCTCTGAAAAGTAATTTTCTTCAAGTTTTGAGGGCCAATCCATTAACACCGTTAACAATGTGGTGAAATGTGATCCAATGTGCCTGTTTAACCCTTGTCTTGTGCAAACTCCATACAGCACATGATAACATTCTTCAAGACTCTCATTAGCATACCACTTAAACATAGGAACAGGCAGATGTAAAAAAGTTGGCATTGTTGTATTATTGGGAAAACTTTTAGAGAACAAAACTAAGCACAATGAACAACAGAATATATAAATGGGAACATGGAGAAGCAATGAGAATGAAAGAATATCCAAATTTACGTGCTTTTTTATAAATATAATGTCATGTGCTTCCAATTTACTTGGGCCTTTGACAATTTATGAATCAATTTGGACAGAACTCGGTGTAATAATTGAATTATTTCATCAAGTACTTCAAACCCTGACAAAGCCTTAAAGAAATGAGATTTACAGGAAGATCTTGAACAGTTTCCTTAAGTCAGCTGCAGGGTCATCAGCCAGGGACCACCATCCATGGATGTTTCACTCCCTTAGCTCTGGTAGATCTCCTGGTGGTGGAGCAGTGGCAGGGAGATGTCCCTGCTGCTTTCAATGGGGTTAGTCGGTCCCCCAATTTCTGTCCTTCCTCTTCAGACACAGCCAAAAACTTACCTTCAAAAGCTGCCTCTTCAGTCAACTCTCTGGTAGCTTTGTCTAGTCACTGCCGTGTCATGGAGTAACCTTATCATCGATGCGCTGACAAAGCCCCGGCTTCCTAATCCACAGGGTAGATGGTGGGCCTCTAGCCACCTTCCTTACGCTCAGCTGTCAGGTCTAAGTACTTCAGCCTCTTCTGCTCGTGGGCAGCCTCCACTCCTTCCTCCCACGGGATGGTTAACTCAATGAGGAGGACTGTCTTTACTGCCATACCTGGGTGGAGAGATGTGATGGTGATTTCCATGGGGAACTGTAGCTGTCTGCCGAGATCTGCCCTCCTGCTCCACTTCTTGCCTGTGGAGAGAAGTTCTGAAGGAGCTCCTAGGCAGATGCATTTGGCGCTTTCACCAGCCTTAACAAATGGGATGAGTTGCCGCCCCGCTGGAGAAAGGGCGCTTCTCGCATCCCGCCCACAGGTCTCTAGGATCTCCACCAGCTTCATTAGGAATTGGTCATGCTGCCAACTGTAGCGCCTCTGGGACAGTGCAGTCTTGCATCCTGCCAGGGCGTGTTGGAGGTGCGCATTGGTGGTATCACACAGGGGGCAGCTATCCTCACTGCCAAAACACTGGTGAAGATTTCGGGGCAGGGCAAGGTGTCATGGGTTGCCGAGGGTGCCCTCCCATGGTGTCCAGCTTCCCTGGTGGCTCTGTGCCACTGCCTTCACCCTGCAGTGCTGCTGCTCTGTGCTTGTCGCCTGCTCCACTACCATGGCTTTCCTCTCTCTCTTTGAGACCTTGGACCAGAAATGTGCTGCCTTCCCCCAGCCAAGTAGAGATACAGCAAATAAAATGTGATTTTTAAGTTCATATCTTCTGAGATTGTACTCAAACAAAAATATACAGAAAATAAATGTAAATTATGGGAGAATAATGGCTGGTATCTTTCAAAAAAAATCAGATTAAGACACACCGATACACAGGCCTACCATCTCAAATAACTAACATCTGGAAAATATCACTGTAACGGTATTCTCTCTCAAAAGGGAATGCAATTTAGTATTTCTTCCAGCTAAGTACACATCTCAAAAGGAATGATTACCAATGTTCTAGTCAGTCACTTCATTTAGCGATCACATCTGAAACTATACAAATCCATCAGACAATGAACAACACCAGCAGCAATGTCAGTCAAATATTTCTGAAATACTCATCACCAGAGGGTAGTCTTAAATCCTACCGCTGGTCATGCTGAATTTTCCCATACAATTAGTGTACCTTTGCTAAAGTGCCGATGCAAGCCACTATTTCAATTTTGATCAGCAGTGGAGAAAGCTTGAACTATCTTTGTCACACTGCACATGGCATAAAATCAAAGATTTACTGGAAGTGGCTATAAAGTACACTTCATTCTACCTGGATGTATAATGGATTCGTATTGAAACTGCTCTGTGTGAGACTGCAAGGAACTACATTGAGTTGTGGAGACAGCTCAACGCATCAGAGAAACCAGGCTCCCCTCCTTGGACTCTGCCTGCACTTCCCACTGCCTCAGTTAACCAGGCAGTAGAATCAAAGAACCTGTCCACCCTGGTCATTCTATCTTCTCCCTTCTTCCATCATGCAGAAGGTACAAACGCCTGAAAGCACCTGCTACCAAGCTTAAGGACATCTTCTACCTAGCTACTAAATAGCTCACTAGTATGGTAAGTTGGACTTTCCACCTCACAATCGACCTCGTTATGATGGCACACCTGCACTGTACTTTTTCTGTAGCTGTCAATACTTAATTCTGCATTGTTATTGTTTTACCTTGTTCTACCTCAATGCACAAAGCTTTTCACTGTATCTCAGTTACATGACAATAATAAATCAATTTCAATTCCAACCATTATTACATATGGCAACTTCGTGAAAGAATGTGATTTAGTATTATTTCAACAGATGAAGTTTTACTGATGATAAAATGGCCAATGCTGGAAATCTGAAATGAAGACAAAATGCTAGAAGTACTCGAGCTGGGAAGCATCAAAGGAGAAACAGCAAGATTGCTGTACCAGAGGGACAGCAGGGACTGTTACCTACTTTGCTTCACGGAAACATGGCTATCCTCTGCCATTTCAGAGGCAACACTGCAGCTCGATGGCTTCACCATTCCCTGCAATGAAAGGACAGCTGAGTCTTTAAAAGGCAGAGGAGGTGGAGTATGCTTTATCATTAACTCATCATGGAGGTTCTGCCTCAGTTCTGCTCAGCCAACCTGGAACATCCAGTAGACAAATGTCATCCATTTTATCTTCCAAGGGTTTTTTCCTGCCATCATTCTGGTAGCATGGACATTCCACCTAAGGCCAATGTAATCAGCAGGCATGAAACAGCTCACCCTGATGCCATCCCTATCATTGAGGAAGATTTCAATCAGGCCAGCTGGAAGAAGTGGCTGAATAACTACTGCCAACATATCACCCATGGAATCAGAGGAGCCAACACACTTGACCACTGTTTGACCACCATCAAGAATGCTTACCTTGCTGTCCCACACCCACACTTTGGAGGTCCAATCACCTGGCTGTACTCCTACTCCCAGCGTATAGGTAGAAACTAAAGACCGCAGCAACAGTGGTGAGGATGGCCAAGAGAGGTGGAGGAGCTCTTACAGGGCTGCTTTGAGTCGGTGGAATGAACATAATTCAAGGATTGAACTTCGACTCTGAATGAATACACCACAGTTGTCACTGACTTCATCCAGATCTGTGTGGATGATTGCGTGCCTTCAAGAACATGCCAGACATACCTAAACCAAAAGCCATGGATAAACCAGGAGGTTCAGAGACTGCTGTGGGACAGATCTGTGGCATTTAAAACCAGTGATCCAGAACTATATGAGAAGCCCAGGTATGATCATGGAAGGTTATTTTAAGAGCAAAAAAACTTCTGATTGAGGTTAGAAATGGAATTGGATGCACGTCAGCTCTGGCAGCATCTACAATCTATTGCCTCCTACAGAATGAAACCAAACAAAATGAATGGCTGTGATGCTTCACTCCCAGATGAACTCAATGCCCTTTAAACACGCTTCGAAAGGGAAAATAAACTCCCCTTGTGTGAATCCCTGCAGCACCTGGTGACCCTATAGACTCTGTGTCAGCAGCAGACATCAGAACATATTTCAAATGGGTAAACATTCTCAAGGCATCAGATCCTGATGGTGTGCCCAGCAGAGCTCTGGAAACCTGTGCCAACCAACTGACAGAAGTGTTCAAGGGTATCTTCAATCTCTCACTCCTGCAGTCAGAGGTTCCCACCTGCTTCAAAAGGGCAACAGTCATACAAGTGCCCACGAAGAGCAGGGTGAGCTGCCTCAATGACTATTGCCCAGTGGCACTCGCATCTACTCTGATGAAGTGCTTTGAGAGGTTATGCATACTTCTTATTGTAATCTATAGATTTTATTGCAATTGCATTGTAAAGTACTGCTGCCACAAAACAATAAATTTCACAACATTTGAATTGAATTTACTTTATTTTTAACATTCTTCACATACATGAGGAGTAAAAATCTTTACATTACGTCTCCATCTAAATATGCAATGTGTAATCCTAGTAATTTATAATAATTTATAATAAATAGTTGATGTAATATAGTGTACACTCAAGTCAGCATGAATGAATCAGTCTGATGGCCTGGTGGAAGAAGCTGTCCTGGAGCCTGTTGGTCCTGGCTTTTATGCTGCAGTACTGCTTCCCAGACAGTAGCAGCTGGAATAGATTGTGGTTGGGATGGCTTTGGTCCCCAATGATCCTACGGGCCCTTTTTACACATCCTTCCTTGTAAATGTCCTGAATCATGCTAAGTTCACAACTACTGATGCGCTGGGCTGTCTGCACCACTCTCTACAGAGTCTTGCGATTAAGGGAGGTACAGTTCCCATACCAGGCAGTGATGCAGCCAGTCAGGATGCTCTCAATTGTGCCCCTATAGAAAGTTCTTAGGATTTGGGGGCCCATACCAAACTTCGTCAACCGTCTGAGGTGAAAGAGGTGCTGTTGTGCCTTTTTCACCACACAGCTGGTATGTACAGATCACGTGAAGTCCTCGGTGATGTGGATGCTGAGGAACTTGACGCTGTTTACCCTCTCAACCCAAATCCATTGATGTCAATAGGGGTTAGCCTGACTCCATTGCTCCTGTAGTCCACAACCAGCTCCTTTGTTCTTGCGACATTGAGGGAGAGGTTGTTTTCTTGACACCACTGTGTCAGAGAGATGACTTCTTCCCTGTAGGCCACCTCATTATTGTGTGAGATAAGGCCAAACAATATAGTGTTGTCGGCAAATTTAATTAGCAGATCAGAGCTGTGGGTGGCGATACGTCATGGGTATACAAGGTAAAGGAGGGGACTCAGTATGCAGCCCTGAGGGGCTCCTGTATTGAGAGTCAGAGGGTTGGAGGTGAGGGAGCCCTCTCTTACAACCTGCTGCTGATCTGACAGGTAGTCCAGGATCCAGCTGCACAAGGCAGGGTCAAGGCCGTGATATTTGCCTGTGATATTAAACTTGATTCTGATTCTGAGAACGGTGGTAGGGCAGAGAGTGATTGACACAAGGATTGTTGGTGATGGCAGGAGGAAGGAGTGATCACAGCTTCTCTGTCTGGAGGAATACTAAGGAGAAGGACAGTACAGGAAAATGGATGGAACTGTGAAATAAAAACCATGACATTTCCTGGGAAATACGAAATAAAACTGCAGGTTGGAAATACCCATCGGGTCAGGCACCATTCACGATAGGAAGAAAACAGTGTTAATGCAACAGATGAGCCTTCTCATCAGAAATGACCAGCTCCAGTGTAAGCTGAAAGGGCTGGTTATTTGAGATTGTTAAATTCAGTGTTGAGTCTTTTGTCTGCAATGTGCCAATTAGAAAGGTCAGATGCTATTTCTGGCACTTCTGTTGAGTTTTGCTGGAATGGTGAATGAGGCCAAAACACTGGACCCTAACCAACAGACTGCAAACAGCAACACCTCCATCATGATGATTCCCAACACTGGTGCCCCACAAGGTTGTATCCTCAGACCCCTATCCTACTCCCCACAGAGACAGATGCACCACAGAAAGCATCCTATCTGGATGCACCACGATTTGGTGTGGTAACTGGTCTGTCTGTAACCGCAAAAAAGAATTCAGCTTACCACAGGATCCAGCCTCCCCTTCCTGAACTCAGCCTGTACCTCGCTACCTCATAAAACAGCCAACATAACCAAATGCTTCACCCACCCCAAGCATTCCCCTTCCTATCTGGCAGAAGATATAACAGCCTGAAAGCACAGACCACCAGGTTTCTATCCTATCCGCATATTATAAAGTTACTGAACACTTCCCAAGTAGGTTACCATCATTTTGTCTACCTGCACCACACTTGCTCCGTAACACTTTATTCTGCTATCTGGTATTGTTTTATCTTGTACTACCTCAAGATACCGTGCAATGAATTGTTCTGTCTGAACGATATGCAAAACAAGCTTTTCACTGCACCTAGTACACCTAATAAATCAATTTACAAGAGTCCAAGTGTATTGTCCAGCTAGTTTTGTAAAGTTGTAACAGAGCATCACAAATTTTATATTCTGCACCCTGTCCATATTTCATGTAGAGTTTGTTACCACCCCATCTGCTTGTGGACCACTTCCAGAGAATTATGGACTTGAACCAAGTCCCTCTGTTCATCAAAACTCCTTAGCATCCTAACATTTACTATATATGTCCTACCCCTATCTGACTTCCCAAAATGCATCACCTTGCACTTGTCCAAATTATACTCCATCTTTCCATCTGCTGCCCAACTTTCCACCTGCTGTGGCCTTAGACAATCTTCCGTCACTATCCACACCACCACCAATTTACCAGTAACACCTCCTATATTCACATCCAAATCAGTAATACAGTCGGCCCTCCGTATCCGCGAGGGTTTGGTTCCGGGACACCCCGCGGATGCCAAATTCCGCGGATACTCAAGTCCCGTATATAAAATGGCGTAGTATTTACATATAACCTACGCACATCCTCCTGTATACTTTAAATCATCTCTAGATTACTTATAATACCTAATACAATGTAAATGCTATGTAAATAGTTGTTATACTGTATTGTTTAGGGAATAATGACAAGAAAAAAAAGTCTGTACATGCTCAGTACAGACACAACCATCGTAGCTCTTCTGGGAACGCTGATGCTGTCTCGGCATCAGCCAATTCTGATTCTCCCATGATCTTTAAGTTCTTGAGGCTGTAGCGCTTTACAGAGCCAGCCAGCCATCCCTTACTAGCCTTAAACTCCTTCCTCTCACTCACAACACAAGTAGCGAGTGAACGAGACGTGAGACGAACAATGCTCAAACAACGAGTAATACTTCTAATCATCTCTAGATAACAGTACTTTACGCACTCTCTTAGCCTTTGAGGAATTGCTTTGACCACTTAATTGCTTTTTAGGAGCCACTTTTTCCACAGAAACGAAGGGTGCATGCAACACAAGTAGCAACCGAACGAGACGCGAGGCGAACAATGCTCAAACAACGAGTGCTGGAGAGAGAACTCCTGGTTTTTTTTTCCAATCCCGATCCACGATTGGTTGAATCCGCGGATGCGGAACTCGAGGATACGGAGGGCCGACTGTATACATAACAAACAAGAAAGGGCCCAACACCAGTCCCTGAGCTACACCACTGCTCATGAAATTGAAAAAGTATTCTTCCATCATGATCTCTGTTTCCTATCACCAAAACCTTTTTGAATCCAATTAATAACACACACAAGGTCACGCTGAAGGCTCTCGGCCTGAAACGTCGACTGTACTCTTCCACAGATGCTCTCTGTTCGGCTGAGTACCTCCAGCATTTTGTGTGTGTTGCTCGGATTTCCAGCATCTGCAGATTTTCTCTTGTTTGTGACTGAATCTAATCAGCCAGCTTGCTTAGATCTTATGTGCCGTGATCTTCTAGACTAGCCTACCACATGGGAACTTGTAAAGTGCTTTACACAGACAGAGGTCCACTTTGACAAGCCCTGGTCTCATCAATTGCCACAAAAATTTCAGTCCAATTGGTGAGGAAGGATTTCCCCTACACAAAGCAGTGCTATCGCTGGTCAGCCCCGCTCTTTCAGAATCAGAGTCAAAATCAAAATCAGGTTTAATATCACTGGCGTACAGTGTGATAAAGTTTGTTTTGTGGCAGCAGTACACTGCAATACATAATAAATAAAAACTATAAATTACAACAAGTATATATAAAAAAAGAAAATTTAATTAAATAAGTAGTGCAAGGAGAGAGGAAAAGACATATTGAGGTGGTGGTCACGGCTTCATCATCCATTCAGTAATCTAATAGCAGAGGGGAAGAAGCTGTTCCTGAAAAGTTGAGTGTGTGTCTTTAGGCTCCTGTACCTCCTCCCTGATGGTAGCAGTGAGAAGAGGGCATGTCCTAGGTGATGAGGTCCTTAATGATAGATGATACCCCCTTTCTGAGGAATCGCCTTATGTAGGTTTCCTCGATGCGCGATGCTGGGAGGCTAGTGCCCATAATGGAGCTGGCTGAGTTTGCAACTTTCTGCAGCTTTTTCCGATCCTGTACAGTGGCCCCTCCGTACCAGACGGTGATGCAACCAGTTAGAATGCTCTCCACGGTACATCGGTAGAAATTTGCGAGCATCTTTGGTGACATACCAGATCTCCTCAAGCTCCGAATGAAATTCCAAATATATGTAACTCCTCTCTCTTGGAACTTTCTGAAGGCATTCCCTTACCACTAACGTAAGGCTCGCCAACCTGTAATATCACCGTATACAAGTTCCTGTTCAATTCACCTCAAATCTAACTTGAAAATATACTGCTGTTTCTTCATTGTCTGTGTACTGGAATTCCCTGCCCAAAAACATCCAATGGTTCCATGTGCAGTTTCATAACCATTACTGGGTCAATTACTAGTGAAAATGAACTACATAGTCACAGAGAACATAAAGAGCAGATACCAGCACTCAGTCCAGCCATTTCATGCCAGTGTACACAGTCCAAGGTTTTCCTGCCTCTCTGCAATAAGACTATCAGTTTACCCCTCTGATTTTGTTCCTCATATTCTGGTCTAAATCAGGAGTTCCCAACCTGTGGTTCGTAGACCCCTAAATTAGGGGTTCTCAACCTGCGGTCCACAGACCCCTTGGTTAATGGTAGAAGTCCATGGTGTAAAAAAGGTTGGGAACTACTGCCCTGAATGAATCAACGCTACTTTCTTGCCCTATGATGGCAAGCTTCACGATCTGACCATTCTTTGCAACAAGAATTTATCTCATTATTCTCACTGAATTTCTTTCCCCTTCTCTGCAAGTTGAAAATATTTCCTGCTTCCATTCTGTCAAAGCCTGCCTGAATTCTAAAGATCTCTGTAAGGAGATCTCTGTAAGAAACCTCTGCTTTCTTGAAGGCAAACAGACATTGACACGGTGGGCAAATCTTAGTTTTGTGTCTATATACAATTAAAAATAAAACCCATAGGAATGAGTACCTGAATGGCATAACTGTTAGAGCCATGATCTTGCAACACTGGAGATATGGGTTCAATCTGGATTTGGGTGCTTTCTGCATTGAGTTTCACGTTCTCCCTGTGACCACATAGGTTTCTTCCCAGTGGTCTGATTTCCTCCTACATCCCAAGACCAGTGTGAGTGACTAATGCACAGGTGAGTGATAGAGCCTGGGGTGAGTTGATAGGAAAATAGGGACAGTATAGTAGGATTCATGTAGGATTGGTGTAAATGTGTAGTTGATTATCAGCATGAACCTGATGGGCTGAAGACCCTACATGTGCTCTATCTCCAGATGGCTCTCTCTGTTTGCGTGATCAAAGCGTCAATTTCTATCTGACAGTTAGTGACAGAAATGAGACCACTCGTTGACTGGTTCTCTTTGCAACAAACTGTGTTAAATGCTCCAGCGTCCGAGCTCACTGCTCACAGTCGTTTTCAGTAGTTCTTCAAAAACTGATTGCATAAACACTCAGGAAAGAAAGCAGAGGAATTATACAAGAGGTGGAGATACAGGAATGAATTAGTCCAGCTCTCCAAAGAGTCCTCACAGGAAACAAACATCAAGTTGCAGTGAGAAACTGTCAGCCAAACCGTAACTACGTGCAAATGCATCAGCACCAGAATAGACAGGAAATGACAAACGAGTAGTCAAGAAGGCAAATCATCATATTCGTCTGTTGCAACAGCCTGACTTTTGCAGTCAAGATAATTAATAAAAGTTGCTCAAAACAGTAACAACTTGCTGCTTCAAGCATTTGAACATCTGTTTCTTGCTACTAACAGAATTCTGACCCATTAATGAACCTTGTGAAATATCAAAGTGCAGTTCTATTCGCCAGAGGGAATGTCAAACTAGACATTTAAACCCAATAAAAAATTTTGCATTGACAATAAAACATTAGTAAAGCAACCCAAACGCACTTTGGCAAGAGCCTCTGACCTTTCAGAGGAGAAATTTTGCATAGTTTTAAGTCACATGAGCAGCAATGCATAAAAATAACATTGTGTCTAACACAAGACATCTCTCAACAGACCTCCATACATCTCCAACTTAGTCAGAAATATGACTTCATAATGGCTGGTAGGATATTTGACTCAAGATCACTGGTATCAAACAATGGCAAGCAAAACAATCACACAAAAGGGGCCGTTGATGATGAGATGGTTTTGGTGTGCGCTGTTCACATTGCAAAGGAGGGGAAGGCAGAGAAAACTGAATAGGAAAGAATTTGAAGAACAAGGGGTATATGGCATATATCAGGTTAATAGTGAAGTCAGAAACAGGTTGACTGAGGAGAGGATATGAAAAAAGAGAAGTTCAGAAGAAATGAGAACAGATACATAAGTACGTAGAGAGTAAGTGAGAGGGTGGAGAAAAAGAAAGAGGCTTGGGTCAGATATAGACAACTGGAATCATGAATCACTGGAGCTGTTACGGAGGATGCCAGAGTTCACTCAAGAGGGAAATTAGGAGGGCCAAGGGGGTCAATGAGGCAGCTTTGGAAGAGAAATTTAAGGAGAATGCTAAGAGATTTTTAAGTACATAAAGGGAAAGAGAGCAGCTTGTGAGAGAATAAGACCTCTCTAAGATCAGTGCAGAAATCTCTGCGTTGAACAGCTGGGAATGAACTGAGTTTTCAATGATAATTTCTTTTCTGCTTTTACCATGGAGAAAGATGTGGAGATTTGAAAATCTGGCAAAGTTAATGGAGATGTTTTGGGAACAGTGCAGCAGAAGAGGTGTTGTTTATTTAAGATGTATAAAGAAGCCAGGTCCAGGTGTTCAAAGTACTTATTATCAAAGTGCATATATGTCACCATATACAACCCTGAGATTCATTTTCCTGTGGGCATACTCAATAAATCCATATTAGAATAATAACCATAATAGAATCAATGAAAGACCTCACCAATGTGAGCTTTCAACCTGTGAAAACAGAAAAAGTAATAATGATAATAAATATATAAGCAATAAATATTGAGAAAATGCGATGAAGAGTCCTTGAAAATGAGTCTATAGGTTGTGGGAACACTTCAAAGTGAAGTTATTCTGTCTGGTTCAAGAGCCTTATGGTTTGGGGGGGGGGGGGGGGGTAATAACCATTCCTGAACCTGGTGGTGTGAGTCCTGAGGCTCCTGTAGCACCTTCCTCATGGCAGCAGTGAGAAGAGAGAATGTCCTGGATGGCAGGGATCTCTGATGATGGACGCTGCTGTCCTGCAACAGGGTTTCATGTAGACGTGCATAATTGTGGGGAGGGCTTGTGGGGAGCCCAAGATGGACTGGGCTGTATCTACTACTTTTTGTAGGATTTTCTGTTCAAGGAAATTGGTGTTTCCATACCAACCTGTGATGCAGCCAGACAATATACTCTCCACAGCACATCTATAGCAGTTTGTCAAAACTTTAGGTGTCATGCCAAATCTTCACAAACTCCTAAGAAAGTAGATGTGCTGCCGTGCTTTCTTTGTAACAGGAAGTTAGAAATTGCAGAAGCTCTGGCTGGGTTGCTTCAGACATCTCTATCCTCTGAGGACTGGAGGATAGCAAATACTGTGCTTTATTTTAGAAGAGTTATATGGATAGACCTAGTAATTATAGGCCCATTAACCTATCATCCATCCTAGGTAAGTTACTAGAAAGCATTCTGAGGGATAAGATTAATTAGGGGTACACAGCATTACTTTGTAGATGAAAGATCTTGTCTTACAAATGTGACTGTGCATCTTTTAAATTAAGTGCTGAGGAAGGATGATGAAGGGAGGGTGGTAGATGTAGTATAAACAGATTTCAGTAAGCTTTTCTTCGGTTTACACATGGTAGCTGCTATGGAAAGTTAAATCACATGGCATCAAGGATCTCTAGTAAACTGGATACAACATTGACTGAATGGTAGGAAACAGAGGGTGATGGTAGAAGGATTTTTCTCAGACTGGAGACCTGTGATTAGTGGTGTGCCCCAGGTGTCGGTGCTGAGCCGATTGCTGTTTGACATCCATTTAATGTCTACAAAATGGGTGGTGTTGTAGACAATGAAGGGGAATATTAAAAAGTGCAGCAGGATCTTGACTGGTTGGGAAGGTGGGCTGAGGAATGGCCAAATGGAATCTAATTCAGATAAGTGCAAAGTGTCACATTTTGGAAGGACAAGTCAAGGTACGACTTTAACATTGAATGGAAAGGCCCTGGGTACTGTTACAGAACAGAGGGATCTTCAAGTGTAGGTGTATGGTTCTCTTAAAGTGGAGCCACAGGTAGATATCACAGTGAAGCAGGCTTTTGCAACACTGGCCTTCATAAATCAGGACGACGAATACAGAAGTTGCAATTGTACAAGATGTTGGTAAGACCACACCTTCAGTATCATATCTCATTTTGGCCACTCTGTTATAGGAAGGATGTAACTAAAATTAGAAGATTACAAAAATGATTTTCAAAGATATTGCCATAATTTGATACACTGAGTTGTAGGAAGAGATTAGGTAGGGTGGGCCTTTACTCCTTGGAGCATAGGAGGGGTGATCTCAAAGCATATAAAATCATGAAAGGCAAAGACAGGGTGAATGGGTTTTTGCCAGGGTTGGGGAGTCCACAACTGAAAGGCATAGTTTTAAGGTTAGAAGTTAAAGATATGCAGGGATAATAATATCTGAGGAAGAATGGACAATAATATGGAGGTATCAATAGAAGTTTACCAGTTCACAGAAATGGAGGGAGTTCGGGTGGAAAAACTTGATAAGATATTTTATTACACCCTCTCAGAAATCCTATTATGATAGTAACCTCCCTGTTTGTGGAAATCAAAATGCAAACCATTATCATATTTTCTGGGAATGCCCCGTTATCAAAGACTATTGGAATGGGATACATAATGCCCTACCAGACATCTTTAAATGTGAAATACCCTTAGAGAGTAGGACCATATATTTTGGGTATATACCTCAAGAATGGTTGAAAAATAAACATTTAATGAATATACTGTTGGTGGCTGGTAAAAAGACTCTTACTAGGAAATGGTTATCACAGGAGAGCCCAAATTTAAATGTATGGATGGAAATTACAATGGACATTTACAAAATGGAGAAGATAACAGCATCTGTTAATCATAATTTGGAACACTTGTATTCATACTGGGAAAATGGTTTAAATACGTAACACCTCATAGGCCTGATTTTATTCTCACAAGTCAATGAACATGTTGTAAAAAAGATCACTCCCTACTTTGTACATAGTTTTCTTATTTTGATTGTTCTTTAACTCCTCTCCTTTCTATAAGTGTACACCTCAGATAATTATTATGTGGAGATTTGTGACAAATATGATTATATGATATATATGTACAGTATCTGAAATACATCTTACGGAAGTGCTTGTTTGGTGATAAACTTCAATAAAAAGTAAATTACAAAAAAAAGCATTTTAAGATATAATAAGCACCTGAGGAACAATTTTCTTTTAATCTGGTTGATGGGGAAGTGAATGAGACAGGTATGTTAGATACATTCAAAAGGTATATGGGCAGGATATGGATGACAAGTGTTTAGAGAGATATGGACCACTGCTGGGTAAAGGGATAGATTAGTATGACCTACAGATCCCTTTTCCACATGAAAAACTCTCCAATTCTGTAAGTTATAGATTTGGGGGAGTCAAATAGTGACTGGAGGTCAAGGGTAAATGGCAGGCATCTTAGAAGTGTCGATGTACGGTGGGGTGCGAGTCCGTACCTCCCTGAGAGTGGCATCGCAGTTTGATAGGGGAGCTGAAGAGACATTTGGTATGTCTGCATTCACAGAATAAGAATTGGAATGTTATACCAGTGCTGAACAAAACAGTTGCTTAGTCCACACTTAGCGTAATGTGTGCAGTTAAGGTTGACACACTACAGGAAAGATGTAGCATCAATAGAGAGAGTACAGAAGAGATTCACTAGGATGTTGCCTGGAATGAAGGACTACTGTTATGAGAGACTGGGTTTATTCGCACTGTCAAGTCAAAAGGCGGAGGTGGGATCTTTTAGAGGTTTCTGCATTTCTGAAGCGCAGAGACAGGGTGAATCAGTAGTGGTATATAAAATTTTAAGGGTCATAAAGAAGATAGAAAGTGGGGTTTTTTCCCATTGTGTGGGCATCAAACAGCATGGGGTAGCGAAGAGTGTTAAAGGGGATTTGCGGGGAAAGTTTTCATTCACACTGATGTCTGCAACTTGCTGCCGGAGGCCGCGGTGGAATCAGAGGAATTATTATGTTTAAGAAACAACTAAGCAAGCACTTCAACAGGCAAGACACAGAAGAATACCAGCCTATTGCAAGCAAATTGGATTAGTGTAGAGGAGCACAAAGGTCAGCATGTTTCTCTGCTGTACAAATCTACGACTGGGTAAGTAATGTAACACTTTGAGAGGGCACGGAGGAGCTTGCAGCATGGGGACTTTATATGTGGATGTACAGTGATGGCCAGGGTTCAGCAGTCTGAATTGTCCGGCTAGTCTCTTGCTCAATCACCAACACACAGTCACACAAAATATTTCACAGCAGACATTTACTCTGGTTAATCATTCCCCTTGGGAGTTCTCACAGGTTGAAACAGCATATTGTGATATAAATTGCAGCTGGTTTGTTGGAGAGTAGAGACCTACTGTGTTTCAAATAGTATTGTCTTGCATCAACTTGTATTAAGGCCATAGGCCAATCATAAAAAACTGCACTGGTGAACAATACTCTCCCGATGTACTATTCTCCGTGACATTAATCTGACAGCATTCACCTGGCTTTGGGTGGTTGTCATATAACAGAACTGCCAGAGAAGAAAGATCTAGTCCAGTGGTTCCCAACGTGGGGCATACGCCCCACAGGGGGGTAATTTGATTTTTAAGGGGGGCAATTCGAGAATGAGTTATTAACAGTGAATTTTTTCTAGTAAGTCTGTGTGAGTATGAGTGTGTGTGCGGGTTTATACAGTATGCATACATAAAAATACTTGTGTGTATGTACATGTGTAATTGCGTATGTACTGTATATATAGTGTATCACCATCATTACAACCATCAAATGGCTTTCATAATTAAATTAATGAATTGACTGATGTAGGAAGGAACGAATGAACAAGTCTAAATGCGTAAGAAACTCGTACGAGGTCGCGCCAATGCTGCTTTTTGCAGTAGCTTTCGGTTCTTGGTGGTGTGAAGGTGTGTACATTGCATCATCTCTTTTAAACAGTGTATCTGTCTTTGTACGCTGTAGAAACGAATCGGCATTGTTTTATTTATTTATTATTATTATTATTTTAATATCACTTAATGTTCTTTTTTTTACAATTTCTTAGTAATTTCTTCCTCAGAACTTTAACAGTCCTTTGGTTCTTTTATTTTTCTCTTTCATGAATGCCATGTTCTTTGGAAGCTTGTTTAAACCAAGTTAATGGTCTTTTAGGCTTCCTCCAGGTGAATAGGAGTTCACTTTTTGAATAATAAGAATTATATATCACCACAGGGGGCATCAGGATTTTAGAGGTGATTAGGTGGGGCATGGCCAAAAAAAGGTTGGGAACCACTGATCTAGTCTGTGTTTTTAAAGGTGGCAGTGTAATTTACCATCCACCCCACCCCCATGCAATATAATCAAGAAAAGCACCTCCCTTTGTAGGGTCCAACAATAATCATACTTGATTATCAAGGGCCCAGAAGGAAGGGCTGATGGAAATACCATGTCTATTTTCGGTGGAAGCCAACACAAAGATGCAGCAGGTCAGGCAACATCTGTGCAAAGAGAAATAAAAGTTAAACACTTCTACAGGCTGACCTTTCATTGGAAGCTGGAAGTCACTGATGTCAAATATTAGATGATCTTCCCTCTACACACTTGCTGCCTGGCTGCTTTTCCAGAGTTCTCTATTAATATTGTACATTTGTTAAAATATTAAAAATTGTGATCTATGTGGCCTGCAGTTTCCTGTTGTTGGACTATCTGACCAGGTGAGCAAATGCATTTCTGGTTTATTTTCCCTTATTTCCTGTCTTCTCTTCCCCTCTGCCCCACCCTGTTCTTAGGAACTCTGGAAGGGGAAGAACCTTATCTTCCTCCCTCATTCCAATTCCTCTTTTCTTCTCTCACACTGATGAGAACAGTTGGTATGCAGTTTGGAGAAATTGCACCAAAATCACCAATCAAACCAGATACAGTCTTTACAAAGGACCTAGGGTCCCCTGAGTCTGAATCGAACTATCAACAATTCCTCTGTCCCAACAGGTGCTGTTTGATCTGCTGAGTTCCCCTAACAGTATGTTCACTGTTGTAGCTTCTAGCACCTGCTATCTTGTGTCTTATCTGTAAGGGACTGGCCCATATGAGATCAAAAAGGACATCAAGACTTTGAGCAACTTTTGCTCAAGGTATTGAGCAAGGGAGGAGTAACAGACTTAGAGATGGTGCTTGGATTGTGGACCAAAGCTAATGACAGTTTAACTGAAATTAAAAGAAATTTTGCAGTGTGCATTTGTTAAGAAGGCAACAGGGGTCAAATACATTGGCATAAAAGGTGAGATAGAATTAAGGTGCTTTTCGTATATAGAATGCAGAATTGGAGATAGAAGCCAAGATTGATCTTTGAGGAGCTTAAGATGATATCTGTGGAATAAAAACCCATTGTTAAAAGCACCATGGTCATGATGGAATGGCAAGAGTGAATCAAGTAAGGGATGTCTCAGTGAGTTAGGTAACAAAGAACCATGCAGTCATGTTGAAAAACACAGATAGGAGACGAGGAACAAGAAGAAATAGGCATTCAGGTTATAATTATAAATTATACAATTCTATCCCTGATTAGAGGTCCTTCACTCCTTTTGGAAATTTGGTTGAAGAGATTCAGATTTGTTGTAGGAAGAAGAATATTGTAGTTGATACAATACTATAATTCAATAGACTCCTTTTGACATATTAAAATAAATAGGCTACATTTGTACATAATTTACAAGATAATGTCAATAATACAGTTGTACCTGATGGAAAAAGAAATCAACTGCTTCTGGTACTGGGAATATTCCGAGCAATAGTAACCTTCCACATTTTCAATGCCAATCACTATTATTAGAAGGGAGTACTGCAAATATAATTCCCATAAAATTGAAATAAACCAGGGAAAACTAGTTGACAAATTAAAACCTATTCTGGACTCTTGCAGTGCTACCCTCAACACCACAAGCATTGTACCAAATCTTTAATATTAACTTAGTAGCAGTCATTTTATAGCTTCTGGAGGGTTAGGGAGTGTGGAAAGCTCTGTGAGGAAACACAACCAGTTGAAGAAATCATACAGAGTTGGGAAATTTTACAGCGCCCAAAAGAAACAGTTTATTATTCATTGGAACCTGTAGTTTGTTCAATTCAGCTAACTTGATGGAGCTAAAAAGTGGTTGTGAGACAAACCACTTTAAAAGTGCCCCAAACAATGAAGTCGTGGTTTACGTTAATGGCACCAGCTAAGCCTAACCTAATGTATGCGTGTGATGAGAGATCACAAATTCATTCTTAAACTCTTTCAAATGAATAACACAAGATGTGCGAGCTAATATAAATTGCCAGGTTTACAATAGATATCAGACAACAAGAACATGCCCCACCCTCCTCAACCTCTATCAAACACATTAACAACAAATGCATGTGTACAAACTCTCATGTTTGTCCTTGTCACACGACCCGAGTCACCCCAACCACAAACTGTCCCAGCTGCGACCATCCGGGAAACGGTACCGCAGCATAAAAGCCAAGAGCAACAGGCTCCGGGACAGCTTCTTCCACCAGGCCATCAGACTGATTAATTCACTCTAAATACAATTGTATTTCTATGCTATATTGACTGTCCTGTTGTACAAATTATTACAAATTACTATAAATTGCACATTTAGACGGAGATGTAACGTAAAGTTTTTTACTCCTTATGTATGTGAAGGCTGTCTGTAATAAAATCAATTCAGTTCCAATAACAGACAAACCTAAATTGCTACACAGACTTCTAAACCTTTAGAAATTTCCTGGAAGTGAAGGCAGCCAAGAAAATGAACTTCTCCAAAGGAATCAACACTCCTGAGAGAAATAGTAAGGAACAGCAAAATAAAAGCATACAAAGCAATAATTTTATGTACAAATTCTTCCAAAGCAATGCTTAGAGTCTCTGCTACTCCATTCTACAACTTTGATATGATAAATATAATGCTACCATTCCAGTTAAGATGGCACCGCCAAACGTGAGCAACAGCTAACTGATTGTCAGAAAGTAAAGAAATCCTACTAAAAAATCACTATAAACACCTTATCTGAGGTAAATTATGTTAAATTTGTTGCTGCAAACAGTGAAGGGGCAAGCAATGGCGAGGTGAGGTCAGGGGAAATGAGCCGAGATGGGGCAATGCTGAACTGCTGCAGATGGAGTTCCAATGCCCCTACAGCTGGCCCAGGAATGAGTTTGGATTGCTTTGGGTGCCAAAAGGAGAAGTTGGGGCCCGTGCAGAGGAGATTCGGTGCTTGTACAACCGGCCTGGGTGCAAGGTTGGATCGCTCTGGGCGCCATGCTGATTTGAAGGGCTTGAGAGCGGCTTTGGGCAGGGCGATGAGATCTGGGCCTGAAGCGAGTGGGTGGGCAGCATGGTCTAGGCCCGGAGCCTTTTGCAGCAACGGTACCCGGCTCCTAGTCCGAGGTACGATACACCGTTTAGACAACTTAAACACCGGCCCAATCAGAGGCGAGAGGCAAGTTTGCACGCTCTCCGTAGTGAGTTTTCTCCTCTCTCCAGGGCGCTGGATCTCTTGCTGTTCCGTTGTTCGGTCAATTTAAATGCCGTCCAAGATAGACTGAAAAGACAGGGTGTTGTGATCTGAGGCGAGTGCTGATTTCGCTTGTTCTCTGCAATGGCCACTCCGACTGTCCTGGCTACTGTGTCCTGTACCTGTTGATATGACGAACAGAAAAGCAAGGCTTTAGGCCTACTCCAGACTACGCTGGGGTTTGGATTTTAGGATTCCATTTTTGGTTCGGATTGTTATTGTTCGCTTCCAATTGTGTGCACGGTTTGTGTTTCTTTTCCTCGCGTATTGGGTGTTGGTCTTTATTTTTCTTTAATTGGATTCTCGTGGGTTTCTTGCTTTGTATCTACCTGTGGGCAAACAGATCTCAAGGTTGTATAATTAATATTCTTTGATAATAAATATACTTTGAACCCTTCAACTCACTACACTTGACACAAGGGATTCTGCAGATGCTGGAAATCTTGATCAAAACACACAAAGTCCTGGAGGAATGACTGCTGATGAAAGGTCTTGACCGGAAAAAGTCAATTTTTCATTTCCCTCAATAGATCCAGCCTGACCTGCTGAGTTCCTCTAGCATTTTGTCTGGAATGCAAATACTTTATTAGACTTAAAATCTTCCAAGATTTCCTTGTGTTTCTAATATGAAAAACGTTCTGTCTTATGACCTGATAATTACATCCTGAGAGAATTACTTCTCATTATCTTCTTTTTGTGAGTTTGCACAATTCTGTTCAAACATTCTGAAATTCCTATCCTCATCTTAAATAAGATGTTGATCCAAGAGGTGGTTGAGAGTACTCGAAGTTCAAAGTATATTTATTACCAAAGTACATACAGCATATGTCACTATATACTACCCTGAGATTCATTTTCTTGTGGGCATTCACAGTAAATACCAAGAAACACAATGGAATTGATAGAAAACTACACACAACAAAGCCGGACCAATGTGCAAAAGACAACAAATTGTGCAAACACAAAAACAAAGAAACAAAATAATATGAATAAATAAATCAGTAATGAATATTAAAAAACATAAGTTGTAGAGTCCTTGAAAGTGAGTTCATTGTGTGCGGAATCTTTTCAGTTATGGGTTGAACGAAGTTATCCTCTCTGGTTCAAGAGCCTAATGGCTGAGGGGTAATAACTGCTCCTGAACCTGGTGGTATAGGATCTGAGATTTCTGTGCCTCTTTCCTGATGGCATCAGCGAGAAGAGAGCGTGCCCTGGATTGGTGTAGGTCACTGATGATGGATGCTGCTTCTACAGAACTCCTTGTACAGTAGATGTGTTCAATGGTGGGGAGGGCTTTTCCAGTGACGGACTGGGCTGTATCTACAACTCGTTGCAGGCTTTTCCATTCAAGGGCATTGTTGTTTCTATATCAGGCTGTGATACAACCAGTCAGTATATTCACCATCACACATACATAGAGGTTTGTCAAAGCTTTAGATGCCATGCCGAACCTTCACAAACTTCTAAGGAAGTAGAGGTGCCACCTTGCTTTCTTTGTAATGGCACTTACATGCTAGACACAGGACAGATCCTCTGAAATAATAACGCCAAGGAATTTTAAGTTGTTGACCCTCTCCACCTCTGATTCTCCAATGAGGACTGGCTCATGGACCTCGGGATTTTTCCTCCCGTCGTCAATGATCAGCTCTTTGGTTTTGCTGACATTGAGTGAGAGATTGTCGTTGTGGTGTCACTCAGCCAGATTTTCACTCTTCTTCCCTTATGGAAATTCATCACCATTTTTGATTTGGCCAACAGCAGTCGTGTCATCAGCAAACTTAAATATGGCATTGGAGCTGTAATTAGCTTTGCACTCGTAACTATAAAGCAAGCAGAGCAGGGGTTCTAAGCACACAGTCTTGTGGTGCAGCTGTGCTGATGGAGATTGTGGAGGAGATGTTCTCCACAAGGATATGTTCTGATTAGTGAGGCTTTGGGCCTACTCCAGGCTGCTGTGCAGTTCAAATCTGAAGACTTAATTTTGGTTCGGAATGATGTTGTTCACTTCAATTGTCTGCATAATTTGTACTTTTTTTCTTTCTCTTGTGCATCAGGTGTTGGTCTTTTATTTTTATTTTTATCCTTTTTTTAAATTGGGTTCTTTCAGGTTTCTTGCTTTGTGGCTACCATGAGCAAGCAAATCACAAGGTTGTGCAACTTGTACATTCTTTGATAATAAAAATTCTTGAATCTTGAATATGTTGTTGCTAATCTGAACTTACTGCAAGGGAGGAAATCCAGGATCCAGCTGCACAGGAGGTACTGCGGCCTAAGTATTGGAGCTTATTGATTGGTTTTGAGGGGACAATAGCACTGAATGCAGAGCTGTAGTCAATAAAGAGCATCCTGATGTCTGCATCCTCACAGACCAGATGTTGAGTGAAGATCTAATGAAATGGCATCTACTGTTAGACTCTTGTGACGGCAGACAAATTGGAGCAGTTCCAATCACTCCTCAGGCAGGAGTTGATATGTTTCATCGCCATCCTCTCAAAGCCTTTCATCACAGCAGATGTACGGTAAGTGCTACTGGATGAAAGTCATTGAGACAGATTACCACGTTCTTCCTGGGCACCGGCATGATTGAAGCCTGCTTGAAGCAGGTGGATATATGGTCTGCCAAAATGAGAGAGGTTAAAAATATTAGTGAACACTCCAGCCCGTTGATCAGCACAGGTCTCCAGAACTTGGCCAGGAACACTGTCTGGGCCAGATGCTCTCCGTGGTACTCTCCTGAAGGATGCTGTCACATCAGCCTCAGAGACTGAAATCGCAGGGTCACCGCGGGCTATGAGAGCGTGTGAAGTTGCCTCCATGTTTTGTCAGTCAAAGTGAGCATAAGGACATTGAGCCCAGCTGAGAGCGAAACCTTGTCACTGGTGTCAGTTGGTTTTACTTTGTAAGAGGTGATGGCATTCAAGCCCTGCGACACCTGTCAAGCACCCTTCTGTGATTCAAGTTTGGTCTGGAGTTGCCACATCACACGTGAGATGACTTTCCAGAGATTGTACTTGGACCTCTTGTATTTTACTTGGTTGCCAGATCTGAACGCCACTGGGCCCTCAGCAAATTGCAGATCTCTTGATTCATCCAGAGCTTCTGGTTGGGGATCTCTGAATGATTTTGTGGGGACACGCTTATCCAAGACTGACTTTATAGAATCCCTGACAACCATGACCTGTTTGTTCGGATCCGCTGATGAACATGGCCCAGTCCAATGACTCAAAGCTATCCCAAAGCCTCTGCCCTGCCTCCCGTGACCGCCATTTTGTTGGCCTTATCTCGGAAGACTTGTTCTTTAGCCTCTATGCAGGTAGGAGGAGGACGGGCAGATGATCAGCTTTCTTCGTATGTAGTCTCGGTATAGAACAGTAGGCATTCCTGATCGTGGTGTAACATTGGTCGAGTGTGTCGGGACCCCTGGTGCTGCAGGTGATATGTTGATGATAACAGGGCAAAGATTTCTCCAAGCAAGCCTGACTGAAGTCCCCAGTAATGATTTGAAAGGTGGCAGGGTAGGCTGTTCCTTGCTCATTTACTCACAGGCACTGCTAGCAGAGTAGAGTTTTGAGAGAATTTCTAACAGCACTAGTACCGGTTTTGCTGCAATGTGAATGGAAATGTCAGAGTTGGTTTTCCTGGAGTAAAGCTCCGTTCTTTCATCTCAAAGAAATTTCTTTTATTTTTGTCAAAAAGGAACTGCACAATCAGGCCATCGATGCATTAAATTTGTGGAATTTAAAACTGCTCCAGGATCTTTCTTCTAATGCAAACAGCCACCTTATTTACTTTGTAATATAATCCAATATCACAATCTCTAGACCCAGACATCCTTCAGAAAACTTTTGGAATGTGCTAACATTCACTTAATTGCAAATTTAATCCATTACCTTATTAATGCTGCCTTAAGTACAGTGGCCTGGAAGTCCTGCCTGCAAAACTATCCACAGTGTGGCGACGAGCTTTAAAGCAGGATTTTAAACTAGGTGCAAGGACACGACACAATCATCTTTGTAATTTATAATCTATTGAGAAGCTAACCAGTGTACATTAGGTTCCAAGGCAAATTGGATTTAGAATTGTCTCGTTGATTGGAAGGCAGAGCATAGTAGTGGAAGGATGCTTTGTTGATGGGATGTCAGCAACCAGTTGTGACATACACTAACAACCTGGATGTGAATGTGGAAGATATGATGAGTACGTCTGCACATGACAGGAGACTGGTGGCATTGTGGGCAGTAAGGAAGATTGTCCAAGGCTACAGCTGAATACAGATCAGATGGAAAGTTGTGTGGAGCACTAGCAAATGAAATTTAACCTCAGCAAAAGGAAGGTGATGTATTTTGAGAAGCTCGATAAAGGTAGGACATCTATATTAAGACATTAAGAAATGTTGATAAACAGAGAGATCTCATGATCCAAGTCCATATTTCCCTGAAAGTGGCAACACGGGTAAGTAAAGCGGTGAAGAAAGCATTTGGCATGCTTACCTTCATAGGTCAGGGCACAGAATATAAACATTGCAAAGTTATGGTGCAACCTTACAGAGTTTTGGTTAGACTGCACCAGGAGTACCGTGTGCAGTTCTGGTCACCACACTATAGGAAGTCTGTGGCTGCGTTTCAGAGAGCTGAAGAGATTTGCCAGGATGTTGTCTGGATTAGAGGACTTCATTTGTGAGAAGAGATCGGCCAGGCTTGCTTTCCCTGGAGCAAAGAAGGCTGAGGGTGATTAAAAGAGGTACACAAGACTTTGAAAGGCATGGAATGGGTAGGTAGTCAATATCTTTTACCCATAGTTCCGATGTCTGATTTCACCATCTCTCTGGCAGCACACTTCAAGTATCAATCAATCTAACAAAAACAAGGGAGCCAGCTTTAAGATAACAGGAAGGAGTGTCAAAGGGAATCTGAGGGGGAAGTATATACACACACACACACACACACACACACACACACACACACACACACACACACACACACACACACACACACACACACACACACACACACACACACACACACACACACACACACACACACACACACACACACACACACACACACACAACCACTATGTTAAGGTGGAGTCAAACAAGATCACTCTGTTTAAAAAGTATTCAGACAGATACTTAAACATGGAAGGCCAGGAAGAATAAAGCCCTAATGTGGGAAAATGCAATTGGCGGCGATGGGCAAAAATGTCAGCATAAGTGAGACTATGACACCATACACCAAAGAAATTCAAATGCTTAATTATAATTTGTAAAGAATTTTCAGTCATTTAAAACCAGATTGCTAGTTATTCTTATTAAAAATGTCTTACTTTTGTTTGATCCATTTTCAGTACATCAATGGAAGGACTGAAAAGAAAATTCTATGAGCTTGTTTGAATGTTTGCTCTGTTTCTCAAAGAGGATTTAAATTTCTGATTATTCAAATAAGCTTTGGCATAACATGGCTTCAAAAAAACCAGTTCCAGTTCAAACCCAAGTTATGGCCAGATGGCATATTGGACACTCTGAAGAAATTCTGCTCCGGAAAGTTTGTTGTTCTTTCTAACGCTGACAAGTCCAACATAATAGATTTCAAAATAAAAGATTTGAAGTTTCTTTTATCCTGGTTGTCAAATCTTAAAACACATTCGACTTCATACATTAAAACAAAATGGGAGAAGGAAGGAGGGATAATTATGTCTGAGGAAGAATGGACAACAATATGGAGGTATCAATGGAAGTGTACCAGTTCACAGAAATGAAGGGAGTTCGAATGGAAAAACTTGATAAGATATTTTATTACACCCTCTCAGAAATCCCATTGTGATAGTAACCTCCCTGTTTGCTGGAGAAATTGTGGAAATCAAAATGCAAATCATTATCATATTTTTTGGGACTGCCCTGTTATCAAAAACTATTGGAGGGGGATACACAATGCCCTACAAGACATCTTTAAATGTGAAATACCCTTAGAGAGTAAGACCATATATTTTGGATATATACCTCAAGAATGGTTGAAAAGAGATAAATATTTAATGAATATACTGTTGGTGGCTGGTAAAAAGACTCTTACTAGGAAATGGTTATCACAGGAGAGCCCAACTTTAAATACATGGATGGAAATTACAATGGACATTTACAAAATGGAGAAGATAACAACATCTGTTAACCATAAGCTGGAACAATTTGATTCATACTGGGAAAAATGGTTTAACTACATAATGCCTCATAGGCCTGATTTTATTCTCACAAATCAATGAATCTGTTGTAAAAAAAAAGATCACTCCCTACGTGTACATAGTTCTTTCCTTTTGCTTGTTTTTCTTTCCACTTTTTTCTATGTGTATACCCCAGATAAATACTTTGTGGAGATTTGTGATATATAATGATTATATGATATATATATGTACAATGTCTGAAATACATCTTATGGAAATGTTTGTTTGATGATGAACTTCAATAAAAAAATAAATTACAAAATAAAAGTCGTAAATGTGTCATGATTAGTCCTGGTAATGTTAAAGCTGCAAAATCATTTCAAGATGGAAACACCAAATGGCAGCTAAAGGACAACCAACCAGTAACAACGGTCTTGTTTATTTAATTGTCTCCTAAGATAGTTGAATATATTAAAGACAATAAAATGATAGGTGTGTTATGGTTGAGTGTTTCTGTCTAGTTCCAGCTGCAGATATACAAAGCAATATCCTACACCAGAGATCTAAAGGATTATGAGGAGAGGTGGACTTCTCAGCTTTGACAGGGGGTTATTACATGAAAGCAGATTAAATGCTGAACATAATGAAAAAATGTTCAGAAATTAATGTTCAAACAAATTTGAGACAGAATAAAGTTACAAGGTGTAAATAACAGCAAACAAGATGTTCAATTATACAGAATGGTGCTAATCTGCTGGATTCACAGGTAAAGAGGAACAGATATTATCTCTTCTGGCAACCAATTAGACCCTGCAATGGACTAGGAGATAATAAACAAATCATTCATGTTCACCTTGTAATTTTACAATAAGAGAAACCTGGTAAATGGATTTAAACAAAAACAAATGTCGAATTCATTTTTTACACTTAGGTCAATGAGAAGCACTAGATCCTTTTAAGTTACTTCATATGATGCAGTCTAGTCGGTACACAGATGGCCTGTGATTCTTATGCAGGTTTTAGGTGTGCCAATGTGAAACTGAGTTTGCACAATGTTCTCCAGGATCTCTCTAGACATTCACCTGCATTTATATTAACCTTTAGACTACCGCTACAATTCACTCTTCTTCACAAGTAGATGGCTACTAAGATGTAAGTCATTGGTCTTGATTGAAACCGAAGTGCCACATGCTCGCTGTGCCCCTAGATGCGACATTGTGAGTCATGGCTGAAAGAAGGTCACAGTTGTATCCAAGGATACACATCCAATCGAAAACAGGGGGACAGAGGGAGTGGGTGGTTCTCTTAGTGAGAAATGGAAAAAAAAAATCTTAGCAAGAAGTCACATAGCATCAGCAGATGTAGAATCTTTGTGGGTAAAGTTCAGGAACTCCAAAAGACCCTGATTGGGGTTACACACAGGCCTCCGTATAGTTGCCAGGATGTGGGTTACAGATTACAACAGGAGATTGAAAAGGCAATGTTCCAACGTCATGAGGGGCGCTAATATGAAGGAGACTGTGAAAATCAGGTTGGTACTGGATCACAAGAGAAGGAATTTGTAGAATACCTACAAGATGGCTTTTTGGAACAGCTTATGGTTGAACTGAAGGAAAAGGCAATTAGATTAGTGAGTTTAAGGTTAAATGAACCCTTTGGATGCAGTGATCATAATTCACCCTGCAGTTTGAGAGACAGAAAAGCTAATGTACTTAAAGTAGAGGCATTACAGTTGAGTAACGCTAACTGCAGAGACACCAGAGAGTAGCTGACCAAAGTTGATTGAAAGGGGACAATAGAGGAGATGATGATGAAGCAGCAACGTCAGGAGTTTCTGGGAGTAATTTGGAAAATGCAGAATCATTTCATCCCAAAGAAGAAGAAGCATTCTCAATGCTGGCGGAGGCAGCTGTGGCTAATGATGGAAGCCAAAGACAGCATAAAAGCAAAAGAGAGGGCACAGAATATTGTAAAGTTAGTGGGAAGCAAGACAATAGGGAAGTTTTAAAAAAACAACAGAGTGAAAAAACCAATAAAGGGAGAAAAGATGAAATATGAAGGTAAGCAAGCAATAATATAAAAAGGGATACCAACAGATTTTTTTTAATATAAAGAGAGTAAAGGAGGGTCAAGAGGGGGCATTGGACCATTGGAAAATGACACTGAAGATGAACAAAGAGATAGCAGACAAAGTGAATAAACACAAGAGATGCTGGAAGCCTAGAGAAACACACACAAAATGATGGAGGAATTGAATAAATAGTTTGTGGAAGACACCAGCAAAATGCCAGAAATCTGATAGAGTCAAGGGAGAGAAGTGAGTGTAGTTGCTATAACTAAGATGAAGGTGCTTGGGAAGCTGAAATGAATCACCTGAACCAGATGGGCTGCACTCCGGGATCTGAAAGAGGTAGCTGAAGAGATTATGGAGTCATTAGTGGTGATCTTTCATGAATCACTGAAGTCAGGGAAGGTGAAAGACTGGAAATTACAAATGTCATCCCACTCTGCAAGAAGAAAGGACAAAAGACAGAAAAGAATGCAGGTGATTTCAGTAATTGGTAAAATTTTAACTTCCATTTGGGGTACTTGGAAGCACATGCCAAAATGGGCCAAAGTCAGCATGGTTTCCTTCAGGGAAAAACTTGCCTGACAGATCTGTTGGAACTCTTTGAGGAAGTAACAAGAAAGATAGAGAGAGAGTCAGTGGATGTTGTTTACTTGGTTTTTCAGAAGGTCTTTGACAAGGTCCTTGCACATGAGGGGGCTGAACAAGACAGGAACCTAAGATACTGCAGGCAAAGTACTAGCATGGATAGAAGATTGGTTGATTGCCAGAAGGCAAGGCATATGTACAGAGAGGACATTTTCCAATTGCTGCTGGGGACTAGTGGTGTTCTGCAGGGCTTGGTGTTGGGTCCACTGCATTTCAGGTTATATGTTGATGATTGCAGATGATACAAAGTTAGGTGGAGGAATTGGTGGTATTAAACAAGCAAGGAGTATGTAAAAGGACTTGGACAGGTTTGGAGAATGGGCAAAGAAGTGGCGGATGGACTACAACATAGGAAAATGTATGGCCGTGCATTCTGGTAGAAAGAGTAAAGGCATAGACTGTTTTCTGAATGGGGAAAAGATTCGGAAATCAGAGATGCAGATGGACTTGAGAGCCCTAATGCAGGATTCCCTGAAGTTTAACTAGCAGGCTGACTCAGAGGCAAAGAAGGCAAATGCAATGTTAACACCCATTTCCAGACAACTAGAATTTAACAGCAAGGATGTAATGATAATGCTTTATAAGGCAATGGTCAGAGCACATGTGGAGTACCGTGAGCAGTTTTGGGCTCCCGAGGATGAACCAGGAGAGTCATAGTATGCTGAGGGCTAGATCTGGTGTATTCAAGAGCTGTAATTCAGAGCTATACAAGAAGTCTAGAAATGACCTACAGTAGGCTATTTTAAGGGCGAAAAGACAATTCCGACTGAGGTTGGCGATAGAATCGGATGCACGTCAGCTCCAGCAGGGTTTGTAGACCATCACTTCCTACAAAGCAAAACCTACCATCATGATTGAAAGGGAGGCTTCACTCCCAGATCAGCTCAATGCCTTTTTTGCATGCCTTGAAAGTGCAAACGCCTGCAACATCTAGTGACCCTGTGATCTCTGTCTTGGAGGCTGATGTCAGAACACCTTTCAAGAGGGCGAACCCTCGTAAGTTGTCAAGCCCTGATGGTGAACGTTGTGGGGCTCAGAAAGCCAGTGCCAACCAGCTGGCGGGTCTGTTCAAGGACATCTTCAATCCTTCACTGCTGCAGTCAGAGGTTCCCGCTTGCTTCACAAGGGTGACAATTATATCTGTGCCCAAGAGGAGCAGGCTGAGCTGCTCAACGACTATCACCCGGTGACAATCACATCTTCTGTGATGAAGTGCTTTGAGAGGTTGGTCATGGCTTGAAGCAAGGACCTGCACCTGCTGCAGTTTGCCTACCACCTCAATAGGTATACAGTAAATGTAATCTCTCTGCCTCGGATCACCTGGACAACAGCAATACCTATGTCAGGCTTCTGTTTATGGATTACAGCTCAGCGTTCAACACAACTAATCAAACCCTGGCCTTCCGTGCTTCCTGCTGCAACTTGGTCCTTGACTTCCTCACCAGGAGACCACAGAAGGTGCAGATCAGAAATAACATCTCTTCTTCACTGACAATCAACACAGCCCTACACCCACGACTGTGTAGCTTGGCACAGCTCAAACACCATGTATAAATTTGCCGACGACACAACTATTGTTGGCAGAATTTCAGACGGTGATGAGGAGATGTACTGGAGCAAGATAAATCAGCTGGCTTAGTGATGTCGCAGCAACAAACTTGCGCTTAATGTCGGTAAAGCTAATAAATTGATAGTGGACCTCAGGAAGAGGAAGTCAAGGGAACTGATATCATTGAGGGATCAGAAGTGGAAAGGTTGAGCAGTTTCAATTTCCTGGGTGTCAACATCTTTGATGAACTATCCAGGGCCCAACATATTGATACAATTACAAAGAAGGCATGAAAGCGGCTATATTTCATTAAGAGTTTGAGGAGAATTGGCATATCACCAAAAATACTTGCAAATTTCTACAGATATACCATGGAGAGGATGCTTGCAGTAATGGGAGAGTCTCGGAACAGAGGGCACAGATTTAGAATAAAGGGACATCCCTTTAAAACAAAGTTGAGAAGGAATTTTTTTTAACTTAGAGGGTGGTGAATCTGTAGAATTCATTCCTGTGGAGAGCAAGTCATAGAGCCTATTTAATGCAGAGGTTGGCAGGTTCTTGGTTAGTCAGTGTCAAAGGTTACAGGAAGAAGGCAGGAGAATGGAGTTGAGAGGGAAAAATAAATCAGTCATGATCAAATGGCAGGATAGGCTCATGGTTCTGCCCCTATTTCTTATGGTCTTATGGGCTACAGCTTGTATTAATTGTACAGAATAACATTCTATTACTGTTAATAAAGCAATGGCAGCACAGAGCTGCAAATCTAAACATACTGTATATAAGCTAATATTACAAAATGAACCTAGGTACTGACAGTGAAAGTCCTAAGTCAATCTTTCTCCTCATTTGATATAAAAACATAAAATGAAAGTGACCAGTCTCAAAATGGTATCCATTATAATCACTCCATGAGTACAAGATCCTAATATTTATTGGCTCATCCATGCTGGAGGAAGAATTGCTCAGGCCATTGTATCAAACATCAACAAAAATGAATACAAAGTTAGATATTTATAATTCTATTATATGCGGAGGCCAAGAAACATTTTACAATGTCAGAAACTTCAGCATCTGATTATCTATCACTCACTGTGTGTATATTTTCTGCCTGGTTATAGCTGTCAAGTAAACAGGCCTACATTTTCTAATATTGTGTGTCTAAGGTTTTCTTTTCTAAGACTGTAACAACATTAGCTATTTTCCAATCTTCCTATAGTATGAACTCAATGAGCCATGAAACATTTTCTGCTATAGCTCTCCCAATGCCTTAAGCATTCTTGAATACACTCCAATGTCTAATTGGAAATACCTAATGATTATTCAAAATTTTCAGTGTTTTTAAGAGAGCAACACATTCTTAAACTTCCAGTTTCATCATGAATTATCACTGCTCAATTAACAAACAAAAATTATTTCAATGCTTCCTACACTCAATGATGAATAAGCAAAGACTTCATTCTCTCCTGCTCACCACATGAAGTCCATTCTTGGTGCTCTGCAAACACTCCCAAAAGATTCCTCCATGATCTTATCTACTTGATATTCCTTCCCTATTTCGTATCCCTCCTCTTCTTATTCAAACTTTAATCAGTCAACAATTTTCTGAGTATTTCATAGTTTCAGCTATTTAGGCCGAGAAACCCTCACAACAGCACGTAGAGTTTGAACCAGCAAATGTAAAGGCTGCACTACCAAATATATTTAAAAGATCCAAAAAAGCATCTTATAAGGTGTGATTGAAAATTTTGAAGCACTCATTTAAATGAGAAAGTCTAACAGATTGTCTTCCTGGAATGAATTGAAGACTTGTGTGTTGGAGAGCATCTTGACTCATTGCATCACAACCTGGTATGGAAACATCAATGTCCTTGTACGGAAAAGCCTACAAAAAGTAGTGCACCCAGCCCTGTCCATCACAGGTGAAGCCCACCCTGCCATTTTGCACATCTACATGAAGCCCCGTCACAGGAAAGCTTCATCCATTATCAGTGACCCCCACCACCGAGGCCATGCTGTCTTCTAACTTTTGTCATCAGGAAGAAGGTGTGGGAGCCTCAGGACCCACACCACCAGGTTCAGGAACAGTCATTACCCCTCAACCACCAGGTTCTTCAACCAGTGGGGATAACTTCACTCAACTTCATTTGCCCCATCACTAGACTGTTCCCACAACCTATGGACTCAATTTCAAGACCTTTTCATCTCAAGGTCTTGATATTTATTGACTATTTTTTTCTCTTTCTGTTCGTATTTGCACAGTTTGTTGCTATTTGCACATTGGTTGTTGTCTACCCTGTTAGGTGCGGTCTTTCACTGATTATACTGTTTCTTGTATGTACTGTGATTGCCTGCAAGAAAATAAATCTCAGGGTTGTGTTTAGTGACAAAGATGTAATTCGATAATTTACTTTGAAGTGTATGTATCACTTTTCCATGAGATGAGGAAAAATTCCAAAAACAAATGGTCCCAGGAGAACAATTACAAGAGTTTTAAGTGAATTTGGTTCAAAAGAATTTAACTTCATCCAGTTAAAATAAATAAATAAAATAAAGTAATATTGGCAGCTGCTTTTTTGAGAATTTCAACATAAAACCATTCATAGTCTAACTAAAAGTATGGGAGGTTGTGACTTATAGACAGATGTAATGTTCGCTGGAGTTAGATTAGCTTTTAATATATGCTTTGTCAGAATAGTGAAACAGTTGGCTTACAGCTTCATCCGTGGAGATTAATATTTTAACACTGGACACACAAGAGGATATAGATACAGGAATCTGAAGCAATGCAGTTGGTTAGACAGCATCTGTGGGGGCAAAGGGATTTCAGGCTGTGACTCTGCAGCAAAGCTGAGAGCATAGAAGATAGAACAGTAAGTGTTCGTGAGAGTGAGGAATGAGACAAGGGCTGTTAGGTGATAGGTGGAATTGATGGGCAGATGTGGTGTAGAAAACACCTTGATAATGAGGAGATGGGCAATTGTAAAGGTGAATAAAAGTACAGCATCTCTGAGAGTTGGAAAGGAACACAGTGGAACAGGTTATATGAAGAATTTGGTGTTATTGTGAGCTACCACAAAGGAACACGAGGTGTTCTTCTCGTTTGCATTTGGCTACAACGTAGCTTTGGAGAAGGCCAAGGGCCAACAGGTCGGTGTGGGAATGGGAAGTGGAATTGAATGATGGGGCATTTGACAAGGCCACTGCAGGCAGAGCACAGAAATAGTTGGCTATCTACGCTTGGTCTTGTTAATCCAGAGGAGGCCACGTAGTGAGCACTGAGTGCAATGGGCCAGACTAGAGGAGGAGCATGTGAATATCTGCCCTACATGGATGGGCTGGTTAGGTCCCTGGATGGGGGGGGGGGGGGGGAGCAAAGTGATAAATGTCACACCTCCCATCGTTGCAGGGGAAAGTGCCTCGGGACAAGGATAGGCAAGCGGACCAGGGAAATCACAGGGAGAGAGGCACCTGTGGAATCGGAAAGGGTGAAAGTAGTTTAACCTCACTAATTAATCTTACCAATTTAATCATTATTGTCAACAAAAGCCAAATTAGAATTCTGAATAATTAACACTTCCCTACCAATAACATAACTGGAAGTTCTTTGAATATCCTTCATCAAGAGAATGTAAACAATAATATAACTGTAATTATCTAAGAAGCTCTGATCCCTGGACATTGGAGGAAATGAGGATCCCTACACCTCCACCTATTCCTCCTCACATGACTCCTGCTCCTCAATCTGTTTCAAAATACCACCCGGCCCACAAATGATCAACAGGGAACACAACCTGGAGTCACATCCCCGGAGACTTCATTTTCTGGAAATAAATTTTAAATGTAAATTTTTAGAAGAACAACCACAAATAAAAGTGTAAATAAAACAAGAAAGGATTGTAAGACAACACTGAAAATATCACAGACTCAAGAGGTTCTGCCGATGCTGGAAATCTTGAGCAACTCGCGCAAAATGTGGAAAGGACTCAGCAGGTGAGGTCAAAAGACCCTTCATCAGGACTGGTGTAGTGTCTTAGCCCGAAGCATCGACTGTTTATTTCCCTTTATAAACGCTGCCTAACTTGCTGAATTCCTCCAACATTTTGTGTGTGCTACTGAAAATGACTATATAACTGCAAACTCCTCTGCCTCCAGTCACCACTTACTCAGCAAGCTAATCATTTATTACCTCAAGCCCAGTGTATAATCAGTACGAATCTTAATGAGGCTTCTTTATTTCCCTGTTCAGCTGTGTGTAAGGTGTCACAGCAACAGAATGCACCTGCAGATGAGGACAGATGTTTCAGCGAACTGAGCCCGCTGGTTGCTAGGAGCTTGTAATCATCTTGAATTGATTGTACCTTTGATGCAACAACCTGTATCCTGAGCCAGAAACCCATTCATCAGGAATATTTTACCTCAGTGATATATACAGTACAATATGGAGTAGGCTACAAAGGGTGATAACTGATGGAGGAAGTACTGTAGATTTAATTCTTGCATTCTTGGAATGGACTAATCAAGCTCCCTCACAGATCCAGGGTAGCAATGGATGACCAGAGAAGGCAGTGGCATTATATGATTGACTTTTAGCTGAGGAATCTAGTCAGGACACAATATTTACCAATGAAATGCCTGTCTTCATGTACAGTCACTCAGACATAGAGGCAAGGTTACATCAAAAGTACACTGCGTACCCAATTACTTCACTCAATCAAGGTGGCTAACATACTGCATTACAATAATTAAAAATATTCACGAGGTGCTTAGTAGATAACTGCTAGTAACTACAATAAAAGACACAAAGACACAGTATGGACTGGTGATAACATCTCCTCATCGACAATCAACATAGGCACACGTCAAAGATGCGTGCTTTGTACACAGCTCTACTCTCTCTACAATCACCACTGTGTGGCTAAGCACAGCTGCAACACTACCTTCTCTCAAGGAGGTGGCATCAATCATTAAGGGCCGTCAACAACCGAGATATACCCTCTTCTCATTTCTACCTCCAGGGAGGAACTACAGGAGCCTGATGATCCACTCTCAATGTTTTAACAACAGCTTGTTCCCCTCAGCCATCTGATTCCTGAACGGTCCATGAACCCTACCTCAGTATTCCTCTATTGCACTATTTAATTATTTTCATTGCACAGTACTGTAAATGGCAAAGTGGTTCAATGGTGATCTCAATGCTTTTTATACTTGCTGTTAGGGAGTAATCTGGAGTTATGTGAATATAGCAGATATTAATTCAAGCAAGAACCAGTCTTCAATTCTTAATATAAATTGTAAATTGCAAACAGTAAATTGAAGTTGCAGTACTGTGCAAAAATCTTGGGCACCCTAGTTATGTATATTTACCCAAGACTTTTGCACAGTACAGTAGCTTATATCATGTACCACAAAACAGCAAATGTCATGATTAATGTCAGTGACAATAAACCTGATTCTGATTTTGAATTGCCACAATGGAAAGAAATGGATTCAATGTGGATAATCATGCAGAGAAACGGAGCTGTGCCTTTGGTTTGAAGTGGCAGTACCCAGGGGAGGAAGGCTTTGCAATCATTCTACGTGAGATTCTTAGAAAGTGAAACTCAATCAAGCACTGGCCTTCCACACTTTGACAGGATTAATCAATAATTAGCATGACATGATTGCATTTAGCATTGCTTTGAGTTGGAAAAGTTAGAATCACTAACCAAGGTTTAAAGTGAAGGACTGCCATCTTCAAAAGGTTATTTAGCCGCAGGGTCAAACTGCTGAAAGAGTAAAGCTACAAAAAGTAGGAAGCATGCATAAAAGCTCGGCGCAATATAAAAAGGGTATTTGATGGGGGATAACGCACAAAATGCCGGAGGAACTCCTACAAAGGGGCATAAATAGTTGATGTTTCAGGCCGAGACCCTTCATCAAGACTGGAAAGGAAGGGGGATGAAGCCAGAATAAGAAGGTGAGGGGAAGGGGAAGAGTTAAAACTAACAGGTGATAGGTGAAGCCAGAGCAGGGGAAGATGGACGGGGGAGCAGTGATGAAGTAAGAAGCTGGGAGCTTGGGTTAAAAAGGTAAAGGGCTGAAGAAGGAGGAATCTGATAGGGGAGGAGAATGGACGATGGGAGAAAGGGATAGAGGGGCACCAAGGGAAGGTGGTAGGCAGGAGAGGAGAAGGGAAGGGTAAGAGGTAAGCCAGAATGGGAAATGGGAAAAGAGAAAAGGAAGTGGAAGGCGGTGGGGGGGAAATTAACAGAAGTTAGTGAAATCAATGTTCATACCATCACATTGGAGGCTACCCAGACGGAATATGTGCCATCACATTGGAGGCTGCCCAGATGAAATATACACCATCACATTGGAGGCTACCCAGTTGGAATATGTGCTGTCATAGTGGAGGCAATGGGTTCTCAACATTAATTCCTAGGACAAATGCAGTTATATGAGAACTATGAGCAGTCACTGGAGTTCAGAGGGATGAAAAGAATGCAAGATCATTTCAGGATAATCACTCCAAGGATGATTCCAATCTTGGGAGAATCAAAAATCTGGGGATGTGATCTCAAAATCAGGACTGTCCATTTAGCTCCTGAACTAGAGGGGATAACTTCACTTGCCCCATCACTGAACTGTTCCCCCAACCTATGGACTCACTTTCAAGGACTCTTCATCTCACGTTATCAATATTTATTAATTATTTATTATTATTTTTCTCTTTTGTACTTGCACAGTTTGTTGTCTTTTGCACACTGGTTGCTTGTCTATCCTGTTGGGTGAGGTCTCTCATTGATTCTATTGTGTTTCTTGGATTTACTGAGTATGCCTGCAGGGCTGTACATAGTGACATGCATATACTTTGATAATAAATTACTTTGAACTTTTTGGGTTGAAAACTTGTCTTCTCTTCAGTGCCCTGGCTAGCTGTGAAGGTGTGGTCACTAAATATATTTGAGGCTGGGCTGGACTTTCAAAGTCAAGGGTTATGGGGTTGAGGACAAGTCAGATCAGCCATAATCGCACTGAATGGTGAATCAAAGTGGAAGAGCCAAGTGACTTACACCTGGTTCATATATTCACAAAGGTTTCCAAAGGGAAAACATGAAGACTTTACAAGTGCATTAGTCACCAGCTTTTTCCTAAAATTGGCAGACTATATACATTGTGTATTTTGGGCTGAAATTTCCGAAATGCAACTCCATTACTCAAAAATGAATGAAAGAGGAAATCAGTCCATCAGTCAGCTTATTGTTCTGTTCAAGTGATCAATACCTATCAGATATATGGAGACCAAAATTGAGATCAGTAGAGATAGAATAATCTGTAAAAAGGCAGTTGGTGTCCAGTTATTCCGAGCAAGAGGGGAAGTCATTTAGAAAAAGGATATTTGTGAAATCTGGTACTGTTTAGATTGATTAAAAGGACTGGACTTCAATTGCAAGGACAGTAATTATGGCCCATCCCTAATTCTCTTTAGAATGACTGGAGGGTGTTTTCAGAGGATCGTTTGGTGTGTGCTTGAAAACAGAGACCAGAAAGGGAAAAGACATTACATTTTCTTTCATTAAGACCATTAGCACCCAAATGCTCTTTTTAATGACAGTCCAACAGTTTCAAGTCACTGTTAATGCTAATAGCTTTGTTTTCCAATCCTGTTAATACAACTGAATTGAAACTGCTTGGCTATATGTTCATATTATAATCCATGTGTCAACAGCCTGTGTCCTGATCTCCAAATTATTAACCTAGTAACATATCCACTATATTACCATATGACAAAGGCAAAGTGTCCTGAAGATAGTTCTTTAATGGTAAATGATAGAAAATATAATATATTATTAATTAATTAATACTAATTATTAATACTATATTAATAATTAATACTATATTCTATGCAACAAAAGGAGCTTATCCCCAGTTATAATCATTATTAGTTAGTTAATTCATTGCTTAGACAATGAATAACATGTTTAACAGAAAAAAACTTCGAAAGCATACGTTCCAATCCAAGGTAAACTCCAAATATAACACCCCATTGCATCACTTGCAGAGGTTGATAAATTTGCATGCATTTGCATCTAGTTCATCTAAACACTTGCAACACAAAAAATATATTAATCAAATCATTTTCAAGCACAGATTACCATCTACAAATAAGCTGGGGTTCAAAGTGATGAAGTCAAAATATGACGGTTACTTTGGGCAACTGAACGATGTCCCCTTTAATGAGAAGAATAAATGGACAAGACTGGATGAAGTAGCAGTAAGAGCACCAATGATCTCTGGGGCGCCATGGTAGTTGAGGGTGCCACAAAAAACAGTAAACAGTGGAGGTGTGCTGTAGCATAGAGGTCCGAGGCGTACACTTTAGATAAGTGCTTAGCACTGTGTGTATGCTTAGTGTCTGCTTTGTCCTGCCACACCAGGCGCTCAATGTGTTAAGTGTCGAGTTTACTGAATGTTTAGTGCCTGTCTTGCCTTGTAAATAAATCGTTAACTCACTTCTCAGTTGTCAGTGTCTTCTGTCCCCACTTACCAAATCCGTGAAGCAGATTTCACACAACACCTTAACCCTCCGATAAAGACATGCCCTCACTTATAGAGACTGCAGTCTGTCACATTGATGCGGGAAAGGTGGCAAACCTGCAAAACTGGTGATAATTCAAACCACCTTCTGAAGACCACCCACTGTAGTGGCCACACCTAACAAGATGCCGTTTGTTTGCTGTAACCAACCATTAGCATGGCTTCACCCGTCAAGAGTGCCTGTACAAACATTATCCCGTGGCAAGAAGCAATAATCTCCTATTGTCCAGATACAAGGCACTACAGGCATTTTAACATCCTCGCCACTAAGAAATAAATGACAGAACTCTCAATGTCTTAGCAAAGCAAAAGCATAACCTATCATTCCATCAGTTGGATGAGCAGAGGCTAAACACAGATTGGCTACAATCCTGCACTCCTTTCTGGATGTGTTCCAGGATCTGCGGGAAAGGATAAAAGGCAGACTCTTGGTTTTGGCATGGGTTGGTACGTGGAACATTGCTGGCACTCGCACCCTGGGCTCAAACACTGCTTCACGCTCAGGAGGTGCTACCCTGTCTTTGGGATACTTACCTAGGACTGTGTTTGACTTTTCCATTCATTGTAAACAAAATTATTGGAAGATCTAACTCCTTCCTGTGGCAGAGAATTCCACAGATTCGCCATTCTCTGGATAAAGAAATCCCTTCTCATCTCCATTCTAAAAGGACACCCCTCTATTCTGAGGCTCTGTTCTCTGGTCTTAGTCTCTCCCACCATAGAAAACATCCTCTCCACCTCCACTTTATTAAGGCCTTTCACCACTCGACTGGTTTCAATGAGGTCAACCCTGATTCTTCTGAATTCTAGTGAATACAAGCCCAGAGACGTCAAGCGTTCAATACCTTCCACACTCTGTGTGAAATAGCAGCTCCTCAGGCCCCTTTTAAATCTTCTCCCTCTATACTCTCTAGTTTTAGACTCTCCTACCCTCTGGGTAATAAATCTCAACTAGTCAAAGATGGGACTGGAGATTCGTCGGATTTCTCCAGATAATGTTAACCAAATGGCCCTAGCATTGCCTGTCCTCCTGCACTCGAAAGGGGGTGATCATCAGTGATCGCTGGAGATGACCACCTAGTCTCAATGAAAGCATAAATAGCAGACAGACTTGATAACTTTTGAATGTCTGTGCTCATGCAGAAAGCACAGTGATGATGTTTAAGATCATTACTGTTCTCTCCATTCCACGGCAGGCTCCCAGTGGATAAAATGCCAAAGGCAAGTACCTAGACTATTTCAAAACTGATGGAACGATGTGGGCTGAGTGATGTTTGGCAAAATATACGTTCTGAAAACTGCCGAGATGATGCCAACACTAAAAAGGGAATTGGTTAAATATTTGAAAAGGAAGAATAAAAGGAAAGGTAGGTGCATAGTAGAGAAAATGTATTGGAATTGACATCTACAGTCTGAGAGCTTCCATTAGCTCATCCACAAGGGATAAAGAGGGAACTTCAGCTTTACAGCTGGCCATTATGGAATGAGCAGGGTATTTAAAGTCTATCATCATACAACAGATAAAATTGAAAATAACTACCAATTTGAATGGAAGTATTCACCAACTAAACCGGCTTGTGGCATAATGGCATCAGCGCTGGACTTTGGGGTGACAGGTCCCAAGTTCAAATCCGGCCGGCTCCCTTGCATGCTCTCCATCCGTGCCTGGGTTGAGTGTCGAGCCGGCATCTTGACAGCGTAACAAAAAAACCTGGAGAGGGAGGGGCTCCGCCAGGTTTCAGACGCCCAAGACGATGAGCAATCACCAAAAAGATCGGTGCAAAAAGCTTGTCATGACGGCACCCCGACGACTCCACCAGGAGTTAAGGGCGCACCCACACACACACACACATTCACCAACTGGGACTCGCCAAGTTTTATCTTGAAATTTCAAATTAACGACGAAAATTATGAACATGTTAGAACTGAGGTGGTGCCTTCTGCCTTAGTACGGCAAAGAAACAAACCTATATATCAAGAATCTCAGAATAGATTCATCTGGCCCATTAGGTCTACAGCAGCTACTGATAAACGCATGTCAGTCAGTCTCATTCACCTGTCTGCTTATTCTCATGACTCTGTTAGTGTCATTGAACCATCCACCAATGGGAGCAGCCTCTACAAAAAAAAAAGCTAGATGCTAAGCTTGTAATAAAAACTGAAAATGCTATCTGTGTTAATGTTTCAAGTCAATGACCCTTCTTGGGTTTAGGAAGAACACCCCTAGCTTTTCCTTATAAAATACCTCATTCATGGAACCATTGCAACATTTTCTCCTTGAACTGTCGCTGGGATCTTCACATTCTTCCTAAAGTTTGCTCACTAGAACTCGGTGGCCTAACCTGTATTCTCTGCAGGGTCAAAACTTTGCTGTTTTTATGCACAGCTCCCAGTGTATCCAGTCTGTTTTGCACATGGATGGAACAATCTCTCAGTACCAGCACATTTCATACAATCAGAAGGAAGATGAGCTAACATATTTAGTTTCCTAGGAGGGTCAGGTTGTCACTAAACAACCTAACAAACTTGTACTGATGTCCTGTTAAGTGTATCCTCACTGGTTGTATCATGGCCTGGCACAGCAACTGAAATGCGTAGGATCACAAGAAGGAGGCAGCATCCATCATCAAAGATCCCCACCATCCAGGCCATGACATCTTCTCACAGCTACCACTGGGCAGGAGGTACAGAAGCCTGAATGAAGTCCCACACCACCAGGTTCCAGAACAGTTACTTCCCTTCAATCATTCATTCAGTTCATGAACCAACTGTCAAAATCCTAATCTCTACAATTTAGCAACAGCATGCCCATTTTGATCACATTGCACCAAGTTTGACTTTGATTTTTCTTTTGCTCTAATTGTATTCTTTTTGTAAAAATGATGCATAATTCATTCTTTTTTTATCTGTGAATGCTGCTTGCATGATGCTGTGTGCCTGAGCTGCTGCAAGTAAATCTTTCATTGCACCTCTGCATCCATGTACTTGTGAATATGATAAAGTCGACTCTGATTTTGATGTAGTCAGCATTCACAGTAGTCTGTGACTGATTCGTGTAAACTTAACAAGAACATTTAAAGAACAACCAAGTTCTACTGGACTGAGGGCCTGCATGACAATAGCTCGGGTTAAATTCAACCTGAGACTTCAATCATTATTAGTAGATTGTTAAATGACACCAACAGTCTGTAAAATAACCAAACAAGTGGCATTGTAACATTACACTCCACTCTTCTGCTCACACTTTGACAAGGGACTTCCTCCATGGACAAAGAGCAACTCGGTTGATTAAAACAGAATCACAAGAAAAGTTAATCACTCTTCTATGCAATAAGACCATTACTGTGATCAGTGAATCAGGTTTGGTTTTTGTAATAAAAACACAAAATGCTGGCAGAACTCAGCAGGCCAGACAGCATCTATGGGAGGAGGCAGTGACGACGTTTCGGGCTGAAACCCTTCATCAGGAGTGAAGTAACATGGGATGGTCGAGGGGGGATAAGAAGTGGGGGGAGGGATGAAGTAGAGAGCTAGGAAGTGATAGGCTGGAGGGAAATGGGCTAGGGGGAAGGTGGAGAATTATGGGAAATAAAAGAGAAAGAAAGGTAGGGCTGGGGGGAGATTATAGTGAGGGGGGAAAAAAGAGAGAGCAAGAGAACCAGACTAAAATAATAGATAGGGATGGGGGTAAGGGGGGGCAGGGGTATCAACGGAGGTCTGTGTGTTTAATGTTCATGCCGGCAGGTAGGAGGCTACCTAGGCGGGAGATAAGGTATTGCCCCATTGACCTGCATGTGGCCTCATCTTGGCAGTAGAGGAGGCCATGGACAGACATGTCGGAGTGGGAGTGGTCTGTGGAATTGAAGTGTGTGGCCACAGGGAGATCCCGCCACTGCTGGAGGACCGAGCGCCGGTGTTCGGTGAAACGGTCTCCCAGTCTGCGGCGGGTCTCCCCAATGTATAAATGGCCACATCAGGAGCACCGGATACAGTATATCACCCCAGTTGACTCGCAGGTGAAGTGGTGCCTCACCTGAAAGGACTGTCTGGGGCCTAGGATGGTGGTAAGGGAAGAAGTGTGGGGGCAGGTGTAGTTGACTCCCAATGTGGCCATTTATACATTGAAATGACAATAAAAGTGACTTGTCTTAAATAACAGGTGGGACAGACAAAAGAGAGTCAGTGGATGTTGTATACTTGAATTTTCAGAGGGCCTTTGACAAGGTGCCACACATGAGGCTGCTTAATAAGATAAGAGCTTTTAGTATTACAGGAAAGATACTAGCATGGATAGAACAATGGCTGATGAGTCGAAATAAAGGGAGCCTATTCTGGTCAGCTGCTGGTGATTGGTGGTATTCTGCAGGGGTTTGTATTGGGACCACTTCTTTTCATGTTATATGTCAATGATTTGGATGACGGAATTGACGGCTTTGTTGCCAAGTCTACAGACCGTACAAAGATAGGTGGAGAGGCAGGTAGTGTTGAGAAAGCAAGGAGCCTACAGAAGGACTTAGATTTGGATATTGGGCAAAGAAATGGCAGATGGAATATAGTGCTGAGAATTTTATGGTCATGCACTTTGGTACAAGGAATAAAGGCTCTGACTGTTTTAAGTGCAAAGAGACTTGGGAGTCTTTGTGCAGGATTCCCTCAAGGTCAACTTGCAGTTTGAATCAGTGGAAAGGAAGGCAAATGCAAAGTTGGCATTCATTTTGAGAGGATTATAGAATATAAGAGCAAGGATGTAACTTTATAAGGCCTTGGTTAGACCACACTTGGAGTACTGTGAGCAGTTTTGAGCCCCTTATCTAAAAAAAGATGCACTGGCATTGGAGAGGGTCCAGAGAAGGTTCATGAAAATTATTCATTAAAATAAAAATGAAAATAAAAACTATACATGAAAATGAAAAGGTTAAGGTATGAGGAGTATCTGTTGGGTCTGGGCCTGTACCCTCTGGAGATTAGAAGAATGGGAGGGAAATCTCATTGAAACCTATTGAATATTGAAAGGCTTAGATAGAGTGGATGTAGAGAGGATGTTTCCTATAGGGCGTGAGTCTAGGACCAGAGGTCTCAGACTTAGAATAGAGGGAAGTCAATTTAGAATGAAGATGAGGAATTTCTTTAGCCAGACTGTAGTGTATCTCTGGAATTCACCGTCACGGATGAGCATGGGGGCCAAGTAATTGAATATATATTAAAAGAGGAAGTTGATAGGTGCTAGTGCCTTGAGGAAGGGCCTCAGTCTGAAACATCAACTGTTTATTCATTTCCATAGATGCTGTTTGATCTACTGAATTCATCCAGCATTTTGTGTGTTACTCTGGATTTCCAGCTTCTGCAGACTTTCTTGTGTTTATAATAGGTTAGTCAGTGTGTCAAAGCTTGCGGGGAGATGGCAGGAGAGAGAGGATGGAATGAAGGAGCAGATCTGATGCCTAGTGGCCTAATTCTGCTCCTATGCCTTATAGTCTTTTACCACTAATACCAGCACAAAGGATTGCTGTCATCTAATCTGAGCAGATGTATTCTTTTTGTGCAAGTTTCAGGAATGATAGACAAGCTGCCCGAGGAAACTCGTCTTCAGTGGAAGCTCCTTCCAGTCACAGTCTTTGACAAAGCTCCCAAAAATCAAAAAACAAAATAGCAGAGATCCCAAGAGAGATCCCCGCAGAACACCACGAGCCACAGATCTCCAGTCAGAATAAGTCCTATCAAACACCATCCCCCATCTACTACAGGCAAGTCAATTCTGAATCCAAACTGTAAAGTTACTATGGATTCCCATGTTTCGTAACTTTCTGAATGAGCCTCCCACAAGGGACCTTGTCAAGTACCTTACAAAAATGCATGTCGACCACATCCACAGCTCTCCCTTTATCCAGCACATTTGTCATCTCTTCGAAATACTCAGTCAAGTTAGAAAAACACAACTTGCCCCATACGAAGGTATGCTGACTGTCCCTAATGCTTTTCTAAATGCTCATCAATCTTAATCGCTCAACATCCTCTCCTGTAGCTTTCCTAACACTGACAAAAGACTCGCCTATCTATAGTTTCCAGGATTATCCTATTCCCATTCATGAACAATGGAATTACATTAGCAACTCACCAGTCTTCTGGGACCCTGCCTGTGGTTAGGGAGAATACAAAGGTCTTGGTCAAGGCCCCAGTAATCTCATCTCTTGCCTCCCTCTATCAGAAAGGTCAGTAGACAAGACAGACAGCAACATACACAAAATGATGGACTAAGTTACATTTATTTCAGTGCGAGAGGCCTGACGTGCAAAGCAAATGAACTCAGAGCTTGGATAGATATGTGCGACTGGGATCATACAGCCATCGCGGGTACAGAAGGAACAGAACTGGCAATTAATTTTCAAGGGTATGGGTGCTATAGGTCGGAGAGAGGTGGTGGGAAGAGTGGAGGGATGGGGGAGTTGCATTTTTGATTAAGGGAACATCACAGCTGTGGTCCAAGATGACATTACTGAAGGATCATCCAGTGGGAGGAGCTGAGAAATAAGGGGATGATCACCAGGCTGGGATTGCACTACAGGCCCCTAAATAGTCAACGGAAATCAGAGCAACAAACATGCAGGGATGCCATAGTGGGGGATATTAACTTTTGTAATTTAGACTGCAAACACCATAGTGCTGAGGGCTGAGATGTGTTAGAATTTAAGTGCATTCAGTAAAGTTTCCTCAGGCAACACATAGAAGTCCCTCCTAGGGAGAAGGCGAAACTCGACTTACTCTTAGGAACACCATAAGATCAAAAGACATAGGAGCAGGATTAGGCCTTCTGGCCCTTCGAGTTTGACCCGCCGTTCAATCACGGCTGATTTATAGTCCCTGTCAAGCCAAGTCTCCTGCCTTTTTCCCGCAACCTTTGACACCCTTACAAATCAAGAACCTCTGTTTTAACTAGACCCAGTGACTTTTCCTCTTCAGCCATCTGTGATGATGAGCTAACCATCCGCCAGCTAAAGAAATCCCTCCGCAGCTCTGTTCCAAATGGGAGTCCTACTACCCTGAGGCTGGCCACTCTAGTCCTACACTCTCCGACTATTGCAAACATCCTCTCCATGTGCATTCTATCCAGGCCTTTCAATTTTCAGTAGGTTTCAATGAGATCCCATCCCCTTATTCTTCTAAACAGGCCCAGAGCCATCAAACACTCCTCATATGTTAACCCTTTCATTCCCAGGATTATCCTCATAAATCTCCTCTCGATCCTCTCCAATGCCTTCCTTAGATATGGCAACCAAAACTGCTCACAATACTCCAAATATGGTCTGACCAATGCCTTATAAAGCTTCGTCGTTATGTCCTTGCTTTGGTATTCTAGTCCTTTCGAAATGAATGCTAACATTGTATTAGTCTTTCTTACGACAGCAGCCAATTAACTTACCAACACACATCTGGGATGTGGGGGGAGATCAAAGCACCTGGAAGAAACCCACAGGATTTACTAGAAGAACATGCAAACTCCACAGAGACAGCACATGAGTTCAGAATCAAACCTGGCTCAATGGAACTGTGAGACAACAGCACCTCTATGCCATCAAAACAGAGAACTGATTTACAATAGAGGCCATTTCAGCCCAGTGAGTCCATCCTATTCACCACTAATTCCTCTTGTAACCTATCCATCCCTTAATCTTGCTCCCAGTCTGAGGGAAGTTGCAGTGTTCCAATTAGTCCGGCAACCCACACTTCTTTGGGGTGTGGGATGAATCCACAGGACCGAGAAAAAGCCCATGCAGCCACAGGGAGAACATGCAGGCTCCAAACAGACAGCACCAGAGGTCAGGATTGAACCCAGTCAGTGAAGCAACTCTACTAGCTTCTCCAAAGATGCTCCTCGATGTTCACCTAAGTCAGAACAGAGGTCGAAAGAGTCCATATGAGATTTCAACTGACACATGGAAACTGTGTCAACAGAGCAGTCCCAATACTTATGACACACCAAGTTGAACAGCTTGCTTGTGTTCTGGCATACAGCTTGATAAACCCTTCGGTTCAGGCCAGGACACTTATTATTACAGTTCTAAACTCAACACCACCCAATATCCATCCAACTGAGCTGCATTTTTTATTAGCTTGCTCATACTGTTGAAGATGACCAATGTTCTTCTGGTGTTATTAAAGTGCTGTAATTAAATGATCAAAATATAAATTACAGAAGAGGGACTCAGACCTTGCTCTGAAATATAACTGTAATATTCTAACTGTTCTTTCTTTAGCAGTAAGCACTGAACAAACTTTCTATTATCTATAACTGTCATGTGATGAGGATTTAAGTTATTGTACAAAAGTCTCATTTGTAAATGCATAAGTTATTAATCTTGAAATCAGCAATTAATACAACCAGTGCTGCTGGAGTCTAATTAGCCTGTCTGGGTTAAGTCTGGTTGCAGCAGCTCTGCAGCTGAAGGATAGCAAAGAGGAAACAAGCTCAGTCCAATTCCTGACCATTTCTCAAGCTCTCATGGATTCACCGACAGAACTAATATTTTGGGGAGCCCATACAGTGGTCCACATGTGTACAAAACAAAGAACTTGGGTCAGGTGCAAGATACTTAGCCCTGAAACTTATCGTTCGCTGTTTGCTAGGATATGTAGCTCAATTCTTCATTAGTACCTCAACAGATCAGTTTAAGCAAAAGCTATCAGTCTTAGTTATAAAATTACTAAAATGGCCCTGATCAGTTGCCATTTGGAGAAGAGAGTCTTAAATCTCTCTCATGTTTCCCAAACCAAGCCCACAAAACAATAGTAGATGAGCCGGATAATTTACATAACCAAACATGATCCTATCTCCTTTTACTCAGCTGATTTTGAAGCCAGGGTAATAAATTGAATGATATTTATAAACCTTACCAAACTGTCTCTTAGGTGGGACGTCATCAAATACAGCACTGTGCAAAAGTCCTAGGAACATACTGTATGTATAACAAGAGTGTCTAAGACTTTTCCAGAATACTGTATCTGTCAACGTGGAGCAGACAGCAAGTCTGTAAATCTGGCAGGAGCAAAGAATGTTAGGAACGGCAAGGTTGGAGCACTGCGGGTAGGGTTTGGGCCAGGAGGCAGAGACAGGGTGCCAGGGGCAGGTGGGGTGGTGCACGTGCAGATGTGCACCCAGCCCTGAGACACCTGGCAAGGTCATTTGATTCCAAACAATTGATTTATTGATCATTACAGAATGTCTCTCTGGTGCTTGCCGCTCCCTTCCCACTTTCCCAAACATGATTCCCCTCTCCCTGCCCCCTTCCCGCTCTCAGTCCACAAAAGAGACCCATATTAGAGTCAGGTTTATCATCACTCACTTACATCATGAAATCTGTTTTCTTTTTACGGCAGCAGTACAGTGCAATAGGTAAAATTACTACAGTACTCTGCAAAAGTCTTAGGAACCTTAGCTACATATATATGTGCTGAAGACGTCTGCACAGCACTGTAGCTTCTCAAAATCCACGTAAATATCATCCACAGACATTCTCTGCCCACTGTTTAAGTCTTCTTCTCAAAACTTTCCATCAGTTGTGTCTCAAACGATCTACCTTTTACAAAATTGCAAGATAGCATCATTACACTTCTGCATCGCTGTAGGATTCTTTACAAAATCTTCTTTCTGGCAATAGTATAAAAACTGACCAAAGGGTGAAAATCCCACTGAGGACTTCCAGCTGAAGGGATCTCAACATGCAGGAATGCAATATCTCTCAGAATGAGAATGTTCTGGGAACCAACTCCTCCTGTAACCTGTTCAACTCCCCACCATGACTTAAGACCATAAGACATAGGAGCAGAATTAGGCCATTTGGCCTATCGATCCTGCTCTGCCATTCGATCAAGGCTGAATCCTTTGTCCCCTCCCCTGCCCCACTCCCCAGCCTTCTCTCCATAGTTTGTCCAATCAAGAACTTATTAAGCTCTGCCTTAATACACCAAACTACTTGGCCTCCACAGCTGCCTGTGGTAACAAATTCCACATATTCACCACCCTCTAGCAATAGAAATTTCTCTGCATCTCTGTTTTAAATGGACGCCCCTCTTTCCTGAGTCTGTGCCCTCTTGTCCTACACTCGCCCACCATGGGAAACATCCTTTCCACATCTACTCTATCTAGGCCTTTCAACATTCAAAATGTTTCTATGAGATTCCCTCCATCCATCTAAATTCCAGCGAGTACAGACCCAGAGCCATCAAATGTTCCTCATGATTACCCTTTACTTCCCAGAATCATCCTTGTGAACCTCCTCTGCACCTTCTCCAATGTCGGCACATCTTTTCTTCACAATACTCAAGATGGAGCCTCACCATTGCTTTTAAAGCCTCAGCCTCACATCCCTGCTCTTGTATTCTAGACCTCTTGAAATGAATATTAACATTGCATTTGCCTTCCTCACCACCAACTCAACCTGCAAGTTAACTTTTAGGGAGTTCTGCAAAAGGGCTCCCAAGTCCCTTTCCATCTCAGTTTCTTGAATTGTCTCTGCATTTAGAAAATAGTCAGTGCGTTTATTTCTACTATCAAGTGCATGACCATGCATTTTCCTACAATGTATTTCATTTGCCACTTTCTTGCCCATTTTCCTAATCTGTCTAAGTCCTTCTGCAGGCTTCTTGTTTCAGAATCAGAATCAGGTTTATTATCACCAGCATGTGACGTGAGATTTGTTAACTTAGCAGCAGTAGTTCAATGCAATACATAATCCAGCAGAGAAAAAAATAAAATTAAAATAATGATAAACAAATAAATCAATTATGTATATTGAATAGATTTTTTAAAACGTGCAAAAACAGAAATACTGTATATTAAAAAAACTGTGAGGTAGTTTCCAAAGATTCAATGTCCATTTAGGAATCGGATGGCAGAGGGGGAAGAAGCTGTTCCTGAATCACTGAGTGTGTGCCCTCAGGCTTCTGTATCTCCTACCTGATGGTAACAGTAAGAAAAGGGCATGCCCTGGGTGCTGGGGGCCCTTAATAATGGACACTGCCTTTCCAAGACACCGCTCCTTGAAGATGTCCTGGGTACTTTGTAGGCACTACCTGTCCCTCCACCAATCTTCATATCATCTGCAAATTTGGCAACAAAGACATCTATTCCATCATCTAGCTCATTGATATACAGCATAAAAAGAAGCGGTCCCAACACTAACCCCTGTGGAACACCACTAGTCACTGGCAGCCAACCAGAAAAGAATCATTTTATTGCTACTAATTGCCACTTAGCAATCAGCCAATTCTCTCACCATGCCAGTAAATTTCCTGTAATACCATAGGCTCTTTACTTGGTAAGCAGCCTCATGTGATACCTTGTCAAAGGCCTTCTGAAAGTCCAGCTATACAACATCCACTGCATCCTCTTTATCTATCCTACGTGTAATCTCCTCAAAGATTTCCAACAGGTCTGTCATGCAAGATATTCCCTTAAGGAACTCATGTTGACTTTGTCCTATTTTGTCCTGTCTCACCAAGTACTCCATAACTTCATCCGTATCAATTGACTCCAACATCTTCCCATCCACTGAGGTCAGGCTAAATGGTCTATAATTTCCTTCCTGCTGCCTTCCTCCTTTCTTAAAGAGTGCAGTGACATTTGTGTCACGGTCCCAATCATTTATTCCCCATTTTCTTCTAATTCCCTTTGATGGCGGCACACCTGGTTCTCAGCAAGACCTGCAGCCTAAAAACCCCAGCTTTGCATCCACTCGTTGCTAGATCATTGTTTTAGCCAGTGTGGTAATTTACATTCCTGGCCGCTTAGAATTGTGTATTCTAAATTATACTTCAGTACCGAGGATTACCTGTGTAACTCTGTCTCTCCGTGTCAAGATAAGGATTCTAAATTTTACTTCAGTACCAAGGATTACCTGTGTAACTCTGTCTCTCCGTGACAAGATAAGTATTCTAAGTTTTACTTCAGTACCAAGGTTTACCTGTGTAACTCCGTCTCTCTGTGTCAAGGAAAGTATTGTCTACCACTTGCCTTTCTACGCTCCGTGTCAAGACAAGTTTTGCCTGCCGCTTGTCTCCTGTTTGCCGTTCAGCACCAGAAACGCACTGTGTCAAGGTAAGTTCTGCTTTCCTGTTCACCCTCCTGTTCGCCGTTCAGCTCCAGCTACTCTCACACCCTCGTCTGCTTCCTAACTCAATCTCCGTGCCAGTGTCCTGCGTTTGGGTTCACTCTGTTCTTTGCAACAATTTGCAATTTTCCAAATTCCAGATATGGCAAGATTTGATCTCATTTAGTGGTTGCAGAATCACGGATAATAGCTGGGCAGGTGTACATAGAGTCCTATAGCACAGTTACACCAAGTCTTTGATTTGTCCCACCAGGTCTACATTCTGTCCCACTATTTCTACATTGTGTCTCACCAAGTTCCCAGTCTATCTCACCAGGTCCCTATTGTAAGTGTTGTTCAACATAAAGCAGCACTTTTTCTTTGGCTGAGGTGTGAGAGGCATCCAGCCTGAATTTTCCATACATGTATTTGCTAGAGTCCTTAGTAGGGGAATCCCAGACAATGCCCCCTCTAAGGTGCGCGCGCACGCACGCACGCACACACACACACACCTTTTGCTACTAGCACACAAAGGAATTTAAACTGCGCACAAAAGGTTGTCACCCTCTACCTCATTGGTATGTTAAGCGTATTTCACAATTGAACACAATCACGTTTCCTTTTCCAATTTCTGATGCAGTTGGTGTTGACAATGTGGAGTTTGCAATGATTTGTCTACAGATTTAAGAATTGGCTTATTTATACTGCTTCTATTGAAGAAATTGTTCAGTGAGCTCATGCTGTTGTCATTGAGCAAAACAAAATTACACAGCACAAGGTTTTTGTACACACTGGTCATTACAAAGTAGAGGGAACATTGGTCCCAGATATACAGCCCAGACTGTTCAGCTACCTTTGGGAGATCAGTGCTGCCAATAGGACAGGGCAGATCTTGGGGTATGAGGAATGATTTTGTGGCACTGTCAGAAAGGTTTGGTATAAGTATAATATAAGTATAACTTTATTAGACATGGTCTGTGGAGCAGCTCTCCCATTGTTTCCACTGTGAACCACTCCACATATTATCTATACTTATACTTGTACACCTGCTTGTTAATGCAAATATTTAATTAACCAATCATGTGGCAGTAACTCAACGATGAAAGCAAGCAGACATGGTCAAGGGGTTCAATTGTTGTTCAGACCAAACATCAGAATGGTGAAGAAATTCGGTCCAAATGTACTGCTTGCAAATTCAGTGTTTTTCCAAATTCTGTTCTGCATTTCTGTTGCCTGCCACAGTGAGAGGCCACTCTCAAATATACAGTAGGACTCCAAAACCATCTTTACTATCCACCTTACAGAAGAAACATGACAAATTGGTTTTAATAAATCTTCATTGCACTGACATTTTAAAAATTGCAATATAACTCCCAATTTATTTTTGGTGCTTTTTATAACAACCTGATCGAATGGATAAACCATGCTCCTTCACATAACTGACCATGACAGCAAAGCTAACTAATTTTCACACCAGTATTTATTTAAAGCCTCTGCATTGGGAGGAATGACCTGTAAAGTTCCACATGTGGTTTGTGTTGAGTTAGTAAAAGCTATCCAGAGATCTGTAAGGATAAAACCGTTGCACTCATCATGACATCTTGAGAGCTGGGACTTAAAAATGGCAAGTATAGAATCAAACGGCATGGAAACAGGCACGTTGACACAACTCATCCATGGAAACAGGCCTGTCAACACAATTAATCCATAGCAACAGGCCCATCGACACAACTCATGCATAGAAATAGGCCCGTCAACACAAGTCATCCATGGAAACATGCCTGTTGACACAACTCATCCATGGAAACAAGCCTATTAACACAACCTATCCATGGAAACAGGCCCGTCAACCCAAGTCAACCATGGAAACGTGCCTGTTGACACAACTCATCCATGGAAACAGGCCTGTCAACACAACCATATAACCATATAACAATTACAGCATGGAAACAGGCCATCTCGGTCCTTCTAGTCTGTGCTGAACGCTTACTCTCACCTAGTCCCACCAACCTGCACTCAGCCATAACCCTCCATTCCTTTCCTGTCCATATACCTATCCAATTTTACTTTAAATGACAATACCGAACCTGCCTCTACCACTTCTACTGGAAGCTCGTTCCACACAGCTACCACTCTCTGAGTAAAGAAATTCACCCTCGTGTTACCCTTAAACTTTTGCCCTCTAACTCTCAACTCATGTCCTCTTGTTTGAATCTCCCCTACTCTCAATGGAAAAAGCCTATCCACGTCAACTCTATCTATCCCCCTCATAATTTTAAATACCTCTATCAAGTACCCCCTCAACCTTCTACGCTCCAAACAATAAAGACCTAAATTGTTCAATCTTTCACTGTAACTTAGGTGCTGAAACCCAGGTAACATTCTAGTAAATCTTCTCTGTACTCTCTCTATTTTGTTGACATCTTTCCTATAATTCAGTGACCAGAACTGTACACAATACTCCAAATTTGGCCTTACCAATGCCTTGTACAATTTTAACATTACATCCCAACTCCTATACTCAATGCTCTGATTTATAATGGCCAACATACCTAAAGCTTTCTTCACCACCCTATCCACATGAGATTCCACCTTCAGGGAACTATGCACCATTATTCCTAGATCACTCTGTTCTACTGCATTCTTCAATGCCCTACCATTTACCATGTATGTCCTATTTGGATTATTCCTACCAAAATGTAGTACCTCACACTTATCAGCAATAAACTCCATCTGCCATCGTTCAGCCCACTCTTCTAACTGGCCTAAATCTCTCTGCAAACTTTGAAAACCTACCGTAGATTCCGGATTATAAGCCGCTACTTTTTTCCCACATTTTGAACAGCTTTGAACTCTGCGGCCTTTAATCCAGAGCGGCTAATACATGTTTTTTTTTCATGCCGCCTCGTAAACATTTTGCCTCGTAACAGTAAACCAATAAAATTGATGAGTAGTTCACAGAGGTCCAATGAAATTGTACGATAAATCAAGCGCACTTTCACAATTAAATTATTGTAAATCAGTCATTTGTACTCACCCTCATCAACATGGAAAACACTCGAAGAAAAGCATTGTGCTGCCTTTATGGCAGTTACTTAGTTTATAATATTTTCGCTTAGTAATTCATTTTCTAGTTAAAGTTAGAAGTGTTTTAACTATATTTCTTTTCTGTACTACATCCCGGGATGCTATGACGTCACACCCGGTTTCGCCGCGTCTTGTGGGATACCGGTTTGCGATAAACGGGAAGGTGGGGGCATTACGCGAGCACATCAGACCCGAGCACATTAGACCCGATTAGACCCGATCGCGTTACGCGAGCTCATCAGACCCGAGCACATCAGACCCGAGCGAAAATGCTGCTTTTAAGTTAAAGGCGATCAATAACTTTTCCTGGTAGGCTGCAGTATATATATTTTTACCAGTCGCTAGGAGATATTGGAATGTTGTTCGTGCTGTTCAGTAAAAAAGTATATGCAACGTAATTTGTGTTACCGATACGTATGTATATTTAAAAGTAGCCGTATTACAGGCACGGTTCAAAAAAAAGCATTTGCAATATATATTTGTTTGTTACCATATGGATTTAATTAAAAGTTAAAAAATCCTCACGTGTAATATCTTTCTGTGTAAATATCTCATATTACAACGTGGGACACCTGCGGCCGAAAATCCGGTGCGGCCTAAAATCCGGTGCGGCCTGTACAAGTAAAAAATTGATTTTATTTCTAAAATTAGAGCCAGCGGCTTTTAATCAGGTGCGCTCTGTAGTCCGGAATCTACGGGGTACTTCATTATCCACAACACCACCTACCTTAGTATCATCTGCATACTTACTAATCCAATTTACCACCCCATCATCCAGATCATTAACGTATATGACAATCAACACTGGACCCAGTACAGATCCCTGAGGCGCACCACTAGTCACCGGCCTCCAACCTGACATACAGTTATCCACCACTACTCTCTGGCATCTCCCATCCAGCAACTGTTAAACCCATTTTACTACTTCAATATTAATACCTAATGATTGAACCTTCCTAACTAACCTTCTGTGCGGAACCTTGTCAAAGGCTTTACTGAAGTCCATATAGACAACATCCACTGATTTACCCTCGTCAACTTTCCTCGTAACCTCTTCAAAAAATTCAATAAGATTTGTCAAACATGACCTTCCACGCACAAATCCATGTTGACTGTTCCTAATCAGACCCTGTCTATCCAGATAATTATATATACCATCTCTAAGAATACTTTCCATTAATTTACCCACCACTGATGTCAAACTGACTGGCCTATAATTGCTAAGTTTACTCTTAGAACCCTTTTTAAACAATGGAACCACATGAGCAGTACGCCAGTCCTCTGGCACCATCCCCGTTTCTAATGACATTTGAAATATTTCTGTCAGAGCCCCTGCTATTTCTACACTAACTTCCCTCAAGTTCCTAGGGAATATCCTGTCAGGACCTGGAGATTTATCCACTTTTATATTCCTTAAAAGCGCCAGTACCTCCTCCTCTTTAATCATCATAGTTTCCATAACTTCCCTACTTGTTTCCCTTAACTTACACAATTCAATATCCTTCTCCTTAGTGAATACCGAAGAAAAGAAATTGTTCAAAATCTCCCCCATCTCTTTCAGCTCCACACATAGCTGTCCACTCTGATACTCTAAGGGACCAATTTTATCCCTCACTATCCTCTTGCTATTAATATAACTGTAGAAACCCTTCGGATTTATTTTCACCTTACTTGCCAAAGCAACCTCGTATCTTCTTTTAGCTTTTCTAATTTCTTTCTTAAGATTCTTCTTACATTCTTTATATTCCTCGAGCACCTCATTTACTCCATGCTGCCTATATTTATTGTAGATATCTCACTTTTTCCTAACCAAGTTTCCAATATCCCTTGAAAACCATGGCTCTCTCAAACTTTTAACCTTTCCTTTCAACCTAACAGGATCATAAAGATTCTGTACCCTCAAAATTTCACCTTTAAATGACTGCCATTTCTCTATTACATCCTTCCCATAAAACAAATTGTCCCCATCCACTCCTTCTAAATCTTTCGCACCTCCTCAAAGTTAGCCTTTCTCCAATCAAAAATCTCAACCCTGGGTCCAGTCCTATCCTTCTCCATAATTATATTGAAACTAATAGCATTGTGATCACTGGACCCGAAGTGCTCCCCAACACATACCTCCGTCACCTGACCTATTTCATTCCCTAACAGAAGATCCAACACTGCCCCTTCTCTAGTTGGTACCTCTATGTATTGCTGCAAAAAACTATCCTGCACACATTTTACAAACTCCAAACCATCCATCCTTTTTACAGTATGGGCAACCTATCCATGGAAACAGGCCCATCGACACAATTCATCCATGGAAACAGGCTCTTCAACACAGCTCATCCATAGAAATGTTGCTCATCCTGTTGCTATGGATGAGTTGCGTCAGCAGGCCTGTCAACACAACTCATCCACGGAAACTGCCCATCGACACAATTCATCAATGGAAACAGGGCCTGTCGAAACAACTTATCCATGGAAACAGGCCCTTTGATACAACTCATCCATAGAAACAGGCCTGTCAACACAACTCATCTATGAAAACAGGCTCGGTGACAGAACTCATCCACGGCAACTGGCCCTTTGACACAACACTCATCCATGCCAGCTATGTTGCCCAGTGAGCTAGTGAACCCAAATATTGCCTGCATTTGGCCCTTAGACCTTGGAACCTTGCCTGCCCATGTACTTAGTTAAATGGCTTTTAAACATTGTTAATGGGTCCACCTCAGCCACTATTTCAGGTGGCTCATTCCAAATAGCTGACCATGATATCTCCTTTAAATCTCTCATCTCTGATCTTAAACCTATGCCCTCCTGTTTTTAGCAACCCTTCCCTGGGAAAAGGGTGATGCACTTTCACCCTGTCTATATCCCTTCATGATCTCAGGCCACTCCTCAATCTCCTATGCTCCAGGGAATAAAGTCCTAGTCTACACAGGCTATCCTTGTTATTCGGCTCCCCAGATCCGGGCAACATCTCAGAGAATCTTCTCTGAACTCTTTCTAAGTAAAATGGCATCTTTCCTGTGGTCTGGAAGGGATTCCGCTCCTGATGAATATTCTACAAAGCAAGCAAAAGGTACATTGTTGCAGACGTTGGTCAAAACTGCATCACCTTCAGCTGCGACATTTTCAGTGCAGAAAGAAAAGCTGGCCGACTCCCGTACCAGTTCAACAAAATACTAGAAAATGGCTGCCAACTGTTCCAGCATGGATCAACACTAAACTGGGCCGTAATATCATCATGAATCAACTCCCATTTTGTTATGAGAATGTAAATCCACAGTATAATGGGAGTAACTGAGGGAGTACCTTCCTGATGATTATTCATCAGTACCACTGACATACTGGAGTGGGTGATCAGACCTGTCATGTTTTCATTAGAGAGGTGCAGTTAATAGCAGAGGACAGCCACAAAATAAAGGCTATATTTACAGGCATCTGATATAAAAGTTAATCAGGATTACACATTTGGTTGCCTTGTAGGTTTGATCATGTTAGGAGCAATTATTTCCCCAGAATATTTCCATATTTACCACAGCCTCTTTGAATATCACTGCCTGTGGCTTGAGTACTGAACTTCATCTGATGAGAAATAACCAAGACAGGGAGAGAACTCCATGGAATATTTCCATAGAAACCAAATCAGATAGCACTGATGCACCTCTTCACAGCTAATTTGAATATGTTATCAAATAGAAAGCCTGTCCAAAACCAAAAAGACTGTATCTGGAAGGAGAAAGTATTTCATGATTAAAGAGAGACTTAGCTCAAGGCACTTCTACGAAGTCATATGAAATGGAACTATATTATTTTCTGAACCATAATTTCAACCCTCTTTTCAGCCTAATCTCCCAGCTGCACCTCTTGCCCCGAGGCCTGATTCTCCCTCTCCTTCCCCCGTCCCCATTCCCTATTCTCTCACACAGTCTCAATTTCAATGAAGTTTTCTAACTGCTGACACCCTGTCTCATATAATCAATCAGGTCCTTGATTCTCAACATAGCCCCTGAGGTACACAAGGTTACACCTAATAGCAATACTGAGGTGAAGTCAAGGAGTGCAGCGGTAGCAGAGGTCAAGGTCCAAGATTGTAGAAGAGAGGAAATCAATGGGGACAAGGAGAAAGGTCAGTGAGGACAAGGGGAAAGGTCAATGAGGACAAGGGGAAAGGTCAGTGAGTACAGAGGGAGAGGTCAAGGAATGCAGGGAGCAAGGGTGAGTTCAAGGAACATATGGGCAAAGTCAACTTGGGTGAAATGGGGAGAGGCCAAGGAGTGCAGAGGACAAAGTCAAACAGTACAGGAGGCAAGGTCAAGCAGGGCAAGGGTGAGTTCAAAAGATCAGGGGATGAATGTTTGTACACTGCTGTGGAAATTTAATACAATGATTCCTATAAATATTCCTGGGATATTGATATCTTGTTTAGCAGTCTCATGTGTAGAACCTTGTCAAGAGCTTCTAAAAATCCAAGTAAAAAACATCCACTCAATTTCCTTTGTCTACCCTGCCTGTTACTTCCTCAAAGAATTCCAACATATTTGTCAGGCAAAATTTCGCCTTAAGAAAACCATGCTGACTTCAGCCTACTTTATCATTTGCCGCCAAGTAAATCATAATCTCATTCTTATAATAAACTCCAACATCTTCCCAACCATTGGTCAGGCTAATTGGCCTATAATTTTCTGTCTTTTGCCTCCCTCCCTTCTTGAAGAGTGAAATGACATTTGTAATATTTCACTCTTCCGGTACTATTTCAGAATCTAGTGATTCTTGAAAGATCACTATTAATGCCTTCACAATCTCTTCAGCTACCTCGTTTAGAACCCTGGAGTACTGTCCGTCTGGTCCAGGTGACTTGTTGACCTTCAACCATTTCAGATTCCCAAGCACCTTCCCCTTAGTAATAGCAACTACACTTTCTTCTGCCCCCCGACACTCCATGTCCTGATGAAGGGTCTCAGCCCACAACATCAAATGTCTATTCCTTTCCATAGATGCAGCCTGACCTCCTGAATTCCTCCAGCATTTCGTACGTATTACTCTGGATTTCCAGCATCTGTAGGATCTCTCCTGTTTATGTTGATGGAAACTCATGGGTTGGATGGGGAGAGTGGCTTCAGTTGGTTGCAGAGTTTGGGATTAGAAACATTGTGCAAAATATTAGTGCTAAGCTTCTCAGTAGTAAGGCTAAGAAACACTTTGTTACATAAACAATGGTATAAATTTGGAACTTTAATTCACAAATAGTACTTGATGTTGTTCTAATGCTATTTTAATTTTGAGATTGATGGTGTTCTTAGATCAAAGATTTTTTGGTATATGCGATGAAACTGAATATATGGAGTCAGGTCAGACATAATTCATTAGAAGGCAAATTGGACCAGTGGCTCAATAGCCCACTCTTGTTAATGTGGTTTTACAGCATTGTATAATTAAAAATTAATGCTGTGATTCTACAAAATATTCTTTCTGCATCTTCAATCAGGGACATCCTGGCAAACAGGATTTGCAACATATCATATAATTCACTCTTTGTCCTAGATATAATTATTTTAGAGCAGAAAAATCAATTGCAGACTTGGAAAATCACTTAGCTTCATTATTTTTTTGAACTAGAGTTACAGGAGGATGGGAACCAGAGCACGAGAATGGATAATACAGTAGTTGCGGAGAAGGATGTTGTTAAGCCTACATACAAAGTCAGGAGTCAAAAGGTTGAGCGTGGTGGGACTAATGTTCTGAGCTGCATATACTTCGATGCGAGATGTATTATAGGAATGACGGAGCAGCTGAGGGCGTGGACCAGAACGCGGAATTATGACACTGTAGCCATTACTCAGACTTGATCAGAGGAGGAGCAGGACTGGACTCCATTGTTTTAGCAATGATAGAGCGGGAGGGATTAAAGGTCATTACCAGTCATAGAAAAAGTCAGGGCAGTGCTCAGACAGGACAGACTGGAGAGGCTAGTGAAGCCCTATGGGTAGAACAGAGGAATAAGAAAGGTATGACCATGTTAACGGGATTATATTATACAACACTCAACACTACAGGATTTTGAGGAGCAAATTTTTAAACAAATCACAGTCTGTTGGAAGAAACATAAGGTAGGGACAGTTGGTGATATTAACTTTACACACATTGATTGGATTCCCAAATTGTAAAAGGGGAAGAGTTTGTCAAATGTGTTCAGGAAAGTTTCCTTACTCAGTACACGGAAGTCCGAACTAGAGAGAATGCGATATTAGATCTCTTTTTCGGGAATGAGACAGGGCAGGTGACAGAAGTATGCGTAGAGGAGCACTTTACACCTAGTGATCATAATGCCATTAGTTTCAAGGTAATGATGGAGAAGGTCCTTGGGTTGAGATTCTAAATTGGAGAAAGACCAATTTTGATGGCATCAGAAAGGATCTGGCAAGTGTGGATTGAAACAGGCTGTTTTCTGGCAGAAGTGTACTTGGTAAGTGGGAGGCCTTCAAAAGTGAAATTTTGAGCGTGCAGTGTTTGTATGTTCCTGTCAGAATAAAAGGCAAGGATAACAGGTTTAAGGAACCTTGGATTGCGAGATATATTGAGCCCCTCGTTCAGAAAACAAAGGAGGTGCATAGCAGGTATAGGCAAGTAGGAACAAATAAGGTGCTTGAGGAATATAAGAAATGCAAGAGAACACTAAAGAAGGATATCAGGAGGGCAAAAAGAAAGCATGAGGTTGTTCTAGCAGACAAGGTGAGGGAGAATCTGAAGGTATGTTAAAAGCAAAAGGATAGCAGGGGACAAAATTGGTCCTCTAGAATCAGAATGGTAATCTATGCATGGAGCCAAAAGAGATGGGAGAGATCTTAAATGGATTTTTTGCATCTGTATTTACTTGGGAGACAGGCACAGTCTTTCGAAGTGAGGCAAAGCAGCAGCGGGGTTATGGACGTGATACAGATTACAAACGAGGTGTTTGCTGTCTAGGGGCAAATTAGGGTGAATAAATCCCCAAGCCTGACAAGGTGCTCCCTCAGACTCTGTGAGAGGCTAGAGCAGAAATTGCATGGGCACTAGCAGAGATATTTAAAACATCCTTAGCCATGGCTGAGGTGCCAGAGGATTGGAGAATACCTAACGTTGTTTCATTTTAAGAAAGCCTCTAAGAATAAGATTATAGGCCGGAGAGCTTGACATCAGTAATGGGAAAATTACTGGAAGGTATAGTAAAGGACTAGATAGATGAGTATTTGGATAGGCATGGACTGATTAAGGATAGTCAGCATAGCATTGTGCATGGTAGGTTATGTTTAAATAATCTGATAGAGTTTTTCATGGAAGTTACAGGAAAGTTGAGAAAGGCAAGCCTGTGGGTATTGTCTACATGGACTTTAGCAAAGCCTTTGACAAGGTCCTGCACATGAGACTGGTCAAGAATTCAGTCACTTGGCATTCAAGATGAGATTGCAAATTGGATTAAACATTGGCTTTGTAGAGAAAGCCAGAGAGCGGTAGTAGATGGTTGTCTCTCTGAGTGGAGGACTGTGACTGAGCTGGGATTGGTGCCGGGTCCATTGTTGTTTGCCATCTATGTCAATGATCTGGATGATAATGTGTTAAACCGGATCAACAAATTTGGGGACAACACCAAGACTGAGGTTGTAGTAGACAACAAGGATAACTATCAAAGCTTCCAGTGGGATCTGGAGCAGCTGGAAAAATTGGTTGAAAAAATTGCAGATGGAATCTCATGTAGACAAGCGAGGTGTTGTACTTTGAGTGCCCTTGAATGTCGTGATGCTAACCTGATTGAACATCTCTGGCAAGACCTCAAGATTGCTTTGCACCACTGCTCCCCAACTAACCTGGCACAGCTTGAGCAAATCTGCAAAGAGGATCGGGCAAATCTTACTCGAACACATTGTGCAAAGCTAATAGAGATTTATCCAAGAATACTACTGGCTGTAGTAGATACGAGAGTTAGTTCAATTATGCACTGAGCAAAGGGGGATGAACACTTTTGAACTGCTGACATTACAGTTTTTGAAATTTTACTTTTTCATGCTTTACAATTTTCCCTGATTTTGGGCTCTACTGTGGAAAATAAAAACAGAGCATATGACTTACAAATAAATTTCACAGTTAAATTGATCTAAAACACTGATTGTAATAATCATTTATGCAATCAAAATGTTGGCAGCTGAATACTTTTTCAAGGCACTGAATATACACAATATACTAAATAATACACAGACATCCACAGCAGAGTAAATTTTAAATTGTCTCATTCAGGCCTCAGGATTTAATCACTGTGGAGGATTTCTTCCTCTTGTGGGATAATGTCTGTGCTGACCAGGGGGTCAGTCTGCTAGGCAGGTGAGGCTCGAGGCTGTGATACAACCTCAGGTTCTGGCAACTCCTCCATGATGGTTGTAGGAGTTGCCTGTGGGACCGCAGGAAATGGTTCTGACACTTCTGAACACCTTTCTTCTCTAACAATTCATTATGTTAACAACCTGTGGACTCACTTTCAAGGACTCTTCATCTTATCTTCTTGATATTTATTGTTTATTTTGTTTCACTATTTTATCTGAACAGTTTGCTGTATTTTGCACACTGGTAGCTTGTCCTCCCTGTTGGGTGCGGTCTTCCATTGGTTCTATTGTGGTTCATGCATTTACCGAGTATGCCTGCAAGAAAATGAACCTCAGGTTTGTATATGGTGCCACATATGTACTTCGATAATAAATTTCCTCTGAACTCTGAACTGATTGATATGTTGTCTCCAGCTGATATCAGACACAATCTCCACTGTGTAGGAGAGTGGTCCAGTTCTGTCCTTAATCTTTCCATGTACCCACTCTTCATCAACTCTGTAGTCCCTCGCCAGGACTGCTTGTTCAGGAGTGAGACTTTGCACCTTCTTGTTTGAGGAGCTCTCAATTCGTCACAGCTGTTCGTCCTGCATACTCCTCCTGGGATTGGGTTTGAGGAGATCCAGGCGTGAGCGCGAGGGATGACCCAGGAGCAAGCATAGCTGGTGAGCTGTTGGTTGTAAAGGGTGATGCATTGGGGTATGCCAGGAGAGAGTTGGTGAGCTTCTGATTCAGTGTCAGTGCGGTATGTTCTTTAGACTCTGGACTAACCATTCCAGCAAGCTATTTGCAGGGTACAGATGTAATATGTCTTTCTTCATTCATTTTCAAGAATGTACAAAACCGTTCCATAACAAATTGTGGTCCATTGTCACTGACTAAGTGTTCTGGAACACCAAGTCTCGACAAAGGGCTTCCCAACATATCAGCAGTGTGTGAGACTGCAGTGGAGGCTGTTGGAAATGCTCTTGGCCACTTCGCAGTTATATCCACCACTACCAGGAATTGTGGCCTTGAATGGACCAGCAAAATCCACATGAATCCTCTGCCAGGGCAATGCAGGCCATTCCTAGGGATTATTAAAACAGCTATGGAGACGTGCTTCCCCACAAAATTTGATTCAGACTCTTTCCCAACCAGAAGCTCCCGATGAACCATGAGATGTGCAATCCACTAAGGGCCAGCTCAGAAACATTCCAGTCTGGTGACCAAGAAAGTTACAAGAGGTCCAGGTACGATCTCCAGAAAGCCATCTCATGGGCAAAGTAGCAATCCCCAACTAAACTTGAATCAGCAAAGGATGCCCAACAAGTTGTGGCAGGGTTTGAATGTTACCATGTCTGATAAAATTAAATCAAGCGACAAAGGCAACAACAGGGCTTCGCTTCCTGTTGAGCTCATTGCTTTCTATGGCCACTTTGACCTTCAAAACATGAAGCAGCCATCACAAACTCCTACAGCCCCGATGATCATGTGACATCAGTCTCAGAGGCTGATGTACGAACAGCCTCCAGGAAGATGAACCCACAAAAAGCATCTAATCCAGACAGGGTACTTGGCCAAGTCCAAAGGACCTGTGCTGATCAACAGGCTGGAGTGTTCACCGAGATCTTTAATCTCTCACTTCAACAGTCTGAGGTACCCACCTGCTTCAAGTATGCTTCAATTGTACCAGTGCCTAAGAAGAACATGGAAAACTGCCTCAGGGACTATCGTCCAGTAGTACTTACACCCACTGTGATGAAGCGTTTTGAAAGGTTGGTGATGAAACATATCCACTCCTGCCTGAGAAGCAACTTGAATCTACTCTAATTTGCCTACCAGAGCAACAGGTCCACAGCAGATGCCATCTCATTGTCTCTTCACTCAACCCTGGAACATCTGGACAGTAAAAATATACACATCAAGATGCTCTTTATAGACTACAGCTCAGCATTCCATACAATTGTCCCTCAAAACTAATCAATAAGTTTCAAGACCTTGGCCCCAATACCTCCTTGTGCAATTGGATCTTCCATTTCCTCACTTACAGACCCCAGTCAGTTCAGATTGGCAACAACATCTCCTCCACAATCTCCATCAACACAGGTGCACCACAAGGTTGTGTGCTTAGCTCCCTGTTCTACTCACTTTACACTTATAACTGTATGGTCATGCACAACTCCAATGCCATATTCTAGTTTGCTGACAACACCACTGTCTTGGCTGAATCAAAGGAGGCAATGAATCAGCATTTAGGAGGGAGATCTGGCTGAGTGCTGCCATAACAACAACCTCTTACTCAATGTCAGTGAGACCAAAGAGTTAATTATTGACTTCAGGAGGAGGAAAGCAGAGGTCCATGAGCCAGTCCTCATCGGAGGATCAGAAGTGCAGAGTGTCAGCAACTACAAGGTCCACAGTATTATTATTTCGGAGGATCTGTCTTGGGCCCAGCATGTAACTGCAATTACGAAGAAAGCACAGCAGCACTTCTACCTCCTTAGGCATTTGCAAAGATTCAGCATGCAATCTAAAACTTTGACCAACTTCTATAGATGTGTAGTGGAGAGTATATTGACCGGTTGCATCACAGTCTGGTATGGAAACACCAATGCTCTCGAATGGAAAATCCTACAAAAAGTAGTGGATACAGCACAGTCCATCATGGATAAAGCCCTCCCCATCTTTGAGCACAACTACACGAAGCATTGTCAGAGGAAAGCAGCATCTATCATCAAGGACCCCCATCACCCAGGTCATGCTCTCTTCTCACTGCTGCCATCAGGAAGAAGGTACAGGAGCCTCAGGACTCACACCACCAGGTTCAGGAGCAGTTATTATCCCTCAACCATCAGGCTCTTGAACCAAAGGGATAACCTCACTCAACTCCACTTGCCCCATCACTGAAATGTTCCCACAACATATGGACTCACATTCAAGGATTCTTCATCTCATGTTCTAGATATTTATTGATTCTTTATTTATAATTTTTTTTTCCATTTATATTTGCACGTTTTGTTGTCTTTTGCACACTGGTTGAATGTCAAGTTGGTGTGGTCTTTCAATGATTCTATTATAGTTGTTCCTCTATTATTGATTTATTGAGTATCTCGGCAAGAGGATGAATCTCAGAGTTGTATATAGTGACATATATGTATTTTGATAATAAATTTGCTTTGACGTTTCCTCTTGGTATCTTCTGGATGTGTTGGCACCCCAACCAGTGCCTGGTGAGCTGCTTGATCTGCTGATTGACCCCAGGCCACCAGACAAAGCTTCAAGGCAAAGCCTTCATTTTCACCATGTCTCTATGTCCAGCATGCAGCTCCTTCAACACTTCAGCTAGGACAGTACAACAACTCTCAATCCCCACATACAGGAAAGACAAGTTCATCCCAATGCTTGTAAAGATGGGGAAAACGGAATTTCTGCTGCGCATTCCAGTGCTTTTAGGTTGCCATATAGATCTGAGAGCGCAGGGTCTTTTCAGGTTCCGTCTGCCATAATAGGGAGATATTCTATTTGCATTAGGGGGAATATGTCGAGAGGAGGGTCCTCTTTCATAAATTTTCCAGGCATTTCCTTTTCCAAGGGTACACAGGACTTCCATGATTAGTTGTCCTCATGAATTCAATCCTGTAGTTGTGTCCTCCAAGAAACAGAGCCCATCTCTGAATTCATGCTGCTGCTATTAGTGGGACACCTTTCTGTGGACTGAAAATGAACAGTAATGAGTGTAAACTCTCCTCAGTACAAGTGCTAGTTAAAATGTTTTGCACTCCAAACCAAACTCAACGTCTCTCTGTCAATTTGCCTCTGCAGAGGTAGGGGGGACATGATGTAAAACCTATGGGGCATTTATTTCCATCACTCATAACATGTGACATGACTGCAACTATACCATGAGGTCAGCATCAGGGGCAAGCTTCACTGGATGATGTGAATCATAATGTTGAATACAGTGTCTTTATGTTTTGGAAAGCCACATCACACTGCTTTGTCCATTGCCATTTCTTCCCGATCTGTGATCTGTGTTCAAAGGGTGGTACACAGTAGTCAGTTTTGGCAGGAACCTGTTATAGTAATTGACAAATCCTAAAAAGGACTGCAACCTCTGGCTTTGGGGCATCGACCACTGCTTGAATTTTCTCGGCACACTTCCGATATCCTTGTGCGACAATAGTGTGGCCACAGTAAATGATGACTGCTTTGAAGAATTCATACCTGTTGTGCTGTGCTCTGAGCCCGTAATCTTCACACATTGCTGAAGTTTTGGAAATGTTCCTTATCATCCTCATCAGTTACAATCATGTCATTCAGGTAACACTGAGCGCCCGGGCAGCCTTGCCCTTGGTCCAGAGTATGGATGCAGGTACTAGTCAGAAAGTAAGCCTAACATCCCGAAAAAGCCCACTGTGAGTGGTTATAGTGAGGAACTCTTCTTCCATCTCCATCTGCAGGCAAGCCTCAGCTGTCCACTTCACTGGTTTCCCTCCAGAAAAGTTTGCAGAGATATCCTCGATCCTGGGCAGAATGTATTGATCTACTTCCGGTACTGGGTTGATGGTAATCTTAAAATCACCACAGATCCTGATCGAACCATTTTTCTTGGCTACTGGGACCACTGGTGTCAAGTTAAGGCTCCACTCAACCTTGGAAAGAATTCCTTGAACCTTCTCTTGAATCTAGTCACTGGGTACTTTAACACGGATGGTATAAGCAACCAGACGGACTTTGTAAACCTTGGGTGTGGCATTTTCATTTAACACCATTTTACCCTTGATATGTTTGAGTTTGCCAATGGTGTTCTTAAACACTGCTGTGGCATCATCCAGCACCTTTCTTAATTTGCTTTCAACTGACTTTTCAGAGGATGGGAATGTGTCATGCAAATGGTGGAAGGATCTCCAACCAAGTTGTCACTGTCTCGGGCATCACAGCCCCACAATGCTGGCCCTCCTGTTTTTACCACCTAAAAGCCCAATATGGCTTGTTGGTTGTATTTCACTGTTACAAATGTCATTCCCACAGGAGTTATATTTTCTCCGGTTATAAGTTCTCGGTCGGATATCTGCAGACTTCAGTTTGGTATCTTTGAAATGCCATTCAGACTCATTTTGTGGACTGACTGAAACAGCCAAGCCAGTGTCCAGTTCCATTTTAATTAATTTGTTCTTCACTACCCTGCCCACCAACTCACTGCGGTTTCAGCATCCAACTATAAGATGAACTGCAGAACCTTCCAGAGCTGCTCTTCAAGCTCCACCCAAGTCAAGGGCTCACACATTGCAATAGTTCAAGGTGGCAAGCCACAAGAAGACCACCACCTGACAATTCCCCTCCACATCACACACAAACCCGACCTGGAAACATGTCACTGCCCCTTATCGTCACCAGGTTTTAAACACAGAGACTACAAATCAGTGGCCCAGCACGACACTCAGGGAAGAAGTGCCAGACTTTCCACTGCTGACCAAATCACATTCTTAGAAGGACCACGTCAAGAAATTGGATCACACAGCCCTGTAGCTTTATGCATTTAAAAACTTTAATTTTAATGAAGAATAAGACACAATGTAAATTGCAAAAAGATTGTGATACTTCCTCTGAATACTCTGAACATCTGAGTTTCCAACGCTGACTGGCTCATCCACGTACCAGGGTGTCCGTCAGGACAAATCTGGGCTGTCATTTTCAGAGCATGCGTGGCCCATGTCATTCTTTCAGGCAGTGAGAACCTACCTCAGCAAAGTGCTTTTTGAGTAAGAAAACAACCTGTTTTTCACTCCTAATTGACAGACCCAACTCCAAAAATCCCTCTTCCAAGCTCCCGGCCTGATCCCTCTACTAACCTGCTGGTTCAGCCGCCATTAACCCCCTGTTCTAAGCTCTCTGCAATACTGACTTGTCCTGCTTTACCCTGAGCACCAGCCTCACTCAGCTCAGCTTGCCCAGACTTCTGTGCTTTGTGAGTCCCCAGACCTAGCCTGGCTTCATCTAACAACTGCTATTGCAAAGGTTTTTCCTGGGATAAATATCATTTGTCATTGTCCCAGCCTTATGGATAACTGAATGTTACAGTGGAAGACCCACAAATGAAATTCTTATTGCTCTCTACCACCTATTCACAGTCTGGTTTACTAACACTGTCTGACCCATCTAAGCAGGTCAAATTCAGTTCCCTGCAGAGACCCAGAACAGCTTCGAGCAACAACATCACTTGCCCATTTGCTTGAGCGCAATGCAAAAGCAGTTTACTTTAGTGCTTCCTCCAGAAACACGTGCAAGGGAGGTGTGTGAACTAAAAGGCAGAGATCTCAAATGCTCAAATTTCTCTGTTACACCAACAACCCAGGGGCGCCACAATGGCGTGGCGGTTAACGCAACTCTGTTGTAGCTCGGGGCATCAAAGTTCAGAGGTCAGTCCCGGCATCCTCTGTAAGGAGTTTCTGTACGTATTGGTTGTTGCAAATTACCCTGTGATTAGGTCAGGGTTAAATCAGGGTGGTCAGGGGTCGCTGGGCAGAGCGGCTCAAAGGGCCAATTCTGCACTGTATCTCTAAACAAAATAAAAGCCACTTAAAATTCATCTCCAATCTTCATTAAAACCCATTTTTAAATGATCAGAAACTTAACGAACAAGCTTTAGCTGTACGTCAATAACCTTCAAAGAGCTCTGACACCTTTTTGTTAGTTTGAGGATGGATGCTGAACTTCAAAGAGTGAGAATGAATGATGCATCTTTTACAATCCTGCTGCAGGAGGACTTACATCTTTAAATAAAACAGTTCTGCATTATCCAGAGTGAAGCACGAGTAATTGGCACTCTGTAGTCACCCAGACTGGAACCCTTTCTGCACTCAATCATTTCCAGAGCAAATTCACAGCAACTAGAAAGAGTAACATCCATTGAACCCTTGCCTAGAAACTGGATTTCACCTTGCTTAGGCATACTTAAAAATTGGTTTTGGTTGCACCTCTGTCTGATTTGAAAATTGGCTTCAAGCGTGGAATGGTTTCCACCCAAAAAGCCACATTAACTCCCCTCCCAGTCCCAGGGAGCCACACCCTGCTTACTATAGCTGGGCTCACACCAATGTGCATTTCTCACAGGAGGGCATCCTGAGAGATCGCAATGCCTTTGCAGCATAACACAGCCAAGCATTTCTAGGTCAGCTAGCATTTCCAAGAAGAGAACAGCTGTGTGAGTAGTTCTGAAGCAAGCCCAGAAGTAATGTGCAGAAAATCCACAGAATGTTGCAAAGACTTACATTTCAGAAAGATCAACACGGCAGGAGGCAGCCTCTAAACAGCATGACCCCCACAAAAGGCAGACAGCATCAATACACAGAGCAGCGGCCGGCCGTGGAGGTGGAGGTTAGAAAAGACAGTATTTCTCTGAGACAGACCAAGGTGCTGGTGACTGGGTTATCTGCTGGGAAGGTGAACCAATGGACAATGGCAAATATATTACTTATTTGCACAATTGATTTATATATAGTATCTGGTTATCTCCACAGTGTACTGCTCCAACAAAACAACAAATTTCCTATCATATAAATTAATAAATCTGATTCTGATATTACCAGGTACATCAATGTGACCTCTATAACATTATAAATTCAGCTCCTTAATGCTCAAACATTCTTACACACACACACACACACACACACACACACACACACACACACACACACACACACACACACACACACACACACACACACACACACACACACACACACACACACACACACACACACACACACACACCTTCCCCCCCCCACCCCCCTTCAATAACCATACTCCCATATACCATCCTTACCACAAACAAGAGCAAATCTGCAGATGCTGGAAATCCGAGCAACACACACAAAATGCTGCAGGAATTCAGCAGGCCAGGCAGTGTCTAGGGAAAGAGTTCAGTCCTGCTGAAGGGTGTCAGCCCAGAACATCGACTGTACTCTTTTCCTAGATGCTGCCTGGCTTGCTGAGGTCCTCCAATATTTTGTGTGTGTTGCTACCATCCTTACCTCCCATTTCCCCACAAGGATTACTGAGTTGAGATCCTCAGCAGTTAAGTCCTCCAGAGTAAAACCTTTGCCATTTGAGCATAGTCTGACCAGCCACAGTGGTCTAAGCAATCCCTACATGAAGTGAGGCATTGTAACTTAGACCTCTAAAATTAACATCCCAATGTGGAGGTCAATGGCTTGTGCTTCATTTCTGAGAGCAACAGAGGGAGAGTGAGGTAGAGAGGTAGAGGAAAGAGCAGGCAGACAAACGGAAGGAGGGCCAACCATCCCAATGGAAACTAGACTTGCCTGATCTCAAGCAGAAGTAATCAGGCTCAGTAGCCATGAAGAAACACTTTCAACATAGACTTTCCCTCATGATTACACAATGTTTCCAACTAGGCATCAATCAGAGTAACCTCCACTCACAGTCCTCAAACCCAGTGAAATGAGCTCCGTGAGTGATCAGGTCCTTAAGACCATCAGATATAGGAGCAGAATTAGGCCACTTTGCCCATCGAGCCTGCTCCACCATTTCATCATGGCTGATCTAATTTTCCTCTCAGCCCCGACCTCCTGCCTTCACCCTGTATCCCTTCATGCCCTGACCAATCAAGAATCTATCAATCTCTGCCTTAAGTATACATAAAGACTTGCCCTCCACACCTGCCTGTGGCGAAGAATTCCACAGATTCACCACTCTCTATTCTAAAAGGACACCCCTCTATTCTGAGGCAGTGTCCTCTGTTCTAATATTCCCTCAACATAGGAAACATCCTCTCCACATCCATTCTATCAAGGCCTTTCACTATTCAATAGGTTTTCATTAGCTCAGTCCTCATCCTTCTGAATTCTAGTGAATACAGGCAAAGAGCCATCAAACACTCTTCATATGACAAGCTAATCAATCATGGAATCATTTTTGTGAACTTCCTTTGAACCCTCTCCAGTTTCAGCACATCCTTTCTAAGATAAAGGGCCCAAAACTGCTCACAAGTCACTAAGTGAGACCTCACTGGTGCCTTACAAAGCCTCAACATTATATCTTTGCTTGTAAATTCTAGTCCTCTTGAAATGAATGCTAACATCACATTTGCCTTCCTCACCACAGAATCAACCTGCAAATTAACCTTTAGAGAATCCTGCACAAGGACTCCCCAGTCCCTTTGCAAATCTGATTTCTGAGTTTCTTTCCAGTTAGAAAATAGTCAACCCTTTCATTTCTTCTACCAAGGTGCATGACCATACACTTCCCAACACTGTATTCCATCTGTCACTTCTTTACCTATTCTTCTAATCTGTCTAAGCCCTTCTGTAGCCCCTTTATTTTCTCAAGACTACCTGTGCCTCCACCTATCTACATATTGTGTGCAAACTTTGTAAAAAAAAAAGCCATCAATTCCATCACCCAAGTCATTGACATATAATGTAAAAGAACTGGTTCCAACACAGATCCCTGTGGAACACCACTAGTACACTGGTAGCCAACCAAAAAAAGCTCCTGTTATTCTTGCTCTTTGCCTCCTGCCAATCAGCCACTGTTTTATCCACGCCAGAACCTTTCCTGCAATATCATAGGCTTGTAGCTTGTTAAGCAGCCTCACGTGTGACACTTTGACTATCCTGCTTGTTATTTCTTCACAGATTCCAATAGATATGATAGTCAAGATTTTCCCTTGAGGAAACCATGCTGACTACGGCCTATTTTATCATATGCCTCCAAGTACCCCGAAACCTTATGCTTAATAATCAACTCCAACATCTTCTCAACCACCTGGGTCAAACTAACTGGCTTATAATTTCCTTTCTTCTGCCTCTCTCCCTTCTTGAAGAGTGGAGTGACATTTGCAATTTCCCAGTCTTCCGGAACCGTTCCAGAATCTAGTGATTCTTGGAAGATCATTACTAATGCCTCCACAATCTCTTCACTTGTTATATAACCTCAAATCAATGAGCATTTACACCAGTCTATTTTTGCATTTCTATCTGGGAACACTGTACTAACTTTGGAATAGAGCAGCTTTCCTCCGTAGATATTTACTGTCCTGTACCTACATTTGCAGAAATACCTTTATCTTCTAATATCTATTAATTTCATTACCTCCGCTTCAAAGTCATATGGTAGCCTTGGAAGGGATGGGCATTGATTTCAATAACTATTGAACCTTTAATGGATCAAATGCACAACATGTTGGATAACTTACAGTGCTAATTTTTTTTAAATCCCTAAGCACTAAAAATAACATACATTAGACAAATAATACTCATACTATGCTTCCACTAATTGATCAGCATATTTTTATTTCCCCACAGTTGGCAATCAGATGAAGCAGACCTTATCTCTAAACTCCTATTTGACAGCAGCCTCTGTACCAACTAATTACAGCAATAAAGACGGACAGCACTAAAACCAAACAACCTGTTCTGCAACACTTCACACAAACAGTTCAAACAAAGCAAACAACATCATCTTCAAGTCATGGTTCATGAACCGCTTTCAAAATTAACCTTGAATTCACAGAGTGCTGTGACCTGGGGGATTGATGTTTTCGACAGAACCTTACGTAGACAACTTTCAGTACAGAGGACAGAATATTGTGAAAATACACTGAGTTCTATCATTAAAGATTCTCCCTTCAACGTGGATCTATATAAGGTGCCAGGAGCACAGTGGATTGGGTTCAAAGGCATCTAACACAACATATTATTAAGGCGTGTGATTTATGGGTTGCATAGCCTAATTATTTAAAATAAGGTGTAACGATTTGTATCAGTTTTGAAAGATCAAGAAAGGCTATTATATTCAATGGAAAATCAAGCAGACTAAATATTTGGAAGCAATTGCGAAAATTTGCTGATGGTTATTCCAAAGTGATTTTCATAAATAATGGTGTATTAATAAATCAATAATCATTACAAGAATCCATCTTCTGAAATGATTCATAGAAAGAAAATGAAAAATGGCAACAACAATTTCAGCCATCCCCAGAGACTGAGTCAGCAAGGGTGTGGCCTTGCGTGTACTGAAAGTCAGTGAGAAAGCTGGACCGACAGCACAGGAGATGCACCAACACAGAGAACATTAATGATCCTCAGATTCCTGGAATGGCTGTGAAACATTGATTCCCTGGACATACAGGTGGTAACTATGTGTACAAAGAGAATTATTAACCTCCAATTAATTACAGGCTGACACAAGGGACACAAGCAGATGAAACAAAGTGTTTAGAAGTTTTATTACAGACTGTCCCTGCACACAGTAAGACCCATGATATAGCACCTTTCAAATGACGCTTCCCATCTTTATTTGCTAAGCTTGAATAGGTTTAGCCCGGGGTGGCCAACCTTTTACATTCCATGCGTCAATTTTTTCACGCACAAGTTCAGATGTGCCATACAACTCCTGCACCCCCATTCGATTCTCATAAAAATATGTTAATAAGGCATATTTAGCATTTTTACATGATATATTGATTTAATATGAAAACTGGGTAAACATTACTTACCTTAATGAGACTTTTAACAAATATATTTTGTCTTCTTTTGATTTCTTCCTTTTTCTTAATCACATATTCTTTCCGTAACTCAGACCCAAGCATTAGCTTCAGTTTTCCTTCTATTTCAGTCTGATGTGTTTTATAGTGTCTATTAAGATCATGTCTTCTATTATGTGAGAAAGTGTTTTCACAAACAATGCACAACGGTTTTCCTGACGGACCTGCTATAAATAAGAACTGATTTTCCCACTGTTCATTGAATTCAGGCTTACTATCACTTCCTGTTTTTCTTTTGCTCATTTTCTTTTGCACTGTGATGGGTAACTGAATGTAAAAACAAGGCTGAATTTTTGAAAAAGTACAAAACTGCAAATGTTCACAAAGGACGAACAAAGCACAACTCCGTAGTGCATGAGTGTCAATTGTAAACTGACTGACAAAAACCTGCGACGCACCGCTGGTGCAGACGCCTGGCGCCTCGGGATCAAACAAGTATCAAACGTGTGAACGGTTATGGAACGACTGCAGAACAAAAGTCCTTCTTTCCTAGTTTGACTCATTGAACATTTTTTAATTGAAAACAGATTAACGTGAAAGAAGATAACATTCACCAAAAGATGTGCACAAAATAATAAAATCACTAAAAATAATTGCTAAGTTTTAGATTTATTCTCAGTAAAACCCATTTCTAGCTCTAAGCTACTTGAATTCCTGTTATAGATTTTTTTTCTACAAATCGGTTTTTGGTTAATACTTTTTGCATGAGTAGGCTTACATTTTTATTATTAACACTGGGGTGCAATGCACCACTTCTGATCATCCAATGTGCCACTTTTGGTGCATGCACCATAGGTTGGCCATCCCTGGTTTAGCCATTTGTAATTTTAACCAAATAAAACTTTGTCATCTTCACAGCAGTACTGATACAACCGATCTCAAACTTGCAGAATCACTAAATATTGAGACATTCCTCTGAACTCACATTGTCATCACCTTCACCCGGCGCAAAGTCTCTTCTCCACGTTACATTGCGAAGCTCAACATGATGCAATTCTTCCTGGCCTTTTATACCACTGACTGACCTTTGTGCTTCCCTGTCTGAAGATGGGTAGTATGGAGAGAGAAACGATGTTTTGTTCCATTTGGCCATTGACGGTATCAACATTAAACCCTGGAACCATACCTCACTCCTTTTTTATTTCTATTTTTGCACTACTTTTTAACTACTTTACATATATATAGGCATCCATTAGTCTCGAGAGACCATGGATCTGCGCCTGGAGTTTCCAGGGCGCAGGCCTGGGCAGGGTTGTATGGGAGACCGGCAGTTGCCCAAGCTGCAGGCCTTCCCCTCTCCACGCCACCGATGTTGCCCAAGGGAAGGGCACTGGGACCCAAGCAGCTTGGCACCGGTGACGTCGCAGAGCAATGTGTGGTTAAGTGCCTCGCTCAAGGAAACAACACGCTGCCTCAGCTGAGGCTCAAACCAGTGACCTTCAGATCACTAGACTGATGCCTTATCCACTTGGCATCCACGTGCCAACACACACATATATATATATTTGCTGTAATTAACAAGTTTTTTCCTTGATAATGTATTGCACTGCACTGCTGCCACAAAGACAATAGATTTCACAAGAAAAGGTGATATTAAACCTGGTTTGGGGGTGGGGGTGGGGGTGGTGTGTGTGTGTGTGTGTGTGTGTGTGTGTGTGTGTGTGTGTGTGTGTGTGTGTGTGTGTGTGTGTGTGTGTGTGTGTGTGAGAGAGAGAGAGAGAGTGTGTGCGCGCACGCGTGTGTGTATGATGAATATGCGATACCATTTCCACCACAGTCTGTGATACAGCAACTCATCGCTACTGGGATCATCACAGATTTTATCACGTGTTTGGTGCCAGCTGAAAGCACTCCTTCATGAGGGGTACGAATAACCTGCTGGAGGAACTCACAGGCTCACGCAGCATTTGTGGGGGGAGTGACGACACTGTGGGTTGTAACCTTGCCTCAGATTCCACACATTTCTGAGGACCCTGGCACAGGCCTTGCAGGATCTTAGCACTCCACTGCCAATGGAAACAAGTTTGGGTGATTATATTTTTTTCTTCGAGGTGTCCATGCTGCTGTATGTTAAGGAAGAAATCGATGGTGGTAGTTCGGTGGAAGAATATGATCTGACCAGTAGACCCACATTTTCCTATCATTTAGAAAGACCCCAACACTCATTTTACAATATCTAATGTTTCTGAAGTTTAGCAATCAGCAAATTCAGACTATTATATGCCAAAGGGGATTTTGTCAATGTCAGCCCTTATGGTGCCTTTAAAAATGCTGGTTTTCATAGCTGCAGGACATTGCAGGCATTTCAAAGCCTCTGGAGCTTTTTCAACGATGATCACAGTTGAACAAACGGTTTGCACTTGGTAAGGGTAAAGTTCGAAGGCACTGTGATGAAATCCTGAGGGGTAGACACTGGGAGAAGGCACCGATCATTCAATGTGGTCTTCGCGGAACGTAACAGTTAGCACAAGGCCATTACAACTTGGGGCGTCAGAGTTCAGAGTTCAATTCTGACATCATCTGTAAGGAGTTTGGAATGCGTGGGCTTTCTCCGGATGATCCGGTTTCCTCACACTGTCCAAAGATCTACTGGTTCATAAGTTAATTGGTCATTGTAAATTGCCCCGTGATTAGGGTTACTGGGCGGCAGGGTGCAAAGAGCTGGAAAGGTCTATTCCGCACTGTGTCTGAGTAATAAGAACGTACAATTGCTTAGAACCATGGCAACAGTATCAATCCTGTATAATCTGGAGCAAGACTTTTCACTGCTCCAAACATGGGCCATCCTTTTTTCTACTTCAGTACTTTAACCATAATATTGATTTTAATTACAATCGTAATAGTTGCTCATGTTTTTCCTTTAAAAATTGAACAATCCAAGTACCCCAGTTTTTTCCTATTTTTCTCACCTTTGACTGGCAGTACCTTTAACGCCCAAGAGCTCCTGTGTCTCAGAGGCCATGATACAGGATTATTACAGATGTCGAGGTCCAGAAGGCTGCATAGTTTGATCATAATAAGCTTGTGCTTTGTAGTTGAAATGCAGCTCAACATTTTGTGGGTGAAATTAGTTTAATTGGAGAATTCGGTATCATGTACATGACACACTATTTTCCCTGGGAACCAGAACTGGTCATTGGCACCAGTCACGTGTCTGATTCTGGCCCCATTTTTATTCTCTCTGTTAATGCAGGTAGATATTTTTTTACAGATGCATGACATTTCAAATGCTTGTTTGTAATATGGATACTATGAATATTTATAATGAAAATTGAAAAGTCACATACCTTTGATTTTATTTATTAATTAGAGTACATAATTAAATGCAGAACAACAAAGAAAATCTTTCACGTTTTGTAAAGTTCTTCTTGTCTGTCTTTATTATAAATCCATTGTCTATAAACACTGTCCAGATTATCTTGGCATCCAGATAAAAGTTATGTCTTAATCCTCATTAGATCATTTATATGTTCCACTTTTAGTTTGTTTTCAGATTTACATTTGATTGAATTCCTAAGACTGAAGCCATGTTTGAGTCAGCACTAGAAGCTTGAAATGTTCCAACAATGTCAACAAGAATTCTTCATTTCTAAGCACGTAGCTCAAAATATCAGTGAACATCTTAATTGAATTAATCTTAACCTTCTCAGAAACGACAAATTTGAAATTACAATATTACTGCGGTATTTTTGAGACAACACTTTTGTCATCGTTCATAATAGTAGCTAAGTTCTTTTGTCAATCATATGACATTCTCTTTTCCAAATTCAAAATTGGCTGCAGTTGCAAAAGCAGCAGAATCTGTAGAATTCTCTGCCCAGGGAAGCAGTTGAGGCTCCTTCACTAAATATATTTAAGATACAGTCAGATAGATTTTTACATAGTAGGAGAATTCAGGGTTATGGGAAAAGGGAGGTAGATGGAGCTGAGTTTACGGACAGATCAGCCATGATCTTATTGAATGGCGAGGCAGGCTCGATGGGCCAGATGGCCTACTCCTGCTCTTATTTCTTATGTTCTTATGCAAAAGCTTGCCATTCTCTTAGCTCATCATCAGGAAATCTATTATCCAAGTGTTTACACATACTTTGAATAAATCGAATAATAGTCGCAGTATCTACATCAAAAATTATAGATGCAAGCAGATCTTTCACTTTGTCACTCCAATAAATGGTATTGCCAAGAAGATACTGTGACCGTATGTCGGTAATTCTGCATTTGCTAAAAATAATTATTATTTGAAAATTTAACTGAGTAACTCAATAAATTAATAAATTTATTTAAATAGCCAGTTATGTAAACAATTTTATAGAAATGACTTATCTTGTAACAATTTTTTATTTAAAAAATTTCGTTAGATTATGATTTTGTTTGAAAGATTTCTTACCATAAAGTCAGAATATAGAGTTTTTCACATCAAACAAACAAACAACAGCAGTAAATCATGTCAGACAATCAAAGCAACTGACAGCGTACAATGGCAAAAGTAAAACGCTTTCACTAGCAGCGCCAGCATTCAGCGGACCTGTGGTTTATTAACAATGAGCTGCTGACTTCCATTCAGTATTTATTGTTACAATTTTAACAGTGTTGTAAATTGAAACACTGACAATGTAAAGACGTTGAAGCTCTACAACGTTTCAAAGTAAAGGTTGCAGTGCGTTTATTATTTAGAAAATTTATGGTTTATGTTCATTAATATGTAATTAATTTCAGGGTATTTCATGATTATATTAGCATAGATTTCAAAATTATATTAACATTCTATAAAAGAAAATTGCAGTGGCGTGGCCACAAAGGCTAAGTGCACAGGAGCATTTCAGCTATTGCGCAGCCGTGCACCCACGGAGTTTAGAGGGAACAGTGTCTACAACCCCGATATTGTCAAAACATAACACAGAGCAAGAAGAAAGAATTATTCCAACTACAATGTTAATTCATCTGTTCCCACCTGATTGGAGATATTCCCATTGTTCTACCCATCACTCACCCTCTGCTACTGAAAATTAATATGTATTCTCTCTCTCTCTCTCAGTTCTGAAGAAGGGATTGGAACCTGAAATTTTGCTTTTCCTTTTCCCACAGATGCTACCTGACCTGCCGAATGTTTTGCAGCATTTTCTGATTTTCTGATTTTCTCAGGAAAGCAAGAGCAGGATTCAGTCACCAAGCTCTTCCAGCCTGCCCCAACGTTCAGCATGACCATAGCTGATCTAAGCTGGCCTTGACTCCTCTTCTATGCCATTTTTCCATAGATTGATAGATAGAGAAAGCTAGATACTTTATTGATCCCAAAGGAAATTACAGTGTCACAGTAGTATTACAAGTGCGCAGATACACAAATATTAGAAGAGAAGTAAGAAAGAATAAAAAATAACTTACCACAAACAGTCTAACAGGAAGTGGTCATCACTTCCCTGGCTATAGGTTGACTCATTATGGAGCCTGATGGCCAAAGGTGAGAATTGCCTCATATAGCGCTCTTTGGAGCAGTGCAGTTGTCTCAGTCTGTTACTAAAAGTGCTCCTCTGTTCAGCCAGAGGGTGAGAAACATTGTCCAGATTTTCCATCAGGTCCTTTGTTCTACCACAGCCTCCAGTGTGTCCATTTTGACTCCTGTAACAGAGCCAGCCTTTCTAATCAGTTTATTGAGCCTGTTGGCATCACCCGTGCTGATGCCATTGCTCCAGCATAACACTAAATAGAAGATTGTACTGGTGACAACAGACCGGCAGAACATGTGAAGGAGAGGCCTATATACTCCGAAGGACCTCAGTTTCCTCAGGAAGTAGAGGCGACTCTGACCCTTGTTGTACACAGCCTCTGTGTTGGTGTTCCACTCAATTCTGTCATCCAGGTGCACCCCCAGGTACTTGTAGGCCCTCACCACAGCCACATCCTCACCATCAATAGTAACAGTGATAGTAATAGTAACAGCTTTCCTAAAGTCCATCACCATCTCCTTTGTCTTACTGATGTTGAGCAGCAGATGATTCAGTTTGCGCCATTTGACAAAGTCCTCCACCAGGGCCCTGTATTCATCCTCCCGTCCTCCATTCATACAACCAACTATTGCTGAGTCATCAGGGAATCTCTGCAGAGGACATGACTCAGTGTTGTATCTAAAGTCCATGGTATACAACGTAAACAGGAAGGGAGCCAACACAGTCCCCCGTGGGGCCCAGGTGCTGCTTATAGCTGTCTTTTCCTCAATCCATCACTTAGTCATCCAGCTCCACTTTAATACTTCCAATGATCCAGCTTCCACCTCCCACTCGATTCAACGTCCAGCAGCTGCAGTATTTTTATGATTTGGTAATGGTAATTGGTTTATTAGTATCACAGGATGCCGTGAAAAGCTTTTGTTTGAATGCCGTCCAGAGAGATCTTTCTATAGATAAGTATATCGAGTTTGTGTAAAAGGAAAATAATAACACAATGCAGAATATTGTGTTACATAGAGAATATTTTACATCAGCAATATGATGTGAAGGACATGACAAAGTAGACTGATAGATCAAGAATTACCTTCCTCAAATAAGAGGTGTGTTCACGAATCTTATAGCAATGGGATAAAAGGGGCCTTTGAACCCGATTATAAAGCTTTTGTATCTTCTGCCTAATAAATGGGATAAATGATAAATGCAGCGGATAGTGAGGTCAGCTGAGAAGATCATCGGGGTCTCTCTTCCCGCCATCACGAACATTTACACTACACGCTGCATCCGCAAAGGAAACAGCATTATGAAGGACCCCATGCACCCCTCATACAATCTCTTCTCCCTCCTGCCGTCTAGGAAAAGGCTCCGAAGCATTCAGGCTCTCACGGCCAGACTATATAACAGTTCCTTCCCCCAAGCTATCAGACTCCTCAATACCCAGACCCTGTACTGCCACCTTGCCCTATTGTCCTGTTTATTATTTATTGTAATGCCTGCACTGTTTTTGTGCACTTTATGCAGTCCTGGGTAGGTCTGTAGTCTAGTGTAGCTTTCTCTGTGTTGTTGTTTTTTACATAGTTCAGTCTAGTTTTTGTACTGTGTCATGTAACACCATGGTCCTGAAAAACGTTGTCTCATTTTTACTGTGTACTGTACCAGCGGTTATGGTCGAAATGACAATAAAAGTGACTTGACTTGAGAAGAGCGAACGACCAGGATAGGAGGGCTCTTTCATGATGTTGGGTACTTTCCTGAGGCAGTGTGAAACGGTAGCCAGAGCCGCTGGGGGCACACTGGCTCATGTGATAGATTTGCAATGTTTTGTAGAACTTCCTTTCACGCAAATCATTAACAGTGCCAGGTGCTTTTGCTCATGGCCACTCAACATCAGCGTGCCACGCTTGTGGAATCTTTCTGCAGGCAGGTCATCTGCTCACACACATCGCCGTTGCTGTCTAGATCACGCTGCCAGAGGAGGGAGTTGACTCAGATACAATCGCTAGGTTCAAGAAGCATGTAGATAGACACTGAAACAGACAGGGCTAGGATATGGTCATAATGTGAACAACTGCAAATAGAATACATAGGCAAAAAGGTCAGCATGGAGGTGATGGGCCGAAAAGCCTCTTTCTGTGCTGGACAACTCTGAACCGATGTTGCGTTTGCTATATTAGAAGTGTGTACGTTTCAAAAGTAATTACTGTGGAAGAACTTGGGATCACAAAAATCATATTTACAAATGAATGTTTTCACAGCGAATAGAATAAAATTAAAAATATACTGAAAAAAAGTAAAGGAATTCAGTCTCCTGATCTATTGAGATGGAAGTACATTATAAAGTCATGGCTGAGTAACTGAAATTGTAACTAGCACCCACATCTTGAGTAAACATACCCATTGTTTTGGTTCATAAGAGGAGGGAGAATTGTTTCTTTGGGGCAAACTGGCTTATTAACACAGCTGGAGCCACTATCTTCATTCTGTGAGTTGTTAATTCCTGCTTCAAACGACTCCCTCCACACCAAAGGCAATCACAGAACCGAAGGCAACATTACTCCAATATACCAAGAATTAAAAGTTATGAAAGCAAGAAAACTGATATATAAAAAAAACACAACATATTTATCAGGATCAGAATGGTCCTTATTCTGACAAATGGTCACAACTGAAAATATTAGCCGGTCACCTGCCCATCATGATGTTTGGACCAAGTTTATTTTCAGTTAAACCAAAGGACTTATTCTCTTCAAATACAAGAGGAAGTGCATTACTGAGCGACCTCAGGGCAGAGCTTTATCGCAATGCAGTAGAGCAACACCCAACCCTTTGTCAGGAAACGTAGAGCAGGCTTCACCAAAAGCAGAGCATCAGAGACGATTCAGCGATGAATGCAACTTTAATAATAGGCTGAAAAATAACAAGCCACGGGCTTGACACCCTTCCATTCTAGGCTTCAGAATAGAAGAATGCAATGATATTAAACTGAAGAGTAAAGCAGAGGACAACTGAGAATGAAACATGTAGACAAAGCACCTTGGATTCAAATTCAGATTCAGATTCACCTCAGATTCAGATTCAGCACCTCTTTGAAATGAATCTCATAAATTGGGAACTCAACTATCAGGCTCTTGAACCAAAGGGGATAACTTCATCAATTTCACTTGCCCCATCACTGAAATACTCCCGCAGCCTATGGACTCGGCTTCAAGGACTCTTCATCTCATGGTAGCAATATTTATTGGTAATTTATTATTATCATTATTATTATCATTATTATTTCTTTCTTTTTGTCTTTGCACAGTTTATTGCCTTTTGCACAGTGGTTGTATGCCCAGTAGGTGGGGTCTTTCATTGATTCTATTATGGTTATTGGATTTATTGAGTATGTTCACAAGAAAATAAATCACAGGGTTGTATGTGGTAGCGTATATACACTTTGATAATAAACTTACATGGAACTTTGAATCTCATTGATACATAATTATGCTCAACAAATAGATTTTGCTTTGTGTTATTGAAATCCAGGAAAATACTTGTTTTCCTGCAGGAGGAAGATGGTGTCAGATTATCTGAGATTACAGGAGTTTAGTATTTCTAAAATTAAGGAATGAGAATGCCAAGGCTCTTCACATTTACGTTAAGGAGTGGCGTATTTGAAGAGAAGATGACAGAATTCTGATCCTACAGCAAACACTGGCAAAATGTTTACTCAAGCTGCAGAAAGTGCTTTGCCAGATAGAAAACTGCACGATAACACAGAACTGCATGCAGTTCCACAGGAAGAGATCTGGGTTGCTTGTCAAGAAAGGCTTGGACAGTGGAAGCAATTTAACACTCTAACTTAGTGAATCCATAGGTCATGTCACCACCAAGATTTGTTCGCTTATTCCCATCACTCTAGATATCTAATTTTATAAAGGAAATTCTATTCCTTATCACTGAGATTATATTCAATAATTTTATGCCATAAGTTCACAGATATTACATTTGATGATGGAAAATACTTGTCATGGAAGCCAATGAAGTCAAAAGATACCAGAATTTAGTTGCATCTCAATGAGTGCATGGGCATATGAGAGCATAACAAAACCGTGTTCCAGATATGCCTCATGTTAATAATGAAAAAATGGTGATACACAAAAAAATAGCAAATTCTCGAGAAAAAGTTCAAGAACAAGTGCAAAGATACCTTACGACATTCAGGGGAAGTACAAAACAGAGAAAAAGTTCCACATAACTTCTACAGGAAGCATATCTCCACTTTTACATTGTCCTTGATAACTCATGCCTTCGGAGATATTGATAGATTAGACAAGTGGGTAAAAGTTTCAAGTTTCAAAGAATGTGTAAATTATACAACCTTGAGATTTGTTTGCCTACAGGTAGCCACAAAGCAAGAAACCCGAAAGAACCCAATTTTTTAAAAAATGACGACCAACATCCAATGTGCAGAGAAAGGAAAAAAAACACAAATCATGCTAACAAAAGCGTCAAGCAACAACATTCCGAACCAAAACGAGTCCTTAGATCTGAACCCAGAGTAGGCCCAAAGCCTTGGTATCAGTTCATCATATTAGCCGGCTTGGAGCACAGCAGCCAGGGCTGTCTTCATAGCCCCAGCGCCATGAAGAGAGGAGTGAACACCATGGGAGAGTGAGTGAAATCGGCTCTCGCCTCCAATCCCAACACCCTGTCTTCCCAGTTTCTCTGGGCCAGCGTTTAAATTGTCCGAACAGCATACCATACCTCGCACTAGGATCCGAACACCACTGCACCAAAAGATTCGGGGCTCTGCCCAGTGACTCACTCCAGACCCACATTTTGCTGCCCAGCCTAAAGCCGTTCTTGATTTCTCAAAATTGGCTCAGCACCCGGAGCAGTTGTATGTGCATCAAAACTCCCTGGCCTCGACATCTCCTCTCCGAATGCTCACTCCACCTGCGTCAATTCTGTAATGTACCTGTCCAGTTCACCCCTTGAATTGGCTTCCCCTTCGCTCGCCTCTTTATTACTTATGGTGATAATTCACTACAATTTACTGTACTTTCGAAAAGGTGTTATTGGTATTGTTTTTAGTCAAATTTCTCACCTTTCGAACAACCAGTGAGCTGTTGCACATGTTCAGTAGCGTCATCTTAAACCAGAAGTTTGGCAAGTGAAGTTTTATACGGGGAAATGGGAAGTTACACAAAAGAACAGAGTTTTATTTAAATGGAAAAAAATATTAGGACGCTGTAACACCGAGGGAGATATGATCCCTGTGTACGAAACATGGCAAGATGACATATAAAATCCAAAAAAAAGTTAATGAAATGTTGCCACTTATTTCAAAGGGGTTGGGAAAAATATGGTATGGGAGGTTCTCCTTCAAGGAATGCTGGAATAGCTTGGGCTCTACTCAATTGACTTGAGAAGACCTTATTGAAAAATCATAGATACTGATGAGTTTGAACAAAGAAATACTGAATGTTTCACCACATATTAAAGTCCAGAATCAAAGGGCAGGATCCCAGAATAAGAAGTAACATCTAAGACTGAGATAACGAAAAACTTGCTTTCAACAAAAGATTGTGAGCTGTTGTAATTTGGCATGGAGAGCATTGGGAACAGAACTCGTGGGTATATTTAAGGCTAAGATAGACGGTTATGGATAAAATAGAGGAAAGCTAAGGAGGAATGTTCACTTGCCCATGATCCACATGGCCCACTCCTGTTCCTACTTCTTATAGCCCAAATATGAGTCGTATCATTGGCACACGAGAGGTATAAAGCAGAAGAGTCCAAATTACCCTGGTGTGATTTGACCAGGGGATGGTCACAATCCACTCTAGTAATTGGCAATCTTAACTCAAAATGAATGGACATCTGTGGGCATATAGAGGTATTGTCCATATTTCACAGACAGCAGCTGCCCACAGCTAACTGAATGCAGTCAATAGAAGTCACCCTTAGACAACAAATGTGGCTCACCTGAATAATGTGCCCCTGTTCTTTAGACATCAATTACCAAATTTCACCTTGAGCTTTGCCTGTAAAAGCTCAAACTCCATCACAGTTATCAACTAAAAATAAAATTCAAACTAAGAACTAGTTATAATCAAATCAAAAGAAAGCTATATCCTTTATTTGTGGGTCCGGACTCAACTCACAAGCAAGCTCACATGGGATTTCAATATCTTGGACTAAGCGAAGGGTCTCAGCCCAAAACATTGATGGTTTATGCCCCTCCATAGATACTTCCTGGCTTGCTGAGTTTCTCCAGCATTTTGTGTGTAGCAAAATTAACAGGCTGTTCAAAAACCAAAAAAAAAATGTGTTGAAATCTGAAAAAGAAACAGAATGTGCCAAGGATACTCAACAGTTTAGGCAGCACCTGTCGAGGAAGAACCAAGGTTAAAGTTTCAAGTCAAAGAACCTTCATTGGAATTGGAAAAGTGGGAAAACAAACATTTTAAGTTGCAGAGAGGGTGGGGGGGGGGGAATAGGAGAGAGGGAAGGCCTGAATAAGTTGGAGACAAACGTTATTCAGGTGGCTCAGTTGCTCCTGTGCTGTGTAAGGGGCGGATCTGTCCAGAGTAAATGGAAGGAGATTAAAGGGGTAGATCAAAAGAGAAAGAAAGGTAGGGAAGCAGAACATAGCAGATTAAGTATGAAAGAAGGCTGGAAATATTGCAGGTCAGGTAGCATCAGTAGAGAGAGACATTACAGCTAGATGATCACATACCCAAGATGGTCAGATCTAACAGAAAGAAAGAAGTCTGACTCCTGGAAACTTTGGATCCAATTTTGAGATCAGAGGGCTATGACGCTTGGTCCTTTGAGGAACTATGAGGTTGTTCCTCAAGCATCCAACCATGGAGAAGGGCAGGGTGGAGATGTAATAGATGATGGTGAGGTGACCATCTGTAAAAACTTTTCTGTCAAGACAACCCAATTATCTGTCATTTTAATTCTCTTCTTTTTCCAGACAGATCCCACTATCAGACGACTCTACCACATGGCAGCTCTGGTAGCCATCACTGGGAAGTATTTCGACGGGCTTGTCAAGGTACACATTAACTCCAGCCTCCTAGATAACCTCGACCCAATACTATTCACCTAACGCCAAAACGGGTCTACAGAAGGCCTACACTCATCTCTGGACAGTAAAGACATCCATGTTAGAGTATTGTTTAATGACTACAGCTCTGCCTTCAGTATATTAATCCCAAGCAAATTCATCTTCAAACTCTGAGATCTTCCTCTGCAACTGGATCCTCAACTTCCTGACCAAAAGGCCACAATCAGTATGAACAGGCAGCAACACCTCCACGATCATCGTTCTGAGTACTGGTGCTCCACAAAGTTATATCCTCAGCCCCCTACTCATGAATGGCCGGATCCTGCTCTCACTCCATTCACAAGCTTGTAGATGACACCACTGTAGTGGGCCATGTCTCAAATAACAATGAGTCAGTACAGATAGGAGATTAAAAGCTCAGTGACGTGATGTCATGACAACATTTCCCTCAATATCAACAAAAGTGCAGGTCATTGACTTCTTGAAAGGGAATGTGCATGCTCCTGTCTACACCAATGGTGCTGAGGTTGAAAGGTTGGAGTGCTTCCAATGTTAGAATCACTGGTATATCTCGTGAAATTTGTTGTTATGCAACAGCGGTACATAACAATAAAAAAATTTGAATTATAATGAAATAGTGCACATGAATTCATTGTTCATTGAGAAATCTCATGGCAGAGGGGAAGAAGCTGTTCCTCATACATTGAGAGTATGTCTTCAGGCTCCTGCCCCTCCTCCTTCATAGTAGCAATGAGAAGAGGGCATGTCCTGGATGATGGGGGTCGTTAATGATGGACATTGCTTTAAAGGTGTCCTCAGTGTTGGGGATGCTAACGCCCATGATGGAGCTGGCTGAGTTTACAACTTTCTGCACATTTTTCCGATCCCATGCAGTGGCCCCTCCATACCAGGTGATGATGCAACCAGTTACAAAGTTCTCCACAGTGCATTAAGAGATAATTGCTGGATTCTTCAGTGAGATACCAAGTCACCTCAAACGCCAAATACAATATGGCCGCTGTCATGCCTTCTTTGTAATTGCATCAATATGTCGGGCCCTGGATAGATCTTTTATTTATTTATCGAGATACAGGCCCTTTGGGCCCTTTGAGCTGTTCTGCCCAGTAATCCCCTGATTTAAAAGTAGCCTACTTACAGGACAATTTACAATGACCAATTAACCTACCAACTGGACTGCGGGACGAAACTGGAGCACCAGGAGGAAACACACATGGTCACAGACTCCTTACAGGCAGCGGCAGGGATTAAACCTGGGTCGCTAGTACCGTAAAGCATTGTGCTAACCACTACGCTACCGTGCCGCCTCAAACACGTTGATACCCAGGAACCTGAAACTGCTCAGCCTTTCCACTGCCAATCCCTCGATGAGGACTGATGTGTGTTCCCTCGACTTCTCCTTCTAGAAGTCCATAATCAGTCTCTCGGTCGTACTGACACTGAGTGCAACATTGTGGTGACAACACCTCTCAACCAGCTGATCTATCTCGTTCCCGTACACGTGTTCATTGGTGACACGGATGACAGCTTGACTCCTGGAAGGTAATCTAGCTCACTGCCTGGGAGCGAACTCTGGAGGGCAGCCCTGATGAGAGAGCCAGCCTGCACGGCCCAGACCCCAAACCAGAACCGATTCCAGCACACCGACCAGGCCTCTGTTCTGTCCCATACCACCACCGGGTGGCTCTAACCGATAGTGGTGCTGTTGCATAAAGGCCTGGTCCACACAACAACTGTGGCCAAGCAATTTGTCTGACATCAGTCTCACCAATGAAACGGACTTGTACTACCAATGCCCAAAAGGGTCTTGCGATCACAAGAAAAACACTTCAGACACACATATGCACTGTTTGTTGGACCCAAAGAGGCTAGGACCCAATACCATGAACTCCTAACTCGTGTGGGACGCTTTCACGTGGCACCCTGTCAGATGTGTTGTGGGAGCCCATATACAGCACCTCTCAGGTTCGCCTCTATCTACTCTGCATGTCAAATCCTCACAAACCCAAGCATGTTTGTCATCTTTCATCAAACCACTCCAAATTGACAGGAGCATATAACGAATCAGCAAATTTCTTCTCTGATTCTAGCATCTTGTGAACAATAGGTGTTAAGTTACTGAGCTCACAGCACATGAAGCAGTGCAGCACAGTTCAGGGCCTTTGAACCACAATGTTATCTTGACCTCTCCCAGGATCCATCTATCATTTCCCTCCCACATAGACCCTCCATTTTTCTTTCACCCATGTGCCTATCTAAAAGTCTGTTAAATGTCCCTAATGTGTCTGCTTCTGCCATTACCCACTGATTGCAGTCCACTCACCTCCCACTCTCCGTAGCATCTGGTCTTGGCCCGAAAAGTCAGCTGTTTGTTCATTTCCATAGAAGCTGCCTGGCCTGCTGAATTCCTCCAGCATTTCATGTGTGTTGCTTAGCATTTCCCCTGTACGTTCCTCCAATCACCAGAAAATTATGCCCTCATTTCTACCCTGGGAAAAGGGCACTGGCTGCCCACTCTATCAATACCTCTCGTCCACCAAAACTCAGTGAGTTGTGATAAGCCTCAACCAATGGACCAATTCCTTTAACATCTTCGGTGCAGGCAACTGGATCCCAGCACTGTTCCGAATACCTTGTCTCTCATGGACAGTACACTTACAGGTTCTTCCATTCTCGCCTGTCTGTTACCATTGGAATATTTGCACTGTCCTTCACACTGAAGGATGCAAAGCAAAACCTGTTTAACGTATGTGCCAGAATTGATGCTGAAGAACATCTTATTGCTCTGAAAGGCAAGTTATAAATGAGAATTTTTATTCTTATTTTATCTTACAAATGGTTTTTGTATTCTTATCACTCTCACGTATGAACTTTTTAAGGCATCTATGGCATTTGGTGTATTGACTCTTAAAATTAGCAAGTAACTTTTAGCGTGTTAAAAGTTTCTCCAGAAATTCTCACTGGAGTTAATATTTATGACACCTGCCTTGTATCTACCTTATCAAAGATCTCATAATTTTGAGGAGTTCCGCTAGATGACCTCTTAAGCTTTCTCTTTCCCTAAGTTATCTTTCCTAAATGATAAACCCAGTTCTGTCATCAACCTTCTACCTCTCTGTTGTACCTCCTCTAATTTTTCCAATCCCTTTTATGGTGAAGAGTTTAGAGCAGCACTTTAAATGTGGTCTAGCCAAACTTCCAGGTTTAGAGTCAATTCTCTGTTTTAACTCTAGTCCATTCAAAATCATGCCTTTACTAAGTTTGAATTCTTGAGGCCTTGTTAAGATTCATTTTAAAAATATGAATGTGGCTTCAACAGAATCATTCCCCTCTTGTGATCAGACCATGCAACATATGATCAAAGTAATCAGGTTAACTCTGACACACACAAAATGCTGGAGGAACTCAGCAGGCCAGGCAGTGTCTATGGAAAAAAGTACAGTCGACGTTTTGGGCTGAGGCCCTTCATCAGGACTGGGAAAATAAAGATGAGGAGTCAGCATAAGAAGGTGGGGGGAGGGGAGGGAGAAGCACAAAGTGATAGGTGAAACCGAGGAAGGGAAAGATGAATTAAAGAGCTGGGAAGTTGATTGGTGAAGGAGATACAGGGCTGGTGACGGGGAAATCTGATTGGAGAGGACAGAAGGCCATGGAAGAAAGAAAAGGGGGAGGAGCACCAGAGGGAGGTGATGGGCAGGCAATGAGATAAGGTGAGAGAGGGAAATGGGAATGGGAAATGGTGAAGGAGGGGGACATTACAAGATGTTTGAGAAATCTATCAGGTTGGAGGCTACCTAGATGGAATATAAGGTATTGCTCCTCCAACCTGAGTGTGGCCTCATCGTGGCAATAGAGGAGGCTGTGGATAGACATGTCGGAATGGGAATGGGAAGTGGAATTGAAATGGGTAGCCACTGGGAGATCCCGCTTTTTCTGGCGGACAGACCATAGGTGCCCAGCAAAGAGGTCTCCCACACAACTCTAATGGTTTTGTTCCTGCAGGATTCAGCCACCCTAGGATTCTAAGAATTCTTTGTAAAAGTTCCCTAAGCTTGGCTGCTTGGTGTTCAACTGGTCCACAGACTGAGATGTACGGTAAATGATTGCGACTTCATTATGTCACAGGAAATTAACCACAGTTTAGCAGTAAACTGACTACCAGCTTTCCAAATAGGAAAAGAATAATCATAATATTCTCCATTTCTTACTTGAGTGTAGAAAAAGAAATCACAATATTACAGCAGAACAAACACTACAATCTATTAAGGCAATAGGCTTGATGTGAGCTTGTGGTGATCCATTTTTATTCTGTCATCCAGAACCCTAGAAACAAGTGTAGATGCTCTCCCATTGCCCTTCTCTGCCGTCCATAATCGACAATGTCATGAAGATGTTCTGTCAGTGGTTGAAGGAGTTAAGTGTATCCGGTGCACTGCAGCTTCACTGTTGTGCTGTCACTACATTGTTTGTAAAACTTAATCTTATTGCATGACAAATGTGAAATTAAAACTACGTTTTTGCTGCACATTAAACTATCTTCAAATCAAAATCCCATATTCTGAAACTTTACTTAACTGGCAGTGATTTACGATATCACACAAGGGCGGTTTATCTATCAATAGTTAAAATAAATCAAGAGGGTAGAGGACAGGCAGAATCAGTCGGATAGACAAGTTACTCTCCAGGTAATAGTTATGTAAGTGTGAAAGATAATTATTCACGCAAGATCACACAAATGAATAAACAAATTTCCTGTGTCTGCTTTTGCTGGTTGGGACTAGGGGAGAATGAAAATCAACTCAAATCTTCTTAATTCACATTGTGAATTAAGGATTTTCCTCATCCATCTGCACATTAAGAGCAAAGAAATAGACTGCACCCCTGTCTAATGTTTCCTGGGAGAGTCATCACTTCTGATGTAGCACGCTCTCACTGGAAAGCAGCTGGCTATTAAGTTATGGTCTGTAAAATCTGGAATCCACAAACAAAATCAAGTACAGCAACCAAATTTTCTCAATATTTTTTTGGTTAAATGTGCAAGTTAATCAAGCTGTTACCAAAGTGTGGATCAGTAACAACATCTCCTTTTTGTTGACCACACTGGCTCATCTCAAGGATTCATTCTTAGCCCACTGCTCTACTCTCTCCATAGTCACAACTTGCCGGCTAGGAACAGCTCAAATGCCATCTATAAGTTTGCAGGTGAATCCCAGACGGTGACAGGGAAGGTCACAGAAGTGAGGTAGATCGGCTGGCTGATTGGTGTCACAACAACCTCGCACTCAACCTCAGCAAGACCAAGGAATTGACTGTGAACTTCACACCAGTGGCCCTACTTTGTTAGCAGTTCAAGGAAGTTTTGTATGTCACTTAAGACCCCTACAAATTTCTATAGGTGGCGAGCACTGCGACTGATTCCATCATAGCCTGGTATGAAGGCTCCAATGTACAAGATACACAGAACAAAGGGTTGTAGAGTCAGCCAGCTCTACCACAGACACAATAGTGCCCACCAGAGGTAGTACCAATCATTAAGAACCCCCGCCATCTAGGACAAGCTTTCTTCTCTCTAGTACCATCACAGAGAAGGTAAGGGAGTTTGCAGACCCATACTCAATGATTCAGAAACAGCTTCCCCTCTGCCATCAGGTTTCTGAACAGCTTATGAACCCGTGAAAATTTCTCATTATTCCATTTTTCACACTATTTATCTAGAATATGTTTATGTCTTTGCACCACACCGCTACTGCAAAGGGAACAAAACTCATGTCATATAAGTCACTGATAATAAATCAGGTTCTGATGGATGTAGATGGCACTGTTTTGTGGCACCTTCACTCAATTCTCACTGAAAACATGGTGATATGATACTGTGTTACTGCTTCTCCATTTCTTCTAGATGCAAGTTCTTTCAGGCATCATTTGACACGTAGCTCCCTGCTCTCTTCATTATCGCAGCCAATTCTTCCCCCATTACCAATTAAATACTCACTTTTGTCATACAATGGTACTATTCATATCAGAATTTAAATTTTCAGTTAATGATTAAAGTACCTACATTTCGCATTTGCAGAAGATACAGTATAGAATTGATTAAGCAACAGAGAGTGAGTTAGTCATTCATTTATCATTACGGAAACACATTTTCCATTGTTCAGAGACCGGGTGCTGACAAATTGCTGGAGCATTTCATTAATTTCGAGACCAACACAATTTGGGAGAACAACGTAATACTAAAATCTTTTTCAATGGAGAGGGATTGTTTGGCTGACATTTCTCTTGACATCAAATGGTCTTGAGTAAATTGCCTGATAATCCTTAAAAGCTTTCTGTATTAAATGTGGGTGTTGGATGTACAGTATATTCAATTTATCATTCTGCAAATAATTCAAGAGAACATTAAAAAAAGTTGTGGAGTTATCAATGGGCTGGATTGAATTTCCCTTTAACCTGTTATTAAACGTCACCCCTTGTTCAGCTTGTCTCTGGTTTTGCTGCTAGAAGTCTGATAACACATAGATTCCCACTAATCCAGGGCTGGAAGGCAGGAGGGCTGAAGAAACACCTAGACGTATTTCAAAGGCTTTCTAGGGGAACTGGGCTTCAATGGACCAGATGTTGCATGCAGTCCGTTCTTTCTCAAGGGATCATCCTCAGGTATGGACAGTCACCTCGGGCAGCCCTCCACATCCTGAATAGGACAGCCAACTCCAAGGCAGGTTTAGAACAAACTGTTCCAGCAGGTGGATTTATGGAATGAACTTCCGTGAGGAAGTGGTAGAGGCGGGTAAAATTACAACATTTTAAAGACATTCAGACAGATACATGGATTGGAGAGGCTGAGAGGGATATGGGCAAGACAGGGAAATGGGAATAGGTCAGGTCGGCACCTTGTTTGCCATGGTCCTGTTGACCTGAAGGGCCTGTTTTTACGCTACGTAGCTCTACAATTCTATATGAAGCACTCCCTCAGCAATCACTTGACTTAATTTTCGAAGAAAGATGATAAAAAGAATCACGCAATACCTTCTGTGCGGAAATAGAAACAAGACCTATACCTGCAACAACAAAAAGGTGTCATGTGAATACAACTTTAATGCACACCAGTATAGTGATAGTTGATATTTGAAATTATATGTTTCCCGAGGCCTGGACCCACTCACTCTTGGCTCAATTTGCACCCTTTGCAGTTTACAAGTTTAAACTCAATTAAGTGATTAAACCAGAGTAAGTAACACAGCATCAGTACTGGTGACCATCAGATATCAGAATGCCATTATAACCCCCTCTACCCCTGAGAGATGCAAACCTTGCTTGATCTGTAGGCCAACAGATTGGTTCCGAGCTGCAGTCCAAAACAACTCAGCAACCGGAGCAGCGGAAGTGGGCACGGGAGATGCACGGCTGATTTTAGAGAAGGTTTAATAGCAGCATTTACTGACAAAATGAAAAGGTATTCAGACTTGCACAAGGTCAACCTCCGTTGCACAGTTATGCCTTGGTCATTCACACAATTATGGATGACATCAACGATCGGGGCACCGAGTGGGACTTGTTCACAAGTTAGTGTGTTCTACGGGACACCCCCCACCCTTGGTTTCACACCTCATTACAGGCAACTCCTGCATACGTGTGGGGTGGAGGAGCGGGAGGAGGTCTGGTTACAGTCCTGAAGAATACTGCGGTTCAGCCCAAGTATGTTGCTGAAAAAATTCCATAGGACTAGTTAATGTTTAGCTATTTCAGAAGAACTGTAGGGATAAACCAGCTACCCAGAGGCAGGTGAGCCTTCCGTCAATGACAGGGAAATCATTGGAGAACACCGTGAGGGGCAGGATATGCATTCATTTGGAAAGGTAGGAGCTGATCGGGAAGCAGCTGCATGACTTTGTGCTGAGGAAGTCCTGTCTCACTAACTTAGTGCAGATATTTGAGGAGGTGACAAGAGAGATTGATGAAGACCGGTTGATTGGTGTTGTCTGTCCAGACATTATTAAGTAAATTTACAACGTTCCACAAGGTAGGCTGGTTCAAAAGGATAAGGCACATTGGATCAAAGACAAGCCTTCTAATTGGAAGAGGGGAATGGTGGAAGGACATCTTTGTGACGGGAAGTATGAAACTAGTAGAGTTATCAGTGAGACCAGTGTTGGGACAACTGTGATTAATACATATTAATGACTTGGATATTTACGTAGGAGGAATGGTTATAAAACTTGCAAATAATGCAAAAATATTGTGGCACTCTATCAGGGAAAGTTGTCCAGGGCTACAATAGAATATAAATCAGTTGAAAAGCTGGGAAAAGCATTGGCATATGAAAATTAATCCCGGCTAGTGAAAGGTGATACATTTTGGAATGTCTGATAGGGGTAGGACACATACACTAAGTGGTAAGGTCCTGAGGAATGCTGAAGAACAGAGAGACCTAGGGGTCCAAGGTCATATTTTCCTGAAAATACAAAATATTCCTGGAAATGGAAAAATAGGTGGAGAAGTGAATGGAATGTTCATCTTAATAGGTCAGGGCACCAAATATAAGAGTTGTGATATTAAGTTGCAACTTTATAAAACACTGGTTAGACTGCATTTGGAGCATAATGTACAGTTCTAGGTCAGTACTCCATAGGAAGAATAGGCTTGTGCTGGAGAGGCTGCAGAGGAGATTCACCAGAACATTGGCCGCCTGGAATGACATTTGTGGTGTGAGAGATTGGGTGGGCTGTGTTTGTCTTCTCCACAGTGAAGGAGACTGAAAGGACTCCGAGAGACGTGTGAGAGGCACAGACAAATAATTAAAATCTTCTCCATGTGCTAGAGGTATCAGCAAACAAGCTTGCACAGTTTTAAGATGAGAGGTAAGAGATTTAAAAACAACCAAAGAGGTAAGTTTTCCCCCCAGAGAGTGGTTGAAATTTGGAATTTAGTGCCACAGAGTTAACCAGACATCGTAACTATGTTTAAGAGACATTTAGGCAGACACTGAAACTGGCAAGGCATAGAAGGATACAGACTTAATGTGGACAAGTGTTGCTGGGCAAAAAGGTCAGCATGGACATGGGGGTTGTAGGGCCTATTGCTCTGTGCACAGTTTGTTGAATCTGGGACACATTTGAACTCGTATCAATGAACTTCTCTCCATCACTGGGTCAGAAGTGAGGAAGATCATTGATGAAGTGGGACTTTCTAGGAAAGAGCTAAAAGTGGCAAATAGTATTCAAATCACAAGAGACCAGCAATGGCCACCTCCACTGGTTCATCACCCACAGACATCCAACGGTAATAGCGTCATCAAACCCTTCACCAAGGCACTCCAGTGGTAATTAATTTTATTTCCTACATTTTAACCCAACAAAGAGAAACACGAGAAAAAAGCTGCAGGTAATATAAGGCACGAAGCAGAAAAGATCAAAAGCACTCAGTGGGTCAAGGAACATGTACATGGGGAGAAACAGAGCAAAGGACCCTTCATTGGAACTCAAGGGGATTGCTTTTCCCATCTGAGCTTTCTCTAATTTGGAGTACTGTGTGCAGTTTTGGGCTCCTTATTTAAGAAAGGATGTGCTGACGTTGGAGAGGGTTCAGAGAAGATTCACTAGAATGATTCCAGGAACGAGAGGGTTAACATATGAGGAACATTTGACCGCTCTTGGACTGTACTCCTTGGAGTTTAGAAGAATAAGGGGGGACCTCATAGAAACATTTTGAATGCTAAAAGGCACGGACAGAGTGCATGTGGCAAAGTTGTTTCCCATGGTGGGGGAGTCTAGTACGAGAAGGCATGACTTGAGGATCGAAGGGTGCCCATCCAGAACAGAGATGAGAAGAAATTTTTTTAGCCAGAGGGTGGTGAATCTGTGGAATTTGTTGCCATGGGCAGCAGTGGAGGCCAAGTCATTGGCAGAGATTGATAGGTATCTGAGTAACCAGGGCATCAAAGGTTATGGTGACAAGGCGGGGGATGGGACTAAATGGGAGAATGGATCAGTTCATGATAAAATGGCGGAGCAGACTCGATGGGCCGAATGGCCGACTTCTGCTCCTTTGTCTTATGGTCTAACTTGTAACCTTTTAAGGAAAAACTTGGCCAGCACGGATCAGTTGGGCCGAAGGGCCAAAGGGCGTATTGCTTATCAACTGTAAATGTCAGGTTGTTCCGCAGTTCTGAGCGCCCATGTACTGTTGCACCTGTGGCAGTCACGTGATCCTGGCCTCTGTACACATTGCACACTCTGGTACAAAGCCAGCTTTTTATCACAAATGTAAACAAGGACAAAAGCGCCTTGCAAATACATATTGTATTTACCTTCAAACATGATCAGAGAGTCCTATCTGTGCAACACACAAGCCTTTGAATGCCTGATGCTGACAATTAGTTTGGTTTCAGGTGTCCAATCAGTCTCCCTTCCAGTGCACTGCACCCGGCCTCCTGACTCAAAGCAGCGTCTGCTTCAGTGCCTGCATTGACTCAGATAAGAGACAGATAAATACAATTATTCTCACGATCCCCAGGTGAGGAGCATGATAAAGAAACGTGAAGGTGGTGGGGAGGCCATACACGGAAAATGTGACCAGGTAATTGTTTTCAGTTTCAGTACTCTACCAGAGAAGCTGATCATGAGCAACTGAGGCAGAGCTTCCATAACTCCCTGAAAGGTATTCCTCTGCACCGATTTGCTGGGCAGCTTTTGAACCTATGCCCATTGTCAAAACGTAGAACACCGAACAGTATGGCACGGGACAGGCCATTTGGCCCACAACGTTGTGCCAATCTTGATGCCATTTTATACTAAGAGGGGTGTACTATTTATACCAGAGTTGTGGATATGACTTAGCACATCACGGAAACTAGCCTCCCCTCTTTATACTCCCTCTACTTTTTACTACCCCATCAATGCATCTAGCATAATCAAAATCTCCACCCAATCTCTCGTCCCCTCTCCCACTGGGCAGAAGATACAAAAGCCAGAAAGCACTACCACCAGGCTCAAAGACAGCTTCTAGCTTACTATAATAAAACTATTAAATGGTTTTCTAATTCAATAAAACGGACTCTTGTCCTCACAATCTATCTTGCTATGATCTAAAGACTTCATTGTGTCCAGCTGCCCTGCACTTCCTCGGCAGCTGTCACAGTTTATTCTGCATTGTTATTGTTCTACCTCAATGCTTGTGTAATAATCTGATCTGTATGAACAGGATGCAAGACAGCTTTCAAGTTAAGTCAAGTCACCTTTTATTGTCATTTCAGCAATAACTGCTGGTACAGGACACAGTACTGTATCTCAGCATCTGACAATAATGAAACAATACCAAATATCCTCCTCCTATATAGTCCCCATATCCCTCCATTCCCTTCACAATCAAGTCTCTCCACCAAACCGCCTATCTCCACTGCTACCCCAACCCAGGTACCTCCCACTCTCTGCCAAGAAAAACTGCTCTTCATGTCACCCTTAAATTTTCACCCGCCTCCCCCTAAGTTTAAAAGCATTCTACTGGTGTTTGACATTTCTGCTCTGGAGAAAAGATTTTGACCGAATTAGTCAGGAACTAGGGACAGTTAATTGGGAATGCTGGTTTTGGGCAAGTCCACATCTGACATGTGGAGGGTGCTTAGAGACCAAATGCACGGAGTACAGGACGGTTGTGTTCCAGGCAGAAGGAAGGACAGGGATGGCAAGGTAAGAGAGCCTTGGATGTTGAGGGAGGTGATGAATTTAGTCGAGAAGAAAACGGAAAAGTGTGTAAAGCTTAGGAAGCTAGAATCAAACAGAGCCCTTGAGAATTATAAAGAAGCCAGAAAAGAACTCAAGAAGGGAATTAGGAAAGCCAAGAGAGTCATGAAAAGTCCTTGGCATCTAGGATTGAAGAGAATCTCAATGCATTCTATATATACATCAAGAGCAAGAGAGGGTAGGACCACTCAAAGATAAAGAGGGGAACATTTGCTTGAATGCAGGGGATATGGGCGAGGTTCTTAATGAATACTTTACATCAGCATTTACCTAGGACGTGGAGGATAGGGAGATTAGTTCGAGTGTATTAATAGGCTAGTGCATTTTGAGGTAAAAGAGGAGACAATGTTAGATCTCTTAAAGAGCACTAAGGTGGATAAGTCCCCAGGGCCTGATGGGATATAGCCCAGGTTATTGAGGAAGGCTCAAGGTGAGATTGCAAGTGTTTTTACCTATATCTTCATATTCTCTCTAGCCACAGGTGTGCTCCTAGAGGACTGGTGAGTAGCCAGTGTTGTTCCATTATTCAAGAAGGGAACCAGGAATAATCCTGGAAACTACAGACTGACGAGTCTCACATCAGTGGTAGGAAAGTTACTGGAGAGAATTCTTAGGGATAGGATTCATGAGCCTTTGGAAAACCATGGCCTGATTAGGGAGAGCTGCATGGCTTTGTTCAGGACGAATCATATCTTAATAACTTGATAAGAGTTTTTTGACGAGGTGACGGTGATTGATGAAGATAGAGCTGCACACGTTGTTTACATGGATATATACATTGATAATAAATTTACTTTGAACTCCCGTTTCATGTTCTATTGGTGGCAGAGACATGGGTAAAAGTTGATGTTAGAATCCAATATTATAAATACTTAGAATGGCCAGAGACTTCCTAAAATGATACATATTTTCATTCAGTTGACTTCTGTGTGCTCTCTATGCATCCCCAATAAATGGAGCACTTACACCGTACAGGTTGACCTCTCCTTTACCCAGAGACTGCAGATTATTACTTTTAAATTGCTACACCAGTTCCTTTGTGAAACTTTGATTATAAAGCTAAAGAATGTCAAGGATAGTTTTTATTAAAAACTGTATCGTGTAATGTCATTATTGCTACTAAAGCACTAGCATTTATTTCCAGAATTACCTAATGAATGGATAATGGGATAATAGCGCCTAACGGCAACTCCTTTGCTTGCATCTTCAGAAGCAGCTCTAGTTCTACTGTTAATATCTTTATTTTTCCCTTTCAGGGTTCTTTTGAAAACCCTGACCTGGAATTACATGCAGGCTTCGGTTCTTTGTGGGAATGGAACCCATTCTTGGGGTTCCACAACTAACCGTTATTCGACATGCCAAGGGTTTGGCCTGAGAGTCTTGGTCTGTGTCTTCGCACACGCTTGGGCTTGGTGACGGTACCGATGCGCTTTTTTTGCTGGTGGGGGGGGGGGGATCGTTGCTCACTGCCGCTTACACGTGGGAGGGGGAGCTGGGGGGGGGTCTTTGGGGTTCTCACATTTAACTGTCGTTCATTCTTTGGGGCACTTCTCTGTTTTCGTGGATGTTTGTGAAGATAAAGCATTTCAGGATGTATATTGTATATGCTTCTCTGACATTAAATTTGACTCTTAAACCTTTGAACTTGATTAAATACCCCAAATATTGTGGTGCAATTTGAACATATGTGTTCTGTATCCAGGATCTAGACACCAGTCCAGTAACTCTGGGAGTACAATTTTAGCATATGCCTGTCAAGGAACGTATGGTGGCTGCCTCCCCATGTTAAACAAAGTCACACACAGGCATCTTCATTAAGGGAACCCATCCTAACATCCCAGGTTATGTCCCATGGTGACCAGCAAGGGGGAAGGATTGAGAGGTCTGGAAGCTCCTTCGAATATATGGATTCCAGATCTGTCTCTCCTGACACCTGAAGACCCACTAGTACACAACTCTTTAGCAGATCATACTCAACTCAAGTGATCGCACTTCTTCTACAGTGCAGTCCCACAAACTAAAGTACATTCAACTGCACCGGCTGGCTGATAACAACTTATCAAACTAGCTGAGTTGAATCAGCATTGAAGTAAAGGCCTGTGAATACACTGGACCTGAAGAGATGAACATACAAGGCAAAGAAAACTGATCTGAGATATGCAACTGTACCATAACAGGGAGTTTCTCATATAAGAGACACATCCAACACTTCTACATTTTAATCAACTATTAATGAATATGCAAGTGTACAGGATGTCTTCTAAAAGCCTCATTTGCACCATAGCTGTAAATTGAGACTTGTTTCCCAGTTGCTAATTCACTGTTGTTTCAAATTAAACCATACCATATAAACAGTGCAAACTAATTTCTTCCAAATTACTTCAAAGGAAAATCACTCACCTCCTGATGCTCATAATGAAACCCAAAGCAAAATAAATATAATTAAAATCATGTTGAAATATATTGCAGCACCTCTGTTTATGAACCATCAGTTATTTATCCAGATTATGTGATTTGATTTGGCTCCTAACTTTTGAACTGTACAAATTTGCTGTTATACAATGAAATACTAGACATTGCACAAGTCTTGCACAATTCAAGTCACAATCGTTGTGCTGTGCTGTGGATGACAAGGGGTTCTTTACACTTGACACTAACGTCAGTAATATATCGATATTGAATTTATAGATCGTCTAATAACATAAATAGTTCTCAACTTCGAATCTAAGCAAAATTCTCACTGTAGCGAAAATAATTTTGACTTACTAGTGTTTTCATCTGTGGGTGGAAGAGGCAAAGATATCAGAAAGGGGTAGTCCGTATTCTCTCCGTGTTCATGCTACTGTAATGGCGAAATTCAACTGCACCATGTTGTACACCACAGTTCACCTCACAGATCCACCACATTTTAAAGGAAATAATTAACCAGATTGCAAAAGGAGAGAAAGCAGCTTTGTTGAAATGCAAGGGCCATTGTTACAGAGCACAACTTCAACCTTAAAAGAGGGTCGGAGGGCAAAGAGAAATGAAGCAATGTATTGCTGTTCTGGTAGCATAACAAATACAAGTACATTTAAAAAGACAATCACATCACCATATGTGCCCTGTAAACTACTTCTTTTTATTTGAGAAGATCCACATTACAATCTAGTCCACCTAGGTTAAAGAATCTGAACCAATCTAATGTAAACTCCAAGGGCAAGCATAAAAGACTTATTATTTTTCATTCCAGATGTTGCTTACCAGATAATGTAAACAAATAACCTTTCTACTGACCAGTAATTTCTACCTCACAGAGTAAGGCCATAAGACATAGCAGCAGAATTAGGCCATTTGGCCCATTGAATCTGTTCCACCATTCAATAATGGCTGATGCTTTTTCCCCTCCCCATCCCCCATTGTGTTAATTGCAGCAATGTCACGTCCAACAGGCTAGTACAAGGATAAATTTGGCATTAGCCACTGGAAAGGATGGTGAATCCTTTGGATTACTAGCCATTCATTTTTCTTTATTTTGGCACCTTCATGAAAATCCCAGATTTCACCCAATATTAAACAGTTCTATTATAATGCTGGAACCATCACTATTTCCACAATCAAGCACATCCAATAAAGGGTCTGTTAGCATTGTAGTTATCTTTCTGCTTAAGCAACCAAGACCACGCATTGTTGCTCCAAAATAACCATCAAATCCACTAGGCTAGAATTAAATCACTTAGTAAATATGGAATTAAAGCTATTCTCAGCAACAATAACCAGGAAGTTAGCAAATTGTTCTAAAATCATGTCGGGTTCACTATTGTCCTTCAGAGAAGAAAATCTACCATCTTTATCTGTTCTTCCAAAACGTTACTGCTGTTAGGGGTCACCCTAGTTTGGGAAAGGGGTCCAGAAAAGACTCTATGAACTGTGCTGCTATTAAGAGAGAGGGAGAGGGAGGTGTCCAGCACAATGAGAGAGAGAGAGAGAGAGAGAGAGACAGACAGAAACTGCTCGAAAGAATGACGTTATGGTTCCTCTGCTGATTGTTTACCTTTCTCCGAGGTCACTTGCCTGCTTGTAGAGAGTCTGCAGAAAGCGGTGGGCAGAGCAGGTTGATGGACCGCTGGTGTCCAACATGTGGAGATAAAAAGCAGATCCGCTGGGCCGCAGACAGACACACCACGAGAGACACACAGTGTCAGACACTGAACGAGCTTTGCGCACCCACATGAAGGTGGGGTTTTGGAGGATCGATTCGAGGAAATCGATCAGTGGCTCACAGTGTGAAAAGGTGTGACCGGTGGAGAATTATTTGTGTGTCCACCATTGCCTGGGTGATAATTCCACCACTGAAGAACGGTCATACGTGCTATGGTCATAGTCGGTGACTACAACAGGATTTCAGAAGACAACAGGGAGATCGACGACAACAGCTCACCTCTCACCTCTTTCTCTCTCTCCATGTTACTCAACTAACTACCTCAAACTGAACTGAACTCTCTTCATCATATCGTAAAACTGTACCCATTTACCCCTGGGTTTGAAAGAGCCTAGTTTTGTTCCTATTTCCAAACATAAAAATATATATATAGAAACATAGAAACTAGGTGCAGGAGTAGGCCATTCGGCCCTTCGAGCCTGCACCGTCATTCAGTATGATCATGGCTGATCATCCAACTCAGAACCCTGTACCTGCTTTCTCTCCATACCCCCGATCCCTTTAGCCACAAGGGCCATATCTAACTTCCTCTTAAATATAGCCAATGAACCGGCCTCAACTGTTTCCTGTGGCAGAGAATTCCACAGATTCACCACTCTCTGTGTGAAGAAGTTTTTCCTCATCTCGGTCCTAAAAGGTTTCCCCTTTATCCTTAAACTGTGACCCCTCGTTCTGGACTCCCCCAACATCGGAAACAATCTTCCTGCTTCTAGCCTGTCCAATTTCTTTAGAATTTTATATGTTTCAATAAGATCCCCCCTCAATCTTCTAAATTCCAGTGAGTATGAGCGTAGTCGATCCAATCTTTCTTCATATGAAAGTCCTGCCATTCCAGGAATCAATCTGGTGAACCTTCTTTGTACTCCCTCTATGGCAAGAATGTCTTTCATCAGATTAGGGGACCAAAACTGCACACAATACTCCAGCTGTGGTCTCATCAAGGCCTTGTACAACTGCAGTAGAACCTCCCTACTCCTGTATTCGAATCCTCTTGCCAACATATCATTTGCCTTTTTCACCGCCTGCTGTACCTGCATGCCCACTTTCAATGACTGGTGTACAATGACACCCAGGTCTCGTTGCATCTCCCCTTTTCCTAATCAGCTACCATTCAGATAATAATCTGTTTTGCTGTTCTTGCAACCAAAGTGGATAACCTCACATTTATCCACATTAAATTGCATCTGCCATGAATTTGCCCACTCACCTAACCTATCCAAGTCACCCTGCATCCTCTTAGCAACCTCCTCACAGCTAACACCGCCGCCCAGCTTCATGTCATCCGCAAACTTGGAGATGCTGCATTTAATTCCCTCCTCTAAATCATTAATATATATTGTAAACAACTGAGGTCCCAGCACTGAGCCTTGCGGTACCCCACTAGTCACCACCTGCCAATCTGAAAAGGTCCTGTTTATTCCCACTCTTTGCTTCCTGTCTGCCAACCAATTCTCTATCCACATCAATACCATACCCCCAATACCGTGTGCTTTAAGGTTGCACACTAATCTCCTGTGTGGGACCTTGTCAAAAGCCTTTTGAAAATCCAAATATACCTCATCCACTGGTTCTCCCCATCCACTCTACTAGTTACAGCCTCAAAAAATTCTATAAGATTCGTCAGACATGATTTTCCTTTCACAAATCCATGCTGACTTTGTCCGATGATTTCACCTCTTTCCAAATGTGCTGTTATCACATCTTAGATAACCAACTCTAGCATTTTATATATATCATTGCTAACCTGTTTGAGATATTTGCATTTATATTACTGTATTGCTCAGTTACTAATGAACACTATTAGTTTATAGTATACCAGACTCCAAAGTGTTTTCCATTTCTGCTGGTTCTGTAACCCGGTCACGGAGTACGTGACCCTGCAGATCCACTGTGGTTTACTTTTCACTGTCTCTTCATTAGGCTCAGGCAACATTTCCAATGATGCCTCCAACATGCCAGTGAATAAATAAAATCCCAAAGGCACAGGCAGAGTGTATGAAGAACTCACAGATGTTATTTTCTATGTTCCAATTGGAGGCTCTTGATCTGTGATATGGACTTTCCTTTCATGGGGGAAATCATCCGGTGGGTCAGGGTGACATGAAGCAGCTTTTACCACTTATTCGTAACATATTGCCTACAGAGATCATGGTGTAAATCACAGCTTAGTTGGTAGCACCAAGTCAGGACTCCATGGGTTTGTGGCCCACTCTAAAATTAAGGTTAGCACTCCACTGGATCACTCCACCAGGAATTCTGTGAGACCATCTTTCATTGGTCCCCTTTGGTGGTTTCTGTTGCCCTCTAGTTCTTTAACCGCCTTCTTACCAAGACCTTTTGTGACTGGAAGAGAATGTTACTGGCAGAGTTAGTGCTTTGCACCGGTCATCTTTTTCTGATGACTCCGCCATTGTTGGACGCATCAGCAAGGGAGATGAGGCTGAGTACAGGGCTACGGTGGGAAACTTTGTCACATGGTGCGAGCAGAATCATCTGCAGCTTAATGTGAAAAAGACTAAGGAGCTGGTGGTGGACCTGAGGAGGGCTAAGGCATCGGTGACCCCTGTTTCCATCCAAGGGGTCGGTGTGGACATAGTGGAGGATTACAAATACCTGGGGATACGAATGGACAATAAACTGGACTGGTCAAAGAACACTGAGGCTGTCTACAAGAAGGGTCAGAGCCATTTCCTGAGGAGACTGAGGTCCTTTAACATCTGCCGGATGATGCTGAGGGTGTTCTACGAGGCTGTGGTGACCAGTGCTATCATGTTTGCTGTTGTGTGCTGGGGCAGCAGGCTGAGGGTAGCAGACACCAACAGAATCAACGAACTCATTCGTAAGGCCAGTGATGTTGTGGGGGTGGAACTGGACTCTCTGACGGTGGTGTCTTGGACAATGACTCCCATCCACTCCATAATGTACTGGTTAGGCACAGGAGTACATTCAGCCAGAGACTCATTCCACCGAGATGTAACACTGAGCGTCATAGGAAGTCATTCCTAACTGTGGCCATCAAACTTTACAACTCCTCCCTCGGGGTGTCAGACACCCTGAGCCAATAGGCTGGTCCTGGACTTATTTCCACTTGGCATGATTAACTTATTATTATTTAATTATTTATGGTTTTATATTGCTATATTTCTTCACTATTTTTGGTTGGTGTGGCTGTAACGAAACCCAGTTTCCCTCGGGATCAATAAAGTATGTCCGTCTGTCTGTCTGTAAACCAAGCGACCATTGCATGGGATTTCAACCAGGCCAGCGGATGAAGTCCCTTACCTGTCCTATCACCAACATACCACCAGTAGAACCAGAGAAGCCAATACACTAAATCACTGTTACACAGGCATCAAGAACGCTTACCGTACTATCCCAATCCTGCTCTTTGGTAAGCTCAAACATCCTGGCATATCTGATGACCCTCTTCTCCCAGTGTACAGGCAGAGATTGAGGACCACAGCACTAGTGGTGAGGACTACGAAGGTATGCTCAAGGCAGTGGAGAAGCACTTACAGGACTGCTTTCAATCAGTGGACTGGCCAATATTCAGGGATTCATCTTCGAATCTGAATGAATATGCCACCGTTATCACCAACTTCATCAAGACCTTTGTGGATGAACGCATGCCTTCAAGAGAGCCGTGGATGAAACAGGAGATTCACAGCCTACTGAGGACTAGAGCTGTGGCATACAAGACCAGTGATCCAGAACTATACAAGGAGTCCATGTATGACTTGTGGAAGGCTATCCTAAGAGCAAAGAAATAATTCCAATCGAAGTTAGAGATGGAATTGGATGTCGCTCAGCTCTGGCAGTGTTTGCAGGCCATTACTTCTGACAAGACGAAACCCAACATCATGAATGGCTGTAATGCTTCACTCCCAATGCCTTTCATGCATGCTTTGAAAGGGAGAATAAAACTAAACCTAAGTAAAATCCTGCAGCATCGGCCAATCTTGGAATCCATCTCAGAGGCCGATACCAAAATATCTCTCAAGAGGATGAACTGTCACAAGGTGTCAGGCCCTGATGGTGTACCTGGTAGGACACTGGAAAAATTGTGCTGAACAACTGGCAGGAGTCTGACTGCTGCAGTCAATCATACCAGTGCCCAAGAAGATCAGGGTGAGCTGCCTCAATGACTATCGCCCAGTTGTACTGACATCTACTGTGATGAAATGCTTTGAGAGGTTGGTCATGGTCAGAATCAACTCCTGCCTGAGCGAGGCCCTGGACCCCAGCTGCAATTTGCCCATTGCCACAATAGGTCTAAGGCGGATGCAATCTCACTGGCTCTCCACTCTGTCTTGGATCGCTTGGACAATAGTAATACCTTCATCAGGCTGCTGTTTATTGATTACAACTCAACATTTCATACCCGCAGAACAAAGCAACAAGTTTCTTTACCTCCCTCTGCAATTGGATCCTTGACTTTCTCATCGAGAGACCATAGTCTGTGTAGATCGGAAATAACATCTCCTCTCACTGACAGTCACTGGCATACCTCAAGGATGCATGCTTAACCCACTGCTATACTCTCTCTACATCTATAACAGTGTGGCTTGACACAAGTCAAACGCCATCTATAAATTTGCTGTTGACATGACTGTTGGCAGAATCTCAAATGGTGATGATGCGTTCAGGAGAGAGGTAGATCAGCTGGTTGAGCGGTGTCATAACAACCACTAGCTCTCAGCGTCAGTAAGACCAAGGAATTGTTTGTGGACTTCAGGAAAGGGATGTCGAGGGGACACATGCCAGACCTCATGGACAGATCAGCAGTGGAAAGGGTGAGCAGTTTCAAGTTCCTGGGTGTCAACATTTCTGAAGATCCATCCTGGGCCCAACATACTGATGCAGTTACAAATAAGGCACGACAGTGGCTATATTTCACTTGGAGTTTGTAGTGTATGCACCAAAGACCCTAAGAAGTTTCTACAGATGTACCATGGAGAGTATTCTGGTGTGGAGGGGCCACTGCACAGACTGCAAACTCAGCCAGCTCCATCAAGGGCACTAGCCTCCCCAGCACTGAGGACACCATCAAAAGGCAGTGTTGATCATTAAGGATCCCCAGCACCCAGAACATGCCATCTCCTCATCTGAGGCATCAGGGAGGAGGTACAGGAGACTGAAGACACTCACTCAATGCTTTAAGAACAGCGACATCATCATATTTCTAGACGGACAATGAACACCACCTCATGCTTTCTTTTGCTCTCTTGTTTGCACAGCTTATTTAATTTGATTTTGTATACATGTATGTGTGGCATCTATAATTCTTGTCATGACTAATAGTTTTTAATGTATTGCATTATATTACTGAGCCAAAACAAGAATCATGACAAATGTCAGTGATATTAAACCTGACGACTCTAAGGACAAGAGCCATGCTAGCCCGTGCCATCAGGAAGGTAAAGTGAGAATACTCACAGAAAATCCACAGACACCTTTGTGACACCAGGAACATACAGAACACATGTGGTGCACAAAGCATAACAGTTTACAAATCCACCCTGCACGTCAACAACAGTGACACTGCCTACCTGATAGGCTAAATGGCGTCCATGGCATGATTTGACGCAATGAATGATTCAACATTTGGGGAAAGCCCCCTCTCTCCCTGTGGAACAGGTGCCCTGTCAGGCCTCAGCTGAGCTGGGGAGAATCCTAGCCAGGGTAAACCCACGCAAAGCTGTGGGACGGACAACATTCCTGGTCAGATGCTGAGGTATTGTTTGTGGACCTGCTAAGAGAGGTTTGAACAGACATCTTTAATATCTCTTTGCAACAGTCCACTGTACCCCCAGGCTTCAAAGCAGCTACCAATCATTCTGGTGCCCAAGAGAGCAATGGTATCTGGCCTAAATTATTCCCCTCCACCCCCCCCCCCCCGCCCCCCCGTGGCACTGACAGCAACAATCATGAAGTGCTTTGAGTGGCTGGTAATGGATCGTATAAAATCCCACCTTCCAGCTAGATTGGACCCTTTCCAGTTTGCGAACCACTCAAACTGACCCACTGATGATGCCATAGCTTCGGCCCTCCATCCCGAACTGTCACACCTAGAAAATGATGCCTCATATGCCAGGGTGTTGTTCATCAATTTCAGCTCAGTGTTTAACACAACCATCTGTCAGGGGCTGGTGGGTAAACTGCCCTTGATGGGACTCAACACCTCTGTCCGTAACTGGAACTTGGACCCCTTGATGGAACGACGCAGTCAGTCTGAGCTGGCAGTAATGTCTCATGCTCTCTCATGGTGAGTTCTGGTGCCCCCCGGGGCTGTGTGCTCAGCCTGCCGCTGTTCATACTGCTGACTCACGACCACACTGCCAGATCCAACTCAAACCACATCACCAAGTTCGCTGATGATACAGCCGTGGTTGGCTTCATCAGCAACAATGAGTCGACGTACACAGAGGAGGTAGAGAGCCTTGTCAAATGATGTGAGAACAACAACCTGACTCTCAACGTGGACACGGCAAAAGAGAAGACTCTGTACTTCGGAAGGTGCAGGGCAAATACTCTCCATTGCAAAACAGTGGCTCTGCTTAGGAGAGAGTAAAGAGCACCAACTTCCTTGTGTGCACATAACGGTGGATCTAACATAGATCCACAACTCCTCCTCATTAGTTCAGCAACTGTTCCACTTTCTGAAGAGGCAGATGTATGCAAGGCTCCCCACCCTTATTCTAACAGCTTCCTACAGGAGCTCCATCAAGAGGGTCCTGTCTGGCTGCATCATTGTGTGGTACAGAGGTTACAAGGCATTGAGTACGAGACCCTACAGAGGAGAGTAAAAACCGCCAAGAGAAACACTGGGGTTTCCCTCCCCTCCCCCCCACCCTATCTGTGACATTTACTGGGAGCACCGCATACAAAGGGCCCGAAGCATTGTTGAGGATCACGACCAATCTCTTTGACCCACTGCCATCAGGAAGGAGGTACAGGAACATTGGGACTAGGTCTGCCAGACTGGGTAACAGCTTCATTCCCCAGGCGGAGAGTCTAATGAATACCCTGCCATCACTGAGGTCTCGTCACTCGGACAGCAAGCTAAGTAATGCTTGCTGTTTCCCTGTGCTGCACACTAAATGCATTTTGAATTTTACTTTATTAACTTTTTTGTGGTAATATTTTGTTTTAGTTGCTGTGTGTGATATATGTACCGAGGCCCAGAGGAATATTGATTCTCGTGGTTTTATATATGTAGACTCATATATAAACTTGAACTTCAACTTGAAATCTCAGGCCACACTTCCAGGTGGCCATTAAAGATCCCTCTGTATCTAAATGACTTTGCAGCAGAACACGAGAGTTATCACCTGGAATCTTAGCCAATATTTACTTCTCAACCAATGAGATGACTTGATCATTGTTTTCTGTTAAAGCTTGCTGTATATAAACACAAGAAAATCCAAAGCAACGCACACAAAACGCTGGAGGAACTCAGCAGGCCAGGCAACATCTAATGAAAAGAGTACAGTCGACGTTTCAGGCTGAGACCCTGCTTCAGGACCCTTCAGAGTCCTGATGACGGGTCTCGGCCCAAAACGTTGACTGTTTACTCTTTTCCACAGATGCTGTCTCGCCTGCTGAGTTCCTCCGGCGTTTTGTGTGTGTTGCTGGATATAAATCGGCTGCTCTGAAAATTACAGAGAAAGTCTAGTGCAAGTGGACAGAAGGTGCAATCATAATTACAGTGCAAAAGCACTTTAGCTATACATATCTAAATTCTTATTTTTAGAACAATTTTAATAAACTTCCATAAAAACAACACATTTAGGTAGGATGGAGCAATGAAGGCAATAGCTGGTTTAACCAAAGTTGGCGCATTCAAGTTAAAGACAGTGGGGAAGACACCATTGCAATGAAATCTACACGACCCAGATAATCCCTTGTGATACTTTAATGATATAATTTACCGTATACATTTATATATTAAGTTCAATTTCCAAAATGAACCTCATTCTCAAAGTAGGATGTTTATTTGTTTGATCATTATGGAAAAAGACATGGAGATTATTTTGTGTTCATCTAAAGTTGCCACATGGATTGCTCATATCTGAACAAATTAGTTTAACGTTTCTCACCATCCTACTACAAGATCTGATGTTAATTTATTAAAATAACAAAAACATTTTTAAAGGTCTTCTCTGTTAACACAAACTGTAGAGTTTTCAGTAGTCTTTAAAATAATTAAATTATTTCCAAGGAAACAAGATCAGCCCACAAGAAAGAACAACTGCAACAGTGTTAGGGTATGACCAATGTCTGTCGTCTTTTTCTTGGAATGGTGACCTCTTTCAGACTGCAACGCAAAAATAAACTTTAAATGTGATGGGGTGTTGCTTGAAGTTGGCATCATATACGAACCTACTTCTGGTCTGAACACAATTGATCCCACAAATAACATTGTCCCACACCTGTCCCTAGATTTTACAATAAACTTCACAGATGCAAAACACAGCTCCACTACTTTCTGTTGAATAATTCTTACAAAAGGTGTACAAGGTTATTCCCAGATTAGATTCAGTTACAGAGTTAAAGGAACTGAAACCATGATCAAATGGAAGAAGTACAAATTACAATAATGAAAATGTTCTTTACAGACATTTTTTAATGGTGAAAAATGTCTAGTAGCACATTTTCCCATTTGCCATGAACTACTTCTCTTGCTCCCAACATTGTACTGCAGGTAGACTATTGGGTTATCTTCCAAAACAAAAGTAACTTTCCATAGGTGGGTGTGGTAGGGTGGGACAATCAGAACGGACTACCTGTGCTTCCTTTGAAACTCACACTTCACCCCCTCTCTGCCAACCCAACTGGAGCTGGCTGGATGCATTTCTGTAAAGGTAAAAAGTAACTATGCTTTAAAGTATATAGTGAGTGTCTGCCATAGACAGGGAAGGAGAAGGGGAACTTTATCAATGTTTCATCTCAACCTATAACTTCTGATTCCGCAGAAGAAACAGCTAACAAAATGATTGCTAACTTATATTACAAAATCAAAACAAAATCATGTAGCTCATGATTTACAACAAATTGACACAATCACAATCTAATTTTGTATTGCAATTGAGATGGAATAAACAATTCAGAATATAACACACAACATCTGGAGTGGATATCTCCCTCAATAATAAACTGACTAATTGGTTCTGTATCTATCAGATTTCCAACACCCTTCAATGGCTGTCGATCCTTATCTGGGGTTTAAAATTCTAAATTCACCTTCCCAATTAACACATTCACTTAGCCAATCAAGATAGATGGCATGTCTGCTACCAGTAGCCATAAATACAAAGACAGTCCTGAAAGACTATCAAACAAGCTAGTGTTGGATTGGACAAATGCCTTTCACACAACGAAATGGACACCTGCCTCAAGATAAACATTTTTTTTAAATTTTCCAGCAGCAGAGTTTTAAACTCCCAACATTAAAAACACAGACTGATCATCGACTGTACAAACAAGAAATACTACTCTCAGTGTGGATTTGGAGATGGAAAGAAGCACCTTGTCTGATCAAAATGAGGTAACCATTAGAACAGGAACAATGGAGTAGGAGCAGGAGGCCACTCAGCCTCTCTAGCCTCTCCCCACCATTCAATAGGATCATGCATCATCAACTCTCCAGAACCAGTTCCCACAGCCCTCAATTTAATGGTCTTTCCAAAAACTATCTACTTCTTTCGATAGCCCAGAAGGCTTGCCTCTACAATGCTCAGAGGTAGTGAATTCCAGAGATCCACCAGCGTCTGCAGGAAGCTGCTCCTAAACATCTCAGTTTTAAATATCCATTGCCTTGGAGTCAGAGAGTGATTATACAGTACAGAAACAGTCCCTTTAGCCCAGCTCGCCCAAACACAAGATGCCTATCTGAACTCATCTTATTTGCTAGCATTTGCCCATTTCCATCTAAACCTTTCCCAACCATGTATCTGCCCAGCTATCTTTTACATGTTCTTGTTGCACCCACCTCTACCACTCTCTCTGGCATTCGTTCCGTCAACTGACCAGCCTCTGTATGGAAAACCTTACCCCCCCGCCCCGATCCCCTTTAAACCTTCCCCCTTGCCCCTTGAACCTGCATCATTTAGTTTTAGATTTCCACAATCTGGCAAAAAGACTGTGACCATTCACCCTATCGAAGGCCTCATGATTTTATAAACCTGTAAATGTCACCACTCAGTCTCCTTTCCTCCGGGGAAAACAGCCCCAACCTATCCAGTCTCCCTTTATAAATCAAGCCCTCTCGTCATTGTGAATCTTTTCAGTACCTTTGCTAGCTTACTGACATCCTTCCTATTAGGTGTACGACCAGAACTGCACACAATACTCCACGTGCTGTCTCTCCAGTGTCTCGTCCGCCTGTAACATTTCATCGCAACATTTGTACTCAAAGTGCTGATTGGTGAAGACCTCTTATAAGTCTTCTTATTTGAGATTCTGCCATCTGAACATCTACTCTGTCCTGCCCCTAAGCATCTTATATATTCTGGTAAGATCACTCCTCCTTCCAAAGTCCAAAAAAAAATACAGATTACATTTCCTTAGCCGCTCGTGACAGGACACCCTCTTGTCCCAGGGAGCAGTTTAGTGAAAACTCTTTTAGACTGTCTCCACTGCCAATATCCTCTCTTTAATAAGGAGACCAAATTTATGCACAGTGGCCACAGTGGCCCATACAATTCCTACGAAACTTCCCTATTCCGGAGCTTCAACCCTCCTACAATAAGGGCCATGATGTCATTTACTTTCCTTACCACCCGCTGTACCTGTCTGCTGACCTTTGCAATCCCTATTCCCCTCTGTACTTCACTTAACTGCAGTCTTTCTTCATTTAGATAAAAAACTTGCTTTCAGTTCCTCTTACTAAAATGCATAACCTCACACTTGCCCACATTAAACTCTGTTTGCCAAATTCTCACCCACTCACTCAACCTAACCTTGTTTCACCATGCCCTCCCACTTGTCTGTGTCACAGTTACAGGAGGCAGTGTGCTCTCCCTCGATATTCACAACAAGGCTTCACACAGAGCTTTAGTTTGTCAAGGTAGCAGCACATTTGTTTTACTTTATAAAAAAGTTATCACATCAAATTCAAGATCGTTTAATTTTTTTAAACATTAGTGACATTTTTGAGTGAATACAGTTATGGAACCATACCTCACTGAGATTGAACAAGTAGATTGTTGGGTGATAAAATAAGATCCACCCATTTGTAAATGGAATCAAATGTCCAATCGACTTCATTAAACTAAATACCAGTGTTTGCTCACAGGGGGAGAGAGCACAATCAGAAGCAGCAGTCTGATCACTCTGAATTGTGAGCAGCAGGACCTAGAGACAACATCTTCAAATGTATGCTTCGCGCACGTGGTCACAAACAAATGACGTTTGTGCCATTTCTGTGTTAGTAAACTGGATTTGGATCAATATCGAAACAGAGTTTCAGAAATAAAAGTCCAGCAGTCTAAGTCAGCACACGACTGGTTTGCCGGATTTTAGCCATGTACTGTATGTTTTCAACATCAAGGGGCATATTTGAAATATATTAAAAAGCCACTAAATAGCATAAAATCTTGAACATTTATTTTCAGTCTAGATGTAAACAATTTAATAAACTAACCATTGATTTTCAACAATGACATGGATGTACCTCTGATTAGACATAGGTTTATATAGGCAACTTAAGCCACTGAAATAATGACTTCATTAAATTAATTACTAATTACTTGAATATTAACTTTCATAGTATTAATTAACATCAACTTGAAACAGTGAAGGTATTCCCATGGAAGAAAACTCTGAACGTTAATAACAATCTTCAAAATCATGCATGTCTCTTTAATGCACCGTTTCAGTTCTTGTTCTCATCAATCTGAGAATTATATCTAGTTACAACCAGATACTCTCTACATGTTTTATTTCTCCTGCAAATATTATCCTGCCCATGGCCCTTAACTTGGGGTATTTGCTATAAGCAAACAAAATGCATTATGGAACACCGAATAGAGACATTTTACGACAATATAACATGGCCTTACACTATCATCTCCCTATCATTTCTTTTCCAACATCTTGAAAGATGCTGTCCAGAATATTCTCTGTAAACAGACTGAGTGCATTTATGACATTTTTAACTTTGTTTGAAGCCCAAACACTGAATATCCTACGCCTTGGCTGGACCATGAGAAACAATCTACCAGGCCACAGAGCCAAAAGCTGCCCCCTGCTTCTCCTTCTCCAACTGAACACAGAACTGCAATTTCTTTTTCATGCAGCAAAAACTTTATTGTGTGACTAACTTTTGACTTCAAAGCAACATCATCATATTAGTGCAAGCAAACATGTATGTGGACAACTATTAAATTGCACTATTTACAGTGCAATTTTATATGCAATTACTGTGCGTTTTTGACAAATATTACACAGTGTTTGTTTTCCCATACTCTTGAAGTAACCTTGAATGCAGCTTCAGAACATCAGACAAGCAATTTCACACAATTCCATTTCACCCATTGCACCGTAAGAGACACAAATCACCTCAGGTAAGTCTGCGGGTGAACCTGTTATCATTCATTAAATGAAAGGAGCCCGTAGGCTGAAACTGAGAGCCACAACAATAAAGACAAGTGAATTGCAAACGATTAAGTGATACTGGTTTATTCATCGAGAGAGATATTAAATAGAAATAGAAGCACAAGAACCCGTGCGATGGAATAATATTTCATGCCAGGTGTTTTTTTCCTGAAACTATTCCTTTATCCTGAAATATTCTGATAACTGAAACAGAGATCAGATAACAGAGAACTCATTTCAGAAAGCTTCTAGCGTAACAGTAAACTCTGCAGTTCCAAAATGTCTACCTTGACAACCTTCTGCCTGCAAAGCATTTGTAATCCACAACAAAACAAGACTGACAGTAGAGGGTTTTTCAGCAACTTACCCTGTGAGAACCACCACAAAATCCATCACGTTCCAGCCATTTCGAAGGTAGGACCCTTTATGAAACACGAATCCCAGAGCAATGATTTTGATGCCAGCTTCAAAGCAAAATATTCCAATGAAATAAGGCTCAGTGTCATCCTGAAAAGACAAGATTCACCCATGAGAAAGGTCATGCCATCTGGCACAAAGAACAAAACAACTTCTTTTTGCTGAACACCCAAAATGAGATTTGTTCACTTTCAGAGAATGTTCTCTTAATATATCTGAAAGTCCTCAAAACGATGATGCCATGACACTTATTACTTGACTGTCAGCTCTGAAAGGTGAACTGTGTGGATTGAGAGCTCAGCGTAGATACGGAATGATTGCCATTAAATAACATTATCCGTACCATCCTGAACAAAACAAAGTTTCCAATGACATCAGGCATTTCAACAGAGTGCGGTTAATCAATCTGACTTTCTACATAATCCCTTCAGTACCTTTGTTGAGCAGATTCAAATTTACTGAACTCCACCTGCCTGTATCAAGGTCTGTCATGCCCACGCTGAACGAGCCGAACTTGCTCAGTACTGACACCAGTGTCACCATTGCAGTTACAGCCTGCCAGCCAGGGAGAAGGAACATTTCTTTGTTCCGAGACACAGCGCAGAAAAGTGCCTTCCAGCCCAGTGAGCTGCACCCCCCACCCCCCCAAGCAACCTACCTATTTAACCCTAGCCTAATCACAGGGCAACTTACCAATTAACCTATTAAATGGTGCATCTTTGGAGTGTGGGAGGAAACTAGAGATGGTCATGGGAAGAAGGTACAAACTTCCTTACAGAGGACGCTAGGAGAGCGTTCTGAACTCTGACACCCGAGCTGAAATAGCATCACACTACCGTTACGGTACCGTGGCAACAACAAGCCTCTGAGTATCATGCATTGGCTGAAGACAGAATCAGATCCAACTGTGTCACCAACTCATAATCAAATCTTTCTCCAATGTAAGGACTGCAACCAAGTCAATGCAGCTGAAAGACAGTGACGGTGAAAAGTTGAATAGTTCAGGACTTTATTCCCTGGAACGCAGGAGGGTGAAAGCTGATCTATAGAGGTACACGGAATTATGAGGATAGGTACGTTGAATGCTTACAGGCCTTGTCTTCTCAGCTTGGGTGAGACTGGAACTGGAGGTCAGGAGTTCAGATTGAAAGGTCAAATATTGAAGGGAATCTGAGGGGGAGCCTCGTGACTCGGAGGGTGGTGTGAGTGTGGGACGAGCTGCCAGCAGAAGAGGTAGACGTGAGTTCAGTTGTAAAATTTAGGAGGAGTTTGGATGGATGAGAGGAGTATGGAGAGCTGAGGTAGCTGGGACTAGGCGCAAGCAGGCCAGCACATATTAAATGGGCCAAAGGGTATAGTGCTCTGTGAGCAGAAACAAGGACGGAGCAAATTAAACAAGTTGGGGCCCACCTTGCCCAGTAGCGAATATGAACATTGATTCATTGTCTGTGGTGGACTAGTTTCCCAGAGGATTATAATGTGCCAGTTTATTCAGTAAACTGTACACTCTGAATGTCCCTAAGGAAATTCATACGGCAGATCTAAAGGTTGACAGGCACTTTTGAACTGAAATTAGTAACGTGAAGGAAATTACTATTTCAGTAAGTTCAATTTTTTGATAAACATCACTGAAAGCCAGCCTCTCATTTCCTCAACAATGATCGATTCCACCAGCATTTCTTCAATTTCCCCGTCGTATTTTTAATTTCACTTTCTTTTCTACTGTTAACCCTCAAATGTCATTCCTCAGTCCCTGACAGGAGTCATCGGTCTGATCCTAGCTCAATATGATGCACGGCATGTGGCCTAAGCACTTCTATTTACCCAGCTCCTCTGATCGCTGCTGCCTTCACCCACTCAAAATGCAAAGCAGAGCTTGTGTTGAAATAGCAGGCGCTTACCTGCATGCCTGCAATGGGCTGAATGGCCCCTGTGCTGGAAATGTCAATGACGGCAACAGGGTTGCAAGTACAAGCATATGTCAATAAATCATAAGCAGTACTACCAGGATCTACTTAAGAACCACAATGGCCAGAATGTTTTGCCAGTTTAATAGTGTTATACATTATTTGCCACACCATCACAGTTACTGCAGATCTTGGATAAATACATCCTGATCCTCAAGTCAAGTCCTTTGTCTCCAAAGAAAGCTTTTGATTAACATCAGTACAATACCAAAAAAGAACTGCTTGCTAACAAAATTACTGGAACCATCGTTGCTGTGGTGACTCGATTTTAAAATTGACTTTTTATTCCTTGATTCATATATTGAGATTAGCAGGAAACTATTAAAGCAATTTAAACGATACACATTATGAACGTGAACCTTGCTAGAATAATATATCAGACTGAAATTATTTCTCTGCAAGGGTCACAGTACGACCACAGTAGAGCTGCACCTGCTGGGCTAAAACATAATATGATTATAGATTACCGCAGCTTTAAAAGTTTGCTTTCTGTTGAGTAAAAACACAAAAACTGGAAGTACTTGGTAAGGCAGCATCTGTGGAAAGACACAGAATTAGCAGTATTTCATCAGAACTCTGAAGGACGTTTATCTGCTTTTCCCCTCCACATATGCTACCATCACTGCTACATTTTGCTTTGTTCCTTTATAAATAGTTTGGCAGGTAATTAAAAGAGCATCTCAACATCTCATTTGTTAAGGAACAATTCTATATGTATACATCAGCACTGATGCAACAAGAGCCTTTAAAATAACCACATCGAGCCCTTTGCAGTTCTCACTGAACATTAAGTTTTAACCACTACATTACTGCATATGAGACAGTAGCAGTGTCATGAATTATTTGCAAGATAGAGTATTGCCATTATTTTTTAAACAACACATAAATATTTATTCAGGGCCTTTCACTGGTTTATCTTTATTTTATTTAGAGATACAGCTCAGAACAGGCCTTTCCGGCCCTTCGAACTGCACCGCCCAGCAACCCACCAATTTAACACTCGCCTAATCACAGGACACTTTACAATGACTAATTTGTCTAAAAACCACTACATCTTTGGACTGAGAGAGGAAACCCGAGCACCCGTGGGAAACCCACGCGTTCCACAAACTCCACACAGAAGGCGCCGGAATTGACCTCCAAACTTCAATGCCATGAACTGTAATAATGTTGCACTAACTGATATGCTACCATGCATCTATTCATTGAAATCCTGTTTAACAAAGTTCAAACAACAACACACACAAAATGCTGGTGGAACACAGCAAACCAGGCAGCATCTATAGGGAGAAGCGCTGTCGATGTTTCGGGCCGAGACCCTTCAACAGGACTAACAGAAAGGAAAGATAGTAAGAGATTTGAAAGTAGTGGGGGGAGGGGGAAATGCGAAATGATAGGAGAAGACCGGAGGGGGTGGGATGAAGCTAAGAGCTGGAAAGGTGATTGGCCAAAGTGATACAGAGCTGGAGAAGGGAAAGGATCATGGGACAGGAGGCCTCAGGAGAAAGAAAGGGGGGGGGGGGGAGAGCACCAGAGGGAGATGGAGAACAGGCAAACAACTAAATATGTCAGGGATGGGGTAAGAAGGGGAGGAGGGGCATTAACGGAAGTTAGAGAAGTCAATGTTCATGCCATCAGGTTGGAGGCTACCCAGCCAGTATTTAAGGTGTTGTTCCTCCAACCTGAGTGTGGCTTCATTTTGACAATAGAGGAGGCCATGGATAGACATATCAGAATGGGAATGGGACGTGGAATTAAAATGTGTGGCCACTGGGAGATCCTGCTTTTTCTGGTGGACCGAGCGTAGGTGTTCAGCGAAACGGTCTCCCAGTCTGCGTCGGGTCTCACCAATATATAAAAGGCCACACCGGGGGCACCGGACACAGTATACCACACCAGCCGACTCACAGGTGAAGTGTCACCTCACCTGGAAGGACTGTCTGGGGCCCTGAATGGTGGTGAGGGAGGAAGTGTAAGGGCAGGTGTAGCACTTGTTCCGTTTACAAGGATAAGTGTCAGGAGGGAGATCGGTGGGAAGGGATGGGGGGGACGAGTGGACAAGGGAGTCGCGTAGGGAGCGATCCCTGCAAAAAGCAGGAAGGGGGGGAGGGAAAAATGTGTTTGGTAGTGGGATCCCGTTGGAGGTGGTGGAAGTTACGGAGAATTATACGTTGGACCTGGAGGCTGGTGGGGTGGTAGGTAAGGACAAGGGGAACCCTATCCCGAGTAGGGTGGAGGGTGGATGGGGTGAGGGCAGATGTGCGGGAAATGGGAGAGATGCATTTGAGAGCAGAGTTGATGGTGGACGAAGGGAAGCCCCTTTGTTTAAAAAAGGAAGACATCTCCTTCATCCTGGAATAAAAAGCCTCATCCTGAGAGCAGATGCGGCGGAGACAGAGGAATTGTGAGAAGGGGATAGCATTTTTGCAAGAGACAGGGTGGGAAGAGGAATAGTCCAGGTAGTTGTGAGAGTCTGTAGGCTTATAGTAGATATCAGTAGATAGGCCGTCTCCAGAGATGGAGACAGAAAGATCAAGAAAGGGGAGGGAGGTGTCGGAAATGGACCAGGTAAATTTGAGGGCAGGGTGAAAGTTGGAGGCAAAGTTAATGAAGTCGACGAGCTCAGCATGCGTGCAAGAGGCAGTGCCAATGCAGTCGTCGATGTAGCGAAGGAAAAGAGGGGGATGGATACCCATATAGACTTTGAACATGGATTGTTCCACAAAGCCAACAAAAAGGCAGGCATAACTGGGACCCATACGGGTGCCCATGGCTACACCCTTGGTTTGGAGGACGTGGGAGGAGCCAAAGGAGAAATTATTGAGAGTAAAAACTAATTCCGCTAGACAGAGGAGAGTGGTGGTAGAGGGGAATTGGTTAGGTCTGGAATCCCAAAAAAAGCGAAGAGCTTCGAGACCATCTCGGTGGGGGATGGAGGTATATAGGGACTGGATGTCCATGGTGAAAATAAGACGGTGGGGGCCAGGGAACATAAAATCACTGAAAAAATTCAAAGCATGAGAAGTGTCACGAACATAGGTGGGAAGAGATTGAACAAGGGGGGATAAGACAGTGTCGAGGTATGCAGAAATGAGTTCAGTGGGGCAGGAGCAAGCTGAGACAATAGGTCTACCTGGACAGGCAGGTTTGTGGATCTTGGGTAGGAGGTAGAAACGGGAAGTGCAGGGTGTGGGAACTATGAGGTTGGTGATGGTATAGGAGACAATGGCCTGGTGCTCCTTAGTGGGGTCATGATCAAGGGGTAAATAAGAGGAAGTATCAGAGAATTGTCGCTGTGCCTCGGCCAGGTAGAGGTCAGTACACCAGACAACAACAGCTCCCCCCTTATCAGCAGGTTTTATAGTGAAGTTGGGATTGGTGCGGAGGGAGCAGAGAGCAGAGCGTTCGGAAGGAGTGAGGTTGGAATTGGAACAGGGTGTGGTGAAGTCAAGACGGTTGATGTCCTGTCGGCAATTAGCAATAAAGAGATTCAGAGCAGGCAGAAGACCAGAGTGGGGTGTCCATGAAGAGGAGGAGGGTTGAAGACGGGAGAAGTGGTCATAGGTGGGGGTAGGAGAGTTCCTCATGTTTACAAAGTTCATTAGTTTTCAAGGCAACTATATTTTTTATGCAAAGTGTTACACATTACTAATCATTATTTGTAACAAACATTGATATTTTGCTGCATAGAAATAGAAAAATCTGGATGCACCTGCAGGATCAGGCAACATCCATGGAAATAAAGCTCACGATGCTGTGGCTACGTTTCCCCAAACCCCATCTATAAATTTGAGATGACATCAATGTTGTGATCTAATTTTCAAATAACCAGAGTACAGGAAGGAGACAGAGCTCAGTGACAAGGGGTCATGCCAACAATCTTTTCCTCGGGGCCAGGAAAACAGAAAAACTGATCCTTGATTTCTGAAGGTGGGCAGTGCACACGCTTCTGTTTACATCATTGGTGCTGAGGCTGAGAGGGCTGAGTGCCTCAAACTCCTCGGAGTGTTCTGGTCCAACCACATGGACACAACTGCCAAGAGCAAGCCCCAGTACCTCTACTCCCTCAGCAGGCTACAGAAATTCTGCTTGTTTGCACTGACCCCCAGCAATTTTTAATGTACCACAGAAAGCTTCCTATCCGACTTGGTATGGCTCACCGAGAGCACCTGAAACTGTAGAGAGTTGTGGACACTGCTCAGCACATTACCGAAACCATCCTCCTCTCCATGGACTATGTCTACCCTTCTCACTGGCTTAGGAAAAGCAGCCAGCATAATCAGAGACCTCACCTATCCCAGACATTCTCTCTTCTCACCCTGCTCAAGAACAGATTCTGTCCTGCTGTTATAAGATTATTGAATGGACCTCTTGTACGATAAGATGGACTCTATTGCCTTTGCACCTTCTGTCTACCTGCACTTAACTTTGTCTGTAACTCCAACACATTATTTTGCATTCTGTTAACGTTTTCCATTCTACAACTCAATTCACTGATGTGAGGAAATGATGCGGTCATAGAAAACTACAGCACAGAAATAGTTCCACGCTGATCTATTAATCTGCCTTGTTCCACATACCTATGCCTGGGCCATAGCCCTGCAGACCCTTCCTAACCATGTACCTATCTAAACTTCGCAAAAACGTTGAAATCGAACCTGCATCACTTCCGCTGGGAGCTTGTTCCACAATTTCACCTCCCTCTGTGAAGACGTTCCCCCTCACGTTCCCTTAAACATTTCACCTTTCACCCTTAACCCATTACCTCTAGTTCTAGTCTCATCCCACCTCATTATAAAAAGCCTGTTTGCATTTACCCTGTCTACAGCCCTCATAATTTTGTATATCTCTATCAAATCTCACCGCATTCTCTTACATACTAAGGAAAAAAGTCCTAACCTAACCAACCCTTCCCTATAACTCGTCTGCAAGTCTTGACAACACCATTTTGTATTTTCTCTGTGCTCTTTCAATCTTTTTGAGATCTTTCCTGGAGGAAGGTGACCAAAGCTGCACACAATGATCTGTAAAGTTTTTCACTGTACCTCTGTATATGTGACAATAATAAACCTATTTACAAATTGAAGAAGAGTTAATACTTCACGTTGAAAAACTTTTATCAGATCTTTGTCTGACAAAGGATCTTGGACCTAACGCATTAACAGTTTCTCTTTCCACAGATGCTGCCTGACCTTCTGAGAGTTTGCATGGTTTTTTTGTTTTTACAACAGCTCAGCATAGTTCAGGCCCTCTGTCCCACAATGTTGTGCCAACTTTTAATGTACTCCAAGATCAATCTAGCACTTGCCTCCCACATAGCCCTCTATTTTTCTTTCATCTATGTACCTATCTATGTGTATCTTAAATATTTCTAATGCACCTGCCTACACCATCACCTTGGCTGTGCATTTCACACACCTACCACTCTCCGTAAAAAAAACACCTTTGCCACTCCTCCACCCACTCCCCGCTTAAAATTCTGCCCTCTCATGTGAACCATTTCCACTCTGGGAAAAAGGTGCTAGCTGTCCACTCTATCTATAACTTGTACCATCAGATACAGTTCTATCAAGTCACCTCTCATCATTCTTCATTCCAAAGAAAAAAAGAAATCTGCTTTGCACCCTCTCTAAAGTTTGTACAACACAGCCTCCCTATAATGAGATAACTAGAACTGAACACAATACTCCACGTGTGGTCTAACCAAAGTTTCTTTCAGACTTTCAGCATCTACAGTTTGTTGCAAAGTTGACTGCAAGTCCTGAAGAGTGATAGTCATCACTTTTCAGGTAATAATATCTTCCAGCTTATAGTAAACCATTCTGTTAGTTTCTGCATGAGATCACCCAAGAGGTAGGTTCTGTCCTGCAATACATGGGATGAAGGAACAGGGCTCCATTTGTTCCAACTAATTCCAACAATGGAGTGATGTGTTTGCCAGTCCATAGTGGTGGTTGTGAACTAAGAAACAAAGGATTGACAGAGATCCTAACTGAATGAAATCTGAGGCAGTTTTGCTCCTCACTGGAATGTAAAGTATCCTCCACGTTAGCTCTTTACTCATCAGACCATCCAGGAACGCCTTCAGTGTGTGCAGACAATGATTTACTTCCATACTAGTTTGGGGATTTATAAGATAGATCAGGGACCATGCCCCTTTCTCCCCGCCCCCCACCATCACTGCCGTAGGTCATATTGGAGGTTAGGGTTGCTTTCCATGTTTCTGCATGATGCTTCCAAGTCTCTTCTGTGCACGTTCCCAAAGACATGTTGATTGGTGACAGGGCAAGGATTCTATGTCAGTGAAGATGTTCCATATTTTCATGCAGTCTTACAGAGCATCTTCAGAGCAACTTTTCTCTGCTCCTGATGACCTCTTGTTGCTATGGATCATGAGACAGACTGCTCGCTCCATGGATCCAGTGTGCCAGACATTGCTGGCCTTCTCCCCCACTGGAGCATTGCTTGCTGTCCTGGGAGAGGACACCCAATTGTATAACACACCACTTCTTTGGGAGACTTCTGTGGAGACAGTTTTGGCGAAATCTCTCTAATGCTCTGACAGGCTTTCTGGAGGCAGTTCACAACTCCGAGGCATACAGGAGATGGGTCTCACTGTCCAGAATTCTATGAGAGTGCTAGGCTCAAGGTCTTAATCATGGAAGATTTTCCCTTGATGCCACAGGCCAAGCTGGAATTGAAGTTGGAGATGAATTTTCACATCAATGTCTGCCTTCACTGAGTGGTGACTGCTAAGATATGGAAAGTGATTCACAGTTCCCAGGTCTTGTTCAGCACTTTTATTGTTAGTGAACTTTATTGTGGTGCAGCAGGAACAGGCTGATTGAGGGTTTCTGCATTATGGGTGTTTAGCGCAAGGATTAACCTCCTGTTCTCTTCTGAGAGCAAGCTGACCATGGCTTGGAGCTCAGTCTCTGAGTTTGCACAAACAAGCCTCATCTCTGTGCAGCAGCTTTAAACTATGGCTCTACAATGGAGCTTAATCAGTTTTCCATATCGCAGTTTCAGTAGAATGGTAAGCAGAGATAATATTGCAATAGGAAAAATTGAAAAAGTTATTAGAATCTGAAAAGTATCTTCATTGCAGGCAGTCCTTTGGAGACAAGACAACTTGCTTCTATGCTGACTCTGAGTGGGTTTACTCAACCTGAAAGTGCAGTCGGTTACATCTCATCATGTCACAGAAAAATGATGGAGATAAGGTTATGCAGATAACCAAATTTAGGAAGCTTTAACCTCATTAGCTCTCATTTTGGCAGAGGTGAAGACTTCTGTAAAATCGCAAAAGACTATGAGAACTAATTAGCACTGATATCTGCACTTTTCTTTGAGTTTTCAGGTGATGAAGATCATTCTTCAGAGATGGAATTGGTGCATTATGAGAGGCATGATCGTTATTGCCTGACAACAGGTGAGAGCAAAGAAAGATCTCCTTTTGAATTACCAAAATGGGATTTGACTCACTTTCTTGAAAAAAGCCAGCTTATAGCATCTCTGAGGATTCCTGATTTGTCTTCTCTTTGCAGAGGTGGGTAATGAGTGTAAATTCACATCAGAGGTTTCTTCCTGCCATGTTTTGGAACTTCAGAAGGCAAACTGTCCTCTACACAGGACATAAAGTAGATCTAATTTATGACTTCAAAAACAAAGTTCATTGTGGTGTCCTCTGGTGAAGCAGTTATGATATATGATGTACATGCTACCAGTGTGGGTTTCTCTTTCAATAAAATTGCATAATTTAATAAACAAAAATGCTGTAAAGACTTAATTTTTCCACATAGACTGTCTGACCTGCTGAATGTTTCCATAATTTTCTGATTTTGTTTCAGATTTCCAACATCTGCACATTTTTTTTATTTTAATATGTTTTGGGACCACATGAAAACTGTTTTTTTTTTTGCATGCTGTAAAGCTCTTCTTAATAATTGACATTAAATATGTAACTTTTGTGTGAAATAGTTGATGTAAACTCTTCCCTCTGAAGTTAAAATAACACTAAAAGAAAACTCCTTGAGTTGTGCAAAATCTGTATAATATATTCCAGTAAAGAAAGTTTAGTTTCTATTTGGTTTCTAGAACTATAATTTCACTGAATAACTTTGTCTTTGATTTTAAAAAAACTAATCAATAAGCTATTTGCTGTGCTACAGGATACAGCAATGAGTTTATCCACACATTTAGGATAATGTGTCAACCAACTATAGATGTGGTTAATAGACTCCAATTAAGTAAAGATAAAAAAGCAAACATATTTTTAAAATCAATTAGAATGGTTAACTTTCCAGATAGGTTGATGACTTTTTTTTTTACAGCTATTGAAGTAATCTCCCAATATCTTTGTAGCTAGCATTCACAGCATGGTGTGAAAAATAACTTCACTTCTAGCCTCTTCTCCTGAGGGTCTGGTGGCTGCCCTGCAGTATTGCTCTGACAACTGGTACAATGCCAAAATTTCTATTATTCAGGCTTGGGTTTGATCTGGAGAGCCTCTGCATGATTTCTACCACTACCAGTCCCTTCAAATACAAGAGCATTGAAGGTAATGATGCTACCACCAGCACCAAAGAGTTCAGTCAATGTCATAAAAATTAAATTGAATCTGAAAGTATAAGAAATAATACCAAGAGTTGGTCCTTGGCACCCTGTCCATTTCTCCTGTTGCCTTCATAAAGCAGCCAACAAAGAGTATTCTAATCTATGACCACAGGCAACCACAACATTCTCCTCCACAACTCACCCAACATCACCACCTTCTAGTCCACAGAAGATACAAAAGCTTGAAAACATGTACCACCATGCTCAAGGGAGCTTTTGTTCATGTTAGAAGTCTTAAATAAACCTCTTGTGTCATAAAGCCAAACTCTTAATCTCTCAATCTACCTCGCCATGGTTCTTGCATCATATTTGTTTACCTTCTCTGTAATTTCTCTGTGAATCCAACACTGTATTATGCACTCCATTATTAGTTTTTATACAGGGTTAAAATAATCCACCCTGATTATAAAGATTTGTCCTGTCTCAATGACATGTGACACTAATAAAACAATTAATAGTCCTATTATTATACCACTGCTTTAAAGACTATCTTTGTACTTTGCTAAATTGTGATTCCAGTTTTGAATGCTTACTTAAGTTGTGTTTTCAGTGGTGTGTCTAAACTCAGTGGCCACCTGTTCATTACTGCAAGTATCTAATCAGCCAATCATGTGGAGGCAACATAATGCATAAAGGCATGCAGACATGGTTAAGAGATTCAGTTTTTATTCAGACCAAACATCAGAATTGGAAAGAAATGTGATCCAAGTGACTTTGACCATAGAATAATTGTTGGTGCCAGATAGGGTGGTTTCAGTATCTCAGAACCTTTGATTTCACACACAACTTTCTCCAGAGTTTACAGAGAATGGTGCGAAGTACAAAATACATCCAGTGAGCTGCAACCTGTTAAAGCGAGAGGGCAGAGGAGAATGGCCAAACTGGTTCAAGGTGACAGTACCTTAAATTTCCATGGTAGCAGCTAGTGTGATGCTCTGACCGTGTATGGCATTGGAGTTCATTTCCAGCATTCTCTGTAAGGATTGTATGTTTTCATTGAGCTCCGATTTCCTCCAACATTCCAAAGACAGACTGGTTAACAGGTTAATTGATCGTTGTAAATTGTTCTGTGATTAGCTAGGGTTAAATTGGAGAATTGCTGGGCAGCAAGGCTCAGTAGATCTGAAGAGCCTGCTCTATGGTGTACCTTCAAATAAATAAATTGCCAGCGCATTGACTTGTTGCCAGATGATTGGCTTATTAGTTATTTGTATTGATGAGCAGGTGTATACCAGTGCTGTACAGAAGTGTATCTCTGAATGAGCAACACATCAAACCTTGATGTGGATGGTCTACACTCTACACAATAGAAACCATGCATATACACTCAATAACCACTTCATTAGGTTATTGAGTGTAGACCAATACCTAATTGGTACTAAATAAAGTGGCCACTGATTGTGCAGTATATTGTCATCTCATTCAGAAAGCGTTTTTGCTTCCAGTTCAAATTTGAATCTATTCTAAATATCTAAAATCCTGCCGTTATTTAAACAGTTACATCATCTGTATTTTCTAGGAATGTAGAAAAAATAGTTCCCTTCTGAAGACTTTTTAAAAAAAAGAAAAATAGCTGAAATAATTTTTAAAATATTCCACATGCTGAAGGAAGCTCCAGTGAAACATCAACACCAAAATTAACCTGCTTTCCACACGTGTTCCATAGCCTTTATCCAGTTTTATGATTTTTAAAGGAATCAAAAGCTTATGTCAATAATACCGTCAGTGGCTTTAAAAGAAATGGAATTATGTTTAGCAGTGTGTTGAAAGTATAATCAATTCTAAATAACTAAATCTTACCAGTCTTTCTGACATTGGTGTTTTATCGCCATCTGGAAGATGTTGCTCCAAGGCCAAGACGATGCAGTTTGCAATAATAGTTGCTAGTATCATGTATTCAAATGGAGTAAACAAGGTTAAGGTAAATTAACATTATATGCGGAACTTGTTTCCGTCTTCAGCCCACAATTAAAAATATAAAGACAATTTGATCCAAGCTTGTAATTGATCACACCGCAGTGTAATTGTAAGGGTAACTTTAAATTTGTCCTTAACTCAGTACTAATCCCGAGGGTGGTAAACAACAGGGGCGAGACGCCCGGAGGAGATGGTTCGGTTGAGCCTGTGAATATTGGTACAAATTGGCGGGCTGCGGCTCCTCCGGCTGTCTTTCTAACAGGTTTAACTACGGCTGGTCAAAAAAAAAGTTTGAGGGGTACTGAGATGAATATTCTTTTGGCAACTCTTCTTCTAACTGCATTTCCGAGGGAAAACCATCGTTACATCATGTAACTTGACGTACATGTTTAGCATTTTTAAAGAAGCGAGCAACAAACAAATATTAGCCATGGAGCGGGACAAAATCTGCATATAATAATAATGATGATGATAACAATAATAATAGTAATAATGTGCACCAAATGCATTTTTTAAAAGTCTATCGCTCACACGTAGCCAGGGTGCCCGATCTGCCTTTTTCGCCAATAACATGGATTTTGCCATCTCTCGCCGGATCGTGGATTCCCTTCTGCGTGAAGGCGTGGGCGCATTTCAGCACCTAGGACAGCGCCTGAAAGCAGTGAACAGCGCCTCCACACCAGCACTCTCCTTCCGAACACCATTTTAACCGTGGTGCACAAGCAGGAAAATGTGGCAACTTTCTCAGCAAACCGAAAATCTTCTCGCACTGCCGATGTACATCTGCAGTGTAAATAACTGGGCAAGGGCTGCTCCGAGGGCTGTATGTTAGAAATGTCGGGAGGAATACAAGGAAGTGTACGGGGTGATTTCCCCCGAGCAGTATTTTTAGGAGGTACTTTTAAAAATAATAATTTTGCTGTTCACTTAACAAACGGGAAATAAGGATGATCGCTTCATGCAAATGTCAGCCCACTTTAACACAAGTGATTGCCCAGACTCATAGTTGTACTAGACTGGGAAACGGGGTTGGGGGTGGGGTTGAGAGAGGAACAGTGATCGTGGGGATGGTTATGTTAAACTGAACGCGATATGCCCGTTCCTTGCAATAGTTTGGACCACAGCACATGAGGAACGAAAGCGCGTTGATTATCACACGTCCTGACATTCATCTCAGTACCCTGCGAATAAGACCCGCTGCAGTTACGAAGAATCGATAGGAACTGAGATTATAGATGAAAAAAAAACAACAGCCTCCCTTGAGATACGCAGTACAAAGCACTCCCACCGGCACACGCCTTCTACATACACGCCCAGGCAACAGCTGGCTGAACCTTTGCCCAATAACCAGCAATAAACCCATGGCTGTGATTCTGCAGAGAATCTAGGCTGCCCCGGCGAAATAAAAAAAAGGATATGGCCACTCGGTTATTCGTTTGGCATATTTTCGTATAATGTTGTCTTCGCTAAATATAAAAAGTGATCTGTTGACTGTGAAGCAGTTCTGACGGACGGGGATGGGATTGTACAGGGCCATAGTCCGGGCTCTTTGGGCCATCGACTTCGAGCCGTACATGCCTCTCTGGCCGGCATGGGGTCCACCCTGGCGGTTTGCACCTCTGCCCCCGCCCGTTGTGCTTCCTCCATAGCGAGCCGACACGTCGCTTCCGAAGCGAGCCATTCTAGGAAAGTAAACCACACGTTAAAATCCCACCTCAGATAAAACACGGGAGGAAGACGCATCACAAACGCATTGGTCGTCTATTCCTGGTTGCGGGTGTACATCAGTAGGAGGAACGAGCGAGATCGCTCTCTCAGTCTTCTGGCGATCTAAGCAGCACCAAAGCAAATATCTGTTTTTATTCCCATAACTTCCAATAGGTTCTCCACATATCCAGAGGAACAGCTGGCAATCGGAGGGTGAACAGCTGGATAATCGGAGCAGTTGCTAAAATACACCCTCTTCCTTATATTGCTCTGACTGTATTTTAAACAGGAGCCGCGACTAATACAGGCAGTTGTCAGTTTCAAAATGCTGAAAGTAACCAATTTGCGAATCTCAGCTCCTTATAGAAACCTACCCATGTGATTCCTGGAAGCCAATCAGGAAGAAATCTCCACCTTTATCTCCAAATCATTAGATTGGGAGGGTGCCCGTTCCTGCCTTGTGAAAGATGAAAAAAAATATCAAGAATGGTTGGCTGGCTTCTTCCGCTAGCGCCGGGGGGAACTCAGAGCCCGGGGCAAGCTTCCCAGCAGGGGATGTGCACGCCAACCCCGCGGTCAATTACAAGAGGAACAAAACAGCCCAACAAAGACAGGCGTGTCTGGCGTGTACACGCACCGTGCACAGAGAACAGCAGGCACACCTCACCGTGTACGCGCGCAAACATATTCACATGAAACTTTCGCACAATCTGCAAATCCAACTTCACTCTCTCTCTCTCTCTCTCTCTCTCTCTCTCCCGCGCCCCCACAATGCAAATAGGGCTGTACATGCTGGATCGTTGGCTTTAAAAATAATGCAGTAAATTACTTTTCTCAATCGTTTTAGCGTGATTCATGGTTCACTGAGCTTTGATCCATTATGGTAAAAAAAAATCAACAGATTTCTAAGGAAGCTACCAAATATTGGTCACAAGTGGGAACGAGTTCCATAAGGGTGCTGACTAGATTCCAAGGGGAATTGAATTTTACATTTTTAAAGAAAATTGAATAAGTTCTTCCGAGCAACACAGACAAAATGCTAGAGGAACTCAGCAGGCCAGGCTACATCTATGGTACAGTCAGCGTTTCAGGCCGAAACTCTTCCGCAGGACTAGAGAAAAAAAAAGCTGAGGAGTAGATTTGAAAGGTGAGGGGGGGGGGGGGGAGAGAGACAACCACCGGGTGCTAGGTGAAACCTGGAGGGGGAGGAATGAAGTAAAGAGCTGGGAGATTGATTGGTGAGATGAAGTGAGAGAGGGAAAACGAAAATGGAGAAGAAAGGAGGTTGAGGGGCATTTCTGGAAGTTTGAGAAATCGATGTTCATACCATCAGGTTGGAGGCGACCCAAACGGAATATAAGGTGTTGTTCCTCCAATCTCAGTGTGGCTTCACAGTGAGGAGGTCATGGATGGACATATCAGAATGGAAATGGAAAGTGGAATTAAAATGGGTGGCTACTGCGAGATCCCGTTTGTTCTGGCGGGCGGAGCATAGATGCTCGGCGAAGTGATCTCCCAATTTACGTCGGGTCTCATCCACGTACAGGAGGCCACACCGGGAGCACCTAGCACAGTAGATGACTCCAATAGACTCACGTGGAAGGACTGTTTAGGGCCATGAATGGTAGTGAGGGAGGAGGTGTAGGGGCACTTGTTCCGCTTGCAAGGATAAGTGCCAGGAGGGAGATCAGTGGGGAGGTGAGGACAAGAGGAACCCTATCCCTGGTAGGGCGGCGGGAAGATGGGGTAAGAGAAGAGGTGCGATTGAGGGCAGCGTTGATGTTGGAGGAAGGGAAGCCTCTTTCTTTGAAAAAAGAAGGCATCCCCTTCTTTCTAGAACGAACTTCTTCCGAAATGGTTATTATTCCAAAAGTGCCAAACTCTACCACCACTTGATCTTACAATCTCCGATGCCAGTTCAGTAATGAACTACTGAAAATTAACCACAACAAAACAGAGAGTTGTGAGTACAAACACTGGAGGACCAGGTCCCGTCAACTGTTGGGAAATCTCCAAGGATCACAGTAACATCTAGGGTGAAATCAAATCTGTTGGAAGTGTAACGTCTTTTTGGGTTTCCAATGCATCACCAATGATCAAGTCTAAAGAGGCGTTTAGTAATGGTATGGGTATGGTAGCGCAGAGCAAAAGACGAGAAAGGAAGAGAGGCTATTCAGGTCTTTAGCGCCTTTTTAGCGGAATCCCGAGTTTAAAATGGCCACCCAGCCCCCCCATAAAGCGCGAACATAAAAAATATAAAATAAGAATCTGGCCACTCCGTGAAGCCTTAAGGATTTCAATAGGCGAAATCAAATTGTAATTGTCATTCCTACCTGTGGCCATCAAACTTTACAACTCCTCCCTAGGAGTGTCATACACCCTGAGCCAATAGGCTGGTTCTGGACTTATTTCCACTGGGCATGATTAACTTATTATTATTTAATTATTTATGGTTTTATATTGCTATATTTCTTCATTATTCTTGGTTGGTGCAGCTGTAATGAAACCCAGTTTCCCTCGGGATCAATAAAGTATGTCTGTCTTGTAACAGATTCTTTATCGCCTTCATTTCAAATCTGCTAGTTACTCATCCAAATGAAGTCCCACGAATTTCAAGGGTTTCACTCAACCCTCCTTCATCATCACTTCCATCAACACTCCATTTACCCAGTTTTCTCAAACCGTTGAAACGCTAACCAATCTGATCTCTAACACTCACACGCTATTTTGGGGAGTTGGGTGGTGGGTAGGAAAGGTTGGCAGCATTCCAGGTTTCCACCGGCTTTGTGTGGGTAAGTGTTTTTTTTTAATTTTCCTCCTCAATGGTTCAGTTGTGATTTATGGTGGGAGGTTATATGGGAGACAGGGTTTAAGGGTCGGCACAACATTGTGGGCCGAAGGGCCTGTACTGTGCTGTACTATTCCATGTTCAATGTTCTATGATTTTCAGATATCCTCCAAAACTTTGAACCTTTTGTTCTGAGTTTGTCACTTGGGGATGTAGTTTCTATGCAACTGGCTTACAAAATTCTTCTGATAATAAAATCCATTGACAAGGGTTCTCCTTGTCAGTTATATATCAGAGAATACACAATCCCAGAGATTTCCCACAATCCAGTGATCTGCAGAGTTCCTCCAGCAGATTGTTGCCCTAAATTCAGTCTGTTGATTATGCAGGAGAAGATACACACCCCTTCAAATACTCTTCATTCCAACTGCAATTGATAAAATTGGGAACAGCCCTTAGGTTTAACACCTTCTACTTCTGTTTAGAAATATATTACACGATACATTTTATGGTCTAGGCTACAGATAGTATTTGATGTGGCGTGATAAATCCTAAGTCAAACCACATTTTAATCTGAAACTCAAGGAATACTAATATGTTGCACTGTATTTATCACAAAACTAGGGTATTTTAAATAACCAGCTCCCTAGATTTAGCTTCTCCAGAACTTGGACAAATTGGGTTCTTCCAGCAGCCCAGCCAACTCTGTAAAGCACTGGAGTAATCTGAAGTTAATTTTAACTCTTGCATAATCCACCCAGCCAATTAATTCATGGATCTGGTACTCAATTTAAAAAGCTGAAACTTGATATTATATTTCTTTAACTTGGCATTTTCATTATTTATATTATGCTGAAAAAATAGGTAATGTTTGTGGTACAAAATGCAGGAGATCTAAATTACAATAGCAAAATCCAAGTTTACCTGCAGAAATGTTATTTATTAAATGTTTACTTGTCAAAATGCAATGCAATTTTGAAATGTGGATTATTTATTATTTTCCAAGTGAAAGTAAATTTGATTTTAAAATAGTATTCTTGCAGCTGAAATTGACCAACTTTTCATAATAACAGTTTTATCACATCCATGGCTTTTTTCTGGTGGAAGTATTGAATGTGAGCCTTGACTTGCTCATTGAAGGGTGATGACCATGCTAGTCTGCTATTTGGTGTGCTCATTAAGAAACCTTTTCCAGCAGAGATGATCTGATGAATGGGGAAAAACAAAATCTCTGAGCAATGTTTTCTGTTACCCACTCTGAAATACTAGCTCTGGTTGAATAACTCTCATAACTACAGCAGGAAATATATAAGGCCTGGTTAGTAAGTTTGCAGATGACACTAAAGTAACTGTAATGACCAGGACCCTGGTCAGACCCCACTTGGAGTACTGTGCTCAGTTCTGGTCACCTCACTACAGGAAGAATGTGGAAACTATAGAAAGAGTGTAGAGGAGATTTACAAGGATCTTGCCTGGATTGGGGAGCATGCCTTATGAGAATAGGTTGAGTGAACTCGGCCTTTTCTCCTTGGAGCGACGGAGGATGAGAGGTAACCTGATAGAGGTGTATAAGATGATGAGAGGCATTGATTGTGTGGATAGTCAAAGGCTTTTTCCCAGGGCTGAAATGGTTGCCACAAGAGGACACAGGTTTAAGGTGCTGGGGAGTAGGTACAGAGGAGATGTCAGGGGTAAGTTTTTTACTCAGAGAGTGGTGGAGTGCATGGAATGGGCTGCTGGCAATGGTGGCAGAGGCAGATACAATAGGGTCTTTTAAGAGAGTTTTGGATAGGTACATGGAGCTTAGAAAAATAGATGGCTATGGATAAGCCTAGTAATTTCTAAGGTTGGGACATGTTCGGCAGAACTTTGTGGGCTGAAGGACCTGTATTGTGCTGTAGGTTTTCTATGCTTCTATGTTTAAAATAGATGGTGTTGCTGGCGGTAAAAATGGTTATTAGCATTTAGAGAGGAATGTTAATCAGCTGGGTAAGTGGGCCGAGGAATCGCAAATGGAGTTTAATTTGGTTTAAGTGTGGGGTGTTGCATTCTGGAAAGGCAAGTGAGGATAGGACATTCACAGTGAACAGCAGGGTCCTGGGTAATGCTGTAGAACAGATGGAACATAAGGTTGCAGGTAGGCAGAGTGAAGAAGGCCTTTGGTACATTGACATTCATCGGTCAAAGCACTAAGTAGAGAAGTTGTGATGTTATGGTTTCTTAAATAAATAAATAAATAAATAAATACTGCTAAGGCCACGATTCGAATACAGTGATGAGTTTTGATCACCATGCTACAGGAAAGATGCCACTAACTGTAAAGAGTGCAGAGGGAATTTACGAGGATGTTGCCAGGACTCAAGGGACTGAGTTATGGAGAGAGTTTGAGCAGGGTAGGACCTTTCAATGGAGCATAAGAGAATAACGAATGATCTTATAGAGAGGCAGAAGTTATGAGGGGTTTAGATAGGGTGACTGTGCACAGTCTTTTTCCCAGGGTTGGGTAATGAACTAGAGGGAAGAGATTTAATTGGAACCTGAGGAGCAACTGCTTCCCCCATAGAGCGGTCAGTATAAACAAGAGGCAAGAGTAGAAAATATGCTGGAGAGGTAGTAATGGGGACAAAGAAATGGCAGACAAACTGAATAAATATTTTGTGTCAATCTTCACTCTGGAAATTTGAGGGTGTCAGGGGGCAGAATTGAGTGCAATTGCTGTTACTTGGGGAAAGCTGAAAGGTCTGAAGGTAGATAGGCTACCTGGACCAGATGGTGTACACCCCAGGCTTCTGAAAGAGGCGGCTGAAGAGATTGTGGAGGCATTAGTAATGATCTTTCAAGAATCACTTGATTCTGGAATGGTTCTGGTGGACTGAATAGTTGAAAATGTCAATCCACTCTTCAAGAAGGGAGAGAGACAGAGGAAAGGAAATTATAGGCCAGTTAGCCTGACCTCAGTGATTGGGAAGATGTTAGAGTCGATTGTTAAGAATATGGTTTTGGGGTACTTAGAAGCACATGACAAAATTGGCCAAAATCAGCATGGTTTCCTTGAGGGAAAATCTTGCCTGACAAATCTGTTAGAATCATTTGAGGAACTAACAAAACAGGATAGATAAAGAATTGGTGACGGGTGGATGTTGTGTACTGTACTTGGATTTTCAGAAGGCCTTTGACATGGTGACACACATGAAGCTGCTTAACAAGAGTCCATGGAATTACAGGAAGGATACTAGCATGGATAAAATATTGGCTGATTGGCAGGAGACAAAGTAAAGAAATAAAGGGAGCATTTTCTGATTGGCTGCCTGTGATTATTGCTGTGCCGCTGGGGTCGGTACTGGGACTGCTTCTTTTTACGTTGTATGTCAATGATTTAGATGATGGTATTGATGGCTTTGTGGCCAAGTTTGTCGAAGATATGAAGATAGGTGGAAGCACAGGTAGTGTTGAGGAAGCTGGGAGGCTGCAGAAGGTCAGTAAGTGTATGGTCGTACACTTTGGTAGGAGGAATAACAGCATAGACTATTTTTTAAATGGGGAGTAAGTTCAGAAATCTGAGCTGCAAAGGGACTTAGGAAACCTTGTGCAGGATTCCCTAAAGGCTAATTTGCAGGTTGAGTCGGTGGTGAGGAAAGCAAATGCAATGTTAGCATTCATTTTGAGAGGACTAGAATATAAAAGCAAGGATGTAATGCTGGGGCTTTGAAAGGAACTGGTAAAGCCGCACTTGGAGTATTGTCAGCAGTTTTAGGCCCCTTATTTAATAAAGGATGTGATAGCATTGGAAATGGTTCAAAGGAGGTTCATAAGAATGATTTCAGGAATGAAAGGCTTATTGCCTGAGGAATGATTGATGGTTCTGGGCTTTTATTCATTGGAATTTAGAAGAGTGGGGGGAGATCTCATTGAAACCTATCGAATGTTAAAAGGACTTGATTGAGTGGATGTGGAGAGTATGTTTCTGATGGTGGGGGAGACTAGGATCAGAAGACACAGACTCAGACGTTAGAATGAAGATGAGGAGGAATTTATTTAGCCAGGAGGTGGTGAATCTGTGGAATGCGTTGCCACAGGCAACTGTGGAGGCCAGGTCATTGGGTGTATTTAAGTCAAAGATGGATAGATTCTTGATTAGTCAGGGTGTGAAAGGTTACGGTGAGAAGGCAGGAGAATGGAGTTGAGAGAGAAATGGATCAGGCATGATGAAATGGTAGAGAAAATTCGATGGGCCAAATGGCCTAATTCTACTGCTATGTCTTATGGTCTTATATGGAATGAAGAGCCAGAGGAAGTGGCTAAAGCAGGCACATTATCAGTATTTAAAAGGAACACGGATAGGGAAGATTTGGAGGGATATGGAACAAATGTGGGCAAACGCGAACAGTAAATGGGAATCTTAGACGGCATGGACCAGTCGAGCTGAAAGAACTATTTCTACACCGAATGACTCTGTGATCCAAATTAACACATCACTATCACCCACTCATTTGTAAGGTCAGTCTCATGTAGCACGAGCAGGTCTCTTCCTCAGCCCACTTGTTTGGACACTCCAAATGACAGTCTGCACCTCCTCTGTGGTTAGAAAAATGAAGATTACAGCACAGGAACAGGCCCTTGGCCCACAAAATCTCTGGTGACCGTGATGCCAAATTAAACAAATCCCATCTGCCTGCACATGATCCACATCCCTCTCTTCCCTGCTTTTTCATGTGCCAATTGAAATGTCTCCTAAAGATTCCTATTCTCTCTGCTTCTACCACCTCTCCTGGCAGGTTGTATTTAAAAAAAACTTGCCCTGCATCTCCTTTAAGCTTCCTCCTCTCATCTTAAAATTATGCCCTCTTAAATTTGACACTTCCACCCTGGGAAAAAGACTCAGACTTACCTACACTATCTATGCCTCCTTATTTTTTATACTTCCAATACCGCTCCCCTCGGCCTCCGTCCTTGCAGAGAAAACAACCCAAGTTTGTCCAGCCTCTCATTATAGCACATGCCCTCTAAACCAGGCAACCATATGGTGAATTTGTCCTGCAAACTTTTCAAAGCTTCCACCACCTGCCTGTGATGTATCAGTGAGAACTGTACAAAACCTGCACAAAGGAATAATGGTGCATAGTTCCCTGAAGGTGGAATCTCATGTGGACAGGGTGGTGAAGAAAGCTTTTGGTATGCTGGCCTTTATAAATCAGAGCATTGAGTAAAGGAGTTGGGATGTAATGCTAAAGTTGTACAAGGCATTGGTAAGACCAAATTTGGAGTGTTGTGTACAGTTCTGGTCACCAAATTATAGGAAAAATGTCAACAAAATAGAGAGAGTACAGAGAAGATTTACTAGAATGTTACCTGGGTTTCAGCACCTAAGTTACAGGAATAGGTTGAACAAGTTAGGTCTTTATTCTTTGGAGCGTAGAAGGTTGAGGGGGGACTTGATAGAGGTACTTAAAATTATGAGGGGGATAGATAGAGTTGACGTGGATAGGCTTTTTCCATTGAGAGTAGGGGTGATTCAAACAAGAGGACATGAGTTGAGAGTTAGGGGGCAAAACTTTAGGGGTAACACGAGGGGGAACTTCTTTACTCAGAGAGTGGTAGCTGTGTGGAATGAGCTTCCAGTAGAAGTGGTAGAGGCAGGTTCAATTTTGTCATTTTTTTAAAAATTGGATAGGTATATGGACAGGAAAGGAATGGAGGGTTATGGGCTGAGTGCAAGTCGGTGGGACTAGGTGAGAGTAAGCACTCGGCACGGACTAGAAGGGCCGAGATGGCCTGTTTCTGTGCTGTAGTTGTTATATGGTTATAAAGGATGGATTTGGGACAGAGAGAGGAGTTAGAGGTCAGGTTAGAGTTTAGGGCAGTTAGCATTTAGAAGCATGCTGTGTTGGTACTGGAATGTGTGGCAACGTTGCAAGATGCCCCCCAGTACATCCTTAGGATTTATTGATTGTTAATGCAAACAATGAATTTCATTGTATGCTTCGATGTACATGTCATAAATAAATGAATCTGAATCTTAAGTATCCATAAGTAACATGACTTCTCAACTTCTAGACTCATTCCTTTTACTGATGAAGATAAGCAGGCTTTATTTCTTCCTGTATTCCACTTTCAGAGAGCTATGGATATGCACCCAACATGGCTGATGAATTGTAGTGAGTTAATGTACCAATGACTTTAGGAAGTTCACATCTCAGAAAGTCTTCCATTACAACAGATTATGAAAGATTTTAATGAAAAGTTCTACTTATCTTTTAATGAGAATATTATTCTCAGTAAAACATTGAGTATAAAAGTTAAGTGTTCTCATAGCTGTTCAGATAATGCAGAATGATCTTGGAATGTATAATAGAGGAATTCAGATAATCTGCCCTTAGAGGACTCATGGAAATAGAGCAAGAATAAACTCAGTTGTTGCAAATGTCAAAAACTTTATCAGAGATTCCATTTGAAGGTAATCTTTCTGCCTTAACTATATAATCTTTCCTGGACTAAACACTTGCCTCAACATTTCAGAGAGAATAGCAGTGATCAATCAACATTCACCATTATGAAGGAATATATCCCTGAGAAGTTTTCAGCCAGCCACAAATCAGCAGTCAAACCTGGATGAGAGGAGTGGGCTATCTGAGTTGCCCTGCTCTTTACAACTTAGCAACAGCCCTATCTTGCCGAAATGCATAAGAATATGGAGTTAGGTTACCTAGGTAGTGCACCAGGTCTCTGCCTGCATGAATTCCGTAACCCTCTATACTTGGCTCATTCAACTACCTGTCCAGTTGTCATTTATATGTTGTTACTCTGTCTGCCTCTACCACCTCCTCTGGCAGCTCATTCCAGATACCAACTGGTCAATGGGAAAAATTTACCCTTCAAATTCCCTTTAAACCTGCTCCCTCTCACCTTAGACCAATGATCGCTAACTTCGGACGCCTCTAGCATGGGAAAGAAACTGTAGCTCTTTACTCTATCTTGGCTCCTCATAATTTTATAAACCTCCATCGTTTCAATTCTCAGCCTCCTTTATTCCAGGGAAAACAGTCTCAGCCTGTCAAATCATTCCCTATAACTCCAGTCCATGCAACGCCCTTGTGAATCTTTTCTGCACCGTCCCTAATTCAATTGCAATTGAACTCCACAAAGGACTCCATGTGTAGCATAAACAGAGTCTTGCTCGGCTGTATCATGACTTCCCAAGTCTTCTACTCAACGCCTCATCTGATGAAGAAAAACTGTACCATACACCTTTTTCATCACTCTGTCTACCTCTATCAGTGATTTCAACAAACTATCTTCTTGTAGCCCTGGGTCTCTCTGTTCAACAGAACTCCCAAGAGCCCTGCAATTCATTGTGCAAGTCCTGCCCTGGTTTAACTTTCCAAAATGCATCACTTCACAATTGTCTGAGTTAAATTCCATCTACCGTTCCTTTTCCCTCTGTCCTAGTTTATCAATATCCTATTTTAACCATTTTCAATCTCCATTTTAACACTAATGTTGATGTCATCTGAAAACTAATTATGCCAGCTACATTCTCATCCAAATTGTTAATATATATATGCCTAACAACAGATACACCATCAATGATCCTTGTGGCACACACAGGCCTTCAATCTGTAAAACAACTCCTCTTTGCCATCCTCTGCCTTGAATCACCAAGCCAATTTTGTGACTATTCTTTTATGTTATAGGTCAATGATTCAGATGATGGAACTGCTGGTTATTTGGCAAAGTTTACAGATGATTTGAAGATAAGTAGAGGGGCAAGTAGTTTTGAGGAAGCAGAGAGGCTACAGAAGGACTTAGACAGATTAGGAGAATGGGCAAAGAAATAGCAAATGGAATACAGTGTTGGAAAGTGTACGGTCATGCACTTCAGTAGAAAAAATGAAAGGGTTGACTATTTTCTAAATGGAGAAAAAAAATACAAAAATCTGAGGTGCAAAAGGATTTGGAAATCCTTGTGCAGGATTCCCTGAAGGTTAATTTGCAGGTTGAGTCTGTGGTGAGGAAGGCAAATACAACGTTAGCATTCATCAGAATCAGAATCAGGTTTATTATCACCTGCATATGACGTGAAATTTGTTAACTTAGCAGCAACAGTTCAATGCAATACATAATCTAGCAGAGAGAAAAAATAATAAAATAAAAATAATAATAGTACTGAATGAACAAGTACATCAATTACAGTATACATATATTGAATAGATTAAAAATCGTGCAAAAACAGAAATAATACATCAAAGTGAGGTACTGTTCACGGGTTCAATGTCCATTAAGGAATTGGATGGCAGAGGGGAAGAAGCGGTTCCTGAATCACTGAGTGTGTGCCTTCAGGCTTCTGTACCTCCTACCTGATGGTAACAGTGAGAAAAGGGCATGCCCTGGGTGCTGGAGGTCCTTAATAATGGACGTTGCCTTTCTGAGACACCACTCCCTGAAGATGTCCAGGGTACTTTGTAGGCTAGTGCCCAAGATGGAGCTGATTAGATTTACAACCTTCTGCAGCTTTTTTTCGATCCTGTGCAGTAGCCCCTCCATACCAGACAGTGATGCAGCCTGTCAGAATGCTCTCCATGGTATAACTACAGAAGTTATTGAGTGTATTTGTTGACACACCAAGTCTCTTCAAACTCCTAATAAGGTATACCCACTGTCTTACCTTCTTTATAACTACATCGATATGTTGGGACCAGGTTAGATCCTCAGAGATCTTGACACCCAGGAACTTGAAACCGCTCACTCTCTCCACTTCTGATCCCTCTATGAGGATTGGTATGTGTTCCTTCGTCTTACCCTTCCTGGAGTCCGCAATACCCTTCCTATTGTGGGAGAGTCTAAGACTCAAAGGATGCAGTCTCAGAACAGAGGGGCATTCTTTTGGAACAGAGAAGAGAAGGAATTTCTTTAGCCAGAAAGTGGTAAATCTGTGGAAATCGCTGCTACAGGCAGCTGTGGAGGCCAAGTCTTTATGTATATTTAAGGCAAAGGTTGATAGATTATTGATTGGTCAGGGCATGAAGGGATATGAGGGGAAGGCAGGAGGGTGTGGCTGAGAGGAAAATTGGATCAGCCATGATGAAATGGTGGAACAAACTCGATAGTACAAATGGCCGAATTCTGCTCCTATGTTTTACAGTCTTATAGTTTGCCTTGGATCCCATGTGATCTAACCTTCCAAACCAGCCTACAATGTGGGGCCTTCTCAAAGGCCATTCTATAGACCATGTAGACAATGTTTACCACCCTGCCCTCTTAGTAACCACTTCAAAAGCAATCAGTCAAATTTTGGAGACATTATTTCCTAAACACTTCTGTACTGACAATCTCCAACTACTCTTCACCCTTCCAAGTACAAACAAATCTGATCCTTCTAAATCTCTGCCAAAGTCCCAGCAATCCCACAGTATTCTAGGATACACAAAGTCAAGCCTTGATGCTTTATCCATGTCTATGCATTTCAGCACCAACACTTCCTCTGTGGTAATGTTGACGTGCTCCAGGATACCACATTCCCTCCCATCAACTCAATTGCTGTCATGATCTTTACCATGATAAACAGATGAGAAATATTCATTTAGAATGTCATCCATCTCCTGTGATTCCAGACATAGATGATCACATTGATCCTTAAGTGGACCTACTATCTCCCGAGCTACCATTTTACTCTTAGTACATTTGGAGAATCCCTTAAGATTCTCCTTTATCTCTCTGCCTGAGATTATTCAAGTTCTCTTTTTGTCCGCACTGATTTCCTTCATAAATGTGTCCCTATATACTATTCAAGGAACTCTTCTAATCCTCGTTACCTATATCTGGCATATTCTTCCTCCATTTTCCTGACCTGAGCCTCAGTATCCCTCGTCAACCAAGATTCCATAATCTAGCCAGCTGAACCCCTCAGGTTGGAGTGTAGCTCCTTCCTTTGTAGGCCCATCTACATATTGTTTCAGAATTTTTTCCTGGAAACACTCAGCAAATATTGCTCACTAAGGCAATCCCAGTTGATACTAGAGAAGATAAAACCACCTATAATTAAAACCCTACATGTCCCTACATACTGTATATGCTCCACTATTTCCTGTTGACTAATAGGGGTCATTGGTTTAATCCCATGAACATTATTATCCCTTTTCTATTACTACATTCTAGTTATATGTCTTCATTAGACATTCTACACTCCCCCCTCTGCCCCCTTCAGAATATCCTCTCTGAGTACATCCATAATGTTCTTCCTCATCAGTATCACAATGTTCCTTCCTCTCTTACTTCCACATAGGTCAAAGTGGAAGCATCAGAACCCTAGAAGACTGAGCTGCCATTCCTGCCCATCCTGAACTATGTGCCAATGCAAAAACACCTCCACACCCTCTAAATTTGCAGGGACTCTTGATCGCAGTTGACTATACCTGTCAGACACTTCCCATTTTCCCTCCCTGATCAAATCTTCAATAATCTTTGTAATGCAGAGTTCCCTAATCTTGCCATATTTTCCATTCAACTCTTATGGAACATGATTTCTCTGAAGTTTTGCTCTCTCTTAAAAGACTTCCACAGTCAATACTGATCAATAATGACACCACCTCCTCACTGATAATCAGCATAGGCACAGCTCAAAGATTTATGCTTAGCCCACTGTGCTGCTCTCTTTATATTCATGACTGTGCCTAAGCACAGCTCAAATGCCATCAAGAAATACAAACCTGATGCCCCTACTGTTGGTAAGATACCAGAAGGTGCCGAGGCAAAATAGATCAACTGGCTGAACAGTGTCGCAACAACAAACTTGCACTGAACATCAACAAGACCAAGTAATTGATAGTGGACTTCAGGAAGGAGAAATCAGGAGGACACCTACTTGTCATTTTTGAAGGGTCAGCGACGGACAAGGTGTGCAGCTTTAAGTTCTTGAGTGTCGACAGACCAGAGTATTTATCTTGGGCCCAACATGTTGATGTAGTCATGAAGAAGGCATGTCAGTGCCTCTACTTCATTATGAGTTTGAAGAGAATAGGTAAGTCAACCAGGTATCTACAAATTTGCAGATGATACCACTGTAGTGGACCATATCTCAAATAACAATGACTCAGAGTATAGAAAGAATACAGAGGGCTTAGTGACATGATGTCATGACAGCAACTTTTCCATCAATGTTAACAGAACAAAAGAACTGGTTATTAACTTCAGGAAGGGGTTGCAGTCCACACGCTCCTCTCTAAATCAACATAGCTAAGATTCAGAGGGTTCAGTGCTTGAAGTTCCAAGGAGTGAACAACATAATAACCTGTCCTGGTTCAATAACGTTGATATCAAGATCAAAAAAGCTCAGCCATGCCTCTACTTCCTTAGGAGGCTTACAAAATACAGCATGTCCCCACTGACCCTTTACTTTGTTATTGCTGCACCATAGAGAGTGTTTTATCTGGATGCCCCATGGCTTGGTATGGCAACTGCTCTGCACTTGACCACAAGAAACTGCAGAGAGTCATGGAAACCAGCCTCCCCTCCATGGACTCTACACTTCTCACTGCTTCAGTAAAGTAGCCAGCATAATCAAAGACCTTGGACATTCTCTCCCCTCCTCTCTCCCACTGGGCAGAAGATACAAAACCCTGAAAACATGTACCACCAAACTCAAGGACAGTTTCTATCCCACAGTTATCAGACCCTGGAATGGACCTGTTGAACAAAAGGAAGGACTCGACCTCACAATCTATCTCATTATGATTTCGTACTTTGTTTACCTGCACTGAACTTTGTCTATAGATACTACACTTTTGTGTTAATTGTTATTGTTTTGCCTTGTTCTACCTCAATTCACTGTGTGACGATTTGATCTGTATAAACAGTTGTCAAGACAAGCTTTTCCACTGTATCTTGGTACATGTGACAATAATAAATCAGCACCAATGTCACCAAGGATGCTTTTAAATTTCTATAGATGTACAGTGGAGAACATTTTGATTGGCTGCACAACCCTCATTCTCAAGAAGGTGGACCTCATCACTAAAGACCCTCACTATCTGAGACATGCCCTCTTCTTGTTATTACTATCAGGGAGGAGGTACAAGAGCTTGAAGACCCGCATTCAATGATTCACAACACCACCTTCCTGATTGCCAACAGATTTCCCTATGGTTCTCATTATTCCTTCGTTTGCTATTTTATTTAGTTTCTAAATTATAGTAATTTTATGCCTTTACACTGTACTGCTGTCACAAACAACAATCTTAATCAAATGTGGTCATTCTGGGAGACCACCACTCTCCCTGACAGCTCCATCTGCATGGTGTGAATCCAACTGCAGCTGCTTACAACCTGTTTTAGGGAACTAGAACTGCAGCTGGTAGACCTTCAGCTCCGACAGAGAATGAGGAAGTGATAGATAGGAGCTACAGTGAGGTAATTACCTCTCAGTTGCAGGAGGCAGGTAGCTGGGTGACTGTCAGGAGAAGGAAAGAACAGTGCAGAGTACCCCTGTGGCCTTTCCCCTCAATAACAAGTGTGGCACTTTGGATACCGTTTGGGGAGATGACCACCAAGGGAAGGGCTCTGTGACTAGGTCTCTGGCTCTGTGGCTCAGGACGGAAGGGGAGGGAAGTGGATTGCAGTGGTGATAGGGGATTCATTGGTTAGAGAGCAGACCAGAGACTCTGTGGATATGAAAAGGACACCCAAATGGTATGTTGCCTCCCAGATGTCAGGGACATCTCAGATCAGCTCTACAGCATTCTAAGGGGCAGGGTGAGCAGACAGAAGCTACAGTATATATTGTTATAAATGATATAGCTAGAAAAAGAAATGAGGTCCTGAAGAGGGCACATAGGGAGCCAGGAGGAAAGCTGAAAAGCAGGACCTTTAAGGTAGTAATCTCTGAACTGCTGCCTGTGCCACCTCCCACTGAGGATGAGAATGGGATGATAAGACCATAAGACATAGGAGCATAATTAGGCCATTTGGTTGGCCCATTCAGTCTGCTCTGCCATTCTATCATGGTAGATTTATTGTCCCTCCCAACCCTATTCTCCTCTTTCTCCCCGCAACCTTTGATGCTCAGACTAATCAAGAACCTATCAGCCTCGGTTTTAAATAAACTCAATGACTTGGCCTCCACAGCATCTGAGGCAATGAGTTCCACAGATTAACCACCCTCGTCTCTGTTTTAAATGGACGTCCCTCTATTCTGATGATGTACCCTCTGGTCCTAGACTCATCCACTATAGGAAACACCCTCTCCAGGTCCACTCTATCTAGGCCTTTCAATATTCGATAGGTTTCAACGAGAACTGCCTCATTCCTCTAAACTCCAGCAAGTACAGGCCCAAAGCCAGGAAAGGCTCATTGCTGGAATCATTCTTGTGAAACTCCTCTAGACCCTCTCCAATGCCAGCTCATCCTTTCTTTGATAAGAGATCCAAAACTATTTACAATATTCCAGGTGCGGTCAGACCAATGCCTTATAAAGCCTTAGCACTACATCTTTCCTCTTATATTCTAGTCCTCTCAAATGAATCCTAACATTGTATTAACTTTCCTTTACACAAACTCAATCCCCAGGTTAACCTTTAGGGAATCCTGTGCAGTCTCCCAAGTCACCTCTGAGTTTTGAATTTTCTCCCTGTTTAGAAAATAGTCTATACCTTTACTCCTTATACCAAAGTGCATGACCATACACATCCCTACATTATATTCCATCTGCTACTTCTTTGCCCAGTCTCCTAGTCTATCTAAGTCCTTCTTCAGACTCTCTGCTTCAACAACACTACAATAGGGTCTTTTAAGAGATTTTTGGATAGGTACATGGAGCCTAGAAAAATAGAGGGCTATGAGTAAGCCTAGTGATTTCTAAGGTAGGGACATGCTCAGCATAACTTTATGGGCCGAAAGTCCTGTATTGTGCTTTAGGTTTTCTATGTTTCTATCATTGGGATCTCTTCTGGGGAAAGTATGACCTCTACTAAAAGGACAGGTTATATCTGAGCTTGAAGGGGACCAATATCCTTGTGGGTAGATTTACCAGAGCTGTTGGGCAGAGTTTAAGCTAGTTTGGCAGGAGATTGGGAACCAGACTAATAGGTCAAAGGATAGGGCAATTGGTGTACAGTTAGGTGCATTGTGAAGAGTCTGTGAGACAATCGATTGGGAAAAATTGCAGTCAATGCGATGGTTGAGGTGTGCCTACTTTAATGCAATAAGTATCAAGAACAAATGTGATGAACATAGCATGGATCAGTACTTGAAGCTATGATGTCATGGCTATTACAGAGACTTGGCTGTCACAAGGGCAGGAATGGCTGCTGGATATTCTGGGGTTTTGATGATTCAAAAGGAACAGGGAGGGAAGTAAAAGAGGCATTGCTAATCAGGGATAGGATCACAGCTGCAGAAAGGAAGGACCTTGTACAGTGATTGTCTACTGAGTCAGTGTGTGTGGAAGTCGGAAACAGGAAAGGTGCATTACTCTATTGAGAGTATTCTATAGACTACCGAATAGCAACAGACACACCGAGGATCAGATCAGGATACAGATTTTGGAAAGGTGCAGTAATAAAAGGGTTGTTGTCATGGGGGACTTCAACTTTGTAAATATTGATTGGAACCTCCTTCGTGCAAAAGGTTTGGATGGGGCAACATGGTTATGCATGTCCAAGAAGGACTCCTGACTCAATATGTAGACAGGGCAGAGGAGATACAATACCGGATTTAGTGCTAGGCAATTAACCAGGTCAATTGTCAGATTGTTTATTGGAGGAGCATTTCAGAGACAGTCAGCACAACCCCCTGAACTTTACCATAGCCTTGGAGAGGGATAGGAGCAGACAGTATGGTGAGGGGTGAACTATAATGCTATCAGACAGGAATTGGGGAGCATAAATTGAAACAGATGTATTTAGGGAAATGTACAACAGCAAAGTGGACGTTGTTTAGAAAGCGCTTGCTGGGAATTCTGAATAGGTGTGACCTGTTCAGGCATGGATAGGATGGTAGTGTGAAGGAACCATTGGTGACAAGAGATGTGGAACACTTAATCAAGAGGAAGAAAGAAACTTACTTAAGGAAGCAAGGAGCAGACGGGGATCTAGAGTGATATGGGGCAGCTAGGAATGGACTTAGGAGAGCTAGAAGGGGGCATGAGAAGGCCTTGGCAAGTTGGATTTAGGAAGACCCCAAGACTCATATGAGAAGAACAGGAGGATGGCCAAAGCGATGGTAAAATTGATCGGGGTAGAAGAGGAAGAATTTTCCTGGTGTCGGATGAGGTGGGGGGGGGGGGGGGTCCTTAATTCATACTTTGCTTCAGTACTCACTTGTGAAAGACAGCATTCATTCATTCATTTATTTATTTATTGATTGATTGATTGATTGATTTGAAGATAGAGCCCAGTAACAGGCTCTTCCAGCCTAATAAGCTTGTACCACCCAATTAACCTACTAACCTGTATGTCTTTGGAACGTGGGAGGAAACTGGAGCACCTAGAGGACACCCACGTGGTCACAGGGAGAACGTACAAACTCCTTATAGACAGCAGCGGGAATTGAACCCTGGTTACTGGGTGCTGTGAAGCGTTATGCTTACCACTACGCTATGTGCCGCCCTATTGATAATTGTGAGGGTGACGCAAAACAAGCTGATAGAATTGAACGTGCTTATGTTAAGAAGTGGATGTGTGAGAACTTTTGCAAAACACTGGGGTCGATAAGTTTGTGGGGCCAGACAGGATATACCCCAGGTTACTACAGGAAGCAGGGGAAGAGACTGCGGTGCTCTTGCCAATGATCTTTGCATCCTCGCCGGTCAAAGGAGTGGTACCAGATGATTGGAGGGTAGTAAATGTTATTCCTTTGTTCAAAAAAGAGAGTAGGGATAACCCTGGGAATTATAGATCAGTCTTACTTCAATGGTGGGCAAATTATTGGACAGCATCTTTGGAGACAGGATTTACGAGCATTTGGAGAAACAATGTCTGATTAGATATAGTCTGCATGGCTTTGTGAGGGGCAGGTGATAGCTCACAAGCCTGACTGAATGATGTGACAAAGCACATTGATGAAATTAGAGCAGTGGGTGTGGTGTATAGGGATTATAGTAAGGCATTTTGTTAGGTTCCTCATGGTATGCTCATTCAGAAATTCAGGAGGCACGGGATCTATGGAAATTTGGCTGTGTGGATACAGAATTGACTTGCCCATAGAAGGCATAGAGTGGTAGTAGATGGACCGTAATCTGTCTGGTGTCCCACAGGGATCTGTTCTGGGACCCCTGCTCTTTGTGATTTTTATAAATGACTTGGATGAGGAAATAAAACAGTAAGTTTGCAGTTGACACAAAGGTTGGTGCAGTTGTGCATGGTGTGCAGCTTGCAATGGGACAGTGACAGGATGCAAAGCTGAGCTGAGAAGCGGTAGATGGAGTTCAACCAGAAAATGTGAAGTGATCGAATTTGAAGGGTTGATGGCAGGATCCGGAACAGTGTGGGGGAACTTTCGTGAATTCCTCAAAGTTGCCACACAAATTGGTGGGATTGTTAAGAAGACGTCTGGTGTGTTAGGCTTCATTAGTCGGGCGAATTGGGTTCAAAAGCTGCGAGGTAATGTTACAGCTCTATAAAACCCAGATCAGACCATACTTGGACACAGATGCTGCCTGGCCTGCTGAGTTTCTCCAGCATTTTGGGTGTGTTGCTTGGAATATTGTGTTCAGTTTAAGTCTCCTCATTATAGGGGGCAGGGGATGTGGAAGCTTTAGGGAGGGTGCCAAGTAGTTTACCAGGATGCTGTCTGTACTAGAGGGCATGTCGTATGAGGATTGGTTGAGAAAGCTAGGGCTTTTCTCTTTGGAACAAAGGAGGATGAGAGGCATCTTGATAGAGGTGGACAAGATGATAAGAGGCATAAACAGAATGGATAGCCAGAGACTTTTTCCCGGAGTGGAAATGGCTACTGCAAGGGGACATAATTTCAAGATGACTAGAAGAAAGTATAGAGGGGCTGTCAGAAGTAAATTCTTTACCCAGAGAGTGGTGGGTGTATAGAATACCCTGACGGGGAGGTTATAGAGGCAGAAACATTGGGAGCATTTAAGACTCCCTTAGACAGGTGGATGGTGGAAAAATGGAGGGTTATGTGGCAGGAAAGGGTTATAATGATCTTAGAGTAGTTTGAGAGGTTGGCACAACATCGAAGGCTGAAGGACCTGTACTGTGCTGTAATATCCCTTGTCCTGTGTTTAAATAACAAGTGATAATAATTTGGATTCTGATGAGGATTCACATCAATACCTCACTGTTTTCCAGACTAAACTCCAGGTATCCACCTACTCACTCAGTCTATTTACATCCTTTTGCACAACTGACTGTAAATAGACTAAGTAGGTCCTTCCATGTGCTTTCATGTCATCGGGAATTTTATTCTGCAATGAACCAACTCCTTTCCCCATTTTGGCATTATGGTACAATCTCATCACAGGTACGCTCCAAGAAAACAGAAGAATAATATAAAATTGATCAATCAGGAAAGGAGGCTTTTCAGTCCATTGAGTCTGAAAATCCTGCCAGCTTCATGCCCCTTCTACTCAGCCCTGATAATTGTTCTTTCTCAACTCCCTAACTCCCAAGAAGTTATCATTATTGCTACCGACTGTACAATCAAAGAGTCCCAGTCTGCAAATATCCCCTGAAACTTTTCTTCAAACCATCCTCATATCTTTCCCCAAGAGTTTAAATCTAAGTCCCCTGGATATTGAACCATTTTATCATATCCACATCTGGAACTCAAACCTGCAAACTAGATCTCAATGGTCATATCAAAGCATGACCTTCAATAGCTTTCATTACATTCGTATTAGTAACATAATCCAGCAGCTTCAATAACTATGTTCCTTAATATTTTTTCATTTCAGAATTAATTTTGAGTAAATTTGCTAACTGCTGAGACAATCATACAGAAAGCAGAGAATCATTTCTATTAGTTCCTGGTAATAGGTGAAATCAGTAATAAAATGTTCTTAAAAATGTTTGTTCATAGCATGGTGTTAGTAATGACAGTGTGTTCACATTTATGCTGATTTATACTTACTTTGGGTAAAATGCAAGACTTGGTCAGAATACTTCTTTGTTTTATAATTAAGCACAACTTTGGTGTAAGTTAAGCAAATTCTGTCCAACACGGAACAGCAACTCAGAGACGGTGAAATCAGTGATTATGCGATATGGTTTAATGCTATTATCAGCTTTGAGGAAGCATTTGATGATATCTCACACAAAATTGTTGCCTAAATCAAAGCACATCTTCAGAACTGATCCAAGGACTCACCTGATAACAGAAATCTGAAGCTGAACGGTTCACTCACGAAGCAGTGGGATGTTATTTAAGGGAATGTGATGACAAAGGAGTTGAAAGTAATTTAACATTATTTTCCTGACAGAGTCTGTGTTTCTGGTTCTGTGAAAGGCTGAGGCATAATCACTGAAAAACACTGGAAGTATGAATCAACTGTATGGTGGTGACCTCACTTGTAAAGAGAATATCAGGTTATCTACAGTATGTATCCTCACAATTCAAGTTCAACAAAGTCATACAGATATATGTAAATACTAATCAATGTGGTCTGTTTAATGCAGATAGTGTTTCCTAATCCATCATTATTATCAATTCACATTATAGAAATGTGTGCTTTATCAGAACTATCAAGCTTACATGCTTTAAGAATGGAATACCAGTCATTCGCTTTTGAATATGGGTTGCTGCTTCTGTAAAACATTGCCCTAACCACTGCCGCTCCAGGAATGTATTGATGTGTAGATTATTTCTTCAGTTATTGAGATGCAGCACAGAACAAACCTCGATTTAATCCTCGGCTAATCATAATGGCCAATTATCCTACTAACCAGTGGGGTTTGGACTGTGGGAGGAAACCGGAGCAGCCGGAGGAAATCCATGCAGTCAAGGAGAGAATGTACAAGACAGCAGTGGGAATTCGCTCAACGTTCTATATGTAGCAGAGAAATAACTAGTAAATCCACAACTCCTGCTCAATGTAGCAAGTGTTTGAAGACCCTGTGTTAAAATGTAAGAGCTTCCTATGAACACCAGTGAACAATGTACACAGGCAATCTAACCTGAGAGTGTACACTCTCTCCACAGAAGTGTAATGGTTGCATCAGTTCTGCGTTGCAGCTTACAGCAGCATCACAGAGGCACCGTGTACAACATCTGGACTGCAGCCAAAGTAAATAGGCTAGAAACGCGTGGGGAAAGGTTGGTAAAAACATTATTAAAAACACACACAAATGTAAACTTGTTATTATGATCAAAACAGATGGCAGGTAATTGATGAACCAGGAGTAAAAGATGAACCACCTGAGGTGCATTCCACAGAACTCAGTCACACCTGTATAGTCTGCTATCCAATCCGAGGTGTTTGATTCAGCTCTTCTGTCAACAACAACAATTTGTATTTATCATTGTGCATTTGATAAAGTGACATGTCCCTTGGTGCTCGGCAAGAGTTTTCAAACAACATTTGAGAAGGCAAATGAACAAAGGGAGAAATCTGATGAATCATTCTAAGGGAAGGAAGATTTACAGTTTGCGAGATCCCTCGTGAAAAGCTAAGCCAGAAGATTGAGATGCATGGGATCTATGGTGACTTGGGTATTTGGATTCAGAACTGGCTTGCTCATAGAAGACAGGTGGTAGTGGTCAATGAGACACGACTTCTGGCTGGAGGTCCAAGGCTGGTGGTGCTCCATAAGTATCTGCACTGGGACCTCCACTGTTTGTGATATATGTAAACAAGTCGGATGAAAATGTGAATGGATGTGTTATTAAGTTTTCATGGATGATACAAAGATTGCTGGCATTGTGGATGGCTTAAGAGATTGCCAAAGGATACAGTGGGATATAGATATGTTTCGGACGTGGACAGAGAAATGGCAAATAATGTTTCATCCAGCCACATGTGAGGTGTTGCGCTTTAGGAGATCAAATGTAAAGGCACGGTATATATACAGAGGCATATTGTGATCCAAGTCTATAGCTCTCTGAAAGAAGGCACGTGGCACACTTGCCTTTATTAGCTGAGACACTGGGCTCAAGATTAAGGAAATTTTAGGTTGCAGCTGAAGTGTTGCATTTGATTTGGGTCATCCCACTGTAGGAAGAATGTGGAGACATTGGAGAAAGTGCAGAAGAGGTTTAGCAGTATGCTGCCTGGATTAGAGGCCATATGCCAGAAGGAGAGGTTGGACAAACTTGAGTTGTTTTCTCTGGAGTGCTGAAGGCTGAGGTAGACCTGGTAGAAGTTTAAATGATTATGAAAGGCACAGATATGTAGCTGGTATCTTTTTGCCAGCACTGCCAGGGGTGGTTGTCAGCCAAATACAAAAGAGAAATTCAAGACGCTCTTCAATAGGCACACGAATGTGTAAAGAATAGAGGGACATGGACACTGTGTAGGCAGAAGGGATTAGTTTAATTAGACATTTAATTACTAAGTTAATTAATTTGGCACTAACTCTATCATCAGTCACCTTATGTACAGCCTAGCATCACTTTACGGACATACAATTTATCTATGTATATAAGCTATCTTATATATTTATATTTATTCCACTTTTTCGGTTCTCTTTACACTTGTGTACAGGAAATTACAATAAACAATCTTGAACCTTGAACAACATGGTGGGTTAAACAACACACACAAAATGCTGGTGGAACACAGCAGGCCAGGCAGCATCTATAGGGAGAATCACTGTCGAAGTTTCGGGCCGAGACCCTTCGTCAGGGCTAACTGAAGGGAAAGATAGTAAGAGATTTGAAAGTAGAGGGGGGAGGGGGAAATGCGAAATGATAGGAGAAGACCGGAGGGGGTGGGATGAAGCTAAGAGCTGGAAAGGTGATTGGCGAAAGTGATACAGAGCCGGAGAAGGGAAAGGATCATGGGACGGGAGGCCTCGGAAGAAAGAAAGAGGGAGGGGGGGAGCACCAGAGGGAGATGGAGAGCAGGCAGTGTGATGGGCAGAGAGAGAGAGAAAAAAAACAACTAAATATGTCAGGGATGGGGTAAGAAGGGGAGGAGGGGCATTAACGGAAGTTAGAGAAGTCAATGTTCATGCCATCAGGTTGGAGACTACCCAGCCGATATATAAGGTGTTGTTCCTCCAAACTGAGTTGGTGGGTTAAAGCCTGTTTTAGGGCTGTACTGTCTGTGTTCTACGTTCCATGAAGAGAGTTGAGGTGAGGAGGTGGATTGGTGTGGAGGGAAGGAAGGGAGAGGAGTGCAATCTGAGGGAGGAGAATAAGAGGCACAGAAGTTTAAGAAGAGAACCTAAGACAATAGAACTGAGGCAGCTGAAATTACACTAACCAATAGAAAAGTATATTAAGAGATATAGATTTAGGGAAGGGGAAGTTCAGGGAAAGATTTGAACACTGTATGAGTGTTTCAACAATGTGATGTAACTTTAAAAAAAAACAGAAGCCATTGTTAGTCAATGAGTTCATGGTGATGGTAAGCAGGTGTGAGATTGGGAATGAGCAACTGGATTTTCCATCACTTCAGTTTACAGTGGTAGAAAGTTCCAGCTAATTAAGAATGGTTTGGCATGGTTGAATCCAGAAAGATCATAGCATGGATGAAGGTTTCAGCCTAAGACCATAAGACAGAGCTCAACAGACTTAGGCACAACTATTCTATCATGGCTGATTTATTATCCCTCTCGACACCATTCCTCTGCCTTCTCCCTGCCATCTTAGACACCCTTACTAATCAAAAACCTATCAACATCCCTAATAAATATACCCAGTGACTTGGCCTCCACAGCCATCTATGACAACGAATTCCACAGATTCCCCACCCTTAGGCTAAAGATATTCCTCCTCATCTCTGTTCCAAAGGGATGTCCTTGTATTCTGAAACTGTACCCTCTGGTCCTAGATTCCCCTACCAAAGGAAACATCCTCTTCACATCCACTCTATCCAGGCCTTTCAATATCAATAGTTTTCAATGAGATCCCACCTCAGTCTCCTAAACTTCAGTGAATAAAGGGCCAGGATATCAAATACTCCTCATGTGTTAACCCTTTCATTCTCAGGATTATCCTCATAAACCCCTCTGAACCCTCTCCAATGCGAATGTATCCTTTCTTAGATATGGGTCCAAAAACTGCTCATAATCCTCCAAATGCGGTCTGACCAGTGGCTCAAAAAGGCTCCGCGTTGCATCCTTACTTTTATTTCTAGTCCTCTCAAAATGAATACTAGAATTAGACTTGCCTTCCTTACCACTGACTCAACCTGCAAGTTAACCTTCAGGCAATGCTGCAGGAGGACTCCCAAGTCTACACCTTTATTCCTTCTACCAAACCGATGACCACTTCCCTACGCTGTATTCCATCTGCCACTTCTTTGCCCATTATCCGAATTTCGCCAAGTCCCGGCTCCCTGAAAACTACTTGCCGCTTCACCTACCTTTGTTATCATCTGCAAACTTGGCCAAAGAGGCATCAATTTTGTCATCCAAACCATTGGCATTTAATGTGAAAAAAGCAGTCCCAACACTAAGCTCTGTAAAACACTAGTCACCAGCAGCCAATCAAAAAAAGCTCTCTTTATTCCCACTTTTTGCCTCCTGCCAATTAGCCAATGCTCTATCCATGCTTGTATCTTTCCTGTAACACCATGGGCTCTTATCTTGTTAAGCAGCCTCATGTGTGGCACCTTGTCAAGGGCCTTCTGAAATCCAAGTAAACAACATCCACTGGCTCTCCTTTGTCTACTTTGCCCGTTATTTCATCAGAGAATTCCAACAGAATTGTCAGGCAAGATTTCCACTTAAGGAAATCATGCTGGCTTCAGCCTATCAGTGTCAGTGCCACCTGAATACCCCAAAGCCTCCCTCCTAATGATGGACTCTAATATTTTGCCAACCACTGAATTCAGGCTAACAGGCCTATAATTTCTTAAGGAGTGGAGACACATTTGTAATTTTCCAGTCTTCCAGAACTATTAAAGAATTTATTAATTCTTGAAAGATCACTGCTAATGCCTCCACAGTCTCTTCCTGGGATGTAGCCCATCTGGTCCAGGTGACTATCTAACTTCAAACCTTTCAGTTTCACAAGCACCTTTTCATTAGTAATAGCATCTACCCCTGACACTCTTGAGTTTCTGGCATACTGAAGACATTTCCACAGTGAAGACTGATGCAAAATACTCATGTTCATCCGCCATTTCTTTGTCCCCCACTACTACCTCTCCAGTGTCATTTTCCAGTGGTCCAACATCCACTCTCGTCTCTCCCCACTATGAAACCCTCCACTGGTTGCGGTCAACCACGGGTATTGCGCCTGAGCTGCCTATGTGATATGCGAGCCAGTACCCAAGCCTAAGGCAGTAAAACATGGGGAACAAGCTGTTGTCCATGCGAGCTGATGAATCCAAAAGGAATGGCAGTTTGGCGCCAGCAGTGCTCCAGGAGTTGCCAATCAGCTTTGAACTAAACATTGAACTGTCGTAGGGACTCCAGTTCCGGATTTTTCCCTTGAAATTCACATCAGAACCTTCCCCATGAGTGGTAAAGACACTAGACAGTAGTGTTTGAGATCAGTTTTCCTTCTCCTAGATGAGCTGCCAGCCATGACTGACCAGCCCTGTCTGCCCAAAAGCGACTGGTTTTAAGGGACCAGTAACCCATTTCTGCCCCTTTTCCTGTCAGTAGAAACAGTTCCACTGAATTTAGTAGCTAAGCCACACATGAAGGCCAGAAGCTGGACTTGGTTGTCAGAGGCTATCTGAGATGCGTGCCATTGGAAGCATTTAGCAGGTAGCGGGAGCTGATCCTCAATATCTCTCCCGGATACAACACCCTTAAGGAACCTTTAATTTCCATACCAGTTTTTGCTACAATATCTGCCATTACAAGGAAGGCACAGCAGTGCCTCGAGTCTCTTAGAGGTTTGTGAAGATTCCCATGCCATCTCAAACTTTGACAAACCTCTGTAGATGAACAGTGGAGAGTATACTGACAAGGTTGCATCACCACTTGGTACAGAAACTCCAATACCTTTGAATGGAAAAGTCTACAACAGGTATTGGATACAGCCAGTCTATTGGAGATAGAGCAATCACATATTTAATTACTTATTTAGAGATATAGCAGGGAACAGTCCCTTCTAGCCCTTTAAATCTCACTGCTCAGCAACCCACTGATTTAATCCTAGCCTAATCACAGGACAATGTACAATGACCAATTAACCTATTAATCATCTATCAATGTAATAGCGTCACACTAACCACTACGCTACCGTGGTGCCCCATTTACGTGAAGTGATGTCACAGGAAAGCAGCATCCATCTTCAGGGACCCCCACCATACAGCCCATGGTCTCTTCTCACTCCTGCCATCAGGAAGGAGGTACAGGAGCCTCAGGTCCCACACCACCTGGTTCAGGAACAGTTATTACCCCTCAATCGTCAGTCTTTTGAACCAGAATAGCTAACTTTGCTCACTCCAACACTAAACTGAACCTACAACCTATGGACTCACTTTCAAGGCCTCTACAACTCAAGTAATGTATTTTTTTTTTAAATTATTATTATTATTATTATTATTTGGGTTTTTTTTGCATTTGCACAGTTTTTTGTCTTTTGCAAACTGGTTGTGATAAAACCAGTGGATTGTGATGCATATTTTATTCATGGAAGATAGAAAATAGAGCATAGAACAGTACAACAGGGGAACAGGCGCTTTGCCCCACAATGTTGTGCCAATCTAAGTAAATTAGTAATCAAATGGCCGACTAAACTAATGTCCAGCTCCTTCCATTTTCCTCACATTCATGTGCCTATCTAAGTCTCTCTTAAAACTCCCTAATGTGTCTGACCCTACCACCACCCCAGGCACCCAACACCCTCCGTGTAAAAAGCGTGCCTTTCGCATCTCCTTTAAAATTACCGCCTTTCACCTTAAATGCAAGTGCACTGGTATTAGATATTTCAACCCTGGGATAATACTGTCTGTCTACATTTTCTTTGCATCTCATCATTTTATAAGCCTCTCTCAGATCTCCCCTCAGCCTCTGCTGTTCCAGAGAAAACAACACAAGTTTGTGCATCCTCTTGTTATAGCACATGCTCTCTGATCGAGATTCCTGGTGAACTTCTTCTGCACCCTCTCCAAAGCCTCAGCATCCTTCCTATAATAGGATAACCAGAATTATACACATTACTCCCGATGCAGCCTAACTAGAGTATTATAAAGCTGCAACATAACTTCCTGACCTTTTGAATTCAATGCCTCGGCAAGCCACCCTATCAACCTGTGTAACCACCTGCACTGAACTATGAACTCGGATCCCAAGATCACTCCGTTCATCAACACTGTTAAGGATCTTGCATTTAACAGTGTATTGTCTCTGCATTTGACCTACCAAGGTGCAACATGTCACATTTAACCGGATTAAACTCCACTTGCCATTTCTCTGCCCCGATCTGAACTGATCTATATCCCACTGTATTCTTTGCCAGTTATTTGTGCTATCCACAACACGAGCAATCCTCTTTGATTCTAGCTTCCTAAGCTTTACATACTTTTCCTTTTTCTTCTTGACTAAATTCGTCACCTCCCTCAACATCCAAGGCTCTCTTACCTTACCATCTTGTCCTTCCCTCTGACTGGAACACACCCGTCCTGTAACTCGATGCAGGCGGTCTTTAAACACCCTCCACATGTCAGATGTGGACTTGCCCAAAAACAGCATTCCCAATTAGCTCTCTCTAGTTTCTGCCTAATGATCTCGTAACATGCCCTGCTCCAATTCTGCTCTCTCACAAGGTCTGCTTATCCTAATTTATAGCCATCTTAAAATTTGAGAGTTGTGGTCGCTGTTTCCTAATTCCTCAACCACTGAAAGGTCGGTCACCTGGCCAGGCTCATTACCCAACACCAGATCCAGTACAGCCCCTTCTCTTGGTGGACTATCTACATTTAGATTCAAGAAACCCTCCTGAATGCACCCAACAAATTTTGTCCCATCTAAAACACTTGCACTAAGAAGGTTCCCAGTGTCTATTAGGGAAGTTGAAGTCCCCCATGACAACAATTGTTTTTTGACATCTTTCCTTAATCTACCTGCATATCTGTTCTCCAATGTCCCAGTGGCTTTTGGGGGTTTCTGTAGTACAATCCCATCAGCGTGACTGCACCCTTCTTATTTCTGAGTTCTAGCCAAAGAGAACCCTCCATTATGTCCCCTGAGTGCAGCTGTGATACCATCTCTGATTAGTAGAGCAACTACCAACCCCCCCTCCCCAACCCTTAACTTCCTTCTCTACCATATAACCATATAACAATTACAGCACGGAAACAGGCCATCTCGGCCCTTCTAGTCCATGCCAAACGCTTACTCTCACCTAGTCCCACCAACCTGCTCTCACCTACCTTTTCTAATACATCGAAACCACTAGGACATTAATCACTCATTCTTTCTCCTGTCTCAACTGTGTCCCTGTAATGGCCAGAACATCATCATTCCATGTACTGATCCATGCTCTAAGTTCATCACCTTTAACCATAATACTCCTAGCATTAAAGTACACACACTTCACGCTATCCATCCCATCACATCTATTACTTTGCTTTGGCCTGTTTTCACTGGCCCTGATATCTACCTTGCTCTACATCCCTCCACTTCCCGACATGGTGCTCTGGTTCCCATCTATCTGCCAAACAAGTTCGGGCCTTCTCGAGTAGCACTAGCAAACCGCCTGACAAGGATATTGGTTCCCCTCCAGTTCAGGTACAGCCTGTCCCTTTGTACAGGTCACCTCTGCCCAAAGGTTCCACTGATCCAAAAGCCTGAGGCCCTGCCACAGGCACCGGTTCCTCAACCACTCATTACGTGACACCAGGAGTAATCCAAAGGTTATTACCTTGGCTGATCTGCTCCTCAGCCTCTTCCCTGGCTCTCTATATCCATTGTGCAGGACCTCTCCCCACTTTCTACCCGTGTCTTTGATGCCAATGTGCACCCGGACCTCAAGGGTTCCTCCCCCGTGAGAATAAGCTGCAGCCACTCCGAGACAACCTGGACCCTAGGACCTGGGAGGTAACACACCATTCTGGCATCTCTTTCTCAGCGACAGAATTTCCTGTCTGTCCCCCTAGTGTCTTCCATCATTATTGCTCTGCCCGACTTTACCCTCCACTGCTGAGCCTCAAAGTTGGCCACAATTCCACTGGCCTGGCTGCTGATGCTATGTCCTGATAGGCAGTCACACCCCTCCCCTGGCCCATCGAACAGTATCCAAAGAGGTATACTTGTTTCTGAGGGGACTGCACTTCTCCTGGTGGACACCCATCTACCATCTGAGGCCTGCGCTCTGGGTGTGACCACCTCAGTAGAAGTTTCATCTGTGAGGTTCTCAGCCTCCTGTGCCTCCAGCTCCAGTTTCTTCTCTACTTCTTGTGAGCGTCACATTCACAGATATAAATGTATGAGTGCTTCAGAACTCATTTGCAAAAACAGCAAAGGATCTGGAATTTTTGTCATTTCTGTCGATTCAAACTTCTTACTATTGCAGGATGAAACAAAACCAGTTCTTTCCTACAAAGGAGAGTCTGCAGATGCTGGAAATCCAACCAACACACACAAAATGCTGGAGGAACTCAGCAGGCCAGGCAGCGTCTATGGAAAAGAATAAACAGTCACCATTACGGGTCAAAGCCCTATATCAAGATATAAGACAAATTTCTTGGACAGTCTCATTAAGCTCAGGAGGGTGAACCCACGGAAAGCATGTGGCCCCGACTAAAGATCTGTGCTGATCATCTGACTGGAGTGTTCACTGATATCATTAACCTCTCACTTCAACAGTCTGAGGTACCCAACTGCTTCGGGCAGGTTTTAATTGTAACGGTGCCTAAGCAGAACATTGTAACCTGCCTCAATGTCTGTCATCGAGCAACACTTACATCCTTTGTGATGAAGAGCTTTGAGAGGCTGGTGATGACACATATCAACTCCTGCCTGAGGAGCGACTTGGATCTGCTCCAGTTTTCCTTCCATCACAACATAGTCAACAGCAGATGCCATTTCATTGGCTCTTCACTCAACCCTGGAGCATCTGGACAGCAAAGATGCATCAGGGTGTTCTTCATTGACTACAGTTCTCCATTTAATACTATCATCCCTTTATAACTAATCAATAAGCTCCCGGACCTTAGCCTCAAATCCCCCTTGCACAACTGGATCCTTGATTTCCTCACTTGCAGACTCCAGTCAGTTTGGATTGGCTACAAGAATCACCATCAGCACAGGAGCACCACAAGGCTGTGTGCTGATCCCATTGCTCTACCCGCTTTATACATATCGGCTGTAACACTAACACAGTTCCAATGCCATCCTGACAACACCTCTGTCATTGCCCGAATCAACAGTGGTGGCGAGTCAGCGTATAGCTGGGAGACTGAAAATTTGGCTGAGCGGTACCACAACAACCACCTCACACTCAACATCAGCAAGACCAAGGAGTCGATTATTGACTACAGGAGATCCATGAGTCAGTCCTCATCAACCTGCACCCAGGCAGACAATCTCTGAGGAGTATTGATAATGGCTGGGGTCACCCATCTTGCAAAGACTCTACCCAGGAGAAGGCAATAGCAAACCACTTCTATAGAAAAAATTGCCATGAACAATTATGGTCGTGAAAAGACAATGATCGCCCACATCACATGACATGGTACATAGCGACACCTCACGCCTGTCTGCATTAAATCCAGTCTGCCATTTTTCAGCTTATTTGTCCAGCTGGTCCAGATCCCTCTGCAAGCCATGATAGCCTTCCTCTACACCCTCACTCTTGGTGTCATTCGCAAATTTGCTGATCCAGTTAACCACATTATCATCCAGATCATTGATACAGATGACAAACAACAGACCCAGCACCAGACCCTGCGGAACCCCAGTTGTCACAGACCTCTGGTCAGAGAGGCAACCTTCTACTACCACTCTCTGGCTTTTCCCACAAAGCCAATGTCTAATCCAATTTACCTCATCTTGCATGCCAAGCAACTGAACCTTCTTGACCAACCATCCATGCTGGACCTTGTCAAATGCCTTGCAGAAGTCCACTGCCTTGCATTCATCAACTTTCCTGGTAACCTCCTCAAAGACTTTATAGGATTGGTTAGACACTACATACCCCACACAAAGATATACTGACTATTCCTAATCAGTCTCTGTCTATCCAAATACTCATATATCGAGTCTCTTAGAATACCTTCCAATAACTTTCCCACTACTGATGTCAGGCTCACCAGCCGATAATTTCCTGCTTTATTCTTAAGAGCCTTTCTTAAACAATGGAACAACGTTAGCTGTCCTCCAATCCTTCAGTACCTCACCTGTAACTATGGATGATTTAAATATCTCTGGTAGGGCCTCCACAGTTTCGGCACTTGTCCCCCACAGGGACCGAGAGAACACCATGTCAGGCCCTGTGGATTTGTCTACCCTGATTTGCCTCAAGACAGCAAACACCTCCTCTTCTGTAATCAGTATAAGGTCCATGATCTCGCTGCTGCTTCTATGGACCCTGTGTCCATCCTCAAAACTCCATTCAAGACCTTGCCCATCTCTTTTGGCTCCATGCATAAATTACCATCCTGATTTTCCAGAGGGCCAATTTTGTCCCTTGCAACCCTTTCACAACCTCGTTTCTTGCAACAGTCTGCGATCTCTCTACAAAGTTGTTCCTCTAAATCCCACGTACTGTTGGGTGGTCTATAAAATATCCCCATTAAAATAGTCATATCTTTCTTATTACTCAGTTCCACCCATAAAGCCTCACTAGATGAGATTCCGATCTGTCCTGACTGAGCACTGCTGTGACATTTTCCCTGGCTGGTAACGTCACCCCTCCCCCCTTTAATCCCCACCATTCCATCACGTCTAAACCCACAGAACCCCAGAATATTTATTTGCTAGTCCTGGAACCAAGTCTCACTAATGGCTACGATATCATGATTCCAGGTGTTGATCCATGCTCTGAGCTCATCCGCCTTTCCTGCGATACTTCTTGCATTGAGATATCTGCTGCTTCAGGACACCCATCGCAAAATGCTCAACCTTCAGTTTCCCAATTTTGTCTGAGGTCTTAACAACATCTGTCTCCACAACCTCTTCACTATCTCTTCTGGCACTCTGGTTCCCATCCTCCTGCAACTCTAGTATCAATCCACTCCCCTACCCCTCCCCACCCGCCGTGCAGCACACCGATCTTCCCGCTAGGATATTAGTCCCTCTCCAGTTCAGGTGCAAACTGTCTCTTCTGTACAAGTCCCACCTTCCCTGGAAAAGAGCCAAATGATCCAAAAATCTATTCCCCTCCTTCTACACCAACTCCTTAGCCATGAGTTAAACTGTATAATCTTTTGATTTCTAGCCTCACTAGCATGTGGCACGGGTAGCAATCCCAAGATCACAACCCTGGAATTCCTATCTTTTAACTTAGTACCTAACTCCCTGAACTCACTTTGCAGAACCTCATCAGTCTTCCTACCTATGTCATTGGTACCTACATGGACCACAATCTCTGGCTGCTCACCTTCCCACTTAAGAACGCTGATGGCTCGATCCAAGGTGTCCTGGACCCTGGCACCTATGACGCAACATATCATCTGGGAATCTCATTCTTGTCCACAGAACCTCCTTTCTGATCCCCTATCACCACAGCTTGCCTTTTGTTTCCCCACTCCCTTCTGAGTCACAGGGCCAGTGCCAGAGAACTAAATGTTGTGACTTTCCTCTGTTAGGGGGATGGCCACGGGGGTACTCTGCACTGGCTGTTTAACCCTTTTCCCCTTCCTGACTGTCACACAGTCTCCAGTGCCCTGCACCTTGGGTGTAACTCTCTCTCCATATGTCCTGTCACTCCGTCAGCCTCCCAAGCAACCTGAAGATCATCCAGTTCCAGCTCCAACTCCTTAAAGAGGAGTGTTAGAAGCTACAGCTGGATGCACTTCTTACAGATGAAGTCGTCAGAGACACTGGAAGTCTCCCTGCCTTCCCACATCCCACAAGAGGAGCATTCAACTATTCTGCCTGGCATCCCTACCGCTCTAACTGTGCAATAATGGGATAAAGAAGGAAACTTTAAATAAATAGACTGGAAAAAGGTCCTGTAGTTACAGTACCTACAGCTTTTCACCTTGTCTCATTCAAGCCTCTCCTCACTGAAGGTTTGAAGAAGAAAAGCCTCAAAAATCCCTACTCTAACACTGCCCACTCCAACAAAGGCTGCTCTACCTGCCCCTATCTTATTTTAATACACACTTGCTAATGAATTCCAAACTCCGATTGGCTGCTGTTCAAATGCCAAAACTCCCACAAAGCACACTCGCCAACCTGTGTCAGTCCTCCTCTCGATCCCCGTCCCCATTCCCTTGTCCGTCATTTGCACAGGTTTTTTCATTGATTCTATGGTGCTTTTTGGATCCACTGTGAATGCTTGCAAGAAAATTAATCTCAAGGTTCTATACGGTGACATTTACGTACTTTGATAATAAACTTACTTTGAGCTTTGCCACAACCTGGAAGCATTTAAATTCAAGAGCGCCATTATCCAAACTATGTCCTCTTCTCGCTTCTTCCATCGGGCAGGGTACAGAAACCTAAAGTCCATCACCACCGGATTCAGGAGCAGATACTTTCCTACAATAATCAGGTTCTTGAGCTGACCTGCACAACCACAACCTTACTCAACAAGGGAACACTATAGACCACCTCTGGATTGCCTCTGATTGTCTTTTTTTGCACAAAGGTCTTGTTTGTGTAGATTCTTCTCTCTCGCTTCACTATAATTCTATAATTTATATTCAGTGTGTTGCCTGCACCCACGTGTCAGTGATGCTGCTGAAACAGGTTTGAGTTGAACCAGTACCCTACAGTGCCTGCGCACACGACAATAAACTTCACTTGAAGCGGCAGATATATGAGTGAGCTCAATGTTGTGAGTGGGCCATGCCTTTGTGTTTAAAGTTGCTTCAGGACCAAGATTTGTTCCTACTACTTTGCCCTAGTTGCTGTGGTCACTCTCAATCTCGTCACTGGTAGACTGATTTATCCACACAGCCTCACCTCCCCCATCTTCAGAACAATTTAAAGTCTGTTATTTGACTAGACTTTTAATGAGTTATTAAACTGAGTCCCATGAGTTATCTCTTTCAGTGTAGAACTTCCAGCAGTTGCCCTCTGCCTGGGCTTTGTTATTCTGGCCCACCTTGTTGTGCTTGGTTCCTTAAATATTTTACAGACAGCATCAACAACTTCGGCCCAAGTATGACAGGAATAACATGGTATTACTGTTGCCCTTTCAGTAAATTACAGCCCAAGTGTCTATGAAACGCTGTGACATATATTTTCTATGGAAAATAAATTGCTCTCAATTAGATCTAAAATAACAAAATTATAAAAGAAAACTCCTTACACAATTTTTACAATTTATTTAATTTTCTCTTGTTAGACCCTCCAGTCAAGTAAAAATATCAACGAGAATAGTTTGTTGCATCAAACAGTGTAAGGCCTGGGAATTTAATGAATCAAAAGATATAGAATTTTAACTTAATTCAAATCCTCCGTCAACCACAACATTTTAATTTTTTAATTCTCTTTTAGTTCAGTTAAAACTATACTTTAGAATTACCATATACTTTGCAATTTCTTTAAAATGTCCTTCTTATTTGAGGATTTCCATCTTTATTAAACGTCATTTCAGCCGAAGAATTATCAAGCACGCTATCCCAATTTAGACCAATGCAGAGAAGTGACCACAGACATTTGGCACTTGTTTGGATTTTCCCTGCTCTGAAGTCGGTTGAAGTCTGGCGCCATCTGCAGGGCAAAATTGTTAGAGCGCTATTGAGTAACCACTGACTCGGAAGAACTAAGACAGTGAACCAGAAGTGGAGGTTCAATTTGTCCTCTATCCCCAGTGATATAGCAGCATTGGTATTTGTAATTTGTTTCCAAATTTCAGGACTATTGACTTAAATTACTGAAGTGGAGTAAGACATACCAGCACTGCCATACTTCAAAATAAAAACTACAGATCGAAAACAAAAAAATAAGGAAAACATTGGGAGTATTTATCAGGTCAAGCAGTAACTATAGAAAGAGAAACAAATTTAACACTTTAGGGTCAAGGCCCTTCTCCAGAACTAGAAGAGAAAGGTTTAAAAACACAGCCCCAAAGCCATATTTCAGTTTGCTAGAGACACCATGGTTGTTGGCTGAATCAAAGGTGGTGACAGGTCGGCATAGAGGTGGAGATTGAAAATCTGGCTGAGTGGTGCCACAACAACAACCTCTGACTCAATGTCAGCAAAACTGAAGCACTGATCGATTATTGACTGTAGGAGGAAAAGCTGGAGATCAATGAACCAGTCCTCATTAAGGGATTGGGGGTGGAGATGATCAGTAACAATTCTTTTCAGGGAATATGTCCTGGGACCAGCACATAAGTGTCATCATAAATCAGGCAAAAGCATATTCCTACTTACTTACAAGTTTGTGTAGATTCAACACATCATCTAAAACTTTGACAAACTTCTATAGATGCACAGTGGACTAGTATAATGACTGGTTACCTCATAGCTTGGTATGGAAACGCCAGTGCCCAGGAACAGAAAGTAGATTGCTGGGCGCTATGGCTCAAAGGGCCTATTCCACACTGCAGCTCAATAAAAATAAAATAAATAATTGCTGGGATATTTGTCGTTGGAATGTGTGAGTGTCTGTGTGTGTCAGTGAGACAGACTGTGTGTGTGTCAGTGAGAGTGTGTGCACATATCTTTGTGCATGCATGTGTCTGTATGCGTGGTATGTGTCTGTGTGTGTGTGTGTGAGAGAGAGAGACTGTGTCTGTGAGAGTGTGTGCGCATATCTGTGTGCATGCATGTGGCTGTGTGCGTGGTATGTGTCTGTGTGGGTGTCTGTGTGTGTGTGTCTGTCTGTCTGTCTCTGTGACACTTTCTGTGTGTGTGCGCGTCTGTGAGTGTGTGTGTGTCTGTGCGTCTGTCTGTGTGCATATCTGTGTGAGTGTGTGCGCATATCTGTGTGCATGCATGTGTGTGTGTGTGAGTCTGTGTGAGTGTGTGTGTGTGTATCTGTGTGTGTAGTTTGTGTGTGTGTGTGTGTCTGTGTAAGACTGTCCAGGTAAGTGTGAGACAATACATTCCTGGAAGTCAAATTTTGTAGAATATACAGAGTAAATGGGAAGGATCTTAGGAGCATTGATGTACAGACAGACCAGGTCTATAGCTCACTGAAAGTTATGACGCAGGTGAAAAAGGCATTACGTACGTCTGAGTTCACAGGCTAAGGCACTGAGTGTAAGAAGTGAGATCACAAAGCACTGTTTCAGATGGAGTGTGGTGTACAGTGAAATGGAAGGAATGCGGCTGCAGTACCACGTAATACAGCACAGGCACAGACCTTCAGCTCATGATGCTTACCAGACTGATTACACTAGTAATTAAATGCCTAACTAAATGAATCCCTGCTGCCTACACAACACCCATATTCCTCCATTCTCTCCTCTTCACACATAAGCACTTCTGGGTGAACTGTCTCCACTCCAGCACATTCCAAGCACCCACCACTCTGGGTACAAAATCTTGCCCCACAAATCTTCTCTGAACTTATCCCCTCCCTCACCTACTATTACACATTCTGACCACGGGGAAAAGATGCCAAATATCTCTCCTGTCTATGTCTCTCATAAATTTTAAACTTCCATCAGGTCTCCCGGTAGCTGCCACTGCCCCAGAGAAAACAACTCTAGTTTGTCTAATCTCCCCTTAATAGTACTTGCTCTCTAATCCAGACAGGATACTTGCAAACATCTTCTGCATCCTTTCTAGGGTCTCCACGTCCTTCCCTTAATGGACAACCAGTATGGAATGAATTACTCTAGATGTGGTCTAAACAGTGTTTTATAAAGCTGCAGTATAACTTTCTGATTCTTGAACACAGTGCATTAGATAATAGATTAGGTAAGCATGCCTTGTGCCTTCTTTATCATTGTATCAACCTGTGCAACCACTTTCAGGAAGGTACAGACTTGGACCCCAAGAACCCATCAACACTGTTAAGGGTTCTGCCATTTACAGTACACTATCCCTTTACATTTGATCTCCAAAGTTCAACATTGCCACACTTGGCCAGATTAAACTCTATCTTGCCATTTCTCCACCCATATTTGAAGCTGATGTAGGTCCTGCTGTAACTTCCGGCAATCGTCTACATTATCCACAACACTACCAACCTTAGCCTCCTCTCCAAACTTGCTGAACCATGCATCCTCATTACAAACAGCAGTATGGAAACCGACAGGCGCCACTAGTCACAGACCTCCCACCAGCTACTACCCTGTCTCCTATGAGCATGCCAGTTCTGGATCCAAATAGCCAAGTCACCATGCAAAGACCATGATCACCCACATCATATGACACAGTATTTAACAAACCATGGATCCAATGCATCGTAATCTTCTGCATGAGTCTACCATAAAGTACTATGTCAAACCCCTTTGTAGACAGCATCCACGGTTCTACCTTGATCAATCATCGCTGCCACCTTTTTGAAAATCTGTCAAGTTAGCAAGACATGACTTGCCCCACACAGTGACAAGAGAGTGTCAAAACAGACTCAGCATAATGTTGCCTGGAATGGAGGGTTGTAGCTCCAAAGAGAGATTGAATAAGATGGGTTAATTTTCACTGGAGTGCAGGAGGGCTGACCTTACAGAGATTTATAAAATCAAGAAAGGCACAAGATAGGAGTCTAGAAGCAGAGGGCACAGGTTCAAGGTGAGAAGGGAGGAATTTACAGGAGCTCCAAGGGAGAAGATTTTTATCCAGAAGCAGTGGGGAATACCCGGAAAGAGCAGCCAACAGAAGTGAAGATGGCAGATCCAATTAAAGGGCATTTAAATGGGTATTTAGATAGGAGGGAAAAGGATGTGTCAGTTGTAAGAAAACGGGATTAGGACAGACAGCATGGGTGAGGTGGACAGCTTCCGAGCTGTACCACCCTCTGATTATCAGAGTAAAGCAGTGTACTCCACCGAAGTCTCACACAGGTTTTAAGGGCATCGAATCTTCATCTGGATTTCTAATTTAAAAAACATAAAGATTACTGAAAACACAAGTAGCAATGATTCTGTGACTACGAATCCACGGCACCAAGAATTCTCAGCACTGGTGCTTGTTCAGGAACACCACCCTCAGGCTCTCAGCCTTCACTCATGCCACTGGAGAACTGACCACAGCGGACAAAAGCAAATCAGATTCAGTCAGCTATTTAAGCTTGTGGTGTTTGCTTGCTTACCCCGGTCCTGGATCCTTTGACTTGGGACTCTGGCTGTTGCGTATTTTATTGTGTGAAGTCTGTGCTGGTGACTCACTCTCATGGACAGATTGTTGGGAACTGCTCCACCATAGGTCGTGTTTGTAGATTTCATGCGTGGTGATTATGCTGTTCTGTCGCACAATCTGCTTCTTGCCCCTTGGGGCCTGATCGATGTCCTGGAATTCTTCATTAACTGGCTCATTTGTTCTCGCATTGCACTCATCTTCCCATAAAAATGGTGGATTTTGACTGTTATTCTCCTCTCCCTCATGAAGCTCGTAAATGGCATTATAATACGTTGTGGGCTCAGGAGGGGCATGTGCATCCTGTTCATCCTGAGTGCAAGTCATTTCCAGATTAACCTCGGACCTCCTGCTCCGTGTGAGTGCCTTGCGGGACCAGGCCCCCTCTGCTTCGCTGCCCCATCTCAGCTTGTTCCAGGTATTCAGACCAAAGAAGCGAACAGCTGAATGGCAACGACAGAAGCATTTGTTAAACGACTTCACGTCACAGTCTATCCACACTCATAAAAACGCTCATAGTGTGTATACAGAGGTTACTATCAGATAGCTTTTGCTGTGTAGCAGTTGGTGCATTTCAGTAACAATGCGACCCAGTAACAGGGATGAAGGGAGGGACGATCACACACTTACACGTGCATATTAATGTATTAACGTTGCAGCTTCATAAAATGCTAATTAGGCCACATCTTGAGTATTGCTTTCAAGTCTTGTTGCTCCATGATAGGAAGGATGCAAAGACTTTGGAGAGGGTACAGAAGAGGTTAACCAGGGTGCTGTCTGGATGTGCTATCAGGAGAAACTTGGGCTGTTTTCTCTCAAGCTGGTGGGGGAGGGCCTGATTGAAATTAATAAAGTTTTGAGAGGCACAGATAGTCAGCTCGGATCTTTTATCCCCAAGGGTTAAAATATCTAATACATTTAAAGCGAGGGAGCGTGGGTAAGTTCAAAGACGCGCAGGTAAGATATTTATGAGAGTGGTGGGTGCCTGGAACGTGCACCCAGGGGCGGTGGTGAGAGATTCAGATGCACGGATGTGCAGAGAATGGAGGCCTGTGCTCATCGTGTAGGCAGGAGGGATTTTAGGTGTCATTGGTTTAACTTGCGGACCGAAGGGCCTGTTTCTGTGCTGTACTGTTCTATGTCTGAGATGGGGAAGAGATGCTCATGCAAGTAAGTGAGAGAATATACTGGCACTTCCAAATACATTTTCATTATAAAATTCTGATTAAATTCAGTTGTGCCAAGTGCGAAATGGGTAAATTTATGGTACTAAGCTACCAGCAGGCTATGGCTGATCCAATCAGTCTTTAGTACACTATAACCTTTATACCGTTCAGTTCCTTTTACGTTTCCCTGACGAAAGACAAACACGACTTCAGATATAAAAATATGACCAATTCCCCTTAGTCACCACCATTCAGCTTGTCACTGGACAACTTCTGTCAGGGACGGCTGCAAGATGCCACCTGTGGTGTATTAAGACTGTTGTACGGGAGGCAGAGACAGTTGTTCACACCTTGTTACGATGCTGTTCTCTCAACTGGTATCAGGTAACCAGCCCCATTGCTCAGCGCCAATTGCAACAAAGCACGTCGTGTCTCACTGAGTCCAAAGTACAAAGCAGAGAGCAGGTAATCTCATCTCTGTTCAAAGACAGGCGCTATCCTTACTGATAAGTAGACATTGCTTACTTTTTAATTCACTGATGACCAGAATATTCTAAAGTATCCAAAATCAATCTTTTCCAAGAAGAAAGAACAGCTGATTGCTGGTAATTTTAAATGAGATTTTTTTTTTAGGAACTTTGATTTTAAAGGTTTTTTTTGCATAGATATCTTCATTCTTCCAATACACACATGGCAAATGGTGGCAATAAACCACCCACCAGGTGATGAGAGAAGCACTAATACACCCACTGTAAATGGCCTTTCAGCTCCTGAGACAAAAGGAGAACTTCAGGGAGGCGTTTATTGTAAGAAACGAATGTGGTTTGAAAAGAGCTCTGAAAATAAATTCTCAGCTTCCCCAGAAATATATACTAGCTCTCCCAGGAGAAACTCAAGATTAATCCATTTTCAAAAGTACAAACATTCGGAATTCCCCAAAGTCAAAAATGTCCTCTTTTACTCTTCACTTCTGTAATCTTCACATCCAACAGATTTTCCTTTGCAAGTTCTCAGCCTTCCACTGGGAAGCCATCACACCATCTAAGCTGGTATAATTCTGCCATTTACAATTTAGTGTTTGACATTTTCTGCTTACATTATGGCCTTCCAGGGAGTTAAATGCAGAACATGTGATCACTTTGATTCAGTCACTGTCACCTTAATTCTCCATCCCTTTCCCACTCCCACCTTTGCCCTCACCTTCCAAAACTGTTAGACCATAAGACCGGAAGACCTACTCTCCGTAAACTTTGGCACCCTGACTAACAACCTCCGCTTTAAATATACCCAGTGATCTGGCCTCCACAGCTGTCTGTGGCAATAAATTCTACAGTTTTACCACACTCTGGCTAAAGGAATTTCTCCTCCTATCTCTTCTAGATGGACATCCCTCTATTCTGAGTCTGTACCCTCTGGTCCTAGACTCCCCCTAGGAAAGGAAACATCTTCAAATCCACTCTATATAGGCATTTCAATGTTTGATAGGTTTCAATGAGATCCCTCCCCCATTCTTCTAAACTCCACTGAGTACGCCCAGAGCCACCAAATGCTCCTCTTACGTTAACCCTTCCATTCCCAGAATCATTTCCGTGAACCTCGTCTGGATCATCCCCAATGCCAACACATCTTTACTTAGATAAAGGGCCCAAAATCCCTCACAATACTCCAAGTGTGGTCTGATGTCTCATTGATTTTTCCCCCAAACTATCAGACTCCTCAATACCCAGAGCCTGGACTGACACCTTACTGCCCTGTTGTCCTGTTTATTATTTATTGTAATGCCTGAACTGTTTTGTGCACTTTATGCAGGCCTGGGTAGGTCTGTAGTCTAGTGTAGTTGTTTTTTCTCTGTGTTGTTTTTTACGTAGTTCAGTCTAGTTTTTGTACTGCATCATGTAACACCATGGTCCTGAAAAACATTGTCTCATTTTTACTATGTACTGTACATAGCAGTTATGGTCGAAATGACAATAAAAGTGACTTGACTTGACTTGATAAAGCATCAGCATTGAACCTTGTTTTTATAGTCTAATCCTCTCAAAATGAATGCTGGCATCACATTTGTCTTCCTTACCACCAACTCAACCTGCAAGTTAACCTTCAGGGAATCCTGCACAAGGACTCCTAAGACCCTTTGCGCCTCTATTTTTTTCAATTTTCTCCCTGTTTAGAAAATAGTCTACACTCTTATTCTTTCAATCAAGTGTATAACCATACACTTCGCTACACTATATTCCATCTGGCACTCTTTGCCCATTCTCCTAATCTATGTAGGTCCTTCTGCACACTTCCTCACACCACCTGCCTCTCCACCTATCTTCGTATCGTCCGCAAACTTGGTCACAAAGTCATCAATTCCATCATCCAAATCATTGACATATAACATTAAATTACACTTCCAATATTGGACCATAATGCACCTCCAAGTACCCCAAATCCTCAGCATTAATAATGGAGTCCAACATCTTCCCAACCACTGAAGTCAGGCTAACTGGCCTATAATTTCCTTTCTTCTGCCTCCCTCCCTTCTTAGAGAGTGGAGTGACTTTTGCAATTTTCAATCATCCAGAGCCTTTCCAAAATCTAATGAGTATTGAAAGATCATTACTGTCTCCACCAATCTCTTCAGCTAACTCTGGGGTTTAGTCCATCTGGTCCAAGTGACCTACCTACCTTCAGACCCTTCAGCTTCCCAAGAGCCTTCTTCTTAGTAGTAGCAACAATACTCTCTTCTGCCCCCCAACACTCTCTAATTTCTGGCATAATGCTAGTTTCTTCCAGCATGAATTTTTATCAGATTCATCTGCCATTTGTTTGTCCCCCACTACTACCTCTCCAGCATCAGTTTCCAGCAGTCTGATATCCATTCTCGCCTCTTCTTTACTCTTTATATATCTGAAAAATCTTCTGATATCCTTTTTATATTATTTTCTCTCCTTACGACATTTTAGTTGTCTTCTGTTGGCTTTTAAAAGCTTTACAACCCTCTAACTTCCTACTAAATTTTTGCTACCTTCAGTCCTGCATTTGCCACCTTTCTTTGATTTTAGCACTGTTACACTTCAACTCATCCCACTGACTGCAGTTTTGCCCTATCTCTGCCTGTTCTTCCTCACAGTCTCACCACACACTGTATCTAGTTGTACACCAACTGTCCCATCCTCAGCCCTATCAGTCCAGTTCCCATTCCCCTGCCAAATTAGTTTAAACCCTCCTAAAGAGTTTCTTAACTTTACACACGATGATCCTATATCTTCCAGTTTTATGTCACCTCTTACGAAGAATTTGATTTCATTCTTAACCAACAGAACTACCCCACCATCTCTGTGTATCTGCCTGCTCTTTTGATGCAAAGGTGTGTCCTTGGATGTTAATTTCCCGACTATGATCTTCCTTCAACCACGACACAGTGATGCCCACAACATCATACCTGCCAATCTCTCACTGTGCTACAAGATCATCTAGCTTATTCCATATACAGTGTGCTTTCAAACATAGCACCTGAAGTCCTGTATTCGTCACCCTTTTTCGATTTTGGCCCCCCGTTACACTTTAACTCATCCCACTGACCATATTTCTGCCCTATCATCTACCTGTCCTTCTTCACAGCCTTGCTACACACTGCATCTAGTTGTACACCAACTGCCCATCTTCAGCCCTGCTGGTCCCCTACCAAATTACTTTAAACCCTCCCAAACCACTCTCACAAACTTTCCCGCAAAGATATTGGTCCCCCTTAGGTTCAGATGTAACTCAATCCTTTTGTACAGGTCATAACTTCCCCAGAAGAGCTTCCAATGATTCAGAAATATGAAACTCTGCTCCCTGCACCACACTCTCAGCCAGCCATTCAACCATATTATCTTCCTATTCCTGCCCTGACTAGCATGTGTACTGGGAGTAATCCTGGAGTAGGGATGAACTCCCTATATTCTGTTCCAGTAAAGCTCAACATCAACTCAAGACACAACACTTCCAACAAGGCAGACAGGTTTTAGTTTCAGATTTCCAGCATTCATTCTGCACCCCCGGTAGTTTCATATGATCATTCTCTGCAAGTTCCCAGAAAGATTTAGTAACCTTCAATACTATATACTTCACGTTGTATTTTTACGTCTTGTTCTTGGGTATCTCCTGCCATCCAACATTTCACAGAACTTCCCACTTGTTCTCTTCTTCCCTTCCCCTTTCTCTCTCCATCAAGACCACTTTAATCATCCCCAAATGCGTTGAAAGATTTGTGAACTGAAATGCTAATTCTATTTTCGTCTTCATAGATTCAGCCTGACCTGAGTAATATTTTGTCATTTTCTGTTTCTGTTTCTGATTTCCAACAACTGTAAAGTATCATGTTTATGTACAGTATTTTGACACTTGGTGTCACCAGCAATAATTAACTCCAGGTATGAACATGCTTCAGTACTGTTGTACCTAACCTGTGATGAATTAATCTTTTACAAAGAATACAGACAGCTCCCCCTGCTGGTAGCTTCGCCAATGAGCATAGAGCAGAACAGCAAAGGAAAGGACAGCCTAAAAATGGCCTCAAAACTTCAACCATCTATCCTGGTGTAAATAAAATCCAACTAGATCTGGCATTTGAATGCAGCAAAATATGTAGTACTCTGTGATCCTATGGCTGTGTAGGGTGGTGCCAGCGAGTGCTGCTACTGTGGAACAGGGGTCTTGTTAGAAATGGAACTAGAGCGACTTTGTCACACCACCCCGTCACCCCAACAGGTGTTGAGTGCCATTGAGTCATTGCCGACCCTATGGATAGTGTAGATTTCCACAGGGTAGATACGGAAGTAGATTGCCAGGCCTTTCTTCCACATGGATACTGCTGTCTAGGCTGGGACCCAGCCAGGATTGAACTTGGGACCACTCGCCTCCAAGTCCAGTGCTGATGCCACTACACCACCACCAGTGTACGACGCATTAGCGCTGCATTATTAACAAACAGAATGCAATTGCATCATAACTGTGCAACATTTGACCCACCAAATCTCTTAATGCCCAGTGAGCCAGTCAGGTTCGTAATCTTTGTGCCTGTCTCAGTGGCCACTTTATTAGGGAGAGGAATGGAATGGGACCCTGTGTGGCTTCTGGTGCTGTAGCCCACCCACCTCAAGGGTCGACATGCTGTGCTTTCAGAGATGCTCTTCTGCACACCACTGTTGTAATGTGTCCTTATTTGAGTTACTGTCACCTTCTATTCAGCTTAAACCAGTCTGGCCATTCTCCTCTGACCTCTGTCATCGAGAAGGCATTTTCAGACACACACTGGAAGCTTTTCTTTCACATTTCACACTATTCTCTGCAAACTCTCGAGACTGCTGCCCGTGAAAATCCCAGGAGATCAGCAGTTTCTGAGAGACTCAAACTACCAACAATCGTTCCACAGTCAAGGTCACCTAGATGACAGATGTTCCCCATTCTGCTCGTCAGTCTGAACAACAACTGAACCTTCTGACCATGTCTGTGTGCTTTTATGCATGGAGTTGCTGATTAGGTATTTGCATTAACAAGCAGCTGAGCAGGTGCATTAAATAAAATGGCGACTGAGTGCAAATCCACGTACATTCAGCTGTGTTCAGTCAGGAAGAGGAGAAAACAAAATCTTGTATTTACAAAGCATCTTTGAAACAGCAAAACGTCCCATGCAAATCACATGGGTGTTATTGTGATCAATAAACTAGGGGCAAGTGCTTCCCCCGAGAATAAAACCTTTGTTCGCACTTTTGGGACCCATTTCTGAAGACTGCTCCTTGAAGGACAGAATCAGTTAGCAATTTCATTCAGAGTGAACTGGAGACACAAGAGACGGCAGATGTTAGACTCTACAATCAGGAGGACTGGTCAAGCAGCACATGCGAGGAAAAAAGGAATTGTCAATGTTTCAGGTCGAAATGTTTCAGGTCAAAAATATGCTGGTATCCTTCTCCACTCCACCAATGTCGCTTGAGCCACTGAGTTCCTCTGGGAGACTGGATTGGAGATATAACTTGCAGAGAATGCTCATCAGGTCAAACAGCATGTGTGGAGACTGAAACGGAGTTAGGAAGCCAACTATTCCCGGCCATGGCCAGCAGCTCTCAAGGCAAGTAGCTCAAACTCTCAGCAAGCAAGTCAAAGAATTTGCCTACCAAGGGGCAAATGTGGTGATTCGAAGAGAGAGAGAGAGCCTCACACAGGTCGGGGGGAAAAGGAGCATTTCGCAGGGCTCAGCGCATTAGAATAGTGGGTATGACTGCAAGGACAATTTTCTGTTCTGGGTGTCGGGATGTTGGATGTCTGGGAGACTTCCAGCCTCCCTGATGGCCACATCTGCGGCAGGTGCATCGAGCTGCAGCTCCTCAGAGACTGAGTTAGGGAACTGGAGCTGCAGCTCGATGACCTTCGGCTTGTTAGGGAGAGTGAGGAGGTGATAGACAGGAGCCACTGTCAGGCAGTCACCCCGGGGCTTCAAGAGACAGATAAGTGGGTGACTGTGAGGAGAGGGAAGGGAGGGCGTCGGGTAGTGGAGAGCACCCCTGTGGCTGTCTCCCTTAACAATGTCCTCTATTTTGAGTGCTGTTGGGGGAGAGACGGCCTACCTGGGGGAAGCAACAGTGGTCGTGCCTCTGGCACTGAGTGTGGCCCTGTGGCTCAGAAGGGTAGGGAATGGACGAGGAGGGCAGCGGTAATAGGGGACTCTATAGTTAGGGGGACAGATGGGCGATTCTGTGGACACAAAAAAGAAACAAGGATGGTAGTTTGCCTCCCAGGTGCCAGGGTTCGTGAAGTTTCTCAGCACATACCCTGAAATGGGAGGGTGAGCAGCCAGGGGTCTTGGTACATATTGGTACCAATGACATAGGTAGAAAAAGGGTGGAGGTCTTGAAATCAGACGACAGGGAGTTAGGAAGGAAGCTGAGAAGCAGGACCTCAAAGGTAGTAATCTCAGGATTGATGCCTGTGCCACGAAACCGTGAGTATAGGAATAGAGTGAGGTGGAGGATAAATGCGTGGCTTAAGGATTGGAGCAGGGGGCAAGGACTCAGATTCTTGGATCATTGGGACCTCTTCTGGGGCAGATGTGAGCTGTACAAAAAGGAAGGGTTGTACTTGAATCCAAGGGGGACCAATATCCTGGCAGGGAGGCTTACTAATGCTACTGGGGAGAATTTAACCTAGATTTGCAGGGGTGGAAACCGACATGAAGAAGCAGAGGCTGGGGAGGTTGGAGCACAAGTAGAGACAGCTTGTAGGGAGTTTGTGAGGAAGGATAGGCAGATGTTAGAGCAAAGATGCACTCAGCCTGATGGCTTGAGATGAGTCTATTTTATCATACACAAGGCGGATGAACTTGGAGCGTGGATCAATACGTGGAACTGTGATGCTGTGACCACTGCAGAGACTTGGGTGTCTCAGGAGCAGGAATGGCTGTTGAGTGTGCCAGGCTTCAGATGTTTCAAAAAGAACAGAGAGGGAGGCAGAAGAGATGGGGGTGTGGCATTGCTAATCAAGAATAGTGTCAAGGCTGCAGGAAAGCAGAAAGTCACGGAGGGATGCTCTGGAGCGACCCAAGTAGCAGCAGTTGTCCATTCTAAGGGACCTCCAGCACCCAGGGCATGCCCTTTTCTCACTGCTACCATCAGGGAGGAGGTACAGGAGCCTGAAGACACACACTCTAACAATTCAGGAACAGCTTCTTCCCCTCTGCCATCGGATTTCTAAATGGATATTGAACCCGTGAACACTACCTCACTTTTTAAATATATATTATTTTTGTTTTTTGCACAATTTTTAATCTGTTCAATATATGTATACTGTAATTGATTTACTTATTTATGTATTATTATTATTATTTTATTTTTTCTTCTTCTAGATTATGTATTGCATTGAACTGCTGCTGCTAAGTTAACAAATTTCACGTCACATGCCGGTGATAATAAACCTGATTCTGATTCTGGGTCAGTATGGGTGGAAGTCAGAAACAGGAACGGGGCAATAACTCTATTATTGAGCCCCCAATAGTAACAGAGACATCGAGGAGCAGATAGGGAGGCAGATTCTGGAATGGTGCAATAATATTAGACTTACTGTGATGGGAGATTTTAACTTTCCTGATATTGATTGGCATCTTCTTAGCACACGGGGTTTAGATGGGGTGGAGTTTGTTAGATGTGTTCAGGAAGGTTTCCTGACACAATATGTAGAGAAGCCAACCGGAGGAGAGGCTGTACTTGATCTGGTATTGGGAATTGAACCTGGTCAGGTATCAGACCTCTTGGTGGGATAGCATTTTGTAGGTAGTGACCACAACTCTATCACCTTCACCATAGTGCTGGAGAGGGATAGGAGCAGATAATTTAGGAGAACATTTAATTGGGGTAGGGGGAAATATGATGCTATTAGGCAGGAACTTTGGAGCAGATGTTCTCAGGGAAATGCATGGCAGAAATGTGGCAAATGTTCAGGGAACATTTGCATGGTGTTCTGCATAGGTATATTCCATTGAGGCAGGGAAAGGATGGTAGAGTTAAAGAACCGTGGTGTACAAAGTACTGTATGTAGAAAATCTAGTTAAGAAGAAAATAAAAGCTTATGAAAGGTTCATGAAATTAGGTGCTGTTAGAGCTCCAGAAAATTACAAGGTTGCTAGGAAGGAGCTTAAGAATGGAATTAAGAGAGCCAGAAGGGGCCAATGGAAGACCTTGGTGAGCAGGATTAAGGAAAAGTATGTGAAGAGCAAGAGGATGAACCGTGTGAGAATAGGACCAATCATGTGCAATTGTGGAAATGTGTGCATGGAGTCGGAGGAGGTAGCGGAGATACTCAATGAATACTTTGCTTCAGTATTCACCAGGGAAAATGACCTTGACAATTGTGGGGATGACTTACAGCGGACTGAAATGCTTAAACATACAGACATTAAGAAAGAGGATGTGCTGGAGCTTTTGAAAAGCATTAAGTTAGATAAGTCACCGGGACCAGATGAGGTATACCCCAGGCTACTGTGGCAAGCGAGGGAGGAGATGACTGAGCCTTTTGCAATGATCTTTGCATCATCAATAGGGACGGGAGAAGCACTGGAGGGCTGGAGGGTTGCAAATGTTGTTTTCTTGTTCAAGAAAAGGAGTAGAGATAACCTAGGAAATTATAGACCAGTGAGTCTGACTTCAGTGATGGGCAAGTTATTGGGGAAGATCCAAGGAGACCTTGCTTTGTAGATCCAGAATTGGCTTGCCCACAGAAGGCAAAGGGTGGTTGTAGATGATTCGTATTCTTCATGGAGATTGGTGACCAGTGGTGTTCCACAGGGATCTGTTCTGGGACCCTACCTCTTTGTGATTTTTATAAATGACCTGGATGAAGAAGTAGAAGGGTGGGTTAGTAAGTTTGCTGATGGCACAAAGGTTGGGGGTGTTGTGGATAGTGTGGAGGGCTGTCAGAGGTTACAGCGGGACATCGACAGGATGCCGAACTGGGCTGAGAAGTGGCAGATGGACTTCAACCCAGATAAGTGTGAAGTGGTTCATTTTGGCAGGTGCAGTTTAAAGACAATATAATATAAATGGTAAGTCTCTTGGCAGTGTGGAGGATCTGAGAGATCTTGGGGTCCGTGTTGAAAGGACACTCAAAGCTGCTGTGCAGGTTGACAGTGCTGTTAAGAAGGCGTACGATGCGCCGGCATTCATCAACCGTCCAAGAACCGTGAGGTAATGTTACAGCTATATAAGACCCTGGTCAGACCCCACTTGGAGTACTGTGTTTAGTTCTGGTCACCTCACTACAGGAAGGATGTGGATACTATAGAGAGAGTTCAGAGGAGATTTACAAAGATGTTGCCTGGATTGGGGAGCATGCCTTATGAACACAGGTTGAGTGTACTTGGCCTTTTGTCCCTGGAGCGACAGAGGATGAGAGGTGACTTGATAGAGGTGTAAAAGATGATGAGAGGCATTGATCATGTGGATAGTCAGAGGCTTTTTCCCCAGGGCTGAAATGGCTAACATGAGGGGGCATAGTTTTAAGGTGATAGGTACCAAAGTGATTCCAGGGGTAAGTTTTTCACACAGAGAGTGGTGGGTGTGCGGAATGCACTGCCAGCAGCAGCGGTGGAAGCGGATGCAATTGGGTCTTTTAAGAGCCTCTTAGATAGGTACATGGAGCTTAGGAAAATAGAGGCTATATGTTAGGGTAATTCTAGGCAGTCTCCAGAGTTACATGGTCGGCACAACGTTGTGGGCCGAAGGGCCTGTAATGTGCTGTAAATTTCTATGTTCTATGTTCAAATGCCTTGTTTCTGGGCAAGGACTCTTGCTGGGATTCCTCAGTGTTATATTAGGGAATAGTCACTACGAAACATTTCAATCAGGTATCTTGGTCAGAATGTTTTAAAATAAAATTAGTTTAATGTTTTCAAAGTATTTCTAAGATTTTGATTAAATGATTATTTTCCTTTAATTATTTACATGAGCTTTATTTTTCTTGAGTGTCAGGCGTTTAAAATTATTAAAAATGCATCAAGGATTTGAATTAAATTAATGTCCCGGCTCCATTGGTTCCTCCTGGTCAACATCCCAGGTTGAAGGTGAGAATCAGAATTAGGTTTATTATCACCGACATGTGTCATGAAATTTGTTAACTTAGCAGCAGCAGTTCAATGCAATACATAATATAGAAGAAAAAAAATAAAATAATAATAATAAATAAGTAAATCAATTATGGTAGACATATATTGAATAGATTAAAAATGGTGCAGAAAACAGAAATAATATATAAAAGTGAGGTAGTGTTCATAGATTCAATGTCCATTTAGGAATTGGATGGCAGAGGGGAAGAAGCGGTTCCTGAATCGCTGAGTGTGTGCCTTCAGGTTTCTGTACCTCCTACCTGATGGTAACAGTGAAAAAAGAGCATGCCCTGGGTGCTGGAGGTCCTTAATAATAGACGCAGCCTTTTTGAGACACCGCTCCCTGAAGATGTCTTGGGTATTCTGTAGGCTGGTGTCCAAGATGGAGCTGACTAAATTTACAACCGTCTGCAGCTTACATCGGTCATGGGCAGTAGCCCCCCCCCCCCCCCCTCATACCAGACAGTGATGCAGCCTGTCAGAATGCTCTCCAAGGTCAATGTGTTCATGGAGTTACAGAGTCACACAGGCATTTCACCCAACTTAATCCACGTCTCCCAAGGTTCCCATTCAAGCTGGTCCCACATGGCCACATTTGGCCAATATAGCTTTAAACCATTCCAACTACACACACTTTAATTGTTGCTCACCTGCCTCAAACGATTCCTCTGACAAATCGTTTCATACACTGACCCCTCTCTGGGTGACAAAATTGCCCTCAGGTTCCAATGAAATCTCTCCCTTCAACATCTTAAAGCTGTGCCTCCAGTTCCTGATTCCCCAGCCCTGGAAAAAAGACTCTGTGTGCATTCACCCTTTCTATGTCCCTCATAATTTTATATACCTCTGCAAGATCATCCCTCATCCCAGCTGCCTGTACCGGACCCATGCTTCCTTTTTCCTGAGCAGAGCCTTAAAATCCCTTATCGTACAGTGTTCCCTGGCCCTGCTACCCTGGACAGGAACATTTCAGATCTTCAACTCTCAACTTCACTTTTCAAAGCCTCACACCCATTTATTTTGCAAACAACTTTCTTTGATTAACTTCTGCAACCTCCTGGCTAATAAAATGTGCAATGACCCAGCAGTCAGCTCCAGCAGGTGGACGGTCACCAGCCGTGACCATTCCCACCCACCTGGCTTCACCTATCACTTTCCCCTCCCCCTGCACCTTTTTATTCTGGCATCTTCCCCCTCCCTCCCCAGTCCTGAGGAAAGGTCTCAGCCTGAAACATCATCTGTTTATTTCCATAGATGCTGCCTGACCTGCTGAGTTCCTCCAGCATGTTGGGTGTGTTACTTCAGGTTTCCAGAATCTGTAGAATTTCTTTCCTTATGATTTGTTGCTCCTCTGCAAGGTCTCTTTGAGAGGTGCCCTCCCTGAAGAAGTTTAAATCTTCTCTTTGATGGGAGTTCAGTGACACCCTCTCTCACTGCTCCCCCTTGGCGATCTCTTTTCCCCTCAACTCTTCGAACATGTGCTCACCCAGGCCCGCCACCGTAGCCACATATCCTTCCTGGAAGCTTGTCTTCACCATCATCTTCTTCCACATGGCTTCCAGATCTATTTTCAAGTGTTCCAGTTTGGACCCACTGAGGATCCTGGGTACTCGGGTAAAATTGACTGCTTCTCCCTCCGAATTCTACGCGCCACTCTTTCCGCTTTGCGGAGATAACCGGTGGCCCTGTCTCAGTCTCTGCCACAGCTCCAGGCTTCCACCTGTCATGGACCTCCGTGACATTTGATCCTCTGCTGGATCCACACCTTCAACCGCCAGTTCTTCACCTTCCTCATATCCAGTAAGCATCACAAGATCACCCATCTCCAGACTGCAGATCCTGCCACCTCCAACTCAGATTCCAATAGCCCTGGACACCCCCCGATTGTGATCCCTGCTACCTCCCGCTTGGACCTCAAATCCATCCAACGTCCCCAGATCATGGATCATGCCAACTCCATCCCCGACCCCAATGGCCCTGGGCCTCTGACTCTGCTATTGCCAACACTGGTTCCAATGTCCTGGAGCAGATCCAGAACCTAGATTCCACCACTGACAATGCCAGTTCCTATGACGTCGGATACCTTCAGGCTGCAAATTGCCTGGCCTCTAGCTCCAGCTTCAGCCTGGACCTTGACCCTTAGGCCAAGATTTTACTCACTGCTGCTGGACCCCAGTCTTCCCTTCCCCCACCACCACTCTCCAACCCCATGTTTTACAGACCCCACCACAACCTCATGGGTCTTCGGAGCCTCTATCTTCCTCCCACTCCACCTTCCTTGAGCACCCCAACATCCCTCTCTCCTCCGGCGCCACCAACACTCTTCCACCCCTCTGATCCCAATTCTAATCCTTGCCATGTCCTCAACATTCCCTCGACCTTCTCCTCTCTGAGGCAGGGCTCACCTTCGTCACCCTTCACCCAGACCTCAGTGAGTTCACGCCCACAACGATGTTAAGCTCTTCTCTCATCACCTCTGTGTCCGAGCTCACTTCTCTGGCAAGAATTCCACACGCCGCACAGACGACCCCCTTCTCCCTTCTTCAACTCTCCTCCTATCCTTGGACACCCTGCTCTGGTTCTCTGCTCGTTTTGGATCTTTTCTTCTCGAACGGCCATTGAGACATCAACTTCAGCACTCCTCTCTGCTCCTCAAACCTCATCTCCTTGGAACTCACATCCCTCCACCAATCCCAACCTTACCGTCAAACCTGCAGACAAAAGGGGGTGCTGTTGCAGTGTGGCACACTGACACCTGCCTTGCTGAGGCCTGATGGCAACTTTCAGATACCTCCTCATAACATACCCCTTGAAGAAGACCACACTCTGGGCAATCAGAAAACTCCGACACCATCACTGACTTCATCCACTCTGGAGAACTCCCATCCACTGCCATCAACTCATAGTTCTCTTACCCTGCACTGCCCGCTTCTACCTCCTGCCCAAGATCCATAAACCAACTGTCTGGGTAGACCAGTTCCTGCCCCACTGAAGTCGTGCCCTCATACCTCGATTTCATTCCATCCCCCTTGGTTCAGTCCCTTCCACCTACATCCACAACACTTCTCATGCCCTCAATCTCCCCTCTAACTTTCAATTCCCTGGCCCTGACTGCCTCATTTTCACCATGGGTGTCCAGTCCCATACACTTCTATCCCCCATCAAGAAGGCTTCAAAGCTCACAGCTTCTCTCTTGACAAAAGAACCAGCCAATTCCTCTCCACCACCACCCTCCTCTGTCTGTCTGGCAGAATGGTCTTCACTCTCAACAATTTTTCCTCCAGCTCCTCCCAATTTTCCAAACTCAAAGGTAACCATGGGCACCCACAAGAGCCCCAGTTATGCCTGCCTCTTTGTTGGCTACATAGAACAGTCCTTGTTCAAAGCGTTATTTGGTAATGCTTCCTTGAACTCTTCCTCCTCTACACTGACAACGGCATTGGTGCTGTTTCATGCACCCACACTGAGCTAATCAATTTAATCAACTTTGCCTCTAACTTCCACCCTGCCCTTAAATTTGTGTAGTCCATCTCTGACACCTCCCTCCCCTTTCTTGATCTGTCTCCATCTCTATCAACCGACATCTTTTACTAACCCATGATTCCCACAGTTATCTTCATTATACCTCTTCCCACCCTATCTCCTGTAAAAACGCTATTCCCTTTTCTCAGTTCCTTCACCTCCACCAAATCTGTTCCTTTCCATTCCAGGACATCAGACAACCTACCAAGCTCTGCCTTAAATACACCCAACGACCTGGCCTCCACAGCTGCACATGGCAACAAATTCCACAAATTCACCACCCTTTAGCTAAAGAAATTTTTCCGCATCTCTGTTTTGAAAGGGTAGTGCTCTATTCTGAGACTGTGCCCTCTTGTCCTAGACTCTCCACCACGGGAAACATCCTTTCTACATCTACTCTGTCTAGGCCTTTCAGCATTCGAAAAGTTTCAATGAGATCCCCCCCTCCCCCCATCCTCCTAAATTCCAGCGAATACAGACCTAGAGCTTTCAAACGTGCTTTGCATGATAACCCTTTCATTCCGGAATCATCCTTGTGAACCTCCTCTGAACCCTCTCCAATGCCAGAGCATCTTTTCTAAGATGAGGGGCCCAAAACTGTTCACAATACTCAAGGTGAGGCATCACCAGTGCTTTGTAAAGCCTCAGCAGCACATCCTTGCTCATGTATACTAGACCTCTTGAAATGAATGCTAACATGGCATTTGCCTTCCTCACCGCCGACTTGAACTGCAAGTTAACCTTTAGGGTGTTCTACACAAGGATTCCCAATTCCCTCTGCCTGGATTTTTTCCCGTTTAGAAAACAGTCCACACATTTATTTCTGCAAACAAAGTGCATGACCGTGCATTTTCCAACATTGTATTTCATTTGACACTTTCTTGCCCATTCTCCTAATGTCTAAGCCCTTCTGCATCCTGCCTGTTTCCTCAACATTACTTGCCCCTCCACCAATCTTCATATCATCTGCAAACTTGGCAGCAAAGCCATCTATTCCATCATCTAAATCATTTATATACAACATTAAATGTGATCCCAACACCTACCCCTGCAGAACACCACTAGTCATTAGCAGCCAACCAGAAAAGGATCCTTTTATTCCCAACTGGTGCCTCCTACCAATGAGCCAATGCTCTAACCATATTAGTAACTTTCCTGTGATACCATGGGCTCTTAACTTAGTAAGCAGCCTCATGTGTGGCACCTTGTCAAAGGCTTTCTGGAAGTCCAAATATACAACACCCACTGCATCCCCTTTATCTATCTGACTTTTAATCTCCTCAAAGAATTCCAACAGGTTCATTAGGCAGGATTTTCCCTGAAGGAAACCATGCTACTTTGTACTATCTTGTCCTGTGTCACCATCATCTCATCCTTAACAATTGATTCTAACATCTTCCCAACCACTGAGGTCAGGATAACTGGCCTATAATTTACTTTCTGCTGCCTTCCTCCTTTCTTAAAAAGTGGAGTGACATTTGCAGTTTTCCATTCCTTTAGCACCATGCCAGAGACCAGTGATTTTTGAAAGATCATTTCTAATGCCACCAAAATCTTTAACACTACCTTTTTGAGAACCCCAGGGTGACTTACGTACCTTTAGGTCTTTCAGCTTTTTCAGCACCTTCTCTCTTGTAACAGTAATTGCACCCACTTCTCTTCCGTCACACAGTACAACATCTGGCACACTGATAATGTCTTCTACAGTGAAGACTGATGCAAATTACTCATGTAGTTCATCAGCCATCTCCTTGTCCTCCCGTTATTATTTCTCTCGCCTCATTTTCTAGCAGTCCTATATCCACTATCATTTCTCTTTTATTTTTAAAATACTTGAAAAAGCTTTTATTATCCACTTTATATTATTTGCTAGCTTGCTTTTATATTTCATCTTTTCCCTTCTAATGCTGTTTTTAGTTGCTCTCTGTAGTTTTTTTTTTAAAAGCTTCCCAATCCTCTATCTTCCCACCAATTTTTGCTTTGTTGTATGCCCTTTCTTTTGCTTTTACAATAGCTTTGACTTCTCTTGTCAGCCATGGTTGTACTATTTTACCATTTGAATATTTCTTAATTTTTGGAATAGACATGTCCTTCATCTTCCTCATTTTTCCCAGAAACGCATGCCATTGCTGCTCTGCTGACATCCCTGCCAGCAGCTCCTTCCAATTTACTTTGGCCAACTCCTCTCTCGTACCACTGTAATTTCCCTTACTCCACTGAAATACTGCCACATCACACTTTACTTTCTCCCTATCAGATTTCAAGTTGAACTCAATCATATTGTGCTCTCTGGTTCCTAAGGGTTATTTTACCTTAAGCTCCCTAATTCCTCCTTACCTCTGTTCTAAAGCCCCTCAGTTTTGAGGCTGTGCCCTCTAGTTTTGGACACCTCCACCATAGGAAACATCTTCTCCACATCCATCCTATCTAGTCCTTTCAACATTTGATAGGTTTTAATAAGATCCCCCCCCCCCCCCCCCGCATTCTTCTGAATTCCAGTGAACACAAACCCAAAGCTGCCAAAGGCTCCTCATATGTTAAACCCTTCATTCCCGGTATCATCCTTGTGAACCTCCTCTGGACTCTCCAATCACAACACATCCTTTCTGAGATATGGGGCCCAAAACTGTTGACAATACTCCAAGTGAGGCCTGACTAGTGTCTTATAAAGCCTCAGTATTATCTCCTTGCTTTTATATTCTATTCCCCTCGAAATGAATGCCAACATTGCATTTGCCTTCTTAACCACAGACTCAACCTGTAAATTAACCTTCTGGGAGTCTTGCACGAGGATTCCTAAGTCCCTCTGCACCTCCGATGTTTGAACTTTCTTCCCATTTAATAATCCAGATAATAATCCACACTATTGTCCTTTTTACCAAAATGCATTATCGACCATTTCCCAACACTATATTCCATCTGCCATTTTTTGCCCTTTCTTCCAATTTGTTGAAGTCCTGCTGCAATCGCATTGCTTCCTCAACACTACCTAACCTTCCACCTATCTTCGTATCATCTATAAATTTTGTTACAAAGCCATCAATTCCATTATCCAAATCATTGATAAACAATGTGAAAAGTAGCGGTCCCAATACTGACACCTGAGGAACAACACTAGCCTCTGGCAGCCAGCCAGAAAAGGCCCCTTTTATTCCCACTCGCTGCCTCCTGCTTGTCAGCCATTCCTCTATCCACACCAGTATCTATCCTGTAACGCCATTGGATTTTATATTGTTAAGTAGCCTCATGTGTGGCACCTTATCAAATGCCTTCCAAAATCCAGGCAAGTGACATCCACTACCTCTCCTTTGTCCACCCTGCTTGTTGATTCCTTGAAGATCTCTAACAGATTTGTCAGGCAAGATTTTCCTTTACAGAAACCATGCTGACTTCGACTTATTTTATCATTAGACTCCAAGTATCCCAAACCTCATCCTTAATACTAGACTCCAACATTTTCCCAGCCACTGAGGTTAGGCTAACTGGCCTATAGTTTCCTTTCTTTTGCCTTCCTCCCTTCTTAGAATGGAGTGACATTTGCAATTATCCAATCCTCCGGGACCATACCAGAATCAAGTGAATCAGAATCAAATCTTGAAAGGCCATAACCAATGCATCCATTATCTTTTCAGCAACCTCCTTCAGGACTCTGGGCTGTAGTCCATCTGGTCCAGGTAACTTATCCACCTTAAGACCTTTCAGTTTGCCTGGCACCTTTTCCTTTGTAATAGCAATGGCACTAACTCCTGCTCCCTGACAGTCACAGACATCTGGTACACTGCTAGTGTCTTCCACAGTGAAGACTGATGCAAAGTATTAAGTTCATCCGCTATCCCTGTCCCCCATTACCACCTCACCAGCGTCATTTTCCAGTGATCCAACCCCCAGTGATCTCACCTCCCTTTTACTCTTTATATAACTGAAAAGATTTCTGGTATCCTGCTTTGGCTAGTTTGCCTTCATATTTCATCTTTTCCCTTCTTATAGCTTTTTTAGTTGCCTTTTGTTGGATTTTAAAAAACTTCCCAGTCATCCAACTTCCAGCTTACTTTTCCTAACTTATATGTCCTTTCCTTGGCTTTTATGCGGTCCTTAACTTCCCTTGTCAGCCATGCTTGCCGACCCCTGCCATTTGAGAACTTCTTCCTCTGTGGTACATATCTAACCTGCACCTTGTGAACTATTCCCAGAATATTCTCCCTTCCTTCTCAGTCCTGAAGAAAGGTCTGGGCACGAAACGTCGACTGTTTATTTATTTTCATTGATAGGGAGAGGGAGAGGGAGAGGGAGAGGGAGAGGGAGAGATGTTTCTGCTTTGGATGGCCACTGACATTGACCGTCCCCACCTGACACTGGCCAGATGACAACTCCAGGTGATTATCCAGATGCAGCAAGTTTGGATTCAACTGTTCAGGTCGAAGTTGGGATGTTGCTGATGGATTAATGTTACTGGGGTTCTCGGTCTTCAGCATTTCACACTGCAACAGCACACCACACACTGAGCGGAGGGGTGAAAACAGGGTAAGAATGGACACACGAGCAATGCCCTTGAAATGTCTCCATGTGTCTGATGTTCAGGAAATTTTAATTCTGCTTTTATTTATTTATATTTAGTGATACAGTGTGGAACACACCCTTCTGGCCCAATGAGCTGCACCGCCTAACAACCCACCATTTCATCCTCGCCTAATCACAGGATACTTTACAATGACCAATTAACCTACTGACCCTGAGGGAACTGGAACACCCAGAGGAAATCAAAGTGCTCACGGGAAGAACCTACAAACTTTCTTACGGAGGACGCCGGAACTGAACTCTAGCGTAATGGCTGGCACGGCACTTGGGGTGTTACAGTAACACCCTCTCCTCACAGACGACGCCTGACCTCCAAACTTTCTTACAGAGGACATCATTATTGAACTCTAACCCCACAAGCACCGTGCCAACCATTACGCCACAGTGGCGCCCTCTCAGCACAGACGATGCCTGACCTGATTAGCATTCCCAGTGTTTTAGTTACTGCTTCAGATTTCCATTTACCAAGTTATCTCTAACTTTATTAAAAAAAAATTAAAGGCCGAATATTACCACCGTGTGGCTGTAACACACACACAAAATGCTGGAGGAGCTCAGCAGGTCAGGCAATGCCTATGGAAACGAATACACAGTCAACCTTTCGGGGCCGAGACCCTTCTTCAGGACAGGAAAGGAAGGGGGGAAGACACCAGAATAAAAGAGTGTGGGGAAGGGAAGGCAGTTAGCTTTAAAATGACGGGGGAAGCCAGGTGGGTGAGAAAGGCAAAGACAGATGAAGAGGAGGGAATCTGATAGGTGAGGAGAGGACCCGGGGGAGGTGAGAAGAGGTAAGAAGACAGAGTGGGAGGTAGGAGAAGAAGAAAGGGAGAGAGATTTTTTTTTTAACCAGGAGAAATTGATATTCTTGCCATCAGGTTGGAAGTTACCCAGACGTGAGGTGGAGCACGTCTGCTCCATTCTCCAAAAATGGATCTTCCGAAAGGCCGACCATTTTAATATTGAGATACAGTGCAGAATATGGGCATTGAGCTGTGCTGCCCAGCAACCCCCCGATTTAATCCCAGCCTAATCACAGGAGAATTTACGACGACCAATTAGCCCCCAGACGGTATGACTTTAGACTGTGGGAGGAAACTGGAGCACCCGGAGGAAACCCACGCGGCCGCGGGGAGAACGTACAAACTCCTTACAGACAGCAGTGGGAATTGAACCCGGGTCACCGGTACTGTAAAGCGTTGTGCTAACTACTCTGCCACCTCAACACGATGAGGCCACTCAGGGTGGGGGAGACACACCTTAATTTCCATCTGGATAGGCTCCAACCTGATGGCATGAACATCGATTTTTCTTTCTGGTAAAAAAAAATTCCCCACACCCTTCCATTCCCCACTATGGCCACTTACCTCTTCTCACCTAACCTTCACCTCTGCTGCCATCCCTCCTTCCCCCTATGGTCCACTCTCCTCTCCTATCAGATTCCTGCCTCTCCAGCCCTTTACCTTTCCCACCCACCTGACTTCATCTATCATCTTCTAGCTATCCTCCTTCCCCTCCTCCTGCCCTTTTTTTTTATTCTAGCATGTTCCCCCTTCCTTTCTGGTCCTGATGAAGGGTCTCGGCCCGAAGCGTTGACCATCCATTCATTTCCATAATGCTGCTTAGCTCCTCCTGCACTTTGTGTGTCGGATTTGGACTTCCAGCATCTGCAGAATCTCTCGTGTGTTTAATTAGCAGTATCCTGTTTGTTCCTCACTGATAACGGCGGGACCGGGGAAACTGGGCGGGTTTCCCCGAGAGACGCTCATCAGAAGTCGCAGTCTCGTAACACAGCAATGCCGAGAATGTAAATCGGATGTTGGCATACAAGACAAAGGAGTGAAGGGGCGCAAAGAGCCAGGCTGGGGAGACCGAGAAATTCCGGAAAAATAAAGGCTCCCCATTGAAGACTGGAAACCTGTCTGACCCAGGTGGGACAATAACCGCAAACTCTTGTGATTTACAGCACTGATAGGACAATTATAAATCGCAAAATTAAAAATCTGACAAAAAAAATTAGAAAATGTTGCCCGAAGAACCTCGCCGGCGTAACTCAATCGCTGAACTGCATCCTACACGTAAAAGTTTGGCCGTTACCTTTCCACTAACTACTACCTGGCTCGATGGACGTTTCTAGAGCGCCCCCGTACTACAGCCAAACGTGGTAACTGGGACAGGAAAGTAGGTGAACTCCGACGCTGAACCAGTTACCACTGTGTCCCCGGTCGCCCCCGGAGCGCTCCGCTCACCGTAAACCGCCGCCGACATCCACTGCTCCCACAGCGAGTCCTCCTCACCCGGCGCCGCAGCCATTCTGCCGGGACAAGACCTGCCCGGCGCACTGAGAGTGAAGCCGCTCTCAGACACAGGGGGCGGGCACCTGGGGGAGGGGTGGGGTGGTGAAGCGGTCCCGGGAGGGAGTAGTCCGGCTTTCGGCGATGTGGGAGGCGACGTGTTAAGAGGTGTGGCTTGGCGAGGGGTATGTAGTGGAAAGGGTGAGGGTAAAGTGGGAGAGGGGAGTGTAGGGGAAAGGGAGGGACGGCTGGACCCTGGTGGGCTTTTCCCGCTGCCCTTTGACTGAGGCAGACCGACTCCGGACGTTGGAGAAGGTTGTGGAAGCGAGGCGGTGTCCTGAGACCAACCCTCGGCTTTCCTCCCACAACAGACGACGCCTGAGTTACCATGTGTGGGTGAGCGGGACGGGAGCCGGTTTGGACGTGCGTTCACCTGGTCGGACTTCAGCGGCCCTGGGGAGGAGAGCCGGTGGAGGTCTGAACCCCGCATACCTCACAACAGGTCGAGCTTGGTTGGCGAGGACTAGACCAAATCTTCAACATTTCACTGTCCCACCGTAATTGCTCAACAGATAGTCAGTTATTTGCTTCAGCCCCACATCACACGAGTAAAACTATATCCCACTCACCTCTTTGGCACACCAAATTTTGAGTTTTTGACTTTGAATGCCAATGTTATCTTTAGTGACTAGACTTAAAATGCTTACGTTTGTGCAACTTTCCAAACCCAGCTGTCTGGTTCCATCCCTGTGAAGATCCCTGTTTTTCCTATTCATAATTCTGCCTTCTGCCACCGTGCGGTTAATATCTTTCTCCACCTGCAGGTGGGCTGGGATTGTAGATTTCAAATAAAATAAGAAATATTGCAATAGATTTCTACATGCCATAGTTCCGAGACATTGGATTCACAGGAGGAGAGAGAACTCAACTAAAGCGAGTCAGGACATTCTGCACAGCGCAGTTCCCGAGAAGACTTTAGATGGTGTATAACTAGGCAATTGGCAAGGGCCAATAAAAAGTAGTTACGTGCAAGCGGAATGGCTTTTGCGTGAGTGTAAGCGTGGGAAGTTTAGGCTTTGGCGAGGAGGGGCAGAGACTGTGGGTTGATTAAGTTTTCTTTGTTATGGGTAGGCAGGACAGCGGAATGCTCCTTTTGAGAATGTGGGAAGGGAGTCCTTCGGTATCCCTGAAGACTACACATGCAAGAAATGCATCTGGCTGCAACTTCTTGTAGAGTATGTTAAGGAACTGGATTTGGGAAACTGGGGGTGGGGGGGGGGGGGGAGATGGTCACTCAACTGGACATACAGGGAGGTAGATCTACATCCCTGGGTGTTACACCCAAGACACGGGACGTAGGTGCCTGTCAGGAGGGGGAAAGGGAGTACGTAGCCAGTGCAGTGTACCCCTGTGGTCATTCCCCTCAACAATAGGTGTACCATTTTGGACACTTTCACAGAGGAAAACCACTGCAGTCAAGACTCTATAGCACCAAGTCTGGCTCCGCAGCACAAAATGGAAGGTGAAGAGGTGAACTGTAATGATAGGGAATTCATTGATTAGGTGAACAGACTGGAGATTCTGTGGACGAGAGTAAGATTCCCAGATGGTATGTTGCCTCCCAGGTGCCAGGGTCAGGGACATCTCAGATCGAGTTCATAGCATTTCCTAAAGTGGGAGAGCAAGGAGGCAGAGGTCATGGTCCATGTAAGTAGCAAAGGCATTGGTAGGAAGGGTGATGAGGTTCTGCAAAGTGATTTCAGGGTGTAAACTGACATGCCCGTGTAGGTCCCACCTTGCCTGGCAGACAGCCCAACGATTCAAAAATCTAAAGCCTTCCCTCCTGCAGCAGAAGTTCAAGAAGTTAGGATAGTCAACATGGCTTTGTGCATCATGTCTAACCAGTGTTATAGTTTTTCGAGGAAGTTGCCAGGAAAGTTGATAAAAGCAAGGCAGTGGATGTTTTCTACATAGACTTTAGCAAGGCCTTTGACATGGGAGGTTAGTCAAGAAAGTGCAGTGGCTTGGCATTCAAGAGGTAGTAAATTAGATTAGACATCGACTTCATGGGAGAAGCCAGAGAGTGGTTGCAGATGGTTGCCTGACTGGAGGCCTGTGTCCAGTGGTGTACCACAAGGATCAGTGCTGGGTCTGTTGTTTGTCACCTATATCAATGATCTTGATGTGGTAAACTAGATCAGCAAATTTATGGATGACACAAAGATTGGGGGTATAGTGGGCAGAAAGGAAGGCTATCTGGATCAGTTACAAACATGGCAGATGGAATTTAATGCAGACAAGTGTGAGGTATTACCCTTTGGATAGGGTAGGACTTACCTTATCCTTAATTCCTTGAAAGTAACATCACAAGAAAAATAGTGTCATAATGGAAGCTTTTGGCTTATTAGCCTTCATAAGTCAGAGTATTGAGTACAGGATTGACATGTTATGTTGAAGTTGTAAGAAATGTTGCTGAGTCCTAATGTGGAGTATTATATGCAGTTTTGGTCACCTATCCAGAGGAATGGTGTCAATAAGATTGAAAGAGTGCAGAGAAAAGTTACAAGGATGTTGCCAACACTTGAAGACCTGAGTTACAGGGAGATGTTCAATAGGTTAGGACTTTATTCCCTCGAGTGAAGAAGAATGAAGGGAGATTTGATGGAGGTACACAAAATTATGAATATACGGATAGGATAAATGCAAGCGGGCTTGTTCCATGGAGGTTGGGTGAGGCTAAAACTGGAGGTCTTAGGTTAAATGTGAAATGTTTAAGGGGAACATGAGGAGGAATCTTCTTCACTCAGAGGGCAGCGAGAGTGTGGAGCAAGTTGCCAGAAGTAGTAGGAGCAGATCAATTTCCGCATTTGGGAAATTTGGGTAGGTACATGGATGGTGCTTGGAGGGCTGTGATCTCGGTGTAGGTCAATGGGAATAGGCAGATTAACAAACAATAGGAATAGGCAGCCTGCTTCTGTGTTGTAGTATTCAATGGCAGAAGAATCATTGAATCAGAAAAAAAATTGAAAATCCAAATATCTATCACCCTGTCTAGCACATTTTCAGTGACTAAACCTCTACAGTCTCTTGTGTGAGTAAATATTCCAGTTTAAGATGGTGCTACTGAAGACAGGCAGCAGCCGACTGGCGGTTCATAAAACAAGAAATATGACTAAATACTTTATTAACAAACACTTTATCTGTGTAAAAGTTGTGGTAAATGATCACTGCAAACAATGCAGAGGCGAGCAAAGACAAGGCTGACTCGAGGCTCGAGGCGTGCAGGTGTGATGCAAAGTTGGAGTGAGGTTGAGACATGGTCACAACGGAGTTGGGGCATGCAAAGCGGAGAAAAACCAGAGCAGAGGAGTTCAGAGCTGGTCCACCTAAACCAAGAGCGAGGCCTGATTTGTAAAGGTCAGGTACAGGTCCAGTACATCAATGTGACTGGGCCAAGGGGAACAACCTGTGACAGGACAATTTAAACACCAGGCCAGATGAATTGAAAAGACAGAGCATCAGGACCAGAGGCAAGGGTTGGGCCAGTTCTGCTCACTGCTCTGCGACATTTGATTTGTTCTCCACTGTACTAAGGCCGAGGCTGTGGGCGTGCTCTGGGCTTCATGTCTGCGAGTTGTGCAACATCTTGCTCCACTGTGTGATGAATTGAGGCTGTGGGTCTGCTCCGGGCTTAACGTCCATGGACTCGCCTTGTTCTAAATGTTGTTGCTTGCATTTATTGTTTGCACTATTTGAGTTTTTTCTCTCTCTCTCTGCACATTGGATATTTGTTGGTCTTTTTTTAAAATGGGTTCTTTCAGGTTTGTTTCTTTTGTATCTGTAAGGAGATGAATCTCAAAATTGTATAATTTATACATACTTTGATAATAAATGTACTTTGAAGAGAGAATTTTAAAATTATCTCCCTTCTGGGCTAACAAATGCCCCTCATCACTGTTGGAAAAAGTTAAACTAAGTTTATTATTAAAGTACGTATATGTCACCATATACACGAGATTCATTATCTTGCAGGCGCCTTCGCAAGTACGAAAAGCAATAGAATCAACAAAAAAAACACAAGATGGACAAAGCAATGTGCAACAAACTGAAAAAAATACTAAAGAAAAATAAACAAAAATAATAATTAATAAATAAGCAATAAATAAGAAAATGAGTCCTCGAATGTGAATCCATAGGTTACATGAGTAGCCACCCCTTTCTTAACTCCAAGTTCTAAATACTCCAGTTGACAGTATCCTTGCATCCCTTCTGTCATGCTTGAAAACTTTATGCTTTAATGAGGTTACACCTTCTGACTTCAAGACAGTATAGGCCCAGTCTGTGTGAACTCTAGTGATAGGACAATGCATCAATTACCCCTTGACATATCAATCTGATAAATGCTTACTCCCTCCCCCCATTACCAGTACATCTTTCCATGTATAGGGAGATCTCTACAACAGGCATAGTTTCACCAGGACTTTATGTAATTGCAGTAAGACATCTTTACCAATACTTCAATTCTTTATCAGTCAATAACTACATATTACTAGCCATTAACTTACAGTGAATTTTGTGCAAGGGTATCTCCTGTCTCTGTGATCACCGATGCTTTCCATTTACAGCTTTCTCTTTCTCCATTAAAGTGGATAACTTTGTGTTTTCCCACATAATAAGACTCTAAGACATAGGAGCACAATTAGTCCATCTGGCTCATCAAGTCTGCTCTGCCATTTCATCACGGCTGATCCAATTTCCTCTCAGCACCAATCTCCTGCCCTTTTCCCATATCCCTTCATGTCCTGTCCAATCAAATATCTATAAACCTGCCCTAAATATACAAAAATACTTGGCCTCCACAGCTGCCTGTGGCAAAGTATTCAACAGATTCACCACTCTCTGGCTAAAGAAGTTCCTCATTTTTGTTCTAAAAGTATGCCCCTCTATTCTGAAGCTGCATCCTCTGGTCTTAGACCATAGGAAATATCCTCTCCACATCCACTCTGTCAAAGTCTTTCATTATTCAATAGGTTTCAATCAGGTCACACTTAATTCTTCTAAATTCTAGTGAATACAGACACAGAGCCATCAAATACTCTTCATATGACAAGCCATACAATCTTGGAATCATTTTCATGAACCTCCTTTGAACCCACTCCAGTTTCAGCACATCCTTTCTAAGGGGCCCAAACCTGCTCGCCAGTGCTTTATAAAGTATCAACATTATGTCCTTGCTTTAATACTCTAGTCCTCTTGAAATGAATGCTAACATTACATTTGCCTTCCTCACCACAGACTCAACCTGCAAATTAACCCTCAGGGAATCCTGCGCAAGGACTCCCAAGTCCCTTTCCACTTTAGTATTTTGTTTTTTCTCTCCATTTAGAAAATAGTCAACCCTTTCATTTCTTCTACTAAAGTGTATGACCATACACTTCCCAATGTTGTATTTCATCTGCCATTTCTTTGCCCATTCTCCTAATCTAAGTCTTTCTGTAGCCTCTCTACTTTCGGAAAACCACCTGTCCCGCCACCTATCCTCATATTGTTTGCAAATTTTGCAACAAAACCATCAATTCCATCACCCAATATGTCAATAAATTCAGTGATGCCTACATCATACCTGCCAACCTGCAACTGTGCTACAAGTTAATTTTCCTTATTCCATATACTGCACACATTCAAATATAGCACCTTCAGTCCTGTATTTATCCTTTTCAATTTTGTCCACCTTTAACATTGCAACTCATCCCGTGACTACAAATTTGCCCTAACAGCCTCTCCTCACCACACATCGCCTCTGTTTGTAAACCAGCTACTTCATCTTCAGTATTATTATCCACCTTTCCTTCGATACTTCTTGCATTGAAATATAAGCAACTCAGGATACTAGTCGCACCATGCTCAACCTTTTGCTTCTTAACACTGTCTGAGGTCTTACCAACATCTGCTTCCACAACCTCTCCACTAACTGTTCCGGCACTCTGGTTCCCATCCCCCTGTAACTCTAGTTTAAAACCCACCATGTAGCATTATTGCACATTCCTGCTAGAATATTTGTCTCCCTCCAGTTCAGATGCAAACTGTCCCTTCTGTACTGGTCCAACCTTCCCTGGAAGAGAGACCAATAATTCAAAAATCTTATCCCCTCCCTCCTACACCAAATCTTTAGCCATAAATTAAACTAAATAATTTTACCTAGTTTTAGTCTCACTGGCATGTGACACATGTAACAATCCTGAGATCATAACCCTGGAGGTCTTGCCCTTTAACTTAGCACATAACTCCCTGAACTCCCTATGCAGAACCTCATCACTCATCTTACCCGTGTTGTCGGTCCCTACATGGACCACAACTCCTGGTTGCTCATCCTCCCACCGAGGACACAATCCGAGATATCCCAGTCCCTGGCACGTGGGAGGCAACATAACACCTGGGAATCTTGTTCTCGCCCACAGAATCTTCTAACCTTAACGAACCCCCCATCACCACAGCATGCCTTTTGCTCCCACCCTTTCCCTTCTGAATCCCAGAGGCACACTCAGTGCCAGAGACCCAGCCACGGTGACTTTCCTTTGTTAAGTCAACCACCAGCCCCCCTCCAAAACAGTATTCAAAGTGATATACCTGTTGTTGAGGGGGATGGCCACAGGGGTACTCTGCTCTGGCTCTTTAACCCCTTTCCCCTTCTTGACTGTCACCCAGTTCCCTGCTTCCTGTATCTGGGGAGTAACTACCTCTCCATATGTCCTATTAATCACCCCCTCAGCCTCCCAAATGAACCAGAGTTCATCCAGTTCCAACTCCCAACTTCTTAACACAGATAAGTCAATTTGCTGAGACTACTCATCTGCTTATCCAGGTTCCCCCACCCCTACACACACAATGTCTCGCTGCTACATCATTATGAACTACGCAACCACCCTGCTTTGCATCATTAACAAAAAATGAATAATCACTCAGCAACCACTTTATAAGGTACCTTCTGTAGCTTTTCATAAAGAGACCCCTGAGAGCATGTTCAGGGTCTCCTGCTGCTACAGCCCATCCACTTCAAGATTCAACATGTTGTACGTTCGGAGATGCTCTTCTGCACACCTCTGTTGTAACACATGATTATTTTGAGTTAGTCACTTTCTGTCAACTTAAACCAGTCTGGCCAGTCTCTTCTAAACTCTCCCCTTAAAGCATTTTTGCCCACAGAACTGCCACTTACTGGATTTCTTTTGTATTTCCTCACCATTTTCTGTAAACTCTAGAGCTATTGGGCATGAAAATCCCAAGAGACCAGCAGTTTCGAAGATACTCAAACTACCCTGACTGACACCATCACGATCAAAGTCAATTAAATCATATTTCTTCCCCATTCTGATGTCTGATCTAAACAAGTGAACCTCTTGACCACATCTGCATGCTTTTATATATTGAGTTGCTGCCACAATTGACAGATTGAGATATTTGTGTTAATAAGCAGATCTACAGGTGTACCTAATAAAGTATTTAGTGTATTACAGATGGTCCCCTCATCCAAATCCTCAATCTAGATTGCTACTAGTTAGATCCCCAACACTGCTGAACATGCCCTGTGAGCCAGAACCAGATCAACAATTCACACAATCCTAACTATCTTCTCCCATTGGCCACACTTCTTCACTCTAACAAAGGAATTCCCTTGGTTTCACCACACCTCACTGCTACCCAAGTACTTATTTTTCTTTGCCTGACCTGAGTTTTCCAAGCATTTTTTTTTTTTTGCTTTTGTTACAGAATTCTATATATAGCTTTATTTTAACTCGGCTAATAAATTGAATCCTTTACAGGTGATAAAATAGACAAAAGAATGAAATCACTGATCAAATGATTTAGTAATGAAAATGGTTTAAAAACTGAACATGGTAGGTCTTACACAAGTTGTAAAAATCCTCTCAGGTATGTTTAATGTATTTCATATCCAGGTGGTTATCCACTCAGATTGACTTGGAAGGAATATTTCAGAGGAAAAGAAAATTCAGTGATAGGTATTGTTAAACCTTAGAAAGCCCTTTGTCAAATTAAATACACATTACAAGAATCATTATCAGGAGAGAATAATGCAATGAAAAATATTTAAAACATTTTTTATCAGTTTCTGACTTAAAATATATATCTCAGCATTTCAGTTTATAATCTGAAACTTTTTGTAAATACCTTTTTACAATCAAATAGATTTGTCTGTCTTCAAAACAACAGGGAATGTTTAAATACAACCAGTGTAGAAAATAATTTCACTGAAATATGCACTTAAGTCTCAATCTTTCCACACTGAGCAAATTTGGTAAAATAACTTGTCATATAAGGAAAATCATTGTGACCTTCAGCAAAAGTTAGATATGTGGTCACATTTTACATGGCAGTTAGACTGGTTGAGATAAGGAAACAGGAAACTCAAGAGTGTAAACCTTTTTAAGTGATTTTTCTTCCTAACTACTAATTAATACATACTTCATTTAGTCCATTACCAAAGTGGAGCAGAATAAAACCATATAAATCACAGCACAGAAGAGGGACTTCTCCACCCACATCAACAGTGCTGACTGTGATTCTTACCAATGCTGATCCCATTTGGCCATGTTAGGCCTGTTTCCCTTTACACCATTCCCACTTAAGTACCTGTCCAGATGTCTTCTAAAGATAGTTAGTGTCTGACCCTACTCACTCTTCTGGGTGGAAAAGCTTACCTCTGAGGTCTTTAAATCCCACCCCCACACCACCCACTTAAACCTATGCCTTCCAGTTCTCAACTCCCCTCCTCTGGGCTAAGAGTGTTAACAGTATTTATACTTTCTATCCCTCTCACAGTTTTAGACAATAGACAATAAGTGTAGAAGTAGACCATTCAGCCCTTCGAGCCTGCACCGCCATTCTGAGATCATGGCTGATCATCTACTATCAATACCCGGTTCCTGCCTTGTCCCCATATTCCTTGATTCCCCTATCCATAAGATACCTATCTAGCTCCTTCTTGAAAGCATCCAGAGAATTGGCCTCCACTGCCTTCCAAGGCAGTGCATTCCAGACCCTCACAACTCTCTGGGAGAATAAGTTTTTCCTTAACTCTGTCCTAAATGACCTACCCCTTATTCTCAAACCATGCCCTCTGGTACTGGACTCTCCCAGCATCTGGAACATATTTCCTGCCTCTATCTTGTCCAATCCCGTAATAATCTTATATGTTGCAATCAGATCCCCTCTCAATCTCCTTAATTCCAGCGTGTACAAGCCCAGTCTCTCTAACCTCTCTGTGTAAGACAGTCCGGACATCCCAGGAATTAACCTTGTGAATCTACGCTGCACTTCCTCTACAGCCAAGATGTCCTTCCTTAACCCTGGAGACCAAAACTGTACACAATACTCCAGGTGTGGTCTCACCAGGGCCCTGTACAAATGCAAAAGGATTTCCTTGCTCTTGTACTCAATTCCCTTTGTAATAAAGGCCAACATTCCATTAGCCTTCTTCACTTGCTCATTCACCTTCAGTGACTGATGAACAAGGACTCCTAGATCTCTTTGTATTTCTCCCTTACCTAACTCCACACCATTCAGATAATAATCTGCCTTCCTGTTCTTACTCCCAAAGTGGATAACCTCACACTTATTCACATTAAACATCATCTGCCAAGTATCCGCCCACTCACCCAGCCTATCCATCACCCTGAATTTCCCTAATATCCTCATCATGTCACACTGCCACCAAGTTTGCTGATGTTATTCTCTATGCCTTCATCTAAATCGTTGATGTAAATCGTAAACAGCTGTGGTCCCAATACCGAGCCCTGTGGCACCCCACTAGTCACCACCTGCCATTCCGAGAAACACCCATTCACCGTAACCCTTTGCTTTCTATCTGCCAACCAGTTTTCTATCCATGTCAATATCTTGCCCCCAATGCCATGAGTTCTGATTTTACCCACCAATCTCCTATGTGGGACCTTATCAAATGCCTTCTGAAAATCAAGGTACACTACATCCACTGGATCTCCCTTGTCTAACTTCCTGGTTACATCCTCGAAAAACTCCCAATAGATTAGTCAAGCATGATTTGCCCTTGGTAAATCCATGCTGGCTCAGCCCAATCCTATCACTGCTATCTAGATATGCCACTATTTCATCTTTAATAATGGACTCTAGCATCTTCCCCACTACTGATGTTAGGCTGACAGGACGATAGTTCTGTTTTCTCCCTCCCGCCTTTCTTAAAAAGTGGGATAACATTAGCCATTCTCCAATCCTCAGGAACTGATCCTGAATCTAAGGAACATTGGAAAATGATTACCAATGCATCCACAATTTCCAGAGCCACCTCCTTTAGTACCCTAGGATGCAGACCATCTGGACCTGGGGATTTGTCAGCCTTCAGTCCCATCAGTCTACTCATCACCGTTTCCTTTCTAATGTCAATCTGTTTCATTTCCTCTGTTACCCTATGTCCTTGGCCCATCCATACATCTGGGAGATTGCTTGTGTCTTCCCTAGTGAAGACAGATCTAAAGTACTTATTAAATTCTTCTGCCATTTCTCTGTTTCCCATAACAATTTCACCCAATTCATTCTTCAAGGGCCCAACATTGTTCTTAACTATCTTCTTTCTCTTCACATACCTAAAAAAGCTTTTGCTATCCTCCTTTATATTCCTGGCTAGCTTGCGTTGGTACCCTCATTTTTTCTCCCCGTATTGCCTTTTTAGTTAAGTTCTGTTGTTCCTTAAAAATTTCCCAATCATCTGTCCTCCCACTCACCTTAGCTCTGTCATACTTCCTTTTTTTTAATACTATGCAATCTCTGACTTCCTTTGTCAACCACTGTGGCCCCTTTCCCCCCCTTTGAATCCTTCCTTCTCTTGGGGATGAACTGATTTTGCACCTTGTGCATTATTCCCAAGAATACCTGCCATTGCTGTTCCACTGTCTTTTCTGCTAGGATATCCGTCCAGTTAACTTTGGCCAGCTCCTCCCTCATGGCTCCACAGTCTCCTTTGTTCAACTGCAACACTGACACCTCCGGTCTGCCCTTACCCTTCTCAAATTGCAGATAAAAACTTATCATATTATGGTCACTACCTCCTAATGGCTCCTTTACTTCAAGATCGCTTATCAAATCCGGTTCATTACACACCACTAAATCCAGAATAGCCTTGTCCCTGGTCGGCTCTCGTACAAGCTGTTCCAACAATGCATTCCGTAGGCACTCTACAAACTCTCTATCCTGGGGTCCAGCACCAACCTGATTCTCCCAGTTCACCTGCATGTTGAAATCCCCCATAACTACTGCAACATTACCTTTGCCACATGCCAATGTTAACTCCTTAAGGGCATCCTTCAGCCTCCTACATTCCAGTTCCCAAGCTGTCCAATCTCTCTTATACTTCCAGATCTCCATTCAAGGCAATATTCTGGTGAATCCCTTCTGCAGTCTCTAATTGCTACATGTATAAAATACTCCAAACCTGCACCTGGACAATAGCCTCCATACCCCTCCCATCCATGCACTTACCCAAATTACTCTTAAAATGGTAAAATCAAACCCACATCCACCACTTCCATTGGCACTTATTTTCAAGGGGAGATTATCTGGAATGAGCTCCCATTGAAAGTGGTGGAGGCAGACAAAATTACATTATAAACAGGAAGGTACTTGGATAGGAAAAATGTTGAGATACACAGACCTCATATAGGGAAATGAGATTAGTGTGTATAGGCCTCTTAATCAGCATGGATAATGCAGTCTGTAAAGGCCATTTTCATTGCTGGATTTCTCTATTCTACAGAAGTAAATGCAGGTAAACGTATAACAATCACAGCACGGAAACAGGCCATTCCGGCCCTCCTAGTCCGTGCCGAACTCTTAATCTCACCTAGTCCCACCTACCCGCACTCAGCCCATAACCCTCCACTCCTTTCCTGTCCATATACCGATCCAATTTTACCTTAAATGACATACCAGCTCTCATGCTGTGCATGTCTGCCCTTCCTTATAGATTTGCCTGTTCTTTCTTCTATGTATGAGAAGCCTCCTTCCCCACCTGCACTATCACTCTGACTCCTACCCCACTGCCTGTATAATTTAAATCCTCCTGAGTGGCACCAGCAAATCTCCTTCCATTCAGATGCAGCCCATCCTTCTTGTACAGGAGAGGGTACAGTGATCCTAAAACCATAGGTTTTCTCTGTTTACACCAAGCCCTTTAGCCAATCATCTGTCCTATCTTTCTATTTCTGTACTTGCTAGTATGTGGCACACACCAATTGTGATTCCAATTCTGGAAGTCCTGCTTTTCAACTTCCTACCAAACTCCCTAACTTCCCTATGAGTCTTTTTTGACTCATGTCATTGGTACTAATATGGTTCATGACTTCTGGCTGCTCACCCTTCCCTTTCAGACAGTCCTGTGTCTACCCAGAGACACCCTTGCCCTGGCACCTGGAGTTTTGAGTTCTCTATTACTAATGCACGTCTACACCTTGTGCTTCCCTGCTGTACAAAGGAGCTAGTTAAGGAGCCACCACTGGCTATTGCTGCTTTTCTCAGAGACCATCTCTCCAACAGTGTCCAAAATAGTACACCTGTCTTTTCTGGTGGTCACCCATTAATCTGGCCTCCTTCCTAAAGCTTTAATCAATAATACTTGCTGCCTCCCCTACACTCCTCAGGGAGTCAACAGCAGCTCCAGCCCAATCTGTGTAGTTCGAGAGGAGTTTTAGCAGGACAACATACTGTAAATATGGTGATCAGAGACTCTTGATATCTTTCTGATCTCTTTCACTGGAGGAGCATACCATTCCACTGACTGCCATTACCAATCCTTCTAACTATTGACGTAAATTAAAAACCTTACCTTGTCTTACCACGTTGCCACATTGTCTTCTTGTCTAGGACTCTCCATTTTGATCTTAGCCACAGTACTTCACTTCAAAATGTCTGCTTCCAATGTACCTACCTCGGTTTCTATAGCTCTTGTACGCCTCTCCTTGCTCCCTCTTGCTCTTGCAAACTCAGGTACCACCAGTCCTGCTGCCTTTTGAAACCTTACCTTTCTCCCTCACACCTTCTTACATATCTCAACAATAGCATAAATGGTGATCACTGATTTATTTCTAGCCACTGAATCCAATTAAAACAATAATGTCCATTTAAACAGATTACAAAAACCATTTGTGTTGTATTTATTGAGTAAAGAAGCAGCCCCAAGCACACTTCAAACAGGGATGGTCATTTTGTATTAATTGTTTGTGTGACTTTATATGATCTCAAGTAAATGTTATGCTGAGCTGCAACAAATTGAACTTCAAATTAAGTTCAGAGAGAGAACAGGTTCTCTGGTCCACTGAGTCCATGCCAACCATCATTCACCTATTTACACAAATCAGACATTAATTACACTTTACTCTCCCCACATTCCCATCAATTCTCTCCAGATTCTACCATACACCCACCCACAGGTCAATTTATAGCAGCTAATTAGCCAGCCACCTCTCATCTTTGGAATATAGGAAGAATCCAGAAATGTGCAAACTCCATACAGACAGCCCCTGTTAAGGATTGAACTTGGGTCTCTTGCCCTGCAAGGCAGAAGCTCTACTAGCTGCATTGCTGTGGCACACATAAAAGTAACTCCATTGCAGGCAGTATCCAAACCTCTGTACGACAGCTTATTGGAAATCGGATTATAACTTTCACGACGTCTATGCATTTTCTAAAGCACATGTTCACATCAGTTTAGAATAAGCATTTTCACACTTTACAAATCCATTATGAACTGCTTTTATTTATAACATCTGAGCAAGATTTGCATACAAATTCAGAACACTAATGGATCAAGCATAAATGCCCTTAAAACCGGTGAAAATTATAATGAATGCTAACAGTAATGTTTCTGTAAAGTTCTTGAAGTACTTGCACAAAAAAACCTGACCTGCACTAAGGAAACCTTTAAAAATCTTATGCAAAATGGTGTTTTTAACGTCCAACCATCATGCATCAACAGCAGATGGCAAATTCATAAAGACAAACTATTACTACTTTTACTATTACTGATAATACTACATGTAAAAAATTTTTACTTAAATTCATGTTAAAAACAGGTTGTTCCTTTATACAATCTTGTGGTGACTTTAACTTTGGAGTAAAATCACACTATCAGCACCATAACTGTTGGCCCTCACTATAACAAAAGTTCAATTTATTAAATGTCCTATCATCAATAACTAGACAGACAATTTGTAGGAAGAATTTGTCAGTACAGCTGAGCTGGTGCTTCAAGAAGTCTTTCACACAAGTGGAGGCATTCCATTTAATACCGCTCAATGTGGTCCAGGTAACTAGCATGTCAAGAAACGTTGGCAGATGTGCTTGAACTGGTGTCTGGGAGTCTGTTTTGTTGTGCTTCCATTTGAGATACTGTGGCTTGTCGCTGAGCAATGGCAGCAGCTGAATGCTTGCACTTCTCTGAACCACACTGACACGTAAAATATTTACTCTTGATGTCCCAAAACCTGTCACCATAGTCAAAACTGGGAAGTAAATACAGCACATGTTAAAACAGCTTGCATAAAAAAGTACTCTGAATACAAATTTGATACCTCTTCTCATTATTATTTTCTAGGTTAACAGTGCTGACAAATTTGCAATTCAACTTTCTTTTAATATAAATTGAACCCCACTTTACATTATAGTTGTCCGTTTATTACTAGTAGTTTGTTTGAAGTGGATGAAACTAGAAGTAGTACAAGGCTAGTTCCATCATTTTCTGGAATGTTTCATGTATCTGAATAGCCAAGATTCACTTGATATATAAGCCTTAATTGTACCATATTGGCTGTGACATTGAAATTTCTGCAAAGTGAACTAAAAACAAGTACAGCAACTGTCCTGCAATGATGATCTTTTTGAAGTGGATTAACTGAACATAATTGAGCAGTCTGCTACCCATGCATTCAGGTTCACCCTATAAGAATAAAGAGGTGAGCACATTTATGTAACATTAAACTTTTAGGGCACTAGAGAAATCAAGCAATTGAGTTTCAAGAAAGATTCCTTCCATTCCAAGTTTCTCCAAAAATGATCTTACAGAATTCCTTAGATTCTGTAAAGTCTTCAGCAGGCTGGAGAACTACAAATTTAATATCCCAATTCATGGAAGTAGAGGCAGAAAGCAGGAGACTAAAAGCCAATCAACTACATGTTGCTAGAAAAATGCTGGATTGATTTTACGGAAACAGTAGTAAGACATTTACAATGTTATTGTACAATTCAGCAGAGATAATATCTTTTATTCAAAGCACCTAATGTTTAATGATTATTTGAGGACAAACAAAGGGGAAACCTGTAGATGCTGTATTATTATTGTAGTATTTGCATTTCCAAAAGACATTTTATCAGATACTATAAAAAAGCCATTTGCACATGAATTGCAGCTGATATAATAGCATAGATTAAGGATTAGCTAACTAACTGTACATAAAGTTAGGTCTAACAGATCATTTTCAGGTCAACAGGCTGCGACTAGTGGGGTGCTATACAGATTAGCGCCAGGCATCAACAATTTAGATGGAGGAAGAGACTGAGTGCATTGTTGCCTAATTAGCAATGACACAATGACTGATAGAAAAGTTACAAAAAGGAACTTACTCACAGGGACCAAAAAGGAATTACCGTAGATTCCGGATTTTAAGCCGCTACTTTTTTCCCACATTTTGAACAGCTTTGAACTTTGCGGCCTTTAATCCGGAGCGGCTAATACATGATTTTTTTCATGCCGCCTCGTAAACATTTTGCCTCATAACAGTAGACCAATAAAATTGATGAGTAGTTCACAGAGGTCCAATGAAATTGTACGATAAATCAAGCGCACTTTCACAATTAAATTATTGTAAATCAGTCATTTGTACTCACCCTCATCAACATGGAAAACACTCGAAGCATTGTGCTGCCTTATGGCAGTTACTTAGTTTATAATATTTTCGCTTAGTAATTCATTTTCTAGTTAAAGTTAGAAGAGTTTTAACTATATTTGTTTTCTGTACTACATTGTGGGATGCTACGACGTCACACCCGGTTTCGCGGTGTCTTGTGGGAAAACGCCGGTTTGCGATGAAACGGGACGGAGGGAGGGAGCGCATTACGCGAGCGGCTTTGGATCTGAGCGAACGCTGCTTTTAAGTTAAAGGCGATCAATAACTTTTCCTGGTAGGCTGCAGTATATATATTTTTTACCAGTCGTTAGGAGATATTGGAATGTTGTTCAGTAAAGAAGTATACGCAACGTATATTTAAAAGTAGCCGCGTTACGGGCACGGTTCGAAAAAAAGCATTTGCAATATGTATTTGTTTTTGTTACCATATGGATTTAATTAAAAGTTAAAAAATCCTCACGTGTAATATCTTTCTGTGTAAATATCTCATATTACAACGTGGGACACCTGCGGCCGAAAATCCGGTGCGGCCTTTACAATTAAAAAATTGATTTTATTTCTAAAATTAGAGCCAGCGGCTTTTAATCAGGTGCGCTCTGTAGTCCGGAATCTACGGTATATAGCTAAAATAAATGGGCAACAAAAAGGGCATTTGGAGTATTATGCAAAGTTCCTAGATACGTGAAGTAATCCATTTTGGCAGGAAAAATTTAAATAAAAAATGTTGTTCAAAGGAACAGAGTCTGCAGCATGCATCTAAAGCTGACACACTATAATGCTAACTGAACCCAAATCTGGCATTCTGAGTAGCTCTGGTGTTACCTTTAAGGCATGATCACACTTCAAACGTTTTCAGTGTAACATGGGCAATAACAAATTGCGATTCTAGTTTTCTTAATTTACTTCTAACATACCATTAATTATTCATTTTAAATAACTATATTCTCTGTTAAATGCCTTTACTGCTAAGCCCAAGCTTCTGCAGTCCCTTGTCATAATTCAAACTCCCAGTTAATGGATCTTCTCACCATCCTGTTTGCTAAACATCTCAGGAGGCCAAATTGGAGACAATCAAGAGAAGTGTTGGTCAGGCAAAAGCACTATCTTCTTTGTTGATTAATATTTAGTAAAAATATAAATCAATATTTATAATAAATTGCTAGATGTGAGCTACTTTGGGACATTCTGCTCCATTTAATGTTCTTTATAAACCTAAATTGTTATTTTATAAAGGACTGAAGACAATTCATCAAATGTGCAATTCCAAATCATGTACTCCTACTTAGGCACTTGTATGGCCTATTTTTACATTGGGTACCTAGAAAAGCCTTTTCACATCACAGGATACCATATCTGAAAATTATCTTGTTTTGGATATTGGAAGGAAATCTCAAAAAATATTTACCCTAGTTCCTCGCCACATTTTATGTCTCTACTGCTGAAGAATGCAATCCTTGGGAAACGAAGATCCTGGTGTGACATGAACACTCGTACCGGAATGAGGTTTGGTTCACAGAGATGGTTAACAAAGCGGCTGACATTTCCATAATATCGAGCATCAATGCAGTATACGTCCCCTTCCTTAAAATTAGAGTGATAAATACGTATTTGATTACTTGTTTCCTCAGTTACAAATGCTGCAAATACAATTAGAGTGTTTATACTTACTGAATAGTTTGATGTACCTCAGACAATAAATTTACTTTCAATTTTGTTTCCTTGGTTCAACTAATGCATGTAAAAGCTTAAAAGCAGCAGTTAACTCAAGCCATTAGCCATCAGAATTATCAAAGTTACTAACATTTTGCCATATATATAGTAAATTAAACTATTAATCTACATCAAATTTGATCAAGTCATTCTGATAAATTGAAGGATTTTCTAGAACAGAAATTGAATAAAAGATTTTAATAACAACAATATGATGGATAGGCACAATAATCCAAGAAGTTTACTTCAAAGTTTCAAGGAAGCAACTTACAATGGTCTCCTTTTTAAAATATATGAACTTATACAGAAGAATTTCCATAAGACCATAAAAGATAGCAGAATCATACCATTCAGCCCATTGAGTCTGTTCTGCCATTTCATCACAGCCTAATCCATTTTCCCTCTCAACCCCTTTCTCCTACCTTCTCCCCCTAAACCTTCCATGCCCTGACTAATCAAGAACCTATCAACCTCCATCTTAAATACACTCAATGACCTGGCCCCCACAGCCACTTGTGGCAACCAGTTCCACAGACTCTCCACCCTATGGCTAAAGAAATAAATTCTTATTTCCATTCTAAATGGACACCCCTGTATTCTGAGGCAGTGCCCTCTGGCCCTAGACTTACCCACTACAGGAAAGATCCTCTCCACATCAACTCTGTCTAGGCCTTTAAATATTTGATAGGTTTCAATGAGATTCTCCCCACCACCACCCATTTCTTCTTAATTCCTGTGAGTACAAGCACAGAGCAATCAAATGTTACTCATATGTTAACCACTTAATTCCTGGAATCATTCTTGTGAAGCTCCTCTGAACCCTCTCCAGTCAGGCCTCGTCAGTAACTTATAAAACTTCAGCATTACATCCTTGCTTTTATATTCTAATACTCTCGAAATGAATGCTAACATTGCATTGATCTTCCTCACACAGATTTAACCTGCAAATTAACCTTTTAGGGAATCCTGCACAAGGACTCTTAAGTTCTTTTGCACTGCAGATCTTTAAATTGTCTTCCCTTTTAGAAAATAGTTACACTTTTATTCCTTCTACCAAAGTGCATGACCATACACTTCCTGACACTGTATTCCATCTGTCACTTCTTTCTCCACTCTCCTAATCTGGCCAACTTCTTCTGTAGCCTCCCTGTTTCCTCAACTCTACCTGCCCCTCCACTTCTCTTCATATCATCTGCAAACTTGGCCACAAAGCCATGAAAGCCATCATCGAAATAACTGACATATAGTGTAAAAATAAAGTGGTCCCAACACCGACTCCTGTGGAACACCACTGGTCACCAGCAGCCAGTCAGAAAAGGGTCCCTTTATTCCCACTCTATCCATGCCGGTAACTTTCCTGTAATACCATGGCCTCATGTTCAGGTACCTTGTCAAAGGCCTTCTGAAAATCCAAGTACACAACATGCACCAATTCTCTTTTGTCTATCCTGCCTATTTCCTCAAATAATTCCAACAAATTTGTCAAGCAAGATTTTCCCTCAAGGAAACCATAATTTGTACCCTGAGAACTTATCTTTAACCGTCGACTCCAACATCTTCCTAGCCACTGAGGTCAGACTAACTGGCCATACTTTCCTTTCCCTTATTGAAGAGTAGAGTGGCATTTTCAGTTTTCCAGTCTAGTGATTCTTGAAAGGTCATTTCTAATGCCTCCACAATCTCTTCAGCCACCTCTTTCAGAACCCTGGGCTGTAGTCTATTTAGGCCAAGTGACTAATTGACTTTCAGATCTTTCAGCTATCCAAGCACCTTCTTCTTAGTGCTTTGCTACTAATAGTTTTGTAAAATATTGACTTTTACCCAGTGCTATCAAAGTCAAAAGGCATTCTTTACTTGGAACAGATACATCAATTTGTTTACTTTAAAATATCAAACAGCACCTGTACAATCAATCCTTCTAATATCTACAAAATATTGCAAATTATGGCTTTTGGACCGATTACTCTTGGGGCTTTTAATAATCTGAAAAATACACTTATCGTTAGTAATTTCTCTTCCCCCCCCCCCCCCCATTAATATACCATTTCTCCCTAATTTTTTCATCCCCTTAAATGATAACTTTTATCTAATTAATGGGCATCAGAGAGGGTGAAATATCTCAAATGTTTTCATTGGTGCAATTTTCATAGAGTAATACAAGATAGCAGCACGTCGTTGAGCCAACTCGTCCATGCCCACAGTGTGAAAAAGACTGACAATCGACCTCATCTATGCCCGACATGACTTTATAAACCTTTAAGTTACACCCTTCAATCTTCTTCACTTGTTGGAAAACATACTAGCCTATCGAATCCCGTGGTAAAAGTATAATCAGGTTTCAGCATAGAGTAACCTCAAAAGATGGATCCTTTCTCCACATTCAAGAATAACCAAATGACTGATCATCCTCAATTTAGACTATATCGGGAAAAACGTTTCATTCATTTTTACCTGAAGAATTTATATCTACCTGGTTCTATAATGATATCAATCAATAATCAAGCATTCACTTGAATCTAGACCATATCTTTCCATTTCATTCTAAGTAATTATTTTCAAAGCCATAGTCTCATTCACAAGATCAGTTTTAATCACTAACAGACTGACTTCTAGAAGATTTATACAGTTTTTCCTATGTAAACAACAAGAATATCCACACCCTTTCCCATTAGCTGTCGATGCAATCTAAAACAAGAAACTGAAGTAATAACATCTACTGAAAGCTCTGTCAAACCCATGGCTCAGAGTCAGTAACACTACATGTAGGGGCTGGTACAGTGTACTGATGAAAATCTTTTAGCTGCCGGCGACGATAAAGACAGAAACATAAGAAACTTTTAAGTGACATGTAAATAGGCACATGAATGTGAAGAAAATGGAAGGACATGGACATTGTGTAGGCAAAAGGGTCTGTTCTTGTGCTACATTGTTCCATGTTCTATGCTTTAAATGCTTTTTTCCTTAAAATGTGTTAAATAAAATTTGTTAGCTCCAATAAAAACAAAGTTTTTATTGAGTGTGAAATATTGCAAGTTGGGATGTTTAACCAGAGCAGAATATACACACTGAATAACAAAGCTGTGCAGTTTGCTGAAAATGGCAACATAGGTAGTCATGGTGGTGAAGGAATTTGATACATTTACCTTCATGGGTCAAGGCATTGTGTTCAGGAGCTGCAACATCACGCTACAGCTACACTGTATGCAGTTCTGATTACCACACTATAGGAAAGATGTGATTAAGCTAGTGAAAGTGCAGTAAACATTAACAAGGGGCTGGGGCTGGAGGGTTCCATTCTAAGGAAAGACTGATATGTTTTCCCTGGAGTGAATGAGGCCAAGGATTAACCTTATCAGTTTATAAAATCATGACAGGCAGAGATAGGATAAATAACCATGTCTTTTTCTCAGTGTAGAGAAATCTAAAGTTACAGTGAGAGGGGAAGATTTAAAGGGGTCACAATGGACGTTTATAGAATGAATTGCTAGAGGAAATGAAAGGAAATGATAGTTTATAAAAAGTGAATCCCTGCCTATGATTTACCCCTTTTTAAATACTTTTTTGTTACCGTGCCAGTTTCTCAGCCATCCTTGCTGTTGACATTAGCCTTGAGGATTTTACTTTCACACTTTACATTGCATTTTCTCTTTGAGCCAGCTGTAATTTTTAAAATTTAGCACCCTGTATAACTTAGCTTACACCAAATATTCCAAACATAATATTGCATGTATATTTATCATTTCTTGCAATGTTGTTTCCTTTCTGTCATTGATTCCTTATGTATAAAACCAGGTAGAAGAACATGAGGAACAAAGATCTTCCTAACACTAATTCCATTTTCAAGTTTGTTGAAAAATTAATAGATTATTTAAGATGATAATCAGCATGGTCAGTAGTAGAGCTTACAGAGCATATAGCAGGGATACAGGCCCTTCAGGTTTGAGTTCATGCCAACAATGTTGTCGACCCAGCAAGTTGCAGTTTCCTGCTTTCGGTCCATTTCCCTCCAAGTATCTATCCAAATGCTTCTTAAATGATACTATTGCCACTGCCTCAACCACTTCTTCTGGGAAGCTTGTTGCACATACTCACCACCCTTTGCATGAAAATGTTGACCTGAAGAAACTTCTACCTAAACAGTGTAATGGAACAGAGGGATCTAGGAACACATAATTTATTAAAAGTGGTGACACAGATAGACAGGGGAGTGAAGGTGGTGTTCAGTCAGGGCACTGATTATAGCAACTGCGAACTGCGGGGGAGGAGGCAAGGTGTGTGGGAAAAGAAACTGGGGGAGAAGTGTAGAAGGAACCAGGTAAATCAGGAGGAAAGAGAAAAGGGGCAAAGGAGGATCAGAGTATCTGAAATCGAAGAATCCAATGAAGAGTTCATTGCTAACCTGGTATGCCACGTTCAATTCAATAATTTATCGGATGCGAGCAGGGGCAGATGGAAGGGGCCTAGTCCTCGATCATAGCCAGGATTAGGCATGAAGCCATGGTGTTGCCTGTTGCACCTGAAGTAAGGAGACAAAACCATTGCACTTCTCCAGGGTCAGTGTGGTACACCATCCAGAATGGAGTTGGAGCTGCCCTCCCAGGGTTTTGGTCGGCAGAAGACAAGCTCCGTTGTGGCTGACTGCAGGTTTTTTAGCGGCACTCAGTGGACTCGGGCCTCAAGCTGTGGGGTCGCTTGCTTTTCAGCCGCAGGAGATGCATTTAAGCCAATGCATTTATGGGGGGGGGGGGGCGGTGTAGCGCAGTTGTGGCAATTGATGATTTTAAATGGCCCGACCGAGGGGTCTGGACTATATGTATATATGCAGACATTTGTCGGGTTGTGTTTTTACTAATTGATATACACTTATATAAGCAAGGACTAGGCCTCAAAGTCACAGATTCGCCTACCAGGAGTTGGGCATTGGGGCAAGGACAGGGCTTCAAAGCTACGGTGTCGCCGAACAGGCATCGGGGGCCAGTCGACAGATAGCAATGGGCTGGGGGTTCTGGACTATATATATGCAATGGTCATTGTGCTTTTACTGATATTCTCTGTGGGTCTGTTGACCTGTATGCATCAAGCTGAAGCATCTCTGGGGGGGGGGGGGGCATGGGGAGGTGGGCACCAGGACTCTTATTACATGATTGTGATCTTGTGTGTGCTGAGAGTGACCATTGGTAATGTGTCTTTGCACCATGACCTCATAGCAATGTTGTCTCAACTGGCTGTATTCATATATGGTTAAATGACAAAGTTGAATTGAATTATGCCACTGATCATTGCAGCCCACAAAGGCAGCATGTGAGGTGCTGTTCTTCTAGTTTGTGCTTAGCCTTATGTTGGTGGTGGAGGTGGCTAAGGACAGACGTGGGTATGGTAATAGGTAGAGGCAACCAGGGGAACCAGATGGCCATGGTGGATAGAGAAAAAGGTTTCTAGGAAAGCAGACATCCAGTCTGCACTTAGTATCACTGACATACAACAGGCCACGTCAAAAACACCAGATGCAAGATGAGGCCGGAGGAGGTGCATGTGCCTCACCTGGAAGGGCTATGAAGAGCTCTGGATGGTGGCGACGGAGAAAGTATAGCAAAAAGTCCTATACCTTCTGCAGTTACTGGGTGAAGAGTCTTGGGAGGAAGGTGGATGGACAGGGATGAGTGAATCAGGTTGTCAGAACAGCGGGAGCCCTGTGGGAATCAGAAAGGTGAATGGAAAGGAAGATCTGCTTGCTGGTGAGATCACATCATAGCTGGTACAAACGTTGACAAATTATGTGCTTCATGCATAGGCTGGCATGGTAAACGGCAAGGACCAAGGGAACTCTTATCCGTATTTTGTCTGGAGTGAGGTGGAAAGGTAGGGTAAGAGTAGAAGTACAAGAAACAGAGAAGATATGGGTGAGGGCTTCAGCAACCATAGAAGCTCCATTTTCACAAAAAGATCTCAGATTAAAAACACAAAAACTAAACAAGCACAAGTAGGTAAATAGATATTCTCCAGTTTGAAATACAATACCTCTACATATTAACATATATAAATTCTTGCACAGGGTTCACTTTTCCTGTCCCCAATCCTAAATGTCTCTTAATTTTCAGCTTCAGTGTCAGTATTTAAGGTTGAAAATGCCTGGGCAGACATTAATAAGCGGGAAGTCTTGCTCAGTGAGGGGAAAAAGTTAAATTCTTGGTAAAACAATTCTAAACATTTTTGAAAATGCTGTATTTCTAGTCAAGTTAAGAACTGAAAGGTTGTAACACTGAAATTATGAACTATGTAGTCCACTTGATTCATCTAGTGCTTCTTTCCAGCTTTTTAAATTTTTAACTAATCTGTAAAATTACTGTAGAATGGCCCTATTAGGTCACAAAGTTTTCTTTCTAAATCCTACCAAAATCTTAGGACTCCTGCGAATGCACTAGAATTCTAGTAATTGCTCAGAAACACCTTAATCAGAATTCCTATTTCAAAAACTGACAAAAGTTTCAAGATATTAAAAACCTACCTCACAAGCTTGCAGATTTTCATTCCAGTATTTTGAAGACATAAACAGAATATCCCTCAGTGTTCCTTCCCTGATTTACCATATTCCAGGCCTCATGCCCTATACTTCTAGCTCTTAAGACTACCCCCTAATATTGATACAACAGCATTTCTTCCCATTTTTCTTGGTTCAATACATTTTCATAAGCATCACAAAGGACTATAGAAATTATGAACTATTTCATCCACCATAATTATCTAACACACTAAATTATAAATACTCTTAGATATATCATTTTGGTATAAAAGATACAGTGGCATGCAAAAGTTTGGGCACCCCTAGTAAAAATTTCTGTTACTGTGAATAGTTAAGTGAGTAGAAGATGAACTGATCTCCAAAAGTCATAAAGTTAAAGATGAAACATTCCTTTCAACACTTTAAGCAAGACTAGTGTATTATTTTTGTTTTGCACAATTTTAGAGAGTAAAAAAGGAAAGGAGCTCCATGCAAAAGTTTGGGCACCCCAAGAGACTTGAGCTCTCAGATAGCTTTCACCAAGGTCTCAGACCTTAATTAGCTTGTTAAGGCTATGGCTTGCACACAGTCATCGTTAGGAAAGACCAGATGATGCAAATTTCAAAACTTTATAAATACCCTGACTCCTCAAACCTTGTCCCAACAATCAGCAGCCATGAGCTCCTCTAAACAGCTGCATAGCACTCTGAAAATTAAAATAAGTGATGCCTACAAAGCAGGAGAAGGGTATAAGATGATAGCAAAGTATTTTCAGGTAGCCTTTTCCTCAGTTCGTAATGTAATTAAGAAATGGTAGTTAACAGGAACTGTGGAGGTCAAATCAAAACCCCCGATTGACTGTAAAAGACCTTCAGGAAGATTTAGCAGACTCTGGAGTGGTGGTGCACTGTTCTGCTGTTCAGCGACACCTGCACAAATATGACCTTTATGGAAGAGTCATCAAAAGAAAACCTTTCCTGCGTCCTCACCACAAAATTCAGCATCAGAAGTTTGCAAAGGAACAGCTAAACAAGACCAATGCATTTTGGAAACAAGTCCTGTGAACCAATGAAGTTAAAATAGAACTTTTTGGCCGCAACGAGCAAAGATATGTTTGGAGAAAAAAGGGTGCAGAATTTACTGAAAAGAACACCTCTCCATCTGTTAAGCACAGAGGTGGATCGATTGTGCTTTTGTCTTGTGTTGCAGCCAGTGGCATGGGGAACATTTCACTGGTAGAGGGAAGAATGAATTCAATTAAATACCAGCTAATTTTGGAAGCAAACTCACACCGTCTGTAAAAAAGTTGAAGATGAAAAGAGGATGGCTTCTGCAACAGGATAATGATCCTAAACACACCTCAAAATCCACAATGGACTACCTCAAGAGGCACAAGCTGAAGGTTTTGCCATGGATAATCTGTGGATAGACCTCAAAAGAGCAGTGCATGCAAGACGGCCCAAGAATCTCACAGAACTAAAAGCCTTTTGCAAGGAAGAATGGGCGAAAATCCCCCCAAACAAGAATTGAAAGACTCTTAGAAGGCTACAGAAAGTGTTTACAAGCTGTGATACTTGCCAAAGTAGGTGTTACTAAGTACTGACCATGCAGGGTGCCCAAACTTTTGCTTCGGGCCCTTTTTTTGTTATTTTCAAACTGTAAAAGATGGAAATAAAAAAGCAATCTTGCTTAAAATATTAAAGAAGTGTTTAACTTTATGCCTTTTGGAAATCAGGTCATCTTTTACTCGCTTAGAGTAACAGAAATTTTGACCGGGGTGCCCAAACTTTTGCCTGCCACTGTACTTCGTCCAAAAGCATAGTATATATAAAATTAAAAAAGAAAATTTTAAACTGTTAGCCATTGAAGAAAATGGGAATTTGTTTAATCTCTTGAGATCCAAAGATACAAAGTACATTGTATTTTGTTAAGAACAATTTTAAAGAATCGGAAGCAACAATTATACTTTCAAACTCAAGTTCTTCTTGAGCTAAATAACCTGCAAAGCATTCGAAGTTGACAGTCACAATTGTCCTTTGCTTCCTGTGGAGAATTACTATGTTGGAGTACATTAATTACCAATAACATCTAAAAGGTAATTGGACAAGTACATGGATAGTGAAGATTTAATGGGACATGGGCCAATGGGACTAATTTAGATAGATATAGAATGGAAAATAAGCCAAGTAAGATATGACAATGACTGAAGACTCCATTGACATCAACAGCAACAGTTGTCAGAGAAATTATATGGAATTGTGTATCCTGGGATCTTCAGCCTTCAATTGGAGGCAATGAGTCTGCAAAGTTCTGTACTAAGTCCTGAACCAAGTCAATATGCACTGGATGCCAACTTTCCAGTAGAATCATTTGGTTGTACTGATAGCAGCCCACCAGACCAACAAGATGAGAAGAGAGTAATTAAAATGTAGCTTATCGTTCCCTTGCCAGAGGGTTTCTTCACAAGCTGGTCAAAGAACTTTGTCTACAGAAAATAATTATGTATTTTTTTAATTGATCAGTGTTAGTTTCAAGGTTGCCATTGGAATCTGATTGTACGTTATTTTTGCACATCAAAATTAGCAGGGCCAATTGTTTTTTGAAAAAGCTTTGTCTTCCATATTCCAGTGAATCTATCCACGTTCACAGGCATGGAGTTGTAAAGGATCGGCCCACCGTACCTGCACCAACCTGTTATCCATCTACACTCACCCCGTTTGTTTTCATTAGGTCTGGATCCTCTATGCCTTGCATCTGTCTAGATGTCTCTTAAACGCAGTGATTATGTATGATTCCGCCACCTCTTCTGGCCACAAGTTCCAGATACCCACCACTGTCTGTATAAAAACCATTCCACTCAGATCCCCTCATAAACTCCTTTCTCTCATCTTAAACCTTATCTTCTTGTTTTTGACAACTCCATCCTGGGAAAGCATTCTGACTATTTACCTTATCTATGTCTTTTATAATTTATATCACCTGATCAGGTCACCTTCAGCTTTCTTTACTCCATCCAGGGAAAACAAACCCAGCCTATCCAATCTCTCTTGATCTAGAACCTTCCAAACCAACCAACATCCTGGTGAATCTCCCCCGCACACTCTCAAGCACTACTGCATCCTTCATAAAGTGTACAAACAAGAACTATACACAATACTCTAAATGTGATCTGACCAGTGTTTTGTGAAGTTGAATTTTTGTATTCTATATCCTGACCAATGAAGACAAGAATGCCATATACCTTTGTTCACTATTATGTCTCGTCTTGCCACTTATGGGGACCATGGACTTAGGCCTCTCTGTTCATCAACATTTCTTTCTGCCCTTCTATTTACTGTATAGAACCCACACCTATTTCATCTCTTAAAATATATCATCTCACTCTCGTTGGGATTAAGTTCCATCTGCCAATCTGATCTACAATTCCTCTATCCTTAGACAACCTTCCTCACTACCCATTATTCCATGAATTTGAGAATTATACTTCAAATATTCACATCCAAGTCACTGACATATAATCACGAACAAATATCCCACCAATAAACCCTGCTGTACACCACTGGTCATGCACTTCCAATCAGTAAGACATCTCCCCGTCACTGCCCCCTGCCTCCTATCATCAGGCCAGATTTGAATCCAATTAGCTAACTCACCTCAAGTCCCAGACACCTTATCTAAGGACCAGCCTAACCATGCAAAATCTTGGCAAATGCATTACTAAACACCATATAGAGAACATCTACTGCACTGTTAAATCTTCTTAGTTACCATCTGAAAAGATTCATTCAAATTGGTGAAAAAGGGTTACCTTGCAACACAAAGCCATGAGGCCTATCCTTGTGTTTCCCATTAGATTTTCTCCTACCACTGATGTAAGATTCACAAATATGCAGTTAACTGGCTTATCTTTGGCGCCCTTCAGAAATAAAGTAACTACATTAGCTGCCCTCTAGCCTTCAGCTGTGATTAATGAAGACGCAGAAGTACAGGGGTGCAGCTATCTCCTCCCCAGCTTCCCATAGCAGCACAATAGTACTGTTTAATACAATGTTAAAAATGCTAATAAGTACATTTGGTGATATTAAAAACACATTTTCTGTCCAATTAATTTATTCAAAGCTTTTGTTGAGAAGTTTTCATTTTATATCACTTCCGATTACCAGGTAGGATTTTTGTTAGAACACCAACAAAAACTTCTGTGGATTTAAGGAAGTAAACTAGTTCTCAAATTAAAGGCTAGTCTAATTCACGATAACACAGGAGATATAGTTAATCTGACACAAAATGACAACATTAATAGAATAATGAGTACCTTATTATCAAGGTCAAAAAGATAGGAGTCATCTTCTCGTACATCTGCTTCTGCATCTGTTATAAGTTCCCCCACATACCTTGCACAAAAAAGAATGTATTTGAATTGTTTTAATTGATCTTGTATGGTGTTAGTAAAAAATTCATTAACCAGCCTGACTGATGGAACAATATTTGATCTTGGATTTCTTTTTTAGGAATCTTAAAAACTATTTATTTTCCAACACAAATTTTAAAAGGTGAATCATTGAGCACATTGAGAAATGTTTGCCATTATCAATACATGAAGAATAAATATCAATTTTATTCAAATTCAATGTATGGTATTCTACAAAGTAATCATGAGGATAATGTGCCAACAGTGATTGTGAGAAGCAGCTCATTTACAGCACAATCCACAGTATACATTAACACTCATCAATAATCCAATAAAGATTCCAGGGCTGTGTCTGGACTTTGAAAATCCCAGTGCTGAGGCGAACTGAAACAACCTCTGAATTGTGGGCTAACATGCCCATTCCCCATTTCCTACTGCCAATTACATAGGCTGGTTATAAAAGGCCTGTTTTGCTGACTCTCCACATCCCAGAGTCCTTAGGTGCAGTTTGGACAACACCAAGGCTTCAGATGTTACAAAGCCAGGATCTACCAACAAAACATTCTGGCAGACAACAAAGGAAGCAATGAGCTTTAACAGTTAAAAATTATTGAAGTAAAATATTTTTTTTTATCTAATTTTTTTTTAAAAATTGAAAATTAAAATGCAAATAAAGAACTGAACTAACACAATCCATTTAAAAATAAAATTTACCTTCCAATTTGGCTTTCCTTTCCACTTTGGTTCCAAACTCATTATCCCCAGCGAAATGAACTGAGTCTCAGATCATGCACAAAGTCAGACCTGGCATAGGATTTGTCAGCAAGTGCTGAGTATTTGTGCTTCACAGCATATGTGAAGTAGCCCAGGATTTAATCCAGCCCATTACACTATGCATATTGCCACTGGAATATTTCAACAGAAGTATGCTTTATCAGGATATCCAAACTCAAGGCTAATGGAGGCAGTTACAAGCTAATGTACATTTTGATTTGAAGAATGACTCAAATACGTCATTTTTTGCCAAAGAAGAAGCAAAACCATGAACAAGGCTGCCAATATTTAAAGACAAACACACCAGAAGATTGAAAATCAACTTTTACAGGTCCTCTTGTCTCCAGGGATAATTATATGATTCCTTTAACAACTTTTAAGCAAAATATTAACGTCAGAAGCAAATTGACAATACAAGTGCTCCAGTACCTCACATAACAAAGTATCTGAGAAAAATACATCACTCTCCTATGTAATCCACCGGTACAACAGACAGGTTGATGTTGCTTTTGATTTTGGAATAAGATTTGAAGAATCAAATATAAATGCAAAGCAGCTATTTCTGCCTTTATCTTCAATAGAAATTTCTAAGTGTTGTACCATTTAGATGGAAAACACATTAACTTTAGCTTGAGTAAAAGCGACAACAAATTTAATTTAAAAAGATGTTAGAAATGGTCAATAAGTTAAGCAGCATCTGTGCAAAGAGAGAGAATACTTCAGATGTAAATACACTGCTGGATCAACTCAGCTGATCAGGCATTGCGGAGGGAAATAGACAACTAATATTTTGGATCAAGACCCTTCACCTGGACTTAAAGAGTAGAGTGGAGGTAGTCAGTATAAAGAGGTGAGGAGTGGTGGAGCAAGACATGGCAAGTGATAAGTTGTTTCAGGTGACAAAGGGTGAATGGCAGACGAAGGGGAAAGGGTGGAGCACGGAACAGTGAAAGGAGGGCATCTGGTGGGGGAGTGTGTGGCTGATGGGCAGAAGGAAAGGTTGGAGGAGAGAAAACAAATGATTGGGGGCTGATGGAGATGGGGTGGGCAGATGTAAGCAGAACTGAACAGAATGGGAAGAGAGAGATCAACTTACCTAAATTTGGACAATTCAATGTAGACTACCCAGGTGAAACATGATATGCTGCTTCTCTAAGTTGTGTCCTTCCAGACTCTATCATTTGCAGCCCTTTGTTGTCTTAGTTATCACCTCCCAACCCTCTCACCGTTTCCACTCTTCACTACTCCATCTGCTGATTGACCCTGGATCCACCAATCATTTGTCCGCTCGTGACCTACCCCTCACCTCTTTATACTGGCCGTCAATCTTTCAATCAAGATTAAGGGTCTTGACTTGACATGCTCACTGCCCATTACCCTTTGTATGTGCTGCCTGATCCACTGAGTTCCTCCAGCAGTCTGTATTTTGGCTCTAGATTCCAGCACCTGTAGTCCATTGTCTCGTTACCATTTCAGGTCCAGAACTCACCTCTGAAGAACATTAACTGTTTCTTCCTGATCTGGAAGATTAGATCCTATGGAATCCAGTGAGAGCTAGTTAGGTGGATCCAAAACTGACTCAGAAATAGAAAGCAGAGTGGTAGTTGAAGGTTCTGTTTTGGAATGGAGACTGCTATAAAGTGATATGCCAGAGATATCAGTGATGGGACCTTTGTTGTGCAAATACACAAGGATTAACTAATAAGACTGCAGATGACATAAAATTAAAAGATGTTGGTCATAAATAAATAAAGTTTTTGTAGATTACAGGGGGATCTTGATCAGCTAAAAGTGTGAGTGACATTTTGGAAGGTCAAACCAGCAACATGCCTAGAAGATGCCAAGAGCAGTGCCTCTCCATCCCCGTGAATGGCTTGTATCGCCCCAGCAAAGGATTCATGTGGATTTTGCCAGATCATTCATGCGCATAAATTTCTTGGTAGTAGTGGATATAGCTACAAAGTGTCCCCAATGATCCCCACCACAACCTTGCACACTGTTGAGAAGCCTCTTCTCAAAGACTGGTCTTCCAGAACATGTAGTCAGTAACAAAGGACCACAGTTTGTTGCAGAACAGTTTCAGCCCTAGAACCTGAGATTGTTTTACAGCCAAGCAGAGTGACCCCTTAGTCAAGAAAGACATTATCCAACAAAAGAAAGAAATCCTCTATAGCGATTAAATCTTTAGGCCTGAATGGGATAATTTAAAATTTACTCTGCTGTGGATGTCTATATAGTACTTGTGTTATATAGTATATTATATACACGTTGTATAGCTAAGCAGGAAAGAGTGTTGTGTACTTAACAGTTCAGTAATATTTGAGTAATATTGTAAATGTGGCCTGCAACTAGTGGACTCTGGATCAACTGTTGTGATGCCTGGTTTTGTGAACTTCAGTTCTGAATTCCGTTTGCTTGCTTTTATTGCTTGCACAATTTGTTTCTTTCTCTCTCTTCACACTGGGTGTTTGACGGTCTTCTTTTGTTTTTAATGGGTTCTATTGGGTTTCTTTGTTTCATGGCTGCCTGTAAGACCAATCTCATTTGTATACAGTATACATATTTTGATAATAAATTTACTTTTAGCTTTGAACTTTAAAATACATTGTTTAATAAAGTATTCTTTATTGTTTACATAATTCATTCCTGGTTAAATGTTTTTATATACAAGTTCTTGTATATAAAAACATACATTCTTGGGAGTTAGAAAACATAACAAACATGAAAAAAACTTGAAATGCACTACTGTTCATTCAGTACCAGTAGACCAGATCATAATGATAGAGGAGCTGCTGGAAATCTTGAAATGATAAACAAATCTCCAGGGCCTGACCAGGTATATCCAAGAACACTTTGGGAGGCTACTCAAGAGATTGCAGGAGGCCTAGCTGAGATACTTGCATTACAGTTAACCACAAGTGAGGTGTTGTAGACTGGGGGGTAGCAAATATTGTGCCTTTAACTAAGAAGGGCTGTAAAGAAAAACCTGGGAACTTTAGAACCAGTAAATTTAAATTCCATGGTTGTTAAGTTACTAGAGAGGATTCCGAGGGGTAAAATACAAAATTATCTGAAAAGACGGGATTTATTCAGGGTAGGGTGCATGGCTTTGTGCGTGGGAAGCATAACTCACAAATTTGATTTGAGTTCCTTGAAGAAGTAACCAAGAAAGCTGATGTGTGCAATACACTGTCTATATGGACTTTAGTCAGACCTTTGATAAGTTTCTACATGGTAGGCACTGTCTATATGGACTTTAGTCAGACCTTTGATAAGTTTCTACATGGTAGGCTGCTCTGGAAAGTTAGATTGCATGGAATCCAGGGAGAGCTAGCTAATTAGACTCACAATTGGCTTGATGGTTGGAAGCTGAGGGTGGTAGTGGAAGACATTTTTTTGGACTGGAAGCCTGTAACTAATGGGGTCACTCAGGGGTGCTGGGCACATTGTTGTTTGTCATCTATATCAATGAATATTCAAGGCATGGTTGACACTAAAAGGGGGGAAAAAATGGTACAGCACACAGCAATGTGTATCAAATATCACAGAATGTTCTTTATCAGTTGAGTAAGTGGGCTGAGGAAAGGCAAATGAGAGTGCTTTTATAATAAGTATGATGTAGTGCATTTTGGAAAGTCAAATCAACATAGCAATTTTTTACGGTTAACAGCAAGGCCCCAGGCAGTGTTGCAGAACAGATTGATCTGGAAGCTCAGGAATATGGTTCCCAAACAGTGTAAACAAGGTATTGAGGAAGGCTTTTGGCATGCTGGCAGGGTATTGAACATAGGCATTTGTGAGGCTGCATTTTAAGTTCACCTTTGGTCACCCTGTAATAGAAAAAATGTTATTAAAATGGAAATACTGCGGAACATATTTACCAGGACATTGCCAGGGCTTGATGTTCTGAGTTACAGGGAGAGACTGGACAGAGTAGGATTTTTTTCCTTAGAGCACAGTAGACAGAGAGATGTTCCTGTAGAGTATAAAATTATGATGGGCATAAACAGGGTGAATGCACTCAGTTATTTTCCCAGAGCTGGGGAATCAAGAACTAGAGTGCATAGGTTTAAGGTAAGAGGGGAAAGATGTAATAAGAATTTGAAGAGCATTTTTTTTCTAAAAGTGATAATACATATGTGGAATGAGCTGCCAGAGGAAATAGTTGAAGCAGGTACAATAACAATTTGTTAAATCCACTTGAACAGGTACATGGATTGGAAACATTTAGAAGGTTATGACTCAAAACTGGCAAACAGGGCCAGTCTGAATGGGCAACTTGGTCAGCATGGATCAGTTGGGCCAAAGGGTTCGTTTCCCTGCTGTATGACTGAATCTCAATACAGCTTGAATATTTTTGTGCAAAACAGGAAGGATTTAGGGTATTGAAGTGGATAATGTGAATTATGTGGGCAGTTGGCACTACAGGAAACTGTAAGTAACAATTTAAGATCAATCTGATGGACAGGAGAGGCTGATACAATGGTACGATCAGTTTAGCCATACATTGCTCCATCACCATAGTGCAGTGAAACACTTACTCGCAGATAAAATGACCCTTGGGAATGTCCTGCAGTGACCGAACACCCCAGCCCATCTTGTGTGTACGATACGTCTGAAGTCGAACCCTAAGCAGACAGAATAAACAACAAAATCAATTGTAACTACACCATGGTTCCAAGCAAGTTGTTGAGAAAAAACTTGCTTTTTTAAACACAGGTTATCTGCCAGTGATTACCTAGTCACTTACCTCCCCGTTAGTTGCAAGATTTTTATTTTGCATGAAAACTGACTACAGCACTTGTCCCATATGGCAAGTTGTGCATTTCAAAATAATTCAATATGTATAGATAATACAGGTAATGTCAGCAAATCTTCTGATCGTCATATGTAAATACAAATCATGGGGATAATATTTCAGAGGAAACCCTTCCGATACCACACGTAAGTTGTTTGTTTAGTTTTTCTTGAATGGATAATTGCTATTAACTTGCAAGTGGAATTTTCTATGAAATGAAGTTAAGCCTGCAAAATTACTGCTAGTAACATGGAGAATTCAAACCTATAAAATTCATATTGTTTAGTATTAATTATTCAATGGGTTAGAAGCCATAGCTTTGATTCCAACAGACTATACTCAAATCATCAGCATTGTCTCCTTATAAACCTGAAGCCAATGAACTGAGGGGAAAACAATCCAGCGGCTGAAGTCAGACCTTAAATAAAGGTAGAATGTTATAACAAGTGGAAGTCAATCACCCCAGTCCCAGGAAATCACTGTAGGTGTTCCTCTGTCTAGTATCCTGGACCCAACCATCTTTACTAATATATGTAGTAATTGCAACTCCTCAGCAAATGAAGCAGCCCATTCCTGGATGCAAAGAGACCTAAACAATATTTAGACATGGGCAAATAAATGGTCTATACAATAGCACCATTAATATACCAGACAATAACTACAACAAAAGAATGTCCAACCACACACATCAGTAACATTTAATGACACTGCCATCAATAATGTTGATCATCACTAAGCAGCAGCTCAGCTGCACCACCAAACCAAAGGCCTTTCTTCTGTCTACAAAACACGTCAGGGCGATGGTGGAATACTCACCAATTATCTCAATGAGCACAGAAATAAGAACTCCAAAGAAGCTTAAAGGTAGAAAACCTGTGCCGAACAATTAGCGGGTGTGTTCAACTATATTCAGAAGTTCCCACCTGCCCCAAAAGGGCAACAATCATACCAGTGCCCAAGGAGGGCAGGGTGAGCTGCCTTATCGACCAACGTTATGGAGACCAACGTCCGGTGCTGCTGGCAGATTATCAACTCGGTGAAAGATGCTCTTTGGTCAGCCCGAAACTTGATGGTCTACCACCACATGGAGATGTCCATGGGAGAATCCTGCCAACTGGCACATTCTCAGCTGCAGGAGTATGTGCTGACGGACGCACTGAAACTTGGTGCACCAAGGCCCAGTGGGGAAGGACCACAGTTTAGGGTTCTTCTCCCGCGGGAGTTGAGGGGTCAGGTGGCGGGGAGTTTACCCCTCAACAATGGTGTGTAAAGATGAACCAACATAGTGCCACGTGAGTGGCTGAGGGTGTGAAAATGTATAGAACATAATGGAAACATCTGTAAAGGATTGAGTGACATCGAATAATTTATTATACATAATTTTATTTTTGAATAAAGTATATTTTGTTTTTTAAAAAACGACTATCTAGTAGCATTCACATCTGCAGTGATGAAGTGCTATGAGAGGTTGGTTATGGCTAGAATCAACTCTTGTCTCAGCAAGGACCTGGACACACTGCAATTTCCCTATGCCACAACAGGTCTACAATAGATACAACCTCATTGGCTCTTCACTTGGCCCTGGATTCACTGGACAATTCTAATACTTATGCCAGGCTGCTGTTTATTGACTACACTCAGCACTTAATACAACCACTCCTATAGGTCAGATCAAAATGCTCCAAAAACCTGGGCCTCTGTACCTCTCTCTGCAACTGGATCCTCAATTTGCTTACCGGAAGGTCACAGCCTATGGAGATCGAAAATAACACCTGACAATCATGACTGGTGCACCACAGGGATGTGTGCTTAGCTGACTGCTCTACTTTCTCTGTACCCATGACTGAGTGGCTAGGCACAGCTCAAATGCATCAATAAATTTGCAAAGGGTTGACTGACTTGATGTGCACCTCTATGACTACAAAACAGAAGAGACCCAATACAGAGTGTATGGGCAGTCATTAAAAATAAATAAAGTTAAAGAGAGGCCATGAAATATCACTAGCAGACAATATTAAGGGGATAAGACTGTGTCCAATGAAAGAGTAAGTTCCTTTGGGGTCCAAAGGGTCAAACTATGTGTGGAGCCAAGGAATGTGGGCAAGGCTTTAAGTTAATAATTCGCAGCTGTATTCACCATTGAGAAAGACATAGATGGAGAGTTCAGGCAGAGGATTGGAGATATTCTAGAAAACATTAATATTAAAGAGATGGCATTCGATATTTTAAAATATATAATGGAAGCTAATTCGCTATGGCAAGAAATCTACAAGTACAGGAAGAGATTGCTGGGCCCTGGATGAAAATTTTGGCACCAATGCTCGCCACAGGCGAGGTATCAGATGACAGGATGACAGCTAATGTGTTTCTCTTAATTGAAAGGGCAGCAGAGATAAGTCAGATTACTTCAGGGCAGTGAGCCTTATTGGAAAATATTACAACAGACAAGATATATTTACAATCAGAAAGGCAGGGATTATCAGCACAGCGTTGAGGGTTAAAAATCCTGTCTTATTGAATATTCAAAGAGGAAACTAAGTATATATTGATAGTCCGGCTGGTGGCTGGTGACATCACTCTGGAATGAAGGTTCCCGAGTTCGAATCCAGTCGGACCGCACCTAGACACGCTTTCCATCCATGCCGGGTTGAGTGTTGAGCTCGCAACTAGGCCTCGTAAAAAAAAAACACTGCGCTGTGAGAAGGACGTTGGGCAGGGGGGAGGGACCACTCACAGAATCTTTCCTCCAAGACGACCACTTGAAATAAGAGGTCGCCAAGGCTCTGGCAGAGTATGGCACACACACAAAAAAATGTGCATTGATAAGAATAGTGCAGCAGATAGTGTCTATGTTAACTTTAGTGCGGTCTTCAACAAAGACCTGCATGAAAGGCTGGTCCAAAAGACAAGTGCTCTCAGGATCCAACTTAAACTGGCTAACTGGATTCAAAAGTGACTATTTTTATTTCTATTTTTTTTTGCACAAATTTAATTTAACTATATATATAGATAGATAGATAGATAGTTAAATGCAAATTATCCATGACTATGCCAGGAAGATGGCCCCCAAGGACAACTTCTAGGAGAATACCTCAGACAGCAGGCAGGGGACATGAAAATGGAAGTGGGTGAAGCTGGTTCTGTGAACAGATAGCACAGGTGGCTGACATAAGAAAGTCCTACCAATGGTTGGAAATGGGAGGGCTGAGGGACAGCACAGAGATGCTGCTCAGGGCTGCACACAAACAGAAACTAAATACAAGAGCAATAGAAGCAAAGGTCCATCACACTAGGCATGACCCAAGATGCAGACTGTGCAAGAAATCTGCTGAAATCATTCAACACATAGTAGCAGGGTAAAGGCAGGGCCAGCACATACTGAACGGCATAACTAAAAGTTGCAGGAATTGTGTACAGGAACATCTGCGCTGAGTATGGTTTGGACATTCCCAAGTCCAAATGGGAAACACTCAAGAAGGTAGTGGAGAATGACAGAGTTGAGATCTTGCGGGATTTCCAAATACGGTCTGAAAAGCAGGTACATCATCATATAGCGCTCAATGGAAAAACATTGAAGAGGGGATACTTCCCATCCCCATACAGGCAATTTTGGCTGATAACAACCTACAAAGGTACGTAAATACTATTGATAACCCATGGGTGAAATGGACTCTTAAAATATGGAAGACTATTATAAAAGAATATAAACTAGATATTGCAATTCTTAAATGGTGCATATATGACTCTGATTTTACTCCGAATAAACTGGATGCGAGATTTATGGATTGGACAGCTAAAGGAAAAACTGTTCTTTGCAATATAATGAAAGAAGGGACACTGTTCAGTTTTGAAATGCTTAAAGAGAAACACTTATTAGAAAAACAAGACTTTTATCGGTATTTACAGATGCGACAGTATATAATAGGACAGTTTAAAATGTAACCCCCAAGGCAAGTACATGTTTGATAGAGCTATTTAGAGAAACATATAATTCAGATAACAATAGTAGAATCATTCCAAGAGTGTATAAGGGTTTACCAAATCTTAAAACACATTCAACTTCGTACATTAAAATAAAATGGGCGAAGGAAGGAGGGATAATTGTATCTGAGGAAGAATGGACAATAATATGGAGGTATCAATTGAAGTGTACCAGTTCACCGAAATGGAGGGAGTTCGGATGGAAAAACTTAATATTTTATTACACCTTCTCAGAAATCCCATTATGATAGCAACCTCCCTGTTTGCTGCAGAAATTGTGGAAATCAAAATGCAAACCATTATCATATTTTCTGGGAATGCCCCATAATCAAAGACTATTGGAGTGGGATACACAATGCCCTACAAGACATCTTTAAATGTGAAATACCCTTAAAAAGTAAGACCATATATTTTGGGTATATACCTCAAGAATGGTTGAAAAGAGATAAATATTTCATGAATATACTGCTGGTGGCTGGTAGAAAGACTTACTAGGAAATGGTTATCACAGGAGAGCCCAACCTTAAATGCATGGATGGAAATTACAATGGACATTTACAAAATGCAGAAGATAACATCATCTGTTAATCCTAAATTAGAACAATTTGATTCATACTGGGAAAAATGGTTTAACTACATAACGCCTCATAGGCCTGATTTTATTCTCACAAATCAATGAATATGTTGTAAAAAAGATCACTCCCTACTTGTACATAGTTTTCTCCTTTCACTTGTTCTTTCTTTCCTCTCTTTTCTATAAGTGTATACCTCTGATAAATATTATGTGGAGATTTGTGGCATTTATGACATATGATATATATGTACAATATCTGAAATACATCTTATGGAAATATTTGTTTGATGGTGAACTTCAATAAAAAAATAAATTACAAAAAAAAAGCAGGTACTGGCCAACCAACCAACCAGACATAGTAATACTGGACAAAGAATAGAAGAAAGCAATAGTAATAGATGTAGCAATCTTGAATGACAGCAACATCAGGAAGAAAGAATGTGGAAGGTTAAAACCAAAGTAATCCCAGTGGCGGTAAGAGCATTTGGAGCTATGACACCTTGTCTAGGAGAGTGACTCCAACAAATGCCGGAACAACATCTGAGACCTTGGTCCAGAAGAGAGTAGTACTAGGAGCAGCAAGTATATTGCACTGAACACTCAAGCTCCCAGGCCTCTGGTAGAGGACCCGAGATTGAGGGAAAAATACACACACACACCACCCATAAGGGGTGAGAAAAAAAATACACAAACTTAACTGTAATTGACAGTTTTTCCTGATATTATCATGTATTGCATTGTACTGCTACTGCAAAGTTAACAAATTTCATGACTGATGTGGGTGATATTAAACCTGATTCTGATAATAGGAAGCAGGATATGGTGGGATGTTGCTTTTCTGACTGGAAGTCAATGATCAGTAGATCACAAAGTTCACTAGAGGTCATGAATTAAGGCAGAGAAGTGAAAAGTTTAACAGGAACACGAGGGAAAATTTCTTCACTCAGACAGTCATGAGAGTACAGAATGAGCTGCCAGCACAAGTGGTACATGCGGGCTCAATTTCAACATTTAAGAGTAGTTTGGTTAGGTACATGGATGGCAGTGTTATGGAGGGCTCTGGTCCAGGTGCAGGCTGATGAGACTAGGCAGTTTAAATGGTTCTGCATGGATGAGATAGGCTAAAAGGCCTGTTCCTGTACTGTACTTTCCTATGCCTCAATGTTCCATATCTTCTGGTTCCACATACACACACCAACCCTTTGGTCTCTTACCTTGTTACTCTCCTGTTCCTTCACTTTGTAAGTGTATTAAGAGCAAGAGGATAACCAGGAGAGCACAATTTTAAGGAGATTGGAGCAAAGTATAAGGGAGGATATCAGAGACAAGTTCTTTCTTCCACAGAAGTGGTAAAACACCCTACCAAGGGTGCTGGTAGAGGCAGACAATAGTAGTAATAGTGTGAATAGCATCATACTCAACTAAGGGGTTGATGCTCTCCTAAGGGGTTGTCTCTTGGTGGGTCTTCAGGTGTCTGTAGAAGCTGATCTGGAATTCTCATATTCTGGTGCATGTGGGCAAGAGTAAGTGATTGGGTCTTTTGGCTGTTCAGACTCTTCTTCTGCAGCTGCCACTTATTCTCTGCAGCACAATGGAGATCATTCTCATGTAGCATAGCTCCTTCTTGAACAGATTTCCTCGGGTCTATCTACTGAGTGCAATGTCCTCTTAGATTTTAAATGTAATGTTGAATTTCTTCAGACTGATTTTGATGTTGTCTTTGAAGCGTTTTCTTTGCCCAACAGGGGCTTGTTGACCTTCCTTCAACTGGAAGTAAAGGATCTATTCACAAAAAGAATCAGATTGCAAAACCCTACAGAGGATAGTAAAAACTGTAGAGAGAATCACCAGTGTCTCCCTTCCTCCTTATTTGTGACATTTACTGGGAGTATTGTATAGGAAGGTCTCGAACATTGTTGAGGACCTATACCACCCACCCCACAATTTCTTTGACCCACTACCGTCAGGAAGAAAGCTACAGGAGAATCAGATTACTACAGCCAGACTGAGTAACAGCTTCTTCCCCCAAGCTATGAGAATATAAATACCCTGCCACCACTGAGTTCTTGTCACTAGGACAACAAGCTGTTTACTGTAACTGATTACCTGTGCTGCTCACTTTACTTGCATTTTGAATTATGTTTTATTAACTGATTTGAGGTAATATTTTGTTTTATTTGCTATGTGTGATATATGTATTGGGGATGCACCATGGTTCGAAGGAATGTTGTTTCGTTTGCTTGCAAACATATACAGTCAGATGACAATGAACTTTAAACTGTTTGGGAAGATGAGAGTTTGGCTTCCGGCTGTACGAGGGACCCTTCAAGGTGATCCAGCACAATGGATCCATGTGTGTCGTGAAGGTGGGTGGCCGGGAAGAGACTTTTACAGTGGACCACCTCAAACCGGCGTACTTGGACACTGAGCAACCAGTGAGAGTACCCACACCGTGCCAGCAAGGCCGACCACCCAGGCAAGCCACACAGACTGGGGGCTCCACTCCCCCGATGGACGTTTCTTGGGGGGGGGGGGGGTGTGTGGCGATCTGCACACACAGGACTCGAACCGCCATCAGGAGCCGCAGGCAGATGCGCAGCTCGCTCGGAGCGGACCTTCCGGGGACTGTCTGACATCACATCCGCCCCACTGGTTGCAAGGACCCATGGGAGGGGAGATTTAAGCACGTGAGTTTGAATCAGTAAAGCCATTCCGAGTTCAGCTCTCTCTGCCTCCGTGTGTTCCTTTTGTAGCGTTTTGTGCACAACTACATTGGTGACCCCGACGTTCCAGACAGCATCTGGAACCAGCGACTCTGCAGCCAGCCATGAATCCGAGCAATTTACACAGCGCGGTCTCTCTGAAGCTTCCGACTTTCTGGGCCACTCAGCCTCACGTTTGGTTCGAGCAGGCTGAGGCCCAGTTCAATATCAGAGACATTACAACCAACGCTGCGCGGTACTACTACGTGGTCAGCACGCTCGACAGGGAACGGCAGGCCGGATCATCGACTTCCTACGCCAGCCACCAACAGAGGACAGGTACACTAAGCTTAAGGCGCTCCTGATCCATACCTTCGGACTCCCCCGCCGCACGGCTCCTACACATGGACGGCCTGGCGAATGCACACCATCCGAGCTCATGAAATGACATGCTGGCGCTCATGGACGGCCATAAGCTGTGCCTTTTATTTGAACAGTTGTTCCTCGAGCAAGTGCCAGAGGACATTCGCCTCCTCCTCACGAGTGAGGATTTCAGCGACCCACGCAGAGCAAGCAACGCAGAGCAGCCTCCATGGGCCTAGCCACGATTGCGCGCCCCAAAGCTCAGGCCCTGCAACCGAAGTCGCCGAGACCCACGGGGGGAAAAGACGAAAGTTCGGAACAACGGTGTTTCTATCACCAAAGATAGGGCTCAGGCACACGCCGCTGCCGTCCACCATGTGCTTTTCCAGGAACACCGGGGCCAGCCATCGCTAATGGCTACGAAGGCTGGCCACCAAGACAGCCTCCTGTACCTCCGGGACTGACACTACGGGCAGCGCTTCCTGGTAGACACTGGGGCCGAAGTCAGCGTACTCCCCCCCTCGAACATGGACACTCGTAACACGGTCTCAGGCCCCAAACTCACTGCCACAAATGGCACCAGTATTCGGACGTACGGCCTGTGAACTATCGCAATGCATTTAGTGTCCAGCCGTTTCACTTGGACTTTCACGTTGGCAGTGGTGTCACAGCCACTACTAAGGGCAGAATTCCTACGAGCCAACTGCCTCCTGGTCGACTTGAAGGCCGGTGTTTGGTCCACACCGAGACGTTCCAGACTTTCCAGCTTGAAGAAGCCAAGCTACCGGCTCTCCACCTGGATTCTGTGACCCTCTTGGGTAACGAATTCGCCAGGGTGTTGGCAGAATTCCCCTCCGTTGTCACCCCGCAGTTCTCCACGGCCGACCACAAGCATGGCGTGCAGCACCACATCCCCACGCAAGGACCGCCGCTTCACGCCCGAGCTCTCAGGCTCCCACCCGACAAGCTCCACCTCGCCAAGGAGGAGTTCCATAAAATGGAAGAGCTGGGAATTGTACGCTGCTCAGACAGCCTGTGGGCATCCCTGCTGGACACGGTGCCCAAGTCCGCAGGAGGATGGAGACCCTGCGGAGACTACCTACAGAAGGCAACGATGCCACAACGACCGACAGATACCCGGTACATCACATCCAGGACTTCATGGCGAACCTGCATGGAGCGACCGTCTTCTCCAAAATCGACTTGGTCAGGGGATACCATCAGATCCCAGTGCACCCTGACGACGTGCCCAAGACAGCCCTCATCAACTCGTTCGGCTTGTTCAAATTCCTGAGGATGCTTTTCTTTCTCAAGAATGCAGCCCAAACTTTCCAAAGGCTCATGGACTCAGTACAACGTGGCCTGGATTTCATTTTCATCTACTTGGACGATATCCTGGTGGCCAGCAGTTCGCACCAAGAGCACGTGGCACATTTGCGCCAGCTCTGCCAATGCCTGAGCGACCATGGACTGGCAATCAATCTGGCAAAGTGCCAGTTTGGGCTGATGGAGATCGACTTCTTGGGCCACAGAGTCAACCGACATGGCGCAGTTCCCCTACCGGACAAGGTCCAGGCCATCCGCCAGTTCCCCAAGCCCAGCACGGTCAAGGGCCTGCAGGAGTTCATAGGGATGGTCAACTTTTATCAACAGTTCGTGCTGGCGGCGGCCTGCATCATGAGACCCTTCTTCCGCCTAATGGCCGGCAAAGCTAAAGAAGTGGCATGGGATGCGGAGTCCACGGAGGTGTTCGAGCAGACCAAGGAGGCACTGGCAAAGGCAGCCCTCCTAGTGCACCCGAGAGTCCATGTACCCACGGCACTCACAGTTGACGCTTCCAAAATGGCAGTCGGCGGAGTCCTGGAGCAGCTCGTCGAGGACCAGTGGTGACCACTCACTTTCTTCAGCCGGCACTGATGGCCACCAGAGGTGAAGTACAGCGCTTTCGACAAAGAGTTGCTAGCACTCTACCTGACTGTCCAGCATTTCCGGTACTTCCTCGAGGGAAGGGAGTTCACCGTGTATACGGACCACAAGCCCCTCACCTTCGCACTGGCCAAGGTATCGGACCCATGGTCAGCTCGGCAGCAGAGGCACCTGTCCTTTATTTCAGAATTCACCACGGACGTCCGCCACATCGCAGGGAAGAACAATACCATCGCCGACACACTGTCTCGCCCCTGCCTCCACTCAGTAGACATATCGTCCTCAGGAATAGACTACGCAGCACTGGCGGAAGCACAACGGTTGGACACCGAGATCCTGGCTTACCACACTGCCGTTTCGGGGCTCCAGTTGGAGGACGTCTCCATCGGCCTGGCGGCGGATCGACTCCTGTGTGACATATCTACTGGCAAACCCCGACCCATGGTACCGGCGGCATGGAGGCGCAGGGTGTTCGACCTGCTGCACGACCTGGCCCACCCATCCATCCGGGCGCCCATCAAGCTGGTGGGCAGATTCGTCTGGCACGGTTTGTGCAAACAGGTCGGACACTGGGCCAGGGCCTGCATACACTGCCAGACCACCAAAGTCCAGTGGCACATGAAGGCTCCCCTTCAGCAGTTCCAGCCAACGCAAAGGAGGTTCCAACACATCTACGTGGACATTATCGGCCCCCTGCCAGTCTCCCGGGGCGCCAGGTATATCTTTACCATGGTAGACAGGTTCACCAGATGTCCGGAAGCCATACCGCTCGCAGACACATCCACTGAGTCCTGCGCCAGGTCACTCATTGCAAACTGGATCGCCAGGTTTGGCCTCCCAGTGGACATCACCTCCGACAGAGGGGCTCAGTTCACGTCTGGTTTGTGGACAGCACTGGCACAGCTCCTGGGCACCCAGCTGCATCACACCACAGCGTACCATCCCCAGTCCAGCAGTTTGGTAGAGTGATTCCACCGGCATCTCATCGACCCTGACGGCGCGCCTCAGGGGCCCCAACTGGACGGACGAGCGTCCCTGGGTCCTACTGGGCATCCGCACAGCCCCCAAGGAGGACCTGGGCACTTCCTCAGCGGAATTAGTCTATGGCGCCCCACTGACAGTCCCGGGCGAGTTTGTACCAGAGGCCCGAGGTTCAGATGAAACTCCAGCAGCGGTGCTAACAAGGCTGTGGGACAAGGTAGGGACCCTGGCACCGGTCCCGACCTCCAGGCATGGTCACACGCCATCCTTCACCCCTAAGGACCTCCGAGACTGTGAGTATGTTTTTATTCGCAGGGGCATGCACAGGTCACCTCTACAGCGGCCGTACAAGAGACCCTTCAAAGTGATCCGGCACAACGGATCCATGTGTGTCATGGAGGTGGGTGGCCAGGAAGAGACTTTTACAGTGGACCACCTCAAACCGGCGCACTTGGACACTGAGCAACCAGTGAGAGTACCTGCACCACGCCGGCGAGGCCAGCCACCCAGGCAAGCCACACAGACTGGGGGGCTCCACTACCCCAATGGACGTTTCGGGGGCGGTGTGGCGGTCTGCACACATGGGACTCGAACCGCCACTGGGAGTCACAGGCAGATGCGCAGCCTGCTTGGGGTGGACCTTCCGGGGACGGTCTAACATCACATCCGCCCTGCTGGTCGCAGGGACCCATGGGAGGAGAGATTTAAGCGCAAGTTTGAATCAGTAAAGTCATTCCGAGTTCAGCTCTCTCTGCCTCCATGTGTTCCGTTCGTAGCACTTTGCGCGCAACTACAATATTGTCAAATTTTATGGAGGGCTGGAAACATTGCTGGTTGAGCAGTGACTGATATAGAAACTGTCTGCATTATATTCAAAAGAAAACCCAGTGCCCTATATGTTTGGGCAAAGGCAATCAGGGCCTTCACGGATACTTTTGGAGGTCTTCTTCAGAGTGTGCTGTAATGGCACTGTCATCTGCATTCCATGATAGTGGTGGTGCTGAACTTGTTCTTGGCCCTGAAGCAGTGGAGGTTGAGAAGCCTGTTGTCATTCTATGTGTGATTGGGATTCCCTCAGGCAGGTCTTGGCCAATGAAGTGAAGGAGGGCAGTGATAAAGGTGGCAAATAGGACACAATTATATAGTCCTGTTGGACTGTCTTGGCAGTGAAGAGTTCTGATTCAACACTGTGGCTGGTATGCAGTAGTCTCAGTATTCCTAAGAACTTGTCAGGCAGCCATGTTTTGATAGTATATGCCTGAGAACTTAGTCTCCTGTATCAAATCACTTTGTCAAATCTATGAAAGCCAAGTACAAGGGCTTCCTTCGTTCACACGTTTTTCCTGTAACTGGCATGCTGTGAAGATCATGTCTGCAGTACTGCTAGACGGGCAGAAAGCACATTGCAATTCAGGAAGTATTTCTTCAGATAGCAGGAGTTGGTTGTCAAGGATATGTGCAAGAACTTCCCCTGTTGTTGACAAGATGCGAGATGCCTCTGTAACGACTACAATCTCCCTCATCTCCCTTTTTGAATATGGTCACTATTAGAGCATCCCAATGAACTGAAGACAGTTGTTCCCTTTCCTAGACCTTCAGAAGCAGGGCATGTATGAGGTGCAGGAGTGCTGGTCCACCTTCCTTGAGGATCTCTGCTGGGATCCTGTCAGGACCAGTGGCTTTTTACTTTGCAGGCTCCTGAAAATATCATAGGGGTTTCCCCAAGTCTTCTTTCACCAGTATCTGAAGAATTTAGTTAGTAGCCTTTGGTTCAACAGTGGTTAAGTTCTTGAAAGTGCTCTCTCCTTCGACTGCTGATATCCTTCTGATCCTTTGGCAAGTTCTTCCCATCCTCTGAACTTTGGTTTAATCAGCTTTTGCAGTCCACCAAGAATTTTTTAGCTTCCTCTCTGCTGCACACTTGCCTTGGCTCTGGAGTAAGCTTCTCCTATAGCCTTGCTGCAGATGTTATTCTGTCAGGCACAAAAGGCTTTCCTTTTCTTGAAGAAAACTTGTTCCATCTCAATGTCATTATCATCAAACCAATTCTGGACGTACCCAAGGATGCTTTTGCAGGTATTGAGGATGGTGGATTTGAACAGAACCCTTCCTTTCCTATGGTACCCTTCCAATGGCTGAAGTCCTGACTGACCCTGACATTGAAGTCCCCTAAGAGAATTATCTTTTTTCCTTGAGGATGCTTGACAGTGTTGCATCGAGGCAAACACTGAGGCCTCTTTTTCATTCCTATGTAGGATCAGAGTTAATTGACATCTGATTGTTGGCAAGCACCAAGCACCATGGGACGTTCACTGTTCCCCACGGGAAGCTCAGAGAGTTGACTGACAGGCTGGTTCTTTATTGCAAACCCAACACCATTTATCCTGGGCTTGCCAGCTGCCTTCCCTTTCCAGAAGGTGCAACCGGCCTTCTCCTCCTTTAGTTGTCCTTCATCTGCCAGATGGACTTCTCCGAAGATTATTACATTGTCATGATGGAGAGATTTCGGAGTTCCTGAGATTTCGAAAGTGATATTATCAGGAGTTTAGCTCCTATTAGGGTCACCCATGGTGGTAAGCTCCAGGGGGAGGCTCCAGACAAAGAGTGATCCAACAAAGACTTCAATGGTGGAGCTGGCAGAAGATGATAGACCCACCACAATGGCAGTGAAGCCACAGGAAGGCTACAGCAGTGAAGGGCTCCCAATCATCTTGTATTCCATGCCTTTGGACCCTAACCACAAGCTGTCAAGGACCAGGTGGTGGCTGCCTGGCTTCAGCCTCCCCACTAAACAAAGTCACATACAGACATTCTCCATTAAGAGAATCTACCATAACATCCTGGATTAAGTCCCATGAAAATCAGCAAGTGCTGTAGGGGGGTAGGATTGTGCGGTCTGAAAGGCCATAGTCATGAGCTAGCACATTGGGCAGTGGGCATTTGATTCTGTCACTGGACTCTTGGACTGAGGCAGAAAGAGCCCTTGGCTTGCTGAACCCTCGAATGAACAGCCCTATTTAGGATTCACTCTGTTCACCCCACTCTGGGAAGGCATTGGAAATGGAACTTTAAAAATAACCTGTTCAAAACCTCCTAACTACATTACTATGTCCAGAGGGATCACCATACAAGGTCAGAAACAAAGGAGCATGACAGTCTGATAGACAGTGATTGACCAGAGAGGAAAACTACAATCATTGCCAAAGGACTTAGGGGATGGTAGAGGCAGACATATTACGGGCATTTAAAAAACTCTTAGATAGGTACATGGCTGACAGAAAAAAAATGTAAGGCTATATATGTAGAAGGGAAGGGTTAAGATTGATCCTGTGGTAGGTTAAAAGGTTGGCACAATATCTGGACTGAAGGGCTTGTAGTGTGCTGTAATGTTCTATGTTACCAGCCTGTAGTACTTCATGGCCCTATTTGCACTAATTCCTTTTTAAGCAGTGCATAACACTGAAGAACTTCCCATTTTCAGTGCTCCACAACTACTATATGCCTTCTTTTTCTTTATCAAACCATTGGTATTCTCTGACAAGCAGGGTTCCCTGAACTTGCCATCTTCATCCTTACAGCAACACGCTGGCCTTGAATTCTATTTCACTTTTGAAAGACTCCCACTTCCCTTAACCTGCAAGTAGCTGCTCTCTGTCTATGCTTGTAAGGCCCCGTTTAATGATACTACATTAAGTCTTTCCCCAATTCAGACTGTATGAACCACCCTATCCATTTCCTGAAAATGTTGAAACTTACCAAGTTCGGTCAGTACTGCCCAAAGGCTTACCCCATATTCTGGGTTTTATCTACTTGCCAAGCTTCACTCCCCAGAATTAGGTCTAGCACCACTCCATCTCTAGCCAGACTATCTATGTACCAAGACAACAACAGTTCTCCTGGATGCACATTAAGAATTCCAACCTGTTTAATCCTTTCACACAAAGGTGATTTCAATTAATAAGAGAGAAGAGGAAATCTTCTGTTACAACCTGTTCTTCTTAGACCTCTGATTTGTCAGTTTATCCTGTTGATGTCTATAGTAGACCCCCCAACAAAATTACACCACCTTGTTTTTAAGGTCTATACATAATCTCATCTGAACAGCCTGTTAAGACCTCCTCCCTCACCAATAAAGTGATACAACGATAACCAGTATTGAACTCTCCTTCCTCTTTTACATTAACCTGTCACTATTTGAAACTTCTATATTACATAATGTTGAGTCATCATATTTCAGCCAATACAAAAATATCACATTCCAATGTACTGATCAATGCTCTAAGTTAGTCTCTCTTACCAGTCCCTTTGCATTAAACTAGATGCTATTTAGTCTTCCAGTCCTCCCATGTGCTATATCACACCCATGCCTACTTGACTGAAGTACTTTCTCTTCCAGATGGAAATGTAACCCACCCCCAACTTTACATGTACTCTGCGTCCTTACCAAACTTGCTTAAAAGCTGTCCACAGCATTAACTATTTTTATTTTAACAATACAGCAAGGAATAGGTCCTTTCGGCCTCTCAAACCACACCACTCTAGTAAACCCCACAATCCCATTTACCTCTAACCTAATCATGGGACAATTTACAATGACCAATTAATCTACTTAGTAGGTCTTTGGACTGCAGAGAAAACGGGAGCACCTGAGGAAAACCCACGTATTCCATGGGGAGGATGTACAGAGACAGCTGACAGAACAGTGCCAGAACTGAACTCCAAATTCTGGAACCGCCCAGGCTGCAAAGCGTTGCGCAAAGTACTATGCTACTGTGGCACCCACTGTATTACACTGTCCTAACAGGAACTCCCACTTTACCTGATTCCATTCTGTACCACACGATTTTTACATGTTCTCCAACATCCACAGGCATGGTTACACTCGAAGATGAGTGGTGGTTCCAGCATATTGAATTCCGGAAGAAGCCGCCCATCCTTAAAATACAAATCATGACAACTGTCAGATTCACTGCGTTGAGCTTAAACTCTGTAAAACTGAGAAGAACATTAACTGCTTAAAACACCTTTCACATTCGACTGAATAAGGACCAGGATACTGTGATTAGAAAGATCAGTAAAAAATACATTTTATTTTCATAGCACCAATTACCAATTCCTCTTGATTTGCAGTTTTTCTAGATTTTAAAAATACCCAACCATACTCTCCAAATACTCTACACAGGACCATACTTTCTTCTCACCCACGTCATTAATACCAATATGGACCATAATGTTTGGCTGTTCACCCTCCCTTTTCAGAATGCTTAGTGCCACTGAGACATCCTTGAACCTGGCACCTGGGAGACAACACTAGAATCTCACACATATCCAAAAATATCTGCTTATCCCCCTGACTATTGCCCCTCTCACAAATGTATGTCTATACTGTTTTCAAAATGATCACTCCTGCTATACCTAACCCTGCATTTATTGCATGTTCGTCCCACGGAATCATTAAACCTTACCATGCTCCCTCTCCCTAACTCTTGGTTGTATTATTTTGTACCTCTCATACCATCTTCAAAAGTATTTTGTGTGTGCTTCTGACAATAAGATAACTGCTTAACTCTCATGGCCTCCTCTACTGTCACAATGAAGCCACACTCAGGTTGGAGGAACACCACCTTACATACCAGCTAGGTAGCCTCCAACCTGATGGCATGAACAATGACTTCTCTAACTTCCGTTAATGCCCCTCCTCCTCTTCTTACCCCATCCCTGATATATTTAGTTTTTTCCCCCTCTCCTTTTTCCCCCTCTCTTTCTGCCCATCACTCTGCCTGTTCTCCATCTCCCTCTGGTGCTCCCCTCCCCCTTTCTTTCTCCCTAGGCGTCCCATCCCATGATCCTTTCCCTTCTCCAGCTCTGTATCCCTTTTGCCCATCACCTTTCCAGCTCTCAGCTTCACCCCACCCCCTCCGGTCTTCTCCTATCATTTCACATTTTCCCCTCCCCCTCCTACTTTCAAATCTCTTACTATCTTTCTTTTCAGTTAGTCCTAACGAAGGGTCTCGGTCCAAAACGTCGACAGTACTTCTCCTTATAGATGCTGCCTGGCCTGCTGCGTTCCACCAGCATTTTGTGTGTGTTAACTGTTTAACTTTAATAAGTTTGTTAACTAAGTTGAATGCTCCAAGTTATTCAACTGAAGAAACTGCCTCATGGTGAAAAATTAACTTTAATTAAATTTCTTTGTAGCATTGAGAATTATACTGTGTTTTCCATTTACCTTTTAGAGAAACCATGCTCTGAAGGATTCTACAGACTGGGAAAAAAAATCAGTTTTCACAGCTGAAGTTATCTTGCTTACCTGGCTATACCAGCAACGTATACTTAGTTGGCCACACATGCAGGCACTGGAAGAGCAGTCATCATCACAAAAACAGTACTGTACATTGAAATGAGACAAGTGGTTAGAAAGATTTCAACAGGGAAAATAAATGCATTAAAAATGAAATTCTTATGTAACTAATTATTAGAATTCCTTAATGAGATAAGATGAAAACATTTAATTTTTTTTAAAAAACTCTAATCTTTCTCAGACATTTCATTATCTATTAAAATGTACCAGCATCTGGTAAAAAGTTAGTTAGCTTATTGTATTTTGCATTTGGATTTTTAAATTTTACATATTTACTAATTAAGTTTATCTGGGAAATTCTATTGCATAGCATCAGGTATTTCAATCACTTTTTCCTCAGACATTTGGTTCAAATATAGCCTCATTTCTAATTAACTTTGTCCACAATAATCTACCTTTGCAGATGATGACTGATATAAGTGACTACCACACAGTCCTTACGGAGACGAGGTCACCCTCCGCTCTATGTGGCAGTACAATAATGCTCAATGAGATAGACAGACATGATAGTTCAAAATTAGCCATCTAGATAGGAGGCTCTGTGGATCACCAAGAGAAGCAGAAATATGTTTCACTAATTTTTAGCTTCACAACCCAACATATCCCTCATTCTATTTTCAACCTAGACAACTGACAGTCATTCACTGAGAAATACAGAAAATATCATACCAGAAGTGGCATCTAAAACAAAGTGGCAACCTGATAAAGCCACAATGAAAAATTTTGTGCACGCTAAACATCAAAAATAGCAGTGAACAGACAGAGCTAATAAACCCCAAATCAATGAATCAGTCAAAAGCTCTTTAGACCTACTGTTTCTCATCAGGAATTGTGATCACAATTAAATAGCTAATGGGAGAAGACTTAAGGATAGCTGGACCCAGCATGCAAGTGAATGTTGAGTTCCACCAGAAATGCTCAGTGAATAATACACCTTAGTTTCCTCCTGAGATCCCCAACATTACGGCGAAATACGAACAATTTATTCCAATTCACTCTTCAATCTGTAATTTAAAGGTGTGCTACACACAGAAACCTGCATAAAACTATAGTAAACACAATAGTAAAAATAAACAGATGGAAATTTGTCACAGTAGCTTCAAATAACTATAATTTTAAATATTATTTTACCATCATATTTCCAAAAACATTACATAGGAGCAAACATCACCAATAACCTGTCCTGATCCAACCACGTTGACACCATGGCCAAGAAAGGTCATCAGCTCACCTTTCTCAGTAACCTAAAGAAATTTTGCATGCCCCCTTTGAACATTATTTTCATTTATTCACCATAAAAAGCAACCTAGCCAGATGCATCAACGATTTGGTATGGCATTTGCTTTGCCCATGGCTACAAGAAACTGCAGACAATTGTCAATACAGCTCAGCACATTATGGAAACCAGCTATGGACTCTTTCTAGCAACACACACAAAATGCTATGCAGCAGGCCAGGCAGCATCTACAGGAAGAAGTACAGTCGATGATTCAGGCCAAGTCCTTTCGTCAGGACTAACAAAGGGTCTTGGCCCAAAACGTCGACTGTACTTCTTCCTACAGATGCTGTCTGGCCTGCTGCTTTCCAACAGCATTTTGTGTGTGTTGCTTGAATTTCCAGCATCTGCAGATTTCCTCGTGTTTGCGTTTTTAAATGGACTCTTTCTATACTTATTTCTGCGCTGGTAAAGCAGCAAAATAATGAAAAACCACAGCCAGTACAGGCATTCTCTTCACTTTCTCCTACAATGAGGCAGAAAATATAAAAACCTTAAAGCATGTATCACCACGGTCAAGACAGCTTCTATCCCACTGATTTAACTCTATTGAATGATTTCCTAGTATGTTAATATGGACTCTTGACTTCATAATCTACTTCATTATGACCTTGAAACAGATTGTATACTTGCAGCGTACGTTCTTTGTAACTCTAATACTTCATTAGTCATATAGTTGTACAGTACAGAAACAATCCCTTCAGCCCAACTAGCCAAACTGTTATTCGATTTATTCCCTTTGACCCACACCTGAACCATAGCCCTCCATACTCTTCCCAACCATGCACACAACACTCCAAATATGGCTCAACAAAACGTTATGCAACTTCAAGTATAGTGGCTAGTGCAATGCTATTACAGCTTGGGCGTCGGAGATCAGATTACAATCCCAGCGCCCTCCGTAAGAAGTCTGTACTTCCTCCCTATGAAATGCGTGGGTTTTCTCTGTGTCGTCTGGTTTCTTCCCATTGTTAAAAGACATACTGGTCATTGTAAATTGTGATTAAATCGGAAGGTTGCTGGGCAGCACGGCTCGAAGGCCCTATTCCAGGCTGAATCTTTAAATAAATAAATGTACCATCCCAACTCCTGTGCTCAATACTTTGAATTATGAAGCCCAATGTGCCAAAAGCTCTCTTTCAACTCCATCTTCCTGTGACACTACTTTCAAGGCATTATGGCTCTGTATTCCCAGATCCCTGTTCTATCACATTCTTCAGCGCCCTATCATTCATTGTGTACACTTATTATTTGACCCTGTACTATCTGATGCGCCATTCTAATGAATCAACCTGTTTGAATAGTATGCAAAACAAGCTTTTCCACTGTACCTTAGTATCAACTCAAGTCACTTTTTATTGTCATTTCGACCATAACTGCTGGTACAGTACATAGTAAAAATGAGACAACGTTTTTTCAGGACCATGGTGTTACATGACACAGTACAAAAACTAGACTAAACCACGTAAAAGACAACACAGAGAGAAAAAAAATAACTACACTAGACTACAGACCACAGCATAAAGTGCACAAAACAGTGCAGGCATTACAATAAATAATAAACAAGACAATAGGCATAGTAGAGGGTGTCAGTCCAGGCTTTGGATATTGAGGAGTCTGATAGCTTGGGAGAAGAAATTGCTACATAGACCTCACTATCTGCTGCAGGGTCTTGCGATCCGAGATGGTGCAATTTCCGAACCAGGCAGTGATGCAGCTGCTCAGGATACTCTCAATACAACCCCTGTAGAATGTGATGAGGATGGGGGGGGTGGGAGATGACTTTCCTCAGCTGTCGCAGAAAGTAGAGACGCTGCTGGGCTTTCTTTGCTATGGAGCTGGTGTTGAGGGACCAGGTGAGATTCTCCGCCAGATGAACACCAAGAAATTTGGTGCTCTTAACGATCTCTACCGAGGAACCATCGATGTTCAGCGGGGAGTGGTTGCTCCGTGTCCTCCTGAAGTCAACAACCATCTCTTTTGTTTTGTTCACATTCAGGGACAGGTTGTTGGCTCTGCTCCAGTCTGTTAGCCGCTGCACCTCCTCTCTGTAAGCTGACTCGCTGTTCTTGCTGATGAGACCCACCACGGTCGTGTCATCGGCAAACTTGATGATGTGGTTTGAGCTGAGTGTTGCAGCACAGTCGGGGGTCAGCAGAGTGAACAGCAGTGGACTGAGCACACAGCCCTGGGGGGCCCCCGTGCTTGGTGTGATGGTGTTGGAGATGCTGCTCCCGATCCGGACTGACTGAGATCTCCCAGTCAGGAAGTCTAGGATCCAGTTGCAGAGGGAGGTGTTCAGGACCAGTAGGCTCAGCTTTCCAATCAGTTTCTGAGGGATGATTGTGTTGAATGCTGAACTGAAGTCTATGAACAGCATTCAAACGTATGTGTCTTTTTTGTCCACGTGGGTTAGGGCCAGGTGGAGGGTGGTGGGAATGGTGTCATCTGTTGAGTGGTTGGGACGGTACGCAAACTGCAGGGGGTCCAGTGAGGGGGGCAAGCAGGGTCTTCATATACCTCATGATGAGACTCTCAAAACACTTCATGATGATGGATGTAAGTGCAATGGGATGGTAGTCATTTAGGCAGGACACTGAAGACTTCTTCGGCACGGGGACGATGGTGGTGGCCTTCAAGCATGTTGGAATGGTGGCGCTGCTCAGGGAGATGTTGAAGATGTCAGTGAGAACATCTGCTAGCTGGTCTGCACATCCTCTGAGCACTCTATCAGAAATGTTGTCTGGTCCAGCAGCCTTCCGTGGGTTGACCCCACACAGGGTTCTTTTCACATCGGCCACAGTGAGACACAGCATCTGGTCATTTGTAGGAGGGGTGGACTTCTTCGCCGCCACGTCATTTTCCACCTCAAAACGGGCGTAGAAGTTATTCAGCGCATCTGGGAGGGAGGCATCACCAGCACAGTCAGGTGATGTTGTCCTGTAATTGGTGATGTCCTGGATGCCCTTCCATAATAATACATAATACATAATTATACATAATAATAAAACAATTTACCATTAGCCACAAATCTTTGGGTGGCCTCTACCATAGGATGACACTTAATTTTCTGTAATTGTTATGATCCATTTCTGAAAATATTTTGAATATCAATTTCTATTGCACTCCCTACCCAAACGTTTTAAGAATACAAAACTTAGAACTCGCTACTAACTATTCCACCATGAACTGACTTATCCTGCCAGTGTGAAAATGTCTTCCAAAAGAAAATAAAAGACTAGAATTTCATCTTGAAAAATCTTTAAATCCACTGCACAGCTATGCATGATGCAGGAAAAGAGGTAACAGTTTTCCCATAACAAATAATAATCAATGTGAGATGTATGTAAAAGATTGTTCAACTCTGCAATGGAGGTGGTTCTACAGACATCAAGAGCATAAAAGCTTAATAGTATTCAAACAGTAGACTGGAAAACTAAGGACCTATATATTATTTTATTTCAGACTGCTTGGAGTATTACAGTGTAACTTTGAAGAAATAATAGTTCAAATTTGTGTTGATTTTATTAACAAATTGGTCCAAGGTGGTACTTCTGAATTAAAAAGTGATGAACATCTACTTTGTAAATCAAACAATAGCCAATCAACCTTCCTTCAAATGCATGGGATCTGAACCTTCTTTAGCTGAGATAATAAAATCCATCTCAAAACCTCTCTACCAAAATCAAAAATGTGCAAATGCAGATGAAGTGAAAAATTCATTGTTACTTAAGTTGCATGAAATATTATTTAAAGATTTAGCTTTAAACCAATTATTGTCTTTAGCAATTAAAGTCAGCTCTGCCTAAAATTAATTAATAGAAAATAAAATTATTTTTATCCTTGTTCTGACATGATACTTGAAATCATTGCAGAGCTAAGTAGTTAAGGCACCCAACAGCAACTCCTTTACTTGCATCTTTGAAAACAGTCCTTTTCCATCTTTAATATCTTATATTTTTTCCTTTCAGGGTTCTTTTGAAGACCCTGACCTGGAGTTACACACTGACTGCGGTTCTTTGTGGGAATGGGATCCGCTCTCGGGGTTCCGCAATCGGCTGCTATTCGGCATGCCAAAGTCTCGGCCTAAGATTTTGGCACGGTGTCAGAAGCCTAGGATCTCGAGTAACTGAAGATGGGCGAATCAAGGGTCGGTGTCGCCACAGGAGATCCGTTTGTCGTTGGGGGGGGTCGGAACATCTGCTGTGTGCCTGGGGGCCCGGGATCTTTGCAATCTCCAGGCACAGAGCTTGAAAAAAGTGACATAACGGACTTTTAACATCATAAACCAGCAAGTTGTTTATCTCTCCTGCTCGTTGGAAAATGGAATGGAGTCACCTCTTTCTCCCTTATTGGGAGAGGGAGGGGGAGGGGGAGAGAGACTGCAGCATGTCAAATTATCAGGTGAACAATGTAGTTTCTGGGGTAACTGCAAGTCTGTGGTTTTGCTATTGCTTTGCTCACGCTTGAGTGCTGGTAGCGGGTGTGTTTTATTTTTGCACATACATTTAACTGTCATTCATTCTTTGGGGCACTCCGGTTTTGTAGATGGTTGCGAAGAAAAAGCATTTCAGGATGTATATTGTATACATTTCTCTGATATTAAATATACCTTTTAGATAGATAGATAGATAGATACTTTATTCATCCCCATGGGGAAATTCAACATTTTTTCCAATGTCCCATACACTTATTGTAGCAAAACTAATTACATACAATACTTAACTCAGTAAAAATATGATATGCATCTAAAATCACCCTCTCAAAAAGCATTAATAATAGCTTTTTAAAAGTTCTTAAGTAGTTTACTTAAATACATTGAGTCCTAACCCCGGCACTTTAACATATCTTACTCCTGGCGGTTGAATTGTAAAGCCTAATGGCATTGGGGAGTATTGATCTCTTCATCCTGTCTGAGGAGCATTGCATCGATAGCAACCTGTCGCTGAACTGCTTCTCTGTCTCTGGATGGTGCTATGTAGAGGATGTTCAGGGTTTTCCATAATTGACCGTAGCCTACTCAGCGCCCTTCGCTCTGCTACCGATGTCATACTCTCCAGTACTTTGCCCACGACAGAGCCCGCCTTCCTTACCAGCTTATTAAGACGTGAGGCGTCCCTCTTCTTAATGCTGCCTCCCCAACACGCCACCACAAAGAAGAGGGCGCTCTCCACAACTGACCTATAGAACATCTTCAGCATCTCACTACAAACATTGAATGACGCCAACCTTCTAAGGAAGTACAGTCGACTCTGTGCCTTCCTGCACAAGGCATCTGTGTTGGCTGTCCAGTCTAGCTTCTCGTCTAACTGTACTCCCAGATACTTGTAGGTCTTAAGCTGCTCCACACATTCTCCATTAATGATCACTGGCTCCATATGAGGCCTAGATCTCCTAAAGTCCACTACCATCTCCTTGGTCTTGGTGATATTGAGACGCAGGTAGTTTGAGTTGCACCATATCACAAAGTCCTGTATCAGTTTCCTATACTCTTCCTCCTGTCCATTCCTGACACACCCCACTATGGTCGTGTCATCAGCGAACTTCTGCACATGGCAGGACTCCGAGTTATATTGGAAGTCTGATGTGTACAGGGTAAACAGGACCTGAGAGAGCACGGTCCCCTGCGGCGCTCCTGTGCTGCTGACCACCGTGTCAGACCTACAGTCTCCCAACCGCACATACTGAGGTCTATCTGTCAAGTAGTCCACTATCCAATCCACCATGTGAGAGTCTACTCCCATCTCCGTTAGTTTGTGCCTTAAGGTCTTGGGCTGGATGGTGTTAAAGGCACTAGAGAAGTCCAGGAATGTAATCCTCACAGCACCACTGACCCCATCCAGGTGAGAGAGGGATTTGTGCAGCAAATACGTGATAGCATCCTCCACTCCCACCTTCTCCTTATACGCAAACTGAAGAGGAACCTTTGAAAATCAATAATCAGCTAAACTTCAGAAAATTCAGTAGGTTTCAAGCACGATCACATTTAGACAGATATAATAATGACCTTCAATAGTGCCAAATGTGATTTATAAAAAAAAGTCACCGCACATTTTTGCATATCAAGTAGCACCTTTGGAAAGTCTGTAACAGCAATAACTCTGATACTGAATTCTAGACTGAACCATTAAAATATTTTTTCTTCCCATTAATTTTTGTTTTAGCTACCCAAGGACACCATTGGAGCTAAGGAATCAAGTGAGAAGATGCATTACATCAACTGCTGACAGTTTATTTCCGCCATCTTTTTCATTAACATATAATTTTCAGGAGTAAACATGGACATAACGTGCTATTATATTGGTCATCTACTAAACAAGCTGTGCAACTATTATTGCTTTTCCTTCACAGGAACTATAATGTTGAACAAATGCAGTTTCTCTAGTAAAGGTACTACAATCTATATTGTCAGGCAAGTTGATTCAGGATTTTTGACTGCGTCAAAGCAAAAACAATGCATTTCCAAGTCATGACAGTGAGACTTTAAGGAGAAGCCTAATGCCTATGTCCCTCAAGTTAGTACAGGGTGCAAGTTTGAGAGATATTGTTGAAGAAATCCTGATGTGCTGCATAGTGCTGATATGATGCACCAGTGAAAGACTTAACATTTAAGTGTCAAGTGGGTTTTACGTCCTAGTTTTGTAAAAACATTCACTCACATTCCACACTCTTACAACTGGCTTGCTCTTTTAGTTTGTCCTTCCTCAATCTTCTAAGTAAATCTATCCTCTGACTGCCACCCACTTGATGCTACATTATCATGTGGCTATTTTTCCATTACCTCAATCATTTACAGTTTATCTCTGTTCACTTTCTAGTGTTGCTTGTCACACACAGACCCTTTACCACCAACAGTTTTTTTCCTTACCTGAACGTTTGCCAGCTGGCAAAGGGATGTGTGATTTCAAAATCTAAGGAATCTAGTCTTTGATCTCCACCTGCCAAAATCTAAACTTTGTTTTTGCCACTGTTGTCTTGGTTCCCTTAAGAAACCATGATTTTCTTACTCGGCTGCTACTCTTGCTAAAAGGGATCACTAATCCCTTAAGTCAAAATGTAGCAGGTTTGAATAATAATGGCAACTGGTTTAGCATGATCAAAAAATCTAACTGATTTAATCATTCTCTTCCATCTCCTCTACCCTTACAGGTAACATCAAATGTGAGGTGCTCATGGTCTTTAGCCACAAATCATGCTTCCAGGCTAAACTTCTAAAATTAGTCCCAGCGTTAGACCCATCTGCAAAAATCCTCAGTAATGGCCTCTTTTTCAACTTGCATCCATAAATTTACTGCTGGTGTTCCCAAGAATCAATTTCCACCCCCCCCCCCCCCACCTGCATGCTGGGTCTTAGAAATTTCATTTGAAAACATGGAACTTGTTAGCACGTACATTTTGATGACAGCTTGCTTGACCTCTTTAGCCTGTAAACTATCAAACTATTATGCAAGACCTAATAGTTTCTGAGTACAATTTTTCCCAAGACAATGTCTGGGAAGTTCAAAGCCACTCTTCTGTGTCCCTTACAAACCACAGACTTTGCACAATCAGCAACTCACATCTGACCTTGAGTTAAGATTTGAAATTCAACTGTGTGCCAACACAAACACATTCCCACTTCTGTAATACTGCCCAACATTCACCTTGTCTCACTACTGTAAACCTCATCTGTGCCTGTCTTACCTTGGGCCTTGACTATTCCTATGTATTCCCAGGCAACTCCCGTGAATTTGGAGTCAAAAACACTTCATAAACTAGAGGTCATAAAAGAAATCTGATGCTCATACACTCATACCAAATCTTGCTTAATCACTTTGAATTTGATCCACATGGGAAAAGATTAAGCAACGCCTCGTACTTAAAATTCTCTTCCTAATTTCTCCAAGTTTTTGCCCTACCCCCCCAACACTACAATTCTTTGCAACCTAAACCCTCACACGCATTCTAGAACTTCACCTCTCCATACTTCATGTCTTCAAATACCAAGGTATTTAGCTCAGGAACTGCTCCTCAAAACAGCTCTACCTGTTCACTTTTCATAATTTTAAGCTGCTGCATAAACCATACTTCTTTAAGCAATTTTTATGCCTTAATATCTCCTTAAATGTCTTTACATCAAATTCATTTAGTTGATAGGTCTTCTGAGCATCTCGAGTTGCTATATAAATGGATACATTATTATTGTTGACAGCAATGAGGAAGGAATAAATGGAAGTCACTCACCATAATGTTTATCTGGCTGGACCAGTTAAATGGTAACATACTAGATGTTGATCGTGGGGAATTCAACCCCAGTAATGCTATTCACTGGTTAAGAGGTGCTAGTCAAATTTTATATTATTTGATAAAATTATTTGCTCAATGTAGTACACCAAATTGTGTGCTATAGATTTTACTTCCCACTTTTAGCTCAATTTTCAGTGATAGATGCAGAGATTCAGGGACTGCTTCATATCCGAGAAATTATAAATGGAACTGAACAGAGTCAGTCAACAGGAAATATTCTCATTTCTAACCTTATGATGAAAGTAGATCATTGGGAGAACAACACTGTATCGAGAACTCCAGTAACAAAATCTATATAAAACTCAAATGACTGGGTAAGAATTTGTTTCTATTAGTTTTACTAGAAGCTGAAGAGACACAAGAGACTGCAGATGCTCTGCTCAAGGAACACAGTGGGTCAAATGGTAACTGTGGATGAAAAGGGATACTCGATGTTTCAGATCCTGATGTAATTTGAAATGTCGACTATCGTATAGATGCTGCTTGACCTTTAAGTTCCTCCAGCTGCATGTATTTTGCTACAAGCTGCCGATTGATTTATGCCTTTTAACATTCTTTTTATTATTTTGTCAATTTATTTTTTATTTTTTATTTGTGATTATTATTATCACAGGGCAAATTGTACTGTCCATCTTTTGTATCCCAAAACATTAAGTCAACTTCACACTGTGACAGAAGTCACACTTAAGCCAGTCTGGTTTATTTCCCAGTCGAGAAATCATTTATATTCTGCAGGTAATGCAGATTTCTACTGAATTTAGTTTCATTGTTTGCCATGGCGGTAATTAAAAGAGTTAGTGGCTTACATTAATCCCACAATTATTTAGCATGTCTCAGAAATATAACACTTTAAATCAACATTGCAGAGATTCATCTTCCTTTGGACATACCTGCAGATGTGTGATGTTCCTGTCAATGTTCATTGGAGAGGTTACACAATTTTGGGAAACATATTTATAGTCATTTGGACAAGGTTCATCATCCACTCCATTGACGCATGGAATTGGTACAGGTTCATATCCTCTACCAATATCTCTGTTTTTGAGGATCAAAAAGCAATTGTTTTTACAAAAAGAACTCTGACTAATAAACAATGTGAACAATGAAAAGAAGTGAAAATACTACCTGGAAAAACAAGATGCAGAGGATTCACACTCTGCCGAAAGATGTGATGCAACAAATCACATAGCATTAACTTAAAATATCCAAGCAACACTTTTACACTTGCTGTCTATTCAGATAATGACCTGAAGCTTCATGCAACTGCACAATGATCTCTCAACTTTCATGTACTAAAGACCGTGACCTATGAAGAAAAATATGCCATAGTCTTCTCAACCACCCTATCTATTTATGTTAGTAATTTCAGAGATTCCTTTGTACATGAATGCTCCCCAGGGTCCTGCAATTTATTGTAAACTTCCATCTTAACTTTGATTTCTCAACATGCAACACCTCACACTTGTCAACATTAAGCTCCATTTCTTGGCCTACAGTTCTAAGTTGTTTATATCCTGCCAAATCCTTTAGCAACCTTTCTCTCTACAGTCAACCAAATATACTTATCTGCACACTTACTAATCAGTCCACCTACATTTTCACCCAGCTTAACACAAGGTTACAGTATCTGTAGACTCTCATGTCTACATTTTCATCAAAACTAATTATATTGATTTATCAGACAAAAGACCCAGTACTTACTTGGCCCTGCAAAACACAACTGGCCACAGACCTCCAGTCAGAATAACATCTCTTCACCATTATCCTGTCTAAGGTCTAGATGCTTCTGAATCATATCTACCAAGTCTCCAAGATACCAATCTTCTGGACCAGCCTACCACAAGTGACCAGGCTGATAGCTGTACTGAAATTCATGTATACAGCATAAAAGTCCCCTTTTATTCCTATTCTTTGACTTCTACCAGTCAGCCAATCTTCTGTCCATGCTAATATCTTTCCTGTAATAGTATGGGCTCTCATGTGAGGCACCTTGTCAAAGGCATCCTGAATATCCAAGTAAATAACATCTACTGATTCTCCTTCATCAATCCTGCCTGTTATCTCCTTACTATATAAATAAAATATTCAATGCAAGTACATACAATAGAGAATACAATATCACAAATAAACAAGATTTACTTTTAATGTAATTAATTTATCTTGTAGGCTTTGTCCAAAATTGCAAGTTAAGAATTAACATAATATTGGTGGTGGTGCCCAAGACAAGTTCAAATATGGTGTATGCATGTAGTGGCCTTTAATAAGGTGAATGTACAGACGGTGGTCTTTCAAACAGGAAACTCAAATACATTCATATTAAAATATGTAAAGAAAATTACAAAAGAAATAGGGAAATTTACTATATCATACCTACTAACTAGCTTCTCAACCTGGGTAAGCTTATTAGCCGATGCTTGCTTCAGTTTTTTGTTCACTTGTAATGCAACCCAGACTTGTGAATTCAGGCTTGAACATTCAAGTGGAGTCTCACCTTCCTTATTCTTAATGTTAACAGCAGCACCACGTGAAAGGAAAAGCCTAAATATGTACAATTGCAAGCAGATTTATTGCCAGAATATCCTTGAAATACAGTTCAATTGCAATTAAGTATATTTCCATGGAGAATTATTTATATAATGCATCATTCTACAAGTATTACCCATGTTATCTAGTTACAAATCAATATTTATAAACCATATAACCCTGAATTTGATTTCCCATAACTGGTTTGGTGCTTAACAAAATTTGGAGCTATTTCACCAGATTAGAAAAACTGACGTATAATGCAAGGGGGCATCATTTTAAGGTGAATGGAGGAAAACATACAGGGGGTGATGTTAAAGGCAAATTCTTTACACAGAGAGTGTTGGGTACATGGAACATTCAGTCAGAAGTGATGGCAGAGGCAGACGCATTCGGGGTATTTAAGAGACTCAGATAAACACATGGATATTAAGAAAATGGAGGGCTATCTGAGAGGGCAGGGTCAGATTGATCTTAGAATAAGTTAAAAAGGCAGAACAACATTATGGGCCAAAGGGACTGTACTATGCTGTAACGTTCAATATTCTACACTTTTTCAAAATGGAGTTTTTCTGCACCAAGAGTTGTAAAAGTATAGAACAGTGGCTCTAGTGATGAATGAGTCTTGGAAGTTATTCTTCAAATAACAACTTTTATTTTCTCCCCCCACAGCCACCACAGATAATTTCTATGAAAATATTCCCAAAGGACTACAAAAACAGATAAACTTTGCACAGTGTAATGTAAAGAATAGTTTCCCTGAGTGGAAAAGAAAAAAAAAAATTGGTTACTGTTGATACTTTTAGATTAGAGATGAAACTACTATGGTCTTAAGAAGTTATACTGTTATTCAATTTATCTTGTACTTCCAGAAAGGATTAGCTATGATATAATTTTAAAATTAAACAGCAAACTTTAATGTATTTGGGTAAGAATAAGTGAATGTGTAATGAAGTAAGGGCCGCTGCAAAGGAGACCAAATTTACTTCAAAAGGATACAATCAGCCAAAACAATGTGTTCATACCTTAGTCGTCAAACTTCTGCAAGTTATCTGACTGCAATTGCAGTACTGGTGCACAATATTATTGCAGGGACTATAAGAATAATGATCAGAAAACACACAGAATTTGGAAGAATTAATTTTTGTCCATCATAAAGCTCACTACCAATCAATGAAAAGTGCACTGGGATCTTCCCTATCCTGAATGCTGCAGTTATGTATGTTATGGGTGCGGTGAGTGTGGTCAACGAGGTGTATACTGAAAGGGGCTACATGAAAATGTGCCACAGCTCTGGGCATGTGCAGACAGTAAAAATTAACCTTGAATTCCTATCATACAGAAACTTGCTCTGATAATTTATGTCAATATTATTGAGTTCAGAATTCACAAATATTTATTACAAATACCAGTCACACACAAAAGTATTTTAATACTCACACGACACATTCATAATGATTTTCCCTTGATGCGATATGTAGAGGAGAATCACCATGCATATTCACTGCAGTTAGATCACATTTTGCATTCAGGAATATTTCAGCAATATCCACACATCCTGAGAAAGCTGCCCAATGCAAACAAATATTCTCTTCCTGTGCCACAAAAATAGGAAGAGAACAATTTTAAAGCTTAAATTCTTTTCCAACTTCAAAGAAAGAAAACAAATTCTACAAATTCAATTATTTATCAATTTTTGGCAAAAAGTCTTAAACTGGTTCTACAAATATCATTTGAAATTAAGTACTACCAACTTTAATATTCACAACAGTATGTACACAAGTGCAAGGTCAATAATGTACTAGGTCCATTCAGAGAGATGAAAATATTCTCTGAATTTAAATAAACCCAGAAATGAAGTTACCTTTATAAAATAGTTTTATGTGACAAATTATGGAGTGAGAGAGATAAAGTTCAGAATCAGAATTAACATTACCGACATATGTCATTAAATTTGTTAACTTTACGGCAACAGAACAATGAAATATGTTAAATAAATATAGAAAAAAACAAAAAACTGAGTTACATTAAGTATGTGTGTGTATATATGTATTTTAAATAGTTAAGTTAAAATAAGTAGCACAAGATAACAGAAATAAAAAAGTAGTCAGGTAGTATTCATAAGCTCAATGTCCATTTAGAAATTAGGAAGGCAGAGAAGAAGCTGTTTCAGAATCGCAGAGTGTGTGTATTCAGGCTTCCTTCCCGATGGTAACAGTGTGAAGAGGGCATGTCCTAAGTGGTGGGGATCCTTAATGATGGACACCATCTTCCTAAGGCACAGCTCCTTGAAGATGGCATGGGTGTTACAGAGTTTGCTAATTTAGAACAACCAAACATAGTGTGCTGCATTAATATTAAAAATCAATCTTTACCATTTCCTTTTTTTTGTAATTTATTTTTTAAAGTTCATCATCAAACAAACATTTCCATAAGATGTATTTCAGATATTGTACATGTATATCATAGTCATATATGCCACAAATCTGCACATAATATTTATCTGAGGTATACACTTATAGAAAAGAGAGGAAAGAAAGAACAATTGAAAGGAGTAACCTACGTACAAGTAGGGAGTGATCTTTTTTTAAAAAAACAACATATTCATTGATTTGTGAGAATAAAATCAGGCTGAGAAGGTGTTCAATAGTTAAACCATTTTTTCCAGTATGAATCAAATTGTTCCAACTTATGATTAATAGATGCTGTTATCTTCTCCATTTTGTAAATGTCCATTGTAATTTCCATCCATGCATTTAAGGTTGGGCTCTCCTGTGATAACCATTTCCTAGTAAGTCTTTTTACCAGCCACCAGCAGTATATTCATTTTCAACCATTCTTGAGGTATATACCCAAAACATATGGTCTTACTTTCTAAGGGTATTTCACATTTAAAGATGGCTTGTAGGGCATTGTGTATCCTACTCCAATAGTCTTTGATAACGGAGCATTCCCAGAAAATATGATAATGGTTTGCATTTTGATTTCCACAAACAGGGAGGTTACTATCATAATGGGATTTCTGAGACGGTGTAATAAAATATCTTATCAAGTTTTTCTATCCGAACTCCCTCCATTTCTGTGAACTAGTACACTTCCATTGATACCTCCATATTATTGTAATTTCTTCCTCAGATATAATTATCCCTCTTTCCTTCTCTCATTTGTTTTAATATATGAAGTTGAATGTGTTTTAAGATTTGACAAACCCTTATACACGCTTGAAATGATTCTACTACCGTTATCTGAATTATATGCTTTTCTAAATAGCTCTATCAAACATGTACTTGCCTTGGTTACATTTTTAACTGTCCTATTAACATATTGTTGCATCTGTAAATACCGATAAATGGCTTGTTTTTCTAATAAGCGTTTCTCTTTAAGCATTTCAAAACTGAACAGTGTTCCTTCTTTCATTATATAGCTGTCCAGTCCTTAAATCTAGCATCCAGTTTATTCGGCGTAAAATCTGAGCTATATGCACACCATTTAAGAATTGGAATATTTCCCTCTAGTTTATATTCTTTTATAATAGTTTTCCATATTTTAAGAGTCCATTTCACCCATGGGTTATCAATAGTATTTATGTACCTTTGTAGGTTGTTATCAGCCAAAATTGCCTGTATGGGGATGGGAAGTATCCCCTCCTCAATGTTTTTCCATTGAATGTCATATGATGGGTTGCACCAACACGTCACAGCTCTCAACTGTGCTGCAAAATAATTATTTCTAGGAGAAGGTAGGCCCCATCCCCCTTTTTCCTTGGCTAATTGCAAAGTTTTGAGACAATCTCTAGGCCTTTTACCTTGCCAAATATATCTTGATAACATTTTGTTCCATTCATTGAATTGATTTTGATTAATCTGTATTGGTAGGGTCTGAAAGAGATATAATAGTCTGGGCAGTATATTCATTTTAATAGATTCAATCCTTGAACTGAGACTAAAAAAAAGGAATTAGGTTCCATCTTGTTATATCTTCCTTAATTTTTTATATATAGGCTGATACTTGCATTCTGATAATTTTGCCAAATTTTGTGGCATAATGATGCCCAAGTATTTGAAAGACTCTGTTTGCCATGCCCAGGAATATCTACTTTCAATTTCTCTTGGTGGGCTATAGTTATATGAAAGTAATTGGGTTTTATCTATGTTGATCCTGTATCCTGACACACAGTTGAGTTTGCCATGTTTCACCTTCTACACATAAATACCAACTTTGACAAATGTTCAAAGTGACACTTGTTATTCCTACCAAGACTAAATAACTTAAATGCAAACTGCTTTATAGAGACATCCAGAAACAAAGGAAATGATCCTGCTAAAACAATTTTTAGCAGCAAAATTTTATCCTGACAAGATGAACCAAATACACAATAATGCTTCCCTCACTTTGTCCAATAGGCCAAACTGAGGGAAGAACTACAATTAAAGCATCAACAAAAATCTTCTCCAGCCATCTCTTTTTTATACAAGGTAAAGTGCCAATGTAGCAACAATATGGTCTAAACATCAGCACCCGAAGGTTTTGTGTCAATACAGACCAAATTCAATTCTAATGGATTGATTGCAACTATGGGGGAATAAAAGGCAGACTATATTTCATCAAACTTATGCTAAACTGTAACCAAATCCCATAAATCAATGTGTATTTATTAAAATATCTCAGTTAACTGTAGTCTGGCACCAGAAAAGTCATCACTATGAGCAAAGACCACATGTTTTTTTTAAATCAGAATAGAATTAATAGTTTAATTTAGTTTTTCTTCACTTGTGCAACTTTAAACCAAAATTTAGGACACAACATAGCTAGAAAGCACATTAGAAACTCTCTTGTTTATGCTTCAAAATGTTAAAGCAGTTTGTTTTTCCAGATTTATCCCATTAAGTTTGTTTATGCATAAGAGATTAAGTAACTTACATTGTCCCTAATGTTGATATCAGCACCTTTTGACAGCAGCAGCTTTACAATATCTATATGCTTATATTCTGTGGCCCAAATCATGGATGTCCAACCGCCATCGTCCTTTTCAAAAAAATAAAATTATAAGTAAGTGCACAAGTGAAACAAGAACATGGAAAAGGAATAAGAACTGAACTCTGCCATCTACTGAGCATATCTAGCATTTCCAGTTTTTATTTCAAATTTTCAGCATCAGCATTAAACACATAGTAGAGAACTACAGCCTATATAGTTCATACTGAACTGTTATTCTGCCTAGTCACATCGACTCGCACCTGAACTACACCCTCCATACCTCTCTTATCCATGCATTTACCCAAATCTTACACATTGTAAATGAACCTGCATAACATCACTTCCTCTTGCACCACCCTAACATCCCCCTTCAAGTTCCCCTTAGATATTTCAACTTTTACCCTTAACCTATGACCTCTAGTTCTAGACTCACCCAGCCTGAGTGGAAAAGGTCTGCTTGCATTTACCTCATTTATACCACTCATAGTTTTGTATAACTCTCTCTCTCTCTCTATTCATTCTCCGATTTTCCAGAGGAAAAAAAGTTCTCATGTATTCACCTTTTCCCTATATCTCAGGTTCTCAAATCACAGCAACAGCCATGCAAATTTCCTCTGTACCCTTTCAATCTTATTATGCACTTTAAATTACATGATGTGGTACCACGCTCAACATTAATACCCTTTTATTTTTAGGAAAAAACATCAATATTTTCTGAAATTTTACACCTTTTATCCTCTCACTAGTTCACAGTTATTTCACAATGAGGTCTCTGGATTGAGAACAATTTAGTACTAGCCTTTTTATCTATTTTACTGAGGAATCTAGATGTAACACGTAGTAGGGATAAATTCATTAGAATTGACATCAATCCACAAATTCATAAATATTAAATACATTCTTGATGTTTCATTGCATTACCTTTTAATTTCTTAAATAAACATTCAAGAAGCAGGAAAAACTGCCTCAATTTCAGTTGAGTAACAGATACTGTTCCTTTCCAATTAGTACAGAGCTAATGATGGAAGTACAAGGCATGATATTTGAGGTTGGCCATGTGAAGCATCCAGCAATGTATCCAATTAGCCTTCACAACCCTAGTAAAGCTGAGGGGAGGATAGTTGTTAAGATGTGACAATATCTTTATGGAACACTTACTCACCTGACAGTTTACATCAATTAATCCCGTGGACAGAAGATGTACAACCACATCATAATGTCCTTTCTTAGCTGCCAGATGAAGGCAAGTTGAACCTTCAACATCCTATAAAAGAGGATTATCAATGATGTTAAAAAGTATAGAAGAACATAAAGATACGTAGTTAGATAAATGGAGTTCTAATGCCCATATTTTGACCTCATCAACATTTAGGAATGCACAGAACAATTACCTCAAGTTAAAGTCTAAACTGCAGAGATCCATAGAAGTCTGATTTGTCAAGACTAATCCTCAGTTTCAAAGGGAAGAGTTCTCACATCACTAATTTATTTCTCTGATACTACAAAACTAAGATAGATTTGAGCTTTGGGATTAAGTCTATTGGCCGCAAGCTTAGACAATCTAAAAATAATTCTCAATGATTTTAGAATAAATCAATAGATACATAGACAATTATCATTTAAACCAAATAAGAAGATTCATATTTCAGGAATCATTTCCAATACAAAGCCATAAGCAGAAAATTAGCACCAGTTCTGCTTCATAAACTCTATGCAGTGGACAAGCCAAAAGTTATATTTTTGTTTAGACCTTTTGCTGTTAAAAAAAACAGTTCGGAAATCATAAATACAAATGAGATATCTTCAATATGCCAACAAAGAAGTTTAATGTATTCAGTTTCTAAAAATAAAACCTTTACTCTTTCTTCAATTGACAAAGATCATCAAACCAAGAACCCTGCTGTTTAATACATTATGATTCCACATTAATCTTAATACTGAAAACACTAAATGATCCCCAAAGTCAAAGAATAAAGGGCAGCAGTGGATAGGTGCCCCCTTTTAACAGATATTGAGCTTAAATATAACCCAAATTAACAGAATCAATTTATTTTCTAATTTATTTCAAGAGTTAAAATCATATAACTTTTGATAGTTTAAGCTTGTTGCCAATGTACTAGATCCCAATGCACAAGCTACCTTAGTTTTACAATCTTAGACAAATAAGTTAGTGGAGTTCAAATTCTCTCTTTGAAAGTGAGGCTATTCTTGACAGATTTGTTTACACATCTGTGTCAAAGCTATCTGATAGTGAAGCTGGCTACCCAGAGTGAGACAGGGTTCCATTTTGCAATACCATTTGATGCCTAACGAAGCTTAGTATTTGTAGATGTAAGTCTAATACAAACCATTCTCAGCTTTTTTTTTTTTGAAATACTGTTTGGAGTTTTCCATCCTTCCTCTCATTTCCTGTGGGCTTCTAACTTCTAGTGGTTTCTAACAGCATTTCTGGTGTTCCAAACAAATTTGTATAGTTATTACTTACATCATATAAGAATCACATTTTGTAAATGGCGCATGTAGTGATGTTTTCTATTATTTAAAACAATGTAACTACTGGAATAATTTTTATCATTTGTTTTCTTCAACTGAGCAGAACAGAACTACATAAAATGATGTCATTCTGAAACTTTGAGGTCAATAAACTTGGCCTAACATTAGTTTGGTACATGTTAAAATAATAACCTAAGATAACAAGAAGTAATGGCATTATATGTTCTAACAAAAAAATGGTTCCATATTGTCAGAGGATTTATTTTTGTTAGCATTGTGGCATTGAAGTGTCTCCTGTAGATTCACTAATAATCAACTATACATACAGTTGCAAGAATGTTTGTGAACCCTTTGCAATTACCTGGTTTTCTGCATTAATTACTCATAAAATGTGGTCTGATCTTCATCTAAGTCACAGTAATAGATGAACACAATCTACCTAAATTGTACTTTTCATGTCTTCATTGAATACATGACTTAATCATTTATACATAGTCCAGGCTGGAAAGCGTATCTGAACCCTTGTATTTATTTACTGGTAGAATCTCCTATAGCAGCAATAACTTCCACCAAATGTTTCCTGTAGCTGCTGATCAGATTTGCACAATAGTGAGGAGGAAGTTTAGACCATTCCTCCATCCAAATCTGTTTCAGTTTATCAATATTTCTGAGACACATTACCTGAACAACTCTCTTCATGTCACTGCATCTTAACTGGGTTAAGGTCTGGACTCTGGCTTGGCCATTTCAAAACACAAATTTTCTTTTTTTTAAAAACTATTCTGTTATTGATTTACTCTTCTGTTTCGAATCATTGTCTTATTGCATCATCCAACATCTATTAAACTTCAGGTGACGGACTGCTACCCTGACATTCTCCTGTAAAATGTCTTGATACAATCTTGAATTAATTGTTCCCTCAATGATTGCAAGCTGTAGAACCCTGAGGCAGCAAAGCAGCCCCAAACCATGATGCTCCTTTCACCATGTTTCACAGCTGGATGAGGTTTTGGTGTTGGCATGCAGTGCCCCTTTTCCTCCAATCACAGTGGTGTTCATTTCATTTCTGTCTCATCTGTCCAACAGAACATTGTCCCAGAAGCATAGTGGAACATCCAGGTGGTCTTTTGCAAACTTGAGAGGTGCAGTAATTTTTCTTTTGGAGAGCAGTGGTTTCCCTCTGTCTTGTCCTTCCATGAACACCATTCTTTTTCAGTGCTTTTCTTATAGTGGACACATGATTTTGGCAAATTCTAGAGATTTCTGCACGTCCTTTGCTGTTACCTTTGGGTTCTTTTTAACCTCCTTCAGAATTGCACGTTGTGCTCTTGGTGTGATCTTTGCAGGACACCCATTCCTAGGTTCACATACTTTTTTTGAACCTAGACTGTGATTGTTCAAATGGTGTACTCAGTACTGATGAGAAGTACAATTGTTTGTGTATTATTAGTTTAGGCAGATTATTGTGATTTAGATGAAGATCAAACCACATTTTATGAGTAAATAATGCAGTAAACAGGTAATTGTAAAGAGTTCACAAACTTTTTCTTGCAACTGTGTGTACTGCCATCAAATAATTTGCTGAAATTAGATTTCAAAGAAATCATTAAACTAAACTAACATGGCTGTATACTCATCATATCATAATAATAAAGCTCAGATTTTGTAATTATTCCCAATGGTACAGCATACAGTGCTCCTAAACCATCCAACTAAATTTGACATTTTCTTTCTTTTGCAGACATAATTAAACATAAATTACCTGTACTATATATGATACTGAAGGATGACTAATGAATAATTACTTAAAAATTTATGTTCAAAAATTGTAATTAATCCATGAAAAAATCTACATGGAATGGAATTATCAAGAATGGGCATACAGAGATGATTAAGCAAGTTAGCAATTGTTGAAATACCAGGTTAGAGAATGCAATAGGATCAAATTATAAATACAATGGATTCCGGTAAATTAGACTATCAGTTAATCAAGGCAGCCACTTACTTGGGACAATTCCTGAAGAAGAAAAACTAATCAAGGAAATACCTGGGATTCCCTTACTTTACTTTGGACACTGCCGTTTAATTGGGGCAAGAGACCGCTCGTTGCCAAACTGTTTCTAACTAACATCAGTCACTTGCACTTGCGTGGTCGTTCAACAGTGCACTGTGCTTAGAGCAAACAGTTTATAAATAGCATCAGCTGTGTGTGTTTGTGTTAAAAAAAATCAGTGATTTTTGTCACTCATAGTTGGCGAGAAATAAGCAGCAAGACAATTCAGAACTGTTTTTCCTCACTGTTGTTTCAAGTATTCAGGCTTGAAAATGCTGGAAACAGCCAAGAGTGAAAATGAAACAATCTTTTACTTCAACAAGTTAGTAACTACAGAGAGTTCGGAGATATGGATAATCATCTTGAATGTTAAAATGAAAATGAAGATTTGGGGGATGCAATCATTGAAAACATTCAATGAAGGCAGTCCATTGTCCACACTAAACGTCTGTGCTGATTTTGATCAAATACAATCAATCAAAAAACACGACAGTGTATACTGGATGAATTCGTCCATCGATAACTATTAGGAATTAATACAGTTTTACATTACTGTATTAATTCTACTTTGTTCTGTATTTCATTTAAAATACAATTTTCTACTCACTTCAATGGTAATTTGTCTTTGTTTATGCTTTATTTTAACCTATTTTCAAGAAACTTTGGCTAATTCAGCTCCTTAAATTGGGTCAAAAGGTACAGGTCCTGATTTGTCCCAATTACTGGAATCCACTGTACTGAGATTTTCTGTTAAAGCTCAAATGACATTCAACAGCACTACGAAGCAGAATGCTGCTTGCCAGCCTGCACCAATTTCAACCATAAATTTCTCAATATCATGCTTCCACTCCACACTCAGAAGGATACCTCCTTTAGTACTAAAAATACATCTGCTTCCATTGACTCACTTCACTCACAAATCTGTTGGAATGTATCTTTGAATTACTTTCACTTTAGACCAGGGGTTTCCCACCTGGGGTCCATGGACTCCACTTGGATACTGGCCAGACTCCATGGCATAAAACAGATTGGGAACCCCAGCATAAGACCTTTACATCCACTGAAAAAGACTTCCAGCCCATCTTTTAACCCTTCATCCTACAATACAGGGAATCAAGAACAATATGGAAACACCCAACTTGGGGGAGAAAAGATAATCTATATGGAAATTAATGCTACAAGCATTTGAATTATTACTTCAATTCTAACCTTGTGATCTCCCAGTGCACCAGCCTTCAAGAGATATTTTACTGTTTCAAGCTGGTTGTTCTCTGCTGCATCCATCAGCGGGGTTCTCTGATCATCATCACAGGTATCCAAATTAGCACCAGCCTGCAAAAGAGGTCAACTGGCTTTAAAATAATTATATCTTTGCATTGTACTGCCGCTGCAAAACACACAGTTACAATAAAGAGTTTGTGAATCCTTTGCAATTACCTGGTTTTCTGCATTAATTACTCAAAAAACTTTTTCTTGCAACTATATCATATCATACAAGTCAGTTATAATAAACCTGCTCCTAATGCACAAAAATCAAAATATTCATGAATTAATTTCTCAGTAAAATGGTCTGATAATTTTGGTAAAAAATTAACAGCCTACTTCCTCTTAATTAAACTGCCATCTAAATTCCCAATGACAATAATATTTTCTAACAGTACTGTTTACAGCATGAAACATAGATGTTAAAATTACAACATTTCAGCCTACAGGGACTCAATCACGACCTCCTTGAAAGTAACAAATCGCAACACTGCTAATCAATTTCACATACTGAAATTTAAAAGGAGATTGATTCAATGATGAGTATGATGACCTTTTATCCCAACTGTTTTTTTAAATTGTAGAATAAGGACACACATTTTTCCTTAAAAGGTTAAAATATAGCAACACAAAAACATTTTAACCTGTACAAGCATATGACAAATTTCCACATGGCCCATCTCAGCAGCTGCATGGAGAGGTGTTCTCTTATTCTGGTGCTCAGCTCTGAAGTTAGGATCGATCCCATCAACTAGGGAAATAAGAATTGAAAAACTGTAAGCTTTGAGCAAATTTCTCAAGTTATATTGTTTAACTTAGATCTGTTTTCATGCCAGTAGACCAAATAATAAGTTATTACACAATTACTTTTCAATTTATACCAAGATAAAGACAAAGAAAATAGTACTAAAATAACTTTCAGCCCTAACATTTGCTCCATATATACAACTTTTGTAAAGTGTCTTTGAAAATCTATTAATAGTCAAATGCAAACTGTTGCTTTACTCAGACTCCTAGGCCCATGTTTAAAATATCTATTTCCGATCAAAGATTGAATTTTCCCGCATTAGTTTTCATAACAGACATTTCCTCCCTTGCTTCCAAAAGCACTGAAATAAGCTCCTCCCAATGCCTGAAGCAACATCTATCCTAAACATCTTCAATCTGACATAATGATGTAAAGATTCAGCTCAATAGTTTGCTTATGTATACACAAATCATGTGATTCAGCAATCAATACTATTCTTCAAAAATTGCTTCCTCTAATATTTTTGTTTCTAATTTAGAAGTCCCCAATTTTTGAAGTTTCGGTCCAGGGTCCAAAATCATGCTTGCTGGTCTTCAATAACTACTGCCAATATTTTAAAATCCTGTTTTTAAAGATAGTGTGCAAGATTAAACTGCTGCAAAGTTTTTTCAAATATGACCTACCCTTAATCAAAATAATTCATATATAATCATATCACAATAAAACCATACTTTTTTTGCCTTTTCACTGTTGCTAAATTGCTATGTTAACTTTTGATGATTTGCAAATGCAGACCAGAAGGCAAAAGTCACACTGAAGACCAAAACCTTAAGAAATATTCTGCCTTCCTGATTTTTTATATACATGTACCAAAGTGGACAACCCCAAATTTCCACAATATATTCCTTCTGCTCTGTTTCTGCCAATTCATCTAGCTTGTATATCCCCTTCCACAATTCAGGACATTTACAAAAACAGGTGTGAAAAAAGGGCCCAACCACAATCTACTCCAGTTGTTACCATCTGGGAATCGGTACTGCAGCATAAAAGCCTAGACCAACAAGCTCCGGGACAGCTTCTTCCACCGGGCCATCAGAAGATTAACTCACGCAGGTTTGAGTGTATTTCTATGTTACATTGACTGTTCTATTTATTATAAATTATTATAAATTACTATAATTGCACATTCAGATTGGGACATAACAAAGATTTTTACTCCTCATGTATGTGAAGGATGTAAGAGATAAGGTCAATTCAATTTTAGCTCCTCTGCACCTTTCGCACATCCACAATGGCAACAAATCATCCTACATTTAAGGCACTAGCAAGCTACATTATCCATAAAAGGTATACATCATCTAGAATCTGAATCATACTTTCTTGAAACATTTTAAAATATGTATTTCAGTTTTCTATTACAAAACTTATAAACTCAAGGATAGATTGTAAAAACTCTTGAAATTTAACTGGATGAACAACAGCTAGATGTTCCCTTTTTATACCCCTTCAGCATAACTCCATTTATACAAGACCCCTCCATTTTTATAGCTGTTTGATATACACTCAGTCACCATTTTACTAGGCACACCTAATTGTTAATGCAAATATCTAATCAGCCGATCATACTGCAGCAACTCAATGCATAAAAGCATGCAGACATGGTCTGCATGTTATTCAGACTAAACAACAGAATGGGGAAGAAATATGATCTAAACGACTTGACCATGGAAGAATTGTTGGTGCCAGGCAGGATAGTTTGAGCATCTCAAACTGCTATCTCCTGGGATTTTCACACACAACAGTCTTTAAAGTTTATAGAGAATAGTTCTGTTGGTGAAAATGCCTTGTTAATGAGAGGTCCAAGGAGAATGGCCAGATTAATTCAAGCTGACAGAAAGATGACCTTTAACTCAAATAACCATAGGTTACAACAGTGGTGCGCAGAAAAGCATCTCTGAACGCACAACACATCAAACCTTAAAGTGGATGGGTTACAGTACCAGAAGACCACACAGCATTCCACTCCTATACCTAATAAGTGGACACTGAGTTTATATTCTATATTTAGATGCACATGAAAACTTACCCAGCATTAGAAGAACTTTCTGCATCTCCCCCTGCTTTGCAGAGATATATAATTGCTTTGGATGAAACCGCAACTTCTTGGGTCTATCAGGAAAAAAAGATTTCAATATTAGAGACAGAGGCAAGCATTACAGAAACAGACTCTTTGGCTCACCCCGCTCATGCTAATCATCCAGTATCAACACTGATCCCATTCAACAGCACTTGATCCACAGCCTTCTACATGCTCGTCCAGATGATTCATGGAGTGTACCCACTCTACTGCCTCTCCAGTCCAGATTAAAGAAACAAAATGTACCTTTTTCTACTGGCCCAGATTTAGAGGGAGAATAACAACTCCATCTCCCTCTCCCTGCAACAACACCACAATGGATGCCAGAGGGAAAGTATATATGTTCAAAAGTGGTTCTAATGTTTAAAATATTGTTACTTTAAAATGTTTATAACTTACGTAAATGTTTTAGAAACATAGAAAACCTACAGCACAATACAGGTCCTTCAGCCCACAAAGCTGTGCCAAACATGTCCTAACCTTAGAAATTACCTAGGGTTACCCATACATAGCCCTCTAATTTTCTAAGCTCCATGTACCTATCTACCAGTTTCTTAAAAGACCCTATCATATCTGCATCTACCACTGTCACTGGCAGCCGATTCCATGCACTCACCACTCTTTGCATTAAAAAAAACTTACCCCTCACATCTCCTCTGTACCTACTTCCAAGCACCTTAAAACTGTGCTCTCTCATGCTAGCCATTTCAGCCCTGGGAAAAAGCCTCAGACTATATCTGGATCCACAAAGTAATATCCCTTTGGATCCCATGCCTCCTTACTTTCTCAATAAGCCTTGCATGGGGTACCTTGTCAAATGCCTTGCTGAAATCCATATATACTACATCTACTGTTCTACCTTCAACAATGTGTTTAGTCACATCCTCAAAAATTTCAATCAAGCTCTTAAGGCAGACCTGCCTTTAACAAAGCCGTGCTGACGATTCCTAATCATATTATGCCTCTCCAAATGTTAATGTTCATAAATCCAGCCTCTCTGGATCTTCTCCATCAACTCATCAACCACTGAAGTAAGGCTCACAGGTCTAAATTTCCTGGACTATCTCCACTCCCTTTCTTGAAAAAGGGAACAACATCCACAACCCTCCAATCCTCTGGAACCTCTCCCGTCTCCACTGATGATGCAAAGATCATCGCCAGAGGCTCAGCAATCTCCTCATTCACCTCCCACAGTAGCCTGGGGTACATCTCGTCTGGTCCCGGTGACTTATCCAACTTGATGCTTTCCAAAAGCTCCAGCACATCCTCCTTTTTAATAACTACATGCTCAAGCTTTTCAGTCCACTGTAAGTCAACCCTACAACCGCCAGGATCCTTTTCCGTAGCGAATACTGAAGCCAAGTATTCATTAAGTACCTCTGCCATCTCCTCTGGTTCCATACACACTTTTCCACTGTCAAACTTGATTGGTCCTATTCTCTCATGTCTTATCCTCTTGATCTTCACATACTTGTAGAATACCTTGGGGTTTTCCTTAATCCTGTCCGCCAAGGCCTTCTCAGGGCCCCTTCTGGCTCTCCTAATTTCATTCTCAAGCTCCTTCCTGCTAGCCTTATAATCTTCTAGATCTTGATCATTACCTAGTTTTTTGAACCTTTCATAAGCTCTTCTTTTCTTCTTGACTAGATTTACAACAGCCTTTGTACACCACTGTTCCTGTACCCTACCATCCTTTCCCTGTCTCATTGGAACACCACGCAAAATCCCCTGAACATTTGCCACATTTCTTCCGTACATTTTGCTGAGAACATCTGTTCCCAATTTATTCTTATTTTTAATTTTTAAGATTTGATTCTTTAAAAAACTATTTTGAACGTCACATAAATAATCAACCTTGTTAAAAGAATTTAAAAGCTTGAAAGTATAGTTTCAGAATGAATGGTGTTGTGACACCAGTCAAATTGATGGGCAAGCTTTGTTCTAACTGTCCCAGACATGACAAAAGGCCCTTTTCATGTGTCAGAGCTTACCATGGAAAACTGTCTCAGCTTTCTCTGAAAATTCCCAACAAGACTACTGAAGTGAGAATAGCTTGCTTATGTCTAAGCAGAAAACCACCCCATTATGATGGCACTAAATTGCTGCCAATATTTAATCAGCCAATCATATTGCAGCAACTCAATGCATTAAAGCATGCAAACAAGGGCAAGAAGTTCAGTTGCTATTCAGAATAAACATCAGAATGGGCAAGAAATGTGATCTAAACTACTTTGATCGTGGAATAATTGTTGGTGCCAGGCAGGATAGTTTGAGCATCTCAAACTGCTATCTCCTGGGATTTTCACGCACAACATTATTATGTTCAGTGTGGCTTTAGTCTTCTTGTCTACATTTGCAAATCACTGGAAGTTAACATAGAGATTCAGCAACAGTGAAAAGGCAAAAAAGGGAAGGGGGAGGAGGAGAGGGAGCAGGAAACTGAGTAAGTGGCCCACTCTTGGGTAAATAATTGTCTGTGTTGACTGCAGATCATGGTCTCTCTTTGGGTGCTGTGCTATTACTTGGTGGGTGGTGAGCACCAACAATTTTTGCTGAAATGGGGGGGGGAGGGGGATTAATGTGTTGATGCTTTGCTGCTGCTTGTGTGGGAGAGGGGGCTTTGGGGCTCAAACATTTTTCTGCCATTCATTCTTTTGGGGTTCTCTTTTTCATGGAAGTGTGCAAAGACCAAATATGTTATAGTAGGCACACAATTCCCAGAGCCAATTTCCAATTCAAAGTGTTGCTGATACTGCCTGTAGGCCGCTGATGGAGTAACAGCTCTCTACTGTTGCTCCTAATTTACTTACTTTTCTCTCCAACTTTTTGAAATACTATTGTTAGACGGGATATTATTTAATATGACCACTAAAGCAGCTTTGGAAGCTATTACAAGTTCAATTCAAAAGCTTACTGAGGAGTTTCAACAGTTTAGAAAAGAAATCAGCACTGAAATTAAACAAATAGGTACGAAACTAGAAGATATTCAAGCAATTCTAACGGAAGAATTGGATAAGAAGAATAAGAAGAAAAAGGAACATGAAAATGTTATTACTTTACTGGACAGGAGAATGGATGATATGGAAAAGCTATATGAAAAACAATTTAAAACCAACGAAATGATGAGACAGAAGATTATTGATTTGGAAAACAGAAGTAGGAGTAACAACATACGAATCTTGGGACTTAAAGAACAAATGGAAGGAGATAATCCTAAAGAATTCTTTGCAAATCTTCTGATGGAACTATTCCTTGATATTATAAAGTCTCTGCCTTTGATTGACCATGCTCACAGGTCACCTATCTATGGATCGGCTTCAAAATCTAAACCAAGATCAGTCATTATATGTTTCCATGAATTTCAAATAAAGGATTGTCTAATTCGAGCTGCCCATGGAAAAGGTATGATTGACTACCAAGATCAAAAGATACATATTGTTCAAGATTTTTCATCAGAAGTTATGGCAGAACGTGCTAATTTCAAAAAAGTTATGACATAGTTATACAGTCAAATTTTTAAACCCTCTCTTCATTCTCCGGCTCGACTGAGGATTACACTGAAAAACGGATCATTTAAATGGTTTTATATGAAGGAACATGCGCAAGAATTTTTAGACTTAAAAATGAATGACTATATATATATAATAGACTAAAAATCTTGCAAACACAGAAATACTATGTATTAAAAATGACTTTTATATTTTTAGTATGAATAATTGTTATATATTTTTTATAAACTTGTCTAAGCTTGTTTCTCACTGTATTTTATTTAATCTGGTTGGAATACTAAATAACCTTGAATTCTTGGAGTGGTTCCAACAGGCTTTCTAAGGGAATGTGTTTAGGGGAAGTAGATATTGGTTGCTCTATGACTGAGTTTCTCTCTTTGGGAGGGGGAGGAGGGATGGGGAGTCTTTTTTTTAAGCTGATTTGGGAATCTAGTCAATTCTGTTGCTTAGTTAATATATTTCAAGGTTTATTATTTGGTTTTGATATACATTTTTCTGATTGTTATTTTAATCTTTCTTACAAAGAACCTTAAAAATGGATCAAAGTATTAATTTACTTAGTTTTAATGTAAAAGGACTAAATCACCCCATGAAAAAAAAGATTTTTGCATATATTAAAAAACTTAAAGTATGCATTGTTTTTCGATGGAGAGAACTCTTCATTTCAAGGCAAAGCAAGAGGGGTTTTGATCCCCATAGATAATAAAGTTCCCTTTGTTCAACATAAAGTAATTTCTGATACTAATGGGTGTTTAAAGAAAATTTTCTTACTCTATTGAATCATGTAAAAAATACTAACAAATTGGTTGCATCTTTCATTATTGTTAATTGGTCGAATTAACTCTATCAAAATGAATATATTACCTAAATTTATATATCTTTCTCAGGCATTACCGGTTTTCATTCCTAAATCCTTTTTTGATTCTCTTGACTTTATTATATCTACTTATATATGGAAGAATAAGCGTTCTAGATTAAATAAAATTTATCTTCAGAAAGATAAAAAGAATGGAGGATTAGTCTTACCAAACTTCAGATTTTATTATTGGGCAGTTAATATAAGAAATCTTACATTTTGGTTACATTATATAAATTGTGAGGACTGCCCGATGTGGTTTTTTTTAGAAGCTATTTCTGTTAATAAATTCTCTATTATTTCTCTTCTTGGATCCTCACTTCCTTTGTCTATGAGTAAGTTAACTGATAATCTGGTGGTTAAACACACTATGAGGATTTGGATGCAATTCCAAAAATATTTTGGCTCACTGAGATTTTCTCTTTCGAGTCCCATTTTTTACTAATTATTTTTTTAAACCCTCTTATGAGTGATGTGGCTTTTAAAGAATGGGACAGATTAGGTATTAAATGCTTTCAGGACTTGTTTGTAGAGGGAAGTCTTTTTTCGTTTGAACAATTATCAAATAAATATAGTTTACCAAAACGCATTTTTTCGAAATCTACAAATAAGAGATTTTTTTACAGTCTCCAGTAAGTATATTTCCTAAAAGTCCTGATAAGAATCTACTATATGTAATCTTTAATCTGAAACCATTTTATATAATGGATCTATATCTAATATTTATAATATGCTGTTGGGAATGAGAAGTCTTCCTTTAGATAAAATTAAAAATCTTTGGGAACAAGATTTACTGAATTATGTTCAAAGCCTTTGATTTGCTGTTCAAGCACAGATGATGACTAACTATCTTTTTTCTTTTTTTTCTACTAATCAGCTTTGGTCTTGGTAGTGGGTTAGTTTTTTTATATATAATAAAATTATTATTTTTCAATGTTACAAACTAATTGACTTGTTAGAATATAGGGTAAGGAGTCTTTATATGCGATTTAGTTTAATGTATTGGCGTATATATATTTTTTCCTGTACTCTGTATTCTTATATATATAAATTAATAAAAATATTGGAAAGAAAGCATTGCTACAGTATTAAACCATAGCCATTAATGGAACAATGAAAGAACTTTGCTTTAATGGGTAAAATTGAAACATACTGTGTAAAACACATTGAAACAAAGCAGGAAGTTTCTCCTTGAAACACTAAAGAAGTAAAAAAAGTCTTCAATCTGAAATACTAATTTTCTTTCTTATTCCATGGATGCGGCATGTACTAATTGTTTCTATCACTTTTTTGTTTGTTCAAAGTGCAAAGTAAATTATCAAAGTACGTTTGTACAAACCACATTTCCAGAAAAGTTGGGATATTTTCCAAAATGCAATAAAAACATCTGTGATATGTTAATTCACGTGAACCTTTATTTAACTGACATAAGTACAAAGAAATGATTTTCAATAGTTTTACTGACCAACTTAATTGTAATTTGTAAATATACACAAATTTAGAATATGATGGCTGCAACACACTCAACAAAAGTTGGGACAGAGGCATGTTTACCATTGTGTTACATCATCTTTCCTTTTAATACCACTTTTTAATCATTTTGGAACGGAGGATACTAATTGTAGTAGATTTGCAATTGGAAATTTTGTCCGTTCTTGCTTGATATAAGACTTCAGCTGCTCAACAGTCCGTGTTCTCCGTTGTCTGATTCTCCTGTTCATGATGCACCATACACTTTCAATAGGAGATAGATCTGGACTGGCAGCAGGCCAGTCAAGCACACAAAGCCACGCTGTTGTAGCCCGTGCAGAATGTGGTCTGGCATTGTCCTGCTGAAATAAGCATGGACGTCCCGGGAAGAGACATCGCCTTGATGGCAACTTATGTCTCTCTAAAATCCTAATTGACGCCTCAGAGTCAATGGTACCTTCACATACATGCAACTCACCCATGCCATGGGCACTGATGCACCCCCATACCATCACAGATGCTGGCTTTTGTATCTTTTGCTGATAACAATCAGGATGGTCGTTTTCATCTTTGGCACGGAGAACTCAACGCCCGTTTTTTCCGAAAACTAGCCAAAATGTGGACTCATCTGACCACAGCACACAGTTCCACAGTCTTTCGGTCCATCTGAGATGAGCTCAGGCCCAGAGAACTCGCCGGCGTTTCTGCACAGAGTTGATGTATGACTTCCTCCTTATGTAATACAGTTTCAAGTTGCATTTCTGGATGCAGCGATGGACTGTGTTAAGTGACAATGGTTTTCCAAAGTACTCCCGAGCCCAGGTGGCTATAATTGTCACAGTACCATGACGGTTTCTTAGGCAGTGCCGCCTGAGGGCTCAAAGATCACACGCATTCAACAGTGGTTTCCGACCTTGCCCTTTACGCACTGAGATGTCTCTGAATTCTCTGAATCTTTTCACAATATTATGTACTGTAGATGTTGAAAGACCTAAATTCTCTGCAATCTTGCGTTGGGAAATGTTCCTTTTGAACTGACTAACAATTCTCTCACGAACTTTGGCACAAAGGGGTGAGCCACAACCCATCCTTGCTTGCAAAGACTGAGCCTTTGATGGACGCTACTTTTATACCCAGTCATGATACCTCATCTGCTACCAATTAGCCTGCTTAATGTGGAGTCTTCCAAACCGGTGTTACTTGAATATTCTGTGCACATTTCAATCTTATTTTAACTATGTCCCAACTTTTGTTGAGTGTGTTGCAGCCATCAAATTCTAAATTTGTGTATATTTACAAAATACAATTAAGTTGGTCAGTAAAACTATTGAAAATCTTTTCTTTGTACTTCTGTCAGTAAAATAAAGGTTCACGTGATTTAACATATCACAGATTTTTGTTTTTATTGCATTTTGGAAAATACCCCAATTTTTCTGGAAATGGGGCTTGTACATACGTCACCACATACAGCCCTGAGATTTGTTTTCTTGCAGGATTTCAAGACACTGCAGTCATTTTTCATCTTCATTTACTCTGTGAGTTTGATGAGTATTTGCTTGATCAAAACAAAAATCCCACCAAAATCAAAAATACTGAACCCTTGATTAAGTATTTTAGGACTACTGTTTTACTAAAAATCACTTTCCACTTTATGAACCAACTCAAATACTTAAAAAGTTTAAAGCAATTTCAAAATAATTATTAATATCAGATGTGAGAAATATACAACATATCCTAATGCAAGCTGTGCAACCAAGGGAACTCCGATTCCCAAGTTTTAGATTCCTGGACTGCTAACCATGGCTTAAAAGGGACATCCTACTTCATGATATAGATATGGAATTGAGTACAATAACCACTTCCTATTTTTGTGCACCTGTAAGCATTCAGTTCCAAAACAATAATGACACAGCTTTTTTTTCCAGAGTCAGAATCAGGTTTATTATCACCAGCATGTGACGTGAAATTTGTTAACTTTGCAGCAGCAGTTCAAGTAATCATAATATAGAAGAAAAAAATAAAATAGTAATAAATAAATCTTATTCAGTATACATTATATACATATACATATATTGAATAGATTAAAAATCATACAAAAACAGAAATACTCTGTATTTTAAAAAAAAGTGAGGTAGTGTCTAAGGTTTCAATGTCCATTTAGGACTCGGATGGCAGAGGGGAAGAAGCTGCTCCTAAGTCGCTGGGTGTGTGCCTTCAAGGCTTCTGTAACTCCTACGTGATGACAAAAGTGGAAAAAAGGGCACGCCCTGGGTGCTGGAGGTCCTTAATAATGGATGCTGCCTTTCTGAGACACTGCTCCTTGAAGATGTCCTGGGTACTTTGTAGGCCAACACCCAAGATGGAGCTGACTAAATTTACAACCTTCTGCAGCTTCTTTCGGTCCTGTGCTGTAGCCTCTCCATACCAGACAGTAATGCAGTCTGTCAGAATGCTCTCCACGGTACAACTATATAAGTTTTTGAGTATATTTGTTGACATACCAAATCCCTTCAAACTCCAAATAAAATATAGCCACTGTCTTGCCTTCTTTATAACTGCATTGATATGTTGTGACCAGGTTAGACCCTCAGAGATCTTGACACCCAGGAACTTGAAGCTGCTCACTCTCTCCACTTCTGATCCCTCTATGAGGATTGGTATGTGTTCCTTCGTCTTACCCTTCCAGCAGTCCACAATCGGCTCTTCCGTCTTACTGACGCTGAGGGCCAGGTTGTTGCTGCGGCACCACTCCACTAATTGGTATATCTCACTCCTGTACACCCTCTCATCATCACCTGAGATTCTACCAGCAATGGTTGTATCATCAGCAAATTTACAGATGGTATTTGAGCTATGCCTAGCCACAGAGTCATGGGTATATAGAGAGTAGAGGTGTATCAGTGTTGATAGTCAGCGAGGAGATGTTATCACCAATCCGCACAGATTGTGGTGTTCCGGTTAGGAAGTCAAGAATCCAATTGCAGAGGGAGGTACAGAGGCCCAGGTTCTGCAACTTCTCAATCAGGATTGTGGGAATGATGGTATTAAATGCTGAGCTATAGTCGATGCACAGCATCCTGACATAGGTGTTTGTGTTGTCCAGGTGGTCTAAAGCCGTGTGGAGAACCATTGAGATTGCATCTGCTGTCGTCCTATTGTGGTGATAGGCAAATTGTAATGGGTCTGTCTGCTTAATCTCACAGAAATTGTATCCATAGTGTGTCAAGAGAACATAAATATATTAACTTCACTTTAGAACCTTCAGAATTGCTTTTTTTATTTCAGGTCAGTAATTTAGATAATTTTTCTTTAATGTATTGCTTTTAAATTGTAGTTGTATCATTAACACATCCTTTTTGAATGCTTACCTCTCTGTATCAAGAGCAATAAGAATACTTTCCATTGTCTCTTTCCCAGGCGCAGTTGACAGACCTGTAACTGGTAAGATTGCTCCAGATTTCAAAGTAGTGGATGAGCTATATATGTCTGAACTATCAGCCATCTTGGAAACGGCACTTTCAGGCTTATTTTCCATTGACATCCTCATCCGAGCACTGCTGTAAAAAGACAACATTTATACTAACTTGATAAAAATTAATTATGTATTGTACTAAATGGCAATTCTGAAGATCATATTTTTAATAGCCACCGCTTTGAAAGCACCTAGTTCTATAAGTGGACCATGTCAGCTTAAATATGCAAGATGAACATTTACAAATAAAATTCTGAAATTTACCAATAAATATTTTCATTTCAGACTTTCAAAATATTCAGTTACACATCTGTTCCCAAAGAGTAACATGGTTACAGAAAAACCAACAATGTGAAATGAAACAACATGCCATCATTCAACCTTAAACTGGCAATCCAAGTAAACAGCACCAATTTTTTTTTAAATATGAAAGAGAAAAGTAATATATGCAGAGCAAAAAATGCTAAATCACATCATTTCAAGTGCTCTACTACATGAGCAGAACATAAATATGTAAAAGAGAAAATAAATTGTTAAAACTCTATCAAGAAACTTATCTCCAAAGATCATAAATCTTGACAATAACAGAGTCAGTACTTCATGTAAAAAATTTCAACTTAAAGGTGCAATTAACATCAAATCCATTTGCAGATAAACAAATTTAAGTAACTGCCTTATAAGAATATCAATATCTCATTAAATTTTAATCAACAAGAATTTTTAATCATCAAGTCAGAGAATTGTACAGTATGGAAACAGGCCCAACACATCCATACCAAACATTTTAAGCTAGCCCCATTTGCCTGCATTTGGAACATACATCTTTGAGCCTTTTCTATCCATGTATCCATCCAAATGTCTTTTATAGCTTATCTGGCAGCTTGTTCCATATACCCACAACCCTCTATGTGAAAAAGTTACCCCTCAGGCCTCTATTAAACTTTTCCTGTCTTACCATAAAGCTAGGCCCTCTCATTGTATATACCCCTACTCTGGGTAAAAAACCTAAACGTTCACCCTATTGATGTTCCTCGTGTTTTTTAAAATGTCTATAAGGTCACCCCACAGCCTCCGATGCCCCAGAGAAAACAGCCCCAGTTTATCCAGTCTCTCCTTATAATTCAAACCCTCCAGTCCCACTAACAATTCTGTGAATCTTTTCTGCATCCACTGCAGCTTAATGTCATTTTTAATGATCAGAACTACACACAATGCAAGAGTGATCTACTTGGAAATTTTTATGCATGCTAACATACTGTAGGTGCAGGAAACCTGGAATAAAAGCTGAAAATGCTGGGAGTAATCTGTAGGTCAAGCAACATCTATCAGGAAAGAAAGTGTTAATCCTTCACAACTAATGAAAGACCGGAAGGATTAGTTATAAATATTGAGTATTTTCAGCTTTTATTTCATATTTTATAACAGCAGCAGTATTTTTGTTCTTGGGTAATAATTTCCACAACCTTTGTACATTTTTTTTTGAACTTATTGCCCATTTCCAATTTCTTTGGAAAGCAATTTCAAGTGCAATTCAGAAGGGCCAAAGGCCAGGTGACACACCAACAATGGATCCTTTTTCCTGGAAGGACATTAGTTAAACCAGGTGCATGTTCACAACAATCCAACAGAATCACGGCTATCTTCAATGAAATTAGCTTCTTAAACACAGAAATAATTCACCTTAATTTAAACTTCCTAGCTACCTAAATGGGATTTGAATTCATGTCACAAAATCAATAGTCCAAGCTACTAGATAGCTATACAGTAACATCTAGTTAGACATCTAACTTAAAAAAAAGATATCATAAAAACATTGAAGTTAACAATTTTAACAAAGTCAAAAACACATTAATAAAAAAATTATTTCTACTCCGTATTCAGATTCAAATTTGACATACCGTTATGTGATGTTCATAGTCACTCAAGTAATTAATGACCTGTCAAGTAGTTAGATTCTAAATGTTGACAATTATTTTCAACAAGAGTGCTTATCAGCTCACTAAAGGAGACTCAGAGACTCACCTTGCTGTTGTAGTGTCTGCTTTTCCATTTATAGCAATCATCTTCTCCTGTGTTGGAAGAGGTACCATAGAAGTAGTGTCTGCTTTTGCTATCGTCACTTCTTTTGCTTGAGCAGTATCCTCACCACAGTGTGGGCAGAAAGATAAGCCATTTATACATGATGCACAGTTTTTGTGAAAACGGTGGGAAATGGTACTATCAGGCTGGCATTCCATGAACGTCCCCTGGAAAAGGCACCTTATTTTATTACATACCTTTACGAACATACAATAAATTGAGCATAATTGTATTATTTTTTCAAAATCTTCTAGCATGACGAGTGAGTGAAGGAGCTAATATCAGCATCTTCCCAAACTCTTCAATAAATTTAATGATAGTACTGGCCAGCTTTTCTGAATGTTCATAATTTTTCACTTGCAAGAGATCAAGTCTACCTAACTAACCCTAGTTGAAATAAAGAAATTGACTACAGGAATCCTTAGTTTTAAACCCAAGTTTAACTTATACCATGTAAGTAGTAGCTTTATTACCCTACTGAACTTCTAGTAAATCATCCAGTCTAAACAATTATTGGAGATGAAACACTAATGGACTTGCAATAAAGGACTATACAACTATACAACAACATACGCAAAGTTGTTTTCTAAGGATGATTGATAATGCAATGTAATGTCATGCCCACAATCAGTTATACGGAAATAACTAATTAAAAAAAGGATCAAAATTGTCGCATCTCAATCTAATCCTTCAACAATGTTTGTCTCTGATTACTTTTAATGCATCCAAGAGGCATGCCCCCAGTTATAAAACACCGCACTCTTCAACTTACAAAGAAATTAAATTCCTAAGAACAAAAATGAAGAGCTACATCTCCAAATAACATACGTGCAATGCGTAAAGGGATTTTACAAATGACAGCAAGTTAAATCTAAATAGCCCTGCCACAGCTATCAAAAAGGCAGCCTTTTAGTTTGAAGTCTCATGTGTCATCTGGTGGACAATCTAGGCACAGAGTGCCTAGAATTGGAACCAGGCTATCTTCTTTCCTTTATTTGGAAATGAAGCAGCAAGCTAACTCTAAATATTCTATTATTCAGAGACATTCAGCTATTTAAAAATAAATAATATTTACATGCTTGCTGCCATTTATGAGCATGCAGGCAGCCTCGTGGCTTTCAAGGTAGCCTGCTCTAAGAAAAAGATAATAATGTTTCACACATCACAAGATACCATTTCAAATTTTGTCCAATATTAAATACATAAGTTGAATTTTAAATCAATGAGAAAATATTTTTGATGTGATATTTGTACTTAAATGCTTTGATGCTTTCTATACTTACAGCGGTGCAGAAATATCCACATCCTGGGCAACACTGATGCTTAACCATCCGGGATCTATGGTCCTCACATAACACCATTAGTTGCACCTTATTGGAAGGTCGCATCAACTCTTGCTTAATCACTGTGTTAATGCAGCTACTTAACTGGAAGAAACAATTATGCAATCAGCTTCTTATTTACAGAGTTATGTTCTAAACTATTATCACTGAATTATTTTTAAAATCAACAACAAAGCATTGAATTACTACCATCAGGAAGTACAGGAGCTTAAAAACCCACACTCAGCATTTTAGGAACAGGTTCTTCCATGATACCATGAACACTACTTTGCTATTTCTCCTTTGCACCTTTTTTTTATAACTTACAGTAATTTTTTGTGTCTTGCACTGCACCACTGCCGCAAAACAAGAAATTTCATGACGCATACATGAGAAAACCTGCAGATATTGGAAATCCAAGCAGCACACAGAAAATGCTGGAGGAACTCAGCAAGCCAGGAAGCATCTATGAAAAAGAGTATAGTCCATGTTTCCAGCTGAGACCCTTCATCAGGACTGAAGAAAAAAGATGAGGAGTCAAGAGTCAGAAGGTGTGGGGAAGAGGAAGAAACAAGAGGTGATTAGCGAAACCGGGAAGGGAGAGAAGTGAAGAAAGAACTGGGAAGTTTGATTGGTGAAAGAGACACAGGGCTGGAGAAGGGGGAATATAATAGAAGAGTACAGAAGGCCATAAAAGAAAGGGGGAGGAACATCAGAGGGAGGTGATTGGCAGGTAAGGAGGAAAGGAAAAAGCAAATGGGGAATGATGAGGTGAGGGGAGGAGTGTGGGGGTAGGGCATTACTGGAAGTTAAAGAAATCAATGTCCATGTCATCAGGTTGGAGGCTACCCAGACGGAATATAAGGTGTTGTTCCTCCAGCCTGAGTGTGGCCTCATTACAACAGAAGAGGTGGCCATGCACTGACATGTTGGAATGGGAATGGAAAGTGGAATTAAAATGGGTGGGAGTACCCGCTTTTTCTGTCGTGGAGCGTAGGTGCTCAGCAAAGCAGTACTCAGCAATCTACGTTGGGTCTCACTGATATACAGAACGTCACATTGAGAGCACCAAATACAGTAGATGACCCCAAAAGACTCACAGGTAAAGTGTTGCCTCACCTGAAAGGAATGTTTGAGACCCTGAATGGTAGTGAGGAAGGAGGTTGTAGGGGTAGGTGTAGCACTTGCTCACTTGCAAGGATAAATGCCAGGAGGGAGATCAGTGCAGAGGGATGAATCGACAAAAGAGTCACAGAGGGAGCAATCCCTGTGGAAAGCATAAAGTGTGGAGGGGGGTGGGGGGAGAGATGTATTTGGTTGTGGGATCCTGTTGGAGATGCTGGAGGTTATGGAGAATTGTGTTGGACGTGGAGAATTGTAGTGGAGTGGTAGGTGAGGACAAAAGGAACCCTATCCCTGCTAGGATGGCAGGAGGATGGGGTGAGGGAAGAGTTGGTGGTGGAGGAATATTGCTCTGATATGAAAAGCCTCACCCTGAGAACAGATGCAGTGGAGACGGAGGAATTGAGAGAAGGGATGGCATTTTTACAATTAACAGAGTGGGAAGAGGTATAGTTCAGGCATCTTTCGAATTAATCATCTGACTGAGGAACTTCAACCCTCTCAGGCAGGAACAAAGAACTCCAAAGCATCATTCTGAAAAAGAGCTTGAGGCACAGTAGGTAAATGCAATTTGTCTCAACCAAGTTGTCTCACACTGTCTCAACCAAGTCTGACCATCAACTACTCAGAATCAGATTTACTATCTCTACCGTGTATGTCATTAAATTTGTTGCTTTGCAGCAACAATCAGTGCAAAGAAACAAATTATAAATTACAAGTAAATACAGTGGTGCTAGAGAGTTCATGAACCCTGCAGAATTTTCTATATTTCTGCAAATGATCTAAAATGTGATCAGATCTTCATGCAAGTCCTAAAACTAGATAGAGAACCCGAGTAAATAAATAACATCAAAACATTATGTCTGCTCATTTATTTACAGAGAAAAATTATACATTTATTTCCTGAAAAAAGTTCCTTTAGAAACTGGTGTGACCCCCTCGTACAGTAACAACTTCAACCAAACATGCCCAGTAACTGTTGAAAAATCCTGCACATAGGCTCGGAGGAATTTTAGGCCATTCCTGCATACAAAACTGTTTCAACTCTGGGATGCTGGTGGGCTTCCTTGCATGAACTGCTTGCTTCAGATCCTTCCACAAAATTTCTATCAGATTAAAGTCAGGACTTTGACTTGGCCATTCCAAAACATGAAGCTTTTTCTTTTTAAACCATTCTGCTGTTGATTTAGTCGTCTTTCAAATCATTGTCTTGTTGCATTATCCGACTTCTATTAAGCTTCAAGTGACAGACTGCTACCCTGACATGCCTTGATACAATTTTCTATTCATTGCTCCCTCAACGATTGCAAGCTGTCCAGACCCTGAGGCAGCAAAGCTCCCCAAACCACGATGCTCCTTCCACCATGCTTCAGTTAGGTTGAGGTTTTGGGGTTGGTGTGCCGTGTCCTTTTTCCTCCAAACATAGCAATGTGCATTTCTGCCAAGAAGTTCAATTTTTGACTCATCTGTCCACAGAACACTGTCCCAGAAGTGTTGTGGAATATCCAGGTGGTCTTTTGCAAACTTGAGATGTGCAGCAATGATTTTTTTTGGAAAATAGTGGTTTCCTCTGTGCTGTCCTTCCACAAACACCGTTCTTGTTCAGTGTAGTTCTTGAACAGAGACTTTAGCAAGTTCTAGAGATTTCTGCAGGTTTCTTGCTGTTACCCTTGGGTCGTATTTTACCTACTTCAGCATTGCACGTTGTGCTCTTAGTGTGATTTTTGCAGGATGTCCACTTCTAGGAAGAGTAGCAACAGTACTGAGTTTCCTCCAATTTGTGACAATTTCTCTTACTGTGGACTGATGAACTCTCAGGCCTTTAGAAATGCTTTTGTAGCCTTTTCCACAGCTTCATGCATCTCCACAATTCTTCTTCTAAGGTCCTTTGCAAGCTGTTTTGATTGAGGCATAAACAGCTATTTCCTGAGAATGGCAGACTCTGTCTGTAACCTGACTTCGTGTCTTTTCTTTTTAAATAGGGCAGGGCACCTCTACAACCTATGCCTCTAATCTCATCTCATTGATTGGGATGCCTGACTCCAAATAGCTTTTATAGAAGGCATTACCCCAGAGGTTCATATACATGTAATATTGGATTATTTTTCTCAATAAATAAATAAGTATATTGCCTTTTGTGTTATTTAGTTAATTTGGTTCCTTTTATCTGATTGGGTTTCTAAAAAAGCTAATTTTCATGCAATTTCACTATTAAGAATTAGTTTTCTAGCATAATTAACTACGCAATCCAGTCCTAACAATGTATCCACTAACTGATACCTGCCCAATTAATTACTTTGTCAAACTTAAGCAAGAGCTCCTTACCTCTTCATCTATATTCTCAGTGGCCATACATTTATTATTAGCCAGTTTAACTATCTCTCGGCTTTTTGGTGTTTCCATCCGACAGCTACAAAGCGGTAACTCCTGCAGTTTATCTAATTCCACTGAGTCAGAGCTTTGAGAAATACCTACATTGAAATAGCAAAATTCAAAATTAACTTTTATTATTACATAAAATATTGTCAAAAGTACTCATACAGATCATGCAAAACCTCAAATGGACTAATCCTTTAAATCAAATACAAGTCCAAAATGTTTCCACCCAACAACAAATAATTATTTTATCCAAGTTGCACATTCAGAAATAAGTTCCTGTATACAAGTATTCTTAAGTTCACCATATCATCTTTACCTGTAGACTGTGAAGAAAACAGACCACCTGTAGGCAGATCCAATGAGTCAAGGGGAACCTCGGTATACTCATTATTATCTGTCAAAGTTTGGGTCTCTGTGTCAGCACCTGTAATTAATTAAATTTACATTGAGAAGTTTATGAAAAGTCACACAATAGCCTGAACACAGATTGATTCAGAAAGACATTTGTCTTTGACGAATTATAAACCATTTTCTCCATGGTTTTTACTGGCTAAAGAATTCTGAACCTTCTGGTGAGGACAGGATATCAGGATTAAATAATCTAATATTTGGTGGCTGTGTTCAAACTTTGGTGGCAGAGTATCCTACATTAAACATTGCTGGAATGGACAGCAGACATATAGTTTCTCCCATATGCTGAATTGATATCCACTGATCTGCACACTGACAAGGTCATCCCCAAGTTCCACCTCAAACATTTTTCAAGCAAAATCTTTTCCCAAAAGTAGGAAAACCAAAAACAAAATGGCAGTTTTAAATTGAGATAGGAGCTTAATTTCTCACATTTCTTTTTTTTTTTTACACAGAGGAGATGATATCTGGAATGTGCTGTTGAGGAAAGGGTTGAAATGGAATTCAGATTAGTTTATTATTGTCATGTACTGAGATATAATGAAAAACTTGTCCTTACATAGTGTATTAGAGGTGGAGCAAGATAAAATAACACAATGCAGAACTAAATGAAACAGCTAAGGAGAAACTGCAGTGCTGGTTAAGTAATAAGGTATAAGATCATAATGAGGTAGATTCTCAAGTTGCATCTATCTTATTATACATGGGAATGATTTAATAGTCTTATAACAGTAGGGTAGAAGTTGTCCTTCAACCTCGTGGTCTGCGCTTTCAGGATTTGTATCTTCTGTCTGATCGAAGGTGGAAAAGAGAATGCTGGGGTGGGTAGGGGTCTTTAATTACACTGGCTTCTTCACAGTCAGCGAGAAATAAAGACAGAGTCCATGGATAGAAGTCTGATTTCAGTGATGTGCTGTGTCCACAACTCTCTGCAGATTCTTGCAGTCACAGGCGGAGAAGTTGCCAAACCAAGCCATTATGTATCCAGGTAAAATGTGCTCTATAAAGCATCAATAAAAATTGGCAAGGATCAACAGGAACATCAGCAGTAATAGAATCAGATTCAACTACTGTGTTTAACAGATAATTAGATGGACAAGACATGGAAGGATATGGTCCTAATGTGGGCAGTCTTTTCTTTCTCTCTCTCTCTCTCACTCTCACACACACACACTTTAAATGCATACACTCTAGTATTGGACATTTCAACATGGAGGAAAAAGGTATCAATTTATCTATATCAATACCTCTCACAATCTTATAAACTTCTATTAAGTCTCGCCTCAGCCTCTGATACCCCAGAGGAAACCCATATCTGTCCTTGCAATACATACCCACAAATCCAGGCAGCATCCTGGTGAACTTCAGCATCTCGCCTATAATTGGGCAATCAGAATTGAACCGAAGTTTTATCAAACGAAAACATAACTTCCTTACTCTTGAATACTCTTGAACACAGTATCCTGACTTATAAAGGCAACATACAGTGGCATGCAAAAGTTTGGGCACCCCGGTCAAAATTGCTGTTATTGTGAATAGCTAAGCGAGTAAAAGATGACCTGATTTCCAAAACGCATAAAGTTAAAGATGACACATTTCTTCAATATTTTAAAGCAAGATTACTTTTTGTATTTCCATCTTTTACAGTTTCAAAATAACAAAAAAGGAAAAGGGGCTGGAACAAAAGTTTGGGCACCATGCATGGTCAGTACTTAGTAACATCCCCTTTGGCAAGTATCACAGTTTGTAAACGCTTTCTGTCGCCAGCTAAGTCTTTCAATTCTTGTTTGGGAGATTTTCGCCCATTCTTCCTTGCAAAAGGCTTCCAGTTCTGTGAAATTCTTGGACATCTTGCATGCACTGCTCTTTTGAGGTCCATCCACGGATTTTCCATGATGTTTAGGTCACGGGACTGTGAGGGCCATGGCAAAACCTTCAGCTTGTGCCTCTTGAGGAAGTACATTGTGGATTTTGAGGTGTGTTTAGGATCATTATCCTGTTGTAGAAGCATCCTCTTTTCATCTTCAGCTTTTTCTTTTTACAGACGGTGTGATGTTTGCTCCCAGAATTTGCTGGTGTTTCACTGAATTCTTTCTTCCCTCTACCAATGAAATGTTTCCCATGCCACTGGCTGCAACACAAGCTCAAAGCACGATCGATCCACCCCCGTGCTTAACAGATGGAGAGGTGTTCTTTTCATGAAATTCTGCACCCTTTTTTCTCCAAACATACCTTTGCTCATTGCACCCAAAAAGTTCTATTTTAAATTCATCAGTCCACAGGACTTGTTTCCAAAATGCATCAGGCTTGTTTAGATGTTCCTTTGTAAACTTTTGACGCTGAATTTTGTGGTGAGGATGCAGGAAAGGTTTTCTTTTGATGACTCTTCCATGAAGGTCATATTTGTTCAGGTACCGCTGTACAGTAGAACAGTGCACCACCACTCCAGAGTCTGCTAAAACTTCCTGAAGGTCTTTTGCAGTCAAATGGGGGTTTTGATTTGCCTCCCTAGCAATCCTACGAGCAGTTCTCTCAGAAAGTTTTCTTGGTTTTCCAAACCTCAATTTGACCTCCACCGTTCTTGTTAACTGCCATTTCTTAATTACATTACGAACTGAGGAAACGGCTACCTGAAAATGCTTTGCTATCTTCTCATAGCCTTCTCCTGCTTTGTGGGCATCGTTTATTTTCATTTTCAGAGTGCTAGGCAGCTGCTTAGAGGAGCTGATTGTTGGGACAAGGTTTGAGGAGCTTAAAATGTTGAAAAAAATGTTTCATCTTTAACTTTATGACTTTTGGAGATCAGTTCATCTTCTACTCACTTAACTATTCATAGTAACAGAAATATTGACTAGGGGTGCCCAAACTTTTGCATGGCACTGTAGTATTTATCACCCCATCAGCCTTTGCAGTCACTTTTAGGGAGATATTGAGTTGGACTCAGCATCTCTCCATAAATCAACAATATTAATGATGCTATATTAACTGTGTACTGTCCCTTTAGATTCAATCTCCTAAAGTACAACACCTCACACAAGGCCAGATCAAACTCCATCTGCCATTTCTCTGCCCATATCTACAAATGATCGAGTACCTACCATATCCACTGGCAACCTTCTGCATGATCTATTTTTGTATTCATGGGCAAAGTTACAAACCCACTCTGATGTTATTGATTTATTTATATAAAAATACAATACAGCTCTATCCTCATTGATAACCTTGGTCACCTCATGGAAATAATCAAGTTAGTAAGCCATGACCTACCTTACTAAAAGCCATGCTATCTGTCCCTAATGTTGAGTTCTGTTCATTTATTCTATATAAATACTTAGTAGGCATGTGTACTTTCCCTGTTACGCGTGTGTGTGCTGAAGGAAGAGGGGGAATTGCAGGATGAAAACGTGGCAGCTCTCATATATTGAACCGAAACATTGAAAGTTGTTTAAACAGAAGAAAAACATGTCTTTGTTGGTTGGCAGTTTACAGTGGTGGCACAGGATATTTTACAATTAAAGGAAACCACCAGTATTTGACGAGAGCAAGCCTTATGAAAGCTGGAAATATAAAACTGGAACATGGACTCGTTACGGAACTACAGAAGAAGCAAGCAAGTCTTGGCTGTTGTGTTGGTGCTTTTGGGAAAAATGAGACAGATTACCATGGGAATTTCGGTGAAAGATTTGAACAAAGATGACTGTATGAATATGCTAATAAATACGCTTGAGTTTTCTTTTTGAAGGAAGGATTGAACGTACGAGGCATATTCAGACTTTGACAAAAGTTAGAGACAATTCTAAAAATATGGCTGATTATACTGTTGATTTTTTTTTTAATGTAGTCGCATGCATTAATACAAAATGGAACTACCTGGCACTGCTATTAGCTTTTAAATTGTTGGATACTCCATGTCTAGACATAAAGGACAGACAGGTACCATTAACTGCATGTACGGAATTTACATTTGCATCTATGCAAATATTTGCAGCAATGAAGAGGATTTTTGCAGAAAAGGCAACTAAGACAACAGTCGGAATTAGTTTGAGTCAGGAAACGGCATACTTCACTGAGCAGAAAGAAGAGTATAGAAAGTGTAGATCCCAGAGTGACCAGACAGGGTACCATTACCTGGCACAAATCCAATAAACAAGTACAGTAGGAGATCAGAATGTGCGGTATGTCAAAGTATTTACCACTGGGCGAAAAGCTGTCTGCACAGAACCAAACAAGCTAGGCTAACTGAAAAATATAACAAAACTGAAAATGTAGAACAGTACCATATCACATTGCTTGTGAAGAAATCACTTAGTAATGCAGAGACATCTGAGGCGGAGATTTTGATGATAGAATCTGTAAGATCTGCTGTTATTGATATAGCATGCACACACACACAGTGTGTGGAGAAAAATGGTCTGGAAGCTATGTAAGTGAACAAAACCAGAATGAAGTGAAGAAACTGGTGAACACAGATGCCCTAGTAACAAAAGAGGTGTTGTTTGAATCAGCAAAACAGTATGAAATCAGACATTGGAGAAATAATGGAGTGTTTGAGGAAGCCAGAAACATTGGCCAAAAGACAGTGTCTACTAGATGGGTGCACACCCTGAAAGAAACTCAGGCAGGAATTATACCAGAATCACTCCTGGTGACTAGAAGTTTTGAGGAACTGAACATAAAAGAACTCCAAAAAGACTCAACAACATGTGCATCAGAGTCTCTCCGACTACTTCTCAGAGATACGTCAAGAGCACTGGCAACCCCATTGCATGGACATAAAATCCGCAATCTTACAAGGAATGGAGCTGATACATGACATTTACATTAAAACCCATCTGAAGCCATAAGCGAAAGAACCATGTGGAAACTCAAAAAGTCTGTGGAGGATCTATCAGATGCATCACTCTGCTAGCATAAAGGTCAAGAAAATTATGTTGGAAACAGGTGGGAAGATGTCTCGAGTGGATCCAGCTGTCTTTTTTTACTGGCAAGATTCAGGATATCATGTGATTGGAGTACTTACCTGTCACATAGATGACTTCATGAGGGGAGGATTACAACCCTTTGCTACAACATTATCCCTCAGCTAAAGTCAGCTTTTCAGGTTGGGCATGAGGAAAATGACAGATTTTGCTCTGTAGGGATAAACACCCTTGCTGTTGACAGTACAGTACAATGGCACCAAGAAAACTACATCAGGAATTTTCAGACAATCCACATGGAATCCTCACATGCCACAAAACAAGATGCACCCCTCCGTGAAGCTGAAGCTGAGCAACTTGGGTCACAGATGTGTCAGATTATTTGGGTGGTAAGACTGAGCAGACCTGACATCATGTTTGAAGCCTGCAACTTGACATCCAGTGCAAAATCCAGATTCCCTTGATTCATTACAAGATTTAGTGTAGTCTGCTCACTTGTTGGTTCTGTAACAGTTTGATGCAGAAACCACCCAAAGGCTACTCCAGAAACTATCAGTCTTGAGACAAGCCAGTCCAGTTTCTCCAAATCTATGAGAACTAAAAAAATCCACCAAAACCAATCTGCAATTATCTTCAAATATTTATATATGTTACCAATTCACGGTTGCCATTAAGGCACTCACATTGTTGTTCCACTGGTTTTAATGCTTTCTAAGTTTCAGTTCCAAAAGATGTCTCCAGTGCTTGTTAGGCACTCATCAGTGGAAGTGATCTAATAATTAATAATTATGGTTCACTTCTCCACTGTACTTTCTCATCTTTCCAAAAATCTTGATCATCTGATATATTTAGCTCTAAGTCCAAAACATTTTCTTTAATGCTTTAACAATGCTTATAACGCCATGCCTTCCAAAATGAATTTGCATAATGATTATATGAGAGATGTGTTATGTCACAAAGTTGCACTTTGGCAAAATGTCATTGCACTGATGCAAATTGTCCATAGGTCTTCAGGGATGCCTAGTTTTCTGCTAAATGAGAGATTCAAAATCGCTACAGGTGAACTGGAGAGGTAAAGGTAATGTGTATTTCCTATGTCTGGATACCTACATCACTTGGTGCGAGCTCAGCAAGCCACTTACATTCTTCAACCACAGCAAATGCAGGATCAACAATCTACAGGAAGAACTCAGTGGGTTTAGCAGCATCTATGGCAGGAAGTGAACTGTTGGTGTCAAAGCCTCTAATCAGGATTAATGCAATATTTCAACCTAAATTGTCAACAGTGGAAGGAAGTGAGAGCACCCAGAGGAAATCATATAGCCACAAGAGAACTGTGCAAACTCCACACAGACTGCACCCAAGGCCAGTACTGAAACCAGTCACTGCAGCTGTGAGACAGCAGATTCACTGCCTATACCACTGCATCGGTCCAATTACAATCGATTTGAACTGTTTATCTAAGATAGCCTCTGACTATCAGTTCTGGAAACTGACCCACCTGGTTCGCCCATGCTTGTCAGGATATGAAGACTAGTGTGTGATTTTTTAAGCTTTAGCCTATACATGACTCCAGTTTAACAGTTTAACTCTTAACCGCCTTGTGAAAAGAACAAAACACTCAAATATATAAAATAATTACAATCAGTTTATTTAGTTGGCAGCTTGGTTCACTGGTAGAGTTCTTAATCTCCAGGTCCATTGGTTGTGATTCACATCTGCTCTACAAATAGGCATAATTGTCTGGCCAGGCACTTACATTTACATTATATTGTTACATTCTGTGACAGAACATTAACAACTCTATGTGACAGAACATATTGTTATGTTCTGCAAATAACAAATTTTGCATGAGGTTAAAGTGAAGAACTGTTTGTAATATCTAGTGGATTACTAAGGTTCAAGGCAGAAAAGGAAATCCTTAGCAAAATATGTCTTTCAAACACTACCATTAAGTAGAGACATTTTAATTGGCAATTATTAGAACTTACTACATAGAAACACAGAAAACCTACAGCACAATACAGGCTCTTCAGCCCACAATGTTATGCCGAACATGTACTTATTTTGGAATTACCTAGAGTTACCCATAGCCCTCTATTTTTCTAAGCTCCATGTACCTATCCAGGAATCTCTTAAAAGACCCTATCATATCCACCTCCATCGCCGGCAGCCCATTCCATGCACTCATCACTCTCCGCATAAAAAACTTACTGTTGGCATCCCTTCTGTACCCACTTCCAAGCACCTTAAAACTGCCCTCTCGTGTTAGCCATTTCAGCCCTGGGAAAAAGCCTCTGACTATCCACACGATAGTCATCATCTTATACACCTCTATCAGGTCACCTCTCATGGTCTGCCGCTCCAAGGAGAAAAGGCTGAGTCCACTCAACCTATTTTCATAAGGCATGCTCCCCAATCCAGGCAACATCCCTGTAAATCTCCTCTGCACCCTTTCTATAGTTTCCACATCCTTCCTGTAGTGAGGTGACCAGAACTGAGCACAGTACTCCAAGTGAAGCCTGACCAGGTTCCTATATAGTTGTAACATTACCTCTTGGCTCTTAAACTCAATCCCACGGTTGATGAAGGCCAATGCACTGTATGCCCTCTTAGCCACAGAGTTAACCTGTGTAGCAGCTTTGAGTGTCCTATGGACTCGGACCCCCAGGTCCCTCTGATCCTCCACACTGTCAAGAGCCTTACTTTAACATTGAGGCATCCGCTAGTCTCGCGAGACCATGGAACTGCGCCTGGAAAGTCTTGCTTCAGTCTGTGTTGGTTGAACAGCGTCTGTTGTGGCTGCAACCTTGGTGTGCATCATCAGCTTTCCGTTCTCCCAGACTCTCTTTGTCAGGCCTGGCAAATGTTGAGGCTGCTCGTACGATCCGTCTGCTGATCTCGGGGTCTAGGGAGAGACTGTCCATGACGGTGGAGCCAAGGTATGTAAACTCAAACTACCTCCAACTCATAGTTGTTGATGGTAATGGCTGAGGGGTGCAGAATGCCTTGGCCCAACACGTTGGTCTTCTTCAGACTGATGGTCAAGCTGAAGTCCTGGCATGCTCCTGAGAAGCTGTCCATGAGGCGTTACAGTTGCTTTTCAGAGTGTGCTGACAGTGCCAAATCATCTGCAAACGACACGTCCCTGATGAGACTTCTCGAACCTTGGTTTTCGCCCACAGCCAGGACAGACTGAACAGCCTCCTGTCCAATCTGGTGTGGAGGTAGACACCATCAGTTGATGTTCCAAAGGCGTGCTTCAGCATGATTATGAAGAAGATGCCAAAAAGGGTGGGGGCAAGCACATAGCCCTGCTTCACACCGCTGTGGATGTTGAAGGCCTCCAAAGAAGAGCCATCAAACTGAACGACGCCCTTCATGTCTGTGTGAAATGACTGAACTATCCTGAGGAGCCTCAGGGGACAACCAATCCTGGCAAGGATTTTGAACAGGCCGTCTCTGCTCACAAGGTCAAAGGCCTTCATTAGGTCAATGAAAGCAACATAGAGTGGTTCTCTTTGCTCTCTGCATTTCTCTTGTAGCTGTCGAAGGAAGAAGATCAATGTGGAGCGTTATAACCTGAAACTGCACTGAGACTCGGGATATAGCCTTTCAACTATTTTCTGCAGTCTGTTCAGGACCATGCGGGTGAATACCTTCCCAACAATGCTCAGCAAGGAGATTCCCCTGTAGCTGTTACAGTCGCTTCTGTCCCCTTTGTTCTTATATAGGGTGACAATTTTGCAGTCTCTCATGTCTTGCGGCACTGCTCCCTCTATCCAGCACTGGCACAGTAGTTCGTGCAGATGGTTTAGCAAGACGCCATTTGTGCACTTAATGGCCTCTGGTGGAATGCCATCCAATCTTGGTGCCTTCCCAGTGGGCAGGCTGTCGTCCCCGTGCCGAAGAAGTCTTCAGTGTCCTGCCTAAATGACTACCGTCCCGTTGCACTTACATCCATCATCATGAAGTGTTTCGAGAGGCTCGTCATGAGGCATATCAAGACCCTGCTGCCCCCTTCACTGGACCCCCTGCAGTTTGCGTACCGTCCCAACCGCTCAACAGAAGATGCCATTGCCACCACCCTCCACCTGGCCCTAACCCACCTGGACAAAAAAGACACATACATTCGGATGCTGTTCATAGACTTTAGTTCAGCATTCAACACAATCATCCCTCAGAAACTGCTTGGAAAGCTGAGCCTACTGGGCCTGAACATCTCCCTCTGCAACTGGATCCTAGACTTCCTGACTGGGAGACCTCAGTCAGTCCGGATCGGGAGCAGCATCTCCAACACCATCACACTGAGCACGGGAGCTCCCCAGGGTTGCGTGCTCAGTCCACTGCTGTTCACTCTGCTGACCCACGACTGTGCTGCAACACACAGCTCGAACCATATCATCAAGTTCGCCGATGACACCACCGTGGTGGGTCTCATCAGCAAGAACGACGAGTCAGCTTACAGAGAGGAGGTGCAGTGGCTAACGAACTGGTGCAGAGCCAACAACCTGTCTCTTAATGTGAACAAAAGAAATAGTTGTTGACTTCAGGAGGGCACGGAGCAACCACTCCCCGCTGAACATCGACGGCTCCTCAGCAGAGATCGTAAAGAGCACCAAATTTCTTGGTGTTCATCCCCACAGACAGCTGTGGAAGACAAGTCATTGAGTATATTTAAAGTGGAGGTTCATAAGTTCTTGATTAGTCAGGGAGTCAAAGGTTACATGGAGGCAGTAGGAGAATGTGGTTGAGAGGGATATTAAATCAGCCATTATGGAACAGCAGAGTAGACTTGATGGGCCAAGTAGCCTAATTCTAATCCTATGTTTTATCATCTTATATCAGCAAGGTAATTCACACATTAGTCTATATTAGACTTTAACTATATTGAAGTTGTAACTACAGTGGCCTCAATGTGTAGTAGGCAACTGTTTCCAAGCATGATATCCAAGATGATTTTTTTTACCTGCATTATTATTTGGTTTTGGTCGATTTTTCCGCCTTCGTTTCCTGGTTGGCTTAATCCAAGGGCTGTCATTCTTCCCTTTCTTCTTCCATTTCCTTTTCAAACTAGATTCAGAACTCTGAATGGTAAAGAAAAGCAGTTACAAAATTATTTGCTACAGTGAATTAAACCACCCTTTGAACCACCCTTCCATGGGTAACATTTCAATTTCAATAAAAATACTACTCAATTTCTGATTTAGAACCAAAACAATTAAACTTACGTTTGCTACTTTTTTTCAAAAAGACAATTATACAGAGAGAAACTATAAATTTAGCTTCACTAAGATTAGCAAATACGACAAGTTTCCTATAAAACTTTGAACCCAAAGGCCATGCAGGCACCAAATAACAAAGGACTTGGAACTTTGAGACAGATCCTCAATATTACATTCAGATTTATTTATCCACATGGACACAAACCTACAATGAAATTACCATCCAACATACTCTAGGATGTGCTAGAGGTAGTGTGCAAGTGTCACCACACATTCCAGCACTCACAACGTTTAGCAAAATATCTCTAGCAGCAGCAACAAAACAGTCCTGATGAAAAGTCTCCGTCCAAAATCTCAACTATTTATTCCCCTCCACAGATACTGCCCGGCCTGAGCTTCTCCATCATCCGGTATGTTCCTCTGGATTTCCAGCATCTATAGAATCTGGTGTTAATAACAACACAAGCTCCTTTCCCACCTTTCTGCCTATAGGCAGATCTCCAACCTCAGGACAGGCTGCCTCAAATTCCTGGCCTCACTTTCACAAAGTTTGTGATTATGGTGGAACATTCAATTAAGGTTTTCAAAAGGCAATTGGCTAATTGTTTTTGTGGAATATAGTTTAGATAGCTAGTAGAAAAAGGCTGGAAAATGAGACCAAATCCACTGTTTTACAAGACCTGATGAAGATTTAAAGGGTTAAATGTGTTCCATCTATTTGACAAGTTTATTGTCATTTCGACCATAAACTGCTGTACAGTACACAGTAAAAATGAAACAATGTTCCTCCAGGACCCTGGTGCTACATGAAACAACACAAAACTACACTAGACTACGTGAGACAGCATAAAAACTACACCAGATTACAGACCTGCACAGGACTATATAAAATGCACAAAACAATGCAGGGCAGTATAATAATTAATAAACAAGACAATAGGCACAGTACAGGACAAATTACAATATAATAATAAATGATGTAGATGTCAGTCTAGACTCTGAGCGCTTATTTTAATTACATTGATGAAAGAAAAATTATAACCATATAAAACAAACCCAAATTTGTCACCTGACCTACACTCAGTGGCCACTTTATTAGGTACAACTATGTAATACACCTTGTTTAAGACCATGCTGTATTTTATACACAGATTTATGCTATTGGTTATTTTATTTTTGCATATTTTCTATAAATCCAATGTGTTCCTTTAATTATATTATGCATTTCAGTTAGTTAAGCTTGTTGAATTAGACAACAGGATTTGTCTTGTTAATATTTCACCAACAAGATGCCCCAGAACATTCTGGAGGGTTCGCAGGAGAGTGGAGGAATTTTGGAAGAAGGAGAAAGAAGAAAAATGAAAGCGGACAACAAATGAACAGAAGAACATGAACTCATTTGGAAGGACAGATACTACTGTCAGAAAATCATCATGCAGACAATGATCTCACAGAGAATGTGAAGGTCAGTTTTAGTTAGCTAGTTATGACATGACCTTCGGGACAGCTCAATGCTTTGTCCTTGGACGTTGCATGGATATTATGTACCACTTTAACTGAGTATCCAGGCAGAATTGTTCAGTACCGTGTGTAAATGAAGTGAAGCAAACCAGATTGGTTATGCAACCATGTGCTCCAACGATAATGTGCACACTGTTGGCTATTTATATATGTGTAATGGGCCCTTTTCTTTATTGTTTTATTATAGTTTAAAATATTTTGTCAATACAACTTTAATCTAAGCTTATACTGGTGTGAGTTAAATTATTGCTTCCTGGCGAACAGTACATATGCATGGGTGTGTCAATATTCATACAAGAAAATGTCCTACTTTCCCTTAAAGGAACATTCAAACTTTGAGGTTTTGTATTTACCCAATCATATTTACACTAGACATGTTTATTTATTGGAAATGGCTTTTTCATCATTATTCCCAAAGCACTGCAGGGTGGTGTTACTGTTAGCTTACATTCGCAGTACAAGCTAACTCACTATGAGTCTACGGCGAGAGAGTTACACCTGTACACCTCATTAATGCATATTTCAAATCAGCCAATCACATGGCTGCAATTCAACACATAAAAGCATCCATACATAGTCAAGGGGTTCACTTATTATTCAGATCAAACATCAGTATGGGGAATGTAAGTGATTTTGACCGTGGAATGACTGTTGGTGCCAGATGGGGTGATTTGAGTATCTTAGAAACAGCTGATCTCCTGGGATTTTCACGGAAAGCAGTCTCTAAATTTACAGAGAATGGTACAAAAAACAAAACACCTCCAGTGAGCAGTAGCTTTATAGGCGAAAACATCTTGTTAATGAAATAAGTCAGAGGAGAATGGCCAGACTGGTTCAAGCTGACAGAAAGGCAACAGTAATGCATTACAACAGTGGTGTGCAAAACAACATCTCTGAACGCACATGTTAAACATTGATGTGAATGGAGTACAGCAGCAGAAAACCATGAACATACACTCCTATATCTAATAAAGTGAACACTGAGTGCAAATGTTCTCACATGTTTAAGTACCACTCATCTCTCACAGACACCAACTTCTCAACCATTATGAACTAGACTACCAATGTCCTATATTTAGGCAAATGATGAAATCTCATGGTAAATCAATTATCCAGAAAAACTTCCAAATACACAAGTTTCACGAAATGCAGTCCAATGAACTCATGACAAATTAGCAGGTTTATTTACTTTACTCACAGCAATTGAACAAAATACAAATCAGCTTATACATGAACTGTAGAACATTGCTCAAAGCAAACCATATCAATACTACACAGGAGCAAAATAAACTCTCTGGAGATTTCTCTAAAACTAATCACACTAACAATCACTCTGATTATCTAACTCTGGTTTCAAACAGAACTATATACATCTTCAGTCTACATTTCTTAAGGGAGTAGGAGTGCAACAGCTTGATTACTAGCCCTGTCCCCAACACCTAAAGCTCAACTATCCTGCCAATCAGATAGAACATGACTCTCCAGTGACACTGGGATATTCCAGACTCTGTGAAGGAGTTGCATGGTAAGCTCCAAGAGGCCTCTTCTTCTAGTTGGATATTCTAGAAGTGAGCTATGAGACTTTACACAGAGAAGGATAATTTAATCAAATTGCCAATTACAGTTAGACCTCACTGGCTTCCTCTTTCCGGGTCACTCCGCCAGAAGGGATGTTAACAGATACCTTGCTAAAAACTCTCTGGTTAGGCCACATCTGGAGTACTACATACAGTTCTGATTGGCCCACTACAGGGAGGATGTTGAAGCTCTGGAGAGGGTGCAGAAGAGGTTTACAAGGCTGCTGTGGAAGAGACTGTGACTATCCACCTAAGCTTTGCTTCTTATATTTTATAAACCTATATAACATCATTCCTCACGTGTCTACAGTCCAATAATAATAAACACAGACACGATGAACTGCAAATTCTGGAAGCCTAAAGCAACACACAACGGAGCAGGAGAAACTCAGTGGGTCAGGCAATTATCTTTGGATGGAAGTAAACAGCTAACATTTCAAGTTGAGATCCTTCAGCAGGACTACAAAGAAAGAGGGAAGATAGTATAAAAAGGTGTGAGGGAGCAAAAGAGCAAGGGATAGGTTGCTCTGGGTAAGGAGGGGAAAGTGGGAATGATATTAGAGGCTTCTTCCACCCTTCCCATTTCATGATGTGTTTATTTTTCTCTGTTGCAACAAGAACATGCAGTAAACTTATTTTTTGGCTTAGCCCATTTCACTGGTATGCATATATACTGCAGTCTTCTGGAAACCCAGAAGACAAAGAGTCAAAGAGAATTGCAAGGAAAAGGTAACTGCCCTTTTGGCACCAAACATAGTCTTTCAAATATACATTTCTTCTTCCTAGCTACAAGACCAATTCCACATCCCACTACCCCCAATAACAAAATCAGATTGGTTTTATTGACCTAATCATGCCACCGTCCCCACTGACACTCTACAAATCAAGGAGGGGGCATTCTAATTCAAACTTTTGTGAAGGTTCCATTTTCTTTATTGGATTGTGAATTTTTCTTTTGAGGTTGGCAAGTGTGTTTGCTCATCTGTTCTTAGATGAAAAACATTAACTTGCCTGTATCACAGTAAATCTGAAATCAACAATCAGGAGCATAATCAATAATGTCCATTGAATATAAAAGTTAATTCACAAATTCTCATTGCACCCATTCACATCTAATCACTATTTCACAAATACACATGACAGGTCAAGGAGTAAGCCACCTTCCTTGAAGTTGTTTCCTCAATTGGTCCTTGTTCTAGAGAATAACCACAACATGAACCAGGAAACTAAAATATAGAACAGAAGATTTTAAGAAATGATTCATAACAATGCACAGATAGCCACCCGGTGCTGTAGTGGCATCAACACTGGACTTTGAGGTGAGTGATCCCAGGTTCGGATTTCCATCCATCCTGGGTTGAGCATCGAGTTAGAACCTGGTCTCATAAAATCAAGACAAAATGCTAAAGAAATGGCAAGGTTGCCATCCAATGCACCACAACATGCTGAGAGGAATAAAAATGTACATATAATGATATTCAGAAGCCAAATGTCCTCTGAGTCAAATATCTAGAGTGTATACACATCCAGCACAAATGACTCACCACATCAGATTCAAAGTCTTCATCATCATCATCATCATCATCATCATCATCAAAGTCATCAGAATCTTGTTCCTCTTCAAGATCATATTCTTCCTGCTGGTAGTTAGCCTGTATGGAGAAATAAAATTTCTGTAGCAAACTGCAACCTACAGCCAGTAAATTTGTAGGTATCATGAGCCTCAAGGGAAAGAAATAACAAAAATAAAGTAATTGTGGCTAAGATAACTGATAAAATAATTCTGGGTTCATTGGAAAGCAAGTGGAAAAATGGGAGGAATTTACTACTACTGGCACCACAGTAACAAAGTGATTAGTGCAACGCTACTAGAGCTCTGGGCTTTGGAATATGGAGTTCAATTCCAATGTCATCCATGAGAAGTCTGTACATTCTCCTTATGGAACATGTGGGGTTTTCTCCAGGTGCTCTGGTTTCCTCCCACAATCCAAAGACATACTGATTAGTAGTTTAATTGGTTATTATTAAATGTCCCATGATTAGGCCAGGGGTTTGCTGGGTGATGCAGCTCAAAGGGCCTATTCCATGCTGTATCTCAATCAATCAATAAAATTATTCACATCTCAATACTTCATTTGTCATATTTTAGCAGAACATAGACAGTATACATTTAATGGAGATGTGCAATGGATATCTGGATTTCTGCAGAAGGAAACAAAGGCAATTTATAAATGTAGCTTTTTTTTTGCTTTAAGAAAACATTAATTTCTACTTACAGGATAATCAAATCACTTCCTCACAAATCTACATAGTCAAGGATAACTTAAATCAACTTATTTTGTTATAGTTTTCCAATTATTTGCAGAGAATTAATTGTTTTAACACTATCAGAAAGCCAGCTTGCATGAAAAAATAATTTTTGATGGACTCTCTTAAGTACATTTGCAATTTCAACCATGAATAAATTGAATTAAATGTTCAAGTCTGTTTAGAAATTAAAGCAACAGGTAAATTTGATAAGAAACCCCACGGAAAACAAATAAACAACAGGAACATAAATTTGTTTGAAAGTTAAAGAGAAACTTCTATGCAAATCAGAAGCTTACAAAGTTTGCAAACAGACCCTGATTGTTAAAATAGCAATTTGAGGACCATCAGTAAGAATTCTGGTTATTGGTTCTGTTATGTAATTATGGATATCAGGGCTGGAAGTTAAACATAACCAGGATTTCTTATTCTCAAAGTTGCAAATATTCGTATTCATTAGCTGTAAAAAGTCTTGGACTGTGAAAATTAACTGGCAAAGCAGCACTAAGTACATACTTCCTTAGAAATCTCCATTTTGCGAATGTGTTCAAGCCCCCTAAAGTCCATGGATAACTCCGAATCTGGTTGATCTACAATACTATACTTTTCTTCTTCCTCCTCCTCCTCTTCGTCCTCTTCCTCTTCATCATCCTCAGATTCCATACCTTGAGATGTGTCAATACTTTCTCCATTTATGTTCTGGGTAACACCATTGGAGGGGTTAGTCTGTTCCTTCAATATATAAGAAAAAGACAAAGGTCAGGACAATATTTCAGACCTGAAAACAGAAGAGCATGATTCATTGATCTGGACTATTAGATCTTAAAATGTCAAGTGCAGCATCATCCAACCAAAACACTCTTGATTCATCATATGTTGTCTTGTAGTCTGCTGTGCCTTGTTTCATCTGAATACATTTGCCCACATCTCTAAACTTCGCTCAATTTTTATAAAAATAAGTCATCTCTAGAATTATCATGCATCATGTTATACACTTGAAAATCATGCTTTGGTAAATATAGCTAGCAAACATTTACAAGTACTGAACATTCAAATATTTTTACTATAAATTGCACAAGTGAATTCATGTTAGTATTTTCCACACATGATAAACCAGTTGACAGCTTACTTTGTGCTACTTCCAAGAAAAAATAATTTCCTTATAGCTTTCATATACCTTTTTGGTACATCAGTATTTTCGCACTATCATTCAATATATGCAAATTTCCAGCATAGCACAGCACCCTCTGGTGCATCAAAAGTCTCACTACAAATCTTTGCGGAAATTTAAATCTGATTAACAAAATTTTTTCACCTGTTAAAGATTTAAAGTTCTGCAATTCAATCCATGATAGAGGGAACTGCAACTAAAGCAATGCTCCAGCATTCATGATCAAATGCAAGGACAGTAGTATACTGAATATTGTCTACCTGGCCAACTCTTGCAACCATTGGAACAAGAATATATATTCTTTTGAGTTTACATCACTCTAGGTTACTTAAGAGAAATTTCCAAATTTTATAAAAAGGGAAATGTGGAAAAGTCTTGTATTTTAAGCAGTCTTCCTGGAAACTAGTCTTGCTCAGTCTGATGAAGCAGAAAAGGGAAGGGGTAGATCCAGGATTGTCCTAAAGTTTTGTCCAGCAAGATTCAGACAAATGATGCTCCGGGGTAAAAAAAAAGTATCAGTTATGCCATGAAGTTCATAAAAAATACTATAGTAAATACTAGAGATCGCAAATAAAAATAGAAATAACTTGAAATGCTCTTCTCTTCAGCAGCTTCCACAAAAAGAGAACAGAAGTATTAAAGGTTTGTCAGTTATTTTTCATCAGTACTGAGGGAAGAAAAATGATGGGCTTGTGAAAAAGATTGCATGAGAGATCAAATGCCGGAAAGTTTGCAAGCCCACTTTGCTGTATCACTGCTTTGTCACCTAAATTCTACTGTAGTTTATCCAATTGCACAACTTCCCTAAAATTACTCCCAACTAATTCTGATAAAACTCAGCGTTTACTCAGAATTTGCAAAGATAAATTGCAAGCAACATGGTTTCTCAAATCTAAATTCAAATACATCAATAAATTTATTTAATGCAACACTTTTAGCTCCAATACAAACTTTCCAGATCTAACAAGATAGTTGATTTACATATGAAGTAACTTCTTCCTCAAATTAAAACATATTAATGCAAAATAAATGACCTGCTTTTTAATGGGTTACATGGGCTACCGGGGCAGCCCCGGTCAAAATTTCTGTTACTGTGCATAGTTAAGTGAGTAGAAGATGAACTGATCTCCAAAAGTCGTAAAGTTAAAGATGAAGCATTCTTTTCAACATTTTAAGCAAGATTAGTGTATTATTTTTGTTTTGTACAATTTTAGAGTGAAAAAAAGAAAAGGAGCACAATGCAAAAGTTTGGGCACCCAAGAGATTTGAGCTCTCAGATAACTTTTACCAAGGTCTCAGACCTTAATTAGCTTGTTAGGGCTATAGCTTGTTCACAGTCAACATTAGGAAAGGACAGGTGATGCAAATTTCAAAGCTTTATAAATACCCTGACTCCTCAGACCTTGTCCCAACAATCTGCAGCCATGGGCACCTCTAAGCAGCTGCCTAGCCCTCTGAAAATTAAAATAAATGATGCCCACAAAGCAGGAGAAGGGTATAAGAAGACAGCAAAGCATTCTCAGGTAGCCATTTCCTCAGTTCGTAATGTAATTAAGAAATGGCAGTTAACAGGAATGATGGAGGTCAAGTTGAGGTCTGGAAGACCAAGAGAACTGCTCGTACGATTGCTAGAAAGACAAATCAAAACCCCCGTTTGACTGCAAAAGACTTTCAGGAAGATTTAGCAGACTCTAGAGTGGTGGTGCACTGTTCTACTGTGTAGCGACACCTGCACAAATATAAACTTCATGGAAGAGCAATCAGAAGAAAACCTTTCCTGCGTTCTCACCACAAAATTCCGCGTCAGAAGTTTACAAAGGAACATCTAAACAAATCTGATGCATTTTGGAAACAAGTCCTATGGATTGTTGAAGTTAAAATAGAACTTTTTGGCCGCAATGAGCAAAGATGTGTTTGGAGAAAAAAAGGGTGCAGAATTTCATAAAAAGAACACCTCTCCAACTGTTAAGCACGGGGGTGGATCGATCATGGTTTGGGCTTGTGTTGCATCCAGTGGCAAAGGGAACATTTCTCTGGTAGAGAGAAGAATGAATTCAATTAAATACCAGCAAATTCTGGAAGCAAACATCACACCATCTGTAAAAAAGCTGAAAATGAAAAGAGGATGGCTTCTACAACAGCATAATGATCCTAGACACACCTCAAAATCTGCAATGGACTACCTCATGAGGCACAAGCTGAAGGTTTTGCCATGGCCCTCACAGTCTCCCGACCTAAACATTATCGAAAATCTGTGGATAGACCTCAAAAGAGCAGTGCATGCAAGACGGCCCAAGAACCTCACAGAACTAGAAGCCTTTTGCAAGGAAGAATGGGCGAAAATCCTCCAAACAAGAATTGAAAGACTTTTAGCTGGCTACAAAAAGTGTTTACAAGCTGTGATACTTGCCAAAGGGGGTGTTACTAAGTACTGACCATGCAGGTGCCCAAACTTTTGTTTCGGGCCCTTTTCCTTTTTTGTTACTTTGAAACTGTAAAAGATGGAATTAAAAAGGTAATTTTGCTTAAAATATTGAAGAAATGTGTCATCTTTAACTTTATGCATTTTGGAAATCAGGTCATCTTTTACTCGCTTAGCTATTCACAATAACAGCAATTTTGACCGGGGTGGGGGGGTGCCCAAACTTTTGCATGGCACTGTATCATATTTTAATTGAAGCTGCAGAATGCATTTCGCCAAGCAGAATCTAACCTCAGCACGATTTTAAAAAAGGACAAAGGATGATCTCAGTAGAGCTTTGCTTGACCAGTACCAATACTCACTTGATATCAGATTTTTTTCCTTAAAATGGACAATAAATAAAACACCTAACCAAAGCAAAAAACAAAGTTTGAAATAGAAATCCTATTCTTAACTACACTATAACATTTTTTTCTGAAGTGGAAATGGAAAATAAAATCTGAGTAGAAGGCTTACACTTTCTAGACCCACCTGCATGTCAGATGCAGACTGTGACATGTTCTGAAACATTTCAAGTACGGTGCGCTGTTTTAACAGTTTGGTCTTCTTCTTAGGAGCCAGGTTATAAGTTCCCATTTTCCTTTTCTTCTTCCTAGCCACTGTCAAAGTTTTAATTATTTTGAATATTTAATAAGAAATGTATGGTCTACAAGGGTATGGCTGCCATTCATGTTTATGTGTTACTATCTCAATTATAATTGCACTGAGACTTATTCATTCAAATTGGAAATGTCTACACTATCTAAAGACATACATCAATCTGAACTATTTAATCAAAATATATACACTAAAATAAAATACTATATTTAAAAACATTTCTGCCATAGCATATTTTATTGTTGTATTGTTAGGAAATTTTAAATTTACTATTGGAAATTTACCTCTAAATTAGCAGCCTTAAAATATTTACTGTTAATTAATTTATTAATTATAATATCTTCATCACTTGAATTTTCGTGACAATGAATGCACATTTAAAATAAAACTTACTGTATTCCAGTTCAGTTACTGTTATTACCTGACTGTGGCTTACTAGTGGTTGAATTGTTCTGATTCTGAGGTAGTATCAGTTTCTGTGGTGATGGTGGTGGTGGATTTTTCCCACATTCTAGACTCTTTGGGTCTTTGTTTGGTGGCTTTAAAAGTAGAAGTAGAAAATTAATGTCTTCTAACACTATGGTTTGCAAGGTACCACTGCACATACAATAACAAACAAAGATTCCCAGCTAAACCTGTTGCACAATCTACATATAAATACAAACCTAATCAAAGCCCACTCCAATCAATGAAAAAAAATGTAACTAGTACTTGATCAATAAAATTTCTCTCTAAAAAGATGCACGACATCTTATATAATTTGCTCAAAAGATTTCGAAATGTTTTTTTGGCAAAAAAAAAATCTTCTCAGCTGCTAAAACAGAAGTAAACGTCAAAATGCTATGTAATCCTTGTGTCTGGTAGCAATTTAATATGAAGCTATCTTATTACCATAAGATCATAAGACATAGGAGTAGAATTAGGCCACACAGCCCATCAAGTCTACTCCAGCATTTCATCATAACTGATTTATTATCCCTCTCAATCCCATTCTCCTGCCTTGTCCCCATAACCCCTGATGCCCTAACTAATCAAGAACATATCCACCTCCGCTTTAAATATACTGAATGGCTTGGCCTCCACAGCCATATGAGAGAATGAATTCCACAAATTCACCATCCTCTGGCAAAAGAAATTTCTCATCTCTGTTCTAAACAGGCATCCTTTCATTCTCAGACTGAGCCTTCTGGTCCCAGACTCACTCACTATAAGGAAACAACCTCTCCACATCCACACTGTCTAAGCCTTTCAATGTTTGACAGGATTCTATGAGATTCCACTTCAGTCTTCTAAACTCCAAATAGTACAGGACCAGAGCCATCAAATGCTCCTTATATGTTAACCCCTACATTCCTGGAATAATTCTCGTGAATCTCCTCTGCACCTTCTCCAATGTCAGCACATCTTTACTTAGAAAGGGACCCAAAACTGTTCACATTACTCCAAATGCAGTCTGATCAATGTCTTATAAAGCCTCAGCATCAGATCCTTGCTCTTATATTCTAGTGCTCTTGAAATAAGTACTTTAACATTGCATTTGCTTTCCTTGCCATCCACTCAACTTACAAGTTAATTTAAGGGAATTCAGCACAAGAACCTATGCACCTATGATTTTTGAATTTTCTCTCTGTTTAGAAAATAATTTAAACCTTTAGACTTGTGACAGACTTGTGAAAATACAAAATATAACCATCTGGATTGCATGCAAAATTAATAAACCAGTATTAGCTTTCTAGTTGTATAGACTATTGAAAATACTAGCATTCCTGATATTCTGAATTAATATTCTATATTCACTGATACCTAAAAGAAACTGTGTAGAGGATTGATTCCAATGTGAATTAAATAATAAAACAAAATTAAAACACTGCAGATACTGAAAGTCTGAAATAAAATTAGAAAAAGATGAAAATGTCCAGCAGTTCAGACAAAATCTGTACAAGCACTTAATGTTTCAGATTCCTAACCTCACTTCTGATGAAAAGTCTACTGCTGTTTCTGATTTCCAATAGGTAAACTGGTCTGAAACATTTGCTGCCTTATAATTTCCTGGTTAAACAATGCAAATTTCATCGAAGCTGATAGTCTAGGTTTATTTCCAGTCACAATTTATGTGACCAGGAAAGGTTGATTTATTAGATTGGCTTAAAAAAAATCACAAAATCAACTACAGCGCAAGAGGCCATTAGGCTCATGTACGTATGCCACCCAAGAACTATACAAATTAATTATACTTCCCAACATCCTTCCGGATCACAGCACAGTGATATATGCTTCCACTTCCACTAACAATTTCCAACCCTCTAATTCATGCCCTCCTCCTGCTTCAAGTGAAATGATTTCCCTCTAATTCACCTGCCCTTTATCCAGAATATGTTTACCAAAAAAATGACTTCTCTGAACAGCGAAATGCGCTCTTATATTCACTTCAATCTATTTGTTTTACATCATAAATTCAGTTACTGATCACATGTGCCAAACTATTGATCTGCCTTGTTCAATCAACCTGCACCCAGACCACAGCCCTCCATACCCCTCCCATCCATGTACCTATCTAAAATGCTCTTCAATCTTGAAATAGAACCCGCATCCACCACTTCCACTGGCAGCTGCTCATCGCTAGTGGAGTTTGTGGCTGTTAGATGCAGACCATTTTATTTGCCACAGGAATTCACCTCTGTTCTTATATTCGGTGTCTACATTCCTCCCAGCTCTAATGCTAAGGAGGCGCTCTGTGAAATGTATGGGGCTATTAGCGAACTGCAGAACGCACACCCTGATGGACTGTTTATTGTCGCCGGTGATTTTAACCACGCAAACCTTAAGTCAGTGCTCCCCAAATTCCATCAGTATGTGGTCTTTGCAACGAGAGGGGAGAACGCGTTGGACCTTGCTTATACAAACATCCTCGACGCATACCGGGCAGAGCCCCACCCCCACCTTGGTTATTCAGACCACATCTCTGTTATGCTAATCCCAGCATACAGACCGCTCGTCAGGCGCTCCAGACCAGTTCAGAAGCAGGTGAAAATCTGGCCAGCAGGAGCCATCTCTCCTCTTCAAGACTGCTTTGAGCACACTGACTGGCATATGTTCAGGGAGACTGCAACCAATGGCGACTCTACCAACTTAGAGTACACAGCATCAGTGACCAGCTACATCAGCAAGTGCATTGATGATGTTACTCTGTCCAAGACCATCACTATACACGCTAACCAGAAGCCATGGATGACTGCGGAGGTGCGTGCGCTGCTGAGGACCCGCGACTCCGCCTTCAAAACAGGCGACAAGGCAGCTCTAACAACAGCGAGGGCCAAACTGTCCTGAGCCATCAGAGGGGCAAAGCGTTCACACGCCCAGCTAATCCACAGCCACTTTCAGGACAGCGGCGACACACGGCACACGTGGAAGGGCATCCAGCACATAACCAATTACAGGACAACATTACCTGACTGTGCAGGTGATGCCTCCCTCCCAGATGTGCTGAATAACTTCTACACCCGGAAAATGACGTGGCGGCGAGGAAGTCCACCCTTCCTACAAATGACCAGGTGCTGCGTCTCACCGTGGCCGATGTGAGAAGAACCCTGTGCAGGGTCAACCCAAGGAAGGCTGCTCGACCAGACAACATCCCTGGTAGAGTGCTCAGAGGATGTGCAGACCAGCTAGCAGATGTTCTCACTGACATCTTCAACATCTCCCTGAGCAGCGCCACCATTCCAACATACTTCAAGGCCGCCACCATCGTCCCTGTGTCAAAGAAGTCTTCAGTGTCCTGCCCAAATGACTACCGTCCCGTTGCACTTACATCCATCATCATAAAGTGTTTCGAGAGGCTCGTCATGAGGCATATCAAGACCCTGCTGTCCCCTTCACTGGACCCCCTGCAGTTTGCATACCGTCCTAACTGCTCAACAGATGACGCCATTGCCACCACCCTCCAACTGGCCCTAACCCACCTGGACAAAAAGACACATACGTTCAGATGCTGTTCATAGACTTTAGTTCAGCATTCAACACAATCATCCCTCAGAAACTAACTGGGAAGCTGAGCCTACTGGGCCTGAACATCTCCCTCTGCAACTGGATTCTAGACTTCCTGACTGGGAGATCTCAGTCAGTCTGGATCGGAAGCAGCATCTCCAACACCATCACACTGAGCACGGGGGCCCCCCAGGGCTGTGTGCTCAGTCCACTTCTGTTCACTCTGCTGACCCACGGATGTGCTGCAACGCACAGCTCGAACCACATCATCAAGTTCGCCAATGACACGACTGTGGTGGGTCTCATCAGCAAGAACGACGAGTCAGCTTACAGACAGGAGGTGCAGCGGCTAACGGGCTGGTGCACAGCCAACAACCTGTCTCTTAATGTGAACAAAACAAAAGAGATGGTTGTTGACTTCAGGAGGGCACGGAGCGACTACTCCCCACTGAACATCGACGGCTCTTCGGTAGAGATCGTAAAGAGCACCAAATTTCTTGGTGTTCACCTAGCGGAGAATCTCACCTGGTCCCTCAACACCAGCTCCATAGCAAAGAAAGCCCAGCAGCGTCTCTACTTTCTGCGAAGGCTGAGGAAAGTCCATCTCCCACCCCCCCATCCTCATCACATTCTACAGGGGTTGTATTGAGAGCATCCTGAGCAGCTGCATCACTGCCTGGTTCGGAAATTGCACCAGCTCAGATCGCAAGACCCTGCAGCGGATAGTGAGATCAGCTGAGAAGATCATCGGGGTCTCTCTTCCCGCCATCACGGACATTTACACTACACACGCATCCGCAAAGGAAACAGCATTATGAAGGACCCCATGCACCCCTCATACAACCTCTTCTCCCTCTTGCCGTCTGGGAAAAGGCTCCGAAGCATTCGGGCTCTCACAACCAGACTATGTAATAGTTTCTTCCCCCAAGCTATCAGACTCCTCAATACCCAGAGCCTGGACTGACACCTTGCCCTACTGTCCTGTTTATTATTTATTGTAATGCCTGTACTGTTTTTGTGCACTTTACGCAGTCCTGTGTAGGTCTGTAGTCTAGTGTAACTTTCCGTGTTGCTTTCTTACATAGTTCAGTCTAGTTTTTGTACTGTGTCATGTAACACCATGGTCCTGAAAAACATTGTCTCATTTTTACTATGTACTGTACCAGCAGTTATGGTCCTTTAACATCTTTGGACTATTTTTACTGTACCCATGGTCTGTTTTTTTTAAATCAATTATGCTATTGTTTGCACTGTTGTAACTATATGGTTTTGTGCAGGTCTTGTAGCTTTAGTTTTTGGTCTTGTTTTGTCTGGTGGATTTGGAGCTCCTTTCCGGGGAACGCACTAAGACGGTAGCACGATATTAATACACAGCAGCCTCTCTGGACTCTGCATTGGGGATTGCCAAACGTTATGTGGATTTTCTGGTGTAGTCTGTTTTGTCATATGCTTTTGTGATTATCATTCTGGAGGAACGTTGTCTCATTTTTTAACTGCATTGCATTTATGGTTTCTAAATGACAATTAACTGAATCTGAATCTGAAATGACAATAAAAGTGACTTGACTTGAGCTTATTCCACATTCTCATCATACTCCAAGTGCAGAAGTTCCCCTTATGTTCCCCTTGAATATTTCACCTTTAACCCATGACCTCTAGCTCTAGTCTCATACAACCTCAGTCGGAAAAGCCTGCTTGCAATTACCCTATCAAAACTCCTCATAATTTTGTACAAACCCAATCAAATCTCCCCTCATTCTTCTATGCTCTAAGAAATGAAATCCTAACATATTCCATACTTTTTCCTATAACTCGGATCCCCAAGTCCTGGCAACATCCTTGTAAATTTTCTCTGCACTCTTTCAATTTTATTGACATCTTTCCTGTAGATAGGTGGCCAAAACTACACACAATATTCTACATCAGGCCACAACAACGTCTTATACAACTTCAACAAAACATCCCAACTCCTGTACTCAATACTTCGATTTATGAATGTACCATAAGCTTTCTTTACAACACTAGCTACCTGTAGCACCATTTTCAAGGAATTATGTATCTGGATTGTCACATCCCTCTGTTCTATCACACCCCTCAGCGCCCTACCACTCACCATGTAAATCCTACCCAGGTATGTCTTCCCAACATGCAACTCCCCACACTTCTAAATTCCATCTGCCATTTTTCAGCCCTTTCTCGCTGTCCACTACATCCCCAATCTCGGTGTCATCCACAAATTTGCTGATCCAGTTTACCACACTATCATCCAGATTCATTGATATACATGACAAACAACAATGGAACTGGCACCAATCCCTGTGGCACACAGCTATTAACAGACCACCATTCAGACAGGCAACCATTTACTACCACTCTCTGGCTTCTCCCATGAAGCCAATGTCAAATCCAATTTACTACCTCATCTTGAATGCCAAGCAACTGAACTCTCTTGATGAACTTCCCATGTGGGGTTTTGTTAAAGGCCTTGCTCAAGCCCATGTAGAAAACATCCACTGCCTTATCTTTATCAACATTCCTGGTAACTTCCTCAAAAGACTCTGTAACACTGGTAAGACACGACCTACCATTCACAAAGCCACGTTGCCACTCTAATCAGACCTTGTCTATCCAAATACTTAGAAATCTGGTCCCTCGGAATACTTTCCAATAACTTATTCTCTACTAATAACAGGTTCATTGGCCTGTAATCTCCTGGCTTACTCTAACAGCCTTTCTCAAAGAATGGAACAACATTAGCTATCCTCCAATCCTCCAACATCTTACCCATGACTAAAGATATCTCTGCTAGAGCCCCTGCAATTTCTGCACTTGCCTCCCACAGGGTCCAAAGGGCCACCTTGTCAGGCTCTGGAGACTTATCCATCCTAATCTGCCACAAGACAGCAAGCACTTTCCTGTCTGGAATTTTTAAACGGTTCATGATCACACTGCTGTGTTAATTTCCCAAGTAAATACAAAAAAATCCATTAAGATCTTTTCCTTTGTCTTTCAACTCCATCCATAGGTGACCACTCTGATCTTCCAGAGGACCAATTTTATCCCTTGCTATCCTTTTGCTCTAATATATCTGTAGAAGGCCTTGGAATTCTCTTTCACCCTGTCTGCTAGAACAACTTTATGACTTCCTTTAGCCCTCCTGATTTCCATAAGACCATAAGATATAGCAGTAGGATCAGGCCATTCAGTCCGAGTCTGCTCCAGCATTTCATCACGGCTCATCCAGTTTTCCACAGTCCTCTGGTCTCGAACTCTCACACCATAGGGAACATATTCTCCACATCTACTCTATCACCATTCAATAAAGTCACCCCTCATTCTTCGGAATTCTAATGAATACAGGCTTAGAGCCATCAAATGCTCTTCATATGACAAGCCATTCAATCCTGGAATAATTTTCGTGAACCTCCTCTGACCCTCTCCAGTTTCAGCACATCCTTTCCAAGGGGCCCAAAACTGCTCACAATACTCCAAATGAGGACTCACCAGTGCTTTGTAAAGTCTCAACATTAAATCCTTGCTTTAAAATTCTAGTCCTCTTGAAATGAATGCTTTGAATGCTTTGTGCCTTCTTCACCACAGACTCAACGTACAAATTAACCTTTAGGAAATCCTGCAGAATGACTCCCAAGTCCCTTTGCACCTCAGATTTTCTCTCCATTTAGAAAATAGTCAACCTTTTTATTTCTTCTACAAAATTGTATGACCATACACTTCCCAACACTATTGCCTCTGTCATTTATCTACCCATTCTCTTAACCTGTCTAAGTCCTTCTGTAGCTTCTCCACTTCCACAAAACTACCTGCCTCTCCACCTGTCTTCATAACGTCTGCAAACTTTGCAGCAAAGTCATCAATCCCTTCATCCAAATCACTGACATGTAACATAAAAAGAATTGGTCCCAACACAGACCCCTGTGACACACCACTAGTCACTGGCAGCCAGTCAAAAAAGGCTCCCTTTATTCCCACTCTTTGCCTCCTGTCAATCAGCCACTGCTTTAACCATGTAGGAATCTTCTCTGTAATACTATGAGCTTGTAACTTGTTAAGCAGCATCATGTCAAAGGCCTTCTGAAAATCCAAGTACACAACATCAAATGATTTTCCTCTGTCCATCCTGATTGTTATTTCTTCAAAGAATTCAAACAGATTTGTTAGGCAAGATTTTCCCTTTAAGAAACTATACTGACTGCGGTCTATTTTATTATGTGCCTCCAAGTACCCCAAGACCTCATCCTTAATAATTGACTCCAATATCTTCCCAACCACTAAGGTCAGATGAAATATTCTATAGTTTCCTTTCTTCTGCCTCTCTCCCTTCTTGAAAAGTGGAGTGACACTTGCAATTTTCCAGTCTTCTGGAATCTTTCCAGAATTTAGTGATTCTTGAGGGATCATTATTAATGCCTCCACAATCTCTTCAACCACCTCGTTCAGAACAACGGGATGTAGAACCATCTGGTCCAGGTGACATATCTAACTTCAGACCTTTCAATTTCCCAAGAATCTTCTCCCTTATAATTGTAACTTCACAGACTTCATGACCACGGACAACTGGAACTTCCACCATATTACTGGCGTCTTCCACAGTGAAGACTGATGCAAAATACTTATTCAGTTCATTCGCTATTTCCTCTCCAGCACTGTTTTCTGGCAGTCCAATATGCACTCTCGCCTCTCTATTACACAATGTATTTGAAGAAATTATTGGTCTCCTCTTTAACATTACTGGCTAGCTTACTTTTGTATTCCATTGTTACCCTCTCAAAGACCTTTTAGTTGCCTTCTGTTGGTTTTTAAAACCTTCCCAAAACTCTAGCTTACCACAATTTTTGTTCTATTATAACCATGATTCATGATGCCTACAACATCATACTGCCATCTGCAACTGTGTTACAAGTTCATCTACCTTATTCCGTATACCGTGCGCATTCAAATATAACCCCTTTAGGGTATTCACCCTTTTCAATTTGGTCCGCCTTTTACATTGCAACTCATCCTCTCTTTACTATGCACTGCCCCTGTTTGTAAACCAGCTATCTGATCTTCAACACTAACATCCACCTTTCCTACAATACTTCTTGCACTGAGCTATACGCAGCTCAGGACACTAGTCGCACCATGCTCAACCTTTCGAATCCCAACTTTGTCTGAGGTTTTACCAACATCTGAGTCTGCAACCTCTCCATCAACTGTCTGGCACTCTGGTTTCGATACCCCTGCAACTTCTAGCTTCAACCTGAACCCCAACACTTGCCATTTCCATTATAATCACAAGTGTCATTTCAAGCTGTTTTACAGTCAATAAGATATAGAGAGGTGTATAACAGAAAAGATTTCCTTAAGTGTTCTATTGCATTTTTTTATACGCCATTTGTACCCCATTTGTTCCTATCTGCCTGTACCTGCTATGCACCTCCTTTTTTTTCATAACCAGGACTTCAATATCTCTTGAAAACCAACTTTGGAGTCTTACTGAATACCTTTCATTTATATTAACTGATGAGAAAGACACATTTGGAAGCTTCATCTGGGTTTGTGAACTTCTAGGGCATGTTAGGCTTAACATCACTTGAAAACCAAGGTTCCCTAAACCTGGTACTCTTGCCTTTTATTCTGACAGGAACATACAAACTCTGTACTCCCAAAATTTCACTTTTGAAAGCCTCCCACTTACCAAGCACAACTTTGCCAGAAAACAACCATCCCAATCCATACTTGCAAGACCCTTTCCGATATCATCAAAATTGGCCTTTCTCGACTTCTGGTGAGCACGAGGCAAGATGCAGCACAGCACTGAGCACTGACATATAACCCTCCTTTTTCATGTTCTTTAGGGCTCACAGACGGTCTTAATACAAGTTTCAGTTGGAGAAAGATCTAACTAAAGACATGATCTCAAAAAAAGATCCAAATTCAACCAAAAAACAAGATACCAGCAGACGACGCCAAGCTAGTGGTGATTCATCCGAGGAAACAGCAATGCTAATTAAGCAAATAATGGCAATGGAGATGGAATCACTGCAGGAAACGGTAACCCACTTGTTAAGTAAGTGCTGGAAAAGGCTCTCAACCCCATACAGAAGTATATGGCAGAGAATGGCAACATTCTCTGGTTGTTCAGACATTCATGCTAAAAAATTTAGCACGGTCTTCAACAAAATAGACAACATTCAGGTTAGCTTACGCAAGAATGAGAAAGATACTAGCTCCCGTCTCGCTGAGGTGACTACGGTACGGAAAAAGTTAAGTGACTTGGAGAATAGATCCAGGAGAAACAATGTACGGCTGGTCAACTTAACGACAGGCGCTGAGGGCGACGATCTGAGAGGCTATCTCCAGAAGATGCTGCCTAATTGGATTCCAGCGCTCAAGAACTCCCACAGCACTCCATTGGAGATCAACAGAGCACATAGGATCTTTTCCAATAACACCTCAAGACTGCGGACCATGGTCTTTAGGCTTCTGCGGTACACCATCCGGTAGGCTATACTGGAGAGCGTGAGGAAAGCCACACCTACTCTCCCTGATGGCATCCAGCTGCAGTTCTTCGCCGACTACAGCCCCAGTGCAATGCAGTAACGGCAGAGATACAAGGGGATCCGCGCTAAACTTCAACAAAAGGGGATCAACTCGTTCCTCATCGACCCAGTGATTTTGAGAGCGAATATCAAGGGCATGGAGATGTCGTTTAACTCAGCAGAGGAAGCGAAAGAATCCCTGAAATCATCGGTGCTAGGAGATATGGAAGACGACTCTGGGCAAAGTCCACACACCCCTCAGGAGGAGATGGAACCGCATTAAGAGCTCAGACCAGCCTGTATGCGCAATCTAACAGGCACAGGCAAGTTAACATCCTAGGTGTGAAGTTTTCAGGTTATTCTTTTATTCGGAAGTCATTCAATGCACTTTTGTATTTAGTTAATTAAGTACGTTTGAGTTTTGCAGGTCAGAGTTTTAAGGCAATGGCTCAGTTAACTTATTAGTACAAGGATAACATGGTAATATGATACAAGTCCGCCTAGAATACATTTTTTATCTTTACTTTCTAAGGTGATATTCAACACACCCAAATGTCTACTTCATCAAGAATGAAGCTGAAAAACAGCAGTTTGTTCTGAATAACTTTAGTTGTACAAGTTAATTTCAGGTTATGTCTCCAGTAGACTTGTTTACGTTCCTGGGTACGAGATAAGAAGTCACTGGCGTCATCGCTAAGTGAGTTTATTAAAGCAACAGTCTCCTGCAAGAGAGCTGTTGGGGTCTTGATTACGTTTTATACTATATTTGAGATGGGAATGGTTTTAATTATATAGGTTAATGGATTTGACCGGGTTTTTTTCCTTGTCTCTTTGATATGATTGTCTATGAGAACCGCTTTGCTTTTCTAATTTGTTGGTGCTAGAGGGGGGTGCGATTAATGTTCAATGTCTGACATTGCTAAGTGATACTCACAGACGTTACAAAGGGTTCAATGGGAAGGGTAATGGGAAGGGGTAACTCAGGGCTCCACCACCAATTTACAACAACAGATCCAGGTGAAGATGAGCAACACAGATAAATTAGTAAAATAGGAATGCTCTGTCTGTGTATGCACTACTATTCAGTTGGTTTGGTGGAGGGAAGAGGGGTGGGGGGAGAGAGAGGGAGGGGGGTGGGGATGAGGGTTGGGGATGGCTGGGTTAAACAGTCAAAATGTAATCAGCAACTGGTTGTATTGAATGTAATTTGTTGGTGTTGCAATAAAAATTAGTGATAATAAAAAAATTGGCCTTTCTCCAATTTAGAATATCAAATCTAAGACCAGACCTATCCTTCTCCATAATTATCTTGAAACTAATGGCAATAGGTTTACTAGGAGCAAAGTTCTCCCCTACACACACTTCTGTCACCTGCTATGTCTCATTCCCTAATAGGAGATCTAGTATTGCACAATCTCCAGTTGGGACTTCTTATGTACCTATTAAGGAAACTTTCCTGAACACATATGACAAATTCTATCCCATTCAGCCTTTTTACAATATGTGAGTTCCAGTCAATATATGAGTAAAGTTACAAACAGCTATTGTCAGATTTCTTGCAACAATCTTCTACATGTTCTTGCTAATATAGAGAGAAGAGCTTATTTTTAAAGGGGAAAAAAATCTGATGTTTCAAGAAAAGAGCAGATATTGCTCTTGACTGTGATTAACTGGACAGTAATATTAAGGAAAGCTGGGCTTAATTCCTCCACACCATATCATTCCAATAAGAATTCAAGCGTCCAAGAAGAGGGACGCCTCACGTCTTAATAAGCTGGTAAGGAAGGCGGGCTCTGTCGTGGGCAAAGTACTGGAGAGTATAACATCGGTAGCAGAGCGAAGGGCGCTGAGTAGGCTACGGTCAATTATGGAAAACCCTGAACATCCTCTACATAGCACCATCCAGAGACAGAGAAGCAGTTTCAGCGACAGGTTACTATCGATGCAATGCTCCTCAGACAGGATGAAGAGGTCAATACTCCCCAATGCCATTAGGCTTTACAATTCAACCGCCAGGACTTAAGAACTTTTTAAAAGCTATTATTAATGCTGTTTGAGATAGTGATTTAGATGCATATCATATTTTTTTACTATTGTATGTTATTAGTTTTGCTACAACAAGTGTATGGGACATTGGAAAAAAAGTTGAATTTCCCCATGGGGATGAATAAAGTATCTATCTATCTATCTAATAATACAAGCTGATTGCTCATCTCACTGCAATCGCAAAGTTTGACTACTATCCATTTTATGACTGTGAAATATCCAGCATTTACTGGCCATTCTGATCACCTTTGAGCTCAATTTCATTTTTCCTTTTCATTAATTAACAACTTCAATTATCACGCCAACACTCATAATTTCAATTATAATCGCAAGTGCTCTTTCAAGCTGTTTTACAGTCATAGCTACAGACAGACATGTAACAGAAGACACCAAACTCAGCGATCCAGCCACAAGCTTCCGAAACAATCAACCTTAAAGCTGTCAGTTCCTTGTATTGTCTATGCAGCTGTGGTCAGAAGCAAGCAACACTGTTTTTTCAAGAAAATTTAGTCACAACATATAGAACTGGCAAGAACATCTTCCAAAGGCTGTGTTGCAAAATGGCAGCATCCATCATCTCGGACCCACACTATCCACCATCAGACTCCAGTATATAACCGCTATCTTGCTATTGCTCTTTCACACTATTTACTTAATTTGTAACTTGTAATTATTTATTATGCCTGCACTATACAATTCCACAAAATAACAAATTTCACGACTTATTCTAAATGAAGAATAAACTCTACTTGGACTTCCAGCCCAGTAAAGGTATTGATTTTAACCTGACGTTTCGAAGACAAACTCGGGCATCTTAATCAAGGATGATGTCTAGTTCGGTGGTATATATAGCCACCATTGTCAGTCTCTAAAACTAGAGAAAAAGAATATTAACAAAGACAAAGGTCTCACTCTAACTAAGAACGGGAGTTCAATTGGAAACAAGGTGAAACAGTGGCAACCTGACTGGATAAGTACTAATCAATCAGGAGGGACGGACAACAGAGGTATATATAAAACCAGACTAGACATGCCTAGGCATCATCCCTGATGAAGATGGCAGAGTTTGTCATCGAAACGTCAGTTAAGATTGATACCTCTACCTGGCTAAGAAGCCCAAGAAGAATTTAGTCATCATATACGCAAGAATGCACTAGATCCTATTTCACTTACTCTGAATATTCTGGCACTCAGTATTATAGAAAAAGCTGATCTTAATCACAGAAGTTAAACTTGTTCAACACAGAAGCAGAACCTTCTGCCAAGTCTGTGCCAACCATCAATCAGAATCAGGTTTAACGTTAGTGCAAAAAAGTAATTAAGTAGTATTCAATACCCATTCACAAAACAGATGACAAAAGGAAAGAAGCTGTTCCTGAATCACTCAGTGTGTATATTCAGGTTCCTGTACCACCTCCTGATGATGGTAGCAATGAGAAGAGGGCATGCCCTACTTGATGGGGATCCTTAATGACGATGCCACCTTTTTGAGGCATTGCTCCTTGAAGATGTTCTGGATACTGGGGAGGCTAGTGCCCATGATAGAGCTGACAGAGTTTACAATACTCTGTAGCTTATTTCAATCCTGTGCAGTGTCCACACACACACCAAATGGTGATGGAGTCCGTTAGAATGTTTACCATGGTACAGCTGTAGAAATCTGCAAATATCTTTGGTGACATACATCTCCTCAAACTCCGAATGAAATATTCTTGTTTTACCCTTTTCTGAAGTCTACAATCAATTCTTTTGTCTCACTGATACTGAGTGCAAGGTTGTTGCTGCAACACCATCTGGAATTATGTCAACAATAGTTGTGTCATCAGCAAGTTTTTCGAAGGCATTTGAACTGTGCCTAGTCATGGGTGTAGAGAGTAGAGCGTTGGATTAAGCACACATCCTTGAGGTGCATCAGAGTTGATTATCGGCAAGGTTATTTCAGATTCGCACAGACTGTGGTCTTTCAGTGAGGAAGTTGAGGAACCAATTGCAGAGGGAGGTACATAGACCCAGGTTTTGGAGTTTTTTGATCAAACCTGTAGGATTGATTGAGCTATAGTCAATAAATAGCAGCCTGGCATAAATATTAGTATTGTCCAGATAATCGCATCCACTGTAGACACATTGTGGCGATAGGCAACCTGCAGTGGGTCCAAGTCCTTGCTGAGACAGGAGTTGATTTCAGCCATAACCAACCTCTCAAAGCATTTCATCACCATAGCTCAACCCTGCCCTTACTGGGCACTGGTACTGTTGTTAGCTTTTTGAGGCAGGTAGAAACTTTCGACTATAGTTGAATACACCCACTAGTTGGTTAGCACAGGTTTTCACAGCCGCAGCAGGTGCTCCATCCGGGCCTGCCACCTTGCGCGAGTTCACCATCTTGAAAGGCAATCTAATGTCAGCCTCCAAGACATCGAGACCACAGGGTTACCAGGTGCTGCAGGGATCCTCACTGCTGCAGTTTTATTCTCCCTTTCAAAGTGTGCATAAAAAGCGTTCAGCTCATCTGGGAGTGAAACATCACTGCCATTCATGATGTTAGGTTTTGCTTTGTAGGAAGGGTATAGACTGCAAACCCTGCCAGAGTTGACATGCATCCGATTACATCCCTAGCCTAGTTTAGAATTGTTTGTTTGCTCAAGATAGCCCTCCACAAATCATACCTGGCCATCTTGTTTAGTCCTGGATCACTAGACTTGAATGCCAGCAGATTATGAAATTCCTGGTTCATCTTCGGCTTTTGATTCCTGTATGTACAGTATGTTCTCGTAGGCACACACATCTGGACTCAAGGATGAATCCCTGAATACAGTCCAGTCCACCACTCAAAGCAGTCCTTCAAGCTCACCTGTGACTCCCTTGACTATACCTTCTTGGTTCTCACTGCCAGTGCTGTGGTCTTCAGTCTCTGCCTATACTCAGGAGGTAGAAGTACAGCCAGATGATCAGACTTTCCAAAGTGTGGCCTTGGGATGTCACAATAAGTGCTCTTGGTGGTAGTATTACGGTGGTCCAGTGTGTTGGCTCCGCTGGTTCCATGTGATATGTTGATAATGATTACTTAGAGACTTTTTCAAGCTGGCCTGGTTAAAATTCCCCAAAATGATAAGGACAGCTTCAGGATTTCATGCCTGTTGACTACATTGCTCAGTTCGTTTGACACAGGCCTGAGGTGAATGAACCAACTACCAAAATGATGGCTGAAACCTCCCACGGCAGATAAAATGGACATCACTTGATTACAAGATGTTCCAGGTTGGATTAGCAGGATTGGGACAGCAACGCCACATTTGTACACCACAAGGAGCTTATCATAAAGCTTACTCCACCTCCTCTTCCTTTGAAAGACTCTGTCCAATCTCGGCGATGAATTGTGAAGCCAGCAAGCTGTATTGCTGCATCCAGAGTTGTGGGGGATATCCAAGACACCATGAAACATAAAACACAACAGGTCCTAATGTCCCTCTGGATCAGCAATCTTTCTCTGAGGTCTTAGATTTTATTCTCCAGAGACTATACATTTGCCAGAATAGATGGTAATGCTATCTGGAACTCTCCTTAAAACAAAATTTTGATCAAACCTGTAGGAATGATTGAGTCTTAAATGGGAACTGCACTAGCAACCAGAGACCGTCCAAGATTCGTCAACATTTGAGTAGCAATAGATTTTTTAATCACCTTAAAACCAGGTCAATTACTGTATTATCTGTGACTGTAGCTGAGGAATTCAACTGTAGCAGTAAAAAAAAAGTGAATATTTGATGATTTCTATTGGAGCTACTTGCACATTGCCTTCTTAATGGCGCCACAGAAGTAATCAAGCATCCATTTATGATAACTGTACATTAATCCCCTTTACTTTCCCCATACTCCCATCAAATTCCATATATTCTACCATTCACACAATATAGGCAACTTCAAGACCAAATAACAGAAAAGGTTTAGAAGGATATGGGCCAAGCAAGGGCAAACAGGACTAGCTCAGATGGTAATATTGATCAGCATGGACCAGTTGGAGAAAAAGGTCCGTTTATGTGCTACATGACTACCTTTAAGAATATGGAAGGAAAGAACATGAAGAAACCCAGGCAATCATTGGGAGAAAGTGAAACCTTCATACAGACAGGACAAACGGTCAGGATTTAAACCAGGTCACTGCATCTGTAAAGCAGCAGTTCTACTAATTAAGCCACAATCAGCCACACGTTGCTGGCAATAACAAAGGAGAATACTACTACTGGAAAATCTATTTAACTGCCTATTTCAATGATTGCATTGTGATGACAATCCAATTAATAGTTTGCACCATGGTTTATATATTTCAACTTTATTGTCAAATTTGTTTCTTCCAGAAACTAATTTGTTTAAAATATCTCCAATGAGATTGCATCATTCATATGATGTTCAGACAGCCAACATATTTTGTAAAATGGCAAATACTAAAATTTTGGAACAAATGAGAGTGGTCTCTGACCCCATCAACACACAAATACAATAGTCAAACAACACTGATGATAATAAAAGACAACGAAATTTTTTTGTACAATAAAAACAATTAGTTTTAAATCTGACCCAGACAGATAAAGTCAAAGACCTCAGTCAGAAGGCCCTACTTGAACATACTTGAATTGTTCGGAAATCCACTAGAACCAGGATGAACTATTTAGTTTATTTAGAGATAAAGCACGGAACAGGCCATTTGAGCCGCACCGCCAGCAATCCTCAATTTAACCCTAGCCTAAATACCAGGCAATTTATATTAATCAATTAACTTACTAACTAGCACGCCTTTGAAATGTGGGAGGAAACGGAGCACCCGCAGAAAACCCACATATTCCATGGGAAGGATGTACAAACTCCTTACAGAGGGTGCTCTGACTCATTGAACTGTAACAGCATCACACTAACATTACACCACTGTGGCTTCCTATCCCACGTCAAACTCAGAGTACCTGCTATTTACACAGGATATCCAAACAGGAAATAGTTTATTGTTGATCATTCTCTTTCTTCATCTTAATAAATGCAAACTTTCCTCTCGTACAAAACAGCAGAAGTACCAGGCCTACTTGGAAGACCATAAAGAGAATAGATCTTGCAGATGCCGGAAATCCAGAGCAACACACAAAAACTGCTGGAGGAACTCAGCAGGTCAGAGAGCATCTATGCAAATGAATTTAAAAAAATCAACATTTCAGCCCGAGACAGATTGAGAAAGGGAGAGAGGTGCCAGAAATGGACCATGTGAATTTAAGAGTAGTGTGGAAGTTAGAGGCAATGTTGATGTAATTGACAAGCTCAGCATGCATGTGTGAAGCAGCAAGCACCACTGCAGTCGTCAATCTAGCACAGAAAGCATTGGGGAGCATTACCAGGGAAGACTTCGAAGTTCTGATGAAGGGTCTCGGCCCAATACCTTGACTGTTTACTCTTTTCCATAGATACTGCCTGCTCTGCTGAGTTCCTCCAGCATTTTGTGTGTGTTGCTTTGGAACATGTACTGTTCCACATAGCAGCAAAAAGACAGGCATAGCTGAAACCCATGTGTGCTCCCATGGATACACCTTAAATTTAGAGTAAGTGGGTAGAGCTGAAAGAGAAATTGTTGAGGGTAAGGATCAGTAAGGATAGAGGAAGGTGGGTAGTGGAGGGAAACTAGTTAGTCTGCTTTCAATAAAGAAGAGAGCTTTAAGGCCCCCTTGATGGGGGATAGCCATGTATAGGGACTGGACATCCATACTGAAAATGAGGCGATCAGGGCCAGGGAAAAAGAACATCAAGCATTACAGATACAGGTGGAAAGGGACTGAGCCAAGAGGATAAAATGGAATCAAGGCATGTGAGCATGAATTCAGTGGGGCAGGCGCAGGGAGGAACAACAGGCCTACCTGGTAAGTTAAGTTTCTGGATCTTAGGAGGTGGACCAAATGAGCAGTGTGGGGCAAGGGAACAATGAGATTGGTGCTGTGGAGATCTCCAGAGTTGATGAGGTTGCTGATGATGTTGGAGACAATTTTAAATGGTCTTGAGTGGGGTCCTCTTCAAGAATCAAGTAAGAGGTGTCTGAGAGTTGTTGCCTGGCAGCAAGGTACAGATCTGTCCACCGCACTATAACAGCACCGCCCTTGTCTGCAGTTTGACTGAGTTTGGGATTGGTGTGCAGAGAGTGGAAGGCAGTTTGTTCAGAGGAAGAAGAGGACAGAGGAATGCTGAAGTTGAGCCAGTTGGCCTTGTCGGCAATTAGAGATAGAAAGATCCAGAGCAGGCAGAGACCCAGAGCAAGGTTTCCAAGAGGAGGAGGGTTGCAGATGGGAGAAGTGGGTCATTGGTGGGGGGGAGGGGGGGAAATCTTTGCCAAATAAGTAGGCTTGGACCAGAGGTGACATAGAAGAGTGGGTATGGAACTCACTGAGGTGTGGACAAAGGGGGACAAAGGCCCTTGCTGAAGGCAGAATGTTCTGCCTCAGAGAAGGTCAGAGGGAATGGTGAAGACATGGCAATGATTGGGGGGGGGGGAGCGGATAAAAGATAGTGACATTAGAGGACAGAGAGAATGATAGGAGTGTTCACAGAAGATAGGGTGGGAGGAAGGTGGAGGTTTCAAAGACCCAAGAGATGATGAGGTTGCCTGAGGCACCCGGGGTTGGGGAGTAGTGAGGGGACAAGGGGAGTCCAAGGGTGCAGCGGTAGTGAGTAAAGTCTCAACCTGGTGGTGAGGACAGCCAAGATTGGGGCTGGAGCCAGTATTGGAAGCCGTATAATTTGTGATTTGAAGGAATCTGGAGTTGTTGGAAATGGAGTTGGCAACAGTAGGATCCACAGTCTGGAGGTATCCAAGGCCATCCAAACCAGAGTTGGAGACAGCAAGACCCGTGGTCTGGAGTAGCTAGGTCAGGTCGCTGTACAGGAAGACATCTCTCTTTCTCAATCTTTGTCTAGCAATGGAGACAAAACGTCTACTGATACCTGTTATAAACCCACTGATTTCCATGCTATCTTGACTATATCTCTCCTAAACCTGTCTCCCGTAAAAATGCCATTTCTTTTTCTCAGTTCCTTCATCTTCACTGTATCTGTTCCTAGGATGAGGCTTTCGATTACAGGACATCAGAGATGTCCTCCTTCGTCAAAGAACAGGGTTCCCCTTCCTCCAGCATTGATGCTGCCCTCACCTGAATCTCCTCCATTATCCGGATATCCACACTCACCTCAGGCTCGAACAGCATTCTTCTCTCCTCTACCCTCTCCACACCAATTCCAAACTCAGCATCAAACCCGCATATGAAGGGGCTACTGTAGTTGTGTTGGGCTACTGAGATTGACCTCTCCTTTGCTGAGGCCAGGCGACAACTCTCGGACACTTTCTCTTACTTGCCCCTTGAAGAGCACCCCACTCAGGACCATCAGAAAATTGCCTCCCGACACCATCACCATCCTCATCAATTCTGCAGCTCTCTCATCCACAGCTACCAAACTGAGTTCCCTTACCCCACACTGCTCATTTCAGCCTTCTACTTAATATCCACAAACCTAACTGTCCAGGTAAGCCTACTGTTCCTCCCTGCTCCTGCTCCACTGAACTCATGCCTACATATCTTGACTCCATTTTATCCCTCTTAGTTCAGTCCCCTCCCACCTATATCCACGACACTTCACATGTTCTCGACCTTCTCAAAAATATTCAATTCCCTGGCCTGATCACCTCATTTTCAATATGGATGTCCAGTCCCTATACACTTCTATTACTGTCAAGAAGGCCTTACAGCTCACTGCTCCTTTCTTAACAGACCCAACCAGTTCCCCTCCACCACCACCATCCTAACACTCAACAATTTCTCTTTCATCTCCTCCCTCTTCTCCAACCTCAAGGTGTTGCAATGGGTACCTGCCTGGGCCCGAGGTATGGCTGCCTTTTCACTAGCCACATGAACAGTCCATGTTCCAAGCCTTCTCTGGTAATGCTCCCTAAATCTCTGTGCAACACTGACAACTGCATTGGTGCTGCTTGATGCACCCATGCTGAGCTCATCAATTTCAAGAACCTTGCATCCAACTTCCAACCTGCCCTTAAATTCACTTGGTCCCTTTCTGACACCTCTCGATCCTTTCTTGATCTCTGTCTCCATCATGGGAGACAAACTGTCTACTGATCTCTTTAATAAAGCCATCAACTCCCACAGCTATTTTGACTATACCTCTTCTCACCTGTAAAAATGTCATTCACTTTCTCAGTTGCTTCATTACCAGCATAACTGTTCCCAGGAAAACACTTTCCATTTCAGGGCATTAGAGATGTCCTCCTTCAAAAAATGTTTATTTTGCTTCCTCCACAACTGATGCTGCTCTTGTTCACATCTCCTCCATTTCCTGGACATCCACATTCACTCCATCTGCCCGTCAGATAGAGTTAACAGGGATAGAGTTCCTCCTGCCCTCATCTACCACCCCATTAGCCTCTGCATCCAACACATCATTCTCCACAATCTCCACTATCTTCAATGAGATTTTACCACCAAACACATCTTTTACTAAACCTCCCTCCTCCTACACTTTCCACCTTCTACAGGGATCGTGCCCTTGTCCATTCGTACCTCATGGCATTCATCCCTGCGTGTGGCATAAGTGCTACACCCGCCTATTTACATCCTCTCTCATCTCCAATCAGGCCCCAAACAGTCCTTCCAGGTGAGGCAACTCTTCTCATGCGAATCTGCTGAGGTTCATCTAATGTATCCTGTGCTCCTGGTGTGGCCTCCTCTACGTAGGGGGGTTCCGATGTAGATTGGTGGACAGCTCCGTTGAGTACCTCAGCTTCATCCACAAAAAGAAAAATTTCCCGGTGGCCAACCATTTCAATTTCTATCCTCATTCCCTTGTGCAATTTTTTCTGCACAATGCTGCAAAAGGATAGCAAATACAATTGCAATTTCAATTAAACAACATTGGAAAGATATATGGATAGGGAAGGCTTAAAGAGATATCAGTGAAATTCAGGCAAATAGGACTACCTCAGGTGGGCACCTTAGTCAGCATGAATGAGGTGAGCTGTAGGGCCTGTTACATGCTGTATACTACTTCCTATGTGCAAACGTAGTAAGTTTCAAAAGGTCTGTGAGATTATACATAATTATCCCCCTCTCAGAACAATACCCAGGAATGACTGGTGTAGTGTGTGCAGTTTCAGTTGCCACATTGTAGGAAGTTATATGGAGGCTTTGAAGTGGGATCACAAGAGATTCACCAGAATGCTTGGGTTATGAGGATGTTAGTTAGAAGTTAAACAAAATTGGATCATTTTCTTTAGAACGTCAGGGGCTAAGGGGCAACCTGGCAGAAATATGTAAAATTACTTGAGGCATAGACAAGGTAGTCTTCTTTCCCTTGGTGGAAATATCAAATTCTACAGGACATAACATTTAAGGTAAGGCAGGGATTTATGAGGCAATTTTAAATGCCTGGAGCATGCTGCCAGGGGAAGTGGTGGAACAGATATTAGGCCAACATTTAAAAAGGCATTGAGAAATACACAGGAAGGGAATGAAGGGAAACAGTCCATGTGCAGACAGATGGGTTTAGTTTGGATTGGCATTCATAATTAACACAAACCCTGTGCTGAATGGACTGTTCTTGAAGTTTATTGTTCTGTGTTATTGTCTTAAGAGTCATACAGCACAAGACAAGCCTTTTGTCTCAACTGGTCAATACAGACTTAAAATCCAATCTAGCCAGTCCCATTTGCCCGTATTTGTCCCATAACCCAATAATCCTTATCTATAGCCCTCTATTATAGAAAACACAGAAAAACCTACAGCACAATACAAAGTTGTGCCAAACATGTCCCTACCTTAGAAATTACTAGGCTTACCTATAGCCCTCTATAATCCTTTTCTATCCATGAATCTGTCCAAGTAACTGTTAAACATTCAATATTTCCTCTACCCGTTCCTTCTATAGTTTTACATTATGTTGTTAAAAATAGCAAATGAAACACAAAATAACTTTCTTTAAATGTTTTATTTAACTTCATATTTTTCTCATAATTATTAGCAAATAAAACAACCCAGGCTTGTATCAATATTCATATAGCACAACTCATTCCCTCAGGCTGTTCCTAAACATTTTAAAAGCAAAAAGGTACATTTCAAATACAGATGAGATTAGAGCACTGGAAACAGAACAGCCAATACTGCAAACAATGCAAAATTCCCAGCTGATTAGGTTTGGTGCTATCAGCGAATGACAAATTAAGCTCCTTTGCTCCTTTTAAAAACTAACACCTTGGAAATGTTTACTGCAACACCTTGTTGCCCAAATTAATTGTGAACAATTAAAAAATATACAATTTCTTTATCACTCATATCCCCATAGAACCCCAGTTCAAGGGAAACATTCTACTTCAATGCAATTCTCTTACATTATCAAACTCTTGGCAAATGCCTTGTTTAACACAGAAATGGCATGCAATTTGCATACAAGCTGCTTTTTTCTCTCTGTAGGAAAGCACAAGCTGTTGCTCAACATCTCCCCAGACATTTGCAAACTGCATAACTTACATTCAAACAGTCTCAAACATTCAAGCACACAACTCCAGCAGTGATTTGTTAAGTTTTACTGGGAGCTAACCACCTCCCCCCCCCCATGCCCATAGTGCAAGGCAGCAATTTATTTGTAGGTCCTCTAACCAAGTGATACTACTTCCTGTGTAATCTTCACCACACTGAGGAATATCAAAAATGGATGTGATTATTTGACATCCACTTACATTCTGTTGTTAAATGCAATCCTGAGTAATCAGTTGACTGTAAATTCACCATACCACTCACAGACTAATGAAATCTACACTTTTCCAAAACATGCCATTGAGTTCAGTGTAAATTCAGAAATAGCACTTCATTCTTCCACTAGGCATTGTACAATTTTTTTGCCCTCAACAATGACTTCAGACCTTCACTGCAGCTCTTGTTCCTGGCAGAGAATGGTGATTGGAGTGTTTGTGTTTTAGAAGATCAAACAGGATATAGAGGCAAGGTAAGAGAAGGGTTGCAAAGAATAATTTACAATACTATCACAAAATTCAAGATTATTTAATGTCATTTCCCATACACAAGTGTAAAGGAATGAATGCAAACATGAAAGAATATTATTTTTGCAGAAAAATTAAAAACTGAGGAAGGGCCAATCTAAATCACACTTTCTTGAACCAATGAGCATGCAAGGAAGCCATTCATTCCTTCAAGTTCCCTCTAGATTCGTGCTGGAACAATCCCATTAGAATCTTTCTCCTCTTTTGCACAACTGTGATTCACAAAATTATGGGAGTATAATAAAAAGGGCATAGGTTTAGGATAATGGACAAATTTGGGGAAATGAATTTTCACTTAATAGGATATAAAGGCACAAAGTATTCAGGTGAGCACTTACTATAAGCTAGATAGTTAACCAAGAGTTTCCTCAAATGACACAGACATTACAAAACAAACACTATCCTTCTGAGTTCCTAATTCTAAAGCATGATCTGTACCACTGCTATCATTTTGTTCTTGGTCCTTCCACCAAAGGCCTTGTCATATGTTGCACCTTCTCCTTCTACCTGTATGATTTGACTATTTAACCTCTGATCTCTCCTGCTAAAATCTAAATGCCCACGTAATCAACTGTGGTCCAACTAATTTCAAAGGTAGCTCAATTTCTTGTTTCTGTTTCTCTTTTCCTCTGTTTCTTGAATCAATCATTTTAAGTTGTTCACGTGTAACATAACCTCATCATGGAGTAGGCTAAAGAAGACCTGAAATGTTAACTGGTTTCTTCTTTCCAACAAGCAGTGTTACTGTCTGTCTATTTCAAGCTTCTTCTTTGCAGATTTAAAACAATGCTGCAGTTTTTCGTTCCTTGAAGGCAACCTTAAAGAGGTTGTATGACAATCAGAACTTGTGAATTAGCCAGATTATCATAGGTATGTAACTAAATAAATTGATCTAGTAGGATTGTTGTTGTTCAATTGTTAAGTCGAGTTTGACTCTTCGCGACCTCATGGAAACTTTTTGAAAACTTATTATAGGGTCAATAAGTTTTCATGGCAAGATACCGAAGCAGGCCTTTCTTCTGCGCAAATATTGTTGCTGCCCAAGTTGGGACCAGGCTGGGTTTGAACTCAGGACCATCTGCCTTGAAGTCCAGTACTGATCCCACTACAGCACCAGCTAATAAGTTTACCACTCACCAACAATGGTATGCCTCCAACAGATCTTTCAAAGTGAGATTAAATGATCAAAGTTATATTATGCCCATTTAAATAGTGATTTCCAAGGACAGCATATAAGAAATTAGTATCTTTAATAGTGTGTCACCAAAAATAATATGAGCTTTTTAAGCACCAAGATCATTTACAATAAATCTGAGGCAAAGTTATTCAGTCTTACGATTTTCAATGTTTTCACTATTAACTTCGTGGCAACTTAACTATTATTATTTGGAAAAGTCAAAAGAATTCTAGAAAAATAAATGGAATAGTGAAAATTTTAATGTTTTATAAAAAAAATCAAGTAAACAACTGTTGGTCACTTTTCTGAAGTAATCTGGAGATCAAACGTTCGGTCAAATGGAAGTGAGTACCCATAAAGAACCAAGAAACAGGTGATATCTTGCTGGTTAAGTTATATATCCATGTTTATATGGCTATCAAACCTTTCAAAGGCTTGGACTATTTTTGAAATCCTTAGCATTCAGAAACATTCAAAGACATTTGCAAACCAATTAAAATAAAGGGAACTATTAAAATGTTAGAACTAAAAATTTAAATTCAAAACCAATTCAAAATTTTAACCAAAAAAAAACACAAAATGCTGGCAGAACTCAGCAGGCCAGACAGCATCTGTGGGAGGAGGTAGTGACGACGTTTTGGGCCGAAACCCTTCATCAGGAGTGATGTAAGTAAAGCAGATATCCCTTCGTTGTTGGGTGTATTTCACATCTTTCTATTATTACTATATCACCTGTCTCTGATAAGCCCCCTGAGCAAAGGGAACCTATGCTCTTGTAGATTGATTAAACTCCCCAATAGGCATTTTCATCACTCCTGATGAAGGGTTTCGGCTCAAACCGTCATCACTACCTCCTCCCATTGATGCTGTCTGGCCTGCTGAGTTCTGCCAGCATTTTGTGCTTTTATTTATTTCCAGCATTTGCAGATTCACTCGTGTTGCCCCTAAATGTTTAACCAATCTCAATTAACTATAAAATTGAAAATAAATTAATACATTCATATTCCTCAAAACTCTCCTTTGCCACATTAATTTATATCCCAGCTTCTCCTCTACCAACTCCTCTGGCACAGGCTCAATGGGAAAACTACCCAGAATTAGTGCATGGGAAATGTTACAGGCTCATGCTCCACTGCTGGTTTCCAACGACAGAGCACAGGGAAGTGCTAAGTAATTCCAGGATATCCACTTTTATATGGGAATCCTGAATACTGCCAGTTAAACAAAATGCCATTGTTGAAGTTACAGTGAGGCAAGGGTTAAAGACAACATCCAGGCAATGGTAACTGCAGTGGTGTGTAGTCAAATCCAGACAAGGGAAACCTTTGAAATGAAACCACTGGAATCAATCTTGCCCATTGCAGACAGATAGGTGAAAATGCCTATTGGGGAGTTAGGTTCCCTTTGTTCAGAGGGGCGTATCAGAGACAGGTGATATAGTAATAATAGAAAGATGTGAAATATACCCAACAACGAAGGGACATCTGCTTTACTTACTAACTTCAAAATATCATTGGTTGTCAGCTTGAAGTTTTGATTGATTTTTTAACAACACTATTGTGAATGGCAACTGATCTAGCAAGTGAATTCAAACACATACAGTTTACCAAATAATCAATGCCACTGCTGTGTAAGGAGTTTGTTACATTCTCCCTGCGACCACATATGTTTCATCCAGGTGTTCCGGTTTCCTCTCAAAGACCAAAGATATACCAATTGGTAGGCTAATTGGTCAATACAAATTGTTTGAGTTGTAAGAGAGCACATGTTCTGGGCCCAGTTATTTTACTTTATTATCGGCAACAACACAAGCAGCTTAGTGCAAAACTACCAGCATTTCCAAAAATGTTGTGTCCCTTGTGGTTATTTGCCCTCTCAAGCAGGCATACCATTCTGGATACTGTTAAGAGGGACGGAAGCAACAAATAACACATTTATGGCACATTTGGCACTGCTACACAGCTGGTATGGGGAAAAAACTAAGTAAGCAGTAGTGGTAGAGGATTCATAAGTGGAACAAACAGGTGCTTCTATGGCCAAGAGTAAGATTCCAGAATTGCCTATTATCTCTCGAGTGCTGAGGTCAGAAGTATCGTGGATCCAGTACAGAATTTTTTGAAGGTGGTGGGAGAACAACCAGCGGTCATAGAAGTTGACAGTACTGAAAACACAAATAAAAGGAGGAAGGTGGTCCTATAAGCGAATTTAAGAAATTTAGACAAGTTAAAAAGCAGAGCCACGATTCAGAATTACTTCATGTTAAGTTTCAGTGCTAGAAGAAATAAAAGAATTCGACATACAACTGGTAACTGTTAGGAGCAACGGCAGCAACAGAAGACAAATTTGTGGTGCCACAGTTAGCACTGTTGCATAGCAGTTATGGGAAAACTCTAAGCAAGCAGTAGGTGGGGAAGCTAATGCAAGATAGTCGGCTTTGGATATTTAGATCATTGCAATAGCTTGTGGGGCAGGGGTGTCCTGTACAAGGAGGAAATATTGCACCCTAGATTCAAAGTACATTTATTATCAAAGAATGCATAAATTACACCTTGAGATTTGTTTGCTTACGAGCAGCCACAAAGCAAGAAATCCGAAGAACAATTTTAAAAAGACCATAACCATTGCGCTGAAAGAGGGAAGAAAAACACACATGAATCATGCAAACAATAAAAGCAAACGACAGCACTCCGAACCACAGACTGAGTTTTGAGATCCGCTACCCAGAGCAGCCAGAGTAGGCCCAAGCCTCAATCTCAGTTCATTATATTAGTGGGGCAAAAATGCTGCGAAAGTTGCAGAGACGGTAGCTGCTAGAGCAGTTCACAGACTTGGCGCCACAGAGAGAGAAATGAACAGTCCTAACAGAAGGGGACTGATATCCAACAGGGAGACCTTCTCACATTATTCAAGACAATTTCAATTAATTAATTTGCCTGGAGGCCAGGAAGCGAAACAGCAGTATAGCAGATAAAGAGAAAAATATAAAGGAAAAAAATGCAGAGGTATGTCATATATTGATTTAGATGAGAATGTAGTTGGCATCATTAGCAGGTTTGCAGATGACTCCAGAATTGATGGTACAGTGGAAAGTGAAGGTAGATGCCTAAGACTACAACGGGAAATGGGCAAAGAAATGACAAATGGAACCTAACTCAGACAACTACAAAATCATACACTTTGGGAAGATAAACCAAGACACAGTGGCTGGCAGGATACTGGGGATGGTTGTAAATCAGAGACACCTCAGGGTGCAAAATGCTTTGTTCCCTGAAAGTGGCATTACAAGTGGACAGGGTGGTGAAGTTTACTTTCATCAACCGTGGCATTGAGTATAAATGCTGGGACGTCAAGTTACAATTGAATGAAATATTAATTGGACAGCACAAAATACCGTATGCAGTTCTACGCACCATTCTAACGGAAGCACTTGATTAAACTAGACAAGGTGCATATCCTGGATGGTGGTCCTTAATGACAGATGTTACTTTCTTGAAGCACCACCTCTTGAAGGTGTCCTTTATGGTGGCATGGTAGTGCCTGGGATGAAAGTCCTAGAATATCATTGCCAAGTAAGATGACAATCTGAAGACTTAATTATATCAGGAGCAACAGGAGAGTAAGAAAAAGCATGGGTAAATGCTTGGATTTGTGCAGACACGCAATATGGACATGGACCTAAATGAATACTTCCCATCTATATTCATTGAAGATACTGAGTACATAGAGATATGCTTAAGAGTGAAGATAAATGTGAAAGATTAAACACCTCAGGATTATGTATATGTAACTGGCATCTGAGGAATTCAGACCTGCATGACTCAACCATGCAACTATCAAACTGTGGGACAGAGCTGAGGGGCCAAGTGCCCATGTTCTTGTGTTCTTGCACATGGATAATTTTGTGGAGTTATTATTAAGAATCAGTTGCATGCCATGGGCACACAGAAAAGTGTTGATAAATCCTCAAGACTTAACAACATCTGTCCCAGGCTGTTATGGGAAACAAAGGAGGAGATTGCTGGGGCTCTGACAAGAAAATTCTGCAAATGATCATTAAGTACAATTAAAGTGCCAGAAGACTGAAGATTAGCAAATGCTGTTCCATTATTTAATAAGTGCAGCAGGGATAAGCCAGCGATCTGCAAACCATAAAACATGGGAACAGAATTAGCTCAGCAACCCTGGTTTGCCATTCAATCATCACTAATTTATTTTTCCCTCTCAAGCCCATTATAGTGCCTTTTTCCCACAACCTTTGACACCTACACTAACCAAGAACCTATCAACCAGCACTTTAAATACAGGTGGCCCCCATTTTTCGAACGTGCACTTTACGACAGCTTGCTGTTACGAAAGACCTACATTAGTACCTGTTTTCACTAACCCAGAGAGGATTTTTGCTTTTACGAAAAAAACACCCACTTTATATGTGTGTTTACCCTGAGACAGACCACCATGACCATGAAGCCTTGTGTGCGCATGCATGTACGTGCCTATTTTTTTTCTCCAAATCGATTTTGGCTCGCTGTCTTCCAGAATTTGATAAGTGAAACTACACCGTACATACAATATTTCTACTTTATATAGGCTGTATATTTATCATAACATTTCTGCTTTTACTATATGTTAGTGTTCTTTTAGGTTTTATGTGTTATTTGGTATGATTTGGTAGGTTATTTTTTGGGTCTGGGAACGCTCAAAATTTTTTCCCATATAAATTACTGGTAATTGCTTTTTCGCTTTACAACATTTCGGCTTACAAATGGTTTCATAGGAACACTCTACCTTCGGATAGTGGGGGAAACCTGTATACCAAATGACTCAGTCTCCATAGCTAGCTGTAGCAACAAATTCCTCACATTCTCTATCCTATAGTAATAAGCGTTACTTATAATTCTTCATCTTTTCTAAAGGAGAATCCTTCTATTCTGCGGCTGTGCCTTCTGGAGCTAGACTCTCCCCCAGCACCCCTACAAATGGAAACATCTTCTCCACGTCCACTCTATCCACGCCCTTCAATATTCATAGAATCTAGAAAAGTAGAGCACAGAAAGAGACCCTCCCATCCAATCCATGTCAAGCCACTTAAACTGTCTGCTCCCATCGACCTGCACCAGAACCACAGCTCACCATACCCCATCATCCATGTAACTTTCCAAGCTTCTCTTAAAACATTGAAATCAAGCTTGCATGCACTACTTGCACTGGCAGCTCTTTTCACACTCACAACCCTCTGAGTGAAGAAGTTTCCCCTCATATTCCCCATTAACTTTTTACGTTTTACCCTTAACCCAAGACCTCTGGTTGTAGTCTCACCCAACCTCAATGGAAAAAGGCTGCTTGCATTTACTATGTATACCCTTCAATTTTGTATACTTCTACCAGATCTCCTCTCAATCTTCTACATTCCAAGCAATAAAGACCTAACCTATTCAATCTTTCCTTATAATCCAGGTCTCTTTCAACTGTATTTACATCTTTCCTGTAGGTGGATGACCAAAATTGCACACTATACTCACCAATGCTTATAGAACATAACATCCCAACTCCTGTACTCAATACACTGATTTATGACAACTAGCATGCCAAAAGCTTTCTTTGCGACCCTATCTATCTGTGATGCCAATTTCAATGAATTATGAACCTGTATTCTCAGATCCCTTCATTCCACCACACTTCTTAGTACCCTGGTCATTCACTGTGTAAGACCTACCCTGGTTGGTCCTACCGAAGAGCAACACCTCGCACCAGCTTACATTAAATTCCATCTGCCATTTTTCCAGCTGATCCAGATCCTTCTGCAAGTCACGATAGTGTTCCTCACTATCCACTACACCCCCAATCTTGGTGTCACCTACTGTAACAAACTTATGTTTCTTGCCCCACTAATATAATGAACTGAGATTGAGGCTTGGGCCTACTCTGGCTGCTCTGGGTAGCGGATCTCAAGACTCAGTCTTGCTCACAAGACGAGTTCTCCAGTCTGCCCTGATTTTCCCTGACTAATATCCCACCCCTCTCCTTTAATCCCTCCCACTCGATCATGTCTAAAACAACGGAATCCTGGAATACTGACTTGTCAATCTGGCTATTATATCATAATTCCAGGTGTTGATCCATGCCCTGAACTCATCTGCCTTTCCTACAATACTTCTCACATTCAGTAGGGTTCAATGAGAATAGACCAGAGTCATCAAAGGCTCCTCATGTTAACCCTCTTATCTGTGGGATCCTCTGGAATCTCTCCAACACTAGCACATCCATCCTTAGATATGGGGCCCAAAAGCTGCTCACAATACCCCAAATGTGGTCTGATCAATGCCTCATAAAGCCTCAGTTTTACATCCTTGCTTTTACACTAGAGTCCTCTCAAAATGGATATTTATATCTCATTTACCTTCCCTACTACCAATTTAACCTCCAAGTTAACCTAAATAGAAGCCTGCATTAGGATTCCGCAGTCCTTTCGCATCTCCAATTTCTGAATTCTCTCCCCACTGAGAAATAGTCTATGCCTTTTATTATTTCTAGCAAAGTGCATGACTATCCATTTCCTTACACAATATTCCAAATGCCATTTCTGCACCCATACTCCCAACCTGTCGAAGTCCTTCTGCAGAATACCTGGCATGCCACCCACACCCCACCAACCTATCTTTTAATCATCTGCAAATGTGGCACAAAGGCATCAGATCTGTTGTCCAGATCATTAACATAATATCAGAATTAGTGGAACCATGGTTTTTTAAGGAGATCATGCTAACTTCAAACAACAACACACACAAAATGCTGGTGGAACACAGCAGGCCAGGCAGCATCTATAGAGAGAAGCGCTGTCGACGTTTCGGGCCGAGACCCTTCGTCAGGCCCGAAACATCGACAGCGCTTCTCCCTATAGATGCTGCCTGGCCTGCTGTGTTCCACCAGCATTTTGTGTGTGTTGTTGTTGGAATTTCCAGCATCTGCAGATTTCCTCGTGTATGCTAACTTCATGTGCTTTAAGTACTGAAAAACCTCAGCCTTAATAATGGACTCTAAAATTTTACCAACAGCTGAAGTCCGGTAACCGGTCTAAAATTTCCTGTCTTTTGCCTCCCTCCCTTCTGAAAGAGTGACATTTTTAATTTTCCAGTCCTCTGTAACCATTCCTGACTCTAGTGATTCTAAGAAATACGACTTACACCTTCACAACCACTTCCAGAACTCTGGGGGTGAAGTCCATCCAGTCCAGGTCACTTATCCATCTTGAGAATTTTCAGCTACCTTCTCCTTAGTAATAGCAACTACACTCAGTTCTGCCTCTTCTCTTAAATTGATGGCACATTGCTGTTATCTTTCACAGTAAAAACTATTGCAAAATACTTATTTAGTTTGTGTGCAATTTCTTGGCTCCTTATTAATAACTCTCCAGCATCATTTTCCAGCAGTTCATTGTTCACTCTTGCTTCTCTTTTACTCTGCATATCCTGCACCATCAGTCTCTACAGGACATGACACTCAGGGACTTGCACTATATTTTTTGTGCAACTGTATGTTTACTGCTATCTTTATATGTGCTACATGTGCCTTATGCTATGTATGACTGATGGCAGTTTGGCACCTTGGCCCTGGAGGAATGCTGTTTCATTTGGTAATATTCATGGGTATTCGTGTATAGCTGAATGACATTTGAACTTGCACTGTCTTGCCTTCCCTTTTCAGTTACAGCTGCCTCATCCTGGCTTTAGAATATTTCTTCTTCCTTGGGATGAAAGGATCCTGTAGTTTCCAAATTACTTCCAGAAACTCTTGTCACTACTGCTCTACCATCATCTGTCAGGGACTCCTTCCAGCTCCTCTTTTATGCCTCTGTAGTTACCTTTACTCAAATGTAATATTAATACATCTGATTTTAGCTTCTCCCTCTTAAGCTGTAAGATGAATTTTATGCCACAAAACACTAATTACACAGCAGCTGGAAGTATTGTGTGCTCATTATACTACAGGAAGCATCGGACTGCACTGGAGAGAATTCAGAAGAAATAGATGAGGATGTTGCTTGGATTGGTAGACTTTAGCTATGGGAAGAAGAGATTAAATAGGCTGCCTTTGTTTACCCTAGAGAGGAGGCGGCCAAGGGATGTAACACAAGATCCAGAATTATTTTTCTCAGAAGAGGAATCAAAAACAAGAGACACAGGCTTAAGGTCAGAGGAAAGAGTTTTAAATGGGATCTGTGGTTGTTTTATTTTCCCCACCTGGAGAGTCATTATTTGAAACTTGCTGCAGAGGAGATGGTGGAGTCAGACACAATCACCATGTTTGAGATACTTAGGCCCATATGTAAGGTATAAAGGACAAGGTTCTAATGCGCCCAAATGGATTAGTGGGCAAAAGATTTGGTATGAATGTGATAGATCAAAGGACCCGATTTTGTGCTATGCGAATCTGAATCAAAGCAACTCAAATGTGCTCAACTTTTGTTAACCTTATTTATCCACACAGCCATCAATACAGTTTAGAACTGCTCCACACACCAACTTTGATTTTTGGTTGAACAGACTTTATGGAGGCTCATAGTCTAATTTTAAAATTTACTAAAATGATATCAAGATAAATCTTACTGAAGATTCCAAGGCTTCAGATATGTGCATAATGGATAGTTAGATTCTTTTCCAAAACAAAATGCCAAATTGTTCCACAAGTAACAATTCCTTCATTAGTACTGTTGTTAATCCTGAGTAACTTAAGCAATTTCCAGAGGGTATGTGCAGAAAAGTATAACCAGTACCAATAACTTTTGAAGATGAAGCTTCTTACCTGATTTGGATTGAGCCTGGGCATTGTCTTCCTTGCTCTATGAACTTTGACCTCAGTATTGAGGCCTTGTGAGAATATTTTAGCCTGAGATGTGTTTTCTTCGAGGTTTTCTTCTCCTGATTTGGCTGATGCCAGAGTAAGCGGTTTCATGGCTTGATTTTGCAGAACTTCAGCAGCTAACACTGAACTTAAGGTTTTTACTTTGTTAATTCCCCCAGCCTTGCTGGGAGATGAAGGAAGTGTTTTGGCAGCATGTCCAATTAAGGGAGGAGACCCAGTCTGTACCTGCGATAAGGGTTTATTATTTAAAACAAATCCATTACTTCCGGTCACAGATGCTAGTGTCAAATCATCTGAATTCATATGACTAGTTGCTTTAACTGTCTTACTGTCTTCTAATATTCCATTTTCATTGATCTGTTTCAGTTCATTTAAATCCTGCAATGTAGTTTTCACAGTATCCTGAGTGTTTTTAATTGACATTTGATGATTAATGGTTGAAGATGCTTCTTCACTCTCTCCACAAGAACCATTGGTTTCACCATCTGCAAACATCTCACAAATTTCCAGTGGCGCTTCGGTGACACTCAAATTAGCAGCTGTGAGGTCACTTCCTGTAGAAGAGGTCACAACAGCTTCATTACTTCCCAATCACACAAAAATTGTAAATGAAAATCAAAAGGAACTCTAAAATTTAAAAAAATCAAGAGGTCAGGCAGCATCTGTGGAAAAAGAAACAGTTAATATTTCAGGTCTGGGAGCCTTAAAGCTGAATTATGGATTGTAGACTACATATTACATTCCGTTCTGGTCACCCCATTATAGGGAGGATATGTCGGTTTTGGAGAGGGTACAGATGTAGTTTACTTGGATACTGCCTAGATTACACAGCATGTGCTCTATGGAGAGTTTGGACAAAACTGGGGTGTTTTCTCTGGATCAGCAGAGGCTGAGGGGAGATCTGATAGAGGTTTAAAAAATTTAAAGGTTTAGACTAGACAGCAAGTATATTTTTCCCAGGGTTGAAATGTCCAATACAATGGCATTTTAATTTTAAATTTTGACCTTGAAGAAAGATAGCGGGAGCGGAAGCGGAAGGGTCCTGAAAACATTGTCTCGATTTTACTGTGTACTGTACCAGCAGTTATGGTCAAAATGACAATAAAAAGTGGCTTGAGTTGACTTGACTTGATAAAAGGAGCAGATAAGGGCAAGGCTGCACAGACACAGAAAGTTTTGGATAAAAGACCTAACCTCAGCTGCAAATAAAAGGAGGGTAGTGCAGCACCCACTGCTTGAATGTACCTCTGATAGAGTGTGAAGAGGGTGCAAGCCTTTTCCTTTTTGGTATAGAGTCGTCAGGATGGATTGCTCCTCCTGTCAGATGTGGGAATTCAGGATACCTGAAGGTTTCCCCGATGACTACATCTGCAGGAAGTGTGCCCAAATTCAGCGTCTGACTGACCAGGTCAAGGAGTTGGAGCTGGAGGTGGATGTATTCAGGAGGCTAAAGATATTATAGACAAGACTTTTGAAGAGATAATAAGTATTTTATTGATCTCGAGAGGGAAGTTCTTTTGTTACAGCAGCATTTAAAAACACTTAGTGTACAGACTTAAAGTACAGAATAATATGCACAATAATAACGTACCAATGTGCAATAATAATGTATGAATTAATAAAAGAGTATATTGCACTATGATGTGTGTACTCCTGTTGCACAGAGATGAACTGTTGTATATGCTTATTGCATTTGGTAGGAAAGATTTTCAATAACAATCCTTGTGACAGCGGAGCTGAATGAGTCTGATCGAAAGGGTGCTCCATTGCTTAGTCAGTAGACCATGGAGAGGATGTGCCAGATTGTCCATAATGGAAAACAATTTGTTTAGTGGCTTCCTCTCCACCACTAACTCAAAAGAGCCCAGGTTGTAGCCAAATTTGGATCCAGCCTTTTTGATGGGTTTATTTAGTCTTTTTGCATTACCAGCACCAATGCTGCCTCCCCAGCATAAAGCTGCAAAGAAAACTGCACTCGCTACAGCATACTGGCAAAAGATCTCCAACATCCTGCGGCACACGTTGAAGGATCTCACCTTCCATACAAAATAGAGCTGCTCATCCCCTAACTTGTAAACAGCCTTAGTGTTGGAAAACACACACAGTGTAAAATCCAGAATACAGGCTTCAGACAGTAGATGGGTGAGCACCAGGAAAAGAAAGGTTAAGGAAATCAAGTCAGTGCAAGGTTCACCTATGGCCATTTCCCTCAGCAACAAGTACATCCCTCCGGATACTGCTGGGGGGGGGATGACTGATGGGAGCAGCTGACAGGCTGGTGGCACTGTGGCCAGCTCTGAGTCTCAACAGGAAAGGGGAAGTCAGGCAGTGCAGTAGTGAAAGGAGACTTGATGGTTAAGGGGACAGAAAGGTGATTCTATGGCCAAAATAGAGAGACGGGATGACGCATTGCCTCCTGGGTGCTGGGGTCAATGATGTATTGGAGCAGCTGCAGGATATTCTCAAAGGGGAGAGGGAACAGCCAGAGGTTGTTGTGCATATTGGCACCAATGACATAGGCAGAAAAAGGGAGGTCCAACACCATGAGTATATAGAGTTAGAAAAGAGGCTGAAGAGTGGGACCTCCAAGATTGTAATATTCAAATTACTCCCTGTGCCATGGGCTAGTGCAATTAGGAATGGGATGACAGCAGAGATGAATAAATGGCTGCAGAGATGGACAAGATTTCAAGTTCTTGGATCATTGGAACCTTTTCTGGGGAAGAGGTGACCTGTACAAGAGGGATGGGTTGCACCTGAACTGGAGGGAACCAACATCCTGGAGGTTTGCTAATGCTACTCAGGAGCATCAGGTCAGTAAAGGAAGGGTCAAACCAAAAGGTATTGAAAGGTAAATATTGAAACACAAAATCAATATCAACAGGAATGATGTGTCCTATAGTTTGAGTGTGTGTATGTATTTTAATGCTAAGAGTATTATGGGCAAGAGAGATAAATTTTGAACATGGATCAGTATATGGAACTACAGTGTTATAGCCATTACTGAGACTTGGTTGAGAGGGGGACAGAAATGAGTGATAAATGTACCAGGTTTTCAAAGTTTTAGAAGCTATAGAAGGTAAAAGAGGGGGTAGAGTTGCACTACTGTTCAGGAACAGTATCACAGTTGCACTCAGAGGAGTCATAATGGAGGGGTCAGGCAATGAGTCCATTTGGGTGGAACTCAGGAATAGTAAGGGTGCAATCACTCAGATGGAATTGTTCTACAGACCCTGTAATAGCCACCAAGACAGATAAATAATCAGATTAAGGAAATGTGTAAAAATTGATGTCATGAGGGATTTCAACTTCATTAATATAAATTGGGACCTTGTTTAGCATAATAGGTTTAGATGGGCTGAATTTGTTAAGTATATGTATTTTAAGAAACCTGTAAGTACAAAACCATATAAGTACCATACTGGGCCTGGTGTTGGGTAATGAACCTGGCCAGGTGACTGACTTTTCAGTGGGTGAACAGTTAGGGAATAGTGACCATAACTCCTTATCTTTCAAATAAGTATATGTATAGTCCTTGTGGGAGAGTTTTAAATTGGAGTAGGGTAAATTATGAGGGCATTAGGCAGGAATTAAGAAGTGTTAACTGGGAACACCTTTTCTCTGGCAAGTCCACATCAAACATGTGGAGGGTGTTTAAAGATCAATTGCACAGAGTACAGGAAAGGTATGCTTGTTAGAAAGAAGGACAGGGATGAAAAGATAAGAAAACCTTTTATGTCCAGAGGGATGATGAATTTAGTCAAGAAGAAAAAGGAAAAGTATGTAAAGCTTTGGAAGTCAGGATCAAACAAAGCACATGAGGAATATAAAGAAGTCAGAAAAGAACTGAAGAAGGGAATTAGGAAAGCCAGGAGGGGCCATGAAAAGTCCTTGGCAAGTAGGATTAAGGTGAATCCCAAGTCATTCTATGCATACATCAAAAGTAAGAGAATAACCAGGGAGAGGGTGGGACCACTCAAGGATAAAGGGGGAGGGGGTATATTTGCTTGGATACAGAGAATGTGAGTGAGGTACTTAATGAATACTTTGCTTCAGTATTTACCACAGAAGAGGGCATGGAGGACCAGGAGATCAATGCTGAGTTTATAAGTATATAAGGGTGTTTAGAGGTCAAGGAGGAGGAAGTGTTGGGCCTCCTAATGAGCATCAAGATGGATGTCCCCAATACTGATGGGATTTACTCCAGGTTATTGAAGGAGGCAAGAAACAAAATTGCTGAGCCCTTGACCAGTACCTTTGTGTCCTCTGTAACCACAAGCAAGGTCCCGAAGGACTGGTGAGTGGCTAATATTGTACCTCTATTTAAGGAGGGAACATGGGAAATCCTGGGAACCACAGACCAGTGAGTCCACGTCAGTTGTCAGGAAATTGCTGGAGAAAAATTCTTAGGAATAGGATATATCAGCATTTGGAAATCTATGGACTTGTGTGTGGCAGGTGGTGCCTTACCAGCTTAATTTGAGTTTTTGAACAGATAATGAGATACTGATGAGGGTTGGGCAGCAGATGTTGTCCACATGGATTTTAGTAAGGCATTTGACAAAGACCCTCATGGGAGGCTAATCCAGAAGATTAAAATGGATGAGATCCACAGTGAGTTGGTTCTTTAATTCAGAACTGGTTTAATTCAGAACTAGTTCTTAAACTCAGAACTAGAAGTCAGAGGGTAGTGGTCAAAGGGGCTTTTTAGGAAGGAGGTCTGAAATTAGTATAATTCCACAGGGATCTGTGATGGGACCTCTGCCGTTTGTAATGTATATAAATGACCAAATGAAAATGTAGGTAGCTGGGTTAGTAAATTTGCGAATGATACCACAATTGGTGGAGTTATGGAGTGTAGAAAGCTGGCCAAGAGTACAGCACTATATAGATCAGTTGCAGATATGGGCTGAGAAGTGGCAGATGGAGCTTAATCCAGATAAATGTGAGGTGCTGCATCTCGATAGGGCAAATGCAAGGAGACAGTACATTGTAAGAGCAAGATCCCAAACAGCGTTGCTGAGCAGATATAGAACTCATGATTACTTGAGGAAGTTCGGAGTGGAATAGCTTTTGCAGAGTTTCAAGTCTATCAAATTGACAAAACAGTTAAGTAATCCATATTCTTTAATCGACTTAATTTCAAACTGTTTCAGTTAAAATAACATTCAATTTGTTAATTATCAACTTGAATGTTTGTACAAAACATTCAAAAAACAGCAAAGCCTCTAGGCTGGGCCAGCATAATTATTCACCTTTGTCTTCAGTAGTGGATGATTCCTTTGCTACTTCCCGTTTCCCATCTTCTACGGCTGTGTCTGCCCCAGTCATGCCTGCAGACTGAGAAACAAATATGTACATGAAACAACATGTATATTTACTGCAGAAATGAATTTACAGGTTTTTATTCCTGTATTTTATATTTAGATCAAGTACATAAAATCTGTAGGAAATATAACATGCATTAATGTAAACAAGCATTTCCTGAGCTTTTGCCAAAGGAGTTCAGTATCAGCTTGCTGATGAAATTATTTATTTTGAAATCACTGTTCAAGCATGCAGTTGTAACTCCTTCCTAAACTACTAATACATCCACTTAACTTTGTCTAAGTTAGTGGATTACCATTAACAGAATAAGACAAACAGGATAGAATGACAGACAGGAACTCACACAGAAGAAATACGTGGATGTATTCTCAACGTATCTTTGTATTCATGAGGTGCAAATATTCTACGCAGCAGATTTGTTGGACTGGCATATCTTGGTATACAATGCAAAATTATCTCAAAAGAAGATTTGCAGCTTGAAAACAAAAAACTCATCAAAATTTAGTGCAATACTTTAGAAGTTCAGATCTAGGGACTAATTCACCATTTTCAATAGTCTCTTTGTAATTCAGGTTGATACAAGTCTATTACTTGAAATGTAACCTACACTATTATTCGTGGCCGATAGAAAAAGTCATGACCCAGTGATCATGGCAGGAAAGTTCTGTAATAGTAGTTTAAAAAATTACTGAAATAAGAACATCAGAAACAAGAGAGTAGGCCCTCAATCGTACTCCACTACGAAGATCATATCAAGTAGAGTGATAAAGCAAAAATTACAATATTATTGTAACCCAGAAAAGTGGTTTGAGATGAGAGGGCTATGCAAGAGGAAGTCACACTGCTAACTAGGGAGACCATCACAGTACTATCCAAAGAGAATACCCCACAGTGGAACTAAATAAGATAAGGGTGATCACATTGCTGCAGTTAAACTACAGAACTCACAAATGTATGCAGGAATTAGAGGAACATACATGTAAACAAATCTTAAAGGTGTGAGAGAAAAGTGGTTAGTGGTGAGGAATCAAAATTTTCCAAATATTAGCTGGAATTATTTTAGTGCAAGGGACTTTGATTTCTTAAATGCACTCATGAAACAGATGGAGATGGTACTCCACCTTATCCAAGTAACTGAAACAGTAGGTAATGAAACTGGCTGGAGTATTGACCAAGATCTTTAACCTCTCACTTTGGTAGTCTGAGATACCTTCCTGCTTCAAGTATACCGGTGCCTAAGAAGAATATGGTAATCTGCCTCAAGGACTATCATCCAGCAGCACTTAACATCACAGTGATGAAGTGTTTTGAGGGGTTGGCGATGAAATGTATTAACTCCTGCCTGAAAAGTGACTTGGATCTGCTCTAATTTGCCTACTGTCACTACTCTTTCATTGCCCTTCACTCAACCCTGGAACATCTGGACAGCAAAGATGCATACACAGGACGCTTTTTATTGATTTCCGCTCGGCATTCAATACTATCATCCCCTCAAAACTATTCAGTAAGCTCCAAGATCTTGGCCTCAATACCTCCATGTACAATTGGAGCCTGGATTTCCTCACTTGCAGACCTCAGTCAGTTTAAGATTAGCAACACCTTCTCCACAATTTCCATCAGCAAAGATGCATCACAAGGCTATGTGCTTAGCCCCCTGCTCTACTCGCTTTCCACTTATGACTGTATGGCTAAAGCACAGCTCCAATTCCATATTTAAGTTTGCCGACGACACCACAGTAGGCCAAATCAAAGGAAGTGATGAATCAGCATATAGGAAGATTGAAAATTTCATTGAGTGATACCACAACAACAACAACCTCTTGACTCAACTTCATTTGCCCCACCACTGAACTGTTCCCACAACCTATGGACTCACTTTCAAGGACTCTTCAGCTTATATTCTTGGTATTTATTACATTTTTATTATTACTTCCTTTTTTATGTCTTTTTATATTTGTAGCTTGTTGTCTTTTGCACACAGATTGTTTGCCCTGTTGATGTTGTCTTTCATTCATTCTATTATGGTTAATGGACTTATGGAGTATGCCCACAAGAAAATGAATCTCAGTATTGCATATGATAACATTATGTACTTCAGTCATTGTAACTAAAATTGTTTACTACTAATATTTCTAAGTTCAAAATTCAAAGAAAATTTATTATCACTGTTCTGTAAGTTTCAAAGCTAGTCAAAAAAAGGACACAGGCCCACAAATTACAATCTTAAATCAGCCTTTCCCAAATTCAATGGCACAAGATGACCTGACAAAGGTGCATTGGGAGCAGATGCTAGCAAAATAAGCATTTGATAATTCAGTCTTAAAGAGTTATCAAGTTCAGAGATAGCATGTTCCAGTAAGGGTGAAAAGAAGATGACAAAATTAAGGAAATTTGGGTAACAAAAGACAGTGAAGAGATTGCTAGGGCCATAATGAAGATTTTTGCACATTCATTAGTGAAAAGCAAAGTACACGAAGACTGGAAGATTTCCTTGATTTCAGAAAGGCAGCTGGGATAAGCCGGGTTACTGTAGATTGGAAGTAGGGAAATTATTTGTGAAAATTCTAAGTGGCAGGATTTATATTTATTTAGAAAGGCTGGGGCTAATTAGGGATAGCACAGCAGAGCTTTGTAAGATCTATCTGCTCTTCCTCAATATTAGTTACCTTGAATTCAAAATGTCTTTCCATCATCCAGAACTCTGCTCCCCAGCAATCAATTCCATTACATACCTTCCCATCCATTCAAAATTCAACCAGACTATTTGTAACTTTCGTGATGGCAGCACATATTCTTTCCACTACTTTGACATTGAACTTTCACCTTTATTGAATCACATGACTCCAAACATGGTCAGCTCAGTCACTGCTGAACTCATCATCCGTCCTTGTTACCCTTCGACACCAGTACTCTAACAGCCCATTTTTCCTAATTCTACTCTGAACAATCCTTAATTACTGAAAAGAATCTCTGTTGTCTGTATCATAAAACAAGCCTGAACTTAAATAAGATACTTTCTTCATGGTATAGTTCCTCAAATGCTTGCCAGACAAAACAAAATCCCCATAGATTTATCACCTTAAAGCAGATGAACACTTTTCCAAGGTTATAAATGTCAAGTACTAGAGGGCGTAGCTTTAACTTGGCAGAGGGGCAGGGATTTTAGAGATGTAGAGGGCATTTTTTTAAATATATAGCAGACCTTTCTTATATATGGGTGCATCCCCTTGAACATGCACTGAGATTGTGGCAGAAGCAGATGCGGCATTGGATTTTACATAGGCATATGAATATGCCATGAATGGAGGGACATGAATCATATGTAGGCAGAAGGGATTCATTTAATTTTGCATCCTGTTCAGCAAAAATGCATGGGCTGAAGGACCTGCTCCTGTGCTGTACTATGTTCAATGAATACTGAATGGACAATGAATCCATGTACACCACCTCACATTTTTGCTCTCTTACTGCATTACTTAATTTTAAAATTTAATATACATTTCATATCTTAATTTAGTTTTTTATTATTGTGTATTTCATCTGCCTTAACTACATTGACAGACTCTGCAGCCTCCTTCATGGATTAATGTTTCTCTGTTCCTCTCTCTCATTTTCTTCATTAACCTATCAACCAGATTGCTTCACCACTGGGTTCACCCAACAAAGGTAATCACTTTGTCCCAGCCATCTTTCCATACCTTTTCTGCAATTTAAAACTACCGGGTAATTTGTTTCTCTTGAGTTCTGGCATCTTCAACCTGAAATGTTAATTTTACTTCTCTTTTCACAGATGCCACCCAACCTAAGGTTATTCAACATTTAATGCTTTGACTTCACATCTCCAGTATTCCCCCCACCCCATTGCCCTTTCTCCCCCTTTCGGGATAATGATACATATATTCCATCTTCAGCTGCTCTTTCAATGCTTCCCATTGTTGCTCTAAATGTTATCCTCCCATTAAATCATTACAGCTTCTATAAAGGAAGGCCTTGCATAAATTCTAGCAAGGATAATTTGCTTACTGTTAAAATTATAAAACTACAGAAAACAAAAACAAATTTGAAATTAGGAAGTACAAGAATATGAAATAAGACTGCTGCTCAAACCATATGGAAATTAGCACAAATACATAAAAGAAAAGACCACTTACAGATGAAAACAAAACTTTACTTAATAGAAAATGGTGACCTTTATTTAATATTTTGTAGCCTATAATGCCACACAGAATACAAACAAAATACAATTAGTTTTATATCATGTGATATTAATGGAAATAAGATATATGACAAAAAAGTTGAACATTCAGAATAACCTGAAGTCAGAAAAAAGGATGGTAAAGACAAGAACAGAAGTTTTGTAAAACAATCTGGAAAATACTTAAATCAAGGATTAAGACAGTTCTGTTCAAGAGGATAGTGGAGAAAATTAAATCTAACTAATGTCATTTCAGTTCTTGGTTAACACTCCTGTCTTGTCAAGTGAGACAGAAAAAAAATTAGGGTCTTAGAAAAACATGAGCTTAGTTAAGTGGTTATTCTTTATTAAGAATAATCTTTTCAAAAGAAAAACAACATAATTTTCAGAAATTATTTCCTAAAATGTTAAAATATTTCTGAAAATTAAAACAAATAGAAACAGATTAACATTTTTATCACAGATGACTCACAAAAAATGATTCTTGCCTTAATGAAATGTTCCACCTTTGAAAAATAGCAGTGTGGATAGAGAGATGGATGGGGGACAAATGTAAGATGTTAAGAGTAGATATAATTCTCTGAATTGCTGGAATGCATGAAATGATGTGCCATAAAAACTTGTGCTGTGATATTTTATGTTGTTCTTATATGACAACAGGGGCATGAGCACAAGGGGACTTTTAATTAAACTTTGCAAACGAAAACTGAGGAAGAATAATCAAAAGAAAGTGTGAAAGCAAGAGGGCATGTAATAGGTTGATAAAAATAGACAAAAGTGCATAAAAATCAGATTCAGTTATTAAACCAAACCAGCTTTCACCAACATTAGTCACAGAGTTATGCAGCATGGAAACATGGCCTATGGCTAATTCAACCACGCCAAGGTGCACGGCTGAGCTAGTCTCAGTTACCTGCATTTGGCTATGTCCCTCGGTTAATGGTAGGAGTCCATGGCATAAAAAAGGTTGGTGACCCCTGCTCTAAAGGTACATGCCTGAATAAATGCCTTTTAGGCACTGTAACTGTATCGCCTCAACAGGTCTACAGAAGATGCTCTCCACTTGGCCTTGGACCACCTGGACAACAGTAATACCATGTCAGGCCGCTGACTAATTACAGCTCAGTGTTCAAAACCATAATCTCCTCAAGCTTCCAAACCTCTTGAGTATATTTGTGAAGTTTCTTTTCCTTTGCTATCAGACTGCTGAATGTTCTGTAAGCCCCAGCTAACTATTTTGCCCTCTTTTTGCACCACTATTTTTATATACATTTCTTATTGCAATTTATAGTTATTTTTATGTAATGCACTGTACTGCTAACACAAAACAACACATTTCACAACATGTCAATGATAATAAACCTGATATTAATTATCTACCATTTTATCTGGCAGCTAGTTCCATATATTCATCATGTGAAAAAGCTGTCCCTCTGGTCAACTTTAAATGTTTCTTCCCTTCTCACCTTAAAACTGTATCCTCTAATTCTGACTCCCCTCCCTGCAGAAGACTGCATCCACAAGAGGTTTACAACTCTCTATAAACTGTACAAGGTCACCTCTCAGCCTCCTTCACAACAGGGAAATTATTTCCAGCCTATCCAGTCTTTCCTTGTAACTAAACTACCCCAGCGTTATTCTTGTGAATCTTTTCTACAACTACTAGCCGACACTCCCCAAGGGCCTACCATTCACTGTGCATTTCTACATGTGTAACTTCCTGAAATGTGTCACTTCAATTTTGTCCAAGTTAAGTTCCACCTTAGATCCTGCTGTAATGTAGACATCCTTCTTCACTCTCCACTACACCACCCACAAAGAGGGCTGATGTCTCACTGGGAGAAAGCAATGTGCAATGGCTGATGGGTATTTTAATGAATGCAAAGACGTTAATTACTGGCAACCACCAGTGGCTGTTTGGAGTATGGAAATTTGCCTTTGCAGAATTTAGAAATCACCAATCCAAAATTTGAGATACAGAATACAATTCCACTCTTACAGAATTAATATAGGTAAAAAAAAATAAACACTAACTATGCAAGAAACAAATTTCTATTTTTAGTCACTCATTACAGTAGGACAATAAGATTTATATATGTCGTCACTATGTTGATTGGGTTGGCAATCGCTATGAAATCCCTCCCTTTGCCTCGGACAAGGACATGTAAGTAAACGTCTCAGAGTGCAGCAGTGCTGCACTCTTCTTCTGCAAGACATTGTTACTGATACATTGCACTGTGGGAAGCTGCAGTAGCCATGGCTAGCTCCTTCTAGTCTTTCCTCAGCCTTTACTCCAATTCCACTAAGTCACTACACTTTAACACATTATCCCTCTGAATGCGACATCACCTTTCTCCTTCCTAAACCCTTCCTTAATCCACAATGCTTGTATGTCAGTGAAATACCTCTCATGTTCCTCTCAGGCTTTAGTTTCTTAAATTGTGGCATATATATGACAAAGAATATATTACAAAAGAACTGTATATTATAAAAGTTCTGTAGGCTCCATTGACACTACAGAAAAAAAGGCATTCATGCACTAAGATCTGCAAAACTAGCATAGGAAAATAATGGCATCACACACTGAAATGCTTATAGTCAACTGGATACTGTAACTGCAGCCAAATTGCCAACCTATTCAAAATATTTTTAACTGATTCAATAAATATACCCAAGAGATTGCCCCATACTCCAGAATAGAAATCACAGGAATGCTATTTATGAAGTATTGCTGCTTATGCCATGCACAACATTGCTCATTTATTGAAGATTTAAGCATCAAAATTAAACAGTGGACAGTTTTATTACTTGAAGTACAAGTTACTGTGACACCTTTAAAATTTAATGGTTGAACAAGCTTATTGTTCTGCCATTTGTAAACTAACACAAGTACATAAAGCCTTGGATGCAATTTTCTATGTAAACTTCTGACATCATTTGCTAGTATTATATAAAACTCCTATGCTCCCATATACAAGATGCTCCAGTGGCACTTTTGTAAATTTAAACTACTTTCAAAATGGGTTCTCAACAAAATGACTATCAAATCAGTTATTCTCCTCTATCTAGCAAACATACTGTAGTTTCTTAAAATAAGACCATGTGTTTGGAAACTAGAAAAGATCTAGAAGCATGATAAACTCACAAAAATTAAAAACAGCATTTTGCAAGTTGACCTACTTCAATTGCTCACAGCAAAAAAAAAATCACAGACAATTGAGGGGTTTGATCAGGTTTCTTCTAAGTCCACATTGCAAACAACATGCATCTTCTTAAGTAACAAAACAATAAATATGCCATTTTCCAGATCCAACAAAGTAATGAGTTTAAATTTTAATTTAATCTAGAAAGATGTTGTCACTTGACAACCAATATATGTCACCCATCACATCATGAGTCACTGCAAGATTTAGGAATCGTGCAATTTCAACCATGAGATACACAATGCCCCATCAATGTCCGCAACTCAGGATTTGAGGAAAATGTATGTTTTACAAGACAAAATATTCTAAGATATATACCCTGATAATTTATTGGGTTAGCAATTGTTACATTATTTATGAAACCAGGTGCAAACATACTTGCTGTATTTCTTTTTAAAATCACAGATCTGTTTAGTCCCTAGAGTCTCTCCAAATAGATTTTGGGAATCCACAAGTATCTACTGTTATCTCAAACAAAAGAGGCTTATTCTATTCTCAAAACTTCTTGAAGAAAAAAAATCAATGTTGCATACTTCTTACATGGAGCAACACAATCATTTAAATGTAGATTTAACATTAAGACTTGTATAAAGTTTCTCCATCAAAAAGTTACTTTGTACATTTATTCAACCTGACTTCAAAGTACTGAATGTTTTTCATTTTTAAATTTAGGACAGGATAATTTTAGTACAAACAACCTGTGCATATTATTGTCCAATTTGAAAGCTCAAAGTGTTAGAGCACAAGCAGCAGGCAGTAATTACCTGCATAGGCGTTCTACAGGTCATTCTGATGCCTTTCTTTGGACAAAGACTAGCATTTGTAAGCCCTACTTGCGGCTGAAGACAGTTTGCTGCTTCAACTCTTCGTCTCCCCCTATAGGCTATAATTCAATAATCTGAGCATGCTCAATGTAGGTTCTTCAATGCAGTTTCAACCATTTCATAACATGTTTCCTTGCAGGCTCGATTATCTGCCATTTTGTGACTGACTATCCCACACTTCTTGGGCTAGAATGCTCCACAGTCTCATGAAGTTCATGAAACTAGTCATATTAAGAAAAATGCAATGCACAGATTGATCTTTGCTTCAGAACTGCAAAAGTGGGATGCCTCAAACAAAATACATTTTTTCTCATGGCAATTCTAAACAGTTCATAATAATAAAAAATACATACAAGACATACTGGGTAACTTCTCCAGGTATAAAGCAGCAAAGCTTCCTTACAAATTTAGGATTACAGTGACAAATGCGCAATCCCAGATCCGTAAGAGTGATTCAAAAGAAAAGAATAAATACACCCAGCCTCTAAACATTAGCCATTAAAGATTGATAAAATGCTTATTCCAGAAATCTTATTTAACTAATCCATCTTTTGGGATTTTAAAAAATGAAATATAATTCACACATCTCCAAATAATTTGTTTCATTAAAATGTTCAGAACTCATTATAATTTAATAAATCTATTTTCAAAATGACCAAAATACAATTCAATGGAAGGAACTGCCATGATACCTTATTGATTTTAGATTGTCAAGCCAAATAGTCATTCAATATAAAATTAAAACACAAAAAAGTCTTTAACCACTCACAAATTCCAAATGTTGCCGGCATTGCTTATGAATTTTAAAGTGTAAGTGCATTAATTCTACACTAGCTCAGTGCTGGGTACTGTACAACTGAACTGTAAAAAGAATGTTTTACAGATTATGTACTTTATCTGAAATTAATTACATATATCAATAAGAAGCTTCTTTAGAAATATCCATGTATAAAATGACAGCATTTCAGCCATGCGAAAACTTTTCAAAACAATAAAGAAAAGAACAAATGGATGAAGCAAAACCATCGTCTGCACAAAAACAAATCAGGTCTTTTCAAAATAAGTTTATTGCTCTCAAACAAATCAGGATCAAATAACAAGGGAAAACAACATTATGTTATCCAGTGTTTCATATCTCAAACACAGAAGTAAACTATGACCTGTGTTTTGTAGTTCTGTATTTCATGAAGATTCTTAGTCTATCCAAGTGCCACTCATTTAATTAATACTTGAAGGCCACTTCCCATTTAAACTATACACAATATTTTTAGTCTTAAAAAAATATTTTGACCTTCAGCCATTTTATATGTAGACAACCTCAAGAAAATGCAATCTGACTATTATTTCTCTCTTGAATCCTCTCTTGAACAATAAACCAGACAAAAGGCATTCAAGGTGTAACGAATTTATGTAATTACAATAAAGACCTTGTCATACTCAATTTATTTCTAAGCAGAATCATAGAGAACTTGAATTGTGATTTTCAGCCAATGGCAGCAGCTGGTTTTTACAAATGTCCTCCCAGTACCTATGGGCCAGGGAAGACAAAAATCAGCTTAGGATCTAGGTTTTCATATGGATGCAAGTCAGAATCTAGTTCAGTTATGAGATTCACACTCCCAGCACTCCTAGCCATAATTATATATGAAACCTATGGAGTTGAGAGCAACAAGAGATTAAATGAAGTCACTAGCTTTCAAATAAAATAGATTAAAAAGTGCTGAAATTTAGAGTGGCAAAAGACTTTTGAAAAGATGGTACAACTGAATCACCAAAAGTTATAGGGATTTAATTTTTAACATATAGACCACATTATTAATAGTTAACCAAAAAGTATTTCATCTATGCCTATTTCCCCAATAAACTGCAATTAGCCCAATAATTAATTGGAACAATATTCCAGCGAGTCATTAAAAGACAGCAAAATGATACCTCTGTACTAACCCTAAAATTTACATCAACTTCTGATATGGTTGGTCTTAAGAATATTGTACAATTTATAAATAAGGCAGAAATGTGAAGAACTGTTACGGTTTATCCAAATGGAGATTGCAGATATGAGGCAAAAGATTCCAATCCATGACAACATTTTGTGTGTGGGGGAAGGGGGAAGAATCTTAATCTTATTCTTAATCTTAATCCTTGTGCAAAACATACACACATTTTTAAAATACACTACTTTAAACAAATAAAACTGACACATTTTCCCATTTATGCAATACACAGATTTTCAAATAATTCAAGTAAATACAATCTTCCAGCTAGAGTTCCTACAGCTTTCCCATTTTCCAAAAATTTACAAGTATTTAATTTCAAAAATTTGAAATGAACAATGATTACAAAGACAAACACCCCTGAAACCACTTAAGGTGCATTAGAGCAATTGAAAATAACATTAAGGGAGGAAAAATGGTGTTATCTTATGGTCACACATAAATATATAGGTTGTAAACATACAACACTATTATGTATTCATAAATTAAGACAAAGAAGGACGAAAGGATAATGTTCTCCAATCTAAAATACCAATACACTCTAATGCACATTGTTGAAAGCACTGCAGCCCAGACAGTACTGTTACATCACGATCACAGCCATTTTATTATCACTTATTAAAAACAATGAAATAATTTTGTATCCAACATTCTTTTGCCTTTGATAAGAAAATCCACCAGCCAAGATTTTGTTAGCATCTCAGTGAAATGCAGTGGTAATAAACCAATCATTGAACATGTCAATGCATGAGATTCTTTAGACGTGATCAGCCCTCATTTATAAAAATGTGTCAAAAGAAATTTTATTCATTTGCTCCACAACATTTATATCCATTCACTGTCTTTCATAATTAGAGCACCTAAACGATAGTCAAATTGCAGATGGTAATTATCTACATAAAATGTGCTCTTTTAAATGTCAGTATATGTAGACATGTACAAAAATCCATAGACAAAGAAAATTTCCCTCATGATAAAAAAAACATGAATTCCAGTGGGCTGTGGCTATACACAATCATCAAGATTAACAAAAATAATTAGATCATTACAATTAATATTCAAGTCCTTTCTTTTCATAAAATCACTAATGTTTACCTCATATTCAAAGAATTGTGATCATATGCTACAGCTTCATATTAGGGCTTAATTCACTGAAGTGAGCATGCTCAAATGGAACTCAATGCACAATGCTCTGAAATTTGCACCTATATGGAAACTATTTGCATGCAGACATATGTTCAATAATTTTCCACTAATTTTCCACCAAATCAGTTGGGGCAACAAACTAGGAATTTGCATCATTTTATATATGCTGCAGTCTCAATAAATCAAAAATTAAGCAAGTTATTAAGGAATTAAGAAATTATTCCCAAAATGAAAATTATACCATTGTCTCAGAGAAATAACCTAGTTCAATAATTTCTAAATGTAAACATCTAATCAAATTACTCCAGCTGGCAAAAAAATAAATCCAATAATACTCAATTCTCGTTCCACACAAATAACAAAGAGACCTTTTGGAATTGTGTGAATAAATGAGCAAGAACACAGAAAAGTCTGGAGACAAGATTTTTACTCATATACAAGTATTTTAGAAGTCTGTTAAATGTACCTCATTAACCTGTGTGAATTTTTCATAATGTATAAAAAAATGAAAAAAGAAAGGACACAGCAGAGCTGTAAAATGAGATTAGGCGGGGTAGGCTCTTTTCAATCGATAGTCATATGATATCATCTTGTATCACGAAATTTCTCCGATTACCTCATTTATACCAAACCTGAACTTAAGATAAATATTTTAAAGTGTATGAAATTTTGCATGATGAATGAAACTGATTGTTTAAAAATTATCAGAATACATCAAACCAAACTGTAATGTATTATAACAGTTGAAGATTAACGATAGCTCAGAAATATTAAAACAAGTAGCAATCTGCTAGTGCAGAATGCAGTTTTATTTCAACTGGAATTGCAATTTGCTACACTAACACAACAATCATAATGGCATGATTATGATTATTGTAACATTCTGTTGTGTTAGAAGGATCTGGACCACAATATGACATTACCACCATACTATACAATTCTTCAGTTTAATTAGATCAGCCAGCCATCTACTAAATCAAGACAATACAAACATATACTCTTGCATACTGTATTACTTATGTAACATCACTCTCTTCCAATTCTGCTCAGTGAACTGAATTCTCTGAAAACAAAACCAAGCATGCAATTAGCAAACATCTTTCTATACGTTACATTGTTCCACCTTCACATTTTTCCATGTTAATATAAGTGAGGTACACAGACTAAAAGGAGGACTTTATGGTACAGTTAGTTTAACAGTAAGTTACAACTACAAATTGTTTTTATGTGATCTGAATCTGTAATGTTTGCAGACATTTTTAGTCTGTTGGGGAATTCATTCATTCTGTCAGAAAATGTCCTGTCAGCTTCCACCTAAAGTAGCATCCAGCATTCCAACATGCAAACCAGGAGCAATAGGCCATTTGGCTTCCCAAGCCTGCCTGCTATTTAATAAGATCATGACAGGCTGACTGTAATTCCAGCTCCACATTCCTGCCTATCCCAATAACCTTATACCCACTTGTTTAACAAGCATCTATCTGCCTCTGACTTTAAAAATTATTTTCATTACCCTCTGAGGAACAAAGAAATATGTTATTTCATGATCATCTTCTACTATTTAGGATATCAAGGAAGACTTCTACTTTTGTGGATACAAAGGTGACAGACGAGGCCAATGTTGCAATTGCAAACTCTTCAATAGATGGGGAAGGAAGGCAAAAATATTTTAAATGCTCTATTTCAAATAAACAGTCCATTAGATATTCTCTGCAAGTCAACACAAACCTAATTTTATCAGCATTGGTCACAACTCTATATAAGAAAAACAAAAAAAAATTAAGGTTCTATTTTACAATACTCTATTTTAATATCAATGTACAAAATCTATCTCAGCCCTATAAGCATTTTTCCTTTTATTTTACATCTCTGAATGCATGGTAACTTATTCCCCCCCCCCCCAACATGGAGAGCAATATTAGCACTTAGAAAGCGACCTTCATTTAATCTAGTCAACAACAGCCAAACTGTACTTAAAACTGAGGCTCGTGTCTTCAATATAAGCTTTAGCAAAACAGGAAAAGCAATTTCGTGTTTTCCAAAATTTCTAATTTTAAACTCACTAGCAGCCACTGTTTATGGATTTACTTTTTCTAAACCAAAGAAAGCTTAAGGAAGTTTTATGTTATTATTGATTAAAAACAGAATTCTGTTCACTCAATTTCAACATGCTTATGATTTTTAAAGATGCAGTATATAACTTGGGTCTCAAACTACTGTCTAGAACCTAACACCATAAGAGCAGAATTATGCTGTTTGGCCCATCAAGTCTGCTCCACCATTCCATCATGGCTGGTTTATTAACAATAGAAAGTTATAATTAAAATGGAAAACTCCTTTTCTGTGAAGACCATGATTTGAACTATTGTAACATGTTCTCAATAACTACTGAGCAAAGGAAAAGTGTTGCTACATATCATAGAGCAAAAACATAAATTTTATTTCTGATGTGTGATAAATTGTCTTTTTTCAGCTGAGTCAGGTCACTAAATGATCTGGCACATTTTAGCTTGGGCAAACAAAAATCAATTATAATTGCTGAATCCATGTTTTTCCCGCCAATGACCTACAACGGAAAACATGCATATCAACTTCAGGAACAAGATAGAATAATTGGGGAGGGGGTGTATTGTTAACAATTATTACTATTTTAATACTCCTACTTACAACTCTTATCTCTTATGTTGTTATATTGTGACATTCTCTTTTACATTACACCAACATCCTTCAGTTGCATCAGACCTTAGTTCTTTCCTCTCTCCCCACCTCAATCTTTCTCTTGCCCATATTATTTGCTTAAAACCTGTTGTTTCTATTTCCAGTTCTGATGAAAAGTCATTCTCCAGAAAAGATGTCAACAACTTCAAAGATCAGGGGTCCAAGGAAGTGTAGGTGTTTCTGTCTATTGATCTAAAAATACAGGATTTTATTATTTGACTACAAATCGTAACTCAAGATCAATGCAAAGACAGGAGTACACCTGAGCAGCACGTAAATCATTCAGATTAGAAATTATCTATTAATATTAAATACTGTAGCTATGCTTCTCAAGCATATCTGGTAAAGGCCATCTAATTTAATGCAAACTCTTTCAACCTTTAAAATTGGTTTGGTCATTTGTTCAAAAGCCAGTTTCTTGAAATAACTTGTGTTTTTTTGAACAAATAAGCAAAATGTCTTACATATTCCTAAAATGTAAGATTATTTATTGATTTCAGACCAATGCAAATCTCTGCAAATGAAAGAAATTTAAACTTAGAATTATCTGATCAAACAATTCTATTGTCACAATAAACACAACAAACCCAAACACAGCACATTCATTTCAACTTTACTAAAACCCAGGTAATTCCATTAGGTAATTTCCACTTTCTAGACAAAAATTTTACATAGTTAAATCCCATTGATACAGAGCCTTAAATGTTTTATCCATTAATAATAGAAACACAAGAGATTTTGCAGATGCTAGAAATCCAAAGGAACAAACATAAAATGTTGCTGGAAGTCAGCGGGTCAAGCAGCATTTATGGAGAAGAATGAGCAGTCTATGTTTTAGGCCGAGACCCAGGGATGGGTAGGTTTGGGAACAGAGAGGAGAGTTAGGGGTCAACTTAAAGTTTAGATACAGGGGTGTGGGAGAGTCCGACGTCAGATTAGGGTTTAGGGACAGAAATGTAGAGAAGTTAAAGGTCAGGCCAGAATCTAGACTTCGCTCCACGCTTGAAGGCCAGTGATGTGGACAGGTGACGAAGTACATCCATGGTTGTTGGGCTGTCAAGCACTGTGGATGAGGACCAGCAAAGGCAAGGACTGGTGTCCTACTGAGTCAGCGTGTCTCCCCAGGTCAGTGGGTCCTGAGATCAAATATCCGTGCGAGCAGGAGGCACACAGGCCAGTGACCCCTTTAGGTACATGAGTTGGCAAATCCAGAATTCGGAGCACAAAGTTTGCAGTCCCATCACTGGCTAGTCCTGGGGTCAAAGCTAGAAGCCTAAAGTTCAACTGAAGTCCAGAGGTCAAAGTCCGATGGCCAAAGCCCTGGATCCACGAGTCAGAAGTCTATTGCGGAAATCAGAGGCTTGTTGACTGTGAGTTCATGAATCCACAGGAAGCTGAAAGACTGGAGGCTTAGCCTGCAGCTGAAGGACCGTGGGGTGGATGGAAAGGAGGAAGTGGGTCTGTTTTGTTGTAGTTCAGTTGCTTGTTGTGTTCTGCTCTTTTTATCTGTTGAGCATTGCAGGCATGCTATTGTGGCATTGCAATGCAGGGTGACACTTCAGCAATGCCCCCAGCACATCCTTGAGTTTTGTTGGTTGTTAACACAAAACGATTATCTTCATCTTTCTCTTTCGATGTGCATGTGATAAATAAATCTAAATCTGAATCTGAATCCAAGTGAACTGTCACTAACCTGAGAAATTCATGCAGCAAGTCCTGAAGTTGAAATAACTGGTCACCAATAATCATAACCACTTTCAACATGGTAGTATTAACATCAGTCACTGGAGCTTAGACCAGTTTGGAGCTTAGAGCTCTTTTGCAACACAAAGACAATGGCTATCCTGATGTCAAATGAAGTTGCTTTTTTGCCTCATGGATTAAGTTGCTTTTGTCATTGGAAAAGGCTTCACATGATCATGGAATTACATTACACAATGAAAAGGTTCTTTAGTTCAGCTCATCCATGCCTACCTGAGTTAGTCCCATGGCCTACATTTGGCCCATATCCTCTAAACCTCTGCTATCCTTGGGCCTGCCTAAAACATTGTAATTGTTCCCACCTCTATCACTTCCTCTGGTAGCTTATTCCACATACCCAATACCTCTTGTGGAAATTCTTGTTCTCTAGGTCCTTCTCACCTAAAATCTATGCCTTCTAATTTTAGATTCTGCTACTCTGGTAAAAAGACTGTGACCATTCACCTTACCCAAGCCCCTACTGAATTTGTATACCTCTAAAGTCACCCAGAGAAAACAGCACCAGTCTCTTATAACTCAAGCTCTCCAGTCCCAGTAACATTCTTGTAGATCTTTTCTATACCCTTACCTGCTCAATTACATTCTTCCAATAACTAGATAAACAGAACTGTATACCACAGTGTGGTTTTATCAATGAATTTATGTTTGTAGCATGACATCCCAAATCTTCTATTCAATGTACTGAACGAAAAAGCAAGCATGCCAAATGCCTTCTTCAGCAGCCTATCAGCGTCATCACCTTCAGGGAAATATTTCCTTGTATCCCTGCACTACGTTTGCCATGGCCCTACCATTTTACTGTAAATGTCCCATCTGCTTTAACTTACTAAAAATTAAGAGATGGAAATCAAGATTATTGTCAAATGCAATAATCAAGTACAGTGAGTTAAGGTAAAATGAAAAACATGCTTGCAGCAGTGTCAGAACCTGAAATTGTTTGACAGATAGGGCAGTATCTATGAATGTTGTGTCTATGTGCACAGAGACATTGATCTAAGGTGACAGAGGGTACATACAATTAGACTATGTATATAAGCCAATCTCATCATTTATATTTATTGTGTATTTTGGGTTCTTTATGCTTACTGTCTTTTTCTTAATGCTGCATCATTTTGTTCTCCTTCACAATTATTCACTGAAAAATGACAGTAAGTAATCTTGAGTCTTAAAAGAATTAAACAAGAATCAAAGAGGAAACTTTTTCACACAGAAGGTGCTGGATATATAGGACAAACTACACAAAAAAGGGGGTAGGTACAATTTCAATATTTAAAAAACTTTAGTTAAGTACATTCTTAAATAAGGGAATATTAGCCATCCTCTAGACTTCTTGTATTTCACCCTGACATAAGATTATCTCCACCAGTGCTCTGAAATTCTTCTCCAGCTTCCCACATCACATGAGCCATAGCAATATGCTGATTGAGCTGCATTTGGCGCATAGACCACAGGCTGAGAGCCATTGGTTTAGAGTTATATATGGTGTGCTCATCAAAAAAAACTGTTTAATTCTGTTTCATATAATCTTGATTGGGCATTAGAGCAACTGCATTCTACTGCCAAGAATGCAAAAATCATTCTATTATAACTTCAACTTGCTCAACATTGATGATGCAAATAATTTGGGGTGTCAGGAGATAAGTGACTAGCTGCAGAACATCCAGTAAACACAAAGTACACTGCAGATGCTGTGGTCCAATCAACACGTACAAACCTGCCCCCTCCTTCTTCAGTCCTGACGAAGAAGGGTCTCGGTCCAAAACGTTGACTGCTCATTTCAATGGATGCTGCCCGATCTGCTAAGTTCATCCAGCTTGTTTGTATGTGCAGAACATCTAACCTCTTTTTGGAGGTTTCAACATTTGGCAAAATCTTAGCAAGCCGAATATGACTAAATCAAATTAGGTGAACGATGACTATACTGCCCTAGACATGCTCGAGTCACACTTAAAAAGACCAGAAATCTCAAAAAGCAATAAAACTGCAGATGTACAAAATCAAAAATAAATTAGAAAATTCTGGAATCATTCCTGGAAAGAGAAACAAAGCTAATATTCCAGGACAAAGATCCTTTTTCAGAAAAGAAAGAAAAAAAATTATTTCAGGTAGATGACCTATCACAGGAATATTTCATTATTAAGATATTTAACAATGATCACTGAGTTTTGATTCTGTTCATGCTCCTGCTTAAAGACCAAAGATAAAATCTATGGCACACGAATTATGTAAAAACCACTTTATGAGCTTCACATTCATAGACAAATTATACTTTCTTTTATGCTCAAATTTTGCAGGGAACCACAGCATAGTTGTTCGACACCACTATGACATCATTTCTCGAATTTGCTGAGATTGTCAAATACCAAAGAAATGGCAGGATCACTGCAAACCAGAAATCTAGGCAAACGAGGTTATTAGCATCAACCAGGGTGTGAAGGTGACTCTGAAGCTTCCGATCAGAGAAGACTCAGGTTTGGACAATCTGGAAAGCACCAAACATGTCAGCACCTAAGAAACAGTTAAGAACTAATACTGCAAAAAAAATGTAAATGTAGACTTTCATAGTTAAGATCTGTAAGTGTACCAAAAGTCAAATAACACAAAATCTTTTGATGAGCCAACTATTCAAGGATTGCCATTACATAAAAATCTTGGAATCAATTTATAAAATTAAAATGTACAACTCCACAAAAAAAATGAATTGGCTGAATGGTCTTGAAGAAAAAAGTATACAATAGCATAATCTGGCTTCAGTGAAATTAAAAAATACATTGTTCGCCAAACGTAACTTGGCTGAAACAGGACACCTTACTCTAACACAAATTCCTTGATTTTCATGTAACTGTCTTAATTTCTTCTCAAGGTATTTTTACTTGAAGAAGCTCCCATCAAATTCAGATTCATTACCTTTTGCCATCACTCAGTTAAAAAGGAGGTAATCACCAGTTTTCAAACAAAGTAGATAACTAATTGTCAAGCTAGTGGATTAAAAGCCTCTTGCTGTCACCTGAAGTGCCGAGTTAGCTCTATTTGCTTGCATAACTGAGTTATGATGCTACGTTACATCATTACACATACATACAAACAGAATTGCCTTTATTAATTCCAGACTCCCACAAATCAATTTACCATTTAAGGTTTCCTTTAATGAATAAAATGGTATTTTACAACTTCAAAATTAGTTTGTCACTGAATTACAACACATGGGTTTAAAAAGCTGGAAGTGCAATGTTCCTGTAAGTATTTGTTCAATTACTTATAGTCAGAAAAATCTCAAGATGGAGAAATTTCAGATGTTGAAAAAAAATAATTATCAACAGGAAAAGAACTGCTCTAGAGATGAAAAGGAAGGGTAGTACTCTCCCAGGAGTTACAATATTGATAAAGGTGAACATCACAGTACTACTGAAAAGAGGATATTTTGGGGTAGCAAGGTTATATTGATAGAATTTATAAATAAGGGGGTGATCACCTTGATGAAATTGCACTTTTGACCCCCCCATAGTCAGCAGGAATTAGAGGAGCAAATATGCAGGGAAATAACTAAAAGGTGTAGTAATAATAGGGTTGATATAACTTTCCTGATGTCAACAAGGACAACCACTGTGCTAAGGGACGGGGCAGTGTAGAACTTGTGTCTCCATGAAATTTTTCTCCAGCAATATGTAGATAAGCCTACTAGAAAGGTGACAATGCTTAGCGTCCTAATGGGGAAATAAGACTAAGTAAATGGATGAAGTATCATTACTAACCACTTTGAGACCAGTGACCATACAACTTTATAACAGTTATGTATAAATAGAGGACTGGTCCACAAATTAAAGAATTTGTGAAGGTTGATCGGGAAAGGCTGTTAACAGGCAAAGGGATGTCACCAAATGAGAGGCTTTTAAAAGTGAGATCGAAAACGTTCAGAACCATCATATTCCACTTAGAATGAAGGCCAAGAATAGGGAACCCTAGTTGATGAGGAATACTGAGGCTCTGAGAAGAAAAAATGTCATTTGCCCAGTATAGACTTGGGGAGTAAAAAAGAGACGTAGGAGTACACTTGAGAGGAATCAGGAGATAATAAGACATGAAACAGCTTCGGCAGATAATGCAAAATAGAACTCTGAAAGATTCTATATAAGTATATTAAGAGATAGGGAGAACTAGGCAGAAATCAATGTGGTCATCAATATGCAAAATCATGGGTGATGGGTAAGGACTTAGATTAATACCTGTCATCTTTATTTACTATGGAGGTCACAGCAGTCGGAAAATTTTGTGTGCCACAGTTCCCTTGAATATGTTGGATTATGTATTATGTATTATAATCAACAGAATATACAAGGAGGTAGTTTCACCCAAGGTGCAGAATGAAGGTAACTGGGCTACCATCAGAATCAGATTTATTATTACCGGCATGTGTCATGAAATTAGCAGCAGCAGTACTATGCAATACATAATATAGAAAGAAAAAAATCAATTACAGTAAGTATATATGTACATTGAATAGATTAAAATAGTATAAAAACAAATAATTTTTTTTTTAAGTGAGGGAGTGGTCATGAATTCAATGCCCATTTAGGAATCGTATGGCAGAGAGGAAGGAAGTGTTCCTGAATCGCTGAATGTCTGCCTTCAGGCTTCTGTACCTCCTTCCTGACGCTAACAAGAAGTGGCTTGCCCTGGGTGATGGAGGTACTTAATAATGGATGTTACCTCTCTGAGGCACCACTCCTTGAAGATGTCTTGGATACTATGGAGGCTTGTAACCCAAGATGGAGCCAACTAATTTTACAACTTTCTGTAGCTTCGTTTGGTCCTGTGATGTAGAACCCCCCCCCCCCCCCACCCCCAACCCCATACCAGTCAGTCATGCAACCTGTTAGAATGCTCTCTTTGGTACATCTGTAGAAGTTTAAGTATTTTATTTGACAAACCAAATCTCTTCATACAGGTGGCCCGTTTATCGAACGTTTGCTTTACGACAGCTCACTGTTACTGAAGACCTACAATAGTACCTGTTTCCGCTAACCAAAGAGGATTTTCACTTTTACAAAAAAAGATGCCCGCTTTATATGTGTGTTTACCCCGAGAAAAGCTACCATAACCGTGAAGCCTTATGTGGGCAATTGTGTGCGCATGCGTGTACATGCCGATTTTTTTTCTCTAAATCGATTTTGGCTTACTGTCCTCCCGATTTTGATAAGTGAAACTACACCGTAATACAATATTTCTACTTTATATAGGCGGTGTATTTATCATATCATTCCTGCTTTTACTATATGTTTGTGTTATTTTAGATTTTATGTGTTATTTGGCATGATTTGGTAGGTTATTTTTTGGGTCTGGGAACGCACAAAAATTTTTCCCATATAAATTAATGGTAATCGCTTCTTCGCTTTACGACATTTTGGCTTACAGTTTCATAGGAATGCTCTACTTTCAGATAGCAGGGAAACCTGGATTCCTAATGATATATAGCTACATTAATATGTTGAGACCAGGTTAGATCCTCAGAGATCTTGACACCGAGGAACTTGAAATTACTCACTTCTCCAATTCTAATCCATCCATGAGCATTGGTTCATGTTCCCTTGCCTTACCCTTCCACAGTCAGCTCTTTCATCTTACTGACATTGAGTGCAAGGTTGTTGCTGCGACACCACTCAACTAGCTGGTATATCTCGATCCTGTATACCCTCTCATCTCCAACTGAGATTCTTCCAACAATGGTTGTATCATCAGCAAATTTATAGATGGCAAGTCATTTGGAGACTGCAGCAGTTACATGTGTATCATGTGGCCATTAGACACTAAAATGAAGTTTTTAAACAGTGTCACTTCCATATTTGTGTTCAAAAAACAGTGACTTTTGTCACTGATAGTGGGCAAGTAATAAACAGTAAGACAATTCCGAACTGTTTTGCTCACTGCAGTTTCTAGTGTTCAGGCTTGGAGATGCCAGAAACAGCAGACAGTAAAAATGAAATGATTTCACTGCTTCAAGTTCAGAACTACAAAGATTTTGAAGGTATCAACAAAGAACATGTCAGCATACACTAAAAGAAATCCTCTGTCGATACTATTAGGAACTAATACAGTTTTATAGTACTTAGTAGTTTTAGTAGTGTTCTGATTTATTCTGTTATTCACTCACTTAAATACATACTCTGCTACTCACTTAAACAGCAGTTCGGCTTTTTAAAAATATATTTTTAACTATTTCCAAGAAACTTCAACTAATTGGGGCAGCTGCTTAATTGGGCCAAAATATACTGGTCCTGATATGACCCAATTAACCAAATCCATTATGCTCCTATCAGGTTGCCTCTCAACCTACAACACTCCAGACAAACTACACTAACTTACTCAGCCTCTCCTTATAACACATATAACATTTGACGTGAAAGCTCCTCCACAACACAAAGGGTAGTAGGGTATGGAACAAGCTGCTAGGGGAAGTACTAGATACAGGTACCCATACAACATTGAAAAGACATTTAGACAGGGGTTCATAGACAGGAAATATGGGCTGAACACAGGCAATGAGACTAGCTTAGGTTGGTACCTTGGACAGGTTCAGCCAAAGGATAAATTTCCATACAGTATAATTCTAATTTCTTAAACTTTCCTAGAGAAGAAGCTTTAGGATTTTCATTTGACACCTCACATTCAGAGCTTTGGCGAGTACTTCGTTCTTATGGGAAGTTTAGTTTTATTGTGAGTAGCTGGCCAATTTAGGGTTTGTGAAAAAAATATTTGTCACTACGTTTCCAATTACTGGATACTCCATAAATTCAATGCAGATCATCGAGGTTGAAAGAAGTGATTGACTGAGGTAGAAACTAACAAATTTATCAAACAGCAAATAATAAACTAGAGTAATCGTTGCATACATAAATTACAGGCAGTCCCCGGGTTACGCATGAGTTCCATTCCTGAGTCCGTATTTAAGTCGGATTTGTACGTACATCAGAACAAGTACATCCGGTATTATTTAGCATCACTCAAACGTTTGTCTTAGTATATAGTATATGTTTTACCTTTCTATGCATATAAAACACTTAAGAAACGTATGTATTCCAATAATTAAACCACTGCATTGCTTAGTAATAATTGTAGTTTTCATCGGGGCAGGGCCTTTCAAATGCTCCATTATTCTCACTTTATCCGTTATCCTTTAAAATTGTTCCGATCATTGACCGACTGTAGCCTAATGCTTTTCTAATGACCGATGGCATTTCACCTCTTTCCAAATGCTTTATTATTTCCACTTTATTTTCAATCACGATAGCTTCCCTTCAATGGAACAGAAACACTACAGGTGTCAGGTCCCGACCTCGGGCTCCCGAGGTCCACTGGGTCTTAAGGACCACCACACACCGTCTACGGAACAGAAACACTGCGAGCAGCGGGTCCCGAGCTCCGCTGGGTCTTAAGGATCACTGCACACTGTGAACGGAACAGAAACACTGCGGGCAGCGGATCCCGAGCTCCGCTGGGTCCTAATGACCACCGCACTGAGACAGGCTGAATGGGACAAGTGGGGACTGTGCTAGGTTTACGTTTTTGATCATCCACAGTATTCCGCGTGGGAATTTAAACTGGAAGTGGCAGTGTTTTTTTACGAGGTCGAGTTGCGAGCTCAATATCAACCTGGCACGGATGGTACGGGAGTCACTGGATCGACATCAATCCGGCACAGAAACCTCCGTTCTCCAGCCCGGCGCTGATCTCACTGCGCCACCAGAACGGGGGGGGGGGGGGGGGGTCAGGGTGAATCTTCTTAAGAAAATTTTAAGCCAAATACAAAGTTAAACACTCAACACAGTGTCAACGGCAATGACTTAAAATAGCGGACAACGTTCTCCTTCCTCGGTTCGTAAGTACGAGTTGTCCATAAGTCGGACATTCATAACTCGGGTACTACCTGTATAGATTTAAATACTCTTGCTTAGAAAAACAAAACTAACAAATAGGGCAAAGTAAATTAAACTGGCCAAATACCTGTTACACATAAAGCTATTTGCTATTGTGCAACAATTCACAATGTGCAAGTGGAATCAGACAAAAATTATTTTCCAAATTGGTTCTAATATTACCACCCACAAATCATTTAATCACCTGTAATCTTTCTCACTCAGGTGACCCAAAATAATGCCTGCCTAAAATTACTAGATATTTTAACAAGTTTCTTAAAAAAATAGACCTTCTATATTATGAAGAAAGCAAATTTGCTGAAATGTTTTAAATCTATTTCTTTTCACTTCTCATTTATGAATGATTGCCTGATTAACATCAAAATTACATATAGGAAATAAAGTTACGCATTTTGATAAACATAATTTTTCTAATTCGTCTTACAAGTAACTTTACTTTCCGCCTTTTATTTTAAATTCCCAGAAACTAGCACTGGTAAAAGAACATTTGTCGAATCTTAGATTAGATCTCTTTTGGTCCCTTTCTTACACCTATCTGCATTCTCCTCCAACAGAAGAGTGCCACTTACCTTCAGCAATTAGAAAAATGGAGAATCAAATAAAGATCAGAATAAGATGACAAAGCTTCTGCATTAAAGATTTTTTCCAAGATCCAAAATTAACAGTATGTGAGGTACAGCAGTATACAGCATCTATAGCTATTTGAACTGACATGCAGGTTTATAAATCTTTTGCAATACAGGTTATTGAAAAGTACATGTTGCCAACAGGTTGGCAAAGGTATCTGGGGACCTGAAAAAGAAGTGACCTCTTAACCAATCAAATTGCAGAATTATGAAATAAGTGTCAGAGATGAGAAATCCAAATGAAGATTAGATGAACATAATGCTATAACAAGAAACAGGAAAATTAATACTAGGATGAAGCAGAGAAATTAAAGGAAAAGTAAACTTTGACAGGTTTTCATTTTATTTTTAAATCTCTTACCACTAAGGAATGAAACCTAATACTGGTAAAAGCTCCTTTTCATGCAAGAAAGATTGATTAGCAGAATGAACATTACTCATTTCATTTTAAGTTACTTAACAAGTGAAATGACAGTTAACTTTCTGGAACATGCTTATTTACTAGCTGTTATGCCAATATACAGTCAGCCCTCCTTATCCGCAGGGGTTTGGTTCTGAGACACCCCACGGATGCTGAAGTCCCTTATTTAGCCTGTCTCAATGCAGTGGTCTTTAGGACCCAGCGGAACCTAGACTTTATTTAACATGTCTCAGTGTGGTGGACATTAGGACCCAGCGCAGCTCTGAATCCGCAGTCTTTCTGTTCACGAAAATAATCACCATCGAAAATAAGGTGGAAGTAATAATCGTAGCAAGAGGCAGAGAGGAAAGAGGAGAAGCTCGTAGAGAAGCTATTTTTTTTTTAAACAGATCGTGGCAAAGAGGCTAGACTGCACAGGTGTGTGACGTAGCGCACCAAAGGTTTAAAAAGAAAGACCACCATATACAGTGGCCATCATCGGAGGCAGAGTGGGTCAGCTTTGGCTCAAGCAGGCTTCAGCGAGAATAGGCAGAGGCGAGGTTTGAATGGGGCACAACTGCGTAAGCGCGTGAAAGTCGGCCCGTGAGACAGCGGGAGAATTTAAATAGCGAGCAGAGGCTGAGTATGAGCTTCACTTCAGGTGAGGTAAGGCCGGGTAAGCTCCTTTAATTAATATAATTAGCTTAGGAGGCAGCAGTTAGGGCAGTTGAGTGCTCCGTTTGCAGTATGTGGGAAGTCAGGGCGAACACTGTTGTCCCTGATGACTACATCAGCAAAAGGTGCATCCAGCTGCAGCTCCGGACAAACTGTGTTAGGGAACTAGAGCTGGAGCTGGATGAACTTCGGATCATTCAAGAGGCAGAGGCAGAAATAGACAGGAGTTTCAGGGAGATAGTCACCCCTAGGAGTAAGGAGACAGGTAGTTGGGTGATTGTCAGAAGAGGGAAGGGGAATAGACAGGAAGAGCAGAGCACCCCTGTGGCCATTCCCATCAACAATAAATATACCGCTTTGGATACTGTTGGTGGGGACGACCTACCAGGGACAAGTTGCAGTGGTTGCATCTCTGGCACCGAGACTGGACCCTCAGCTCAGAAGGGAAGGAGGGAAAAGAGAAGAGCAGTAGTGATAGGGGATTCGATAGTTAGGGGGACAGATAGGAGGTTCTGTGGAAGAGATCGAGAATCCTGGATGGTCTGTTGCCTCCCTGGTGCCAGGGTGCTCGATATCTCGGATCAAGTTCTCAGTATTCTCAAGAGGGAGGGTGAGCAGCCGGATGTCGTGGTCCATGTAGGGACCAATGACATGGGTAGGAAGAGAGAGGAGGTCCTGAAAGGTGAGTTTAGGGAGCTAGGTGCCAAGTTAAAGGACAGGACCTGCAGGACAGCAATCTCAGGATTGCTACCAGTGCCACGTGCAGGTGGGTTTAGAAATAGTAAGATAGTGCAGATCAACACATGGCTGAAGACATGGTGCAGGAGGGAGGGCTTCAGATTTATAGATAATTGGGCAGTTTTCCAGGGAAGGTGGGACCTGTTCCAGCAGGACGGTTTACATCTGAACTGAAGGGGACAAATATTCGTGCAGGTAGGTTTGCTAGAGAGGCTCCAGTGGATTTAAACTAGATATGAGGGGGGAGGGGAACCAGAGTGTAGGAACAGATGGATGGGAGAAGGAAGAAAAAGACAGTAAAGTTCTTTGTACTGTTAAGAGATAAACAGAGAGGAAGAGGTGGAGAATTTCTTAAATGCATTTATTTTAATGCTAGGAGCTTTGTAAGAAAGGTGGATGAGCTTAGAGCATGGATTGATACCTGTAAATATGATGTTGTAGCTATTAGTGAAACATGGTTGCAGGAGGGGTGTGATTGGCAACTAAATATTACAGGATTTCGTTGCTTCAGGTGTGATAGAATCGGAGGGGTAAGAGGGGGAGGTGTTGCGTTGCTTGTCAGAGAAAATATTACAGCGCTGCTCTATCAGGATAAATTAGAGGGCTCGTCTAGGAAGGCTATTTGGGTGGAATTGAGGAATGGGAAAGGTGTCGTAACACATAGGGGTGTATTATAGACCACCTAATGGAGAGCGAGAAGTGGAGGAGCAAATTTGCAAGGAGATAGCAGAAATTTGTAGTAAGCACAGGGTTGTGATTGTGGGAGATTTTAATTTTCCACACATAGACTGGGAAGCCCATACTGTAAAAGGGATGGATGGTTTGGAGTTTGTAAAATGTGTGCAGGCTAGTTTTTTGCAGCAATACATAGACGTACCGACTAGAGAAGGGGCAGTGTTGGATCTTCTGTTAAGGAATGCAATAGGTCATGTGACGGAGGTATGTGCTGGGGAGCACCTCAGGTCCAGTGATCACAATGCTATTAGTTTCAATATAATTACGGAGAAGGATAGGACTGGACCCAGGGTTGAGATTTTTGATTGGAAAAAGGCTAACTTAGAGGCGATGTGAAAGGATTTAGAAGGAGTGGATTGGGACAATTTGTTTTATGGGAAGGATGTAATAGAGAAATGGCGGTCATTTAAAGGTGAAATTTTTAGGGTACAGAATCTTTATGTTCCTGTTAGGTTGAAAGGAAAGGTTATAAGTTTGAGAGAGCCATGGTTTTCAAGTGATAATGGAAACTTGATTAGGAAAAAGAGAGATATCTACAGTAAATATAGGCAGCATGGAGTAAATGAGGTGCTCGAGGAATATAAAGAATGTAAGAAGAATCTTAAGAAAGTTATAAAAGCTAAAAGATATGAGGTTGCTTTGGCAAGTAAGGTGAAAATAAATCCAAAGGGTTTCTACAGTAATATTAATAGCAAAAGGATAGTGAGGGATAAAATTGGTCCCTTAGAGAATCAGAGTGGACAGCTATGTGTGGAGCTGAAAGAGATGGGGGAGATTTTGAACAATTTCTTTTCTTCGGTATCCACTAAGGAGAAGGATATTGAATTGTGTAAGGTAAGGGAAACAAGTAGGGAAGTTATGGAAACTATGACGAGTAAAGAGGAGGAAGTATTGGCGCTTTTAAGGAATATCAAAGTGGATAAATCTCCAGGTCCTGACAGGATATTCCCTAGGATCTTGAGGGAGGTTAGTGTAGAAATGGCAGGAGCTCTGAGAGAAATATTTCAAATGTCATTAGAAACGGGGATGGTGCCAGAGGATTGGCGTACTGCTCATGTAGTTCCATTGTTTAAAAAGGGTTCTAAGAGTAAACCTAGCGATTATAGGCCTGTCAGTTTGACATCAGTGGTGGGTAAATTAATGGAAAGTATTCTTAGAGATGGTATATATAATTATCTGGATAGACAGAGTCTGATTAGGAACAGTCAACATGGATTTGTGCATGGAAGGTCATGTTTGACAAATCTTATTGAATTTTTTGAAGAGGTTACGAGGAAAGTTGACGAGGGTAAAGCAGTGGATGTTGTCTATATGGACTTCAGTAAGGCCTTGGACAAGGTTCCGCATGCAAGGTTAGTTAGGAAGGTTCAATCGTTAGGTATTAATATTGAAGTAGTAAAATGGATTCAACAGTGGCTGGATGGGAGATGCCAGAGAGTAGTGGTGGATAACTGTTTGTCAGGTTGGAGGCCAGTGACTAGTGGTGTGCCTCAAGGATCTGTACTGGGTCCAATGTTGTTTGTCATATACATTAATGATCTGGATGATGGGGTGGTAAATTGGACTAGTAAGTATGCAGATGATACTAAGGTAGGTGGTGTTGTGGATAATGAAGTAGGTTTTCAAAGTTTGCAGAGAGATTTAGGCCAGTTAGAATAGTGGGCTGAGCGATGGCAGATGGAATTTAATGCTGATAAGTGTGAGGTGCTACATTTTGGTAGGAATAATCCAAATAGGACATACATGGCAAATGGTAGGGCATTGAAGAATGCAGTAGAACAGAGTGATCTAGGAATAATGGTGCATAGTTCCCTGAAGGTGGAATCTCATGTGGATAGGGTGGTGAAGACAGCTTTTGGTATGTTGGCCTTAATAAATCAGAGCATTGAGTATAGGAGTTGGGATGTAATGTTAAAATTGTACAAGGCATTGGTAAGGCCAAATTTGGAGTATTGTGTACAGTTCTGGTCACCGAATTATAGGAAAGATGTCAACAAAATAGAGAGAGTACAGAGAAGATTTACTAGAAATTTACCTGGGTTTCAGCACCTAAGTTACAGGGAAAGATTGAACAAGTTAGGTGTTTATTCTTTGGAGCATAGAAGGTTGAGGGGGGACTTGATAGAGGTATTTAAAATTATGAGGGGGATAGATAGAGTTGACATGGATAGGCTTTTTCCATTCAGAGTAGGGGAGATTCAAACAAGAGGACATGAGTTGAGACTTAGGGGGCAAAAGTTTAAGGATAACATGAGGGGGAATTTCTTTACTCAGAGAGTGGTAGCTGTGTGGAAAGAGCTTCCAGTAGAAGTGGTAGGGGCAGGTTCGGTATTGTCATTTAAAGCAAAATTGGATAGGTATATGGACAGGAAAGGAATGGAGGGTTATGGGCTGAGTGCAGGTCAGTGGGATTAGGTGAGACTAAGCGTTCAGCACGGATTAGAAGGGCCGAGATGGCCTGTTTCCGTGCTGTAATTGTTATATGGTTATATAATAAAGCGCTTAGAAAGAGGTGAAACACCATCGGTCATTGGAAAAGTGTTAGGCTACAGTCACTCAACAATCGGAACAATTTTAATGGAGCACGTGAAAGGCCCTGCCCCAATGAAAGCTACAATTATTACTAAGCAACGCAGTGGTTTAATTATTGAAATATGTATGTTTCTTAAGTGTTTTATATGCATAGAAAGGTAAAATATGTACTATATACTAAGAAAAACGTTTGACTAACTGACGCTAAATAATACCAGATGTACCTGTTCCGACTTCAAATCCGACTTAAAGATAGACTCAGGAATGGAATTCATTCATAACCCGGGGACTGCCTGTACTTTTAAGTCATTTCTAGATTACTTATGTAAATAGTTGTTATACTGCATTGTTTAGGGAATAGTGACAAGAAAAAATAGTCTGTACATACTCAAACAACGAGTGCTGGAGAGAGAACATCCGGGTTTTCCCGATCCGCGGTTGGTTGAATCCACACATGCGGAATCCGCGGATATGGAGGGCCGACTACCAACTTCACATGACACACATTTCAATGATGGGTTACTTATCAAGATGTCAATCTTCTAAAGCCATGTTACTTGTATAGCACTTTTACTACAGGACTACTGCATTACTGTTACTTCCTTCACCCATCCTGAGCATGTCAAATTCATTAACTTTGCCTGCAACATCCACCCTACCCTCAAATTTACTTGGTCTATCTCTGATACCTCTCTCCTTTCTCATTCTCTCTATATCCATCTCTGGAAACAGTCTCTTCTACATTGGTGAGACACGTTGTAAATTGGGTTACCACTTCAGCAAGCACCTCCACTCCATCTGCCAAAAGTGGAACTTCCCAGTGGCCAAACATTTTAATTCTGATTCCCACTCCAACAAATCGGTCCATGGCCTCTTCTTGCGCAATGATGAGGCCACCCTCACAGTAGAGGAGCAACACCACCTGGGTAACCAACCTGTATCAATTTCTCCTTCCAGTAAAAACATTTTTCCCTCCCCTTCCCCACTTCTTCAATTCCCCACTCTGGCCTCTTAACTCTACTCATCTCCCCCCAGTTCCCTTCTCCTTCCCTTTCTCCTATGGTCCACTCTGCTCTCCCATCAGATTCCTTCCTCTCCAGCTCTTTAACCTTTTAGCTAGTCCTCCTTCCCCTCCCCCACCTTTTTTATTGTGGTATCTTCCCCCTTCCTTTAGTCCTCAAGAAGGGTCTCAACCCAAATGACAATTATTTATTCATTTTCATAGATGTTGTCTGACCTGCTGAGTTCCTCCAGCATTTTGTATGTTGCTTTCAGTCTTTCAAGTTTCAATTCCTGGTATGTTTTCAACAATTTTTTTTAAACCTTTTCTATCTATTTTATTATTCTCTTAAACTCACCTTTCTTACCCTTTCTCTTTTGCTTTGGTAAAGTAATATGGCATTAATAAAAATTCCAGCCAACTTCATGAGTTAGGTTGATATTTCTGGAAGGATTGCTCAAACTAAACATTTAAAGAAATGTAGAATTGCTTGGGAAAAGGAGAGCCAGTTCTTCAAATCACATCCTAGCTTTCAAATTACTCCCTGACTTGCTTCATACCCATTCCTAATAATTCCCCCCAAAAATTTTCTGTACGCTATCAGGCCCTATGTTTTCTAATTCATTTGCTTTCAGTTTAAGATGGCGCTGGTGATGTCCAGCAACTACTTGTTGGCAGCAAAACTAAACACAGTAAACTACTAAATACCTTATTGATAATGATCAACACTAACAATGGAAAGGTTAGTGGCAGTTGTGACAAGTACAAGAAATGATTAAAAGTGGAGGCGAGCGGTAGTGGAGGCAGGGGAAAGGTAAGGTTGAGGCAATTGAAGGCGGAGGAGGGTTCGAAGCAGAGTCATGGTATCCCTGAGAGTGAGGCAAGTCTCAATATCAGATCGATTTCAGTACTGGGTCAAATTGGTACAGGCTGAATCGTGGCGGCAGGGTTCAGACCCCAGGGCAGTCTGAGAGCAAGGAATGATCAAAATTTGGACAATTTAAGTGCCGGGCCAGGTTGTGCCAAGGTGTTGAGACTGGAGACAAGGGGAGGGCTTTTTCTGCTTGCTGCTCTGTAAAGTTTACTCTGTGCTGAACTGAGGCAGAGGCATGTTCCAGTTGCAGTGATGCCTGGTTTCATGCCTGAAGTCTCACAATGTTTACTCAGCTTTGTGATGAATTGAGGCTGCGTCCTGCTCCAGCTGCAGTGATGCGCAGTTTTGCGTCTTTCGTAAAACTTCACTTCTGAAGCTATTTGCTTACTTTTATTCCTTATGCAATTTGCTTTGAACTTTGAACTTCAAATTTACCAATTTTTTCTGGTTTGCTGTTCAACCATCTCTTTTTGTGATTTGGCATCAAATATTCTTTTATTCCTCACTGAAGTGCATGGAGATGATCTATTGCATAAAAGATTCCCATTGTTCACAAAGGTAACGAAAGCTACGGGCAGCAAGCTAACATTTTGAATATTTCAGAAACTCTATGTTCCAGTGAAAGAAAACATAATCTACTCTATCCATGTGTTGCCACTTCCAATAAGGGCAGGAACATTGATGGACAGAAGAACCTTGGACTTGCACCCCAAGGTTCGTCCATACACTAATATTCCCAACCTTTACTTGAAATGTTTTATCAGAATTTGTCTTCCCAAAGTGGATTACCTCATGTTGGTCTGGATCAAATTCAGTCTGCTTCTACTCCACCAAACTCTGCAGCTGATCTGTGTTGTTAAGACAACCTTCTTCACCATCTATGAATCTACCAATTTTCATGTTGTCTGCATACTCACTAATTTGGTCAAGTTCATTCTTATTCAAGTAATTTATATATGTTATCAAAATATGAAATGCCCCAAAACAGAAATGCACAACTTGTTGGAGACTCAGTCAGAAAAATACCATTATCCTCTACGTCCTCTCATCAAAATGATAAATTTTATTTCTTGCATATTAACAAGTATAATTTACAAATACTCAACCACAATAAGAGATCTGAAATTAAAACATGATACAGATACTTAGGAAATCTAGCAGATTTCCAAAAAGCAATATTTTTCCAGTTGATGATATTCCATCAGACCTGAAAGTGAGAAACTAAGCATGCTTTAAATTGAGAAGGAGTGAACAAAGACAAGACCAAGAAATCTAAGTAATATTATTCTGTTGGTAACACAAAGTCTGCTGGAGGAACTCCTTCAGAAGTACACTTGCTGCTCAAGGTGCTACATCTCTTACAACCCAACTCTGGTGGTACGGTCATAAGTTATTTGTCTGGAGGAGATGCAAATAGAGGGAGATCAATGAGGGGGTGAGGGGGTCAAACTGCTGAAGGAACTCCATCTCTGAAAGGAAATGGGACAGTTTAGATTGGCACACTTCATCTGGACTGAAACATAAGAGATGAGATTGCCAGTATAAAGGAGTGAGGGAAAATGGTGTAGTAAGACCTGGGAAGCGCCAGATGGATTCAAGTGAGGAGGGGTGATTGGGGGGGGGGGGGGGTGGAGAATAGAAGATGATTAAGTGTGACAGAAACTGGGAGGCGATAAGTGGAGGCGATGTGGAAGCAACGGAGGGTCACAGATGATGGAATCTGATAATGAATTTGGAGCAGGGAACCAAATAAGGCAGGTGGGAACAATATAGCATGAGACCCAATGGGAGGCGTGTCTGAATGATGGGTAGACAGAATGGGTGGAGAAGGAGGAATAAACAGAGTGATGGTGGCTAGGGTGGTTATAAGTGGAACTGGATAAATCAAGAGGAGAGAGGAAAAAAGGGACGGAGAGGGAACACGTTACATGAAATTGCAAATTTCAAGGTTGATGCTATTGGGTTGTAGATTATGCAAATAAAATACAAGGTGCTGTTCCTCTTTTGGTACCTGCCAGTTTCTTCTAATCAAAAGTGTAGTCATGGACACTTGCATGAGCCACAACTATACGTGCCTTTTTGTTGCCTACATGGAGCAATTCATATTCCAATCCTACATGAGTAACACTCCCCAACTCTTTCTCTGCTACACCAACGGTTGTATTGGTGCCACTTCCTGCACCTATATGGAGCTCATCGATTTCATCAACTTTGCTACCAACTTTCATCCTACCCCAATTCACTTGGTCCATCTCCAATACCACTCAGCTCATTCTTGATCTCGCGCCTCCATCTCAGAAGGTAGAATTACCTACTGATACCTTTTACAAACTCACTGACTCTTGTAGCTACCTCAACTACACCTCCACTCACTCTGTTACTTGCAAGGGCACTATTTCCTTTGTCTCCAAAATAGATGAGGCTTTCCTTCTTTTTCAGGAAACGAGATGCCTGCTCCCATGACTGCTATTGATAGTCTGAGCATACATCTCCATTTCCTGCATTTTTTGCCCTCACCTTGCTCCCCCCAACCCCTTCCCCAGTCATAACATATAGAGAGCTTCCATAGCCTATGTATATCCTGCCACCAGACAGATCTTCCCCTCCCCTCACAGGAATCTGTCTCTTTGTGATTCCTCATCCACCTACTCCCTCCTCCCAGATATGTGCCTCTGTAACTGCAGAAAGTACCGTAATACCTGCCCCTACACCACCTCTCTCACCACAATCCAGTGCTCTATCACTACCAGGTGAGGCAGTTCTTCACATGTGAGCCCTGTGGTGTTACTAATGCATCCGGTGCTTCCATTATGGGCTCTTCTCCATTTGTGAAGGTGATGCAGGATAGGCAACTGCTTTACTGAGCACTTCTAATCATCCACTGTGCTAGCCAGTATCACCCATTGGCCAGCTATTTTAATTCTGCTTCTCATTCACACCCCAACATATAATCATCAGCCTCCTCCACTGCTAAGTTGAGGCTAAAGACAAATCAGAGGAAAATTAAGTCTCCAGTTTGATGGTATGAACACTTCATTCTCAAACTTCTTTGTCCTCGCAGCACCTGATCCCATCACTCTTTCTCTTCCCCTTCCCTTACCCTCTCCGTCTGCCCATCACCCACTCCCACTGGTTTCCTCCCTTTGCAGCATGTTCCAGCATCCTCTCCTACCAGATTCCATTTTCAAGCCTTTTTCACTTTCACCAATCACTATCCAGTTTCTGACATTATTCCCATGTTTCCACCGTCACTATCACCCTCTCATCTGTATCCACCTACAACTTTTCATCTCTTCTTCCTCCCTTCCCTCTGCCATCAATATACTAGCAAAAGCTCCTCTTTTTCCAGTCCAGATGAAAGGTCTTGATCTTAAATGTCAATTGTCCATTTCCTTTCATGAACGTTGACCAACATGTTGAACCACTCCAGCAATTTTATGTGCTGCTGCTCCTCTTGTTTGTGTTTAGTGTCATCTTGACAGTGAAGACTGAGGTCAGACAGATCAGTCTGGTAATGGGAAGGAAAATTAAAATGGTTAGCAACCAGCTTTTGATGGTCATGCCAGACCGAGAACAAATATTACACAAAGTGGTTGCCTTGTCAGCGTTTAGTCTCACCAATAGAGAAAGCCCTTGAGAGAAGGGATGTTTCACATCTAAAATTATACTTAACATACTTGATGCTCTAATGTCCTTGAGAACATGCGAAATTCAGCAGTCTGTACAACTTCCCAAAGCCTCCTTAACCAATTCAAAATAGACAACTAGCAAGACAAAATTTAGCAAAAAGACAGGATAAAGAGAACTAAGTAATGTCAGCAAGCCAGGCAATGGTGTGAGTGGGGTCATGATAAGTATTTGGTGCAGAATAACTTGGTTTGCCCAAGATGACAAAGACAGCTTAAGGAACAATGCACAATTATGCATCAAGAGAAAGAACAGAAATCTGAGTGGATCAGAATAAAAATCAAGCAAGAGAGTTGACTTATGAAAACATACAAGATCCTGTGGGATAATACTGGAGTAAATATTGAGATGTTTCCATTAGGGGACATATAAGATGAGGGGCAATTACTGCAAATGGTGGCAAGTCTCTAGAAATTTCTACCCCAGAGAGTTGTTAAGGCTACAGAATTGAAGTTATTGTAAGACATATATATATGTGTATAAAGATGAGGGAATTTAAATTATGAGGAACCTACAAAGAAGAGGAGCTGGGGTCTCTCATAATAATATTGAATGGCTGGGTAGGCTTCAGGCTCTGTGACCCTCTATTTTTCAGAGTAATTGGGAAAATTAGGAGAGAAACTATGGTTAAAGATTCCAAAAGAAACAAAATGGAGCACTGAGCATAAATAAGAGTTAAGAAAAGGGGAGAAGCACAAGGGGAATTAGTGAAATTAAGAGTTGCTAAATGAAAAAGTGGGGGACAAAATAAATAATCACAAGAGCAAAAATGAAAAAAGCATGAAGGACACAAGTATAAAAAGATATTTACAAACTGGAAATGACAGGTTGTATCAAGTGCATGCAGCGCAATAAGAGATAACAAGGAAAAGATAGAAAGGAGCAAAAATACATGCTAAAATGAAATAAAGATCATGGCAATGGAGAAAAGTTATAGGCAAGAGAAAACACAATGAAGAAAATGAATCCTACATTTAACAGAAGAGAAATGAAAGCAGTTCAACACTCCTCCACATAATGGCTACTTCGATCAATGCACCTGTCACAGGTAGACTGGCGAGGTTAAGAACAATGAGGTTTATTTCTCATACTGGTTCATTCACTACCTGTCACTTATGAGATGCTACCATGCTCTTACCAAGTCATCCATCCAGAGTACAATCTTGAGAACCTACTCATTCCATTCACCCTTGGCTTCTTCCAATTCTTATTCAACATGTAAAACACTGATTCAGCAGCTGAGAGAGGATGGTATGTGATAACCAGGAAGTAATTTTGCTCGTTTGAATTAATGCCAGGACATTTCACGACATCTCAAATTAATGTTAATAATTTCCAGAGCTAATGCTGCCATCATAGCATGTCTAAGGATTACGATTAAATCTGTCATATTGCCTTAAGGTACAATTTTGAGTATTCAGATTCATATTCATTTCCACTCAGTGGCCACTTTATTAGGTACACCTGTACACCTACTGTTAATGCAAAAATCTAATCAGCCAATCCTGTGGCAGCAACTCAATGCATTAAAGCATACAGACTTTATCAAGAGGGTCAGTTTTTGCTCAAACCAAACATTAGAAAGGGGAAGACATATAATCTAAGTGTCCTTGACCATGGAATGATTGTTGGTATCAGATGGGTGGTTTGAGTTTCTCAAAAACTGCTGATCTCCTGGGATTTTCATGCACATCAGTCTCTAGAGGGGTTCCCAATCTTTTTTTATTCCATGGACCAATACCATTAAGCATGGAGTACATGGACCCCAGGTTGGGAACCCCTGCTCTAGAGTTTACAGAGAATGGTGTGAAAAACAAAAAAAAAATCCAGTGAGTGGCAGGACTGTGGGAGAAATTGCCTTGATAATGAGGAGAAAGGCCAGACTGGTTCGAACTGACAGGAAGGCGACAATAACTCAAATAAACACTCTTTACAACAGAGGTGTGCAGAAGAGCATCTCTGAACCTACATCAAACTTTGAAGTGGATGGGCAACAGCAGCAGAAGACCACGAACATAAACTCAGTGGCCACTTTATTAGATCCAGGAAGTACCTAATAACTAGCCACCAAGTGTATTTATTACATGTACATCGAAACATACAGAAAAATGCATTGTTTCCGTTAACAAACAACACAACCTAAGGATGTGCTGGGGGCAGCTTGCAAACATTGCCATATTGGACAGCTTTCCCAACAAATCCTCAATATTTGTGAGGAGGACTTTGCAATGTCTGCTAAGCTAGAAGCAATTTTGATATTCCAAATTTAGTACCTCATGGTGGCAGGCAATCTGTCTTCCTTTATTCTTTTCATTTCATTGCAGCAGTAATGTAGTTATTAAGTGTCTTGATAAGAAATTACAGAGTCAGATTGCTCTACAAGTATTTAGATAGACAGGGTCTTATTAAGGAGAGTCAATACGGCTTTATGCGTGGTAGGTCATGTTTAACAAATCTATTAGAGTTTTTCGAGGAGGTTACAAGGGAAGTGGATGAAGGGAAGGCAGTGGATGTTGTCTGCATGGACTTCAGTAAGGCCTTTGACAAGGTCCCGCATGGGAGGTTAGTTAGGAAGATTCAGTCGCTAGGAATACATGGTGAGGTAGTAAATTAGATTAGACATTGGCTCAATAGGAGAAGTCAGAGAGTGGTAGTGGAGGATTACTTCTGAGTGGAGGCCTGTGACTAGTGGTATGCCACAGGGATCAGTGCTGGGTCCATTGTTATTTGTCATCTATATCAATGATCTGGATGATAATGTAGTAAATTGGATCAGCAAATTTGCTGATGATACAAAGATTGGAGGTGTAGTGGACAGTGAGGAAGGTTTTCAAAGCTTGCAGAGGGATTTGGACCAGCTGGAAAAATGGGCTGAAAAATGGCAGATGGAGTTTAATACAGACAAGTGTGAGGTGTTGCACTTTGGAAGGAAAAAACAAGGTAGAACATACAAGGTAAATGGTAGGGCACTGAGGAGTGCAGTAGAATAGAGGGATCTGGGAATACAGATACAAAATTTCCTGAGAGTGGCTTCACAGGTAGATAGGGTAGTAAAGAGATCTTTTGGTACATTAGCCTTTAAAAATCAAAGTATTGAGTATAACAGCTGGATTGTTATGGTGAGGTCGAATTTGGAGTATTGTGTGCAGTTTCGGTCACCCAATTACAGGAAGGATATTAGTTAGGTTGAAAGAGTGCAGAGAAGGTTTACAAGGATGTTGCCGGGACTTGAGAAACTGAGTTACAGAGAAAGGTTGAATAGATTAGGACTTTATTCCCTGGAGCATAGAAGAATGAGGGGAGATTTGATAGAGGTATATAAAATTATGATGGGTATAGATAGAGTGAATGCAAGCAGGCTTTTTCCACTGAGGCTAGCGGAGAAAAAAAAACTAGAGGACATGGGTTAAGGGTGAAGGGGGAAAAGTTTAAAGGGAACATTGGGGGGGGCTTCTTCACACAGAGAGTGGTGGGAGTGTGGAATGAGCTGCCAGATGAAGTGGTACTCATCTTTTAACATTTAAGAAAAACTTGGACAGGTACATGGATGAGAGGGATATGGTCCAGGTGCAGGTCAGTGGCACTAGGCAGAAAAATGGTTCGGCGCAGCCAAGAAGGGCGAAAAGGCCTGTTTCTGTGCTGTAATGTTCTATGGTTAACCTGGAGTCACAAATACAGGCCATCCCTAAGTTACAAACCCCAATTTACTGATACCCCCTACATACAATGAATAAATATTATTAAATTTGGAAGTCTGGTGTACATTCCTACAAAAGACAAAGCAGTTTTCTCTCTTTTTCTTCAAAATTTTAGTAATTGCTCTTTCATATCTGTCCTATATGCTTGTAATGCACTACAGTACTATAGAGGTAAGATTACTATAATCGAGTCATTTTGGGTAAATCAACTTATGCACATGTTAAATTGAATCTATTCATTACCCAGGGATGGCCCATAGCCCAGTCTTGGCAAAGATGGCAGGAATTTTCTCCCTCAAATCTAAGGACATCAAGGGGATAACATTCCAATAGCTTGAATGGCTTACAGAAAAACAGTTGTGATTGATGAAGCTCAATCCCAGTACATCACTCGGAGTTCTTCAACCATCTTTAAACATGGTTTAAACATCTTTAACCATCTTTGAGCAATGACCTTCCTTCAAATATATATTCAGAATTGAGGATGATAATTGCAAACTTCATTAATAAATGAACCAGTCCATGCCTTTCGACAGCAAAGTGTAGACATGTACTAATAAATGGCAGGTAAGTTGAGGCAATAAATGCCAACCTTGGCAGCAATGCCCAGATCCCAGTAAATTGGAAAAAAAAGGAATTCTAAATAAAAAGCATGCAATGCAAATATCCTAATCTATAGGTGCTTAGCAATAACTTCAAAGAAATTGGCCCTTAGAGATAAATCAGCTGCCCTCTGCAGATGATCTATGACATTCAGCAGGAATGTTATCAGCCTGACTAAATACTCAACCATACTTAAAACTGAAAACAAGTGAAATGCACTTAACTTATTTAAGTCAAATTAAATGCACTTTCAAAATATTTTACCACAATAATAAGACCATAAGACATCAGGAGCAGAATTAGGCCATTTGGCCCACTGAGTGTGATCCATTTCCCGCTCAACCCCATTCTTCTTCCTTCTCCCACTCACAGGTTTTCACACTGACTAATCAAGAACGTAACAACCTTCTCTTTAAATATATTCAATGACTTGGCCCCCTCAGTCGTACATGGCAATGAATTCCACAGATTCACCACCCTCTGGCTAAAGAAATTCCTCATCTCTGTTCTAAATGGACGTCCCTGTGCTTTGAGCCTATGCCCCAACATCTTCCCAACCACTAAGGTCAGACTAATTGGCATATAATTTCCCTTCTTCTGCCTCATTCCCTTCCTGGAGAGTGGAGTGACATTTGCAATTTTCCAGTCCTCTGGAATCATGCTAGAATCTGATTCTTGAAAGGTCATTACTAATGCCTCCAGAACCTTTTCAGCTACCTCTTTTAGAACCCTGGGATGTAGTCCATCCGGTCCAGATGACTTATCTACTTTGACATTTCAGTTTCCCAAGCACCATCTCCCTGGTAATAGCAATTGCACTCACTTCTGTCCCTTGACACTCTCCAACATCCAGCATACTACTAGTGAAATACAGACTGAGACATCAGAAATCATGAAAAGCTATTAACCTTAAACTAAATAATAACTATATATCTAAGTGCAATTTTGGGTGATTCTTGCAGTGTTTTGAAGTGTGAGTGGTGCATAACAAAGTTGAGGTCCACATTAAACCATTCATTCTGTGAAGACTGCAACAGCACAACATATGGAGATCCAAGATATTACAGACAGATATTTCCAAATTTCTATATTTAACTGCACAAATGCATTTAATCAGATGCTGATACCAGTTTTACAGAAAACAATGATGGGAAAATCTAAAAGCTTCATGAGTATAATTGCAAATTACAAGCCCAGAAATTATCTTAGGCTGCTTGGGCCAATCACATAATATATTCGAAGCTATGAAAATTGGAGTTCTATTGATTTCAATTAAACTGAATTTCAGAAGTTGAGTACAGCACAAAATCACTATGATACTGCACATACAACACAAGCAACTGAATTTATAACTCACATGTCATTAAAATCTCAGATGGTAATGAGGAGGCGTATAGGAGTGAGATAGATCAACTGATTGAATGGTATCACAACAATCTCACACTCAACGTCAGCAAAACCAAGGAATTGATTGTGGACTTCAGGAAGGGGAAGTTTCTGCTGTTTAGTAGTCTATCAAATTTCAAATATCTAAAAAAACACAAAAAAATTTATTTAAGCTATCAATTGAGCTAAGATATGAATGCTTGAGTATTTATAAACACATTCATACTGCAAGCGTAACAACTCATTTTTGCTTTGGATTACATTTATAAGGCAGCAATAATGTAACATACAATGCATGAGTTACCAAAGCTATCGCTACAGCTTATCCAAATATAGTTAGGTAAAATATAACCCAGTTAGTAAGTCATCAAGTATTTAGACCAAGGGCCTACTGTCTGACTACTGAATGTTTCTAGCATTTTCTCTTTGTAACCATTTGGTTGTTTAGTTGGATAATCATATTCAAAGTTGTAAACTCCAAGATGTTTCCAATAAACTACCATGCTTTGAGGACCATGATTATCATTCATTAATTCAATGGGCAATGTTAACTGAGTTTATGATGTACAAAACATCTGTAAAAGAATTTTAAGAAATTTCTGGATGAACAATTTATGTAAGCCATTGAAAATATATTTGCCTGGGTGTTTAGCTTCAACATTCAGTTTTCCATTTCCTTTATCAACTTACTCTTGCCTCTATTTCCTAAACCTAAAGGAAATTACACATACATAAATGGTCATTTAAGATTAGTTGTCTAAAACTCTTAAAACATGTTAACCATTCGTACTCTTCCCATTTTCATTTTAATTCAGGCCCCAATTTGAAGAGTTCATTTGAACAACATACTATTTTACAAATTTAAGTTATGACAGACAACTCTTCTAGGAACATTTAGATCACAATATCTAAATTACAAAACATAATAGCAGAACGAGGCCATTTGTTTCCTCTTGCGTACTCCACCATTCAATTACTCTGCAGCTGATCTTCTGCCTCAGTGTCACATGCCCAGACTAACCTAGAATCCTTCAAGATATACAAAGACTGTCACTTCTAGAAATTTTAAGCTAGGAAAGCATCATCCCACATCTACTTTTTTTTTAAAAAAACACTCCTTCCTCCCACCTTTCTGTATTAGCTATTCCTTTCTTTCTTCCCAGTTGGAATGAAGCGTCATGACTTAAAACATCAATTGTCCATTTCCAACTTTAGATGCTGCCTGTCAAATGTCCATTTCCTTCTTTGGATGCTGCTGCCTGATCTGCCGAGTTCCTCCAGCACTGTGTTGTTCCAGATCTCTGGCACCTGCAGTTTACGGTATCTATTTCATTAAGACTCTTTAGAATTGTGTACGTTTAGATGGGAATCTCTCTCATTCAACTGAACTCAGGAAGGAATACTTAGCTTGCTTAACCATTCTATATGACATACACACCACTGCAGCAATCATCTTGCTTAATCTTTAATATATACCTTCAATCAAAATTATATCCTTCCTTAAGAGTGACCAGCTCCTACAAGTAATATTCAAGATCCAATGTCACTAGGGCTTTTGATGTTGAAGCATGACATCTGTGTTCTTTTCTGCAAATTATCTTGCAATAAATCATAGATGCCTTCCTAATTGTTTACTGTATCTGCACATTAGCTTTCAGCAATTCATTTAAGGACAACGCAGTTTCTCTGAACAACTTTCAAACTTGCATTCTTTTAAAATTCTATTTTTATAAACAAAGTGAATGACCTCATTTTTCTACATTATATTCCATGTCTTTACCCATTCATTTAACCTTCATGATATACCTCCACAACCTTCTCACAATCCATGTTGCCACCCAGCATTGTATCATTAGCAGAGATACACTGCCCTGGTCTTTTCAAACAAATCATTGATAAGAGTTTGTGAACACTCTAGGCTCCAGCACTGAGTGCCAAAACATCCTATGAGTTATTTTCTCCCCATTTTAAAAATACATGTTTATTTCCCATCTTTACCCATTAACCAATCTTTAATCTACAATAGTAATCACCCCAATATCAACTGACATAATTTTGTTTAATAATCTGAGTTTGCCAAAGACCTTCATAATGGCCAAATATACATTAATTGGTTCACCTGTATATATTCTGTTGTTACAACCCCTGAAATCTCGTCAATTCATCAAACAGATTTCTCCTCCATAACTGTACGTTGACTCTATCCAAGTCTATTATCTTCAAGTGCCAGTTACCAGTTCCTCAAATGACAAACTTCAGCATTTTCTCTACTGTTTCTGTCTCTTTTACTCCTTTTTCTATGTTCCATTCTGGGAACCATTCTAGAATTTGAATTTTATGACAATCAGTGTATATCTACTACCACTTCTTTCAAAATCCTAGATTGCAGATTATCAGAATCTTTTTTGCCTCAGTCCTAGCCAAAAATTATTTTTTGGGGAAAATTGATAAGGTTAATTTCTTTGAGCTCCTCATTCCAAGAGGTCTGATGTGTCTCCTTCAACAAAAACAGATAATACTTAACTGCTCTTTCTTTATTTCTCAATATAATTTTTCCAGCTCAGTACAAAAGGAAACTCTATATTCACTTCAAGTAACTCAGAAAAACTGGTGGCTCCCAAGGCAAGAATCACATTCTTCTTCTGAACTTTTGTCCATCATTTGCTTTTGATTTTAAGTTTTGTTTATGTTTTTCACTACACTGGTAGTTTGCTTTCTCCTTTTTTGATGCTTTGGTTCTTCTTGGTTAAAAATTGAAATTTCCCCCATCCTCAGGCTCACTACTTTTTTGGCAATAAAGGCCTTTTCTTTTGACCTAATACTATTGTTAGCTTCCTGATAGTCAAGGCAACACAACATTTCCTGTATTTATTTTGTTGCCATATAAAGAGTATATGTGTGTGTGTAAATTTAAATATTGTTTTCCTTTGCTTGCTTATTATCCAATATTTTAATAAAAGATTAAAAAACCTCGGCCAACTCACAACTTCATGATTTTATAATTTCATTTATTTAGATTTAAGACTCTGATTTCAGATTGAACCAAATTATCTTCAAATTTTATCTAAAGTTCTTCCATTGTTCCCTGAAAGCCCCTTAATTAGTGGATCACTGATTAACAATTTCTCATTCCACACTACTGATCTGAAATTGTTGGCTCTTCAACATACTGTTCTAAAAAAAAGGAATTCATCTTATTCCTCTATATTCTCTATCAAGTCATCCTTCACACTATCATTGCCAATTTAGTTTACCAAGTCTATATCCAAAGTCTTTGAAATTATAATGACCCAGGTATGTGCCTCGTCAATTTCCTGATTTATACCATGCATTTGTCTTTTATCGTCTCTTAATTCCATGAAGTCTCATTCACTTTTTAATTTCCCAAGTTAAGATCCTCCCTCTCTAATACATTCATGCCATTCTTTAGTACTGGGCTACCACACCACAATTTCCATTTTGCTTCACTTCTGAAAGTCAGTATTCAAAAATATTTAATTTACCAATCTGGTCACTTCGATTATTAGATTGTAAACATTAATTTCTGTTTTGTGCCACTAATTCATGTATTTTGCAACAAACATTGCAAGTACTCAGTTAGAACCTTCAACATTGTCTATTTCTATTTTTCTAGATCTAAATCCAATTCCTTTCATGTTTTTATGCACTATTTCCTCCCAATAAAACTCTGGCTATCATTTTGCTACCCTGCACTATCACTTTGGCTTTTCTCTTAGAAACTTCCTATACCTTCCCTCTTCCAGAAGATTAGATAAATGACCAAGGCTATCTTCTACAGCACTAAAAGCAAATTCAGAGTATTATACTCCAAACATCAGAGTCTATATTCTGCACTGACTTATTAAAAAAAACTTGCAGTATTATACAGCATGATTAACAGGACATTTTTATTCTTTCTTCATAAGCAACTCCAGTATAACTCCCCCTTTTGGTTGAGATGGTGTTTACAAGAATACTTTTTTGAGATAACTTCTCTGTAGATACCGCCATTTTGTTTTCCAAGCTGCTGCAAACATAAACACTATTCCTAGGTTGATACATCTAAAAGCACTATAAGCAAGATATTACTTAAATATGGTTCACTTAAATCAAAATTATGAAAACCAAAGAAAGGTGAAAATTAATTAAAAAGTGCACAAAACTGAAGGAAAGCAATGACAGCAAGACATCTCAGCAATGAGTTCTGATATCAAATCAGACTCTTTCAGATGCTTAGTTCTAAAATTGAAAAACAGATGCCAAGAGTAAAGCACAAAAACAATTCCTCAACACTGAATTCAAAACATAATGATTCATATTTGGTCTTTGAAGAAATAAGGCACTTTAACCCATTAACAAAATTTGCCAATAAACCATTTTTCACTTTAGAGTCCAAAATCTAAACCTAAATGTTCTTTGGTAGGCATTTAAATATAGCAAAAATGGGTGCCATGGTAGCATAGCAGTTAGTACAACACTATTATAGCTTGGAGTTCAGTCCTGGATCTTCTGTGGAATGCGTAGGTTTTCGACGCGTACTCCAATTTCCTCCCGTAGTCCAAGGATATAACGGTTAGTAGATTAATTGGTCACTGTAAATAAACATCTGAAAGAGTCTAATATGTTAACAAAGCTCATTGTTGAGATGTCTTGTTGTCATTGCTTTCCTTCAATTATTGTTTTTGCACATTTTTAAATTAATTTTTACCTTGCTTTGGTTTGCATACGTTGATAGAAGTGAACTACATTTAAATAATGTCTTACTCATAGTGCTTTTGGATTTTGCACTTGAATAAGGGGTTGTTAGGGATTGCTGGGCAGCGCAGTTTGAAGACCCAGAAGGAGCCTATTCCACACTGTATCTCTAAAATAAAAATAAACCAGCTGAAAACAGTAAAATGATGCTCAATGCTGCACCAAGTATGGTTGTTAAATTTAGAAAACATTCCATATTATTGTACAGAATATTCAAAACTGAAATGCCAGTTTTGAATAAAACTTTTAACAATAGACAATTCCTTATCATGTACATAGATACTTAAAATTTAAACATATATGTTTCAAGCAAATACTACATGGTTCAGTTTGCACATTCTCTCATTGTGGAATTTTATGGTTATGCAGTTATATGTCCAGTTTCCTCCCATGTTCCAAAGATATGCTGATAGATTATATGGCTCCTTTAAATGCCAGAAGATTTAACGGGGGATGCTGACCATTTAAGAGACTAAGCTGTAGGGCTACAGGGGAAGCGAGACTAATGAAATTGAGCAAGGACCCAAAAGCTAAATGATCTCCTGTTTGTTACTGGTTAAGTATTTTGATCAAAGCAACTATACAACAAACCCATAATCTATCAACCAAGAATACAAATTAAGGATGACCACAAACACCACCAGGTTATCATTCTGATTTTGAAAGTGCTCCCCACAAATCCAATGATCCTACTGTACAAATCAAGTAAATCAAAGTTTCCAAGTATATGGATTTCCCCAGCAATGTCTTTTGCTAAAAAAATCAACAAATCCGTTCACAAGAAACATGTTGCTAAACACCAAAATGTTTTTATCCTAAAATCTTTAACTTATGTTTAATGAAATAAAACAGAAACATCAACTTTACTAGAAGACATGACCATTGAGACTAATGAGACTACTCAACCTGAAAGAAAAACTTAATAGATTTAAACAAATCGGAGTCTTAATCAGGCAAAATTCTGATAACTTCAGCTTTACAGACATATCTTATAAATATATTAAAAAATCTAAATGCTATATTTCATTGTTTGCCCTTCAGTCAATGGTTTTGTGACTTTTCGATAAAGTGGTATTCATAGTCCATTTCTTGTATGGCTTATAAAATTAATTATTGTTTAAAAATGTTCATATCAATCTACAATAAAACAAATTTAATTTCTGAAGCCATATTTAATGGTATTCTTGCCATCAAATATAGTTTCAGTCTTTGACCAAGAAACACTGAAGTCCTAGATGACACATAAAGATCATTCATTACACATTGTTTATCAAGCTACTGTTCAAAATGTCATTTTGGATCACATTCTCCATCTATTTTGCCAATCTGTACAACATATGTTCTCAGAACTACTGGCAAATGGGTTTCAGCAAAATGGCTAAGTGAGCTTCATCTTAAATGACAACATCTTGGTAGAAAGTTTATTTCACCAGTTATATTCAGTAGATACAATCATGTCTTTAATAGATGGCTGATGAGTTGCAAGAGACAACTGTATTTCACACAAATTCTCAACAATTTAACATTTTGAAATGGTGCAACAAAGTACACTATATGCCTTACAGAAAGTTGAATTAATAGCAACTAAAAGGCTGGCATTGTCCCACTTCACCAATCCAGTAAGGTACCAGAAGAATACACCTAAAACTCACTAGAACATTGCAACCACAGCAGGTGAAGAATTTGGGAAGAAATAAGTTCAAATTACTCAACTAACGATAATATTTTTCTAGTTGTGTTTGATCAACTACATCTAAATACAGTGTATAAGCCAACTCTTCAACCCCCCCTATTGGTTCAGTTACAGCATTCTGAGCATGCTCATTGGATATAAATTCACTGCAGATTCAGCCATTTCATGGTCCAAGCTGCTGGCAGACATGAAGGCCTGCCATTTGGAATCTAATACACTGCACTATTTTGAATCTTTTTTTAATTTTAAAAAGCATCTTTAATTGATTTTATATCAACAAATTCAGGATCTTAAGTCCAAAATTTTCCAGTTAATTTAACAAATGAAAATATAATTGTAAATTAAGATCTTAATACAGTCTATATATTTGCACTACAATGCTTCATACAATTTTGAAACCCAACGTCTTATTCAGATCTCTCATCCTACCAAGATAAACCATGTTAATTCACTGCTAAAATCATCTGGTCCAATGTAAATACCCTGTATCAGCATTTTAATACAGAATAGTAACTGAATTCAGTGTAAATACAAATTGGACGACATCAACGAATGTGGTGCAACAGATTAAGTAGAAGCATCATTTAAACAAAGCAAAGCAAAAACAATGAAGAATCTAGACGTACTTCATTTACAGTTTTATCTCACATACAGAGAAAGATCAATGGCACCTCAAAGGCCAAGGTGCAGGCAAATGACATCATGAAGTTTACTTCTATATTAGAATTCAGAAAAAAATGAACACAAATTCACATTATGGATTAACACAATTTATCTAGTTACCAGGTTTTATTCCATAACTAAGTAGAGCTACATTGTTCTCTTTGTTCCTGTACATGTAAAAGAAAAATTATACATTACTTTAAAACACCCTAGCTTATTTTAAGAATCTTTTACTCTGCAGACTCAACTGAAAAAAATTAGACAATTGCCTGAAACAATGGTCACAGTAGTTCACATGGTTGAGTTAACTAGGTGAAATGGTTGGATGTCAGTAAATTACTCAAAACAATTGAGGTTCTGTTAACTAGGTAAAAGATAATCTCTAATCCTGCATCAGCAGCTAAAATTTGTCCACCAGATAGGGTTACCAGTTTAAAAGGCATAGTAATGTCCCAGCCTTCAACAAGATCTTATATCTTTATTTCTAGTCCTGAGTAACCCCAAAAAATAATTATACTTGTCACTGCGCACACTCATATAGCCATCAATAAGTATCCTATATTAATGGAATGCCAACTCCAATTTACTCAGAAACACTTAAAACTTAACCTAGATAGCATTTAACTGACAACATAAAAGAAAGGCTCAACATTTACCAAAAGTACAATGCTACATGCCCAAGCCAATACATCCTTTTCTTTCAGTTCTGAAAAATAAACTCCTCTGGTTAATCAAAAAGAGTGGATGAAGAAGAAGAACAAATATGTATTAACGTCCAAATGTATGCCAACTGACTCCCAGTTGCTACCGATTTTCATAAGTAAACCCAATTATAGCTACAGAAATAATTGACATCTTTATCAGTTTTGATGATTTGTTTCTATCAGTTGAAGGACTCAGTCAAAAATCAGTAACAAAAAAATGAGACTTCAACAATCTTGCTTAGTCTGATTTTTATCCTATATGAATATCAAAAATAATATTTTGTTAAAATATTTTTACCACTTTGCCATTTTCTTGCAGTACAACTTAAGATTCTAGTGGTTCACCATGTTAAAAAACTATAAAGTGCTGCATTTTTATGCAGATTAAGAATGCAAACTTTAACAAATTTGTAAACAGCCAAAAGGGAAGCAAATTCTATATGAAATACAAATGTTCCTGGCTCAACAACTGTTTAACCACCACCAAAAAATGTAATTTTCTGATCCAGTATCAGAATCCAATGCTATGCCATATTCCAAAGGACCTCAACTTTAGACTGATTGATGACAAGAAAGTGAATTGCTGAAAAAAACATTTTGGCATGAACAAGAAAACAAACCTAAGAATAAAAGGATTAGAAGACAAGGTGCTAAAACCCCAGAATCAGGTACATGGATCCCCTCCTATATTCATTCTTATAACTATTGTCAAATGAGCAAAAGCTCAAAGGAAATTCAGTACTGAAGATCATCAATTTATAACAAGCAAACACAAGATCTATAACATGTCGTGTTGGTAAAATTTCCTCTGACGTCCACTTGCAACACAATAAGCTATTCAAGCAGACTTGAGAACTCAGTAGAGCAGATCACAACACACCTTAAACCAATTTAATGTACCACTAGATTATGAAAAACAATCTTAAGACACCTCAAGAGAGCTAATCCACTCCAGACTGAGCACAACCCAACAACAACAAAAAATGTCTTTTAATCTAGATTGGAGGAAGAAGCTGGTTTTGGGAAAAAGAAATTCTTTTACACATTAATCGCCATAGTGTAAACAAATAAAACTACAAAAAGTACAGCAATGCGCGGACTGGGCAATAGACCACTATTTCAGCGTGCAGAAACTGAATTTCGTAGGGGTTTCTTGTTGACCATTGGGAAAGGTGTCGGTCCATCCATCCTCCATGTTCCGCTTCCCCAACAACCACTCGCCCCCACACAAAAATCATCACCTTTCCTCTCAATGTGATGGCAACTATCGGGCAGACTCATACCTCAGAGGCAAGAACGCACTCTTCTCACTCAATGGTGAGGTATTTCTGCATTTTTTTCCCTAGCTAATGCTCTCTTTCTCCCCCTACACGCTTCCCAGTCGCCTACCCAAACAAAAATCTCCTCAGGCGCCTCGACATTGGAGTCAGACTTGCGTTCCCTCTATTAACCACCGCCCGGGACCCAGCCTGCCGGTTGCGCTGCGTGTCCGCATACGCCGAGTACGTATTCGTTATTCAGGGTGCGGGGCCGCCGCCTCCGGCCAACAGGCCACCCCCTCAGCCTATTTTTTTACGCGCACACAGACACACAAAGCGCCAACTTTTAATTAAAACAAAACCCGATCTGCCGGCTGGTATTTTCCAGCTACAAGGCGGCGCACTCCGAGCCCGGGGCCTCCGCCCCGTAAGAAAATACCCGGCGGCGGCGTTTGCAAGTGGGGGCGGGGGTAAGGGGAAAGGGTGCCGGGTTGGAGGGAAAAGTTGGTCGTTACCTCAGAATCCGGCGAAGCCATGGCTCCAGGCTGCGCGCAGCTGACGCAGCGCCCGCCGCGTGACGTCACCCCGGGAGCCGGGGCTCTTTGCTCGCGCGTGTGTGTGAGTGTGAGTGCGCGCCTATGTGTCTATGGCTATTGCACGCTCAGGTATTGCAGAGCACCGAAATCACCACCCTCCTCCTCGCCCTTGTATGTGCTCGAGTGGCTGCTGCACACTCTTCCATTGAAAAGAATGCAGTCGTGTCCCCCACCGCCCAACACGCACATAAAACACTTCTCCAGGGTAGGCATACATCGAAGATCTCACAATCAACAGCATGCACATACAGTACAGTGGATTCCAGTTAATTGGGATACATCAGCAACCAGTACGTTTTGGCCCAATTAAGTGGCTGCCCCAATTAGTTGAACACCTACAGAAATAGTTAAAAAGGTATAAATAGACAAACTGAGTAACACTAGGAGATCTGCAGATGCTGGAAATTCAAGCAACACACACAAAATGCTGGTGGAACACAGCAGGCATCTATAGGAAGAAGTATAGTCTACGTTTCGGGCCGAGACCCTTCATCAGGACTGAGTAACAAATTATTTATTTGAATGAAATATGGAACAAATTAGAACACTGCCAATAGTACTGCAGTATTGTAAAACAGTGTATTAGTTCCCAACAGTTAACATCGGAGCAATTCTTCCAATATACGCAACAAACAAATTCAGTGCGGATAATGGACTTACACAAAATGCTGGAGGAACTCAGCGGGTCAAACAGGAACAATGGAAACAGTCAATATTCCAGGCTAAGATCCATCTTTCAGGACCACAACGTTGACAGTTTGTTCATTTCTGTGGGTGCCATCTTGACCTGTTGAGTTCCTCCAGCATTTTGTGCGTTGCTTTGGATTTCCAGCATCTGTAGGTAATGGACTGCCTTCATACAGTGCGATCAATGACTGCATCTTCCAAATCTTCATGTTCATTGAAGCATTCAAGATGATTGTCGATACCTTCAAATTCTTTGTAGTTTGTAACTTGCTGAAATTTTAATTTTCACTCCCTGCTATTTCTGACATCTCCAAGCTTGAATGCTTGACACCACAGTGAGCAAAACAGCTCGGAATTGTCTTACTGTCTACTTCTCGCCAACTATCATTGACAAAAACATCACAAACACGAGAAAGTCTGTAGATGCTGGATATGCAAAGCAACACACATAAACACTAAAGGAACTCAGCAGGTCATGCAGCATCTATGGAAAAGAGTAAACTTTCGACATTTTGGGCTGAGACCCTTCTTCAGGACTGAGCAGGAGGGAGGGAGGTGCCAGAATAAAAAGGTGGTGGGGGGGAGGGAAAAGAGGCCAGCTGCAAAGTGATAGGTGAAGCCAGGTGGGTGGGAAAGGATAAGGGCTGGAGAAGAAAGAATTTGACAGGAGAAGAGAGTGAACAACAGGAGGAGGCGACCTGGGAGAATTAATAGGTCGGTTGGAAGAAGTGAAAGGTGAGAGTGGGGAATAGAGGAGGGGGGGGAATCTGTTCATCGATATTCACGCCATCAGGTTAGAGAGTACTCAGATGGAATACAAGGTGTTGCTCCGCCAACCTGAGGGTAGCCTTGTCTTAGCACAAGGGGAGGCCAAGAAGCGACAGGTCAGAACAATAATGGGAATGGGAATTAAAACGTTTGGCCACCAGAAAGTCCTGTTTGTGGCGGATGGTGTGGAGGTGCTCGACAAAGCAGTCCCTTAAATAAATCACTGCTTTCTGAACACAAACACACACAACTGTTGCTATTTAAAGACTGTTCGCTCTAAGCACAGGGTAGCGTGTCTAACGGCCACACAAGTGTGCACGACTGACACTTGTTCGAACCTGTTCAGCAACAGTCTGCTGTCCCAAATAAATGCAGGGAGGTGCAGCTATTTACTCAATTAGTTTTAGTTCTTTAAGAGTTGCCCCAAATATGCTGCTGCTCCAATTAACCAATGGGCCAATAAACCAGAATCCACTGTGTAACTTTATTTAAAAGGGCTTCTCTTGCCATGATGGTGTCACATCAATGTGGAAGCTCCTAACTTCACACAGCAATGACTGCATGCTGAGAAAATGGGTTTTGCAGACAAGAGGAGGATGAACCAACTCACAGATAAAGAGCAATGTATCTGTATATTTTCTAAAGCACTGATCGCTTGTCTCTATATTCTGAGTGCCTTGTGTAGAAAACCACTGAGAATTGAAATCTTGAAAGCTGAAGTCGAGCCTTTGAAAAGTGTCCACTTACAGCCAGTCGATTAGCTAGTAGTCACACTCTGTCAAATTCAAAGGTAAATAGCTAAAAAATAAATCAGGATTGTCCTGAAGTGCATGTGTCAGGTTCACATAATACATGGAGCCAACGTCTTCCTGCACCAAACTTGGGGTGCAATTGTGAAAGATGTATGAGTTCAAGGTGTGGATTACTGTCTTGTTTTAGACAGTTTAGAATAATGAATCCAAGCATTTACCGAGAATCACAATCACAAACCTATGAGACAATACAAATATGAATTGAGTGCAGCTGCTCGAATGGCAGGTATTTGGAGAGCTGTTAGAATTTCTCTTCAAATGGAAATAATAATAATTGCATAATGACAAATCAACTTAATATCCTCAGCTGCTGAATCTCCACACACTTCTTCGATAAAGATTCATTATCCTCTGTACTAAGGAACCTCTTAGTTCAGCGCTGAATGGTCAACTCCTTGTTATGAATTCTGACTCTTGGTTCCAGACATATCCACCAGGAGAAACATCAACGTTCTTGGCCCTTGAGAATTTTGAACATTTCAATGAGATCAAATTGCATTCTTCTAAACTCTAAGATGTATAGCTCAGTCTGGTTAATATCCTCCATCCCAGGAATCCATCTGGTCAAACCTTTGCTATGTTCCCTCTAATGCAAGTACAATCTTCCTTAGGTACAGAGACCAACTTCTGTATATAAGCAATAAACCACTAAGTAAAGTATTGGAAGTACGTGAGGATATATATATATATATATATATATATATATATACATATATATATATGTAATAAGATGGCCATCAGCAGTGATTCCGGAGACCGCGACTGACCCAGGCCAGGCTCTTCAAGAGCTTTTAATATCTGAATGCAGGTAGTAGGGCTTGGAAGTCGTGAATGTAAGCTGAAAATTTGTGCAAGTAACTAAAAAAGTTCTGAAGCTGAAGAGTTAATGAGCCTTGGTTGAAAATACAGGGTGAATCTGCGAGATATTTCAATCAATCTTGATTAATAAAGAAGTATGGTTGATGGGCAAAGTTGTTGTCTGGTGTGTTTTATCGTCTGCTGCATTTAATTGTTAACATTTCCATGTTGCCTGGTAGAACTCTTTTGCAGCTTGATGAGAATTGTGTGTCATGTGGAGCATTATCACCAGGTTCTTGTGTAATTCCTTTGCCTCAAGAAGTGGCTTCAGCCATTTCTTGATATCAGAGAAAGTGAATCAAATTGTCAGAAGTCTGGCTTCTGTGATGGCAGGAAATTCAGGAGTTAGCTGAAAAATATATTAGTTGTGGATGAAAATTGCTAAAGGATGATTGGAAACATTATAAAGTTTTGGCATTAAAGGCAGTCCGCGCATTGCTGTACTATAGCACATAAACTTGATTATAAACATGTAATCAGATGCATAGATCAAATGTATCTCTTACCCTGATCACTATGTGAAACCCTAATCAGTGCAGCTTAGCAATACTAAGACCATTTTGATTACTTTGCATTAAAATAGACTTTTTTGCTCTAATTATTTTCTTTCTTGTAAATAACTGTATAATTTGTGTATAGTTTACGTTTTTTCTCTTGAATGCTGCTTATATGATGCTGTTGGTCTGAGATGCTCTTGCAAATAAGTTTTTCATTGCACCTAAACATACATGTTCTTGTGCATATGACAATAAACTTAACTTTGACTTTGATTACAATCAAATTCCTTCAGGGGGATGGATGCTGTTTAAATTTTAACACAATATTTTTATTGAGGGCTATAATTCTTGTTTTATTGCCTTCAGCTCACACATTATCTTTTAGAAGATCTTCTCAGGAACACAAGTATTTTCAGTAAATTATCCATAAAATGCATTATATTCATTTCAATTTCCTTAATGCAAATGAATTTACATTAAGGCTCCATGATATAATGCGATGTAATGTTATTTCATTCATTTAACATATAGTTTGTAGTAATTAAATATAAATAATTGATATAAATATATATTTATATATTGTAACTTCACAACAGAAGTATTTTACCTCTACAATTTAGGATATTGTGGAAGACTTCCAATCTGGCTTTGTGGATTCCTAGGTGAATGATGAGGCCGATGTTGGAGTGGTGGTCTCTGCAATAGATGGGGAGGGAGATGTCCAATGAGCTGGTTTGTGAGGTCTCTTTACTATCTGGGTGCCAACTTTCTGCTGTTTACACAGAACTTCAGCATGCTCCCAACATATAGAGCTCAAAACCATCCCAAGTGCTCCCTTTCCACTTTGAGCCAGAGTTTCCGAAGAATCTGGGAGGATGCATGTTTTCAAGGAGACTTTGAACACACCTGTGGATCTTTTCATCTGTCTGACGTTTATCTTCCTGTGACAGAGCTTGGAATATAATGTCTGATTCAGGAGTTTGGTGTCAAGCAAGTGAATGGCGAAGCCCGCCTGATGGAATAATGTCCCAGTTAACCTTAACTTTATCATGGGACAATTTACAATAACCAATTACCCTATCTGGTATACATTTGGACTGCTGAGTGCAAAAGGTGGAAAAGCACACAGTTTGTTTAGAAGTTGAACTGCTCCAACCAAACCAGCCAAAATTAGCTGTTAGTGTGAATGTATTGCAAGAGCATTTAGAACAAAAAATATTGTTGATTGCAAAGTACTTTAGGTTTCATAGGTGTAATCAGAAAGAAAGGGAATCCAAAACAGCTTGAGAATTCAGTGATGGGCTTAATAATGCACTGAGAGATTTTTAGGTTTGTGGAACCTTACAAGAAAGCATTCAAAAATGGTTTCTAATTGAAGCACAGCTCAGATTTAAAAGAACAGTTGAAATAGCTGTATCAATAGAAACAGCAGACAGAGGTGCAATTGTGTTCCAGTCAGGGATGAAAGTGAGAGTGAACAAAATTGCAAAGTCTGAACAGCAAGCTGCCTGGCTGAACAGATTGTGTTACCATTGTGGCAGGACCTCACATACACCAGATTTAAAGGTGAAAATTTAAGAAAGTGCAACAGAGTAGGACACATACAAAAGAGCAGGTTGGGCAGACAGAAGTAAATGGACTGTACAGGGAAGAGAAAAGGGTAAAAAGACAAATTCAAAAGTCCAGCAATCTGCATGCTGTTGATGAAAAATATCATGATGAGAGTGAAACACTCCTGCGTAGCCTTGAGATTTACAATGTGAAAACTAACATCAGCGAAACAATATAGACTACACCAGAAGTGAACAGCAATTTAATTAAAATGGAATAGGATAGTGGCTTGGCTGTTTCAGTCATTACACAAAATGTTTAAATGGCATATCAAAGATGAAGTCTGAAGCCTGCAGATATGCAACTAAGAACTTATACTGGAGAAAACATAATCTCTGTGGGAATGATGTTCATAATAGTGAAATACAACAAACATTCACAAAGGGCTTTATTGCTATAATAGGCTTATTTTCGGGGTAGCATCTGCACCTGCGCTCTGGCAGATAGCTATGGACCAGGTGCTGCAAGGCTGCCCAGGCACTCAGTGTTATCTGGATGACATCATTGTCAACAATAAGGATGGCAAAGAACATCTCCAAACTCTCAAGACAGTGTTAAAAAACTTAGAAGATTATGGGCTCAGAGCACAATGCAACACGTGTAAATTCTTTAAGCCAAGCATCACTTACTGTAGTCACACCGTTGATGTACAAGTATTGCACAAGTGTGCCTAGAAATTTCAAGCAGTGCTGGATGCCTCAAGGCCAAAAGACTAGTGCTAGGTGATCGATAGTGAGGGTAAACTCTCTCCCATACAAGTACTAGTTGAAATGTTTTACACCCCAAACCAGACTCAAGGTGTTCTAAAATACCATAACAGGATCCTGCCAAATATGGCTACTATGCTCTACTCCTTGAAACCATTACTACAGATTGAGGAGAAATCACAATGGAAAAAGCAGTGAGGTGGCTTTCCAAAATTAAAGAAAATAGTGATGTCAGATACTGTACTCACACATTATGATCCATATCATCCAGGGAAGCTTGTCTGTGATGCCTTGCCTTATGGTACAGAACCTTTGCATCATGCTCCCTTACCACTGCAGAGAAAATTTACGCACAGACGGACAGAGAGGCCTTGCGTCAGGTTTGGGGTGTAAAAAGTTTCAACTAGGGGAGAGAGTTTGTCCTTATTGCTGATCATCAACCACTAGTATCCGCTTTCAATCCACGGAAAGGTGCTCCACCAACAGTAGGAGCAGGAATGCAAAGATGGGCTCTGTTACTTGGAGGACACAAACACAAGATCGATTTCAAGAAGACATCTAAACAGGGAAATGCTGATGGATTATCCCGTTTCCCCTTGGAAGAGGAAATACCTGCAAAGAATTATAGAAGTGGACATTCCTCTTGACATATTCTTCCTAATGCAAATATAAAGTCTCTCTATTATGGGAGCAATGATCAAAGGGAAACCAGAAATGACTCCGTACTATCTCAGGTCTACATGGCCACTAAAAATGACTGGAATGTGCAGCAGAAATCTCAGTTCCCTCATTTTTACCAGCGCCGAGATGAACTTGGCCTTGACTCAGGTTGCCTTATGCGGGCATTGAGAGTTGTTGTACCATCCCAAGCTGAGAGCTCAAGTGTTGGAGAAGCTACGTGTCGGTCATCTAGGAATGGTCAAAGTGAAAGTGTTGGCTCAACGCTTTGTTAGTGGTCTGGTATAGGTCAGCAGATCGAGCGCTCACCATGCACTGTTTGGGATGCCAACACATCCAGGTGGTTCCAAGAGCAATGCCTCTCCATCTCTGGGAATGGCCTGCATTGCCTGAGCAGAGAATTCAAGAGAAATTTCTTGATAGTAATGGATGGAGCTACAAAGTGGCCAAAAATGTTCCTAATGACCTCCACTACAATGTCATGCACTGCTGATGTATTGAGAAGTCTCTTCTCAAGGACTGGTGTTCCAGAACACTTCGTGATAACGGGCCACAGTTTGTTGCAGAGCAATTTCAGTCATTCATGAAAATGAATGGAATAAGGCATATTGCATTGGCATTGCACCACTCCTGTGAGATGCTGCTTTAACTAATTACCCCACCATGGTTGAGGTTAACCTATGGTCCTCTGATGGGTTGTCACTGTTATGATAGACCCACTCCCGAAGGGCTCCACTCCCCCTGGGGTTTGCAAATCCTACTCGAAGAGTGAAGGATATCTAACCTTCACAGCTGCTATTACTGCTCACCCCCTTGGAAACCTGGTTGCACTCTCAGGGCATTGCTAATTGTGTGGTGGGACGACAGCCAACTCCTCCACTGGACACCCATCTCCCTGTTGGATAGACTCAGCAACCACACGAGCAGAGGCTCAGAAGAACATAAGAACATAAGAAATAGGAGCAGGAGTAGGCCATCCGGCCCATCGAGCCTGACCCACCATTCAATAAGATCATGGCTGATCTGTCTGTAAACTCAGCTACATCTACCTGCCGTTTCCCCATAACCCTTAATTCCTCTACAATGTAAAAATCTATCTAACTGTATCTTAAATATATTTAGTGAAGAAGCCTCAACTGCTTCCCTGGGCAGAGAACTCCACAGATTCACCACTCTCCGGGAAAACAGTTTCTCCTCATCTCCATCCTAAATCTTCTCCCCTGAAACTTGAGACAATGTCCCCTAGTTCTAGTCTCACCTACCAATGGAAACAACTTTCCTACTTCTATCTTATCTATCACTTTCAAAATTTTGTATGTTTCTATAAGATCCCCTCTCATTCTTCTGAATTCCAGAGAGTATAGTCGCAGGTGACTCAATCTCTCTTCATAGGTTAACCCCTTCATCCCTGGAATCAACCTGGTGAACCTCCTCTGCACAGCCAGAAGCGCCAGTATATCCTTCCTCAAGTATGGAGACCAGAACTGCACACAGTACTCCAGGTGCGGCCTCACCAGCATGACCTCCCTGCTCTTAAATTCAATCCCTCTGGCAATGAAGGCCAACATTCCATTTGCCTTCTTAATAACCTGCTGTACCAGCAAGCCAACTTTTTGGTATTCATGAACAAGCACTCCCAAGTCCCTCTGCACAACAGCATGCTGCAATCTTTCACCACTTAAATAATAATCTGCTTTTCTATTATTCCTAATGAATATAGTTATTCAGGATGCACAACATTCTTCCCCCATCATCCTCCACACGAATGCCCTCACTCCCCAGGCCGGTTCCTTAGCGGAGAACTCCCTGATGGTAAACACCTTGGAGAGACCCATAGTGTTATCCACCCCAGGTCCCCCTCCCCCAGCCTGATGCTCTTCCTCACTGCATTCCATGGATGCTGGAGGGGCAATGGCCAACAGTCTGGCCTGTACTCACCTACAGGGGGAGCCCCGAGGGTCTCTTCTAACCTCTCTTTCCTATCCTTACTATCCAAATGTCCCCATCTGCCATCCCACAGCATCAGGGCTTGGACCTTAAAGGGATCTGGTTGCCAGTTAGCCCTGTGGGCAGCCTCTGACTGCTGCTCCTTTACTGGCTAACAGGCCATCCCTGTGCTCTTATCCTCTACCTTTCTGGACCAGGGCTGTGCTGACCGGGCAATGACCTCCATGGTAACTCATCTCTGGCTTAGCAATTCCACTTCTTTCCTCAAACTATTGACCTCTTCCTCTTGTGCAATCACCTCATGCCACTGGCGTGCTGTGGCCACCAGCAGCCAGAAAGCTCCCTCCTGGCTCCCCTTGCTTTTGGGGAAGAGTACCTCATTAATTACGGACCTGATGTGGTGTCTCATTTTTCACCCTGTGGGAGTCCAACTTGTCTGACCAGTCTGTGGGTGTCCCGTAGTCTGTCAGTAGGTTGACAAGACTCCCAAATCCTGCACCGTTGTTGGTCCAGTCCAGGACTTGCCACTCCTCACTCAAGGTGGGAGAGGGGGGGGGTGTTCCTGCTAAAGATTTTCATCTTCTGTTCAATCACTGAATCCTGCTCACTGCACCAATTGTGTGAAATCAGGTTTGCGGCCTTGGTGAGTGGGGACTGAAGAAACTCACTATGGGTAAGTAGGTTAAATATTTATTTACAAGACAAAACAGACACAAAACATTCAGTAAACACTTCAAGTTACACTTTGTTTCAGATACTTCCCTAAACTGAGCGAGTGAAGTGGCAGGACAAAACAGATACCTGACACACACACACAGTGGCAAATAACAATCTATAGCGTGCGCCTGAGCCCTCTTCATTTCAGCACACTCCCACCATTTACCTTTCTGTGTCACCCTCACTATCTGGTCCACGGCCACCTAGAGACCAAAAGCAGGCCGCATGTTTACCAAGTGCTAGATTTAAACTCTACTGGTGCGTGATGTCATCAGCTAAGCAGCAGGTAGTGGGAGGGACGGCAATGTTCCTTACACGGACAAATCCATAGCTTTCAGAAAGCGGGTACTGCTCCAGGGAACTGATTAAGATTAAAGTTCAAAGTAAAGTTATTATTAAAGTCTGGTATTAGGTACCATATCCGATGCGGACATTGGTGACCATGGTTTTCCATTCAGATCTATCCCTTGTTCTTTGGATGACTTCCATTTCCTCGATGTGTAGCCACCTGGCTAGGCTTTTGATGTACATAAGCCAAGGTCTTCCTCTAGTTTTGCTCCCCTTGATCTTTCCAGAGAGTATGAGTTTTTCTAGTTCATCTTTCCGCATGTGTCCTAGGAATTGGAGTTGTCTTTTTCTTCTTGTTGGTCTGAGTGGTCTAACTGCTTGGGCTCTTCTGAGAACTTCTTCATTTGATGTGTGTGCAGTCCGTGCTATTTTTAACATTCTCCTGTAGAACCAGTCAAGGTGAAAAACCATTTTCAATTACTGCAGGATGAAGGAGGCAAACCTTCCTGGGACGTACTGAGGGAATCCATGGTTGAAGCTGCAAAAGAGACCATCCCACGAAAAGAGCGGAAAAGTAAGAAGAAATGGAGAACTGAAGATACAATACAATTGATGCAACAAAAACAGACCATCGAACCAAGAGACAGCGAAGCATACAAACAACTTGATTAGTAAAGAACACATGTATATATAAATACAACTGAGACATTTGAGATGCTTAGATGGCCACATAAAACTGCAGACAATGGAGGGATATGGATAATACGTGGGCAGAAGGGATTAGTTAGGGATTTAATTACTAGTTTAATTAATTCAGCACATCATGTGCTGTACTGTTTTATGTAATATCTTCCATGTCCTGGTGGAAGATTCTTGAAAATGCTTCAGCATTTTTCTTTTCTGCGGGTTCCTCTAGGACTGAGGGTGGGGTTATTTGTGGAGCCTCCTTCTCCTCCAGTGAGTTGTTTCATTGTTCACCACCATTCGCGACTGGATGTGGCAGGGCCGCAGAGCTGAGATCTGATCTGCTGTTTGTGGGATTGCTTGACTCCACCTATCACAGGCTGTCCATTGCCCTGGATGTTCAATCGTCTTGATTTTTAAAGCTACCTTTAAAGTATAGTTTTAAATGGACTCTTAAATGGAATCCAGGAAGCTCTAGTTTCTTCTTCCATCACCATAGTTATACAGAAGTACAAAATATTGAGTTCTGTAAAGACTTCAGTAATATACCAGTTCCCGCTGAACCTTGCATTTTTACTCTTGCATGACTTCCTTGAAAAAGGCATCTATAACCCACTTGTTCTAAATTATTGTTAGTTTTCTTTATTGTGCCTCTATGGTCTTAGGAACTGGGTTAATAATACATTTCTTACAAAACTTCAACTTTTATTGATGAATTGATGACAAGAAGTTTGCATGCACATTCGTTCTTCATTGCTTAAGATATTTGGTCAGCATGATTAAACAATTTCTTCATTACCGTTCAGGGCAACACTCACCAGTCCTGCTGCAGGCTCTGGTCTTGGAACATCCCTTAACCCTTTACCTCCACAAAGGCTGCCTAACCTGCTGAGTTTCTCCAGTAGCTTGCTTTATTTGCTCCAGATTTCCCCCCATTAACATTCTCTTGCCCTTCTGTCCTGTGTGGTGCTTCTATGTGCATTTTTTTTCATGGACTTACATCAGATTGTATGAAAGAATATGCAGAAGCCATTGCATGTACTTCAGGCCCTCAATATCGATGTTTCTACAGATATTACTTTATCTTCTCGTTCTGGTGTAATACCGTCTGCCTTCAGTTCAGTCTTTGGAATTGTAATCTGACTGTCTCCTGGCAGGGGTGGAAAATGCACATTGGAATTGCACATTTGTAGAGTAACATTCGAGTTTGTGCACGTAATGTCTGTCATTAAATCTTTCTGCACATAATACTTCCAGTCTTGGTGGGATTATATGGTAATCATGTTGCTTATGTGGAATTTCTGTTACTAAACACAGTTCATTTACTTATATAACAACACACACAAAATGCTGGTGGAACACAGCAGGCCAGGCAGCATCTATAGGGAGAAGCGCTGTCGACGTTTCGGGCCGAGACCCTTTGTCGTCTAGTCCTGACGAAGGGTCTTGGCCCAAAACGTCGACAGTGCTTCTCCCTATAGATGCTGCCTGGCCTGCTGTATTCCACCAGCATTTTGTGTGTGTTGTTTGAATTTCCAGCATCTGCAGATTTCCTCGTGTTTGCTCATTTATTTATATCGTTCATTGTAGGAGGGCTTCCAGAGATAGAACATAGAATAGTACAGCACATCACAGGCCCTTCAGCCCACAACATTGTGCTGACCCTCAAACCCTGCCTTCCATATAACCCCCACCTTAAATTCCTCCATATATCTGTCTAGTAGTCTCTTAAACTTCACTAGTGTATCTGCTTCCAGCACTGACTCAGGCAGTGCATTCCACGCACCAACCACTCTCTGAGTAAAAAACCTTCCACTAATATCCCCTTTGAACTTCCCTCCCCTTACCTTAAAGCCATGTCCTCTTGTATTGAGCAGTGGTGCCCTGGGGAAGAGGCGCTGGCTGTCCACTCTATCTATTCCTCTTAATATCTTGTACATCATGTCTCCTCTCATCCTCCTTCTCTCCAGAGAGTAAAGCCCTAGATCCCTTAATCTCTGATCATAATCCATACTCTCTAAACCAGTCAGCATCCTGGTAAATCTCCTCTGTACCCTTTCCAATGCTCCCACATCCTTCCTATACTGAGGCGACCAGAACTGGACATAGTTCTCCAAGTGTGGCCTAACCAGAGTTTTATAGAGCTGCATCATTACTTCGTGACTCTTAAACTCTATCCCTCGACTTATGAACGCTAACACTGCATAAGCTTTCTTAACTACCCTACCTAGCTGTGAGGCAACTTTCAGGGATCTGTGGACATGTACCCCCAGATCCCTCTGCTCCTCCGCACTACCAAGTATCCTGCCATTTACTTTGTACTCTGCTTTAACAGATGGAGAGATCATTTGAAAAGCTTGATTTTAGAGAAAAGATTCGAGATTCAAGATTGTTTAATGTCATTTCCAAGTACATAAGTTTAAGGGAGAACAAAGTAATTGTTACTCCAGATCTGATACAGCACAAAAACAAAACACCATAAGATAAAGAACACAATAATAAAAAACACAATAAATTTGTAAATAGATTTTGTAAATATATATATATATAGGTTATATGACATTGAGGAAGAGGTTATTTCCCTGGCACCAGGCCTTGAGCTCTTCCACCTCCTCTTCTGTAGGCTGACTCTTTATTGATGGTGATTGTCCGGTGATGTCGACAATGTGTTTGGCTGTGCAGTCGTGTGTGAGCAGAGTGCACCGCAGTGGGCTTGGCACACAGCCCCGGGGAGTGGGGGCGTTCGTGTGGAGGATGATGGGGCGGAAGGAGTGGTTGTGCATCCTGAATAACTATGCTCGCTAGGAAATTCAACACCCAGTTGTACGGTGGTGTATTTAGACCAAGGAGTAGGAGTTTGTTCACCAAGGGACAGTAGTACTGAATGCTGAACTGAAATCCAGAAGCAGCATTCTGACGTGTCCTGTTTTCTTGGTGGGTCAGGGTCAGGTATATAACAGGTGCTATGGCATCTGTCGCAGTGATTATTATCTCGGTAAGCATTTCAGTCAGTATCCGGTGTGTGGCAGGAATAGAGTTTTTGATGTGTGTCATTACCAATCATTCAAAGCTTTTCATGATGATTGTCTTCAGTGCCACTGGGTGGTAGTTATTTAGTTCTGAAAGTGTAGAGTTCTTTGTTACAGGTGGCTGATTTGAAGTATGTGGGGACAGTAGCCTGGATGAGTGAAGTGTTGAAGATGTTTGTAAAGATGTCAGTGAGCTAGTGTGTACACTGAGTACTCAGCCTGGGATGTTGTCTGGCCTGGCAGCCTTTTCTGGGGGGAGGGTTTGACTCTTTGCAGAGCCCTTCTCATCTTCTCATGCTTCCTGCTGTTACAGACAGTGGCTTTTCACCTGGGAAGGAGTAGCTCTCATGGTTGGTGTTGCGTTGTGTGCCCTGAAGGATGCATAGAAGTTGTGTAGAGCCTTGATGAGGGAGGTGTCACAGGTACAGTCGATGCTGTTTCACTTGCATGGTCAATAATGCTTTTGATGCTGAACCACATACTCAGGTCTACCTGGATTTTTTGTAGTAGGTGGTCTTTGTCCTCTGGATGCCTAAGATAGGTTTCTCTTAGCTTCCCTGAGAGCTGTTCTGTCTCCCAGGCTTTTAGTCGTGAATGCACCTCTGCGTTCATCCGGGACTTCTGACTAGGCTGTGAGATGACTGTTCCCGAGGTACCGACGTCGTCTACACACTTACAGATATAAACGGTGATAGATGAGTCTGTGTCTTCTCCTTTTGTGGCTGCCTCCTTGAACATCTACCAGTTAGTCCATTCAAAACAGTCCTGTAGCATAGAGGTCGCCTCATTAGGCCATATAGTGACGGTCCTCTTGAATGGTTTCTCCATTTTCAGCAGTGGTCAGTATGCTGGGCTTAACATTATGGAGATGAGATCAGAGAGGCCAAGATGAGGGTGTGGGATGGCTTTGCAAGTACTGGTTCTATTTGTATAAACACGGTACAGTCTGTTTGTTCCCCTCGTGCCTACGTTGGTGGAATTTGAGTAAAATGTCCTGCGGGTTGACGCGATGGGAGTCTCCTGCAATTATGAAGAGACTGTCCGGATGCTTGTTTTGTAGAGAGCTGGTAATTACTGTGAGCTCTTCCAGTGTGTCCTTGCTGTTCACGCTTGGGAGAATGTAGACGGCGATGATGAACACAACAGTAAACTCCAGAGCAGGTACTGTGGCCGGCATTTAATTGTAGGATGCTCAATTGCCCCAGAACAGTGACTGCTAACTACAGATGGGTTTATGCGCCACCCTTTGTTAATGTGCACACACAGTCTACCTCCTTTGGATTCTGCCAGCTGAGAGTTTTTAATCCGTCATTGTGCCGAGTTGGGCGCATTGTTCTTTGACCACGTTTTGGCGAAAAGAAGAGTGCAGCAGTTTCTCATCTCCTTCTGTGTGCTCATTCTCAGTGAATCCGTTTTATTTTCTCGTGAGCAAGTGTTGGCCAGGAACAAGTGAGGGGGCCGCTGGCCCGGTTAGTGCGCCCGCTCTCTTGCCGCGCTTCTGCTTCCCCTTGCACAGCCTGCATCTGCTGCTCACTCGGCTGAGCAGCCCGGGCCAGGTCATTGTCACAAGCCCTGGTGCCCACGGAGTCCCTAGACCACTGAGCACCACTATTAACTGTGCTGCCAGTGGATTATAAGTAATAAATATTAATTGATTCCTAATTTTCAAAGAGGGAATAAATATTGTAAAAAGACATTTGTGCAATGTGTTTAATAATTAACATTTCACCTCATTTTAAAAAATTTTTACTATGTAATAGCAATCAGATTTTAATTGATAAACCTGTACATTTAAATTCTAGGCTTCACAGTGATTTAATGGATCTAATAATTAAAGCAATTTACATTATTTATGGCGTACAGTCACACTCTGAAGATATAGGATATATGGAAAGATGTAAACCTAAAGAAAACTTGCTCTAACACAATGTTGATAAGTAAGTTGTCGCCAGTTATAGAGGCATAGTACAAACAGGCCCTTCAGCCTAATTTGGTAGGTAAAGACAGGTAATGAGGAAAGACCTGACTTTGAGATGTTCTTCTCCTCTCTCCAGTGCCGGTTCTGTGAGACCCTGTCTTGTTGCTCCCTCGCTGTGGTTTCCACTGCTTGCTCTAAGACCTACTACTGCACCCACACGTCCTTTCTCAGTACTCACTTTTTGTTCTGATGCCGGGTTTTAACCCAAACCGTTGACAATCCTTTCCTCCCACAGATGTTGCTTGGATGTTGCGTTCCATCAGCAGGTTGGTTTTTTTTTTGTTTTTGCTTCCATTTGTCCCTATTTGCCACATTTCCTTCTAAACTATTCCTGTCCATGTACAAAGTCACATTTAACTCCAAGATCATGGATTCACTTACCACTGAATGAGTTTAGATTATTAGTACTTGGGAAAGCTCAATGTTCAGTTTATTATGAATATAAAAAATCAATAAAATGATCCCAGCTGACCAATAGAATTGTATCACTAGTTATAGAGCCTGCATAATATCATGGTCAATTTCCTCAGACCTTCAAACCTGAAGCAGCAAATACTTTTGGCTCAGTTGGAAAAGTTACCCTTGCTGACCTTTCTCGGGCTGATATTCCATGACTCCAGCATAATAGTTTGCACACTCAGAGGTGTGAGGAGAATGGACTGAGCTTTGCAGTGATAGAACCGGAGTCACATCACCTACACCGACTGTGCTCAACTCAGTGCACACACAGAATTAACGGCGCTCTCCAGGGTGCACAAACCTGCTGTTGGTGGTGAGCATCCCGCGAACCTGTGAAGAGAACAGCCTCTGCGGCCAGCAGAAAAGTGAGGAGAGCTGGTGATAGTTTATGAGGTGAGAGAAATGGTAACAATTTAATGCACATCTCTCTCAGAATGCCCTGATACTGCCGTTGCTGGGAGACTGCCTCTATGGTTTATTTGTAACAACGCCAAAAAATAACTTGCTTAATTTCATACTGAGCAAATGAATTATTTCCCCTTTGTTCCATAATGATAAATGATAGAAAGAGAAAATCGCCCAGAAGTTTAAAACAAAGCTGCAAATATTTCATATCTTCAGTAGCCCCTTCAGCAGCTGTGGAGATAGGGTGCAAATTAAAAATGAAATGATAAGCACAATGAAACCATAGACCTAACAAATACTTAATGATTACTTATATTGCAGTCAAGGTAGAATAAAGTGCTACAGGGACACCACACACCCCGGCCACTCCCTGTTTGACCCGCTGCCGTCCAGCAAAAGGTTCAGGACACTAAAAGCCAGAACAAATAGACTGAGGAACAGCTTCTACCCCAGAGCTGTGGCCTCCATCACACCACTCCCACAGAACAATGACTGAAACTGTGAGCACACACAAGGACTCAATTACTTGCACTAACACTTTGTGCATTACTGGTGCTGCTACAACTTATTTTCCACTACTTATTTAATACTGTTTTTCTATTACTGTCTTGTTTTTAATCTACCGCTTTATTTAATTGCCTAAGAGGAAGCCAAACAGAGTTTCATTGTACCTATGTATAATGACAATAAAGATCATTCAATTCAACTCAATACAAGAGCACATTGCAATGCGTTCCCATCTTTCTATGGTATATTTGTTGAACTTCCAATAGCAGGCCAAAAGTTTCTGAGATTGGGTTCTGACAAAGATCCTACTATTTATTGCACGAATTTTGTTCCCTTTTCAGAAAGCAAAGCACGTATCGAGGGTAGTCATGGGAAAGGTGGGCCCCTAAGAGACTATAAGGTAATCCGTGTGAGGGTTTAAACTAACTTGGCAGGGGGATAGGGACCAAAGCACAAGGTCAGAAGGAGGAGGGATTGAGAGGAAGGTGAATGCCAAGGAGGGACAGGCAGGAGCGAAGAAGTGAGCACGATAGGATGGACATGATGAAGTGTGTTTATTTTATTGCTGGGACATTTATGTGTGAGGGTAATGAGCTTAGAGCATGGATCATTGCATTGAACTATGATGTTGAGGCCATTAGAGAGACTAGGTTGAGAGAGGGACTGGACTGGATGCTTAATGTTGCAGGTTTCCATGTTTTAAGAAAGATAGAGTGGGAGTTAAAAAGATGCAGCAATTGCGCTATCAATTAGTAACAATGTCATAGCTGTGCTCAGAGAGGACATGATGGAGGGCTCATTCACTGAGGTGGGGCTCAAAAATAAGAAAGGTGTATTATAATCACTCTGATGGGGTTATATTACAGACCACTGGGATATTGAGAACAGATATTTCAGTAGATTAGGGAAAGATATTGTGGTGAACTACATATACCTGTCTGGACAAGCCCCCCACTTTCCGCTGACTGCTCCTGTGGCTCCTCCCACGGACCCCGGTATAAAGGTAATTGGAGACACAGCCCCGGCCTCAGTCTCCAGGATGCAGTGTGGTGGTCATTTGCTGCTTGTTCTTTCTTCCAGCCAATAAAAGCCGATATCTCACCTCACGTCTCTGAGAGTTATTGATGGTGCATCAATTTTATTGGCTGGAAGTTTTAAAACATGGAGAGTATTTTACGTCCGGAAAAGTTAGACTTGGACCCCCAAGCTCCAGAAGCAGCTCTTGCCTTTGAACTCTGGCTTGCATGCTTCCAATCATACTTGGAAGCGATTCCAGTGACTAAGCCTGCCACAATGTACAAAATCCTCCTATCCAGAGTAAGTCTGAAAGTATTCTCCCTTATCAGGGACCTGCTGACCTACCAAGGGGCACTGGACACCTTCAAAAGACAGTACCTGCAGCCGGTGAACACCGTCTACGCAAGACATCGCTTAGTGATGCGGCGACAGCGAACTGGCGAGTCGAGCGGGGAGTTTGTCCGGGCCCTACAGACACTCGTGCGAGCCTGCGACTGCAAGGGACTGATGGCGGAACAACATGCGGAGCTGCTAGTACGAGACGCCTCCGATTTCGTGCTGGCTGCTACCCTCAATCACGCAGGAAGGCCAATAGCATTCTTTTCTCATACCCTTCAAGGCCCTGAAATTCGGCACTCCGCAGTGGAGAAAGAAGCCCAGGCCATAGTGGAAGCTATTAGGCACTGGAGGCACTATCTCGCCGGCAAAAGGTTCACCTTGCTGACCAACTAGCACTCTGGTGCATTCATGTTCAGCAACCAACAGCGGGGCAAAATCAAAAATGATAAAATTTTGCGGTGGAGAATAGAACTCTCCACCTACAACTATGACATCCTGTACCGGCCTGGAAGGCTCAATGAGCCCCCTGATGCCCTATCCCGGGGAGTGTGTGCTAGCGCACAGCTCGACCAGTTATACGCCCTCCATGCAGATCTTTGCCACCCGGGGGTCACCCAATTTTACCATTTCGTGAAAGCCCGGAACCTGCTGTACTCCCTTGAGGACATGACCAGGGACTGCCAAGTCTGCGCTGAGTGCAAACCGCACTTTTACCGTCCTGAAAAGGCACAACTTATCAAGGCCACCCGCCCCTTTGAGCGACTGAGTGTTGACTTTAAGGGCCCCCTTCCCTCCTCCGACCGCAATGTCTACTTTCTCAACATTATCAACGAGTACTCGCGGTTCCCCTTTGCCATCCCCTGCCCCGACACCACTACCACGTCCGTCATAAAAGCCCTGCGCCAGCTCTTCACTCTGTTCGGATATCCGTGCTATATCCACAGTGATAGAGGGTCCTCCTTTATGAGTGACGAGCTGTGCCAGTACCTGCTGGCTAGGGGCATTGCTACTAGTAGGACCACGAGTATAATCCCCGGGGAAATGGACAGGTGGAGAGGGAGAATGCCACAGTGTGGAAGGCCACACTTTTAGCCCTTAAGTCAAAAGGGTTGCCGGTCTCTCGATGGCAGGAGGTCCTCCCCGAGGCACTCCACTCTATCCGCTCCCTGTTATGTACGTCCACCAATGCCACCCCTCACGAGCGCCTATTTTCTTTTCCCAGGAAGTCTGCCACTGGGACCACCCTACCAGCTTGGCTGACATCCCCAGGGCCAGTGCTGCTCTGGAAACATGCGTGGAGCAATAAATACTCCCCGCTGGTCGAGAGGGTTCACCTACTACATGCGAACCCCCAGTATGCCTACGTGGTCTTACCTGATGGGCGGGAGGACACGGTCTCCGTCCGTGACCTGGCGCCCGCAGGAGCAGCAGACCACTACCCTGAACACTCCAAGGTAACTATGAACCCTGTACCCGAGGTGACACCGCGCACACCGAGCCCTACACAGACTCCTCACGACACTCCCATACCGGGCGCCTCGCGCACGCATATACCAGGCGCCTCGCACACGCATGAGGGATCACTGAATCCTAGTGGGCTGACACCTCCAGTCAGGCCGGAACCAGCACAACCACCGTCTCCGGTGCAATCACCACCGGCACCTGTGCAATCACAGCCGGTGCTACGTAGATCACAGCGACAGATTCGACCACCTGATAGACTTAACCTGTAAATATACTTGTAAGAAACTTCGCCCCCTGGGGACTCTCTTTTAAAACAAAGAGGGGGGGGTGAATGTGGTGAACTACATATACCTGTCTGGACATGCTCCCCCCTGCTGACTGCTCCTGTGGCTCCTCCCACAGACCCCGGTATAAAGGCGATTGGAGACACAGCCCCGGCCTCAGTCTCCAGGATGTAGTGTGGTGGTCATTTGCTGCTTGTTCTTTCTTCCAGCCAATAAAAGCCGATATCTCACCTCACGTCTCCGAGAGTTATTGATGGTGCATCAGGTATGAAACCAAAAGGGTTGAGTGGGAGACTTCCACTGGGACCTACTAGTGCAAAAGGTTTAGACAGGACAGAATTTGTTAGGTGCATTTAGGACAGTTTCTTAAATCCCACATGTAGATAGTCCAATGGGAGGTGGGGCCATATTGGACATAGCGTTGTGTAATGAGCCTGGCCAGGTAACTGAGTGGGAGAATATTTATAAAACAGTGATCTCCACTCCTGAAGTTTTAAGATAGTTTTATTAAGGATAAGTATGAACCATTGAAATGGTATAAAATTGGAGCAGAGAAAATAACAAAGGAGAGTTAATTGGGAACAGCTGCTTTTGAGCAAGTCCACATCTGACACGTGGAAGCTGTTTAAAGACCAACTGTATAAAGTACAGGACAGGAACAATGAAGGAGAAGGATGGCAAAATAAGGAAACCATGGATTATGAAAGTGGTGGTGAAGAAAGAGGTCGAGAAGAAAAAAGAAATGTATGTAAAATTTAGGAAGCTAAAATCAAACAAAGCCCTTGAAGTTATACAGAAATTAGAAAATAACTCTGCAGGGGAAACAGAAGAGCTAGCAGTGGCTGTGAAAATATTTGTCAAGTAGGATTAAAAAGAATCCTAAAGAATTCTATAGATATGTACATCAAGAGCAAGAGGGTAACTAGGGAGAGGTTAGAACCACTCAAGAATAAAGGAGGGTACATGTGCTTTGAGGCAGAGGACTTAGACGAGGTCCTAAATGAGTACTTTGCATCAGTATTTACCAAGGAGAAGGACGTAGAGGATAATGAATCCAATGTGGAACATGCTAATATACTAGGGCATTTTGAGACAAAGATAAAGGTAGTGTTGGGTCCTTGAAGAATGTTCAGGAGGATAAGTCCCTAGAACCTGATGGGATATATCTCAGGTTATTGATAGAGTCAATAGGTAAGTCTGCTGGACCTTAACCAAGATCTTTGCATCCTGTCTCACCACAGGCAAGGCCCGAGAGGACAGCTGATTAGCTAATTTTGTTCCTTTGTTCAAGAAGGGAAATAAGGATAGGAAAATGATGATCTGTTTAGGGGCAATCACGTCTTAGCTAATTGACTGAGTCTTTCAAGGAGGTGATGAAGGTAGAGTTGTAGATGTTGCCCACGCAGGTTTCAGTAAGGTGTTTGACAAGCTCCCTCAATGCTCGAGTGAACTTATTTGGTTGGAGGTCCATGACCAGTGGTTTTCCACAGGGATACCTGTCTGGACACACTCCCCCTGCTGACTGCTCCTGTGGCTCCTCCCACAGACCCCGGTATAAAGGTGATTGGAGACACAGCCCCGGCCTCAGTCTCCAGGATGTAGTGTGGTGGTCATTTGCTGCTTGTTCTTTCTTCCAGCCAATGAAAGCCGATATCTCACCTCACGTCTCCGAGAGTTATTGATGGTGCATCAGGTATGAAACCAAAAGGGTTGAGTGGGAGACTTCCACTGGGACCTACTAGTGCAAAAGTACTTGGACCCCTGTTGTATGTGACTTGGATAAAAATGTGGATGGGTGGGTTAGCAGGTTGGCATGTGATACTAAGGTTGGTGATATTGTGGACAGTGTTGAAGACTGCCAAAGTTCACAGCAGGACATAGATCATTTGTAGATGTGGACAGAGAAGTAGCAGATGGAGGTTAACTTACGTATTGATTTAGAGATGTAGCAGGCCTTTCTGGCTCAATGAGCCCACGCCACCCAGTTATGCCCATGTGACCAATTTACCTGCTAATCTCTATGTCTTTGGAACGTGGGAGGAAACTGGAGCACCTGGAGGAAACCCACGCAATCATGGGAAGAACATACAAACCCCTTACAGACAGCAGTGGAACTGAACCGAGTCAGTGGCACTGTAATACCGTTACACTAACTGCTACACTACCGCGCCATCCTTAATCTGGTCAAATCTGAAATGTTATGCTTTGGGAGATCCATTGTCCAGTGTTCAAAGTTCAAAATAAGTTCATTATCAAACTACATATATGTCATTATACCTTGAGATTCATTTTCTTGCAGGCATTTATAGGATAAAGGAAATACAATAGAATTTTATGAAAAACTACACATAAACACAAAGAATGACAAACACCAATAAAAGTTCAAAGCTCAAAGTATATTTATTATCAAAATATGTATACTGTATACAACCTTGAAATTCATCTCCTTACAGATAGTCACAAAATAAAGAAACCTAATAGAACCCATTAAAAAAAGAAAACTATCAAATACCCAAAGTCTCTCACGACAGATGCTGTTCTCTTGTAGCAGCACTCCACATAAATATACTCAGTGGTGGGGAGGGCTTCACCTATAATGGACTGGGCAGTATCCACCTTCTTCTGTAGCCTTTTCCATTCTTGGCCATACTAGACCGTGTTGCAACCAGTTAGGATACTCTTCACTGTCCACCTACAGAAGTTTGCTGAATCTATGCACGCTTCTAAGAAAGTAGAGGTGTTATCGTGTTTTCTTTGTGATGACATTTACAGGTGTATGCATTGGTCACAGGATAGATTCTTTGACATGTTGATGCCAAAGAATATTGACTACTGACCCTTCCCTAATGAGTACTGGCTCATGGAATTTTGGTTAGTTCCTCCTGAAATTGTTGATCAGCTCTTTGGCTTTTGCTGACATTGAATGAGAGGTTCACTGTGACTCTACTCATGTGGTGACAGTGAGTGTGGAGGAGATGTTGTTGCCAGTCCGTACTGATTAGGGTCTGACATTGAGGAAACTGAGGATTCAGTTTCACCAGGAGATACCAAGGTCCAGGTCTTGGAGTTTTGAGTGGTTCTGAGGTGTTGAATGCTGAATAATAGTCAATCCTGATGTATGTACCTTCACTCTCCAAGTGTTCCAGAGCTGAGTGAAGAGCCAATAAAATGGTGTCTGCTGTTGACCTGTTGTAAAAGGACAGTGCAGCACCCTTAACAGTATTGACATAAAGATTGATCTTAGTGTCCAAGCCCATAGCTGCCTGAAAGTTGCTGCACAGGATGGTAAAGAGACATCATTGATTGTCGTGTACTTTGCTTCACAGTTAACAGAACACAGAGCATTACGGGCCCTTCGGCCCACAATGTTATGTCAACCATGTAACCCACCATAGAAACTGCCCTGAATTACCCTTCTGCATAGCCCATATTTTTCTAAGCTCCATGTACCTATCTAAGAGTCTCTTAAAAGACCCTATTGTATCCGCCTCCATCACCGCCGCTGGCAGTGCCTACTTCCAAGCACCTTAAAACTGTGTCCTTTCGTGATAACCATTTCAGCCCTGGGAAGAAGCCTCTGGCTACCCTCATGATCAATGCCTCTTATCATCTTATACGCCTCTATCAGGTGACCTCTAATCTTCTGTCGCTCCCAGGGGAAAAGGTCAAGTTCACTCAACCTATTCTCATAAAGCACACTCTCCAATCCAGGAAACATCCTTGTAAATCTCTTCTGCACTCTTTCTACAGTACCCACATCCTTCCTGTAGTGAGGCGACCAGGACTGAATGTAGTACTCCAAGTGGGGTCTGACCAGGGTCTTACATAGCTGTAACCCATGAAGATAATCACAAAGATATAGCTCACCCCAGAACTCCAGACACAGCACTCTAGTCCAAGGGCTTCACCATCCACGGTGTGGTCCAGATGGCAGCATTAGGTAAAGGCAGAGGAGGCAGTATTTGCTTCATTAACTCAAAGTCCTACTGTTCTGACTTGGAGCAACTGGCAGTTAAGTGTCATCCATTCTATCTACCGAGGGAGTTTTTGGCCATCATCTTAGTAGAGATGTACATTCCATCCTGGCAAATGTCAGGCTGGCACAGGAGGAGTAGAACACCATGATCAAAAGTCACAAGACCCCAGTGCCATCCCAAACATCATGGAGGGGTCAACCACGCCAGCTTGAACAAGTCTGACAAACCACCATCAACATGTCGCCCACATCCCCAGGTGAACCATCACACACTTGATCACAGTTACGCCACCATCAAGAATGTTCGCTATGCCATTACGCTCTAGAAGGAGAAACCTAAATGACAGTGATGGTACCACCGCAACAGATCTACGGTAGATGTGATGTCTATGATTCTATGTAATATACAATCGTAGGGTCCTACAGCATGGAAACTACAGGCCAGTTAGCTTTATGATAGGCTGATCCAGATGACTGGGACATGAGTCATCTAAGGTAAGCTGGATGACAGGACCAAAAATCATCTTAGTGACAGAAGACAGAGGATAATGAAGATGAATAAAGATGCTTTATTAATGGGAAGTCTGTTATCAATGGTTTAGCAGGGATCAGTGCCAGACCTTGGTTCTTCATAATATACACCCTATCCTCGTTATATGCGGGGGAATGCGTTGCTTGCAATTGACGCATAATATGAAAATGCATAATGTGAATAATTATTTAAATGGAGAAAATAGGGATGAGTTCCAGAGAGCTTTCTAAATATGTTTTATCTGTAATTTATTCACATTTTCATACCAATACGACACAAAAGCAATACCACAAGGCAACATTTTTATTATGTTTCGTCAATTTAAGGTAATATTCAATGTAATAAATCATAGAAAGTTAACATACTCGGGTGTACAGTACTCACCAACAGTGGCAGGTGTGTTCGCTCCGGGAGATGAGTGGTTGTTGTGGTGTCGGGCAGCTTTACATGGATAAGGTGGATTATTGTGGTCGTCAGGATCATCAAGCACAGCACGGGGTGAAGGAAGACCCACAGAACTCTTAGAACTGCCGGCAGCAGGAGATGACAACTCGGTTTGAAGAAAGTGCTGAGGGTTGTTTGCTTGGCAGCATTTTGCTTTTCAGCATAAATTTGCTTGTAGGGAAGGAGGGTTGACGGGAGGGAACGACTGAAATGCTGACTCCGTTCTAAACCTGGGTCCATGTCCATTGCTATTTGTGCCAAGTGTTCCGACTTCCACCATTGGTAACCTCCCGGGATTTTCAAAATCGTCTGTTGTTTGCAGCATCTGAGATAGTTCGCCATAAAAAAAAATACGCCTTGAATGTGGATCACACCTTGGTCGAGTGATTGAATCAGCGATGTTGTGTTAGGCAGCAGGAAACACACTTACGTTAGGATGAATGCTGTACAAATGTTTAGGATGGGCTGGCGCGTTGTCAAGCAACAGAACTTTAAAGACAAGATTCTGTTCCCGGCAGTAGCGTCCCAGAGCTGTGTTACCTTCACCTGATGCCGCGCTGTTTATAATTTCCGACTTTTTTTTCAAGTGTTAAAGCGGTGCTCTGCCGCTCGGCTGATGGCCCAGGACATGACATCAGATGCTTAGGAGGCATAGTTAAATATTTGAAGCACAAAATCACTGTACGGTTGGTAAAACCAACTAAAGTTTAATAGCACAAGATCGCACATCCACACCTTGCCAAAACCAGTGCGAGACTGGCGGGAGTGAGATTGTGAGGCGTGTGCAAGTGACTTGTATTGGTGGGAAAGCAGCGCTCCTCGCGTAACTGCGAGTTTTAGACGCATATAATGAGACGTTGGTAGAAATAGGCTCCTCGCATAACTGGTCGCATAGAATGAAGACGCACATAACGAGGATAGGATGCAGTTAATGACCTGGATGTGAATGTATGAGATCTGACTAGTAGGTTTGCTGATGATAAGAAAATTGCTAATGTTGTGGAGAGCAAGGATGTTTGTCTAGGGCTACAGTGGGATATAGAACAGATGGAAAGTTATGTGGTGTGTGGACAGAAGGAATTCAGTCCCGTCAAGGATGCAAAACTGGGTTGAGAAGTGGCAGATGGAGTTCAACCCAGATAAATGTGAAGTGGTCCATTTTGGTAGGTCAACTATGATGGCAGAATGTAGTATTAATGGTAAGACTCTTGGCAGCGTGGAGAATCAGAGGGATCTTGGAGTCCGAGTCCATAACACACTTAAAACTGCTGCGCAGATCAACTGTGTGGTTAAGAAAGCATACGGTGTATTGGCCTTCATCAATCGAGGGATTGAGTTTAAAAACCGAGAGGTAATGTTGCAGCTATATAGGGCCCTGGTTAGACCGCACTTGGAGTACTGTGCTCAGTTCTGGTCACCTCACTACAGGAAGGATGTGGAAACTATAGAAAGGGTGCAGAGGAGATTTACAAGGATCTTGCCTGGATTGGGGAGCATGCCTTATGAGAATAGGTTGAGTGAACTCGGCCTTTTCTCCTTGGAGCGACGGAGAAAATATTGGACAGGCTGGTGACTTGATAGAGGTGTATAAGATGATGAGAAGCATTGATCATGTGGATAGTCAGAGGCTTTTTCCCAAGGCTGAAATGGCTAACATGAGAGGGCATCGTTTTAAGGTGCTTGGAAGTAGGTACAGAGATGTCAGGGTTAAGTTTTTTTGCGCAGAGAGTGGTGAGTGCGTGGAATAGGCTGCTGGTGACAGTGGTGGAGGTGGATATGATAGGGTCTTTTAAGAGACTCCTGGATAGGTACATGGAGCTTAGAAAAATAGAGGGCTATGGGTAGCCCTGGTAATTTCTAAAGTAAGTACATGTTCGGCACAGCTTTGTGGACCGAGGGGCCTGTATTGTGCTGTAGGTTTTCTGTTTCTAAGTGCGAGGTGATGTATTTTGGGAAGTCATGGGGTTGGATATGTACAGTAAATGGTAGAGTCTAAGGAATGTTGATGAACCAAAGGGCTTCTGATTCAGGTCGATAGTTCCCTGAAAATTGCTATACAGGCTGATGAAGCCTAGGAGCATGCTTGTCTTCGTGGGACAGTTGAGATGTTACTGAATGTTTTTACTGGTTAGACTGCACTTGGGGTATTATGTGCAGTTCTGGTCACTGCACTAGGGAAAGGTTGCTCTAGAGGGAGTGCAGATGAGGTTCATCAGAACGTTGCCAAGAGTGTAGGACTTCAGTTATGGGGAAATATTGGACAGGCTGGGTTTGTTTTTCTGGAGCGATGGAAATTGAGGGATGACCTGATAAGGATCTATAAAGCTATGAGAGGCATAGATAGGGTGTGTAACCCTCTCACCATAAGCTCATAATGAGTTAGCTATTGCTGTGAATTCAACCTAACAGCAACATAACGCTACACTGCATGGGAATAATGGTGAAGGAGGCCATTTCCATGAAATAAACATGCCTGGGGTATGATTCCAGGTATAAACAAATATAAAAGTTTGTATGTTCATTCCAAGGAAAAACGAAGGCTGTTCCTGTATGAACCCATGCAAATTCACCATTCGCCAGGAAACAATAATTTAACTCACACCAGTAAAAACTTAGATCCAAAACATATTGACAAAATTCTTAAACTATAACAAACATAATAATACCATATAATACAAAATAAAGAAAAGGCCCATCCTATTTATAAATAATAATCTATATCATGCATGTAATCGTTGGAACCTGTTGTTGCATAATTAATCCAGTTTACTTCACTTCGTTTACTCACAGCATGAAATAATTTTGCTTTGAAGAACCTGTCCCAGGAAACCAATATTCACACAACATCCAAGGGAAAAACGTCGAACTTTCTTCAATGTCATCTGCTAATTAGCTAACTAAAATTTATCTGCACATTCTCCGTGAGAATATTGTCTACATGACATCAGTAACTGTCCTTCCAAATGGGTTTGGTGTCTTTTTCCTGCGCTCTCTCTAGAATGTTCCAAAGAAAATCCTATTGGCTAATTCAACAAGCCTTACTTATCAATGAACTGAATTTTTATTTTGAACAGTAGAAATGAAATACTCAGTTTTATAATTTAATTTTGAGAAAAATCTGCAGAAAATAAAATATCCACAGCATTATTAATAACATAAAGCAAGGTCTTAAACCAGGGTATTACAGATGGTTAGTCAGAATCTTTTTCCCATGGCAGAGTATCATAAACAAGAGGGCAATAGGTTTAAGGTGAGAGGAAGGAATTTTGAAGGAGACCTTGGGGCTAAGTTTTTTTTAACCATTTCCCACCCCCCATCCTCACCACATTCTACAGAGGATGTATCGAGAGTATCCTGAGCAGCTGCATTACCACCTGGTTCAGAAATTAGCACCGTCTCAGATCGTAAGACCCTGCAACGGAGAGTGAGGTCAGCTGAGAAGATCGTCGGGGTCTCTCTTCCCACCAGTACAGACATTTATACCAAACGCTGCATCCGCAAAGCTAACAGTATTGTGAAGGACCCCACGCACCCCTCACACAAACTCTTCTCCCTCCTGCCAACTGGCAAAAGGTACTGAAGCATTCGGGCTCTCACGACCAGACTCTGTCACAGTTTCTTCCCCCAAGCCATTAGATTCCTCAATTCCCAGAGGAATTCTGACACCAACTTACACACACGCACTCAACTGAACTCCGCTCCACTCCCTTCGCAATTTTTGCTCATTTCCTTCTCAATTCCTGCTAAAATGTTGTTTACATTGTTTATATTTACATTTACATTATTTATTATTATATTGTAATTTGCCCTTTACTGCGCCTATTGTCTTGTTTAATAATTATTGTACTGTCTTGCACTGTTTTGTGCACTTTATGTAATCCTGTGTAGGTCTGAAGTCTAATCTAGTTTTGTGTTGTTTCACGGAGTCTAGTGTAGTTTTGTGTTGTTTCATGTAGTGCCATGGTCCTGGAGGAACGTTGTTTCATTTTTACTGTGTACTGTACCAGCAGTTATGGTTGAAATGACAATAAAAGCGACTTGCCTTGAAGTAATCGACTGGCTCATTTAATAGTTAAATGATTTCAAAATAAAAAATGCATTTGACATACATAATTGACATTAAGTTAGATTTAAGACGTGTCTGGACAAGTACTAGAATCACAAAGCACGGAAAGCTATGAACATAATTGGGGTAAGTGGGATCAATGTAAGTGCGTTGGATTGGTGATATGGTTGAGCCAAGGGTCTTTTCCCATGCTGTATGATCCTGTATGACTCTATAAAAGGGTACAGAAAAGGGTATGGAGAATTGCTATATTAAGTTCTTACCTACAAAAGTTTCTAAAATCATAAAAAGATTTTTATATAATAACTATTTTTTAAAAAGCAAGGAACACCCACAGTAAATGCCTTTTCCACCCTTGCCAGGGTCCAAAGCCAAAATAAGTCATGACTCTGTTTGTCAAAGTTTAATTAAATTATTCAGCTTGGCTGTGATCTATTCCTATTACCCAGACATTGCATCATATTTGCTAAATCAAGTTTTATAAAAAGAATGTACAATAGAAGTTTGAAGAATCTATTCCCAGGGATTTTTTATCTGGCATGGAAGCTGAAATTTCAGCTATTGTGTACTTAATATTTCAGTAATATCTGAGTAATATTGTAAATATATTAGTTGATTAAGCATTTTTGTTTGTGTAAAAATACATGAATTGCTTACGTCATGACGCGGCATGTGATATGTAGACTCACATTCCTTACTCCCGTTTTTTTAATTACAATTAGTTTTACGCTTTGGAGTTACAAGACATAACAGTGGCAACAATATATTTTAAAAAATGAACCCGAGACAGCTGCTGGCCTGTTGAAGAGCAGCGAGGAACAGTAGAACAAAAAAACAGTGCAGCATGTGCAGGGACAGTCGAGTTTTAAAAAAAAGGCAGAAAACAGAAGAATTTGCAGGTTCATAAACAGTGAGTGCTGGGTGATAATAATCATAAATAAAGAGACAGAATTGGCTGGCTACGTCGGAAAGTTTGAGGTGTTTGATTACACAACAGATAACAGGATCTTATATACTGAGTGGATTGAGCAGTATTTTAAAGCAAATGGATTAGCCAGTGAGAAACAAGTACAGTACCAATTTTGATGAGTGTATTAGATTTAAAGGTATACAGTTTGCTTCGAAGTTTAACTGCACCAACCAAACCAGCCAAGATGAGCTTTGTTGATATTGTGAAAGTAAGGCAGGAACATTTAATTGATTGGAAAATGTTTTAGGTTTCATAATGCTGAAAGTACTAAATTGCATCAAAGGATATGACGAGAAGGCAGGTGTATGGGGTTGAGTAGGATCCAGGATCGGTCATGATGGAATAGTGGAGCAGACTTGATGGACAGAATGGCCTAATTCTGCTCCTATGTGTTATGGTCTTGTAATGTTATGGATACCTAATTACTATTTAGAAGAATTAAGAAAAATTACACCTGTTATGGTGTATGTAAGCAGAATCACAAAGAAGGGGAGTCCACTTCAGTGCATGTGGCTGAATTGAAGAGATTGTCTGAATGTTGTCAGTTCAGTAATGGACTTAATGAGAGATTGTTTAGTTTGTGCAATCTTACATGAACACATTCAAAAATGGATCCTAACTGAAGCACAACTTACATTTAAAAGAGCAGTCGAAATCGCTTTATCAGTGGAAACAGCAGAGACACAATTGAGTTGTAGTCAGGAATGAACGTGAGTGTGAACAAGAATGCTACATTTAAACAGAAACAGGCCTGGCCAAACAAATTCTGCTGCTGGTGTGGCAGGGGGTCACATACATCAGGCCAAAGCAGGCTTAAAGGTGCAGAAAATGCTGCAAAGTGGGACACATTAAAACAGCATGTCAGGCAGACAAAAATAAATGCACTGCACAGCCGCTCCACCCCATACACCTGCCTTCTTGCCATATCCTTTGATACCCTGACTGATCAGGAAACGATCAGCTTCCGCCTTAGATATACACATGGACTTGGCCTCCTCCGCAGTCTGTGGCAGAGCATTCCACAGATTCATTACTCTCTGGCTGAAAAATTCCTCCTTTTCTCTGTCCTAACAAGGTTGCCCCTCAATTTGGAGGCTGTACCCTCTAGTTCTGGATATCCCCACCATCGGAAACATCATTTCCAAATCCGTTCTGTCCAGTCCTTTCAACATTAAGTAGGTTACAATGAGATACCCCCCCCCCCAACATTCTTCTAAATAGCAATTAGATATCCAACTAAGAACTTACACTGGAGAAAAGATAACTGCTGCGGGAATGACGTTTGTATCAGTGAAATACAACGCCCTTTAAATCACATTGGGCTTGTATGAGGGAAAAAAACCGGAGAACCAGCATTGTGATGAGTGGCTGAGACAACTACAACTTGATTGGAGATCCATCCACCACTTGCATGCCACATCACCTGCGACAGAGTCAATGGAAAGCAAATTAGGAAAGGTACTGGATGATGCTACAACTGTTTCCATGCTGTACACCATGGACTGTTGACCAATAAATGGCTAATGGGTGTTGGTGCCAATATCTGAGTCTTTGGTTGGAAAATATATTGGAAAAAGGAAGGACCATGCTGCTCAGAGGAATCATGGAAGTGATGAAAGCAGTGATCTGACTAGAACAGTTTACTGTAATCAGGCAGTTACTTGTGAAATGTGGCTTGGTTTTAAGCTGGAAGAGAGTTGAAGGAACTTCAGGAAAGTTGCCAACATTCGGCTTTTGTGAGTACAAAGAGCGGAAGGCCTAAAAGAAAGGAGTCAATGGAGATATGACGACAGAGAATTCACCAGATGATGTGGACGAGGAAACCAAGAGGAGAGATCAGATTGTAAAGGAAGTAAAAGAAGGATTAATAAGAGAATACTCCAGTGAACTAAATGGATCTTCCCAAGATCAAGATGCACAAACTAGACTAAGAAAAAGGAAGTAGAAGAAAGGTGGCTACCACTGTCAGAACCACTTCTTGCAGTTTCAGGGTCAACTCCTACAACCACAGTGCAGGAGGCCCCAGAACTCGAGATTGTTTCACAGCCACAAGTCTCACTTGTCAAGCAGAGTGATCCTCCTTGTCAGGAAAGACAATATCCCACAAGAGTAAGAAAACCTCCACAGGAATTAAGTCTTCAAGCCTGAATGTGCCAATTCAAAATTTACCATGTTCTGGATATCTGTATAATAGTTGTATTTTATAGTATACTGTGTATATAGTTGAGATGCATTCCATATTGAGTTGGAGTTTATTACTAAGCAAGGAGGAGTGTTGTGTATTGAATATTTCAGTATTATTTGAGTAATATATTTAATATATTGTTTGATTAAGCATCCTTGTTCATTTAATAATATATTATAGGCTATATGTAAAATCAATGAAATGCATACGTCACGGTGCTACCATATGATACGAGGGGTCTTCGCTTAAATTAAAGAATGGAGTTAAACTCATTCTGAACACCTTTGTTTCACTTAGTTTTATGTTTTGGAGTTACAAAACATAACGTCGGTAAGTGGATGAAATTGACAACTATTTTAGCAATTAATTAAAAAAAAAAATTGTGTCCTATGATGTCTTACCAACAGCAGTGTGATGAATGCAAGAGAACCGTTTATTCGTCCAGATACCAGGAATAATCCCATTTAGGCAGGTAATGAGACCGGCTGGCAACTATGCTGTTTCTTTAGCATTTTGTCTGTTTTTACAAGGCTGAGTTGCTCGCTCGATGCTCAACCCAAATGGGAAGTGTGCAAGGAGCCAGCCAGACTTGAACCCGGGACCACTCGCCTCGAAGTCCGCTGCAGATGCCACTACACCGCCGGCTGACACAGTAGCCTAGGAACATTGTTGCACAGTGGATTAATTTGAAATGGGAAACCCACCCCAATAGACAGTGTCCTTACATGTGGAAACTATTGTGCAGCCACAGTATCACCAATTGGCTTTTGCATCATTTAAAAACAGACATCTGTCTAAGGAACAGCATGGATCTTCAAGAGCAGGCCTTAAAGAGTGAAGACATCACTTAAAGGGCCTATTCTCATATGAACTGCTGGCTGGGAGTTAGCTCCTGAAATAAAGCAACTTATCTTCCATGGATATGATATGCAGATAAGGCTTTTATTGGAACTGGGGTCTAATCATTTAGTGGCTTGTCCTAGAAACCCAAATCCATCAGAGGTCTGTACCATCTGTCTCATTTCCAATCTAATGCTCAAAGTAAAACCTACCTCAGACTGACTAACAAAGTTAGTTCCATGAGTTAGTTTAGCTAGTCAGTCCCATTAACTTGAAGCATTGGATTCAGCAGAGATCATGTTTTCAAACAATTAAAAATGTCTAGCCCAGTATATTGATTTCAATGTCATCACTTCAGAAGAAACCCTGATAGAGCTAAAGAGAGTACAGAATTATTGAAATACATCCAAGTTTTTTTTTAAAGAATACATGACAAGTCCAATTGGGTGTTCCTGGGCCTAGTTTAAGGAATGAATTTGGACGAGTGAAAAAGTATAATCTTCTGGATGTCTGAATCATGGGCACGGACAAAAACAGACCAGGAATAAAACTTCTGATTTGGTGGGAGACCGATTTTATGAAGCTGAAATGTGCTTTAGCAAGAGCTGATAAATGGAAGCTTCTTGAAGGTAAATCAATGTCAAATTACTGGGAGACGTTCCAAAATAGATAGTAAAAGCTTATAATGAACAACTTCCCTTTAAGAAGAAGTTTGGGAACTCCCAAATCTAGGCCAATTGAAAGATACAGGGTAAAACAAGCCAAAACAGAACGGCTTTAGAACTGGAATTGGTTTGCTTGCATCGAGGTAAAGTGAAACATTTGTCCAGCACTCTGTTCATACAGGTCAAATTCTTACACAACGGATTGAAGGTAAAACAATAGCTAAGTGTAACAGCTAGCGTCGTGCTTGTAGACAGTAAAGTGCAAGATCATACTGGGGTAAATAGTGAGGTCAAGAATCCGTCTTATCAAACTAGGGAACTGCTTAACAGCAGCGTAGAAGCAGTCCTCGAATTCGATGGTGCATGCTTTCAGGCCTTTGTATCTTCTGCCTGATGGGAGAGGAGAGAAGAGAGACTGTCCGAGGTGGGTGGGGTCTGCGATTACACCACATGATGGGAGAGGGGAGAAGAGAGAATGCCCAGGGTGGGTGGGGTCTGTGATTAAGATGGCTGCTTTACAATCAAGAAGCTAGAAGACAAATAGTTCAAAATTATTGAAAGGAATATGGTAATGTGGAGGTAGGATTAAAGCCAAATTAGGAAATCTAAAAAATGGATTTTAAAATTTTAAAAAAACGTTATGTACTTTTTAAAAATGCATCAAAGGAAAGAGGTTTTTAAAGGAAAGACAGGATCGATTAGAGATTGAAAAGCTGAACTGAAGATGGAAGGTGTGGATTCTAAACGAATCCTCCACATCTCTATTCACAGGAAGGGTGATGATCCAGAGATGGAGGGAGATGGATTGTCGAGGACTGAATGTAAAGAACGTAGAGAGAAAAGAAATATTAAGGTGTTTGACATCTTTGAAAGTGGGAAAGTCGCAATACCCAGGTAAGATGTAACCAAGTGCTGGAAGGGAATCACACAAGAAAGTAGAGATGACTTTGAACATCATTTTCTAGCTATTGGTTACAGATGTGGTGGACAGTATTACTGCTGATGTGGTATCATTGTTTAAAAAGGACTAGACCAAATAACTACACCAGAACGGCTCCATGCCAATTGTGAGCAAATTATTGCAGAAGGTTTTGATGGATTTGTTCACTTTGATCAGTTTAAGAGCATTCAGTACAGAATTGTTGAGGGAAAATAAGGTGTGATGAAACTGACTGATTTTTATTTGAGAAGGAAACAAGGAGATAGACAGGAACACAGGAAAATGGTAAGAGTGGGTCACCCGGTCCCTCAGTTCAGCCCCACCATTCAATATGATCGTGGCTAATGTGCCCCAGATCTTATCTCCTCCGCTGAACTGCTCCCTAAGGACCCTAGTTCTCCCAATCTTTCAAACATTTGTCTACCTTCTCTTTAAATACCCCAGTGATCCAGCTCTGTGATAAAGTATTTTAGGTAATCATCACCCTCTGTGAGAAGAAATTCTTACATGATTCTGTTGAAATGCCCTTTCATCTTGTAACTATATTCCCTCGTTGGAACACCCCCCCCCCCCCGCCCCCCGGTGGAAATGTCTCAATATCTTCTCTGTCTGCCATACTTCCTTACAATCTTATATGTTTCAATAAGGTCAAACCTCATTCTTCTAAACACGAGAGAACATAGATTGAATCCCTTTAGCTGCTCATGAACAAGCACTATTCTCATTCCAGGCATTAATCTGGTGAGTCTCTTTGGACTGTATCCAATTTAAATGAGTTGGTGATAAAAATTTAATGATATTAAATTTTTAACAAATGGCAAATGGGATGCCCATGGATTACCAGAAATACTAGAGGCCACTTAAGAAAGAAATCAGGATGGCTAAAGGAAGGAGTGAAATTGCTCTAGCAGAGAAGGTGAAGGAGAATCCTAAGGGATTCTACAGATATGTTAAGAGCAAAGGGATTGCAAGGAACAAAACTGGTCCCCTGGAAAATCAGATTGGTAATCCATGTGTGGAACCAAAGGAGATGGGGTGATCCTAAATGAATCTTTGCATCTGTATTTACTCAGGAGATGGACACAGAGTCCACAGAAGTGAGGTAAAGCAGCCTCAACTTCATCAACCCTGTACAGATTACAGAGAAGGAGGTGTTTGCTACCCTGAGGCAAAACAGGGTGGATAAACCTCCAGATATTCCTTCAGACCGGACAGAAGGCAAGTGCAGAAATTGTCGGGGCCCTAGCAGAGATATGTAATTCATCCTTAGTGACCGGAGAGGTTCCAGAGGATTGGGGGACAGCCAATGTTGTTCTGCTGTTTAAACAAGGCTCTAAGCATAACCCAGGAAATTAAGTTATAGGCCTTTGGTGTAGGTTTTCACAAATAAAACAGCGGAGGTGTTTTAAGTTTCAGAAAGGACGTAGCAACTCATTTATGGAACACCAAAAGCTGCATCACATCAGATCAGCCTCTGAAAGCGAAACCCCAACTCTATGTTCACGGTTGTGGGTTATGTACAATTCCACCAATTGCATTACCCTACACAGCCACACACCCCACCCCACCCCACCCCAGAGTTCACTAAAACCGACATTGTGAGCCTATTTGGAGCTTGTACGAGCCACCCGGCTCAGGCCCCATGTTCTGAGGGTGGAGGAACAGCAGATGCCACTGGCCCGTCCAGAGGTGCATTGACGCTTATGGTCAAGTCGGGCGAGCAGGGGTGTGGTAGCGGAATCCTCCAAATCTCAGTGGGCTGGTTTAAGGCAATTGACCGAAATACATTCAGGTTTACTCCTCTTTACCTATGATAAAAATTCTGTACTCCCCATTCCAAAATGTGAAATGGGCCATTGTAAGGGGGCCTAGGGGGATGTTAGTGTGCATCATGGTGGATGAAAACGAACGAAGTGGGATGTAAGTCAATAGGAACCCAAGAGTGTTGAATGCCATGACAGGAGGTAGGAATAAGGGAAAAAGAATTGAATTTACTGAGGAAGGTGATTAATGTTGAGAGGCTGACCAGGCCATAGTGGTGTCAGGAATGCAATCACGTGGCGCTCGTACTGGCTGTCTGTACACCAACTCAGCCGCAGATGACTATAGGTCCTCCTTTGGAGCTGTTCTGGGCCCCAGTGGGACCTAAGTGAGACGATCATGCCAACACTCATCAGTCAGGGAAGCCCTCAGAGCAGCCTTTAAGGAACGGTGAAATGGCTCGCATAGGCCATTAGACTGTGGGTGATAAGCTGTGGTGTGATGGAGCCTAACTCCAAGTTTACGGGCCATCACAGCCCAGAAGTTTGAAATGAATTGGGGACAGGAGTCAGAGGAAATATCAGATCAAACTGAGCAACGCAGGTGCTGATGAATCCCAAGTCACATCTGTGGCCTCATTAAGTCATCAGAAATCACCACGTAGGCGGCAACCACCATTGGACTCCGGGACCATATGGAAGAGTGAAACCCAGGGGCTATTGAACTGGAGTACAATGCCAAGTCTTTCCATGTTGGCAAACTCAGCCTTCGCAGTTGCCAGCTTTTCTGGATGCGGTCTATGTGTGCGGGCATGGACTGGTGGGCCAGTTGTGGAGATGTGGGGCTCAATCCCATGTTTTGTGACTGTAGTGTAGAATGTGGGCTTGGTGAGGTTTGGGAATTCACCCAGAAGTTGAGTAAACTCACATGTGGTGGTGCACGGGATTGACAGAGTCGTTGTGGGGAACTTGCTGTGGGAGCAGGCTAATGACCCAGAGTCTCTGACATCCACAAGCTGGCAGTTCTTAAAATCGACCAACAGTCCTTGGGCACACAGGAAATCTGCACCGAGCAGAGGACTAACCATCTTGGCCAGGACGAAGTGCCATGTGTAACGTCACCCACTGAAGCACAGAGTCACCTATCATGTCACGTAAGTCTGGATCTTACTGACTTTGGCATCCACCAACGAGGTTTCGTTGCTCTTTACCTTCTCATCAACAGGCGATGCTGGCAGCACACTCACTTGAGCACACATGTCACAGAGGAAGCGTCACCCTGAACGAGTGTCCGTAACGAACAGTAGACGTCCCTGGCAGCTGAAACCCGCAGTGTTCACAGACCTCTGATGTGCTGGCACTGTCGAAGCTGCCGGGCTGTCAGCACTTCCTAACGTTCATACCAGAGCGAGCGTGGTAAAAGCACAGATCTGGCTTTGTTTGTTTTGCAGCAGTGGGTGTCGTTATGTTAGGGGCCTTGCAGACCGGGTTTATTGAGGTAGAGAAAGGAGGAGGGGTGATGCACTGCTGTCTGGGGCTAAATGTAGACTATCAGCCATTTTGGGGAGCTCCCTTGCTGAATTAGTGAGGGTTATATGAACTTGATCAGGCATTTGCTACACAAAGAGTTCTTTAAAGATAAAACAAGAATAGTGATTTTTCAGGATAGTCAGCATGTGGTCCATTTGCTCTGAAGACTTATCATCACCAAGGCCAGGCAAGGAGAACAGATGTTTGGCATGCTCAGACTCCGACAGCCCAAAAATCTGTAAAAGGTGAACCTTCAGCGATCAGTATTTATCTTGTTCGAGTTGACTCACCACTCTCGCAGCTGTGGAGTTGCTGAGCAACACTATAACATAGAAATATTTGTAGTCGGCGGAGATTTCTCACAGTGCAAATTGAGCCTTAGCTTGTACAAACCAAGCGATGGCATTTTGACCCAAAGTTCCAGAGTTTCAAAGCGATTGTGTTGGCCGACATGTTCAATAACTCCGGAATCATCCTAGAGCACCGGGGTCACCAATGTAGGTTTTCTCAAATAAAACGGTGGAGCTACTTCAGGTTTCAGAAAAGCTGCAGCAACATACTTATTGAACACCAAAAAACTGAACGCAAAGCGTGCTAAAAAATGCCTTTACGTAATTACAGCATCACGTCAGACCAGCTTCTTAAAGTGAAACCCCAACTCAATATCAGTGATTGTAAATTTTGTACATTTCCACCAATTACATTACCCTACAGAGTATGACATCAGTTTCGGGAAAGTTATTGGAAGGTATTCTAAGGGACCAGGTATGTAAGTATTTGGATAAACAGGGACTGATTAAAGGTAGTCAGCATGGCTTTGTGTGTGGTAGGACATGTCTAACCAATCTCATAGAGTTTTTCGAGGAAGTTACTAGGAAAGTGGATGAAGGCAGTGCAGTGCATCTTGTCTGCATGCATTTAGGAAGGCATTTGACAAGGTCCCCCATGGCAGGTTGGTCAAGAAGTAGGGCACCAAGGAGTATGGTGGAACAAAGGGATATGGGAATACATGTCCATAATTCAGTGAAAGAGGTATTATAGATAGGGTTGTAAAGAAAGCTTTTGGCACATTGGTCTTCATAAATCAATGTGTTGAGTACAGGAGGTGGGATGTTATACTAAAGTTGTATAACACGTTGCTGAGGCCTAATTTGGAGTATCGTGTGCAGTTTCAGTCACCTACCTACAGGAAATACATAAACAAGATTGAAAGAGTTCAGAGAAAGTTCACAGGGATGTTGCTGGGACTGGAGGACCTGAGTTATAAAGAAAGATTGAATAGGTTAAGAATGTATTCTTTAGAATGTAGGGATTGAGGAGAGATTTGATAGAGGCTTACAAAATTATGAGGGGTATAGAAAGGGTAAATGCAAGCAGGTTTTTCCCACTGAGGTTGGGTGGGATTACAACCAGAGGTCCTAGATTAAGGGTGAAAGGTGAGAAGTTTAAGAGGAACATGAGGGGAAACTTCTTCATTCAGAGAGTTGTGAGAGTGTGAAATGACCTGCCTGCACAAGTGGTCCATGCGAGCTTGGTTTCAATGCCTAAGAGAAGTTTGGATAGGTACGTATCTCAGTATGTATATGTAAGTTAGGATAGATCGTAGGGATATGGAGGGCTGTGGTTCTGGTGCAGTTTAAATGGTTTCAGCATGGACTGGATGGGCCAAAGGGCCTGTTTCTGAGCTGTACTTCTCTCTGACTCTATTGAACTTAAGCAAAATAGGGAATTGCAAGTGATTCAATGTAGAATACTTTGATTTCCTAAAGTAAAGTGTTCTTGAAAAATGTTTCATTAAGTTCAAAACATCATGAGGGATTTTGGTACTGTGTTTTGATCTATGCGGAGCATGGCCCCCTGTTCATTAGAGTGAAAAACTGTTTTGTAAGTTGAAGACCCATACTCAAAGGGGTCAGCGGCCTTATGGCCATCTTGAACTGGATGCCATTGGTTGGCCACTGAAAAATTCCACTTCAGACAGAGGCAGGGGAGGTGCTTCGCAACGCAGTCCCCAAACTTACGTCGGGTCTCACCCACGTAGAGGAGGGTACGCGGGGGAGCACCAGATACAATAATCGACCTTGACAGATTCCGCAGGTGAAGAGTCTTTTCACAGGTGTTTGTGGAAGGTCTGAAGGTGGGTAAGTCACCTAAACCAGATGGACTACATCTCAGGGGTTTTGTAAGAGGCGGCTGAAGAGATTGTGAGGGATTAATAATGATCACTAGATTCTGGAATGGTTCTGGAGGACTGGAAAATTGCAAGTGCTACTCCACTCCTTAAGAAGGGAGGGAGGCAAAAGATAGAAAATTGTTGGTAAGATGTTAAAGTCCATCAATGAGGATCAGGTTTCAGAGAACTTGGAGGCTCATGATAAAGTAGGCCAAAGGCAGCATGCTTTCCTCAAAGGGAAAACTTACCTGACAAACCTGTTGAAATTCTTTCAGGAAATAACTGGCAGGTTAGAAACAGAGAGTCAGTGGATGCTGATTGGTAGGAAGCAGCGAGTGAAATAAAAGGATCCTTTTCTAGTTGGCTGCCAGTGACTAGTGCTGCTCCACAGGGGCCAGTGTTGGGACCGCTTCTTTTTATGCTGTATATCAATGATTTAGCTGACAGAATACATGGCTTTGTTGCCAGGTTTGTAGACGATTTGAAGATCGGTGGAGGGGCAGGTAACATTGAGGAAATAGGCTGCAGAAGGATTTAGGTTAGGAGAATAGGCAAGAGAGTGGTAAATGAAATACTACGTTGGAAAATGCATGGCCATGCACTTTGGTAGAAGAAATAAATGTGCAGACTATTTTCTAAGCAGGGAGAAAATCCAAAAATCAGAAGTGCAAAGGGATTTGGGAGTCCTTGTGCAGAACATCCTAAAGGTTGAGTCAGTGGTGAGGAAGGCAAACGCAATGTTAGCATTCAGTTCAAGAGGTCTAGAATATCAGAGCAGGGATGTGAATTTAAGGCTTTATAAGGCCCTCGTGAGGCCTCACCTTGAGTATCGTGAATAGTTTTGGGCTCCTTATTTAAGAAAAAATGTGCTGGCATTGGAGAGAGTTCAAAGGATGTTCACAAGGATGATTCCGGCAATGAAAGAGTTATCATATGAGGTATGTTTGATGGCTCTGGCACTGTACTCACTGGAATTTAGAAGGATGAGGATGGTCTCATTGAAACCCTTCGCAAGTGGAAAAGATGTTTCCCATGGTGGGAGAGTCTAGGACAAGAGGGCACAGCCTCAGGATAGAGAGGCGTCCATTTAAAACAGAGATGCAGAGAAATTTCTTTAGCCAGAGGGTGGTGAATTTGTGGACTTTGTTCCCACAGGCAGTTGTGGGGGTCAGGTCATTGGGTGTATTTAAGGCAGAGATTGATAGGTTCTTGATTGGCCACAGCATCAACAGTTATGGGGTGAAGGCTGGGAAGTGGGGCTGAGGAGAGGGTAAAGAAAGGATCGCCATGATTGAATGGCAGAGCAGATTCGATGTGCCAAATGCCCTAATTCTGCTCCTATGTCTTATGGTTCACTTGGATTATTGGGGGCCAATATCCTGGTGGGAAGGTTTGCTAAGCCTATTGGGGTGAGTTTAAACTAGAATTGCTGGGGGGGTGGGAACCAAACTGAAGTGATGGAGGAAAGGGAGGTTGGCTCACAAATAGAGAAAGCTTGGAGACAGTGCGAAAGAGAGGATAGGCAGGTGATAGAGAAGGGATGTGCTCAGTCCAGATGATTGAGATGTGTCTATTTTAATGCGAGGAGTATCATGAATAAAGTGGATGAGTTTAGAGCGTGGATCAGCACTTGGAGCTATGATGTTGTGGCCATTACAGAGCCTTGGACGGTGCAGGGGCAGGGATGGCTACTTCAAGTGCCAGGCTTCAGATGTTTCAGAAAGGATAGGGAGGGAGGCAAAAGAGGTGGGGTGTGGCACTGCTGATCAGAGACAGTGTCACGGCTGCAGAAAAGGAGGAAGTCATGGAGGGGTTGTCTACAGAGTCTCTGTGGGTGGAAGTTAGGAATAGCAAGGGGTCAATAACTCTACGGGGTGTTTTTTATAGACGTCCCAATAGTAACAGGGACATCGAGGAGCAGATAGGGAGACAGATTCTGGAAAGGAGTAATAATAACAGGGTTGTTGTGGTGGGAGATTTTAATGTCCCAAATATTGATTGGCATCTCCCTAGACTGAAGGGTTTAGATGGGGTAGAGTTTGTTAGGTGTGTTCAGGAAGGTTTCTTGACACAATATATAGATAAGCCTACAAGAGGAGAGGTTGTACTTGATCTGGTATTGGGAAATGAACCTGGTCAGGTGTCAGGTCTCTCAGTAGGAGAACATTTTGGAGATAGTGATCACAATTCTATCTCCTTTACCATAGCATTAGAGAGGGATAGGAACAGAGAAGTTAGGGGAACATTTAATTGGTGTAACAGGAAATATGAGGCTATCAGGCAGGATCTTGGAAGCATGAATTGGAAACAGATGTTCTCAGGGAAACGTACCAAAGGAATGTGGCAAATGTTCAGGGGATATTTGCGTGGGGTTCTGAGTAGGTATGTTCCAATGAGACATGGAAAGGATGGTACAAGATCCGTGGTGTAGAAAGGCTGTTGTAAATCTAGTCAAGAAGAGAAGAAGAGCTTATGAAAGGTTCAAAAAACTAGGTAATGATAGGAATCCAGAAAATTATAAGGCTAGCAGGAAGGAGCTTAAGAATGAAATTAGGAGAGCCAGAAGAAGGGGCCATGAGAAGGCCTTGGTGGACAGGGTTAAGGAATAGCTTAAAGCTTTGGTGCTATTGTAAAAGTAATGCAGAAACACTTGGAGCTGAAGCCATTGTTGATTGCTGAACACCTTAAGTTTCATAAGCAGATTCAAAAAGGAGAGTCCATTTTCGAGTATGTGTCTGAATTGATCATCTGAGGATTGTCATTATGGGCTTAATGATGCAATGTAGGATCACTTGGTTTGTGGAATATTAGAAGAAAGCATTCAAGAACAGCTCCTAACTGAAGTACAACTTACATTCAAAAGAGTAATTGAAATCACTCTGATCCTCCACACTGTCAAGAGTCTTACCATTAATAGTATATTCTGCGATCATATTTGACCTACCAAAATGAACCAGCTCACTCTTATCTGGGTTGAACTCCATCTGCCACTTCTCAGCCCAGTTTTGCATCCTATCAATGTCCTGCTGTAACCTCTGACACCTCTTATTTCTGCTGGTTTGGTTGGAGTAGTTAAACTTCAAAGCAAAGTGTATGTCTTCAAACACAATGTACTTAGCAAAACTGGCACTCACTCCACATCGGCTATTTCATTTGCTTCAAAATACTGTTCCAATAGCTAAATATGCAAGCCAATTACTCATTGTGTTATAAAATGCACCAATTTTTCCATCATAGCCAGTCACTTCTGCTTTTTCAAAATGACTATTATCACCCAGTACTCACTCTTTATGGAACCCATGAATTCTTCCTTGTTCTTTATGAACCTGTGAGTTCTTCAGTTTTCTGACTTTTTTAAAACTTGATTGTGTCTTCCCTTCTGAATAACATGAACTACATTGCTTTCTTGCTTGAAGCTTGATGGTCTCTGCACGTGCTGGGGTGCACTATTTCTCCCAATGTATTTTTTTTTAAGTTTGAACATCTCACAGTGTTTCAACAGGTCGATAGCCACCTCAGGTTTGTCATAAAAATACCTCGTTGGCAATGTTATGTTTTGTAACTGCAAAACATTAAACTAACTCAAAGAAAGACACAGAAGTCCAAAATGCGGGTCTAACTTCACATATACTTTAAGCAAGGCGTGCACCTATCACGTGATAATGCGATGATGTATGCAATTCACATATTTATATATATATATAACCCAAAATGAATTTTTTAAAGGAACAAGAGTACAAGAATGTTTAGGCTGTGCAGTCTAAGCACCCAAGATTACACACACACACACACACACACGCACACACGCACGCACGCACACACACACGCGCACACACACACACGCGCACACACACACGCATAACCACACGCACACACACGCGCACACACATGCACGCACACACACGCGCACACACACACGCACACACACACAGACACACACACATGCACGCACGCACACTCACACACGCACACACACTCACACACACACGCACGCACACACACACACTCACATGCACACACGCACGCACGCACACACACACACGCACACACACACACACACACGCTCAAGATTACTCAAATATTATTGACAACATCCATGGTGTTGCAGGAGACATACTAGCATGGACAGAAAATTGTTAAGAGGCAAAGAGTGGGAATATGGTGGGCTTTTTCTGGTTGGCTGATAGGGACCTGTGGTATTCCACAAGGCTCAGTGTTGAGTCCACTTCCTTTCATGTTATATGTTAATGATCTAGATGATTTTTCATTGCTTTAGTTATTCCTTCTTTGGTAATAGGTGGGCCAGAATTAGGGTGTTTAATATCTGGTGGTTCCCCTCTATTATCTTCAAAAAGCTGATCCATATACTGAATCCCCCTCTCACATACTTTATCTGGATCTGTTAGTATGGATCCGTCTACTGATCTTATGCATCCTGTGGAAGAGGTTTTCTTAATTCCAGTAATTTCCTTAATTTTCTTGTGCATTTCTTTGCTGTTGTTAATATGGCTTTCTACTTCATTGTATTTCTGATTCAGCCATTCTTCCTTTGCAATATTTGCTCAACTGTCTGGTCTGTCTGTCTAGCTCTCTGTATTGCACTCCATTATTCATCACTAACCTCCTTTGTTCCATCAGATCTGGAATTTCTTGGGTTATCCACCCCTTGTTGGGGTGTTGGATTTCTTGTTCTGGGATTATCTTCTCTGCTGATTGCTGTATAGCATATTTAAATCTGTCCCAAATAGGTGTTGTTTCATTTTCATTGAGGTGTTCTTCTACAGCTGTTTGAATTGTTGCTTAAGTATGCTATCATTTTAAAGTTCTCCCAACATATACTTCTTTCTCTTTTTTCCACGTTTCAGTTTCCTTAATTTTGTTTTGATGGTAGCTATTACTGGATGGTGATCTGAACCACAGTCTGCTCCTGGGTAGGCTTTAGAATTTGTGATATTATTTCTAAAATGTTCATTGATGGTAATGAAATCTATTTGATTCATTGTTCTATCTCCAGGGCTAATCCAAGTCCACAATCTACGTGGATGGTTTTTATACCAAGTATTGGTGATCACTTGGTTGTTTCTGACACACCAATCAGTAAATCTTTCTCCATTTTCATTTTTCTCCCCTAATCCAAAAGGTCCTATGATGTTATCAACCCTTTCCTGTCGAACTTTGGAGTTAAGATCTCCCATGACTAGTTTTATATCCTGAGATTTACATTGCTCATAAGCACTGTCGAGATCTTCATAAAACTTCATCCGCATCATTTGTTGGTGCATAGGCTTGGATTATGCTAATGTTAAAAGGGTTACCCCTTAATTTAACTAAAAGCAGCCGGTCGGATATCACCCAATATCCCATAAGACATTTTGATACTTGTTTGTTTAAAATAATTCCAACTCCATACGTATGCTGTTGACCTCCAGAATACATTATCAGAGAACTATTCTTAGTGAATTTGCCACTGTCGGTCCATCTAATTTCTGACAGGCCTAAGATATCAACTTCCAACCTTTTCATTTCATTTAATGTGTTGTCCAACTTTCCTTTCTGGTAAAGTGTCCGGAGGTTCCATGTTGCTACCCTTAGCCTTTCCCTATTGCTGACAGTCTCTGGATGACGGTCTGGTGTCACCTGCAGCACGTGACTACCCCTGCCGAGCGAGGTGTTGTTCTGTTGATTAGAATCGACCTCATTCTCGCTGTTGTCTGCTTTCCTTCTTTTGTTTCTTTCCACGATTGACTAGGCAGAAATTTCAACAGTGGTTTGCCGTTGCCTTCTGTTGCCACAATGCTCATCTAACTGGAGCATTTGACCTCTACCGGTGTTCCCAGTTGGGAATCATACTCTAGACGTCGCCCAACCTTTGCTGTTGTTGTACAAAGACAATCCTCCACCAAAGCTTGGAATCCATTTCCCTGCTGCTGAAGACTTCAGTGATTTTAGGTGACACCACCCTAGAAGATCTGGGCATAGATATTCTTTTTGAACCGTTTAATAGCATATATGAGTCTGGTGTATTGCTTGACGATCTCTTGAAATCAGTATTCATAACTCTGCCAAAAATTCCTGGAACTACTGACTGCAAAAATTATAGAACAATCAGTCTTATGAGTTATAAATTAAAGATTTTGTTGAGAATTGTTCTGAGTCGAATTAAAAACAAGTTAAGGACAGAAACTTCTAAACTGCAATATGGGTTTATTGAGGATAGAGGAACTAGGAATACAATTTTCATATTACAAATGCTTTCAGAAAGGGCAATTGAATATCAAAATGATGTTTTTATGTTTTATTGATTTCACTAAAGAATTCGACAAAGTGCAACATGAAAAATTATTTCAAATTCTCACTAAACATTGACGAAAGGGACCAACAACTGCTTCAAAGTTTATATTGGAATCAAATGGCGGCAGTAAAAATTGATGATAGTATAAGCAGTTGGACTAAAATTCAAAGCGGAGGTAGACAGGGATGCTTTGCCTCTCCAGAATTATTTAATATCTATAGTGAAATGATTCTCAAAGATATAGAAGACCCAGATGGAATAAAAATTGGAGGTGTTAACATCAACAATATAAGATATGCAGACAATACCACCCTAAAAGCAAGAGCTGCAGAAGACCTACAAATCCTTCTAGACAAAGTAGTACAAACAAGTGCAGATTTTGGTCTAACCATCAACTGTAAAACAAAACAAAAAAATGTATGATAATATCAAAACAGCAGCATACTCCCAACTGCCAATTGTACATCGGTAACCAAGAGATTGAACAAAAGACCAGCTTTAATTACCTTGGTAGCTTTATATCACAGGATGCTAGAAGTAAAGTAGAAATAAAAAGAAGAATTGCCATTGCCAAAACCAACTTCCAAACAATGAAACCCATTTTTACCAACAGACACATTTCTATGACAACAGGGCTTAGGCTAATAAAATGTTACACCTGGTCAGTCTTGCTGTATGCTTCCAAAACATGGACTATAACACCAGAACTCCAAAGAAACTTAGAAGCAACAGAAATGTGGTTTCTTAGAAAAATGCTGAAAATATAATATAGAGATAGGGTAGCTAATGAGACAATACTCCAACGTGCCCATACAAAAAGATCTTTAATGAGAACATTAAATGAGAGGAAACTTAATTTCCTGGGCCATGTCATCAGAAAGGGAGAAATAGAATGCCTTACATTACAAGACCATATGCCTGGGAAACGCAGAAGAGGAAGGCAAAGAAGAAAATATATGGACACTGTGAAAGAAATAACAGATCTAAGTGTGTGAGGTATCATTGACGCTGCGAGGGATTGTTCGATGTGGAGAGCCATGATCGCCCAAGCGTGTAACACGCAAGGCACATGAAGAAGATCTAGATGATGGAATTGATGGCTTTGCGGACAAGTTTATGGATGATATGAAGATAAGTGGAGGGGCAGGTAGTGTTGAGGAAGGAGTCTGTAGAACAACTTAGACAGATGAGGAGACTGGGCAAATGGAATATAGTGTAGGGAGGTGTATGGTCATGCACTTTGGTAGAAGGAGTCAAAGCATGGAGAATTTTCTAAATGGAGGGAAAATTCAGAACTCAGAGGTGCAATGGAACTTGGGTGTCTTCATGCAGGATACCCTACAGGTTAACTTGCAGATTAAGTCATCGTAAGGAAAGCAAATGAAAAGTTAGCATTCATTTTAAGAGGACTAGAATATTAGAGCAAGTAAGTAATGCTGAGGCTTTATAAACCATTGGTCAGACCACACTGGGAGTGTTGTGAGCAGATTGGATCCCATATTGAAGAGAGAAAGTGTTTGCATTGGAGAGTGTCCAGAGGACTTTACAAAAATGACCATAGGAATTAAACTGTTAATGTGTGAGGAGCATTTTCTGGCTCTGGGCCTGCACTCAATGGAGTTTAGAAGATTAAAGGGGGATCTTATTGAAACATACTAAATATTGAAAGGCTTAGATATTGAATTGAATTGACCATTTCTTACATCATTCACATACATGAGTAAAAATCTTTACGTTATGTCTCCATCTAAATGTGCAATTTATAGTAATTTGTAATAAATAGTATGTACAACAGGACAGTCAATATAGCGTAAAAATACAATTGTATCAGCATAAATTAATCAGTCTGATGGCCTGGTGGAAGAAGCTGTCCCGGAGCCTGTTGGTTCTGACTTTTATGCTGCGGTACCGTTTCCCAGATGGTAGCAGCTGGAACAGTTTGTGGTTGGGGTGACTCGGGTCCCCAGTGATCCTTCGGGCTCTTTTTACACACCTGTCTCTGTATATGTTCTGAACAGTGGGAAGTTCACATCTACAGATGCGCTGGGCTGTCCGTACCACTCTCTGCAGAGTCCTGCGATTGAGGGAGGTACAGTTCCCATACCGGGCAGTGATGCAGCCAGTCAGGATACTGTCAATTGTGCCCCTGTAGAAAGTCCTTAGGGTTTGGGGACTCCTGCCAAACTTATGGGTTATAATGGGTGTGCAGAGTCTAGGACCAGAGGGCACAGCCTTAGAAACAAGGACATCCATTCAGAATGGAGATTAGGAGGATTTTCTTATATCAGTGACTTATACATAAAATATGGCTCTAATTTTTTCACAGATCATACAACTAATATTGAGTCTTTCTGATACTTGATTAACTGTGATGAATGAGTCAAAGAGCAACTAACTTCCTGGATCACCAATCCATTTTTACTGATGTAATCAGTTGAGGATTTAACTTTATCTTATTGCATCAGGAAAAGGTGGGCTTGCCTTGGGTAAATCCGGGGCCTTCTCTTCACCCCTCCCCCTTCTCTCCCTCTTTGATTTATGGCAGCATGCATAATGAATGACATTCATCTGATAATTAGTCATGTGATTCCTTTGGGTTCTCTCGCTCTCTTTATTAATGTCTACTCTAGATAGTCTTTTGCCGTTTATTGGATACAACACAATTCACAAATCGTATAAGATTTAACAGTTTTGCCTTTCAATGAAAGTCCCCACATTGTAGTCTTATTGATCTGTATCAAACTCTAAGCTCTGAAGTGCTACCTCTGCAAATTAAAGCCAGTTCCCAATGTGTCCATTCAGCACTTATTTGCTTCACTGACTAAAGTCAGGGAGCGGGTCCTATCAGGCAGCTGGAGAAAGTAGACTGCTGCCACCTCAGGGCAGGTTGTACACACTGATACTGACTGCGCAGCTGTGAGGCCACTTCAGCATTAAAGCATCCTTTTGTGACTTTGAATGCAAGCTTAATTACTAAATGTGTTTCCAGTATTCCGACGCACTTTCACCCCCCCCAGAAATGCTGCCATTCTCCCTGAACACAAACGCATCCTTATTCTGAGTAAGAAGTCATTAGAATTAATTGGTTTCCTGTTTAGCTGCTGGAAGCTACAAGGCCCGATTGGCTTGGTGCTGTTGAGCAGTAAATCACAGAACATAAATTTGCGAACAAAATGGACAGTTTCAGCCACATTTCCAATACTTGTATATTTCAGACCATCATGTTAATTTAACAATGGAGAGAAAGAAAAGGAGAAGGGAAGGCAGTTATTCAGTTTTGATTTGACTATGAAGGTTAACTAAACCTTATATTTCCAGCGCTTTGTGTACGCGTGTTTTTCTAAATCCTATTGTCGCTTTATTTTAGAAACAATTGAAGGTTTCAGGCACTTGCAAGAAACTACATGTTCGGCACAGGCATTGTGGGCCGAAGGGCCTGTATTGTGCTGTAGGTTTCTATGTTTCTAAAATATTAAAAGTAGTATTGATGGGAAAATGCTGGCTGGGCAAAAGGAGGGTTGTTACTTTAGTACTGTCGTATTTAATTGCATCTTTTGACGAGGGTCCAGGAGGATTTTCATATTTTGGTGAGAATAATTCTGCTTACGTTTTGTGCCTGAATCATTGAAACAAATTTGCAGTTAAGCACTAAATCACTAATCCTGTCCTTACTCATCCAACTCTCATTGATGGTCACCTGGCACAACTGTCACATTGGTGGTCACCTGACACCGTATCACATTGATGGTCACCTGACATTGACTGTAACATTCATGGTTACCTGATGTAAATGTGCAGATTTGAAATTCATTACAGGTCAGAAAAAAAAGGAAGAGCGCATCACTTTTCATAATGGACTCGCTGACCACAGTAATGGAATAACATAGGTGGGAAGCACCCGTGAATGCCTGTGGTATCATCGGTTTAGATGCTATGTGCAATTATATCCCAGTATCAGTTAGATAATCCAGAGGCTGACTCTGCAGTGTGATTGTGAATTAACTGACATTTCCATCATAAATTTACAAACACAACCCCATTGTGATAAACATATCAGGTTATCAAAGGTACACTACAGCTAAACCACAACCATTTGGTTATATGTAAAATGTGTGCTAACTGGTTGGATCACTTACATAGCTTTCCAAGGGCAATTACTGTAAATTGTAGTGAATCTCCTGGTAAAGCTATTTAAGGGATCTGAGGATACTGGAGGAAAATGATGCAGAGGTATTAAATCAGAAAAGATTTTAACGAATGTCAGAACAACCTTAAAAGGTCAAGTGACCCCCTCCTGCTCCTATTTCCAATGCCCTTATATACTTCAGAACATCCAAAAGCACACATAGATCATAACAGTATCTATCTTCAAAAGGATCAGTAAAAGGCAGGGGCACATAATCAAGTGAAAAACACTTGGAATAAAATGGAAAAATTCTTGTATACTTCCCCAAACTAAATGAAAGAGAATTTAGAACGATTGTGGGATGTCCAATGCTGTGATGGTGATTGTTATTAGAGTTTGTGACGTCGGAATCCCTCAGAGATATTTTTCATACTGTGAAGATTTTATCCAGTCACACAGTGCTCCATTTTACTCCAAGCTTTACCAGGAAACTCACTACAATTTACAGTTCTTGCACTGTGTGGCTTAGTGATATCTCTCACTTTTTCAAATCAGAGGGTTTTCTATCGGGTCTTCCATACGAGTGTGAAAGATCCCACAGCAGATATTTGTACATGAACTTGACTAACAGATTATTTGGTCATTATTATGTTGCTTTTGGTAGGACCTGGTTATACACAAAGTGGCTGCCATATTCGGTATAGCAGAGACTACACTCTCAATCCGTTGACCGTAAAGCACTTCGAGACATTCTAAAGTATCATGAAGGTGCAGGTCTTAGGTTTTTTTCCAAATGTCACCTCCTTGCCTAAAGATAGAAGGCCAACAAACTTCTCCACTCGCTTGAACACCAAAGGGAAGGAGTTCTGCTTTGTTGGAACCAGCACCTTTCAGACAGGTTAGCGCAATGACTCTTCCAGGTTGCCCATTTACTTGGATGTACACAATCGCAGGATATGATCCGAGGAAAACAAAGGTGCTACGGGGGCACACAATATCCACTGTGTCCCTGGAAGACCATTGCAAGTCTTTGAAAAGCCAAAAACTTCAGCGGCTGGAAATCTGAATTAAAAACAGAAAAATTCAGATAATACAGCGGGTCAGGTAGCATCTGAAAGAAAGGGAATGACAATGAAATGTTCTGAATGAAACATTATCAACCTAGAACATTAACTCTGTTTCTCTCATCACAGACACTGTCTGACCTGTTGGAGATCCCTGACAATTTCTATTTTTGTTCAAAGCCTACAGTCTTTACTGACAAACCTTGTGATCTCTGATCAGAATTATATTTTCACTTGGTTATAGTTCCTGCCTTTTACATCTTCTTGACCAATTTGCATGTTATAACTAGGATGCTGACTGGATTAGAGAAATTGTTTTATGAGGCCAGATTGGGTGAGCTAGGGCTTTTGTCTTTGGAGAAAAGGAGGAAGAGAGATGACTTGATAGAGGTGTACAAGATGATAAGAGGCAGAGATAGACTGGACAGCCAGAGACTTTTTCTGGGGGTGGGGGAGTTAATTTTAAGATGATTGGAGTAAACTATAGAGGGATGGTTGTCAGATGTAGTTTTTTTTTAACACAGAGAACTGTAGGTCCATGGTAGTGCCTGGGCTGGTGATAGAAGCAGATACATTAGGGACACTTAAGGGTCTCTTAGAATGTCACATGGATGAAAGAAAAATGGACAACTATTTAGGAGGGAAGGGTTAGAGAGATTTTAGAGTAGGTTAAAAGTAGCGCGACATCATGGGCTGAAGGGCATGTACTCTGATTTACATATTTATCCATTGATTTACATATTTATCAATTGATTTACATACTTATCCATCGATTTAGATATTTATCCATTGATTTACATATTTGCTGTCAAGCAATGAGAAGAAATTCTGACACAGCTTCTGCTTTCCCATAGAGGCTGCCTGACCTGCCAAGTTCCTCCAGCATTTTGTGTGTGTTGCTCTGGATTTCCAGCATCTGCAGAATCTCTCATGTTCATGATTTGCTAAAAATAAGACTCCTTTTAAGAATCCAAAAGCTGGTTGTCTTTGCCAAGGGCATCTATAAATAGATACACTTTAAGCTGTTCAAAGTAGGGATGAAATATTAAAACTCGTCTCAAATGCCCAATATCACCAAACACTTAGACCATGGACAGAGCAGAAGAGGAACAAGCCCTTCAACCCAGGATATAGTGTTGAACTAATTACACCGCAATTAAATGCTTAACTAAACTAATCCCTTCTGCCTACAAAATGTCTGCATCTCTCCAATCTATTCACAGTCATGTGCCTACCTGGAAGCCATTTAAAGTTCTCTTTTGTATCTCCCTCCACCACCCCTACTGCCAGTACACTCCAGACACTCGCCACCCTCTGTGTAAAAAAATCCTTGTCCTGCACATGCCCTTTAAACTTACCCCTTCTCCTGACTCACTGAATGGCCTCCAAGGCTGACGTTGGTCCAGGTGCTTTATCACTGTTATCTAAACAGAAGAGCCAACTTGAAGTCTATCTTACGCTCACAGAGATGATTAGTGGGAGAGAGTGAGGAGGAGCTTGCTAAAATGGAATTTCACTGCTCACTCTTTCTGTCTAGGCCTCTCATGATTTTATAGACCTCTATAAGATCAGTCCCCCTTCTCAGATGCTCCAATGAGAAAAGTCCCCATCTGCTCAACCCCTGTCCATAACTCTGTCCCGAGTCCTAGTGACATCCTTATAAATCTCCTCTGCACTCTTCCCTGCTTATTGCCTTCTTTCCTGCAGCAGGATGATCAGAACTGAACACAATGTTCCAACTGTCGCCTCACCAATGCCTTGTGTAACTGCAACATCCCAGCTTCTTTACTCTCTGCCCTTACTGAGGAAGGCCAGTCAAGTCAAGTCAAGTCACTTTTATTGTCACTTCGACCATAACTGCTGGTACAGTGCATAGTAAAAATGAGACAATGTTTTTCAGGACCATGGTGTTACATGACACAGTACAAAAACTAGACTGAACTACGTAAAAAAACAACTCAGAAAGAAAACTACACTAGACTACAGACCTACCCAGGACTGCATAAAGTGCACAAGACAGTTCAGGCATTACAATAAATAATAAACAAGACAATAGGGCAATAAGGTGTCAGTCCAGGGTCTGGGTATTGAGGAGTCTGATAGCCAGCGTGCCAAGAGTCCAAACCACCCTGTCTACCAGTGATGCCACTTTTAGGGAACCATTTACTTGTAATCCTACACTCTTCTGTCCTACAATGCTATTCACTGTGAAAGTCCAGCTGTCGTTTGCCTTCACAAAATAGAACGCCTCACGTTCATCCAAATTGGACCTTTTGGCTTTTTTTTTAATGCACAGCTAACGATGTCGACACAATGATAAAGCCTGCCAAGGAAGAGATACTAATCTCAGGAAAAACAATCTAATTGAACATTACGTGCAAACAAAATACCTCAAGTGGTGTGAGTTTTATTTTGCACTGGATTAAACTGTAGTGAGAAGAATCAACCAGGCTGTTAGTGAAACAAAGAAAATGGAACAAAGAGATGACGGCGGAAGTCGCGATGCGCATTGATTAAAGTGGTTTGAAGGTGAATATCCTGTGTAGGAAGTCAAGAAGCAACAGAAAGGAATTACAATAATTAACAGAGTTCATGTAAGGGTTTACAAGAGCATATATGTACCAACTTGTTTCAGACATCAAGCAAGATAAAGGAAGCAATTGAAACAGGAAGATTAGCCTTGCTGTTGTAATTCGACCGACCACAAATCCCTCCCAGTTTAGCACTGCTACACAATTTTGTAGCTACTAACTTTTTTAGTAGCACTAAAATTAGTGCACTCATTTTTCTTCTGTATTGGAAATGTCCAGTGCAGCGGAGTTACACCCCTCAAGAGTTTGCACTGCAAGCATTCAATGTAGTAACTGTACCTAAACTTGTAAGACTTGCCATTCTGGTAACAATCAGAGTTCTGATTTCTAGTAAGAGGAATCATTGGTTCAATTAACAATAACTTTTGAAATCTTAGACTCTTTTATTCATATTTTATCTAGTTATGGGACATGTGTGGTGAACTACATATATCTGTCTGGACACGCCCCTCTGCTGACTGCTCCTGTGGCTCCTCCCACAGACCCCTGTACAAAGGCGATTGGAGGCACTGCTCCTCCCTCAGTCTCCAGGATGTTGTGTGGTGGTCTCTTGCTGCTAATCGTGGTCTCTTGCAGCTAATAAAAGCCTATCGTTCGCCTCCCATCTCCGAGAGTTATTGATGGTGCATCAACATGAATCTTTAATGTTTCATTGCTTTTTGTGCACACTGATTGTCATTGTGAGACAAGTAGACCCAGAAAGCATGGTTCCCTTGTATGTATTTCATTAGAACTTTTATATTCAAGGCCTTAAATACACAAGGGCCCATTGTCCTGTTTAAATTTCATTATAGTTATTGATATCCACCACATTTTGCAGGAGTTCCTAAAACAGACATGAATATTGCATTGTGTACAATATCACTTTCTATTCTTGGGTTGTATTCAGAAACAACCTTTAAAGTACATAAGATTTATTCACTCTTGCTCTGTGCCAGTATGAAATATGGCTGCATTATTGTCACTTGTCAACACGGGCCTTCTTGTTGATGGATGTTATTGCCACAACAAGCAGCTTTCCCATTTCAGTTCAGTGTGTGCAAGTGTAACAGGGCAGAATCTCATTCTCAATTCAACACTGCCATTAGTTTTGTATTTAAGTTTGCATGTGAGACATACTGCTCACTAGGTGGGGTGAATTTCCTTCAGCAGAACACTGCTTAATACAGTAAAAAAAATCAATTTTGTTGCATTTTGATCCATTTTCAACCTTTTAAAATGAACAGTCTTGTCATAATGTGATAATACATTTTTGATCAGTGCACCACCAGAGCAGACAGAAGCCAGAGCAAATTATTATTATATTTTTTATGAATTGTTACACTAATTTTCACAAAGGTATTCTATTATGTTTTGTAACTTTAAAGCAGTAAACTAGTTCAAAATAAGACACAGGAGCTTGAAAAAGGCATCTAACTTTGAGTTTACTTCAAGCGAGTCGTGTGCATATGCAATTCACATATTTATGCATACAACTCATAATGAGTTATTTAAACCAACAAAAATGCTTAATCAAACTATATTATACACACACACACACACACACACACACACAAGATTTCTCCTCAGATATTAATTAAATAAATGCAACAAATTCCACCTAAAATCTGTCGATTAAAACATGAAAAGTTTGAAAGCCTTTTCAAGTCTTCCTCTAATCCTGACCAACAAGGTGTAAAAAAAAGACTACATATCACCTAAAGCTCAGCAAGGACATGGGAGCAGCAGCATCCTCACCAAATCCACAATTTGATGGCCCAACTCCAGGATTTACCAGAGATTCCAAACTTGGGAAGTGTACGAGCACTTTCAAGGAAGGAGATAACTGACTATGGTAACTATTGGGAGGTGACCTTGCTCTTCTCCACTGGGAAAGTCTTCACCAGGGAACTCCTCAATGGTGGCCCAAGAACATCGTTGATACAATCTTCACCAGGCGACACCATCGAGTAGTTCGGGGTATGTACTGACTACTGTACATGGCCTTTTTCAATCTCTGTGAAGCTTTTGACTTCCCCAGCCAGAAGGGGCAGTGGAGTAAGTACTCCCCCCGTAGAGGCAACAGTATCTGAACAAAAGCTCTGGAAACATAAGTGAACCAATGGCCAACATCAACAGCCGGTCAAGTCATGTGCATTCTGGACACTGCACTCTGACATAGGAAGAGGAGAACGTTCAGGTATGTTGTCAATGCCTTAAATTTTGTCTTTAAATTGAATTTAAAATCCTGTAAGTTGCATTAATAATATTGAAGGGCCACTATACAAACAGGCTGTATCACACTGTATACCCACTCTGGTCACATTTCTTCTAAATTACATTATCTATCATTCCATGGCACCTGATGTTATCCCAAGAAAATGCCACTGTATTGTCTTATTAATATTGTCCCTCTCAGGATTTTGAATATTCTTTTTTTTTAAAACAGAAGGCAATGTTGAAGCAATCAGAATAATGTTAGATATTACTTTGATTCCATTTCCTGAATATGATTAATAGTTATACTAACACAGTTATTTAATGTTTCCTGCACCTGAGTGTAATCACAGATGTGACTTGAATCTGATACATTAACATTTGGCATCATGAATACACCCCAAGGAGATAAGTTCATTAATTAAAAAATGAAAATGATTTTACCTGTGAAATTTCCTACTAAGGGTTCCCCTGAAATATGCATCATAAGACCTTAAGACGTAGGTGCAGAATTAGGCCATTTGGCCCATCGAGTCTGCTCCAATATTCCATCATGGCTGATTTATTTTCCCTCTCAGTCCCATTATCTTGCCTTATCCCTGTAACCTTTAATCCCCTAACTAATCAAGAACCTTTCAATCTCCATTTTAACCATATGTAGCAATGAACTCACCACCCTCTGGCTAAAGAAATTCCTCACCTCTGTCCTAAATGGATATCCCTCTATTCAGAGGCTATGTGCTCTGGTCCAAGTGGATGTGGATAGGAAGTTTCCCACAGTGGGTGACTCTCGGAACGGAGGGCACAGTCTCAGTATAGAATGTTGTTCATTGAGAACAGAGATGAGGAGGAATTTCTTTAGCTAGATTATAATAGAACCATAGAACACTACAGCACAGTACAGGCCCTTCAGCCCTCCATGTTGTGCCGACCCATATAATCCTTAAAAAAAAAGTACTAAACCCACACTACCCCATAACCCTCCATTTTTCTTTCATCCATGAGCCTGTCCAAGAGGCTCTTAAATACCCCTAATGTTTTAGCCTCCACCACCATCCCTGGCAAGTCATTCCAGGCACCCACAACCCTCTGTGTAAAAAAAACTTACCCCTGATGTCTCCCTTAAACTTCCCTCCCTTAATTGTGTACCTATGCCCTATTTTCATTGCCACAGATAGCTGTGGAGGCCAAGCCATTGAGAATGTTTGAAGCGGAGGTTGATAGCTTCTTCATCATTCAGGATATTAAAGGTTATGGGGAGAGTTTCAATTCAATTCAAGTTTAATTGTCATTCAACCAGACATGAATACCCGTGAGTACAGCCAAACGGGATAGCGCCACTCCAGAGTCAAGTTCCAGAACACAGTAGCAACAGTCACACACAGCACAAAACACACACAAGACAGCAAGCAGAATCGCACAATAAGAGAGTATCAAACCTCATGCCATCCATCCACAGTCGACCGCAATAGAGCCCGACTCCAGCCTGGAAGCTGAGCCACTGTGCCCCCCCCACAGGTGACACCTTGACCTGAGTCCAGTCCTCATACATACAAGGCAGCAAGCAAATACAATGGTGCAGAATATACATGAATATAGCCCAGATCCCACCCCCCCCCCCAAGCCTATCAAAGTCGTCAGTCGACCACATTAGGGTTCCCAGCTCTGATACTGCACCAAGCTGCCTCCAGTGGAGTGCAGCAGCCCCGATCCTCGCATATGCAAGCTCATGTAGAATATCAGTAATATACAACCACGCAAAAGATGTGTGTATATAGTCCAGACCCTTCAATCCACTGAAATCTTTAGTCGACCACAGCCTCGGCACCCGTTCCCGGAGGAGCACACCGGCTTGGACGCCTCCTGCCCAGCGGCTGTAGATCTGGCAACCTTGACGCCCTGAATCCATTGAGTGCCGCTAAAATCTGCAGTCGATCACAACAGAGCTTGCTTTCTGCTCAGAAAAACCCTGGGAGGGTAGAGCCGACTCCATTCTGGCCAATAAGTCAGCGAATCGAACTACCAGGTTATCAATGTCTGAAGGGATCTTGCGATCACAAGAATAGTGACTGTGACAGCCACTTGTTATTTGACTGTATGCCTCCATCGACTCAGGCATCAGCACATTGAGCAGCTCCCTCATTCTCTCCTCCTCAGAGCAAGTCACTGACCCGCAGTACCTAAAGTTCCTAATGTACAGCAGAAACTTGTGATCATTAGAAGTGTGTTTAACTGCAACAGTAGCACCTTTCATTGACCCCATAGAAGCCGCCGCGATTGACCTTGCTGCCAACTTACCGGAATATCGCAGGAGAATGAGATTGAGAAAGGTAATAAATCAGCCATGATGGAGAGAGAAGACTCAATGGGCCGAATGGCCTAATTCTGCTCCTACTTCACAGCATCACATCTTTGCTCTTATATTCTAGTCCTCTCGAAATGAATACTAACATTGCATCTGCCTTCCTTACCAGCAACTCAACCTGCAAGATAACCTTCAAGGAATTCTGCACAAGGACTCCCAAGTCCCTTTGCACCTTTGAGTTTTGAATTCCCTCCCTTAATTGTGTACCTATGCCCTATTTTCATTGCCACAGATAGCTGTGGAGACCAAGCCATTGAGAATGTTTGAAGCGGAGGTTGATAGCTTCTTCATCATTCAGGATATTAAAGGTTATGGGGAGAGTTCAATTCAATTCAAGTTTAATTCTCATTCAACCAGACATGAATACCCGTGAGTACAGCCAAATTTCTCCCTATTTAGAAAATAGTCTGTGCCTTTATTCTTTCTCCCAAATGGCATGAGCACATAATTCCCTACACTATATTCCATCTGCTTTCTTTGCCCATTCTCTGAATCTATCTAAGTCCTACTGCAGACTCGCTGCTTCCTCAATACTGCCTACTCTTTACACCTATCTTTGTAACTTCTGCAAACTTGGTCCCAAAGCCATCAATTCCGTCATCCAATTTGTTGACGTATAACCTGTAAAGAAGTGATCCCACCACCAAACCCTATGGAACACCACTTGTCACTGGCAGAATCTAGTGATTCTTGAAAGATCATTACTAGTGCCTCCACAATCTCTTCAGCCGCCTCTTTCAGAACCCTGGGGTGTACACATTCTGGTCCAGGTGATGTATCTACCTTCAGACCTTTCAGTTTCTCAAGAATCTTCTCTAGTTATGGTGACTCCACACACTTCATGGCCCCTGACATCTTGAAACTTCCACCATACTGCTAGTGTCTTCCACAGTGAAGACTGATGCAAAATACTTACTCAGTTCATCCGCCACTTCGTTGTTGCCCCATTACTACCTCTCCAGCATCATTTTCCAGTGGTCGAATATCCAATCCCACCTCTCTTTTACATTTTATGTATCTGAAGAAACTTTTGGTATCCTATTTAATGTTATTAGCCAGCTTACTTTCATATTCCATCTTTACCTTCTTAATGACTTTTTATTTGCCTCCTGTTGGTTGTTAAAAGCTCCCATTCCTCTAACTTCCCACTAATTTTAGCTTATTATATACTCCCTCTTTCGCTTTTATGTTAGCTTGACTTCCCTGGTTAGCCACAGTTGTGTTATCTTTCCTTCAGAATGCTTCTTCCTCTTTGGGACATATATATCCTGTTCCTTCCAAATTGCTTCCTGAAATTCCAGCCATTGCCATCATCCTTGCCAGCATCCTTTTCCAATCAATTCTGGCCAACTCCTCTCTCATGCCTCTGTAATTACCCTCTCTCCACTGTAATACTGATACATCTGACTTTAACTTTTCCTTCGCAAATTTCAGGGTGAATTCAATCACTTTCCCCTGAGAGTTCTTTTACCTTAAGCTCTCAAATCAATTCAAATTCATTGCACAACATCCAATCCAGAATAGCAGATCCCGTAGTGGGCTCAACCGGGATCTGCTCTAAAAAACCATCTTGTCGGCATTCTAAAAATTCTCTCTCTTGGAATCCAGCAACAACCTGATTTTCCCAATCTACCTGCAATATTTAAGTCCCCCATGATTATTGAAACATTGCCCTTTTGGCGTGCATTTTCTATCTCCTGTTGTAATTTGTAGACAACATCCTTACTAATGTTTGGGTATTTCTATATAACTCCCATCAGGATCTTTTTATCCTTACAGTTCCTTAGCTCCATCCACAATGATTCAACACCTTCTGACCCTAAGTCACCTCTTTCTAATGATTTGATTTCATTTTTCACCAACAGAGCAACGCCGCCCCCTCTGCCTTCCTGCCTGTTCTTTCGATACAATGTGTATCCTTGGACATTAAGCTCCCAGCTATAATCTTTTTTCAGCCATGATTCAGCGATGCCTACAACATCTCAACTGCCAGTCTGTAACTGTGCGGCAAGCTCATCGACCTTATTCCATATACTGCGCACATTCAAATATAACACCTTCAGTCCTGGATTCACCCTTTACCATTTTGTCTGCCTTTTACGTTGCAACTCATCCAGTTGACTGAAGTCTTGCCCTATCAACAGCCTCTCCTCACTACACATTGCCTCTGTTTGTAAACCAGCCACTTCATCTTCAGCACTATTATCCACCTTTCCTATGATTCTTCTTGCATTGAAATATTTGCAGCTCAACCTTTTGTTTCCTGACTTTACCTGAGATCTTACCAACATCTGCCTCCACAACCTCTGCACTGGGTTCCCATCTCCCTGCAACTCCACGTTAAACCCCACTGTGCAGCATTAACAAACCTTCCTGCCAGGATGCTGGTCCCCCTCCAGTTCAGGTGCATACAGTCCCTTCTGTACAGGTCACATGTTCTCTGGAAGAGAGCCCAATGATCCAAAAATCTTATGGACTCCCACCTACACCAACTCCTTAGCCACATATTAAACTGTATAATCTTCCTAGTTCAGGTCTCACTAGCATGTGGCATGGGTAGTAATTCTGAGATCACAACCCTGGAGGTTCTACCCTTTAAATTAGCACTTACCTCCCTGAACTCATCACTCGTCCTACCCACTTCACTGGTATCTACATGGACCTCAACTTCCGGCTGTTCACTCTCCCACTTAAAGATGCTGAGCACTCAGTCGGGGACGTCCTGCACCGTGGCACCCAGGAGGCAACATACCATCCAAGAATCTCGTTCCACCTACAGAACCTCCTGATCATTCCCGTAACAGATGAATTCCCATCATTATAGCCTGCCTCTTCTCCCCACTTTCCCTTCTGAGTCACAGAGGACCGGCCACAGTGACTTACCTCTGTTAGGTCAAATACCACACCTCCCCACAAAAGTATCCGAAGTGATATATCTGTTGTTGAGGGGGATGGCCACAGGGGTACTCTGTACTGGTTCTTTAACCCATTTCCCCAACCTGACTGTCACCCAGTTTCCTGTGTCCTGCACCTTGGGTGTAACTACCTCTCTATATGTCCTATCTATCAGCCCTTCAGCCTCTCAAATGATCCGGTGTTCATCCAGTTCCAGATCCAACTCCTTTACGCAGATTTTTAGAAGCTGCAATTGGATGTACTTCTCACAGTTGTAGTGCTCAGTTCATCTGCCACTTGTCTGCCCCCCGTTACTAACTCGCCAGCATCAATTTCCAGTGGTCTGATACCCACTCCCGACTTTCCTTTACTCTTTTTCTGCATCTCCCAGTTGGATTTTTCACGGTATTCCAGTTTCATTTTTTGAAGTTCTGTTATTTTCACTCCGTGAAGAGACAAGACTACCACAAGGTGGTCTGAAATCTCCAGCGCTGTGTGTATGCCTGATGTCCACAAGGTGGTCTCAAATCTCCAGTGCTATGTGTATGCCTGATGTCCACAAGGTGGTCTGAAATCTCCAGTGCTGTGTGTATGTCTGTTGCCCACAAGGTGGTCTGAAATCTCCAGTGTTCTGTGTATGCCTGATGACCACAAGGTGGTCTGAAATCTCCAGTGCTGTGTGTATGTCTGTTGCCCACAAGGTGGTCTGAAATCTCCAGTGTTCTGTGTATGCCTGATGACCACAAGGTGGTCTGAAATCTCCAGTGCTGTGTGTATTCCTGATGTCCACAAGGTGGTCTGAAATCTCCAGTACTGTGTGTATTCCTGATGTCCACAAGGTGGTCTGAAATCTCCAGTGCTGTGTGTATGCCTGATGTCCACAAGGTGGTCTGAAATCTCCAGTACTGTGTGTATTCTTGATGTCCACAAGGTGGTCTGAAATCTCCAGTGCTGTGTGTATGCCTGATGTCCACAAGGTGGTCTGAAATCTCCAGTGCTGTGTGTGTGCCTGTTGTCCACAAGGTGGTCTGAAATCTCCAGTGCTGTGTGTATGCCTGATTTCCACAAGGTGGTCTGAAATCTCCAGTGCTGTGTGTGTGCCTGATGTCCACAAGGTGGTCTGAAATCTCCAGTGCTGTGTGTGTGCCTGATGTCCACAAGGTGGTCTGAAATCTCCAGTGCTGGGTGTATTCCTGATGTCCACAAGGTGGTCTGAAATCTCCAGTACTGTGTGTATGCCTGATGTCCACAAGGTGGTCTGAAATCTCCAGTGCTGGGTGTATTCCTGATGTCCACAAGGTGGTCTGAAATCTCCAGTGCTGTGTGTGTGCCTGATGTCCACAAGGTGGTCTGAAATCTCCAGTGCTGTGTGTGTGCCTGATGTCCACAAGGTGGTCTGAAATCTCCAGTGCTGTGTGTATGTCTGATTCCCACAAGGTGGTCTGAAATCTCCAGTGCTGTGTGTATGTCTGATTCCCACAAGGTGGTCTGAAATCTCTAGTGCTGTGTGTGTGCCTGATGTCCACAAGGTGGTCTGAAATCTCCAGTGCTGTGTGTGTGCCTGATGTCCACAAGGTGGTCTGAAATCTCCAGTGCTGTGTGTGTGTGCCTGATGTCCACAAGGTGGTCTGAAATCTCCAGTGCTGTGTGTGTGTGCCTGATGTCCACAAGGTGGTCTGAAATCTCCAGTGCTGTGTGTATGCCTGATGTCCACAAGGTGGTCTGAAATCTCCAGTGCTGTGTGTGTGCCTGATGTCCACAAGGTGGTCTGAAATCTCCAGTGCTGTGTGTGTGCCTGATGTCCACAAGGTGGTCTGAAATCTCCAGTGCTGTGTGTGTGCCTGTTGTCCACAAGGTGGTCTGAAATCTCCAGTGCTGTGTGTATGTCTGATTCCCACAAGGTGGTCTGAAATCTCTAGTGCTGTGTGTGTGCCTGATGTCCACAAGGTGGTCTGAAATCTCCAGTGCTGTGTGTGTGTGCCTGATGTCCACAAGGTGGTCTGAAATCTCCAGTGCTGTGTGCGTGCCTGTTGTCCACAAGGTGGTCTGAAATCTCCAGTGCTGTGTGTGTGCCTGATGTCCACAAGGTGGTCTGAAATCTCCAGTGCTGTGTGTGTGCCTGATGTCCACAAGGTGGTCTGAAATCTCCAGTGCTGTGTGTGTGCCTGATGTCCAGAAGGTGGTCTGAAATCTCCAGTGCTGTGTGTGTGCCTGTTGTCCACAAGGTGGTCTGAAATCTCCAGTGCTGTGTGTGTGTCTGTTGTCCACAAGGTGGTCTGAAATCTCCAGTGCTGTGTGTAAGTCTGTTGTCCACAAGGTGGTCTGAAATATCCAGTGCTGTGTGTGTGCCTGTTGTCCACAAGGTGGTCTGAAATCTCCAGTGCTGTGTGTATGTCTGATGTCCACAAGGTGGTCTGAAATCTACAGTGCGGTGTGTGTATGCCTGTTGTCCACAAGGTGGTCTGAAATCTCCAGTGTTCTGTGTATGCCTGATGTCCACAAGGTGGTCTGAAATCTCCAGTGCTGTGTGTATGTCTGATGTCCACAAGGTGGTCTGAAATCTCCAGTGCTGTGTGTGTGCCTGATGTCCACAAGGTGGTCTGAAATCTCCAGTGCTGTGTGTGTGCCTGATGTCCACAAGGTGGTCTGAAATCTCCAGTGCTGTGTGTATGTCTGATTCCCACAAGGTGGTCTGAAATCTCTAGTGCTGTGTGTGTGCCTGATGTCCACAAGGTGGTCTGAAATCTCCAGTGCTGTGTGTGTGCCTGATGTCCACAAGGTGGTCTGAAATCTCCAGTGCTGTGTGTATGTCTGATTCCCACAAGGTGGTCTGAAATCTCCAGTGCTGTGTGTGTGCCTGATGTCCACAAGGTGGTCTGAAATCTACAGTGCTGTGTGTATGCCTGATGTCCACAAGGTGGTCTGAAATCTCCAGTGCTGTGTGTGTGCCTGATGTCCACAAGGTGGTCTGAAATCTCCAGTGCTGTGTGTGTGCCTGATGTCCACAAGGTGGTCTGAAATCTCCAGTGCTGTGTGCGTGCCTGTTGTCCACAAGGTGGTCTGAAATCTCCAGTGCTGTGTGCGTGCCTGATGTCCACAAGGTGGTCTGAAATCTCCAGTGCTGTGTGTGTGCCTGATGTCCACAAGGTGGTCTGAAATCTCCAGTGCTGTGTGTGTGCCTGATGTCCAGAAGGTGGTCTGAAATCTCCAGTGCTGTGTGTAAGTCTGTTGTCCACAAGGTGGTCTGAAATATCCAGTGCTGTGTGTGTGCCTGTTGTCCACAAGGTGGTCTGAAATCTCCAGTGCTGTGTGTATGTCTGTTGTCCACAAGGTGGTCTGAAATCTCCAGTGCTGTGTGTATGTCTGTTGTCCACAAGGTGGTCTGAAATCTCCAGTGCTGTGTGTATGTCTGATGTCCACAAGGTGGTCTGAAATCTCCAGTGCTGTGTGTGTGCCTGATGTCCACAAGGTGGTCTGAAATCTCCAGTGCTGTGTGTATGTCTGTTGTCCACAAGGTGGTCTGAAATCTCCAGTGCTGTGTGTATTCCTGATGTCCACAAGGTGGTCTGAAATCTCCAGTGCTATGTGTATGCCTGGTGTCCACAAGGTGGTCTGAAATCTCCAGTGCTGTGTGTATTCCTGATGTCCACAAGGTGGTCTGAAATCTCCAGTGCTATGTGTATGCCTGGTGTCCACAAGGTGGTCTGAAATCTCCAGTGCTGTTTGTGTGCCTGATGTCCACAAGGTGGTCTGAAATCTCCAGTGCTATGTGTATGCCTGGTGTCCACAAGGTGGTCTGAAATCTCCAGTGCTCTGTATATGCCTGATGTCCACAAGGTGGTCTGAAATCTCCAGTGCTGTGTGTGTGCCTGATGTCCACAAGGTGGTCTGAAATCTCCAGTGCTATGTGTATGCCTGGTGTCCACAAGGTGGTCTGAAATCTCCAGTGCTGTGTGTGTGCCTGATGTCCACAAGGTGGTCTGAAATCTCCAGTGCTGTGTGTGTGCCTGATGTCCACAAGGTGGTCTGAAATCTCCAGTGCTGTGTGTGTGCCTGATGTCCACAAGGTGGTCTGAAATCTCCAGTGCTGTTTGTGTGCCTGATGTCCACAAGGTGGTCTGAAATCTCCAGTGCTGTGTGCGTGCCTGTTGTCCACAAGGTGGTCTGAAATCTCCAGTGCTGTTTGTGTGCCTGATGTCCACAAGGTGGTCTGAAATCTCCAGTGCTGTGTGCGTGCCTGTTGTCCACAAGGTGGTCTGAAATCTCCAGTGCTGTGTGTATTCCTGATGTCCACAAGGTGGTCTGAAATCTCCAGTGCTGTGTGTATGTCTTATGTCCACAAGGTGGTCTGAAATCTCCAGTGCTGTGTGTATGTCTTATGTCCACAAGGTGGTCTGAAATCTCCAGTGCTCTGTGTGTGTGCCTGATGTCCACAAGGTGGTCTGAAATCTCCAGTGCTGTGTGTATGCCTGATGTCCACAAGGTGGTCTGAAATCTCCAGTGCTGTGTGTGTGTGCCTGTTGTCCACAAGGTGGTCTGAAATCTCCAGTGCTGTGTGTGTGCCTGATGTCCACAAGGTGGTCTGAAATCTCCAGTGCTGTGTGTATGTCTGATGTCCACAAGGTGGTCTGAAATCTCCAGTGCTGTGTGCGTGCCTGATGTCCACAAGGTGGTCTGAAATCTCCAGTGCTGTGTGCGTGCCTGTTGTCCACAAGGTGGTCTGAAATCTCCAGTGCTGTGTGTATGTCTGATGTCCACAAGGTGGTCTGAAATCTCCAGTGCTGTGTGTGTGCCTGATGTCCACAAGGTGGTCTGAAATCTCCAGTGCTGTGTGTATGTCTGATGTCCACAAGGTGGTCTGAAATCTCCAGTGCTGTGTGTGTGCCTGATGTCCACAAGGTGGTCTGAAATCTCCAGTGCTGTGTGTGTGCCTGATGTCCACAAGGTGGTCTGAAATCTCCAGTGCTGTGTGTGTGCCTGATGTCCACAAGGTGGTCTGAAATCTCCAGTGCTGTGTGTGTGCCTGATGTCCACAAGGTGGTCTGAAATCTCCAGTGCTGTGTGTATGTCTGATGTCCACAAGGTGGTCTGAAATCTCCAGTGCTGTGTGTATGTCTGATGTCCACAAGGTGGTCTGAAATCTTCAGTGCTGTGTGTGTGCCTGATGTCCACAAGGTGGTCTGAAATCTCCAGTGCTGTGTGTGTGCCTGATGTCCACAAGGTGGTCTGAAATCTCCAGTGCTGTGTGTGTGCCTGATGTCCACAAGGTGGTCTGAAATCTCCAGTGCTGTGTGTGTGCCTGATGTCCACAAGGTGGTCTGAAATCTCCAGTGCTGTGTGCGTGCCTGATGTCCACAAGGTGGTCTGAAATCTCCAGTGCTGTGTGTATGTCTGATGTCCACAAGGTGGTCTGAAATCGCCAGTGCTGTGTGCGTGCCTGTTGTCCACAAGGTGGTCTGAAATCTCCAGTGCTGTGTGCGTGCCTGATGTCCACAAGGTGGTCTGAAATCTCCAGTGCTGTGTGTATGTCTGATGTCCACAAGGTGGTCTGAAATCGCCAGTGCTGTGTGCGTGCCTGTTGTCCACAAGGTGGTCTGAAATCTCCAGTGCTGTGTGTGTGCCTGATGTCCACAAGGTGGTCTGAAATCTCCAGTGCTGTGTGTGTGCCTGATGTCCACAAGGTGGTCTGAAATCTCCAGTGCTGTGTGTGTGCCTGATGTCCACAAGGTGGTCTGAAATCTCCAGTGCTGTGTGTGTGCCTGATGTCCACAAGGTGGTCTGAAATCTCCAGTGCTGTGTGCGTGCCTGATGTCCACAAGGTGGTCTGAAATCTCCAGTGCTGTGTGTGTGCCTGATGTCCACAAGGTGGTCTGAAATCTCCAGTGCTGTGTGCGTGCCTGATGCCCACAAGGTGGTCTGAAATCTCCAGTGCTGTGTGTATGTCTGATGTCCACAAGGTGGTCTGAAATCGCCAGTGCTGTGTGCGTGCCTGTTGTCCACAAGGTGGTCTGAAATCGCCAGTGCTGTGTGCGTGCCTGTTGTCCACAAGGTGGTCTGAAATCTCCAGTGCTGTGTGTGTGCCTGATGTCCACAAGGTGGTCTGAAATCTCCAGTGCTGTGTGTGTGCCTGATGTCCACAAGGTGGTCTGAAATCTCCAGTGCTGTGTGTGTGCCTGATGTCCACAAGGTGGTCTGAAATCTCCAGTGCTGTGTGCGTGCCTGATGTCCACAAGGTGGTCTGAAATCTCCAGTGCTGTGTGTATGTCTGATGTCCACAAGGTGGTCTGAAATCGCCAGTGCTGTGTGCGTGCCTGTTGTCCACAAGGTGGTCTGAAATCTCCAGTGCTGTGTGCGTGCCTGATGTCCACAAGGTGGTCTGAAATCTCCAGTGTTGTGTGTGTGCCTGATGTCCACAAGGTGGTGCTCTGTGGTTCCTAACCATTCCTTTATTTACACCTTTTACTTCGTTGTTAAGTGAATCGGAGTGCCCGATTCCACCTACTGGTGACAGCGGTTCCACATCCCCAGCTCAGTCTGAGGACAGAAGTTCCGCCTAAACTCCCCACTGGAATAACTAGTCATATGTTCATGAAGTAATATTTTCACAATTTCACCTTTAAATGTCTGTGTCATCATGGCGATCTCTTTCAACTCACTTTCAACTGTTTTCATTGTCTGGACAAAAGTGCTTCTAACTGCCCAGTTGCTAATGATTAAACGTTTGTATTATTTAACTTTCCTTTTATGCAAACCTTATTATCAGAGTGGTTATAATCCACTTTCGGTGATGGTGCCTGTGCTTATTCAAAATGAACAAACTAACTTGAATTGCTGCAAAGCACTGGGAATCCACACTTGCTCTGCATGGCTATGCGATCCAAGTGATAGCTTCAGTTTGCACATGCTTCAATTGACCCTGCCTCAGGATATTTGAATGACGGTCGGGAAGGTAACTAATTCCCTGGATATCCCGGAAGCCTTCATTTCACAGCCCTCGTTTCCAGTCAGGCCCTTAATAACGCTATAAAAATTCAGCCACAGCCCGACTACCAAAGACCAAACGGTAGAACAATGAAAATCCGTCACCTTCCCTGCCAGTACAATAGTCCGACAATGACAGAAACCGTTCAAATGCTCTCTCCTTCCCTTCTTCACTCTCGCAAAATTTATTTCATTTTCCAAGCGGCAGCTGAGATGGATCGCTTTGTCCTAATAGCTTCAGCTCCCTGCTCAACTCGGTCTGATGGCAATCACATGCAAAGCTTTCAAGTATCTCTTGTGTTGGAGGAACTATATAAATGCAATCAATGTGGTTAACTGCGCAGTATCCAGGCAGAGAGTCAGGCCCATCTGACACCAATTTTGATGACGTTATATCTGAGTAAGTCGATTACTACAGTGGCGTCACCCTATCTTGAGAATACTTCAGTCCTGAGAATCGGAAACCTGATACGTTCAGGTCTCAATCTCAGAGTCAGACCCACGACAATTCTCAGGTGGAGGACCGAAACACGTCCAATGATGATACCCTTTGGAAAAGAACAATAAAATGCGATGTTTGGATGCATGGTATAAACTACACAGAACATTCAAATTATTTTAACTGAGCTGATCCACGTTCCTTCGCCAAACAGCCAATTTTTTTGGTGAAAATTTCACTTTTGCAACAAGTTTTAAAGTTCCTCCCTGCGCCTACTGGCGCATCGGTTGGCAACCTTGCCGTTTCTTAAGCGTTGTCTGTTTCACGAGGCCAAGTTACCAGCTCGACCCGGCACGGATGGAAAGAGTGCAAGGGGCCAGCCGGAATTGAGCCCGGGAACTCTCGTTCTGAAGTCGAGTCACTTTTATTGTCATTTCGACCATAACTGCTGGTACAGTACACAGTAAAAATGGGACAATGTTTTTTCAGGACCATGGTGTTACATGACACAGTACAAAAACTAGAGTGAACTACGTAAAAAAACAACACAGAAAAAACCTACACTAGACTACAGACCTACCCAGGACTGCATGAAGTGCACAAAACAGTGCAGGCATTACAATAAATAATAAACAGAACAATAGGGCAGTAAGGTGTCAGTCCAGGCTCTGGGTATTGAGGAGTCTGATAGCTTGGGGGAAGAAACTGTTACATAGTCTGGTCGTGAGAGCCCGAATGCTTTGGAGCCTTTTCCCAGACGGCAGGAGGGAGAAGAGATTGTATGAGGGGTGCATGGGGTCCTTCATAATGCTGTTTGCTTTGCGGATGCAGTGTGTAGTGTAAATGTCCGTGATGGCGGGAAGAGAGATCCCGATGATCTTCTCAGCTGACCTCACTATTCGCTGCAGGGTCTTGTGATCTGAGATGGTGCAATTTCTGAACCAGGCAGTGATGCAGCTGCTCAGGATGCTCTCAATACAACCCCTGTAGAATGTGATGAGGATGGGGGGGGGGTGGGAGATGGACTTTCCTCAGCCTTCGCAGAAAGTAGAGACACTGCTGGGCTTTCTTTGCTATGGAGCTGGTGTTGAGGGACCAGGTGAGATTCTCCGCCAGGTGAACACCAAGAAATTTGGAGCTCTTACTGATCTCTACCGAGGAGCCGAAAATGTTCAGCGGGGAGTGGTTGCTCCGTGCCCTCCTGAAGTCAACAACCACCTCTTCCAGGTGCGGTTACCATGACTTCACCGACACAGATGACAAAGTTTTAATGACTAGCAAATTGCAAAAGTACAGTTACTTTGAACAAGATACGAGAATATGGGAATCCTTCAGATTTTCCAAATTGCTGTGGTGTTGACGGGGAAATTTTCCCTGGCCCTCCGTATCAAGGGACATAAAACCATAACTCTGACAAAGAACCCAAGAACTGAACAACCGTGTGTGTGTGCAAAACAACCGATGTTTTGTTCGGATGAGGGTGGGGAGGTTCCATATGACCTTTTCTTTTCCCGTAAGGCTGGAGAGTTTATCAAGGGTGGCATGTCACAGAGTGCTGAGACAGTGAATGCAAACATTCCCTCCCGGGGCGCACTGGCTGAACGTGCAACTGATTGCAAGCCAAAGCTCATTCCGTGTGCCAGTGCCAAGGTCGAGGAAGTTTACAATATGCTTTCACGGTCCGTGCATTTGAAAGACTCCAGAGAATAAACAGGAGGTTTTTAGCTTCGCAAGTATAAGACAACTGAATGGTTCCTTAGTGCCATAAAATGGATCCTTGGCCTCACAATCCATCTTGTTATGATCGTGCAACTTGTCTAGCTGCGCTGCACTTCCTCTGTAACTATAACACTTTATTCTGCATACTGCCATTGTTTAACCTTGTTCTATCTCACTGCACTGTGCAATGATGTGGTCATATGAACAGTAGGCAATCAATCTTGTCACTCTGTCTCGGTACCTGTGACGATAATGAACAAATTCCAATCCACCCGTGCACTAATCTAAAGCTGCACGCAGAGGGTGATCAAAGAGTGAGGCTGCTCACTCTATCTGGGTTAAGAATGAGCTCCCATTGCAAAATGAACACTAACCGTGCTCCCCTAAACTGGATGGTATACCTAGGTCAGGAGTAAGATCACAAGTATTCAGGGGCTGGGCAGGATGAGCCCAAGACCGATATGAGCACAGGTAGAAAAGAGTGAAATGCAGATTTCAGAGAGCTACACATGGGCCAAATGCGGGTAAAAGGGATGAATTCAAGTAGAGAACTTAGGTTAACATGGATGGATTGGGTTGAAAGGCCTGTGCCAATGCTGTATAACTATGACTCTCTCTATAAACAAAGCAGTGAGAAGAGCTACTTACAGCTTCATTATCCAGTGTAACAAAACACAACCTTCATATTCAATCCCTTACACAGTATAATTGCAACCCCATGCGTTTCATGACCTGAGTCATGTCCCCACCTCCCCTCAGCCTCTGTGCTCGGACTGAGGCCACAGCAACGTTCACACTCAGCGGCCTTGAAGGAGCCTTACAGAACAACGGACAACGGCCACCAGACAGCTGAAGCAGCATCCAGCAGTCATCATGTCAGACCTTCACCCTTCGCCACAAGTCTGGCCCAGCAGATGGGGGCAGAGGATGGCAGGCAGATAGCAGTCCAACAACATCCCGATGTCCCCATCACTTAAAAACCAGCCTCAACCAGTAACCTGCAGTAACCGCGACACTCATCCGTTACCTGAAAGCTCCCGCAGTGCCTGCATGGTTTCCCAAACCCGCAGGGATTTAGCACAGCCATGTTGGAGATATCCATTTACTGGGACTGGAATATTATTGTCACTTGTACAGTGAAAAGCTCGTCTTTTGTTCTGTTCACACAGATCAGATCATTGAAGTAGAACAAGCTAACAAGACTTTTCTGGGATTCCGGTTTTATTTTGAGAAGTTCTGCTACTTTCATCCTTCCAGGACAGGAGGTCTCCTTCACAAGAGGCTCTATAGTGGAGGAGCTCCCCACCAACATCATTGCAGACAATAAATACCACCCACCCCCCCAAGCACAGTACACTCATTGAACCCCATGGATTAGGGTCATGTTTTTCTCAGCTGCTTGGCCAAATCACCTGTTCAGCAGCTATATGAACAGACCATATGACCATAATACCACTAGACGTAGGAGCAGAATTAGGTCATTCGATCAACCCATTAACTCTGCTCCCTGCAGCCTTTAACGCCCTTACCAATCAAGAACTTATCAACCTCCACTTTAAATATACTCTTTGAATTATCTTCCACAGATATCTTCTGCAATAAATTTCACAGATTCACCGGCATCTGACGAACAAAATTCTTCCTCATTTCTGTTAGAAAGGGATGTCCTTTTACTCTGAGGCTGTGTCCTCTACTCCCGGAGGCCTTCACGATTGGAAATACCTTTTCCATGTACATTCTACGTAGGGCTTTCAATATCTGATAGGTTTGTAAGACCATAAGATTTCGGAACAGAATTAAGCCATTTGGCCCTTTGAGTAGCTCTGCCATTTCACACTGGCTGATCTAATTTTCCTCTCAGCACCAGTCTCATGCTTTCTCTCCGTATCCCTTCATACCCTGACCAATCAAGAATCTATCAACCTCTTCCTTAAATATACATTGCGCCTGTGGCAAAGAATTCTACAGATTCACCACTCTCTGGCCAAAGAAATACCTCTTCATCTCCATTCTAAGAGTACACCCCTCTATTCTGAGGCTGTGTCCACTGGTCTTAGACTCTCCCGCCATAGGATACATCCTCTCCACATCCACTCTATCAAGGCCTTTCACCATTCATTAAGTTTCCATGAGGTCAACCCTCATTTTTCTGGATTCTAGTGAATACAGACCCAGAACCATCAAATATTCTTCATACGACAAGCCATTCAAACATGGAATCATTATCTTGAACCCTCTCCAATTTCAGCTTTCTGAGATGAGGGGCCCAAAACTGCTCACAATACTCCAGGTGAGTCCTCACTAGTGTTTTATAAAGTCTCAACATTACATCCTTGCTTTTATATTCCAGTTCTCTTGAAATAAATGCGAACATTGCATTTGCCTTCCTCACCATAGGCTCAGACTGCAAACTTTTCTTTAAGGAATCCTGCACAAGGACTCCCAAGTCCCTTAAAGCCCCAGTTTTTTTGTATTTTCTCTCCATTTAAAGATAGCCAACCCTTTCATTTCTTCTACCAAAGTGCATCACCATACACATCCCAACATTGTATTCCTTCTGCCACTTTGTTGCCCATTCTCCTAATCTGTCTAAATCCTTCTGTAGCCTCACTACTTCCTTAAAACTACCTGCCCCTCCCCTACCTTCATATCATCTGCAAACTTTGCAACAAAACCGTCAATTCCATCATCCAACTCATTGACATGTAGCATAAAATGAATCGGTTCCAACACAGACCCCCGTGGAACACCACTTGTCACTGGCAGCCAAGCAGAGGAGGCTCCCTTTATTCCCACTCTTTGCCTCCTGCCAATCAGCCACAGCTTTATCCATGTTAGAATCCTTCCTGTAATACCATGGGCTCGTACCTTGTCAAGCAGCCTTATGTGTGGCACCTTGTCAAAGGCCTTCCAAAAATCCAAGTACACAACATCAACCAGTTCTCCTTTGTCTATCCTGCTTGCAATCTTGTTATTTCTTCAAAGAATTCTAACAGATTTGTCAGGCAATATTTTCCCTTGAGGAAGCCATGCTGACTACAGCCTATTTTATCACGTGCCTCCAAATACCCCGAAACCTCATCCTTGATAATCGGCTCCAACATCTTCCCAACCACTGAGTTCAGACTAACTAGCCTATAGGTAATTTCCTTTCTTCTGCCTCTCTCCCTTCTTGAAGAGTGGAGTGACATTTGCAATCTTCCATTTCCGAATCTAGTGATTCTTGAAGGATCACTACTACTGTCTCCACAATCTCGTCAGCCACTTCTTCCAGAACCATGGCGTGCGCAACACCTGGTCCAGGTGACTTATCTACCTTCAGACCTTTCAGTTTCCCAAGAACCTTCTCTCTAGTAATGGTAACTCCACACACTTCAGGACTGCTGACACCTGGAACTTCTACTATACTGTCAGTGTCTTCCACAGTGAAGACTGGTACGAAATACTTATATGATTCACCCCCATTTCTTTGTCCCAATTACTACCTCTTCAACATCGATATCACTCATCTCTTTTTTACACTTTATGTATCTGAAGAAACTTTTGGTATCCTCTTTAGTATTATTGGCTAACTTATTTTAGTATTCCATCTTTACCTTCTTAATGATTTTCTTAGTTGCCTTCTGTTGGTTTTTAAAAGCTCCCAAATCCTCTAACTTCTCACTATCTTTTGCTCTATTATATGCCCTCTCTTTGGCTTTTATGTTGGCTTTGACTTCCCTTGTTAGCCATGATTGTGTCATCTTGCCTTTAGAATATTTCTTCCTCTTTGGGATGCATATTTCCTGTGCATTCCAAATTGTTTCCAGAAATTCCAGCCATTAACGCTTTGCGCTGTCATCTCTGCCAGGGTTATTTTCCAATCAATTCTGGGCAATTCCTCTTTCATGCCTCTGTATTTCCTTTTACTCCACTGTAATACTGATACATCTGAGTTTAGCTTCTCCCTCTCAAATTTCAGGGCGAATTTGATCATATTATGATCATTTCCCCTCAGGGTCTTTTACCTTAAGTTCTCTAATCAATTCTGGTTCATTGCACAACACCCAATGGGAATAGCTGATCCCCTAGTGGGCTCAACCACGAGCTGCTTTAAAAAGTCATCTTGTAGGCAGTGTAGGAATTCCCCCTCCTGGAATCCAGCACCAACCTGATTTTCCCAATCTACCTGCCTATTGAAATCCCCATAACTATTGTAACATTGTCCTTTTGGCGTGCATTTTCCATCCCCCATTGTAATTTGTAGGCCACATCCTTATTAGTGTTTGGGGTGTCTGTATACAACTCCCAACAAGGTATTTTTACCCTTGCAGTTCCTTAGCTCTATCCACAACGATTCAACACCTTCCAACCCTATGTCACCATTTTCTAATGATTTGATTTCATTTTTTACCAACAGAGCAACGATACCCCCTCTGCCTTCTTGTTTGTCCTTTTGATGCAATGCGTATCCTTGGATATTAAGCTCCCAGTTATAATATTCTTTCAGCCATGATTCAGTGATGCCTACAGCATCATACCTGTCAATCTGTAACTGTGCATCTATCGTATCTCGTACACTGCGCTATTCAAATATAACACATTCAGTCCTGTATTCACCTTTTCGATTTTGTCCACCTTTGACACTGCAACTCATCCAGTTGACTGAAACTTTGCCCTATCGACAGCCTCTCCTCACTTCACATTGCCTCTGCTTGTAAACCAGCCACCTCATCTTCAGCACTATTATCTGCCTTTCCTACGATACTTCTTGCATTGAAATATTCGCAGCTCAGGACACTAGTCACACCATGCTCAACCTTCCGATTCCTGACTTTGTCTGAGGTCTTACCAATATTTGCCTCCACTCTCAATCTCTCCACTAACTGTTCTGGCACTCTGGTTCTCATCCACCTGTAACTAATTTAAACTCCACTGTGCAGTATTAATAAACCTTCCAATTAGGATATTAGTCCCCCTCTAGTTCAAGTGCAAACCATCCCTTCTGTACAGGTCCCACCTTCCCTGGAAGAGAGCCTAATGATCCAAAATTCATATGCCCTCCCTTCCACAGCAACCCCTTAGCCTTGTATTAAACTGTATAATCTTCCTGGGTCTGGTCTCACAAGCACATAGCACCAGTAGCAATCCTGAGATCACAACCCTGGAGGTCCTTCCCTTAAACCTTGCACCCCACTCCCTGAACTCCCGATGCAGAACCTCGTCACTCGTCCTACCCGTGTCATTGGTACCTACATGGACCATGACCTCTGGCTGTTCCACCTTCCACTCAAGAATGCTGAGGATCCTGGAGGTACCCTGGATCTTGCCACCTGTGAGGCAACGTGCCATCCAGGAACCTTGTTCTCGCTCACAGAAGCTCATGCCTCTTCTCCCCATTTTCCCTTCTGAGTCACAGAAGTATGCTCCATGCCAGAGACCTGGCCACTGTGACTTTCCTCTGTTAGGTCACCACCTCGCTCCCTCACTTGACTGTATCCAAAGAGATTTACCTGTTGTTGAGGGGTTGACCACAGGGGTACTCTGCACTGGCTCCTTAACCCCTTTCCCTTTCCTGACTATCACCCAGTTTCTTGCATCCTGCACCTTGGATGTAACTAGCTCTCCCTATGCCCTATCCATCCCTCAGCCTCCTGAATGATCCCATTTCCAGCTCCAACACCATAACATGGATTATTAGAAGCTGCACTTCTCGTAGTTGTAGTTGTCAGGGACACTGGAGGTCTCCCTGCATTCCCACATCCCGCAAGAGGAGTATTCCACTATCCTGCCTGGCACCTCTACTGTCCTCGCTAAGCAGATATAAAGAAGGAAGAAAAAAAAACTTAACTTGGAGCTTTTCTTTGCTGTCTCTGACTGAAGCTTCTCTTCATCGAATCCTTGAAGAGCTAGCGCCTCAAGGTCACCACTCTGAGCCTGTCCACACAGACAATGGCCTGTGCTGGCCTCTGTCTTCCTTTAGCTTGTTCTCATTAATTAATCCCAAACGCCAATTATTCATTGGTCGAAGCTCTTTCTCACTGTTACGACCTGCTGCCTTCTGTACTCGGGCAGTGGACCTGCTTGAAGTTCTTTCCTCTCAAAATTTCCGATGCCTGCATTGGCCACTGGTCAAAGCTCTTTTTTATCCAATGAGATTCTGCCTTATTCTTCTCCTCTCCAGCGGGTACAGGCCCAGAGCCATCAAACTTTCATTAACCCTTTCATTCCTGGATTCATTTATGTGAACCTACTCTGGGCCCTCTCCAAAGCCAGCACGTCCTTTCTGCGACAGGGGGCCCAAAACTGCTCACAATACTCCACATATGGTCTGTCCAATGCCTGATGAAGCCTCAGCGTTACATCCTTGGTTTTATTTTCTTGTCCTCTCCTTCCTGACTCGCGACTCAACTTGCAAGTTAACTGCACAAGGATTCCCAAGTTCCTATGCACATTCGATTTCTGAGATTGCTGCCCCATTAAAAAGTAGTCTGCACCTTTATTCCTTCAACTAAAGTACATAGCCATACACTTCTCTGCCCAGTCTGCCAATCTGTTTGTCCTTCTGCAACACTACCTGCCCCTCCACCTGTCTTTGCTTTGTCCACAAACATGGCCACACACCCATTTATTCTACCATCCAGATCGTTAACATGTAACATCAAAAGTAACCATCTTAACACTAACACTTATGAAACAACAGTAGCCACCGGCAGTCAACACTTTATTTCCATTCTTTGCCTCCTGCCAGTCAGATCATCTTCTATCCATTCTATATCTTTCCTGTAATATCACGGGCTCTTCTCTTGGTAAGCAGCACAATATGCAGCAACTTGTGAAAAGCCTTCTGAAAGTCCAGGTAAACAACATCTACTGACTATTTGTCTATCCTCCCTGTTATTTCCTCAAATAATTCCAACAGATTTGTCAGGCTAGATTTCCCCTTAAGGAAACCATACAAACTTTGGCCTACTTTGATCATGTGCCTCCAAATACCCTGAAATGTTATCCTTAATAATGGATATCCTTAACCTTCCTAATCACAGAATTCAGGCTAACTCGACTATAATGTCTGGATTTTTGCCTCCCTCCTTTCTTGAAGAATGGAGTCCTCTAGAGCCATTCCAGAATCTTGTGATTTTCAAATGATCACTAACTAATGCCTCCACAGTCACTTCAGCTACAGCTAAAGCAAGCTTCTGGCACGTTGGCCTTCATAAATCAAAGTATTGAGTACGGGAGTTAGGATGTTACATTGAAGCTGTATAAGATGTTGCTGAGGCCTAATTTGGAGTATTGTGTGGAGTTTTGGTCACCTATCCACAGGAAAGATGTAAATAAGGTTGAACGAGTACGGTGAAAATTTACAAGGATATTGCCAAGTCTGGAGGACCTGAGTTGTAAGGAAAGATTGAATAGGTTAGGACTTTACTCCTTGGAGCGTAGAAAACTGAAAGGAGATTTGATAGAGGTATACAAGTTATAAGGGGTATAGGCAGGGTAAATGCAGGCAGGTTTTTTAAGGGTGAAAGCTGAAAGTTTAAGGGGAACATGAAGGGAAACTTCTTCACTCAGAGGGTGGTGAGAGTGTGGAACGAGCTGCCAGCACAGGTGGTGCATGCGAGCTCAATTTCAACATTTAAGAGAAGTTTGGATAGGTACATGGAGAGGTATGGAGGGCTGTGGTCGCAGTGCAGGTCGATGAAGTAGGCTGTTTAAATAGCTTGACACATACGTACTTTTCTATGACTATCTTTCTGAACCTTGGGGTGTAGTATATCTAGTTAAGTTGACTTACCTAACTTCAGACTTTTCAGCTTCCTTATTAATTGCAACTACACTCACTCCTGCCCCCGACACGCTCAAATTTCTGTTATACTGCTGGTGTCTTCGACAGTGAAGGCTGGCGCAAAACCTTTTATTAAGCTTTTCTGCCATTTCTTTGTCTCCCGTACTACCTCTCCAGTGCCATGTCCCATTATTAGTGTGACATACCTTCTGATGTTTGAAGATCAAAACCTGGGACTTTGCATAAAACTCAAAGTCCTTTTAGCAGCAGTGCTTTTTCCTTTTGTATGTTTCTGAGATCTGACCAACCTTCCCTCAGCATTTCAAAAAAAACTGTAAAATATCTTCATCATTGCCTCCACTAAAACTACTTGAAGCACACAGGAACCCCAAAAAACAGCAGCCACAATAGGGGGAAAGGAAGCAGGAGATAATTCAAGCAACACACACAAAATGCTGGTGGAATGCAGCAGGCCAATTCAACAGGGGAATCAGGAGGGATTAACGGTGTCATGAAATATTCTTGACAAGTAGGGTTAAGAAGAATCCCAAGGCATGTTATTCCACATTTTAGATGCAAGAAGGTAGCCAGGTTGAGGGACAAAGGAAGGAAATTTATGCCTGGAGCCAAGGGGAGTGTTCAGGTATGAAATGAGTAGAGATCAGGGAGGAGTGTTCTGATATTCCAGGACGCATTAATATCAAGGAGGAAAAGTGTTGTGTCTTTCACTAATATTGAGATGGATGTCCCCAGGGCCTGGTGGAATCCATTGCATATTATTAAGAGAGGTAAGGGGGGAGCTTGCTGGGCCTTTGGCAGAGATTTCTGCATCCTCTTTAGCCAGAGGTAAGGCCCTGGAGAACTGGAGAATGGACAATATTGACCCTCTATTTAAGAAGAATAATAGGGACAGTGGTTATAGAAGTGTTAGTGAACCAACAACAGGCCAGCCTCCCAGCATCGAGTTCCTGTTCACATTCAGGCAACGACACTAGGAAAGGCCAAGTTATACACATGATATATGCCTGACACCAGTGTCCCCAATCACGTAGCTCTGCTGCGAGTAGAAATTACCAGGTGAGAAGAGTGACCGAAGGATGAATACAGAACTTCCTTAAAGAAACACAACTTCCCCACTGACTCAGCTCTAAGCTGTGGAGAGACGAAGAATTAACCCTTCAGGCTGAAGAGCTCTCATCAGGACTACAGAAAAAAAACAGAAAATTGACTATTTCCCATTCACAGTTGACGCCCGCTCTTGTCAGACCCCTGTTGAGAGCACGTTATCTATTTGCTGAAAAACAAATATCAGAGCTACAAAAACTATTTCAGGGATCTAATTACACAAGACATTACACCACAGTACTTCTTAACGTACTCGAAGGTCAAAACAACCATTCCCTCCTACATAATCCTCCATTTTTCTAACATCCATCCAGGAGTTTCTTAAAAGCCCCTTATGCATCTATCTGTAACACCACCACTAGTGTCCCACACACCCATCACTCTCTGTGTAAAGAACGCACAGTATCCCCAGTGTCCCACACACCCACCACTCTCTGTGTAAAGACCTTACAGTACCCCCGTCGTTGTGGCTATCCCTCGAGGTCGAGGAAGATGGTCTTCATTCTGTTGATCTATTTATGGGCTCTAAAGTGGCTTATGAGTCCAATCTTGGCTTTGAAAGTTCTTCCGCATTCAGGACAGGTAGCTCCAAATGGCAGATCGGGCTTTGGTTGTTGCTGCCTCTCTCTCCGTTTTCTTCTCTTTTCTTCTAATTCTTCACATCTGTTGGCTTCGGAAGTTGCTGTTCCTTCTCGGATGATGGCTTGCCAGAGTTTCTGGTCCTTGGCATTGGTTTCCCAATTGTTGATGTCGATGTTACATTTCTTCATGTTGGCTTTTAAGACATCTTTGAATCTCTTCTGTTGTCCGCCTCTTTTACGTTTGCCTTCTTTAAGCAGAGAGTAGAAGATCTGTTCCGGCAGACGTTCGTCTTTCATCCGAACAACGTGACCGCTCCATCTTAGTTGGTTCTTGATGACGCAGGCTTCAATGCTCATTGTTTTTGCTTCATTTAGCACGCTGACGTTGCTTCTTCTATCCTCCCAGCTGATATTCAAGATGTTTCGAAGACAGCGTTGATGGAACTTTTCAAGTGCCTTCAGATGTCGTCGGTATGTTGTCCAGGTTTCTGATGTATACAGGACCGTTGGGATCACCACTGCTTTGTACACTAACACTTTGGTGTCTGTTCAGATGTCACGATCATGAAAGACTTTTGTTCGGAGACGTCCAAAAGCTGTTCCAGCACACTTAAGACTATGTTGGATCTTGTCATTAAGGTCGACATTGGAGGAGAGATGACTTCCAAGATACAGAAAGTGGTCCACGTTTTCCAGGTTTATTTCGCCAAGTTGAATTTTTGGTTCTATCCGATTTGTCTCAGTTGGTGACGGTTGGTAGATGATCTGAGTCTTCTTCGAATTGATGGTAAGTCCAAGTTTCATGTATGCACGGTTGAAGGCAGTCAGAATCTGTTGTAGGTGGTTTTCTGAAAGAGCTGCAACACTGTTGTCATCTGCGTATTGGAACTCGATGAGGGAACTCGTGGATGTCTTGATTTTGGACTTGAGACGGAAGATTGAAAAGTCTGCCATTTGTTCTGTAGACAATTTCGATTCCTGGGGGTAGGTCATCCTTGATGATGTGGATGATTGTCGCAATGAAGATGGTGAACAATGTTGGGGCAATCACACATCCCTGTTTTATTCCTGATCTGAATTGAAAAGGCTCACAGTTACTGTTGCTGACCATGACTGTGGCAAGCATGCCATCGTGGAGGAGTCTCAGGATTCAAATGTACTTATCAGGGCATCCATAAGTGGATAGGACATCCCATAGGAATACCCTTGATACCGAGTCAAAGGCTTTGGTGAGGTTGATGAATGCCATGTACAAAGGTTGAAGTTGTTCACGACATTTTTCTTGTAGTTGTCGCATTGTGAAGATCATGTCGATTGCTCCACGTGATGGTCTAAAACTGGCTTGTGTCTCCGGAAGGATCTTCTCGGCTAAAGGTTTGAACCAGTTGTTCATGATGCGTGTGAGGATCTTTCCTGCTGTTGCTAACAAGGAAATTCCATGATGGTTTCTACATTCGGATCGATCACCTTTCCTTTTGTAGATGGTAACGATTGCTGAGTCTCTAAAGTCTGGTGGTACGTCTTCATTTATCCAGATCTTGATGAGAAGATGATGCAGTTGGTAAGGAAGCGGGTTACTTCCAATTTTGTAGACCTCAGCTGGTACATCCACTGGCCTTGTTGTTTTTCAAGGTTTTGATGGCTTCCTTGACTTCTTCAGGTGTTGGTATTTCGTCAGCAGGCTGTTTTGGAATGTTGTTAATCACATTCCTGTCAAATGAGATGGTCTGATTTAGAAGCTCTTCAAAGTGCTCCCTCCATCTAGAATTGATGTCAGCATTGCTCTTCAGGATGGTTGAACCATCTTTGCTTTTGAGAGGGGCTTGACCGTGAGTGGATGGGCCAAAAATAGCTTTAGTTGCGTTGAAAAAGCCTTGAGTGTTGTTGGCATCTGCTAATTGTTGGATTTCCTGCGCTTTCTTCCTCCACCATTGGTTTTGCAAGTTTTGGTTTCTCTTCTAGACTGAAGCCTTGCATTCCTGATAGTGTTTCCTTTTGGTAGCCGATTGTTGGTCATTTCGTAGGGTGATGAAAGCTTTTCTCTTTTCGTTGATGAATTGTTGGAGTAGTTTGTTGTTATCATCGAACCAATCCTGATGTTTTTTCATCTTGAACCCAATTGTATTTTTGCAGGAGGTGATGATAGCATTCTTCAATTGATTCCAGTGTTCTTCTGCAGATGGTGGGATTTGTTGAGGCAGTTGTTCTTGAAGATTTTGTTGGAACTTCTGTACATGGTTGATGTCTTGAAGGATGTCATGTTACATGCTCACAGTTTGAACGCAGGATAGTGGGATGATGCAATAGTCTTGTGAGCGGGATGAAGTAATTGTCTCTTGACCATGGGGTGATGTTATGTCATGTGATGGCATGTACCAAACAGTATTTAAACCAAAGCTCGCGACTGTGACGCAGTTCTCATTTTTATTTGTGTGCAACGTTGTTGTTGTCGGTCAGAGGTGTGGAGGCTCCACCGGTTTTGCTTGTTGTATGTTTATTTTTCCCTTACAGTCCAGTATCGGAGAGTGAAGGCATTACCGGAGTTATCAAAGGATTGGATAAAGTTAATGTTGTTCAGCGTTTTGGGGAATGATCGACCTTTGTGACTTTGTTCAGGGATTGTGGCACGCACATTCGAGTTAAACCCCTACAAGGTCAGGAAGGTTTGTGCAGTGACCACCCTCCAGTCAAAAGGTCAGTTCCTTTTATTTCCTCGTGATTTCTTCGAACAAGGCACCTCTCAGCTGTGGACTCGGCAGATCATTGTTACTTCGAAGGAATCGTTTGTTTCGGGGAAGTCTCTCCTTACTGTCTGTATAAATCACATGGACTTTTGAATTGATCACTTTAAGTCTGTGCTTGGATGAGAACCCGTTAAGAACAGTTTCTAAGTTTGACTGTTTGTTAGATATTGCCGCCTAAATGTTAACTTCCCGTTAAGTTAGTCGTTTGTTTACTTTTCTAAGGTTTGAGCAGAGTTTAATAAATCTCGGGATTTGTTTTAAACCCTGGCTCAGTTTCATATTCATTGCTGCTGCATTCGTAACAGTCAACATTGAACTTCTTAATAGTGTTCTGATTTTGGTGTTTCCTTTCGGGCCGAACCTTCATTCTCATGGTGGACGAGATGAGTTGATGGTCTGTCCAGCACTAGTAACAGCTCTTGTTATCAGTATATCTTGTTGGTTCCGAGATCGTACGATAATGTAGTCGATGAGGAGTCAGTGTTTGGAGTGTGGATACTGCCAGGAAAATTTGTGCCAGTTTTTCTGGCGAACTAGGGTGCTTGTAATCACCAGGTTGTGTTCAGCACATCTGCTGAGGAGGAGTGTTCCGTTGGCGTTGACCTTGCCAACTCCCTCCTTGCTTATTATTCCAGTCCAGAGCCGATGATCTTTCCCGACTCTGGCATTGAAGTCTCCCAAGAGAATGATCTTGTCGTTGTTGGGAACAGAGGAAAGGACGTCGTCAAGCTGGGCGTAGAAATTCACCTTTACTTCATCTTTAGCGTCCAGAGTTGGCATAGCTCCAGACGGCATCGCTCTCGGGATCTCAGGACCACACAAGCTTCTCCACCGTGACAATCCACGGAGAACTCGCAGTACCCCCAGTGTCCCACACACCCACCACTCTCTGTGTAAAGACTTTACAGTACCCCTGGGATTTTATTTTATTTATTTACTTAGGATACAGAACTGCAATGGGCCCTTCCAGCCCAGTGATCCTGCACCACCCAATTATATCCATGTGACCAATTAACCTACCAACCCACATGCCTTTGGACTGTGGGAGGAAACTGGAGCACCCAGAGGAAACCCACACAGTCATGGGGAGAACGTGCAAACTCCTTACAGACAGTGCCCAATACTCCCCAATACTTCCCTCCAATCAACGTAAAATGATGCTCCTTTGTATCAGCCATAAATCGTATCAGAATTTGTAAATCTGAAGATTTTGCACAATGTATTGTTTCATATTCAATTACAAACAACCACATATTTCATGTCAGCAGCTTGCAAGTCTTGGTACCTGAAAACTGGGATCTGTACTGGGTCCAATGTTGTTTGTCATATACATTAATGATCTGGATGATGGGCTGGTAAATTGGATTAGAAAGTATGTAGATGATACTAAGGTAGGTGGCGTTGTGGATGATTAAGTAGGTTTACAAAGTTTGCAGAGAGATTTAGATCAGTTAGAAGAGTGGGCTGAGCGATGGCAGATGGAGTTTAATGCTGATAAGTGTGAGGTGCTACATTTTGGTAGGAATAATCCAAATAGGACATGCATGGTAAATGGTAGGGCATTGAAAAAATGCAGTAGGACAGAATGATCTAGGAATAATGGTGCATAGTTCCCTGAAGGTGGAATCTTATGTGGATAGGGTGGTGAAGAAAGCTTTTGGTATGCTGGCCTTTATAAATCAGAGCATTGAGTATAGGAGTTGGGATGTAATGTTAAAATTGTACAAGGCATTGGTAAGGCCGAATTTGGAGTATAGTGTACAGTTCTGGTCACTGAATTATAGGAAAGATATCAACAAACTAGAGAGAGTACAGAGAAGATTTACTAGAATGTTACCTGGGTTTCAGCACCTAAGTTACAGGGAAAGATTGAACAAGTTAGGTCTTTATTCTTTGGAGCGTAGAAGGTTGAGGGGGGACTTGATAGAGGTATTTAAAATTATAAGGGAGATAGATAGAGTTGACGTGGATAGGCTTTTTCCATTGAGAGTAGGGGAGATTCAAACAAGAGGACATGAGTTAAGAGTTAGGGGGCAAAAGTTTAAGGGTAACACGAGGGGGAATTTCTTTACTCAGAGAGCGGTAACTGTGTGGAATGAGCTTCCAGTCGAAGTGGTAGAGGTAGGTTCGGTATTGTCATTTAAAGCAAAATTGGATAGGTATATGGACAGAAAAGGAATGGAGGGTTATGGGCTGAGTGCGGGTCAGTGGGGTTAGGTGAGAGTAAGCTTTCAGCACGGACTCGAAGGGCCGAGATGGCCTGTTTCCGTGCTGTAATTGTTATATGGTTTTATGGTCTACATCTGATTCCTGTTGGTTTGGTGCGGTGGCCTTTGACTTGGAATACTGAATACTGAAGAGGTCTGCTGAATCCCCTCTGAGCAGCTGACTGTTATCTTATTACAAATGGTAACATCAGAAGTCTCTCTATGAGTGATGAGACTGGCCATTATTGTGGAAATCTGTATGTAGTTCCGCATCCAAGTTCAGTGTGCTCCAGGTGGGACCACCGAATCATTTTGGATTCCCTTTAACATGGCATTCTTGACTTGCTTTTCTACTGTTCGCGTGTGTGTGTGTGTGTGCGTGTGCGTGTGCGTGTGCGTGTGCGTGTGCGTGCGCGTGCGCGTGTGCGTGTGCGTGTGTGTGTGTGTGTGTGCGTGTGCGTGTGCGTGTGCGTGCACATGCTCTTGCACTGCTCTTCAACAGTGAAACGGAAAGGAACTGTTTTTTGCTGGTATCGTGTATTGTGCCTTGTTAAGAAGGTTGGGGACAGCCTGAATCAAGGTGGCGGGGTCCAGGTCTGTACTGAAACAAATGAACCCGATGTTTGGACAACGATGTAAGTGCTGACCCGAATTGGAAAGGTTGGCTACAGGCCAAATCGAGGCCGTGGGCTCCAGGCCCCAGAGCGTATCCAAGCAACTGATCTCAATGTTTGGGCAACGATTAAGTGCTGGGCCAGATTGTAAAGGTCAGGGTTCAAGGTGGAGGATGTGACTCCGCGCAGAACAAAGGGTCGGTGGACGGACTCTCTTTGTGGACTCCAGTTCAGAACGCTATTTGCTTGTGAGTATTGTTTGCATGACCTGTTTTTTCCCTCTGCGCGATGGGTGATAGATGGTCTTCATTTTTTTAATGGGTTCTTTTGGGTTTCTTTGTTTTGTGGCTGCCTGTTAGGCACAAACTCAAAGTTGTATAACATATACATACTTTGATAATAAGTGTACTTTGAATTTCGAATGGGTGACTCATCGACACAGAGTCAGCCCTCTTCAATCAGAATAAAAGGCAAATGAGAAAGCTGCTGCATAAATTATAGAGAAAGAGACCAGTGGGTCAACAAGCTGTTTCTTGTCTGTGGGAATTAAAGAACAGAAGACATGGCATCTTTCCTCTCTACAAATCTCACTCTCATCTTTGGCAGCTTCACCAAAAGCCAGCAATAGAGAATAGAACTCTCTCATCGATGATTTCTGAATTTGGAATTGGAAAATGTTAGAAAAGACTTTAAATTCCACCATATAAGTGATTTCTTAATGTTGACCTTGGGTTCCTGAAGTATACAAGTGATTGGCTCCCCAGCCCAGTGTTTCTGTTACAGCATTTTATTAGTACAGTAACAATTTCCTTGACTCCTTTTCTTTGATCCTTGATCCCTGCCGGCCACTATAGAGACTACTGAGTACGGATCCCTGCCGGCCACTATAGAGACTACTGAGTACAGATCCCTGCCGGCCACTATAGAGACTACTGAGTACTGATCCCTGCCGGCCACTATAGAGACTACTGAGTACGGATCCCTGCCGGCCACTATAGAGACTACTGAGTACGGATCCCTGCCGGCCACTATAGAGACTACTGAGTACGGATCCCTGCCGGCCACTATAGAGACTACTGAGTACGGATCCCTGCTGGCCACTATAGAGACTACTGAGTACGGATCCCTGCCGGCCACTATAGAGACTACTGAGTACTGATCCCTGCCGGCCACTATAGAGACTACTGAGTACTGATCCCTGCCGGCCACTATAGAGACTACTGAGTACGGATCCCTGCCGGCCACTATAGAGACTACTGAGTACGGATCCCTGCTGGCCACTATAGAGACTACTGAGTACGGATCCCTGCCGGCCACTATAGAGACTACTGAGTACGGATCCCTGCTGGCCACTACAGAGACTACTGAGTACGGATCCCTGCTGACCACTATAGAGACTACTGAGTACGGATCCCTGCCGGCCACTATAGAGACTACTGAGTACTGATCCCTGCCGACCACTATAGAGACTACTGAGTACTGATCCCTGCCTCCTCTCATATTTTCTTCGATGATCTCATGACAGCAGCAGCCACAGTGATTTGGAGTCACAGAGTCTTTAAGCACAGAAACAGGTCCTTTGGCCCAACTCAGCAATGCTGACCCTCTAAGTCTGTCCCATAAGCCAGCATTTGACCCATATGTTTTCTATTCACGTACCTGCTCAAGAATTTTTTAATTGTTGCTGTTGTACCTACCTCAATCACTTCCCTCTGGCAGTCATTCCAGATACTCACCATCTTGTGCTTGAGGAAGTTGCCCCCCCCCCCCCCCCCCCCCCAGGTCTACATTAAATCTTTCCTCTCACCTTAAACCTATAAGCTCTAGCTTTGGTTCCCTCTCCCAGGGAAAAGATCAAATGCATTCATGTCTGCCCCTCATGATTTTATATACCTCAGTAAAGACTTTGACATCCTCTGCTCCAATGAATAGCGTCCTGTCCTGCCTGACCTCCCCCTATAGTCCTATATCCCTCGAGACCTGGCAGCACTCGCATAAATCTTCTTTGTACTTGATGCAGCTTATTGGCATCTTTTATACAACAGGCTGACCAAAGCTGAACACATTATTCCAAGTATGTCCTCACCATCGTCTTGAGTAACTACTCCACCCTCCCAACTCCGACACTCAGTACCCTGACCGTGAAGGACAACCTGCCAGACAGCTTACTACCTGATGCCTTGGCTCACTAGAACCCCTGGATTGTGAGTGCAGCTTCCAGCCATCACAGAAGGTTACTGGAACGTTGGTGCAACCACAGCTGACTTTGGTTCACAGACTTGATCAGGGGATCTGTTTGCGAGGGGCACAATTTTTTTCAAGAAGAATAACTTTTCCAGAGGTTTTCCAAAGATCTGATAGACCATTATTTCAACTGAAGTCAACACATGCATGGTTTTTCCTACAAGTTCAAAGTATGTTTATGATCCAAGTATGTACTGTATACCATACACATCCTTGCGATTCATCATCTTGCAGGCAGCCACAATAGAATTCATGATAGACTCCACACCACAAAGGCAGGCAAACATCCAATGTGTGAAAAGTAACAAGTCATGCAAACAATTCATAGAACATGATAGCTCATCAGCCTGAAGAGTTAATCCTTCCTCTGGGGAAGTTGCATTTCTACAAGGAAGCTTTAAACTCAACACAGAACTCCAAACAGTATAGTGCATACTTGCCATTCAGCCCAGGATGTTGTGCCAGTCTTTTAACCTACTCTGTGATCAATTTAACCCTTCCCTTCAACCCAGTCAATAGGCCTCCATTTTTCTGACAGCCACATGCCTATCTTAGAGCCTAATTGAATCAGCCTCTACTACCACCCCTAGCAGTGCATTCCAGGCACTTGGCTCTCTGTAAAAAAAAAACGTACCTCTAACACCTCCCCGAAAATTTCTTTCACTCAGGATGTACTCTGGTGTTGCTGCCCTGGGGACAGGGTGCAGGCTGACCACTCTCTATGCCTCATGTCACCTCTCATCCTTCTAGCTTTTCCCTCCTTCCTTTCCAGGCCTGATGAAAGCTCTTGGCCTAAAGTGCTGACTCCAGGGATGTCACCAAAGCTGCTGAGTTCCTCCAGCATTTTGTGCGTATTTTTATGGATTTCCAGCACCTGCACAATCTCTTACGTTTACGACTTTGAGTATTGTGTTCAGTTCTGGTTGCCCATGACAGGAAGGGAGTGGAAACTTTAGAAAGGATGCAGGGGACATTTACCAGGACACCTCTTGGATTAGAGAGCATATCTTATGAGGATAGGTTGAGTGAGATGGGGCTGTTCTCTTTGGAGTGAAGGAGGGTAAGTAGTGACTTGATAGAGGTGTTTAAGATGATAAGAGGCATCGATAAAGTAGACAGCCAGTGACTTCTATCCAGGCTGGAAAGGGCTAATACAAGAGGGTATTATTTTAAGGTGACTGGAGGAAAGTATAACAGGGACATCGGAGAGAGGTTTTTAACACAGTGTGGGGTGGGTGCATGGAACGTGCTTCCAAGCTGGTGGTAGAGGCGGATACATTAGGAACATTTAAGGGGCTCTTAGGTAGGCACATGGATGACATAGAGTAGGTTAAAGAGTTAGCACAGCATTGAGAGCTGAAGAGCCTGTACTGTGTCTGGTGCTCTATTTGCACACACCTCTGTTCTACCTCTATCTAAAGAGGTAAAATTCGCATTAGATATAGCAATAGATGATATAAGCCTTCGGTTTAAAATGGCACCGGTGAACCTCAGCAACTTCTGGATGGTGGCTACTGAAACAAGGGCAGCAACTAAACACTTTGTTAGCCACACTTATTCTGGCAAACGATCATCACAAGCAATAGTCTATAACTTCCCTTTGGACTTGGAGGCAACGCGATGTGGCGAAACCGAGGTGAGGCGAGGCGGTGAGAGCATGGAAGGTTGTGAACGGTTGGGCACAGACCGGATCGAAGCCCCCAGGTTCCCGTGCTCCAGACCCCAGGGAGTACCGACACGATGGAGATTTACAGGCTGAATCGAGGCAGCAAAGTCCAGCGCCTCCATGCGGCAGAACCTGCCGTTCGGACGGAGATTTAAGTGGCGGGCCGGATTGAAAAGTTCAGGGCGTCAGGGCCCGAGGTGAGGTCCGGGCTGGTTTGGATTACTGTCCCGAGATGTTTGCTCAGCTCTGTGTTGAAATATGGGACTCCCTTTGCAGGCTTCAGTTCAGAAATGCTGTATGCTTGCATGACGTTTTGTTTTCACTGCACTTTGGGTGTTTGACGGGCTTTTTTCCATGAGTTATTTTATTTTTTTATGGGCTTGATGCGTTTTTTATTCTCTGCACATTGGGTTTTAGACAGTCTTTTTTTCATATACATATATGGGGCTTCTTTGTTTCAAGGCTGCCTGACAAGAAACCACCTCAAGGTTGTATAATGGATAAGCTCTGAACTTGAGTTCTCGAGATGAATACTGCTGCAGCAATGCAAATGGCCATACAGATGCAAACGACTGCAAGTCTGTGTCTTTGCTCTTGCTTTGCTGCACACTTGAGCACTGCTGCTTGTTTTTGCTGGTGGGGGGAGGGGGGATCGTTGCTTTGCTGCCGCTTACACACGGGAGGGGGAGCTGGGGGGGGGGGGCTTTGGGGTTCTAACATTTACCTGCCATTCATTCTCTGGGGCCGCTCCTCTGCTTTCGTGGATGGCTGCGAAGAGAAAGCATTTCAGGATGTATATTGTACACATTTCTCTGACATTAAATGCACCTTTGAATAATGCAAACTATCTGAGATGAAGAAGTATTTTTAATACAGAAAGGAGCGAGACAGTGGTTTTTCACTAAATTTAGCCCATAGTGAATAAAACAATCTTTATTAATGAGGGTAATACCTTCATTTAGTGTAATTACTTGCTAGGCTGTCAATTACTTAAATATCATTTTTAAATGAGGCAATGAAAATTGTAATTTCAATCCATATGATAGTGCATGATTTTTAATTCACTTTTGGTACGAGACCAGAATTATGCAGTATGTAACAGATTCAAATTAAGTACAAATCACAATTTGCCCTTCCTATTTTAGAAGTTTCAAAATAATCATGGGCTGTTCACCAATATGCTGTTCCGCTGAATATTTTGCTAAGTTCTTTTGAGGAAACAGAAATATTTATTAGAAATAGCATGTAAAAGAAATTTGTACATCAGAGTAGTTCAGCTGTAGTTATCAGACATCGCCACACCCAAAGTCCCAGCTTTTCCAAACATCTGAAGTCACTATCTGTCCTGCACACTCATTTGTTGCACTAATCCCTACTGATGTTTTAATTCATCGAATACTTCTTGTCCTATTTCAGGAAAATAAGGACCTGCAGTGGGAGGAGAGGATCGGTCTCCTGCAGCTTGCTCCACTATTCATTGGGGCCTTAGATCTTGTTTAACTTAGATCGGGCGCTGTGACCAACTCTTCCCAGATGTCAGAAGTGGAGCATTCCAGAGGTTCAGAGCCCTCTGAGTGAAGAAGATTGCCCCTGCCTCCATTCCAGTCAGCTCATCCCTTACTCTCAAAATGTGCCCATGAATTCGAGAACCATCATTCCTGCACACATCCTGTCAAACCCTTCAACGATGTTGTAAATTTCAATGAGATTATTCTAGACGACAGACAATATAGTCCCAGTCTATTTTTTTTAAAAGAACAGAACAGCTTAGGAACAGGCCATTTTGAACCAGCTAAAATGCAAATGCAAAGCACCCATACACTAATCCCTCTTACCTACACCATATCCATATCCCTCCATCTTCCTCACATCCATGTGCCTAGCCAAATGTCTCTTAAAAGCCTCTAATATATTTATCTCTACCACCACACCAGGCAGCTCATTCCAGGCATCCACCACCCTCTGACTAAAATACCCCTCACATCCTCCTTGAGCCTAACCTCTCTCACCTTCATTGTATGCCCTCTGTCATTTCAACCCTGGGAAACAGATACTCTCTGTCCACTCTATCTCTGCTTCTCATAAACCTCTATCAGATCTCCCCTCAGCCTCCACCACTCCAGAGAAAACAACTGAAGTTTGTCCAGCCTCTCGTGATAGCAAATGCCCTCCAAACCAGGCAGCATCCTGGTAAACCTCTTCTGCACCCTCTCCAAAGCCTAAAGTGGGGCAATCAGAACTCCTTTCAATACTCCAGATGTGACCTAACCAGGGCTTTATAAGTTTACAACGCAACCTCCTGACTTTTGAACTCAATGCCTCAACTAATAAAAGCATTCCACAGCTTTCCTAACCACATTATCAACCTGCGTGGCCACTTTCAGGGAGCTATAAACCTGGATCCTGTGATCTCTCTGCTCAGCAACACAGTTAAGGACCTTGCCCTGAACAGTGTATTTCTCTTTGCATTTCCCTACTGTGGTGCAGCACCTCACATTTACCTGGGTTAAACTCCACGTACTAAGTTTACTGACCCACCCATCTATATTTTCATCCAGACCACTTATACACATTGCAAACAGCAGAGATCCCAGCACAGATCCCTGCAGAACACCACTAACTACAGACCTCCAGCTCGAATAAGGGCCCTCGACCATGACCCTGTTTTCTATGCAGGAGCCAGTTCTGAATCCACACAGACAATTTGCCACAGATCATGTGCATCTTAATCTTTTGGATTAGCCTCCCATGAGGCTCTTTGTCAAACACCTTACTAAAATCCATGTAGACAACATCCACTGCCCTACCCTCATCAATCTCTTGTCACCTTGTCAAAAAACTCAGTCAAGTTGGTAAGGCATGACCTGCAATGCATGAAGCCATTCTGACTCTCACTAATTAGGACATGGGTTTCCAAATGCTCATACAGCTTATTCCTAAGAATTCTCTCCAGCAATCTCCCTACATTGACATGAGACTCGCTGGCCTATAGTTCCCGAGGTTTTCCCATGTTCCCTTCTTAAACAGAGTTAGAATGTTAGCCACTCACCAGTCCTCCAGGACCTTGCCTGTGGGGGGAAGAGGACACAAAGGGCCCAGCGATCTTGTTTTGTGCTCCTTCAATAACCTGATGTAAAGACCATCAGGCCCTGGGACTTATCCACCTTAAAACTCATAAGAGGCCCATCACTTCCGTCTCCTTGACCTCTAAATGCCCTAATAGATAGATAGATAGATAGATAGATACTTTATTCATCCCCATGGGGAAATTCAAAATTTTTCCAATGTCCCATACACTCATTGTACCAAAAACTAATTACATACAATACTTAACTCAGTATAAATATGATATGCATCTAAAATCACCCTCTCAAAAAAAAGCATTAATAAATAGCTTTTAAAAAGTTCTTAAATAGTTTACTAAAATACATTGAATGGTAACTTAAGCTCAGTCATAACCCCGGCACTTTAACATATCTTACCCCTGGCGGTAGAATTGTAAAGCCGAATGGCATTGGGGAGTATTGATCTCTTCATCCTGTCTGAGGAGCATTGCATCGATAGCAACCTGTTGCTGAAACTGCTTCTCTGTCTCTGGATGGTGCTATGTAGAGGATGTTCAGAGTTTTCCATGATTGACCGTAGCCTACTCAGCGCCCTTCGCTCAGCTACCGATGTGATACTCTCCAGTACTTTGCCCACGACAGAGCCCGCCTTCCTTACCAGCTTATTAAGACGTGAGGCGTCCCTCTGAGTGTATTAATACACTCAGCATACTGACGATATCTGAAGGCACTTGAAAAGTTCCATCAACGCTGTTTTCGAAACATCTTGAATATCAGCTGGGAGGATAGAAGAAGCAACGTCAGCATGCTAAATGAAGCAAAAACAATGAGCATCGGAGCCTGCGTCATCAATAAGATGGAGCGGTCACGTTGTTCGGATGAAAGACGAACGTCTGCCGGAACAGATCTTCTACTCTCTGCTTAAAGAAGGCAAACGTAAAAGAGGCGGACAACAGAAGAGATTCAAAGATGCCTTAAAGGCCAACATGAAGAAATGTAACATCGACATCAACAATTGGGAAACCAATGCCAAGGACAGGAAACTCTGGCAAGCCATCATCCGAGAAGGAACAGCAACTTCCGAAGCCAACAGATGTGCAGAATTAGAAGAAAAGAGAAGAAAATGGAAAGAGAGGCAGCAACAACCAAAGCCCGATCTGCCATCTGGAACTACCTGTCCTGAATGCGGAAGAACTTTCAAAGCCAAGATTGGGCTCATAAATAGATCAACGGAATGAAGACCATCATCCTCGACCTCGAGGGATAGCCACGAAGACGGTGATTGAAGAAAAGTACTCATTAAGTCCCTGTAGCACCATGGGAAAGGTTTCACTGCTAATGTAATGGTCTCTCTGTAGAAGCAGCGTTTGGGTTATGGTTAGAGATCACCGGTGCTTTGGAGTGTGAGCCGTCCAATGAGGGGACTGTTTTTCATGCCGTGTGCCTGATACCGAGTTGATCGAGGTCTTTGGTTCAGCAGAAGATGGAGAGAGAAGATGCCAGAAAGGAGAGGTTGCAGACACCATAAAGGAGTGGAGCTGGGAGTTGACGAAGCCCGGGGAAATCGCTGGAGGTTCGGCGAAAGGGAAGCTGTGAGCTCCAACTTGTGCACGTTAGGCTGGTTCAATAAAATGGGCCCTTCTCTTTTTGTTTTACTGTACTAACCCTGTAGTCAAATTAAGAATTATAAAGCTAAATTGTTTAATGGTGTATCATCTGTTATTTCGTGGTACTGATTTGTGTTACGTTCCCCAGTAACCGGGTAATTTTCCAGCAAAAATAGATGGGTCCACCGAAGCCTGATGCTACTATTTTCAAACGCTTTTATTTATAAAGGGGCACAAACGTATGGTTAATACAAAACATTCAGATCATATACGTCGTCACAACTCAATCTAAAGCACAGGTATAGTAATAATCAACCAGAAATAAGCTCTATCGTTGTCTAGGGGTAATGTAGATATATATTGTTTACTGGATATCTAAAAGTCTTTTGCAGTCACTGCAGTTCCACCAGCTGCCGTCGTTGCGGTGTCGCGTTGGTGCACTTTTGTTAGAAAGAGAGAGAGAGAGATGGGGTAAAACAATTACCCGACAGGATTTCCAACCTGGAGGAGTTCGGTTTGTCGGAGCCTCGTTGGGGGAATGAATGCTCATCTGTGGCCTCCCCTGTAGCTAAGCCGTTCTTCCGTTGTGGGGTTGCCAATCCCAGGCAAGGAAAAGACGCACACGAACCCCACCACCGGCTGTCGCTATCAAAACGCTGTCACAGGATCTCAAGCGCGTCTTCTGGTGCGTCTGGCGCCCCGCCTCGGCAGCCCACCTTTATCTGGACTGGCAGGGTTGTAGATGTCCATCAGGGTGGGGGGGGGGGGGGGCGAGGCAATCCTTCCCCCATCACCCACCTCACATTGCCCTGAGATTTTGCACGTAGGCCAGTTCCTTATCCCACAAAGGTGTCTCCCAAGACAATGGCTATGTCCGAGGCTTTTGTCTTGTTGAGCGACCAGCCCACATTCCAAACCGTAAGGCTCTCTCTCTCTCTTGCGATTCTCACAAAGGAGGGGGCTGAGGTCATGACATTTGTAACACATCAGGCAGCATCCACACGAACAGGAGGTTTGGCACCTCAATCTCACACGTTTTCTGGGGCCAGAGATGGTCTTCCCTGGACTTACACAGCTGATGGAACCTGAGGGTTACATACCTCACTCACATTCTCTGCATCCAAACAAATGTTCCTTCCTTTATCCTTGAGTGGTCCCTCCCTCTCCCTAGTTATTCTCTTGATCTAAATATAGAATGCCTTGGGATTCGCCAAGGACTTTTCATGACCCCTCCTGGCTTTCCGAACTCCTTTTCTGGCCTCTTTATATTCCTCATGTGCTTTGTTTGATCCTGACTTCCGAAGCTTTACGTACTTTTCCTTATTCTTCCTGACTAAATTCATCCTCCCTCTGGACATTCAAAGTTCTCTATCTGTCCATCCCCGTCCTTCCTTCTAACAAGCATACCTTTCCTGTACTCTGTGCAATTGGTCTTTAAACACCCTCCACATGTCTGATGTGGACTTGCCAGAGAAAAGGTATTCCCAACTAACACTTCTTGGTTCCTGCCTAATGCCCTCATAATTTGCCCTACTCCAAATTAAAACCTCTCCCACAAGGACCATACCTATCCTTATCTATAACTATCCTGAAATTTAAAGAGCATTGGTCACTGTTCCCTAACCTTCCACCCACAGAAAGGTCAGTTGCCTACCCAGGCTCATCACCAGGTCCTCTTGTTGGACCATCCACATATTGATTTAAGAAACCTTCCTGGATACACTTAACAAATTCAGCCCCATCTAAGCACCTGACACCAAGAAAGTCCCAGCTCGTATTAGGGAAGTTGAGATCCCTCATGACGACAAGCCTATTATTTTTACTCATTTTCTTAATCTGATTACACATCCGTCCCTCAATGCCCCGATGCCTATTAGAGGTTTGTAGTATAATCCCATCAGTGTGGTTGCACACTTCCTATTCCTGAGTTCCACCCAAATGGACTCTGACCCCTTTAAGGTCAGTTTCTGACCTTTCCATTATGTCTTCTCTAAGTACAGCTGCAATATTGTCCCTGATTAGTAGTGCAGCTCTATCTCACTTAATCTCACTTCACGTGGCAAACTTGCCATCTCCTGATTCTGTTGTACAAAAATGTTGTGAGTAGGGCATTGTGATATATGGTGGCATGCAATCTGTCAACAACTAGACAGACCGAGAATCTGATACAAAACAGAGAATGCCAGAAACACTCAGGAGGGCAGGTAGCATCTCTGGAGAAAGAAACATCTGACTTTTCATGCTGGAGACCCCTTGCCTTCAACTTGAATGTTTCTCTTTCCATTCCCTGCTGTCTGACCTGCCAAGTGTGTACAACATTTTCTGTTTCACCCAAGCCGAGAATGCAACCCAATAGTTGTGAGAAACTTATCCGAGGGAGGTAAGAACACCCCTTGAAAGGTTGTGCAGGCAGCCTTTGAATCAGTGAATAAAAACCAGTGGGTAAAATGAAAATGTGATGTTTTTGAGCACTGGCCAATCGGAGATCCGGAGCATGAGAAGATGTGGCTCCCTCAGCTCCCCGATGAGTAGATAAGGCATCGACTCGAGGCAGTTTGGTGTTTTGAGCAGCAGCCACTCAACTAATGGGATTGTTTGGAAAGAACAAAATAAAATAAGGCAGGGGCAGACTTTGTTGGAGCAGCCTTTGTCGGAGTGGACAGTGTCGGAGCGGACAGTGTGGAAGTGGACAGTGACGGAGCGGACAGTGTGGGAGCGGACAGTGTGGGAGCGGACAGTGTGGGAGCGGACAGTGTGGGAGCGGACAGTGTCGGAGCGGGCAGTGTGGGAGCGGACAGTGTGGGAGCGGACAGTGTGGGAGCGGACAGTGTCGGAGTGGACAGTGTGGGAGCGGACAGTGTCGGAGTGGACAGTGTTACAGTGGACAGTGTTGAGTGGACAGTGTTGAGTGGACAGTGTCGGAGTGGACAGTGTTGGAGTGGACAGTGTTACAGTGGACAGTGTTACAGTGGACAGTGTTGAGTGGACAGTGTTACAGTGGACAGTGTCGGAGTGGACAGTGTCGGAGTGGACAGTGTCGGAGTGGACAGTGTTACAGTGGACAGTGTTACAGTGGACAGTGTTCAGTGGACAGTGTCGGAGTGGACAGTGTTACAGTGGACAGTGTCGGAGTGGACAGTGTCGGAGTGGACAGTGTTACAGTGGACAGTGTGGAGTGGACAGTGTCGGAGTGGACAGTGTTACAGTGGACAGTGTTACAGTGGACAGTGTTGAGTGGACAGTGTTACAGTGGACAGTGTGGGAGCGGACAGTGTCGGAGTGGACAGTGTGGGAGCGGACAGTGTCGGAGTGGACAGTGTCGGAGTGGACAGTGTGGGAGCGGACAGTGTCGGAGCGGACAGTGTGGGAGCGGACAGTGTGGGAGCGGACAGTGTGGGAGCGGACAGTGTCGGAGTGGACAGTGTGGGAGCGGACAGTGTCGGAGTGGACAGTGTCAGAGTGGACAGTGTGGGAGCGGACAGTGTGGGAGCGGACAGTGTGGGAGCGGACAGTGTTGGAGTGGACAGTGTTGAGTGGACAGTGTTGAGTGGACAGTGTCGGAGTGGACAGTGTCGGAGTGGACAGTGTCGGAGTGGACAGTGTGGGAGCGGACAGTGTGGGAGCGGACAGTGTTGGAGTGGACAGTGTTGGAGTGGACAGTGTTGAGTGGACAGTGTTGAGTGGACAGTGTCGGAGTGGACAGTGTCGGAGTGGACAGTGTTGGAGTGGACAGTGTTACAGTGGACAGTGTTGAGTGGACAGTGTTGAGTGGACAGTGTCGGAGTGGACAGTGTTGGAGTGGACAGTGTTACAGTGGACAGTGTTACAGTGGACAGTGTTGAGTGGACAGTGTTACAGTGGACAGTGTCAGAGTGGACAGTGTCGGAGTGGACAGTGTCGGAGTGGACAGTGTTACAGTGGACAGTGTTACAGTGGACAGTGTTGAGTGGACAGTGTTGAGTGGACAGTGTTACAGTGGACAGTGTCGGAGTGGACAGTGTCGGAGTGGACAGTGTCGGAGTGGACAGTGTCGGAGTGGACAGTGTTACAGTGGACAGTGTGGAGTGGACAGTGTCGGAGTGGACAGTGTTACAGTGGACAGTGTTACAGTGGACAGTGTTGAGTGGACAGTGTTACAGTGGACAGTGTCGGAGTGGACAGTGTCGGAGTGGACAGTGTTACAGTGGACAGTGTCGGAGTGGACAGTGTCGGAGTGGACAGCGTCGGAGTGGACAGCGTCGGAGTGGACAGCGTCGGAGTGGACAGTGTCGGAGTGGACACTGTTAGAGTGGACAGTGTTAGAGTGGACAGTGTCGGAGTGGACAGTGTCGGAGTGGACAGTGTCGGAGTGGACACTGTTGGAGTGGACAGTGTCGGAGTGGACAGTGTCGGAGTGGACACTGTTAGAGTGGACAGTGTCAGAGTGGACAGTGTCGGAGTGGACAGTGTCGGAGTGGACAGTGTTAGAGTGGGAATTTTGAGGCTTTAGCTCTTCAAGGCTTCAATGAGAGAAGGTGAAAAAGCTGTAAGTAGATTTTTTCTGCCGCACTCCCCCCCACCCCCATCCCACATTAATTTATTGTTTTCCTTCTTTACATTTGCTTAGTTATAACAGTAGTAATACTCATCTTGCGAGATGTGGGAAGGCAGGAAGAACTCCAGTGACCCTGATGACAAGTGCATTCCAAGCTGCAGCTTCTAACAAGCCACGTTAGGGAGTTGGAGCTGGAACTGGGTGAACTCCAGTAGGCTGAGGGGTTGATAGATGAGAGGTGGCTACACCCAACACATGCAGGACACAGGAAACTGGGTGACAATCAGGAAGGGGAAAGGAGTTAAGGGGCCAGTGCAGAGTACCCCTATGGCCAGCCCTCTCATCGACAAGTTTATCTCTTTGGATACTGTTGCAACAGAATGACTTAGCAGAGGAAGGTCACAGTGGTCAGGTCTCTGTGACTCAGAAGGGAAGTGGGGACAAGAGGCGAGCTGTACTGACAGGCGATTTGTTAGTTAGGGGAACAGAAAGAAGGCTATGTGGAAGAGAACAAAATTCCAGGATGATATGATGTCTCCCGGGTGCCTGGGTCCTGAATATCTCAAACTGAGTCCTGAGCATTCTTAAGTGGGTTGTGATCCACGCTGGTACCAATGACATAGGTAGGAAGGGTGATGAGATTCTGCAAAGTGAATGCAGGGAGATAGTTGCCACGTTAAAGGACAGGGCCTTCACTGCTGTGATCTCAGGATTGCTACCCATGCCACGTACTAGTGAGGCCAAAAATAGGAAGATAATACAGTTTAACACATGGCTATGGACTTGGTGTAGGAGGATTATTGGATCATTGGGAAGGTGGGACCTGTACAGAAGAGACAGTTTGCACCTGAACTGGAAGTGCTACATGGAGGTGGGGGTGGGGGGGGGGGGAGATTAAACTACAGTTGCAAGGGGATGGGAACCAGAGCACCAGAAGAGATAGTGGAGAGGTTGTGGAGACAGATGTTGTTAAGACCTCAGACAAAGACAGGAATCAAAAGGTTAAACATGGTGTGACTAATGTCCTGAGCTGCGTATATTTCAATGCAAGAAGAATTGCAAGAAAGGTACATGAGCTCAGGGTAGGGATTAACACATGGAATTATGATATCTTAGCTGTTAGTGAGATTTAGCTACAGGAGGGGCAGGACAGACAGCTCAATACCGGGGTTCTGCTAAGACACAACAGAGCGGGAGAGATTAAAGAAGGACGGATTGCATTACTAGTCAGGGAAAATGTCATGGCGGTGCTCAGTCAGGACAGACTGGAGAGCTCATCCACTGAGGCTTTACGGGTGGAAAGAGGAACAAGAAAGGTGTGGCCACTTTAATGGCGCTATATTACAGACCACCCCAATTTAGAGGAACAAGTTTGTAGAGAGTTCACAGACCTTTTCAAGAAACAGAAGGTTGTTATAGTAGGTGATTTTAACTTCCCTCATATTGACTGAGACTCCCATACTGTAAAATGACTACATGGGATGGAGTCTGTCAAATTATTTCAGGAATTGTTTCCTTAGTCTGCACGAAGAAGTCCCAATGAGAGAGATTTCATGTGGCTGTCGAGTAAAAGATAAAGGTAACAGGGGTTTAGGGAACCATGGTTTTCAAGAGATATTGAGGCCATGGTTAAGAAAAAAAGGTGCATAGCAGGTTGGAACAAATGAGGTGCTCATGGAGTGTAAGAAATGCAAGAGAACACTGAAGAAGGAAATCCGGAGGGCTAAAAGAAGGCATGAGGTTGCCCTAGCAGACAGGGCTAAGGGATTCTACAGATATGTTAAGAGTACAAGGATTGCAAGGGACAAAACTGGTGTTCTGGAAGATCAGAATGGTAACCACATATGGAGCTAAAAGAGATGGACTGACCTTAAATTATATTTTTGCTTCTGTATTTACTCAGGAGTCTATAGGAGTGAGGCAAAACAGCATCGGCTTCAAGGACCCTGTACAGATTTGAGGCAAATTAGGGTGGATAAATCCCCAGGGCCTGGCAAAATCTTCCTTCAGACCCTGTGGGAGGCAAGTGCAGACATTGCTGGCAATATTTAGATCATCCTTAGCGACTGATGAGGTACCAGAGGATTGGAGGATTGTCACTGTTGTTCCACCATTTAAGAAAGTCCCTAAAAGTAATCCAGGAAATAATAAGCCAGTGAGTCTGACATGAGTAATGGGAAAGTTAGTGGAAGATGTTCTAAGGAACTGGATATATGAATATTTGAATAGACATGGACTGATTAAGGATAGTCAGCATGGCTTCATGTGTGGTAGCTTGGGTCTAACCAATCTTATGGAGTTTTTCAAGGATGTTATTAGTAAAGTTGATGCAGGCAAGGCAATGGATGTTGTCTACATAGGAGGCTGAGTAAGAAGTTTCAGTGGCTTGGCATTCGAGATGAGATAGTAAATTGGATTAAATGGGAGAAGCCAGAGAGTGGCAGTAGATGGTTGCCTCTCTGACTGGAGGCCTGTACTCTGTGGTGAGCTGCAGAGACTGGTGCTGTTGTTGTTTGTCATCTGTATCAGTGATCTGGATGATAATGTGGTTAACCGGATCAGTAAATTTGAAGATGACATCAAGATTGGGGGTGTGGTGGACAGCGAGGACGACAATTATGGCTTACAGTGGAATCTAGACCAACTGGAAAAGTGGACCGAAAATGGCAGATGGAATTTAATGCAGACAAGTGCGAGGAGTTGCATTTCAGTAGGACCAACCAGGGTAGGCTTACACAGTGAACGGTAGGGCACTGAGGAGTGCGGTAGAACAAAGGGATCCGGGAATACCATAATTCATTGAAAGTAGCGTCACAAGCTGACAAGCTTGCAAAGAAAGCTTTTGGTACATTGGCCTTCATAAATCAATGTTATGAGGTTGTAAAACACATTGGCGAGGCCTAATGTGGAGAATTTGGAAATATGTAAATAAGACTGAAAGAGTGCAGAGGACCTGAGGTAGAAGGGAAGGTTGAACAGGTTAGGACTTTATTCCTTGGAACAGAGAAAATTGAGGGGAGACTTGATAGAGGTACACCTAATTATGAGGGCATGGATAGGCTAAATGCAAGCAGGCTATTCTCCATTGAGGTTGGGTGGAACCACAACTAGATATCATTGGTTTAGGGTGAAAGGTGAAAAGTTTAAGGGGAACTTGAGGGACAACTTCTTCACTCAGTGGGTCGTGAGAGCGTGGAATGAGCTGTCAGTGCAAGTGCTACATGCGAGCTCGATTTCAATGTTTAAGAGAAGTTCGGATGAATAGATGGATGGTAGGTATATGGAGGGCTACGGTCCCAGGCCGACACAAGTAGCAGTTTAAATATTTCTGCATGGACTAGATGGGCCAAAGGGCCTGTTTTTATGTTTCTGTACCGTGTTCTTATTGGTCTATATTTGCAAAAATGCTTTAGGATCAACCAGCTCATAAAGGGTAAACAGTGATTTGCTTGGAGATCAGAGTTAAATTAAAACCAAGAATAAAACCAGTTCAACAAGCCTAATGTGTAGATTGTCCCTGAGAGCTAAACAGGTCAGACAGAAAATGCTCAGTTGCCTTCCTCAATATTATGTCTTTAAAAAAATCTTGAACTCATGCCAGATTACATCTGAACTATAAACACAAAGTACACTGCAGGTGCTGTGGTCAAATCAAGACGTACAAAAAAGCTGGATGAACTCAGCAGGTCAGGCAGCATTTGTTGAAAGAAGCAGTCAGCGTTTTGAGCCGAGACCCTTCGTCAGGACTGAAGAAGGAGGGGGCAGGGGCCCTGTAAAGAAAGCGGGGAGAGGGTGGAAAACCAATCAGAGGAAAGATCAAGGGGTGGGGGAGGGGAAGCAGTGAGGGGATAGGCAGGAAAGGTGAAGAAGGAATTTAAGGGGAAAGCACTATGGGTAGTAGAGGAAGGCAGTCATGAGAGGAGATAGGCAGCTAGAAGAGGAGACAGAGTGAAGGTGGGATGGGGGAAGGGAGAATTCTCCAACTTCTGGTAACATTGTATTCTCCAACCTCCGGTAAGTCCCTCCCTCTCCCTTCCCCCATATACTGTTGGGGTGGATGACCTAGCAGAGGAAAAGTCGAAGTGGTCAGGACTCTAGCATCGAGTCTGGCTTGTGACTCAGAAGGGAAGTGGAGAGAAGAGGCACGTTGTGGTGATAGAGGATTCATTAGGAAGGGGATTAGAGATTCTGTGGCGAGAATGAGATTGCTGGATGGTATGCTGCCTTCTGGGTGCCAGGGTCTGGGATATCTTGGATCGAGTCCTCAGCATTCTTAAGTGGGAGGGTGAACAGCTAGATGTCGTGATCCATGTAGGTGCCAATATCTTGGGTTGGACGACTGATATGAGGTTCTACAGTTTCAGGGTTGTGATCTCAGGATTGCTACCCATGCTGTGTGCTGGAACTAGGAAGATCCTACAATTTAATACGTGGCTAATGAGTTGGTGTAGGAGTGAGGGCATAAGATTTTTGGATCATTGGGCTCTCTTCCAGGGAAAGTGGGATCTAAACAGAAGGGACAGTTTTCATCTGAACTGGTGGGGGACTAATATCCTGTCTGGATGGTTTGTTAATGCTGCATGGTGGGGTTTAAACTAGAGTTGCTGGAGGATGGGAACCAGAGTGCCAGAACGGTTGGTGGAGAGATTGTGAAGGCAGATGTTGGTGAGACCTCAGACAAAGTTAGGAATGAAAAGGTGTGACCAGTGTCCTGAGCTGCAAATATTTCAATGCAAGAAGAATCATAGGGAAGGTAGATGATGGTGCTGAAGATGAGGTGGCTGGTTTACAAACAGAGGCAATGTGTAGTGAGGAGAGGCTGTGATAGGGCAAACTTGCAGTCAATAGGATGAGTTGCAACATGAACGGCAGTCAAAATCAAAAAGAGTGAATTGAGGACTAAAGGAGTTGTATCTAAATGCGCGCAGTATGCGGAATAAAGTAGATGAACTTGCAGTAGATGAACAGCACAGTTACAAATCAGAAGGTATGATGTTGTAGGCATCACTGAAGCATGACTGAAAGATTGTAGCTTGGAATTTAATGTCCAAGGATACACAAGGGTAGGCAGGAAGGCAGAGGAGGCAGCATTGCTCTGTTGGTAAAAAAAAAATGAAACCAAATCATTAGAAAGAGATGACAGAGGGTCGGAAGGTGTTGAATCATTGTGGGTAGAGCTAAGGAACTGCAAGAGTAAAAAGACCCTGATGGGATTTGTATACAGACCCCCAAACAGTAGGATGGATGTGGCCTACAAATTACAACAGGAGATAGAAAATGCAGGCCAGAAGGGCATTGTTACAATAGTCAAGGGGTAGACTGGTAATATCAGCTTGATGCTGGATTACAGGAGGGGCAATTGCTAGAGTGCCTACAAGATGGTTTTTTAGAGCAGCTCATAGTTGAGCCCATTAGGGGTCCAGCTGTTTTGGATTGGGTGCTGGGCAGGACGTTAAACTGCATCCAGGCGCAGGGGTCCACAAGGGCTACGAGGATGATGGAGTGCCTCGAACTGTCACTGGTACTCCCAGGTGTCCCTTGGGCAAGGACTGGCACCTGTCAGCCTCCCTTACCAGGGTTACGGTGAAGACACTGGCAGCAAGGTATTGGATGTCAGCATTGGCGGAGGAACTCAGCAGGTCAATGGCAATAATGTCAACTGCGCAGGCGGAAGAATGACATAATGGCATCAACGGCTGGGCAAATTGGTCAGTGAGTGACCATTGCGCTGTGAGAAGGACGTGGGGGGCCACTCACAGAATCCTCTTTCCTCCAAGACAACCACTTTCACTCCATGACAGGACCAATGAATGACAAAAACCTTTCTGTGGGCAGTGGGACCCACAGGTTGGATCACGGTAACAATGCTACTGGGGAAGAGGCTGATGGCACTTCAAGTACCTCTGGTCATAATGACGACTCTGGGGGAAATCCTCTTCCAGGAACCCCAGAATTTGACACAACCAGTGCTGGAACGAAGACCCTCAGACTTATCAAACATTATATCAATATTGGCTCTTGGAATCTTCACACTCTAAGAAGCACAGGGAAACTTCACTGTCTCATCCATGAAATTGGCAGAATCAGCTGCGATATCATTGGAACAACAGAGATCAGATGGTCTGACAGAGGACATTTTACAACAAAGGACAGCTATACAATGTACTACTCCGGCCCTGAGAAAGGAGGAAGAGCAGATGTTGCATTCATCTTGAAGCAAGGAATAGCTAAAGCAGTACTAGGCTACATCCCACTGAACGAACGACTAATGTCCATACGTATACAATGCAAGCCTTTCCCAATCACACTCATTGTCCACTACTCACCAGCTAGCGATGCAGAGGAGGAAGAGCTTGAGGGACACTATAACTGCAAGGCCTCATTGATGATACTCCGAAAACTGGTGTTGTGCTCATTCCAGGTGATTTCAATACAAAAGCAGGTCAAACATCTCTGAATAAGGAAGTCATGGGAAACAACGGTTCAGGAAAACCAAATGAATGGGGGACATGGCTAGTTGAGTTCTGTCAAGAAAACCACCTCTGTATAATGAACACAATATTTGATCAACACCCTCGGCACAAATACACACGGACAGCTCCTGATGGTAAAACCAGGAAGCAGATTGATTATATATTCACCAACAAGAGATGGAAATCAAATATTCTGAAATGCAGGACCTATCCGGGAGCTGACTGGGATACTGATCATCAACTGCTGTTGGCCAAGGTGAAGCTCAGGGTTAAGAACGGAAAACAAGCAAAACCACCAGCCAGATACGATCTCTCAGACATACCAAACTCTCTCAGCATAGAGGCTTGCAGCAGTTTCGAAGCCCTGCTGAACTTACAAGAAGAGGTCGAACCAGAAGAACTGTGGAACACAACAAGAGATGCATTGAGAACAGCAGCGGAGAAACACATTCCAACACGACGCAAGCACAAAGGCACAGAGTGGATCACAAATGAAACGCTGTATGCAGTAGAAGAGATTGGTGAAAGGTCAGAAGGGAGCAGCAAGTAAGGAATACAAGGAGCTGAAGTGTGAAGTACAATGACACTGCAGGCTTGACAAAGAGGCAAACCTACAACGCATCTGCTCCAACAGGGAAAATGAGGCCAACAAAGGCAACAGCAAGATAGCTTATGCCGCAGTAAAATAACTTACCAGCACCTTCACCCCAAGAATTGGTGCAATCAAAAATGACGAAGGAAAAATTCTGACAGAAAATGCAGATGTGAGGGAAAGGTGGCTCGATACACCAAGAAACTCTATGAAAATCGCAAGAATGAAAACCGTGACAAAGCCATTGACTGGACAACACTGGAACACGAACCAGAGCCACTACTGTCAGAAGCAGAAAGAGCAACATAGAAGATTAAAAAGAATAAAGCACCTGGTCCAGACAACATACCAGCAGAACTACTGAAAGCAACAGGCACCTCAATGGCCCACACCTTGCACCGCATTGTCTGCACAATCTGGAAGACTGGCAAATGGCCAACAGACTGGTGCAAATCTGTCTGCATTCCAATTCCCAAGAAACTGGACCTCCTGCAGTGCAGTAATTACAGAACAATCGCATTGATATCACACGCCAGCAAGGTTCTACTCATAATCATCTCTGAGAGACTAAAGAACTACACAGATAGAGAAATCGCACTCGAACAGGCTGGCTTCAGGAGTGGCTGAGGCACCAGGGACAAGCTCTTCAACATGCACCTAATAATGGAAGAAGTGAGAGAGGTCAATACCCCCCTGTACATCTGCTTCATAGACTACTCAAAGGCATTTGACTGCGTCCAATACACCAAACTGTGGTCGACAATGGCACCACACCTAGTGGCTCTTCTAAAAACACTGTATGCTACGTAATCCTCCAGCCTCCGGACCACATCTGGCGAGACTGAATCATTCTGCAATAGGAAAGGAGTCCGCCAAGGCTGCATCCTTTCTCCACACCTTTTTAACATCTACACTGAGATGATCATGAGACTGGTAACTCCAGCCAACACTGGCATTAAAATAGGAAGAACCATTAGTAACTTGAGATACACAGATGACACAGCCCTGCTAGCCACAACAGAAGAAGACATACAAGCACTACTCAATAATGTTGCAAAAGTCTCTGCTGAATTTGGATTGCTGATAAATGGCAAAAAAACCAAAGTTATGGTGATAAGTAAAACTGCAATTCAAGCTGACATCTACATCGCAAACGACAAGATCGAACAAGTGTCCTCCTTGGTGCAGACCTAAATGATACAAATGAATGCAGCAAGGAAATAAGGTGAAGGCTAGCAATGGCACGCGCAAGCACTACCAAACTCTGGAACAACTGGAAAGATAGATCTGTGAGCATTGACACCAAGATAGGCCTCCTCAAGAGTCTCGTCTGGCCAGTAACCCTATATGGCTGTGAAACATGGACCTTAAAAGCAGCTGATGAAAAGAAGTTGACTGCATTTGAGATGTGGACATATAGACGGATCCTCAGGGTATTATATATTGAAAGGAGATCCAACAATTTCATCCTAGAAAAGATTGGTACAAAACCAATACTTCTGGAAACCGTTATCCAAAGGAAAATTCGCTATTTTGGACGCATCTTAAGAACTGATGACACACTGAATCATACTGTACTTGAAAGCAGAGTAGAAGGAAGCCGCTCCCGAGGCAGACAGAGGACAACCCGGATCGACAACATCAAGAAGTGGACCAGCCTCACCGCCAGAGATGCAAGAGGTTTGACTGCCGACAGATCGCAGTGGAAGAAAGTGGTCGCCGAGGCTCTGGCAGAGTATGGCACATGATGTTGTGCAATGAACCAGAATTGATTAGAGAGCTTAAGGTAAAATAACCCTTAGGAGAAAGTGATATAATATGATCGAATTCACCCTGAAATTTGAGAAGGAGAAGCTAAGTTCAGATGTATCAGCATTACAGTGGAGTAAAGGGGATTACAGAGGCATGAGAGAGGAATTGGCCAGAATTGATTGGAAAAGAACACTGGCAGGGATGATGGCAGAGCAGCAACGGCTGGAATTTCTGGAAGCAACATGGAAGGCACAGGATGTATACATCCCAGAGAGGAAGAAGTATTCTAAAGGAAAGATAACACAAACATGGCTAACACGAGAAATCAAAGCCAACATAAAAGCCAACAGGAGGGCATATAATAGATCAACAACTAGTGGCAAGTTAGAGGATTGGAAGTTATAGGAATGGTTCCAGACAACTACAAAATTGCAAATGTCCACTCTTCAAGAAGGGAGAGAAGCAGAAGAACAGAAACTATGGACCAGTTAGCCTGACCTCAGTGGTTGGGAAGATGTTGGAGTTGATTATAAAGAATGAAGTCTCAGGGTACTTGGAGGCTCATGATAAAATAGGCCACAGTCAGCATGGTTTCCTCAAGGGAAAATCTTGCCTGAAAAATCTGTTGGAATTCTTTGAAGAAACAACAAGCAGGATAGACAAAGGAGAATCAGTTTATGTTGTGTCCTTGGATTTTCAGAAGACCATTGACAAGATGCCTCACATGAGGCTGCTTAACAAGTTATGAGCCCATGGCATTGCCTGAAAGATTCTGGCATGGATAAAGCAGTGGTTGATTGGCAGGATGCAAAGAGAGGGAATAAAGGGAGCCTTTTCTGGTTGACTGCCAGTGATTAGTGATGTTTCATAAGTGTCTGTGTTGGGACCAATTCTTATTATGTTAAATGTCAATGATTTGGATTATGTATTTAATAGCTTTGTTGCAAAGTTTGCAGACGATATGAAGATTAGTGGAGGGACAGGTAGCTTTGAGGAAATAAAAAGGCTATAGAAGGACTTGGAGAGATTAGGAGAATGGGAAAAGAACTGGCAGATTGAATACAGTGTCGGGAAGTGTATGGTCATGCACTTTGGTAGGAGAAATGAAAGGAGCGACTATTTCCTAAATGGAGAGAAAATGCAAAACAGTGAGGTGCCCAGGGACTTTGGAGTCCTCATGCAGGATTCCCTGAAGGTTAATTTGCAGGTTGAGTTTGTGGTGAGGAAGGCAAATGGGATGTTTGCATTCATTTCAAGAGGGCTAGAATATAAAAGCAAGGATGTAATGTTGAGAACTTATAAAGCACTGGTGAGGCCTCACTTGGAGTATTGTGAGCAGATTTGGGCCCCTTATTTTACAAAAGACGTGCTGAAACTGGAGAGGGCTCAAAGGAGGTTCACAAAAATGATTCCTTGATTCAATGGTTGGTCACATGAAAAGCATTTGATGGCTCTGGGCCTATATTCACTGGAATTCAGAAGAATTTGAGGGGTGACCTCATTGAAACCTATTGAATGGTGAAAGACCTTGATAAAGTGAATGTGGAGAGGATGTTTCCTAAGGTGGGAGAGCCTAAGACCAGAGAACAAAGCCTCAGAATAGAGAGTGTCCTTTTAGAATAGAGATGAGGAGGAATTCCTTCAGCCAGAGAACGGTGAATCTGTGGAATTCTTTGCCACAGGCAGCTGTGGAGGCCGTCTTTATGCATATTTAAGGCAGAGGTTGATTAATTCTTGGTTGGTCAGGGCATGAAGGGATAGGGGTGGGGGGAGGCAGGAGATTAGGGCTGAGAGGAAATTTGGATCAGACATCATAAACTGGCAGAGCAGACTCAATGGGCCAAATAGCCTAATTCTGCTCCTATGTCTCATGGGCAAATAGCATCAGGTAACATTCACAAGAAAAGTAAATCAAACAAATTAAATATAAATTATGCACAATTTTTGAACACAATAAAAATCCATTTTAGTGCAAGGTAGTCATAATGTTGCACTACCGGGGCAGTGATCAGGATTTTGCCAGCTGGTTTAATAACTGACTGGTTGAAAGGAAGTAGCTTCTCTTGAATGAGGTGGAGTGGGACTTCAGGCTTCTGTACCCCCTACCCAGTGAGGGCTGTGAGAAGATGGCATGGCCCAAATGGTGGGGATCTTCATTCTTGGGTATGGCCTCCTTGAGACACATCTGGGGGGGGGGAGGGGAGGAAGTAATACAAGGTAATAGGTGATAGGCAAAATGGAGAGAGGGAGGTGTGAAGTAGAGAGTAGGGAAGTTAATCAGTGAAAGAGATAAAGGGCTGGAGAACTCAGAGTCTGATAGGAGAGGACAGAAGGCCACGGAAGAAAGGGAAGGGGGAGGAGCACCAGAGGGAGGTGATGGGCAGGTAATAAGATAGACGAGAGGGGGAAATGGGAATGGGGAATGGTGAAGGAGAGAGGGGACCAATTACCAGAAGTTCAAGAAATCAATGTTCATCCCATCAGGTTGAGGGCTACCGAGAAGGAATATAAGGTGTTGCTCCAGCAGATTGTTTATTGCTCCAGATTACAGCATCTGCAGTCTCTTGCATCTCTCTCAGCCCACTTTCTGATCTAACATCAGCATCTCAACTCACTCTGTTTCTATCTATCTACCTTCACAGTGAGGGGCAAATACTCGCAGCTCTTTCCCTATCTACAATAAACTGCTTCCACTTTACATCCCTTAACATATTAGACTTCAGGAATTTGGAAGCAATGGACACTTGAAAAACAGAACCCATCGATATGTTTGTGTTGCCACTCCTCGAATGACCTTGCATTTTATACTAGTATCTCCATACCAGAGACACTCCCTGTCTCCTATCCTCAGCACAACTGTGTGGTGAACTACATACACCTGTCTGGACACGCCCCCCTGCTGACTGCTCCTGTGGCTCCTCCCACAGACCCCGGTATAAAGGCGATTGAGGCCTGAGCCCTGCCCTCAGTCTCCAGGATGTAGTATGGTGGTCAACTACTGCTTGTTCTTTCTTCCAGTCAATAAAAGCCGATATCTCGCCTCCCGTCTCAGAGAGTTATTGATGGTGCATCAAACTGTATGAACTATTGTGTGTTTGGAATACAGTTATGCAGCTCAGAAACTGTCCCTTCAGCGCAACTTGTTCATGCTGACCACAGTGTCTACCTGAGCAGCACACACACAAAATGCTGGAGGAACCTGGCAAGTCATGCAGCATATATAGAGGGAAATTCCCCTCCATAGATATTGCCCGACTCGCTGAATTCCTCCAGCATTTTGTGTGTGTTTCCCAAGATTTCCAGCATCTGCAGAATCCACCTGGGCTGGTCCAATTTGCCTGTGTTTGGCCCATTTCCTTCTAAACCAGGGTCCCAACCTGGGGTCCACAGAACCTTTGCTTAATGGTATTGGCCCATGGCATAAAAAAAGATTTAGGAACCCTTGCTCTAAACCTTTCCTATCTCTGTATCTCCCCAAATGTCTTTTAAGTGTGGCAATTGTATCCGTCTCTACCACTTCCTCTGGCAGCTCGTTCTATATACTCAACACACTGTCTGAAAACATTGCCCTTCAGGCCTCCTTTAAATACTTCTGCTCTCGCCTTAAACCTGTGTCCTCTTGTTTTAGACTTTCCTGTCATGGGACAAAGCCTGTGACTATCCACCCTGTTTGTTCCCCCCTCAATTTATCAACCTCTGTAAGGTGTCCCTCAGCCACGTTGCAACATAAAGATTTGAATATACATGACAAAAAACTCAATTATATATTATATATGGACTTGACACATCAAATTCACTGTAACAATATTTAGTTACTACTATTTAATGATCTGTTGATTCAGCCCGATACAGGGGTAAGTGTTCCCCCATCTCCCAAACTTGTCAGGAATTGAAAAAGGATCCAGTGCTTTTCCGGTGTATGTGACAAATAAATTCATCCCTGAAGAAGATGGCAGAGTTTGTCATCGAAACGTCAGTTATGATCGATACTTGGACCTGGCTGGAAGCCCAAGAAGAGTTTGTATGACAGGAATTGTCGCAGAGTTTTGCCTTGGAGTAGTGCGGAACCTCCCAGCACAGTCCCAGTCTGGCCTAGCTGCCAGACTCAAAGGGTCCAGCTCACCCCAGTCAAAAGTTTTTGAGGTAGAATGACACATAGAGCAATGTTCACGAGGTCACGTGAGTGGGCCATTGTACCGTGGCCTTGGAAATAATGTGCCATTGTACAGTTGGAATGTCAGCTCTGCATCTGGAACACAAAGCAGAGACTCAAACTCCAGTATCAAATAACAGCTTTCAATTTACTGAGACATCTGAACTGAGAACTTGTGTACAATGATTGCTTGGCTGCAATATACTTCAAGCTTTGCTCAATGACGTCCATTATTCTATTTAATTTTATGCAATAGGAAGAACTAAATAAGATGCGCTTCAAGATAAGATCTCAGAGCTGTGCAGCACAGAAAAAGGCCCTTAAGCTCACTGTGTCCATGCTGGTCACCAGGTACTCTGTGCTAATTTTGTTTACCAGCAGATACGTGTTGTCAGTCCATCTAGGTATTTCTTAAATGTTGCAACAGTGACTTCCAGGTACAAAATCCCCTCTGGCCGAACAAAATTCTTCCTTATATCTCCTCTGAACGACTTACTCCTTATCTTAAACATCTGGTCTTACACAATCCTGTCACCGGAAAAGTTCTTTACTAAATTCCCTAACCATAAAGTCACCTCTATCCAGTCCCAACCTGTCCAGTGTCTCCTTATAACCCAAGCCCACCAGTCTGGATAACATCCTGGTAGGTCTCTTCTGCACCCTCTATAGCCTTATCACATTCATCCTCTAGCAAGGTGACAAGAACTGTACACAACATTCCAGATATGTTCTCACCAGCGCTTCATAAAGTTGTACCATAACTATCATGAAAGCTGGCATTTTGTATGCCTTCCTCATTGTCTTCTATCTGTGCTACTTTCAGGGAACTTTAGGCTTGCACACCAAGTTCTCTGCTTCTCAGTACATTCTAGATCCTACCAAAAGTATGTGTTCTTCCTTTAGTTGGCCTCTCAGCATGTATCATTTTGCACTGATCAGGATTAATTTCTACCTAGTTCTGCCAAACATACCAGCTGATCTGTATCTCCACCCTACTCACTATCCACAATGCCACTGTGTCATCAGCTAATCAAACCTATATTAATCACCAAGTGATTACTGCATATCACAATCAATTCAGTATCCCAGCAACAATCCTGCACTACCTCTTATTCACAGGCTTCCAGTCACAAAGGCACCTTTCAACCAACATGTTTCTCCCATTACCAAGCCAGATTTGAATCTGATTTACCTTGGATCCATGGGATCTTATCTTTTGGACTGCGTTCAGGCTTGACCGAACTCCATGCTAACTCATCAACCACAGTGTCCTCAACTTTATACTTCTAAAAGGAAAACTAAAGCTTGAAAGCATGCATCACCAGGCTCAAGGACAGTTTCTACCCCTTTGTTATAAGACTATCAAATCATTCCCTGGTACAATAGTTCCCTGGTACAATAACGTGAACTTTTGACCTCACAATCTACCTCATTATGAGCTTGCATCTTATCCTTTATCTGTACTGCACTTTCTCTGTAGCTGTTATACTTTATTCTGTACTGTTATTGTTTGACTGTGCTCTGCTTCAAGCACTGGGTAATGATTTGCAAGCTTCTTACTGTATCTATGTACATGTGACAGTAATAAACAAACAATTCCATTTCCAAAATAACATTTAAATTAGTCACACAGGATCTTGCAACAATAAAGCTCAGCTGACTAAGATCGATTTGATCCTGTCCCTCAGAATCCCAACTACAAAGTAGGATTTACTGCCCTATAGAATTCCTTAGCTTATCCCGGCTGTCCTTAAATAAAGGAATCATAATTACTGTCCTCTGTCTTTGGGCAAGTCACAGTGGCCAATGAAAAATATAAATTTCCATCAAGGTTCCAGAAATCTCTACATTTTGCTTCCCATAGGAGCTGGGACACATTTCGTCAGGCTCATGGGACTTATCCAAGTTTTTTGTCTAGTAAGGCATCTCATACCCTCTCCTGTTTAATGATAATACATTTCCAGGATGTTCCTCATAGCTCCTCCCCAGAAACCTCCATTTACAACGTCCTTCTCCACATATAGAAGAGAACTATTAATTGGTCCCACTCTTTCCTCTCGCACTTCCATAAAATCCTTTAGGAATTTCAATGATCTTATTTGCCAGTGATACTTCATGCCCCCTCTTTGCCCTTTTGCTCTAATTTTTAAGGTAGTACTTCACTCTACACTTTCTGTACTAAAGGGCCTCCCCCATTTCTGTTTTGAATGTTTCTTAAACAACGGAACAACAATCCTTCAGTCCTCTGGCACCTCATCCTTGGTCAAGGACATTTTAAATATCTACCTGTAATTTCTCCTGTAATTTCTGCACTAGGTCTGAGGGGATACCTTGCTAGGCCTTTTGGATTTATTCACCCTATTTTACCTCAAAACAGTAAGCACCTTCTCTTCTCTAATCCATTTGCATTCCATGACCTCACTGCTCTGTTGCCTCAGGTCTATAGACAGTGCCCATCTCCAGAGTAAATGGAGATGCAAAAAAAAAGAATCCATCTAAGATCCCTCCCGTCTCTTTGGCTCCATGCTGATCTTCAGGAGGACCAATTTTGTCCCTTGATATACTTCTGCTCTTAATATATATTTAGAAGCATTTGGGATTCTCCACCTTGTCTGATGTCTTCTTTTAGCCCTATCTGCTTTCCCTCTTAAATGTTCTCTTGCATTTCTTACACTCTGCAAGAAAGCAAACTATCAAAACCCACAAGTGCCAGATCCTTTCTGATGCCATTAAAATTTGCTGTTTTCCAATTTAGAATCTCAAACTGAGGACTAGTCCTTTCCTTCGCCATAATTATCTTGAAACTAAGTGAATCCTAATCACGAGATCCAGTGTTGCCCGACACAAACCTTTGGCACATGCTCTGTCTCATTTCCTAATCGAAGATCCACTATCCCACTCTCTCTACTTTGGACCTTTATATATAGATTAAGGAAACTTTCTTGAACATATTTGACAAACTCTATCCCATGCAGTCCTCTTACAGTATAGGAGTCACAGTCTTTCCGTGGAAAATTAAAATGATCTATCACGTTATTTTTCTTACAACATTCTGCTATCCCTACAAATTTGCACCTCTAAATCCTGTTGACTATTGGGTGGTCTGTACCATAACCCCATTAACATGGTAATTCCTTTTTCATTCCTCAGTTCCACCCACATGGCGTCAGTGGTTGAGCCCTCTATTCTTTCTATTCCGAGCACTGCCATGACATTTCCATTCGCAGGTATTGCAACTCCACTCCTTTAATATCTCCCCCTCTATCATGTCTAAAACAAGGGAACCCAGAACATTAAGCTGTCAGTCCTGCTCTCCTGCGACCAATGCCATAAATCCCATGTTGATCCATGCTTGAAGCTCATTTGCCTTATCCACAATACTCCTTGCATTAAAATAGACCCAACATTATTCGCACCATGCTCAGCCTTTCGATTCCTGACTTTGCATGTAGGCTTAGCGTCATCTTTCCCCACAACCACTCCACTATCTGCCCTGGCATTCTGATTTCCATTTCCCTGCAACTTTAGCTTAAACCCCCAACTGCCAGAGGAGAACTAGCAAACCTTCCTGCAAGGATATCAGTGCCCTCCAGATCAGGTGCAAATCATTCTGTCTATACAGGTTCCACCCTCCCTAGAAAAAAAACCCAATGATTCAAAAGTATGAAGTCCTCTCCCTGCATAAACTCCTTAACCACTTGCTAAACTGTATTATTTTCCTATTTCATGCCTCACTAGCATGTAGCACAAGCAGCAAACCTGAGATCACAACCCTGTAGGTCCTGTCCTTTAACATTACATCCAACTCCCTGTACTCACTATTTAGGACTTTGGCACCCTTCCTACCTGTGTCATTGATACCAACGTGGACCATGACCTCTGGCAGTTCACCCTCCCCCTTGAGAATGCTATGGACTTGATCAGAGATTTCCTTGACCCTAGCACCTACCATCTGGGAATGTTGTTCACATCGGCAGAACCTCCTGTTTGTTCCCCTAACCAATGAATCCTCCCATCTCTTCTGTTTCACAGAGCTAGACGACGACAGAGAATTGATTGCCGTGGCTTCCCTCTGCTAAGTTCCACCAACAATATCAGAAGCAAGATACTTGTTATTGAGGAGAACAGTCACAGGGTACCCTGCACTGGCTGCTTATCCCCTGTCTCTCTCTCCTGACAGTCATCCTGTTGCCTGGATCCTGAACCTTAGGTGTATTCCCTAACATGGCCTGTAAGCTGAAGCTGGATGCACTTTGTGCGAGTGTAGCCATCAGGGATACTGGAGATTGCTGTCTTCCCACATCCCACAAGCGGAGCATTCCACTGCCCTGCCTGGCTTTCCCTTTGCTCTAGTTGTGCAATAAGATAGATACCAGAAACTTACCTTAGCCTCTGCCTCTTCTCACCGAAGCCTCTTGAACCAGAAGCTCAAGATCCCCCACTCTAACTCTGGCTCACCTGCACTTCGAGCATTGTGTTCTGGTTGCCTCATTATAGGAAGAATGTGGAAGTTTCAGAAAAGATGGAGAGATTTAATAGGATGGAATGAAGAACATGTCCTATGATGAAAGGGTAAGGGAAAGTGACTTGATAGAGGAGCATAATATTATAAAAGGCATTGATTGAGTGGACGACCAGCATCTTTTTCCCAGGTCAGCTGGGAATATAGCTAATGTAAGATGACATCCTTTTAAAATGAGCAGAAGGCAATTTAGGGGAGATAATAGAGGTGTTGTTTTTAAAAATAGAGTATGGTAACTGGAATGTATGGGTAGAAGCTGGTACATTAGAGACATGCAGGGGGTGGGAACTAGAGTGTTAGAACAGTTAGTGGAGAGGTTGTGGAGACAGATGTTGGTATGGCTTCAGACAAAGTTAGGAATCAAAAGGTTGAGCATGGTGCAATTCTGTCCTCCACTACGTATATCTTAATGTAAGAAGTATCGTAGGAAAGGCAGATAATAGTGCTGAAGATGAGGTAGTTGCTTTACAAATAGAGGCAATGTGTAGTGAGGAAATGTTCTTGATAGGGCAATACTACAGTGTGTGCCACATGGCCAAGGTGTCGGTCTAGTGATCTGAAGGTCACTGGTTCGAGCCTCAGCTGAGGCAGCGCGTTGTGTCCTTGAGCAAGGCACTTAACCACACATTGCTCTGCGATGACACCGGTGCCAAGCTGTACGAATCCTAATGCCCTTCCCTTGGACAACATCGGTGGCGTGGAGAGGGGAGACTTGCAGCACGGGCAACTGCCAGTCTTCCATACAACCCTGCCCAGGCCTCAGTCATCATCGAAAATCGATGGACAGCCGAAGTAAGATTACAGTCAACAGGATGAGTTGCAATGTGAAAGGAGAACAAATTTTGAAAAAGGTGAATACAGAACCGAAGGTACCGTATCTGAATACAGGCTGTGTACACAATCAGGTACATGAATTTGCAGCACAGTTGTAGATCGGCAGGCATGATGTTGTAGGCATCACAGAATCATGGCTGAAAGATTATATCTGGGAGCTTAATGTCCAAGGATACACATTGTATCGAAAGGACAGGCAGGAAGGTAGATGGGCAGTGTTGCTCTGTTGGTAAAAAAAATTAAATCTTATCATTAGAAAGATGTGACATAAGGTCAGAAGATGTTGAATCATTGTGGATAGAGCTAAGAAACTGCAAGGGTAAAGGCCCTGACAGGAGTTGCATACAGACCCCCAAACAGTAGTAGGGATGTGGCTTACAAATAACAATGGGAGATAGAAATTGCACGCCAAAAGGGCAATGTTACAATAGTCATGGGGTCTTCAATGTGCAGGTAGATTGGAAAAATCAGGTTGGTGCTGGATTACGGGGTGGGGGGAGGGAGAGGAGATAGCTTCTAAAGGGCATACAAGATGGCTTTTTAGAGCCGCTGATGGGTAAGCCCAGCAGGGGATTAGCGATTCTGGACTGGGTGTTGTGCAATAAACTGGAATTGATTAGAGAGCTTAAGGCAAAAGAGGAAGAAGTATTCTGAAGGAAAGATGACTCATCTGTGGCTAACAAGAGAAGTCAAAGCCAACATAAAAGTCAAAGAGAGAGCATATAATAGAGCAAAAATTAGTGGGAAGTTAAGAGGATTGGAAAGCTTTTAAAAACCAACAGAAAGCAAGGTTATGAAGCAGGGTTAGCAGAGCTGGGACTTTTCTCTTTGGGGCGTAGAAGAATGAGAGGGGACTTGATAGAGGTCTACAAGATTATGTGAGGCATGGATAGGGTGGATAGTCAGTACCTGTTTCCCAGGGCACCAATAGCAAACACCAGAGGGCATATGTACAAAATTAAGGGAGGGAAGTTTAGGGGAGACATCAGGGGTAAGTTTTTTTACACAGAGGGTTGTGAGTACCTGGAATGACTTGCCAGGGATGGTGGTGGAGGCTAAAACATTAGGGGTATTTAAGAACCTCTTGGACAGGCACATGGATGAAAGAAAAATGGAGGGTTATGGGGTAGTATAGGTTTAGTACTTTGTTTTAAAGGATTATATGGGTCAGCACAACATGGAGGGCTGAAGGGCCTGTACTGTGCTGTAGTGTTCTATGGTTCTATGGTAAGGCAACTAAAAAGTCATTAAGGTAAAGATGGAATACAAAAGCTAGCTAATAATATTAAAGAGGACATTTCTTTATATAAAGTATAAAAAGAGAAGTGAGAGTGGATATTGGACTGCTGGAAAACAATGCTGGAGAGCTAGTAATGGGGGACAAGGAAATGGTGGATGAACTGATTAAGTATTTTGCATCAAACTTCACTGTGGAAGACACTGACAGTATGGTGGAACTTCCAGGTGTCAGGGGGCATAAAGTGCATGAAGTTACCATTACTAGAGAGAAGGTTCTTGGAAAACTGAAAGGTCTGAAGGTCTGAAAGTACATAAGTCACTTGGACCAGATGGTGTACACCCTAGAGTTCTGAAGGAGGTGGCTGAAGAGGTTATGGAGGCATTAGGAATGATCTTTCAAGAATTACTAGATTTTGGACTGGTTCCAGAAGTCTGGAAAATTACAAAAGTCACTCCACTCTTCAAGAAGGGAGAGAGGCAGAAGAAACTATTGGCCAGTTAGTCTGACCTCAGTGGACTGGAAGATGCTGGTGTCAATTATTAAGGATGAGGTCTCAGGGTACTTGGAGACCCATGATAAAATAGGCCATAGTCAGCATGGTTTCAAGGGAAGATCTCACCTGACAAATCTGTTGGAATTCTTTGAAGTAACAAGCAAGACAGACAAAGGACAATTGATTAATGTTGTGTACTTGGATTTTCAGAAGGCCTTTGACAAAGTGCCACTTATGAGGCTGCTTAACAAGCTACGAGCCCATGGGCATTACAGGGAAAATTCTAGCATGAGTAAAGCAGTGGCTGATTAGCAGGAGACAAAGAGTGGGGGGAAAAAGGGAGCCTTTTCTAACTGGCTGCTGGTGACTTGTGATGTTACACAGGAGTCTGTGTTGGGACCGATTATATTATGTTATATGTCAATGATTTGGATGATGGAATTGATGGCTTTGCTGCAAAATTTGCAGACAATATGAAGATAACTGGAGGGTCAGGTAGTTTTGAGGAAAAGGATACAGAAAGACTTAGATTAGGAGAATGGCCAAAGAAATTGCAGATGGAATACAGTACTGTCGAGAAGTGTATGATCATGCACTTTGGTAGAAGAATTGAAAGGCTTAAATATTTTCTAAATGGAGAGAAAATACAAAAAAAACTGTTGCATAAAAGGGACTTGGGAGTCCTCATGCTGGATTTCCTAAAAGTTAATTTGCAGGCTGATCTCACTGAAACCAATCGAATGGTGAAAGGCCTTGATAGAGTGGATATGGAGAAGATGTTTCATATGGTGAGAGAGTCTAAGACCAGAGGACACTGGATTGATAGATACTTTATTAATTGAAAAGGAAATTACAGTGTCACAGTAGCAGTACAAGTGCAGATATACAAATACTGTATTAGAAGCAAGAAAGAATAAAAAAAAGTTACCTCAAACAGTCTAACAGGAGGGGGTCATCACTTCCCCAGCCATAGGTTGACTCATTATAGAGTCTAATGGCTGAGGGTAAGAATAACCTCATATAGCGCTCTTTGGAGCAGTGCAGTTGTCTAAGTGTATTACTAAAAGTGCTCCTCTGTTCAGCCAAGGTGTCATGCAGAGGGTGAGAAACATTGTCCAGAATTGCCAGGACTTTCCATGAGGTCCTTTGTTCTACCACAGCCTCCAGCGTGTCCAGTTTGATTCCTATAACAGAGCCAGCCTTCTTAGTTGGTTTATTGAGCCTGTTGGCATCACTCATGTTGATGCCATTGCCCCAGCACACCACCGCATAGAAAATTCCACTGACAACAACAGACGGGCAGAACATGTGAGGGAGAGGCCTGCATACTCCAAAGGATCTCAGTCTCTTTAGGAAGTAGAGGCAACTTGGCCCTTCTTGTACACAGCCTGCGTTGGTGCTTCGCTCAAGTCTGTCATCCGGATGCACCCCTAGGTGTTTGTAGGCTGTCACCACATCCACATCCTGAACATCAATAGTCACAGGGAACAGTGCAGGCTCAGTCTTCCTAAATACTATCACCATCTCCTTTGTCATACTGACCTTGAGCTGCAGCTCCCATCCTTCCTTTATACACCCAACTACTGCTGTCATCAGAGAATTTCTGCAGATGACATGACTCAGTGTTGTATCTGAAGTCCGAGGTATGCAGGGTAAACAAAAAGGGAGCCAATACAGTCCCCTGTGGGGTGTTCTTTTAGAACGGAGATGAGTAGGAATTTCTTTAGCCTGGGTGGTGAATCTGTGTAAAACCTTTCCACCGTCAGCTGTGAAATTGAATTGAATTGAATTGACTTTATTACTCACATCCTTCATACACGAGTAAAAATCTTTGTCTAAATGTGCAATCTGCAATTTCTAACAGATAGTATGTGTGTAGACCTCCGTTAGTCTCGATAGACCATGGATTTGCACCTTGGAAAGTTTCCAGGGTGCAAGCCTGGGCAAGATAGTATGTACAACAGGACCGTCAATATAACAGAAATACAGTTTTATCAGCGTGACTTAATCAGTCTGATGGCCTGGTGGAAGAAGCTGTCCAGGAGTCTGCTGGTCCTGGCTTTTATGCTGTGGTACTGTTTCCCAGATGGTAACCTTGCAGTTGGGGTGACTCGGGTCCCCAGTGATCCTTTGGGCCCATTTTACACACCTGCCTTTGTAAATATCCTGAAGTTCACATCTATAGATGTGCTGGGCTGTCTACACCACTCTCTGTAGAGACCTGTGATTGAGGGAGGTACAGTTCCCATACCAGGCAGTGATGCAGCCAGTCAGGATACTCTCAATTGTGCCCCTATAGAAAGTTCTTAGGATTTGAGGGCCCAGACCAAACTTCTTCAACCATGAGGTGAAAGAGGTGCTGTTGTGCTTTTTTCACCACTCAGCCAGTATGTACAGACCACGTGGGGTCCTTGGTGATATGTATGCTGAGGAACTTAAAGCTGTTCACCCTCTCAACCTAAGATCCATTGATGTCAACAGGGGTTATCTTATTTCCATTCCTCCTGTAGTCCACAACCAGCTCCTTTGTTTTGGCGACATTGAGGGAGAGATTGTTTTCTTGACACCACTGTGTCAGGATGATGACTTCTTCTCTGTAGACTGCCTTGTTATTATTTGAAATTAGGGCAAATCTTTATGTATTTAAGGCAGAAGTAGACTCCTGATTGGCCAGGACACGAAGGGATATGGGAAGAAGGCAGGAGACTGGTGCTGAGAGGTAAATTGGATCAGCCATGATGAAATAGTGGAGCAGACTCGACGGACCAAATGGCCTAATTCTGCTCCTGTATTTTATGGTCTATGGACATTTAAGGAACTCTTGGATAGATACATGGATATAAGAAAAAAGAGTTAAGGGCTATGCAGGAGGAAGGGGTTATGGGACCCTTTCCTCCTAAGGAGTATGTTAAAATTACCCCTTCCTCCTAAGGGGTATGTTAAAATTTCAGCATAATACTGTGGCTGAAGAGCCTGTACTGACCTGTATTGTTCTACAGTATGCTCTACTTTGAAACTTACCAGGTTATGGTTACTATTGTACAGTGCTCACCCATTGACTCTTCTTGAATTCGCCCAGCTTCACTCCCTAGGATTAGGCTTAGCACTGCCTCTTCCCTAGTTCGACTACTTACAGGTGCAAAAGTTCTCTGAGGCGGTTTAAAAATTCCATCCTGACTAATCCTTTCACATTAAGGTGATCTCAGGTAATATCGGATAAGTTGAACTACCTTATTACTACAATTTGCCAACATATTTGCTCTCAATCACCATTGGAGGCCTGTACTATATCTCCAGCAAAGTTATCCTCTTTTTTTTATTCTTAAGCTCTATCCGCATGGTCTCACTTGAAGAGCCTCCTCCCTCATACTGCAGTGATGAACACTGATGACCAGTAATGCATTGCCCATGCCTCACCAGCCAGGTTCCTTGTAGTAAACTAAATGTACTTTAGACTTCCATGTGTCTTACCACATCCATGTACGCTCAGCCTAAGGGTCTGACCCAGTTTTTTATTGTCTATATTTGATGGAGACTCCCCTTCAGCTGTAATCTGATCCAGCCCTCTGTCAAAACATCCTAAAACCATCCCAACTACAGAGGCCAACCTCCCAACAAGGCTATTGGAGACAGTCCAGTTCAGGTACAACCCAACCTACTAGCTCAGGACCGATCTAGCCAAAAGATGGTCCCAGTGATCCAAAAACTGGAAGCACCTCCCCGAACAACATCCACATGCCCCACCACACCATCCCTTTAGCCACACATTCATCTGGCCTTTCTTCCAGCTCCTACACTCAGGTGTATGAAACTGGAAGTAATCCGGGGGTTTCAAGCTTAAAACAGCCACCAAACTCCACAAATTTGCATTGTAGTACCTTGGTCCTTTGCCTACCTGGGGCTGCTGGTAGCAAAATGTTTCTTCAGAGCAGCACTTTAGGACTTTCTCTAGTGGATTCTCCTATTTTATCTTCTGTTTGCATGCAGGATGTAAGAGAGAGAGAGAGAGTGAGTGTGCATGAGAGAGTGCGTGAGGACTGCCTCAGTAGGCATTCTCTGATGGTTGGGTAACAATGGTTGAGGGAATTTGGGCTCCCACTGGGACAGGGGATGTGGTGGTCATATTTTACTAACACACTCTTATATAGTTAGTTACCAGCAATGATGAAGAGGGCTTCAGGATTCAAAGATTCAAAGTAAATTTACTATCAAAGTACATATGCAGTATACAACCTGAGATTCGTCTTCCCCACAGACAGCCATGAATCAAAGAAAACCATGGAACCCGTTCAAAGAAAATCAAACTCCCCCTACACACAAGAAAAAAAATCATGCAAATGGCACCAAAAATACAAGCAAAAATCACAGAATATAAAACACAAAATTGAAAGCATCGAGGCATATTCAATTCAGCTCAGTGTTCGTTATCTGCTGACTGCCTAATTCAAAATCACCCAAAAAAATTTGAGACACATCATAATGTGAACTAGAGTCTAATTTACAAACTGCGTCCATTAAACCTTGCATAAAACTCAGAACTTCTGCGCCATCTTCCAACAGCATTGAAAGATATCCCGTTTCATGGCTACTGACCAGAATATTGCTTATTGACTGATTGGCTTCATGTGCCTTTGAGGTGAAATGTAGTCTGCCATTGAGACAGCTGAAGTGACATTTTAACTTAAGGTATTCCATACTGGGCAAGCAGGAGCTTGCCAGAACTATCACATCCAAGCACCACAAGTAGTTGATTAGGAAGTAGACCCCTCTACCTCTTGCTTTGCCCAAGGATGCTGTACAGTGTATCTGGTGGTGAGAAACCATCAGGTTTAATGGTATAGGCAGGTGTTAGTCATGCTTCAGTGAGACAGAGAACACACAGCAATCCCTCAGTTCTCTATGGTACATCAACCTCACTCATAGTTCATCAGCATTGTTCTCAATGGCCTGGAGGTTAGGAAGTAGTATGCTAGGGAGGGATGATCATCTGCAGATATTGGGCTGGCTGCTCTGTAGTTCCCAGGTTTTTCTTTGCTGTCCTTCTTAAATAAGGCCACAACATTACTCATCCTTCAGTCATCTCGCCCATGATTAATGATGATGCATATACAGTATCTCAGCCAGGACTCCCAGTTTCTTTGCACGCCTTCCACAGCGTCCTTGATTTGTCTACCTTCATTCATCTGAAGGTGTATTGAAAAGATTCTCCATTGAAAAGAGTACTATTCCAAAGATATCCCCATTAACTTTGGTTCCAAAGTCATCATGTCTTTCTCGATAGTAAAACAAGAGAAATATTCATTGAAGACCTTGCCCAACTCCTGCAGTTCCACACAAAGGTTTTCACTTGTCTTCATGAGCCCTATTCTTTCCCTTGATACTCTTCAATATACTTACATCCCTTTTTATACTCATCAATCTTCTCTACCATGGATATCTCATGCTCCCTTTTTGCCCTCCTGAATGGGGGGGGGGGCGGGGAATCTCAATGAAACCTATTAAATATTGAATGGACTAGATGGAATCGATATGGAGATGAGGTTTCCTATATTGGGTCCAGAGGACACAGTCACAGAATAGGAGGACATCCTTTTAAAACAGATGAGGAGGAATTTCTTTAGCCATGATGAATTAGTGGAATTCATTGCCACAGATGGTTGTGGGAGCCAAGATATTGGGTATATTTAAAGTAGAGGTTGACAGGTTCTTGATTGTAAGGGCGTCAAAGGTAACGGAGAGAAGGTGGGAGAATGAGGTTGAAAGGGATAATATATCAGCCATGATGGAATGGAAGAGGAGACTCAATGGGCTGAATAGCCTGTATCTGCTTCTCAGTCTTATGGTTTCCCTGCTCTGAAGTCCTGTCAGCCTTGCCCTTCAGCAGGCATATGTGGCCCCTGAACTCCTCCTACATCACCTTTAATAGCCTCTCAGCTGTCTGTAGTCTCTTTGCCCACAAGTAACCTCCCCAATCAAATTTCGCACAATCTTGTCTCACACTTTTAAAATTCACCTTGTCCCTATTTAGAATTTGAACCACTGCACCGGCTCTGTCTCTTTCCACAACTGCTTTATAACTAATAGAACGATGGTCACTGCTTGCATATTACTCCCCCACTGACTCTGCAGAAACCTGCCCACCCTATTAACCAAGAATAAGCCAAACTTTGCCTACTATTTAATAGTAGGGCCCTCTATATATTGCCTGAGGAAACCTTCCTGAAAACACAAAAATTCCATCCCATGTAAGCCCTAAATGAAAACTCTGATGATCTCCCTGTTGCTCCGGCTCCCAGGGCCTTTAATGACCAGGGGACCTTTAATAGAATCCCCTTTTTACTGCTCTGTTCCACACACAGCCTCACACAACAATTCATCAGTAATTTCTTCTCAAGACTGCTGTTGCATTGCCCTTACTCAGAAATACAACTTCCCCTCCTTTTCCTTCCCCTCTTTCTAGTCTTTAGTACCTGTACGGTGGAACATTTGGCTGTCAGTCTCCGGGTGTTGGCCTGGGAAAGAGCAGTAATGTTGCTTTGCTGTTTTCCAGTCAATTTTGAATATTCTGATACTTTTCAGTGCTTTGAGATGCCTGCAGGAGGTAGTTCAGGTCGTAGAAGCATCAGGAAAGCAGGGATCATTGCCATCTGTAAGATGATGAATTTTATTCTACGTCTGAGGCCTTGGTCTTTAGATTCACTCTTTTTCCACCAACCAGGGCATTGAGGAAGATAAGAATCACTGTCTGCCTTTACTGACAGGTGGATCCTGAGATTTGGGAGGGTTTGTTTATGAGAAGACAATGAAAACAAGTTGTGTGGCACCTGCAAATGTGCCATGTGCATGTGAGCATTAATCACCAGGGAGCAGATCCTGGGCCTCCACTCACCTTAGTTTCCCCAGCACTAGATCAAGTTCTCACTTGGTGAAGCCATTTGGTAGATGGTGTGCAAATATGTTGACAGGGACTGTGCCTGAGCAACTCCACTCTTAGCGTGAAGATCAAGATTTGCAAGGTCAGAGCTCCAACTGACAATGACAGATCTGAACACCACTCACTAGTTATCACTCAGGACTGACATCACCTCCGGAGGCAAAAACTACAGGGGCACTGTTTTCATGAAGTGAACCTAGCATTACAGAATGAGTTCATCTCAGTAAGATCAGAGCACACAGAAACCTGGTGTAAGCCACAGAAGACTGCCAACTTGCAAGCTACCAGATGCTTGCCTCAGCAGAAGGGACCCATATTGACTACTCGGAACCTATCCTCGATCCTGCGGCACTGTTTTTGTTTGAGATGGTGATAAAAAACAGGTAACCTTCAACAAGTTGACTTATTCACCCCTAAACATCATTCTCCAAAAGGGCATTTTCAGGGTTAGATCACTTTCTACATTCAGCTACATTTCATCAAAGAGACACAGCATAATTACTTTGAAAAAATTTATTAGTATGGTGTTGAATTACTCAATTTACATTTTCAAACAATTACATGAAATTCTAAAACACTAAAGTGCATCAATATATCAGTTTATTACAAAATCATCGCAGAGGAAAAAATATGACATCAATGCATTCTACGAAGAGTTCAAACTGAGAATAATTAACCCAGGAAAGGAAGAAAGGCAAGTCCATAAAGCTACGAGCCCAAAGTGTGCTTCAGCACTGTTTAAAGCCATTTCCCTTCTCGACATCATACAAAAACTCTGGTACTGGAATGAGTCCTATTCAAATTCAGACCAGTTTCCAAGAAAAATAATATAAATGAGCTGGGCTTTGTGGGAGAGGTGGTTACTGAATACATTTAAACTTCACAGTTTTGAAACCTTATGCTACCCAAGCTGACATCGCCAAGAACTGAACATCCTGGACTCTGTAGGGTGGGAAAGAAGATAAGAAAAAATCCAGAGAGTTCATTGGGACAAACAGATGTACAGCAGCTTATGCTGTTATCAATTAGAACAAATAGTTCTATTATTGGGAAACAACAAACCATGAGAAAACGGCTTGCGCTGTGGAAAATACAAATTAAAACCAGTTTTAAAAAAAATTATAAATTTTGATTCTGAAAACATAAAAAGATGCTAAGAGTTTAAAAAATATAGTAGTTACTGACAAAAAATTAATAACAGAAATAATTTTAACATAAATAATCCTTGAGGATTTGTACCTGTTAGTAATTTTACAGTTGAGGAATTAGTCTGAACAATTTTTTGATTTATATTTACCTCGTTCTATTTCCAACACAACCCAGAGTTCTGCAAATTGCATCCGAGTTAAAAATGTGGTTGGCTTGCTTCAGAATCATATCTACTTCAAGTGAAACAAAATTTAAAAAAACTTTCATGTGCTTATTAATCGCCTGGATGGATCAAATTACAATATGTTGCTAAGGCAATAATTCACTCCAGTGCACAAGACAAAATTGATAAAGCATGATTAAGATTCAATGAAGTTAATATTAATACAGGAATGAAGATAGCAGGGAGAGAATATCTTTCCCAAGCCGTAACAATGAAAAAAGTACTGTACTTAGATAAAATATACATTACTAGAATTTTCACTGGATCCTAATGAGGTTATATAAACACAAGAGAAATACTCCAATGCCATTCTAAATAGTACAAAAGGCACACAACACTGAAAAACATTTTAAACTATAATCCCTTTGATAGATGCTGGAGTGCAGTACACAGCTTGGGGGTTGAATTTCTCCTTTAAATGACAAGTGTACAGTAATTTTCAATCATATTTTACCAACCCAAGCTTTCTGACTGTGGAAAACATTGACTTAAATGTTAATTCATCTCCTTCTTCTGCCATCTAAATGCTTTAATTTTCAGACATGAATGTAAAGTTAAAGAGGCGCAACCTCAAGTTATACTGCTCATGGGCTTCACCCCAAGGGGAAAACATTTTCGGAGAGATTTTCCCCTGGTACAGCACACTATCTTGACAAGGTGGAACACAAATTATGCACACAGTTTCCTTGTTTTTAACATAATGACTGCATTTGAAGTAAGTAGCTATTAATCAATTGTTTGGTGAACAGGATTCTGCTTGGATTAGAGAACATGCTTTATGAGAAAAGGCTGAGCGAGCTAGGACTTTTCTCTTTGGAGTGACTGAGAATAAGAGATGACTTGATAGAGTCATAAGATTATAAAAAAAGACAGAGTGGACAGACAGCACCCTCGACCCAGGGCAGCAACGGCCAATGCCAGAAGACATGTGTTTAAATTGAGTGGAGGAAGGTTTAGGAGAGATGTTAGAGGTAGTTTTTTTTTTAAAAAACACAGTTGTAGGTGCTTGGAATGCACTGCAGGGGGTGGTGGCACAGGCTGACATGATAGGGACATTTAAGTGCACGGATGCAGGAAAAGTAGAGGATAAAAGGCTCTGTTGGAGAGAAGGGTTAGACTGACTGTGGAGAGGGTTTAAACCGGGCTGGCACAGCTTCACGAGCTGAAGAACTAGACTGTGCTGTACTGCTCTCTCTATGTCTCTACCTTGCCAAGTTCTCCCATCTGGCACTGGATGAGGAAAATCTAAAAGTTGCTTCTATGCCTTGCTAAGTTAACCAAGTATTGAGTTACGCTTTAAACTGCAGCTAGACATTACTCTCTGAGATTGGAGATTTTTCAGAAAATGTTCTTTTCTATTCTGCACCGTGGATCCCAGAGTGGCACAGTCTCAGTGCGGGCTAAGGTGAGTGAGGAGGTTTCAGTGAGCTGAGCAATTCTACTTTTAACTATTTCATTCATTGAAGTAAAAGTGAAGATACTTGAGGCAGCTGATTAATGTTATTTCCCCCCCCCCCCCCGTAGGGATTTTCAATTGCAATAGCTCCCACTTCATGTGGCCCACTAGCAAAAATGGTGACCGTAACTTGAAAGGACCCTGTACCAACACCTGCTGTTTGTTATACACACCAATTTATGTGAATGTAGGAGGCATAATTAGTAAGTTTGCAGATGACACAAACACTGGTGCTGCTGATTATGAGTGTAGTATTCGAGCACAGCAGAACATTGATAAACTGGGCACAGAGGTGATACAATTCTGGGGGGGAGGGGGAGTCTGATAAGGGCAAGGCATATAACCAGGACTGTTAGGGCCCCAGACAGAATTGAGAAATAGACCAACCTTAGTGTGCAAGTTCAAGACTCTCTGAAGTTCTAGGTACAATGTTATAAAAGATAGGTTAAGCCACAGCTGGAGTACTGTGCGTGTTCTGTTCGCCACACCATAGGAAGGATGTGGTTGCTCTGGAGAGAATGAAGAGGGGATTCACTAGGATGCCACCTGAGATGAGATTTTACAGCTATGGAGGGGTTGGGTTTGTTTTCCCTGGAGCACAGGATGGGGCCAGGGGGAGGAATCATCTCGGTATGTTTCCTATAATGTGGCAAGCAGAATCATGCACAATACTCCAGCTGTGGCTTAATCAATCTTTTATAACATTGTACCTAGACCTTCAAAGAACCTTGGTCCTGCACACCAAGGTTTCTTAACTCTCTCCAGGGCCCTAACAGAGCTGGTATATGCCTCATCCTTATCGCAATTATGTGGGGCACAGATAAGGTAGATGGTAAGAAATTTTTCCTAAAGGAAGTGGTCTCTAAGATAGGAGGGCATTTGAATTATCAAGTCATGATGGGCTGAAGAGGAGTTGTTTGAAATGACCTTATGACTGGAGTGTTGGGCGCATTACAGGATGCATTTGCATCGGAAAAAGTGTAGCGGAGATTCATCGGGATGTTGCCTGGACTGCAGGACTTTAGTGATGGGAAAAGATTGGATAGGCTAGGCCTGCTTTCCCCACAAGAAAAGGAGGCTGAAGGGTGACTTGATCAAGGAATATAAAAATAAGACAGACATCAATAAGGTAGCTGGTTATTCTTTTCCCATGTTGAGGGTAATCAAAAACACAAGGGGCAGAGGTTGGGAGGAAGCAGTTTTAAAGATCTGACAGGAAAGTCTTTTTTAAAAAAAGGTGTGGTTGATACCTGATACCTGAAATGGTTTTGTTGGACACAATCACTACATTTAAGAGACATTCAGACAGGCACTTTAATCGGCAAGGTATTGACAGAGACAGTACTAATGGGAATAGAGTAGATGCACAAAAGGGTGGGCTGGACAACTCGATGATGCAATGACTGCAGCTATAGATCAGTTCACATCTCTCTCTCACTCATTCCTGAAGGCTAGAGACCGTGAGAGACTTCAGTGGTCGACTGTTATAAGCACTTTGGACACCTTTGGTCTTCTTTAAGAAATGCATTGTTACAATTTAAAGTAAGAGAGTCTTCCCCAAAGTCAGTTACATTTACCATCTGTGACCTTTCCTGTCAACCCTTCAAGTCAAGTATTCAAGTCAGGAAAAGTTTACACACAGTTCACAGCAAGCACATGACAGGTGGACGAGCAAGGGCAAGCCACTGGAATTATGCAGTGTTTTATTTTCTACAGTTTATGACGAGATCTGGATGTCCTGAGTTGTTCCTAATATAATCAGCTTCAAAACGTAAACAGTTTCCAGTAATCCTGTATCAGATGAGCTAGAAGCAGCTACCAAATGACTTTCAGTTTTGCAAAGCGGATTTAACAAAGCTGTCTGACAACTTGCTGCTGGAGAGAGTACAGCATGCTGCACGCTCACTCATTACTGCAGCCCTTTCCCTCAATCTGCTTTCCTTCCTCGCCGACTACACACCAGTGACTTGGTGCCACTTAACAACCTGTGCATCCAGTTACTCCATGGTACATTGCACAGGAATACCCTTCCCTTCCTCCCAAATTCCCAAAGTACATTTGTTAATCAGGCTGTAGTGCCCACATTAGTGCAATCTGCAAGATAAAACGGTTAACTTAGCAGTAAATTGGATTTGTGAGCGTCCCTTTTCCACAACCTGGACAAATTCCTAAGATATTGCATAAATATGAAAGCTTTGTTTATTATTATTCTAATTAGATATGGTGCTTGTGATTCATAGTGGGACAGGAAAAAAATCAGAAGCAATGAGTTTCACTGGTTTCTACTGTCATCCTTGGAACTGAGCAATATAGTTCACAAATTCCCAGCTGATGCACGTACTGAAATGACTGCAAAGTTAGCTAAAATATTTATAATTTGTGCCTATAGATGGGAGAAGACTTGTATACAAAAGAAACAAGGTCATGACAGTTGGAAATTCCAGGCCAACGGTAACAAATAGTTGATAAAAAGTTATTGTTCCCTTCAATTTTTTTCTTACAAAGCGTAAGGAAAGTTAAAAACCCTTAATTATAATAGTGAGATTAAAATTAGCTCCAGCCTCATTTTTCAGTCTTGCAAAGGAAAATACTCTTCAGTGAACAAAACTGAGTAGAATAAATTCAGATCCTATCTGTTACACATGGGTAGCAGCAAAATGAGAGTGACCTTAACCACTAGTACCACCAGTTTCAAGACAAAATACTTTACTTCACTCTATAAATCTAGCAATGAATGTATCTTGAATTATATTCAATAACAGGACACTGTGGTACTAGCAAATGAAAGTAATTACTTTCAGATTCACCAATGTCCCTACACTGCTCATTGTATACTCTTCAAGAGTGATTCCTCTTAACTTCTGCCCGTCAAGCTTCCTCCCAATCCATCCTTTTCATAAATCTACATCTTTCTGTAGATGTTCCCCAAGGAACTGATGGAAACCCCACCCTACAGGAAAAGCTGGCAGCCAGTACTCCTGGTGGTATTGCACCAAACAGCTAATTGAGAGCTTGCATAGGAATTTATTCAAAACAGCAATGTTACGTTAATTCAAACTCTAAGCATCAAAGTGAAAAATTAAATCAACATGCTTCTAGGTTCCTTGCATCTAAATGCACACTCTCAATTTTTTAAGCCATTAATAAAATGGGAACTCCAGGTAATCCACTTATCTACAAATTACCTGCCACAGACTGCTGATTTCTTGGTTCGACCACTAAAATATATTTCAGTACTGTGCTTAAGAATTTAAATGTTATATAGCACTTCAAACTGTGCACGTAAAATTCCAAAAGGTTACAAATACAGCAGTTAAAAAGATGCACTAAGTAAACATTCCAGTAAGTGGTTTGGCTTTCAACTGACTTCAGTAAGGCTTAAGTTATAATAATGTGCCGAATTTTGAACTTGCCTTTTTTATGTGCTAGTTTAAAGATGACAATATGACTCAGCAAACATACACTTTATAAATACAGTATATATGGATCTCTCTTTCGGAAAATATTCTATCAAAAAGTGCAAAATAACACTTCAAGGTGAAAGGATTGTTAATGCATTTTGGCTGGTATTGGTCCTTCCAAAAGGCCAGTATAACATTAGCTCAGTTGTTATAGCACATGGTGTAAATAACCCACTACAGTGATAAGTAAAAAAGAAGGCTCAAACTTGATCAGAATTGGAAATTAATTCCTATTGCATACAGTCCACCTATAATCACAGATATTCCTTTGTCCAAACAAGCAATTACAAGGAGCAAGCATCATCACTTATTTATGGTTCTTAAGGCTCAATCATTTTCAGCTTCCTCTACAGAACTAGACTGATCAGATAAACAGCCTATTTATTATAAGGTGGAGCTATTCAGCAAGAGTAAAATTATATTTATTTATATACATGAAATGAAAGGCTTTAAATATTTATATTATAACCCTTCAGTGCTTTGCATTCCAAAAATACTCGTAAGGAAAGAACTCAGATTAATATACCAAAATAGTTTATGCTTCCAGCAGGGAAGCAGAAGGCAGACATTCCACAAAGCTGGAGAAAATACCTGTGAGTGTTGATAATGCATCTTGAGAATAAAATATCAACTTCTTCAAACTCAGAATGCATTTGCAGTGGTGAATCATAAAGTCAGGCTGTGCTTTTCAGTAAAATGTCACTAAGAGGCATTTCTGTACACAATCTGCAGTACACCTTTTGAAGTCTATTGTAGGTTAGTTTCCCGCACTCATGCTAGAATTAGCACTGCTGCAACTCTCTTCGTATGTTGGAGGAGGATCTGTTAAAAGACAACAATCAAATTATACATCCTTCAAACCTGCAAGCAGCTTGGCGTTTTCCCTAACCGATGTTTCTAAATATTCAAAGACTTTTAAAACACAAGAATAATCATATCTGAAGCAGGAAATCCATAACTTGGCCTGTATTTATTAAGGCACTATTTATTTAGCAAAATTACATAAAAATAGATAACTATTGATAGTTTATGCATTTCAGGTTTGTTGTAAGAGGGAGACAACTTACCAAATGGCTGGGCCCATGTACTATATTCAGGAGGTAAGATCAGGGGATTTTCTGTGAAATCTGCGACAACAGGTCCGTCTGCATAGTATGGGACTGTAGCACCCGTCGAAATACAAAGTCTAGGAACAGGAATCTGCGTGCCAGCATCACTTTCAAAGCCAGGTGTGTAGCTGAAAGCTTGAGGTGAAGTCTGCTGCTGAGAATGGCTTTTGGTTGGAAGAACGACACTATCCATGGGCTGGTAACCTATTGCCCCAACCTCCTCAGCTGGAGGAGCAGTAGGTATCACTGCCTCTGGAAGCTGGGACTGCCTAGAAGGTGTCAGTGGTGGACTGTTGATTGCAATATTTCCAATATAAATTGGCAAGCTGACTAAAACCTCTGGTGATCGGACAGAAACCTGCAAAACACAATATCAGTCCCATTTTATTCCCGTTTTCCCCATAGTTCTTTAAGTAATAATCAATAGAAATCTACAGTAGTAATGATAAGAAATACCACCTTTATTGCTAGGTTAGTGGTGAACTGATCCTTTTAGCTCACACATCAGATGAGGCTCAGAGGCACAGGGGAAACATGATGACATAAAGGTCAGCCATTTCACTTTTGGTCATCAACTACAGTAAGAGGCCAATAATCTGTTTAGAAGTCAGGATGTCTCAATCATCTGGCTCTGTCTCTTTTACTTCCTTTAAACTCAATGGAAAATTTAACGTATGGCAATAGTCTAATGTTACGTATTCAGGCAACAATAAATATATGAGTTAGGCAAGGGTTTTTATAACAAATAACACGTTTATTAAACACCGAAAACAAACCCCCCAAAAGTAAACAAATCACTAACGTAACCGGAAATCAGCTGTTGTGTGGCAGCTTAAACAGTTCTTAAAGCAATGAAGCTTACAGTCCTTAAAGCGATGTTGCAAGAACAGTTCTTTAAAGTAGTATTGCCAAAAGTTCAAAATGCTCACAGTCCATTTAAGGGAGAGACTTTTAAAGACGATTTAAATTCTCTTTCACGTCGTTTTTCTTCAGTTTCCAAAGTCGAACTTTTCCCACGAAGAATTTTACGAAACGAAACGACTTAAAGGCACTGATCTTTCCTTTACTGCACTATTCTCAATCCTTTCTGGAATCCCAGGGATTAACACGAGAATAGTCAACGAAATCCTTCCGAATAAGGATCAAACAAGGTTGAACCCGTTTCACCGTCGAAAATCGATTCTCTTCAATCTTTAACTCCCGAACTCCGATCTTCACTCTCCACTGATTCTCAACTAGCAGTATTGTAAAGAAACTGCTGGCAATGACCTTTTAAACTTTAGGCATTAGATAAAACTTCATCTTTCAACTAAACTGCGTCATCACATTAAATCACGCAGTGGCATGAAGTCAACATGGCAAATCCAGCCACGAACTGCCCCTCCTCACAGGGAGGGGTCCTCCTTTTATACCCTGTAAAAAAAATCTGTCACATGATCTCTACTGGCGGGAAAATGACGTCACTCCACCATCACAAGACCATTACCTCAAGTCCAGTATAGCTTCAACCCCAGTCACGTGATAAGGGTACCACTGTCATGTGTCACGAGTACGTAACACTAAAAAGTGAATGAAAAGGGTATTTGGGGTATCAACAACACCCAATAATCTGAAAAATTTGTGATTGGTAAAGTTCTGAGTGTGCTGCCATTCTTGGAGCTTTACTGGAGTGATTTGTGCCAGAGAGTCAAAGTTGAGTTTATTGTCATAGACACAAGAACACGTGCAATGAAAAACTTACTTGCAGCATCACACGTGTGCATAGCATTAGAGATGCAATTTTCACATGGAAAACAAATTATTCAGAGTTATGCCAGAACAATTAGAAAGAAAAAAAAGTGTCAATTGTAGTGCTGAGAGGTCATAGTGTTGCTGCACTGACTAGTGATCAGGGTTGTGTAGGTTCAAGAACTGAAACGTTGAAAGGAAGTAGCTTTTCTTATAACTAGCCATGTGGGACACCGCCATACCAGGCAGCGCATTCCAGGCATTCACAACCCTCTGACTAAAAAAACATACCCCTCACATTACCTTTGAACTCACCTCTTTTACCTTCAATGCATGCCCTCTGGTATTAGACATTTCAACCCTGGGGAAACAGATACTTTCTGTCCACTCTATCTTACGCCTCTCAATCTTGTAAACCTCTATCAGATCTCCCCAGTGCTCCAGAAATAACCCAAGTTTATCCAGCCTCTCATGATAGCACATGCCCTCTAAACCAGGCAGCACCCTGGTAAACCTCCTCTGCACTCATTCCAAAACCTCATCATCCTTCCTATAGTGGGGCGACCAGATGTGGACTAACCAGAGTTTTATAAAATTGCAATATGACCTCCTGTCATTTGTCTGCACCTACAGCTTATAAAAGGCACATAAATAGCTAGTGTGCCTGAGACTTTTGCACAGTACTGTAGTAGTTTTATGTATTGCACTGTACTGCTGCAGTAAAAAGAAATCAAATTTCACGACATGTGAGGATGATACACCTGATTCCAATATGGGTCTCTATTGTGGACTGAGCGTGGGAAGGGGGAAGGGAGAGGGGAATCATGGTTGGGAAAAGGGGAAGGGAATGGGAAGCACCAGAGTGATATTCTGTAATGATCAATAAACCAATTACTTGGAATCAAAAGTCCTTGCCTGGTGTGCCAGGGCTGGGTGTGTGTCTGCACCCACCCACCAGCACTCCTTTCTCTGCCACCTGTCCCACGTCCCTCCAGCAGCACTCCACCCTTGCCACTCCTAGTATCCTTTGCTCCCATCAGATCAATATCCACTCCACATTGACAAATACAGCATTGTGCAAGTCTTAGGCACCTTGAGGGGGTGGTGGGGGTGGGGGTGTGAGTGTGGGTACATATTCATACATACACGTGTAACACATATGTTCGAGCATTTTGCACAGTACTGTACATTTTTCAGTGCTTTGTTTCTGTGATCCAGCTCAGTGGAAACCCCTCAACTGGTTCTTACCTATCTCATCATTACCAGAGCATTTCAAGCAACAATTCATCTAATTCTGTCATTAAAAAAATCCCTGCGATACCTTGCAAAACCATGTCAGATTCCATATTTATGTTAATAGTACCCATCTTATCATCTCTCTCAATCGCTTCACTAACTGCATGCTTTAACACCACCTGGTGTACAACCTTGAATAAGACAACGTTTCTTCTAGTTTAGCACCAAGAACTGCAAAACCACTACCTCACCTCCCCCTGCAAACTTGTTCCTTGCCAACCAACCACATACCCTTCCCAAGTTTGAATGACAGTTTACAACAATGACTTCCTCTCTAATCCAGAGTTATGCTGCTGGCACTATCCGTTCAGTAATTGCCTGTAACTCGGCAAACGAGGTTGATTGAGTCAAGAGTCCATTTTATTGTACCACTCAATAGTCTTATAATAGCGAGGTAGAAGCTATCCTTGAGCCTGTGGTACATGCTTTCAAGATTTTGTATCTTCTGTCCAATGGAAGAGGGAAGATGAGAGAACATCTGGGGTAGGTGGGTTCTTTGACTATTGCTGGCTGCTTTACTGAGGAAGCTAAAAGGATAGACAGAGTCCATGGACTCTGGTTTCTGTGATGTGCTGAGGTGCATCTGTAACTCTGCACAATTTCTTGTGGTCAATGCCAAGCCACGAAGCATCCAGTAGCTGCTATACCAAGCCACGATTCATTCAGATAGGATGCTTCCTATGATGCATCAAAAAACTGGTAAGGATTGATGGGAAAATGCCAAATTTCTTTAGCCTCATGAGGAAGCAATATAGCTGCCTGTGGCATCAATATAGTTGGGCCAGGAAAAGCTATTGGTGGTGTTCACTCCCAGGAACTTGAAGCTCTCAACCTCAGCACTGTTGCACCACTCCCCTTCCTGAGGTCAATGACCAGCTCTTTTGTTTTGCTGACACTGAGAGATCTCTTGGATTATGTTATTAAACTATCATCTATTTCCTTCCTACTACAAATCATCATTATTTGAGACATGGCCCACTATGGTGGCATCATCAGCAAACTCATACAAGATTAACATTCACTTAACCCAATTTACTACAAAGCCACAATGTTAAGATCCCATCACCGTGTTCAGAGCCTGGCATACTCATCCATTTTGCTCACTTCCTCCTGACACTCTATACTCTACCAAAACTTCATTTCGGATCTCCCCCTCCCCCTTTCAAATCTCTTACTATCTCTTCTTTCAGTTAGTCCTGACGAAGGGTCTCGGCCCGAAACGTCGACTGTACTTCTTCCTATAGATGCCGCCTGGCCTGCTGCATTCCACCAGCATTTTGTGTGTATTGCTTGAATTTTCAGCATCTGCAGATTTCCTCGTGTTTACATCTCTCCAACACATCTTCAGCCATTGAAGCCTTGAACATTGGAATTCCGCTCAGAGACCATTTGAGTTCACTGCCTTTGTACTCCTCCTTGGCACTTGAAAAGCTCACCTCTTTAATCAAGCACTTATCCTAATATCTTCTATCTGGCTCCTATTTACTACTTTACTGACTTAAGTGTATGCAGTAACTCCCAATCACTCTTGCAAGATGCTAAATCACTGACTATGCTACAATGTTTTGTATTTGCATAAGGTCAGCAAACATTTAATAATTAGTTTTAGCTTCAGTGATGAGGGCCAGAGGTAAAGTAGTTCTTATATGGATTAGATTGTAAGCAATAACATTGTCCTCACCTGAATGAAATAATCCACTTGTATTAAATTACAACCATGCAGAGATGACTGAGGTAATGGTGGCACAATGATTTGCTCCTTCCATTCTGCTTGCTTCCAAGACTTTACTCCAGACCCTTCAACCTCTGCAATCGTCCGCAGGTCATAGATTATTCGCTTTGATTTATAGGTAACTTTCTGAAATAAAATGATAAGATGTTTAATGAGGAAAGCTTCACTAAAATTAGACAGTATAATGCAATACACTCATCAAAAACTGGTGTGCCATGAAAGAGTCCAATTTAAGCAAAACATTGGTTTTAATCGTGTTCTGCAGTAAAGCTGCCTTAAGCAAAAAACATTTAGCAACTCTGAACTAAATGAAAAGTGATAAAGGCTGGAGTGTTAAAATAGTCTACTTCTGGTTACATGTCAAAATTTCGAGATTTCTATCTCTAAGGATACAGAAATCCAAGGAGGCAAAAACAAACCTTTCATATGAAGATTTACAGGGAAATAAGTGGCTGTGAGAGAGAAAGTAGCAAATATTACAAATGCTTGGTCATATGGAAGAACTTCTAAATAAAATCATTCAATTGATTTATTGATCACTAATTGTATAAAGTTTAAATGATAAAAAGCCTTCAGTTATTTATACACAGAACAGTATCAGAAAGGCCGTTTGGTCCTAGATGTCCTTTTCAAAATGATGCTGCATTAAACTAATCCCTCCATTCCCTGCATATTCAGGTGCTTGTCTAAAAGTCTCTTCGATGCCATAATCGTATCTGCTTCCACCACTCCCCCAGCAGTATATTCTAGTTCCAACTTCTGTTTTTAAAAAAAGCCCTTTACATCTTTAGACTTTCTCCTTTTCACCCTAAATCTATGTCTTAAGGGTATTTGACAACTATACTCTGAGAAACAGATTCTGTCTAACCTATTCATGCCTCTCATGATTTTATAAACTTCTATCAAGTCACCCCTGTGTTATTATATATGCACATTATAAGGAACTTCAGTTCCCAGTGGGCAATGTTGGCTGTTTACCCCAGAAATGGAAGTCACATTAGTGAGCTGGTTGCACACGCTCGTGTTAGGCTGAAGCCATTTACTGTAAATAAATACGTACTACCATTTTTACCCTTGCTGTTTGCCTTTATTAAGAACAAACATAACAACCCTGTCAGTCTATGTTCAACTATTAAATTTCTGAATTTAAAAAATAAGTTTAAACTCTAAGCATTAAGGCCAAGTCTGAGGTTACAGCCCCTCAGCCTGTTTCTGATTTTGTGGATAGATCTTGACCCAACTGCTCCATATTATGATACTTACAGCAAACATATGCAAAGTTTACAGAAAGATCTGCCTGCATTTTGCCCCCAAGTTAACACTGGACAACAGTGAAGACATGTCCACACTTCTTAATTGAAAAAGCACATGCTGATGGCTCACCACTAATCACAAAAAGCCAGTAGATCAAAGATAAAAACTAAAAAAAAATTTAGTCAAATACTAAATAATTACATTTAAACTTGGCAACTTCATTCATCACACATGGTTCATCAGAAGTATTGCAGTTTCATGAATTTAATGTAATTAAATAAAATTTACTTTTCAAAGTTCAAGGCTCAAAGCAAGTTTATCAAAGTACATATATGTCACCATTTATAACCCTGAAAATTCATTTTCTTGTAGGCATATTTAGTAAATCCAAGAAACATAATGAAAGACTGCATCCAATAGGATGGACAAACAACCAACGTGCAAAAAACAAATTGTGAAAATACAAAAAGAAAAAAATACATAAATAAATAAGCAATAAATATTGAGAACATGTGAAAAGTCCTTTGAAAGTCCATAGGTTATGGGAACAGTTCAGCAATGGGCAACTGAAGTTAAACCCACTGATTCAAGAGTCTGATGGCTGTGGTGTAATAACTGCTCCTGAACCTTGTGGTGTGGGTCCTAAGGCTCCTGTACCTTCTTTCTGATGGCAACAGTGAGAAGAAAGTATGGCCTGGGATGTGGGGGTCCTTGATGATGGATGCAGCTTTCCTGCAAGAGCACTCCTTGAATATGTGTTCAATCATGAGAGGGGCTTTACCCATGATGGACTGGTCATCTCCACTACTTTTTGTAGATTTTCCATTCAAGGACATTAGAGTTTCTACACCAGGCAGTGATGCATCCAATCAATATACTCTCTACTACACACTTATAGAAGTTGACAGTTTTTATGTCAAGCTGAATCTTTGCAAACTTCTACGGAAGTAAAGGTGCTGCCGTGTATTCTTTGTAATTGCATTTACATGCTGGGCCTAGGACAGATGACACTGAGGAACTTGAAGTTGTTGACTCTCTCCACCTCTGATCATCCAATGAGGACTGGCTCATGTACCACTAGTTTTCTCCTCCTGAATTCAATAATCAGCTCCTTGGCCTTGCTGACATTGAGTTTGATGTGGTACCACTCGGCTAGATTTTCAACCTCCCTCCTACATGCTGATTTGTCACCGCCTTTGATTTGGCCAGCAACAGAGGTGCTGTCAGCAAACTTAAATATGCCATTGGTGCTGTGCCTAGCCTCACATTCATAAGTGTAAAGCGAGTAGAGCAGTGGGCTAAGCACATAGCCTTGTGGTGCACCTGCGCTGACAGAAATTGTGGAGGAGATGTTTTCAACAGAACTTATGCTGCATATCTGAAAACTCTCTTCAAATTGCCTACTCACTCGTTAGACAGAACTCTTTTAGCATCAAGAGCTAAATTTGCATGTGTGTTTGCTGGATGATTTATTTCCACTGCTGACAGCTTTGTCATTTTTCAGTTAGCTCCTGCCACTACATATTTATACCTCAGAGGAAAAGCATTGTTCCTGCACAAAATAAAATGATCAGTCTAAAATTTAACATTGAAATGTAGGTCTCATTTCTACTCTACATTCAAGCTTCTTAGCAATATCTAAAAAACATAGCAACTTTGATTATGCCCATATTCCACCTCACAGTGCATCTCAACCTGCCTCTTTTTTTTAATACTGTGAGACTGTTTGGCTGAAACTCAACATAAATGAACGGAAATTTCCCCCCAGTAAATATAGTGAAAAATGAGATAATTACTGTCAGTATCCACTACAAACTCCATTCTGTTTATAACTCCAATCCTGCTCCAGTTAATGAATAAAAGACACCCAATCTTTTCAATGTTTTAGCATCAATATGATTCCTACTTCTTTGCTCCTCACACTGTGCTAGTTTCAAAGTCACCACTATAAGCAGCAGCAGACTCTGGCTCTGTCTCACTCACCTGCTGCTGGCAGACACATTATCTCTAGACTTGACTACTCCCTGCTGGCTTTCCACATTCTATTCCTTGTAAACATAAGTTCATCCGAAGCTCTGCTGAAAGAGTTGTTCACCTTTGCACCACAGGTGTTCGGCCAGCACTTGCTCCATACAATTCTCATCCTTGCATGGTTCTGCCTTCTCTGCGGTGTATTCTAACCTTGCTTAGCAACTACCAAAGGTTCTGGTTGAGCTGTGCAGTTGGGAAGGACTAAAAGCTACATATTGGCCAAAAGCAGAGAATCAAAGTGATCGGGTTTTCATCATAAATGAAGTACAAAGTTATCATGAAAGTATGGTAAGTAACTGGGGCGGAATATCATCTGATGGCCTCATTCCATGGGAGGGAGGGTGAAAATTGGATAGACTTTGCTATAACTGTGCTGGTATGAAAGTCACAGAACAGAAACAGGCTCTTTGGCCCATCTAGTCTGCACCAGCCTTAGTGGAGTTCTGCTTCCAGCTTTGGTCCACTTATGTATTACACTTGCCATGGATGCTGTTTAAAGAAGACTCTTTCAGTTGATTCCTGGGATAAAGGTGCTGTCTCACACAGTTGAGCAAGCTGGGACCTTACTCATTGATGCTTAAGAATAAGAGGTGATCTTAAGTCGGCTGAATCTCCCTACGGATGCACTTGCAAAGCTCACTGTTCACACTGCCATGGGGAGTTGGCAGTTTCCTCCAAAGTGCTGCTGACTGCAACCTCACAACAGCAGGAAGCAGCCCCTTCCATGATGCACAAGGCCCTTTGCTGGATTGATCTCTACAACTACAAATAGCTGAATCAACCAGTTAGTGACTTTCAATAGCCCACGCCCACAATAGCTACTGATCCTGTCCCATCAGAAAGTCAACAGCATAATTTTATACTGCAAATGTGCTTTAATGTGCAAATGTGCTCTGTCAATTTTACTGTCAACATTTCAGATTAAGTTCTTAGACAGGGTAGATACTCGGGGGGAAGTTTGAGCTGTGAGCTGCAGCTTTAGAATAAATGGTAATCTATTTCAGAAGAAAGAGGTTTATTTGTGTCATGATTTAGGTGGAGCTCAAGGCAAAGTCATTTCATGATTCCATTGAATGAAGAAAAGGCACAAAGGGCTGTATGGTCCACACACTTGTACAGTGGGACTGTATGGTATACACATGTTCCTGGCAGACTATAGTTTGTGCAGCTTCAGATCTGTGCATCAGACATGGCTACAAGTAGCAATGGGGTCCCAGAACGGACTGTACTGGCTCCCTTCTTGTCTACCCTGTATACCTTGGACTTTGGATACAACACTGAGTCATGTTATCTGCAGAAATTCCCTGATGACCCAGGAGGATGAATACAGGTCCCTGGTGGAGGACTTTGTCAAGCTCAATCACCTGCAGCTCAACATCAGTAAGACAAAGGAGATGGTGATGGACTATAGGAAGACTAAGCCTGCACTGCTCCCTGTTACTATTGATGGTGAGGATGTGGATGTTGTGATGACCTAAAAGTACCTAGGGGTGGACCTGGATGACAGGATCAAAAGAGAGGCTACGTACAAGAACGGCCAGATTCACCTCTACTTCCCAAGGAGACTGAGATCCTTTGGACTATGCAGGCCTCTCCTTCACATGTTCTACCAGTCTGTTATCACCAGTACAATCTTCTACGTGGTGCTGTGCTGGGGCAATGGCATCAACGTGAGTGATGCCAACAGGCTCAATGAATCAACTAAGAAGGCTGGCTCTGTTATAGGAATCAAACTGGACACGCTGGAGGCTGTGGTAGAACAAAGGACCCTGTGGAAAGTCCTGGCAATTCTGGACAATGTTTCTCACCCTCTACATGCCACCTTGGCTGAACTGAGGAGCACTTTTAGTGACAGACTAAGACAACTGAGCTGCTCCATATGAGGTCATTCTCATACTCAGCCATTAGGCTCTATAATGAGTAAACTAACAGCCGGGGAAGTGAGGACCTCCTATTGACTGTTTGGAGATAACTTACTTTTTCTTTCTTACTTCTCTTCTAATATTTGTATATCTCTGTACTTGTAATGTTACTGTGCCACTGTAATTTTCTGTGGGATCAATAAAATATCTATCTTTCGATGTTATTCCAATACTTTCTCTTTGGAGGTCCTTTATCCTGAGCCAGCATTCCCATCTCACTGATTATTCACTTTATTTCCTTATACTCTATTCTTTCTCACAGATCCATCAATGACCTTCTGATGTGCAAAAGGACCTTGGTCTGTAGCAGGCAGGCCTCAGCTTCAAAGGCCTAAAGCTTGAATCCTCTCCTAAAATTTCTCCATCTGACGAAGTATCTCCTAACACAGCTAAACATTCTTTTGTCTGAAAATACTCCTGTAAATGGAAGTTGCTTTAGTTAACATTTTTCAGTAATTATGGAGGCACTGCAATCATGTCAGTAAAGATCGACTTAAAATTCAAGAGTATTGAAGATTAGAATTCAATGCAGATTACCTGGATGAGACCAGCGACAATATTACCTATATCCTTCCCAGATTTGTTTTGGATGTCCATTGTAAGATGAATGATTTGACCTGAAGTGTATCCTTTAAGATCAGTGCTCAATGTTAAAGTGATAATTCCACTTTTCACGATCAGGTAGCTAAACTTCTTGGTTACAGTTGCAATATTTGGTTGCTGTGAAGAAATAAATGCTTCAAAAGTTAATTTCAAAATATGACAATGTGATGACAAATTATTCCATAGTAAAGGGTCTCTTGATTTCCTTTAATGACATAGCATCTGTTCATATACAGATATTTGATTAAGTCCTTTAGGTCCCTTGGAAAGAGAACTACCTGCTACACTGGGCCATTTCACAACCCCAACTGAGGTGAAAACTAAACCTTCCCACCTAAATGCTTCCAGTTTCAAGGATTCTAAGTGAAGTTTCTGCAGTTAGCTTCCAGCTCAAACCAGCTTTCCCACTCCATTGAAGGCAGTAGAGTTAACACAAGATTAATTCTTAACATGGCATGCAGAGAAATGAGTTGAAGGTTGGAGGAATAATTGAAGGGAGGATAAAGAACAAAGATATTTGAAATGTATCAGATGGTGAAAGATCCTGATAGAGTGGATGTGGAGAGGATGTTTCCTATGGTGGGGGGAGTCTAAGACCAGTGGACACAGCCTCAGAATAGAGAAGCTTCCTTTTAGAATGGAGATGAGGATCTCTTCAACCAGAGAGTGGTGAATCTGTGGAATTCATTGCCACAGGCAGCAGTGGATATCGAGTCTTTACGAATATTTAAGGCAGAGATTGATAGATTCTTGATTGGTCAAGGCATGAAGGGTTACAGGGAGAAGGCAGGAGATAGAGGCTATAAGGAATAATGGATCAGCCATGATGAAATAGCAGAACAGACTCGATGGGCCAAATGGCTTAATTCTGCTCCTATATCTTATGGTCTTATCCCTGCTCAGAAATAGAGGTATCAAGAAGGCCCCAATGAACATCCCCAACATACAGATCATAAATAAGCAGTATGACAGAATTTCAGTTTATGGGGGGTTCATTACTCAGCCATGTTTATCAAATTGCAATGACCTAATGGTGTTACTCTTTAATGAATCACAACAGGCTGCACTTGTGGATTACTATGTGCATTTCAGTTGTCACTTTATGAGGTTGCACTGAAGGGGAGAGTGCAGAGAAGGAGGTTGTCTGATTAGAAGGCCTTGGTTATGGGGAGTGCGAGTTACAGATAAGCAACTGCTCGTTTTGACAGAGTTGATTAATAAGAGGGAAGCACGTTCATTTGGATTGATTATTTCAGAGCAGCATTTTGAGAAGCGCTAGTTTGAGGTTGAAACGTGGGCTTTGGTGAGGAAGGCAAATAAGGGAAGGCATGATAGTTTTATTTCCCTTCTCTGTAGTTCACTGTTTATTAAAGGGGCAGTAACAACAGTAAGTAGTGTGCCCCTGTGAGATTTATTTGTTCATTGACATAGTGCAGAATAGGCCCTTCTGACCCCTCAAACCGCGCAGCCCAGCAACCTGAAAATTAACCCTAGCCTAATCAGAGAACAATTTACAATGACCAATTAACCTACTGACCAGTAGGTCCTTGGACTGTGGGAGGAAACCAGAGCACCCAGGGGAAACACACGTGGTCCAGGGGAGAATGTACAAACTCCTCACAGACAGCGGCAGGAAATGAAGCTGGGTCACCAGTACGGTAAAGCGCTGTGCTGCCCGAGACAGATCAGGGAGAAGCCAAGTGCCCCTGATGACTACATCTGCAGGAAGTGTGTCTGGCTGCAGCTCTTTTCAGATCTCGTGGATTGGTTGGTGCAGCAGGTGCACTTACTGAGCTGCATAAATGATGCAGCGTATTAGAGATGGGAACTCAGAGAGGTGGGTTCAGCTAAACAGATGCGTAACCACCAGGAAGGGCAGGTAGATAGAGCAGGAGTATCCTGTGGCTGCCCTTTCTGAAACACTTTGGACAGGCAAACTAAAATGAGTGGGGACTCTTTAGTCAAGGCACTGGACCCAGAAAAGCTGGCCAGTACAAGGGCTGAGTTTCCCAACATGGGAGTGCTTGGCACTGTATGTAGGTCGAATAGCCCTTGGGCTTCAGCTCTCTAGACTGTCCTTCAGACCGATGGTGGTTGCTGCCCATCTGACGATTACCACCGCCACTGCCCGATCATGACCCGGTCCCTTATTTTCAAGACTTTCCAGCAAGTTTAGTCAGAAAGAATTTTTTTCTTAAGTGTACTTAGTCAGAGGCTACCATCAGGTGCTTGTGTGCACTGAGGACGTTCTCAAAGCGGCTGTTATAACTTCATTTGGCCTATTTGAGTTCCTGTGCACACCGCTTGGGCTGAAAATGCCGCAGACTTTCTAGTGACTAATAAGACTCTGTGATAAAAGAGATTTTTCTTGTTTACCTGGATGACATACTTGTTGCCAGCATAACTAAAGCCGGAAACGCCACATCTCCGCACACTTTTCAAGTGCTTAAGCCAACCTGGGCTGTTTATTAACCCCGCTGAATGCCAGTTCAGGTTTGATGCACTATCAATAACTTCAAAAGACTGGAAGTAGAGTAAATACTGAAAGGCTTTTATTAGCAGTAAAATGGACCACGTCCAATGCCGGATGACTGCCCTGGACTGTGGGAGGAACAGTGACACAATCGCCTTTATCCAGGGGTCTGTGGGAGGAGCCACTGGAGCAGTCAGCAGAGGGGCGTGTCCAGACAGATATACATGGTTTACCACAAGGTTGTCTACTATTGACTTTCTGCTGACCTGCACTACCAAAGCCCTTGAAGAGTTTTAAGGTCTGGTGAATTTTTCTCATTGTTTCATTCCACCAGCTGCTAAATGTATGCTCCCCTTGTATAGTACCTTCAAAGGCAGTGCCCCTAACTGCATGCTTGAGTGGTCAGCAGACATGACTAGAGCATCTGAATGTCCTACTGGCATACCCGTTTCCCAATGCACCTATGGTCATCACTAATGACGCCTCAGACTATCCTGTGGGTGCTGTGCATGTGGGTTGGAGGCATGTGGCAACTGCCTGCCTTCTTCAGCCAGCAGCTCTGTCACAACCCCTCTTCCCCACCAAAAAAAGAGGAAGTATGGCACGTTTGACTGCAATCTTCTTGGTCTTGACCTGGCCGTCTGCCATTTCCATTTTCCACTGGAGGGTTGGTATTTCACAGCATTCACTGAACCACAAAATTCTCACGTACGCGATAGCAAAAGGGTCAGACCTCTAGTCTGCATGGCAATAATACCACCTGGTCTGCATTTCGGAATTCATGATGATATACAGCACATTGAAAGGAAAAATAACACTATGGCAGATTGCCTCTCACAGCCAACGTCGATGCATACACAGGGACACAGGAGCTTCTCTCCTGTGTGATGTCACAACCAGTTGCCCTCACCCCATAGTGCCTGTGAACTGGAGGTGTACTGTTTTTAACTCCATTCATGGCCCCTCCCATCGGAGTATGAAGGCTTCAAAGAACCTAGTTGCAAGCCTGGAGTGCACCTTGTGTTGTGTGTGTCAGCAGGTGAGAATTAACTGTCCCGTTCAGGCACCATCAGCACCTTTCAAGTTCCCCGAGTGACAGTTTGACCATGTCAATGTGGACCTGGTTGATCTTCTCCCCCACCCTACAGTTTCACACTTCTCCTTACCATTGTGAGCCGTACCACCAGGCGGCCAGAGTTTGTCCCTCTAGCACTGACGACAGCTGCAGACATGTCTTGGGCGTTCATCAACACCTGGATTGCTCACTTCGGTACCCCATCTGATATTTCTTCCAGCCGTAGTCTCCAATTCATCTCAGACTTCTGGGTCGCAATGGCTTAAGAGCCTCAATGCTAAATTGTATCACACCACTGAGTATAACCTGTAGTCCAACGGCCTGTACAAGCAGTTTCACCGTTCCTTAAAGGCTGCTCTGAGAGCTTCCCTAGCAGGCGAGTGCTGGTACGATTGTCTCCCGTGGGTCCTGCTGGGGCTCAGAATGGCTTGAGACCTGCAGTCCTCTGTAGCTGAGTTCGTCATTGTGAAGCTGCTACTGCCAAGCAATTTTATTTCTGACGTGACAACCACATGGTCAACATGTTAGCAGCGTTCTGCCCTCCTCAGTAAACTCAATTCTTTCACACATATTTCTATACATCATGGCGTATAGCGCTCACATTCTGGTTGACCTATGTTCTACCTTGTTCATTTTTTGTCAGCCATGATGCACGTCAACGTCCTGCTTAAGCCCCTTTATGATGGCTCATTCCACGTTTTGGAACAGGGTGATAAGATTTTTATTGTAGATAGGAAGGATAAACCTGAATGTATTTCTGTAGATCACCTTAAACCAGCCCACAAAGATCTGGATCGTTCCACTACCATATCCACGAGCGTGACAGCACACCCCTGGTCGAGCCAAAAGAGCCTGCTGTTACTCCAAACAAGCACATAGGACCCAAGCCAGATGGCTCGATCAAGTTCCAGACAGACCCTCAGTGCCAGTGTTGGTGAATTCTGGGGGGGCGGGGGGGGCGGCGCTGTGTAGGATAATATAACAGATGACACTAAACGTGTTCATAATAGAAATTGTTCCATATAATTTATGAAAACTGTCATTGAGTTGTTGTGTTCATTTTAAGAGATGGTGTCTGACATAATGTCAGCATAAGGTGATTCTTTTGAGCTTGTTCGTAATGGAAGTAAAGGGCTGCACTTTTGTTAAGCACATAAAACAACTCTAACATGTTTTATTCACAAAATCCAATAGGATGCTGAGTAGTGATGAGGGTTATGCAAGCTGGTTCAAGATCCGAATAGTTGAAGCAGCTACTCTTGAAGCTGATGGTTTGGGCCCTCACCCTTCTGTACTTCCTGCTGTGATAGATGGCACGGCCTGTATGGTGGAGGTGTTTGATGAAGGTGCCTTCTTGATACCTCCATTTCTGGGCAGGGATATGCCCATGACAAGACCATAAGATACAGGAGCAAAATTAAGCCATTTGGCCCATTGAGTCTGTTCTGCCATTTCATCATGGCTGATCCGTTATTCCTCTCAGCCTCTATCTCCTGCCTTCTCCCCGTAACCCTTCATGCCCTGACCAATCAATCATTTATCAATCTCTGCCTTAAATATTCATAAAGACTTGACCTCCACAGCTGCCTGCGGCAATGAATTCCACAGATTCACCACTCTCTGGCTGAACAGATCCTCATCTCCATTCTAAAAGGAAGACTCTCTATTCTGAGGCTGTGTCCACTGGTCTTAGACTCCCCCCACCATAGGAAACATCCTCTCCACATCCACTCTTATCAAGATTTTTCACCATCTGATATAATTCAAATAGGTCACCCCACCCCCTCCCATTCTTCTGAATTCCAGTGAATTCTTCTTTTGATGGATTGCACCAAGTCCTCCACACTCTGAAGCTCCTTATGTTCCCGTGCATTTGAAGTGCCATACCAGACCATTATACAAACAGTCAGAATAGTTTCAAAGTATATTTGTGGAGGTTTGAGCATTCAGTAACATGCCAATCCTCCTAGCCTAAAAAAGACACTAGTGCACCTTCATCGCGACTGTATCTGTGAGCTCAGCCAGGAATTTAATATTGCTAACTCCACCGCTAAGCCAGCAATATAGACCGGAAGATATTCACTCCCCTTGCCCTCCCTGAAGTCAGTAATCAGCTCCTTAGCTTTTCTGACATGGAGCATTGTGCTGCCAATGTCACCAGGTGACCTCTCTCACTCTAGTTACCTGACAGATCACCTTCTGTAATTCCGCCAACAACAGTGCCATTGTCAGCAAACTTGTACATGGCATTGGAGCTGGACTTAGCCACACAGTCATATGTGCATAGAATGGAGAGCAGGGGATTAAGCATGCAGACTTGAGGTGCACCTGTACTGATGCTCTGTGAGGAGATGTTATCATTCATCCATTCCGATTGAGGTCTGCCAATGAAGAAGCTGAGGATCCAGTTACAGAGTGAGGTACAGAGGCCCAGGTCCTGAAGTATGATCAGTTCGGATGGGATGACTATGTTGAAGGCTCAGCTGCAATCGATGAGTTGTTGTTGCCCGGATGGTCTAGAGCAAAGTGAGGAGCCAGAGAAATTATAACTGCTGTTAACCTGTTGTGGCAGGAGGCAAATTGGAACAGATCCAGGTAATCTGAGGCAGGAACTGACTCACACCACAACCAACCTCTCGAAGCACTTGATTATTGTTGACATGATAGTTGCCGGATGGTAGTCGACATTCGCCACGTTCTTCTTGGGCACTGGTACAAGATACCTCTTTGAAGCAGATGAGAATCTTAGACCGTAGAAGCTAGATGTCAACTTTATGTATAAATAGAGCAGCCAGTTGGTCCGCACAGATCTTTAAGTAGTCAGCCAGGTAAACCATCTTGTCCAGATGCCTTTCGTGGATTCCCCTTCCTGAAGGATGCTGCACATCAGCCTCAAATACCGAGGTTTAGGGGTATCTGGAGATGTGGGGACTCACATGTGGGTGTGTCACAGCTCTTATCAAAGGAGGCACTGAGCTCATCTGGGAGAGATGGGTTATCTCTACTTAGGCTAACGAATAAGTAATCGGCAGTAATGTTGGACAAGCCCAATCAGAGCCATTGAATGCCCATCTGAGATTCCAACTTTGTTCGAAATTGCCTCTTTGCACTTGCAATGACCATCCAGAGGTGGTACCTGGAGTTCTTTTATGACCAGCCCTAAATGCCACATATCCAGCCCTCAGCTAATTATGAATCTCCTCATTCATCCAGAGCTTTTGTTTCATGGACTCCAGCAAGGGTGTACCAACACAAACATTTAATGCATCACCTTATGAAGTCAATGACAAATATGGATAGTTCATTTAGGTCAGGTGTCAAATCCTTCCTTGAACATGGTCCAGTCCACTGACTTGAAGTCCCAAGTTCACTCTTCCACCTGTATCCAACTCTCTGCAGTCCTCCTCATCGGCACTGTGCTCTTCAATCTCTGTCTGTGGGTAGGCAGGAGGGGCATAGCAAGGTGGTCAGATTTACAAAAATGTGGGCAAGATAGGCACCCTTGATGCAGCGGTCTTGAGGTGAGATGTAGACTGCAGTCAGGATGACGGTGGGGAACTCTTGCAGTAGGTAGAATGGACAGCATTTCACTAGTTTGGGATGAGCAAAATGAGACAGGACCACCTTGTCCATTCACCATGACGAGTTTATTATAAAGCAGAAGCTGTAGGTTTGTCCCTTACATTATGTCACCATCATGTGGAGGTTTTCTAATGACTACACATTAGTCAGGAGGATGCTGGGGGGAAGAGGGTCATAAGACCCTGGGCTTCAGTCTGACTTGAAGCTCTACCTTGCACATTTTCTGGCACAGTGGAGGTCTTCCCCAATGTTTCCAACTTCTGTGCTCACCTTCCAAATGTCTGTTCTGCTCAGTCTGCTGGCTCTGTCCAAAGGTTTACACAATTGCTGAAAAATGCATTATTTACTGAAAGTTTTCACAGAAGTTTTCAGGTTTAAAAGGTCAGATCTCAAGTATTCAATTACATTGTTGTCAGCTGCCAGCAAAATGTTTCCTCTCTCCTGCCACACCTTGGTTAAGGACAAAGGAGGGGAGATACGCCTGCAGTCAGAGGAAATGCTTGAGCATGTACTTCACATCAATATTCACCAAAGAGAAGGACATGGAAAATAGTGAGGTAGTACATAGTACACTAGTATCAAGGAGAGAATTGTAATTTAGTGATACAGCATGTTAACAGGCCCTTTCGGCCCAACAAGTCCATGCCACCCAACTGCACCCACGTGACCAACTAACCGACTAACCTATACATCTTTGGAATGTTGGGGGAAACCTGAGCACCTGGAGTAAACCCAAGTGGTCACGGGCAGAACATACAGACAACAACAGGTACTGAACGTAGGTCGCAGGCACTGTAATACATTATGCTAACCATTATGCTACTGTATATTGGGTCTCTATGAACATTAAGGTGGTCAAGTTCTCAGAGCCTGATGGCATCCATCCCAGGTTCAGGTAGGCTCTCTGGGGCTTTCTAGCCACAGACAAGGTCCCAGAGAGTTGAAGAGAATAACCCACAACACTGCTTCGTCTAACAAAGGTAACAGGGACAACACAGGAAATTAGAGATACAAGAGATTCTGCAGGTGCAGGAATTAGTGAGCAACACAAAGTGCTTGGAGGAACTTAGCAGGTTAGGTAACATCTATGAAGAGGAATAAACAGTTGACTGTTCCTCTCCATATTTTGCTTGACCTGCTGAGTTCCTCCAGTACTTTGTGTGTTGCCCAGGTATTTATAGGCCAGTATATCTTACATCAGCAGTAGGGAAATTATTGAAGAGTTTTAGGGATCATATTGACAAACTTGGTAGGGTTTGTCATCACGCCTTTATGTAGGGTAAGTCACGTCTCACAAAGATGACTGAGCCTTTTTTTGACAAACGAGCCTTTTTTTAAGGTGACAAAGATGATTGAATAAGATAAGGCAGTAAGTGTAGTTTCCATGGTAAATCCTGGACTTCAGTAAAGCCTTTGAAAAAGCCTTTCATGGTAAGTTGACCTGCAAGATTAAGTTACATGGGATCTACAGAGACTTGATAGATTGGATTCAAAATTGTCTTGCCATTGTAGAGCAGGTAGTGGTGGGGAGGTGCTATTCTGAATGGAAGTCTGTGACCAGTGGTGCTCTGCAAGGTTCAGTTGCTGGGATCTCTGTTGAAATACAGGTAGGCTAATTAGTAAGTAAGCAGATGAAAAATTGGCAGTGCTGTGGAAAGATAGAACAAGATATTGATCAGATGGAGTTAAGTGTACAGAAGTGGCAGATGGAGTTTAATCCAGACTAGTCTGAGGAGTACTTGGTTAGAATGTAACAATCTTCTTACATTTGACTTAGGGAAGCAAAGTATACAGTAAATGGAAAGTCCCTGAAGAGCACTGATATGCAGCAGGATCTTGGTGAGCAACTCCCTGAAAGTGTCAACACAAATGGATTGGGTGGTAAAGAACTTGCCTTCATTGGTCCAAACATTTAACCTAAAGGTTGGCAAGTTTTGTTGAAGCTCCATAAACCTGGTGAGGACACATACGGAGTATTGTGTACAGTTCTGGTCATCGCATTATACAAAAAAACTTGAAGGCTTTGTAGAGGATACAGAGGTTCATCAAGATGTTGCCTGGATTGGACAGTATTAGATATGAGGAGAGGATGGAGACAATTGGCTTATTTTCTTCAGAGTGTCAGAGGCTAAGGGGTGACCTGATAGTTTATTAAATTATGAAAGGCATCAATAGGGTAGATAGACTTTTTCCAAGGGTGGAAATGCAAAATAGTACAGAGCAACGCTTTAAAGAAAATATCTGAGGCAAGTATTTTTCATACACTCACACAAAATGCTAAGTGTCTGAAACATGCTGCCAGGAAAAGTGGGGATACAAGAGTAATATTTAAGAGGCTGAACAGACAGGGATAAAGGTATATGGACAATATGAGGGCAAATGGAAAATTTATAATTGGCATCTTGGTCGCACAGACATTGTGGGCTGAAAGCCCTGTTCTATACTGTACTTGTATGTTGTGTGAGAGATTAGATAGGCTGCATTTCTTTGTTTTGGAACAGCAGTGGCTGAGGGGGTTACCTGACAGGAGTACATAAGATTATAAGAGGCATCAACAGGGTAGATAGTCTTTTTTCAATGGTATCAAGAACAAAAGTGTGTAAGTTTAAGGTGAGAGAAAGGAGTTTTAAAATAAATTTGGAGGCAAAACTTCCCACACATGGTGTGGTTGCTATCTGGAACTGGCTGGCAGAGTTGGTACAGCAGTACAATTCAATCACTTCATAGAATTATAGAAACATACAGTGCAGAAATAAGTCCTTATAGCCCCTCCTACAGTGACCTTGTCCACATCAACTAATATGCCTAAATATGCTAATCCAATTTGCTTAATTATACCTGTACCCCCCTACACCTTTCCAATTCAAGTACCCTTTAAATATTGTAATAGTATTTGCTTCTGCTACCTCTTCAATCCTTTGGTCCAGATAACCATCACCCTTTGTGTTGAAGAACTTTTCCCTCAGATCTCATTTAAAAATTTTCCTCTCTTAAACCTGTGCCTTGTATTTCTATCCTCTATTCAATCTCTCCTTGTAACCACAGACCTCCATTCTAGGGAGACCCTGGTTAACCTCAAATGCCACCACCTCCTGTCACGTGTGACTGGAACCGCTACTACTCCAAGTTCAGTGCAACCAGCATTTTGTACAACTGCAACATGACATCCCAACTCTTACACTCAATGTCTTAGCCTATAGAGGCACATATATAAAAGGTCTCTTACGCCACTCTAATATCCCCACAATTTATCCTATGTGTCCGACCAGAAGTTGACCATCCAAAACACATTAACCTTACATTCAACTGAATTGAACTGTCACTATCCATCCAGTTTTCCAGCAGATCTATGTACATCTCACTATATCCTTAGAAAACCCCATTATTTATGACTCCACCAATTATTAATGCATTTGCATACTTACTAACCATACCCCAGACATTCTCAATTAAGTCCATTGTACGTATTATGAGCAGCAACCACTATAGTAAATGTCACTTGCTATCGATTACAGTGCAGAACAGCACTCATCCACCAGTTCTCTCTACAACCTATCATTTAGACAGGCACAGTACTGGATAGGCAAGGGATAGATGGATATAGATGTACTCCAGGCAAATGGTATTACTCTAGATGAGCAAAGAAGGTTAACATGGACGTAATGGGTCAGAGGACTGTGCAAGTCTCACGTCTGCTATCCGTGAAGCTCTACTACTCTAATAACTGGAGCAATGATTAGCACTTCAAACAGCAATTCTCAGAAGACTACACCAAAAGCTTTACTTGATTTTATGAAACACAATTCCCCAGGCCAAACTGAACAAGCCAGTGGTTACAGCTTTCAAAGTTTCTAGAGAGACTAAAGCCAAACCCTTTAGCTTTAAATCAGGTTGCTACTCACAGTTAACCTGCTCTAGATTCCTTCTTTTACAGTAGGAATATTACCTTGCATAATGAAAAACTGGAATCAAATTAACTCCTTACAGGTACATTATAATTGTCATAACACTAAGGTTAAAAAAACAGGCTGGTATTCCATGAGATGTTAAGATACACACTGGGCCCGACCCTTACACATTTCAATAACTGCCTGGTATAATCTTCACCTTCCAGTCACAGAATAAGGTCAATAAGATCTAGATGATGCTGCTGTGATATGTGGCCCAATCAGCTCCACCAAAACATGCAAAAGTTCCAGGGGTGGGACAAAAAGTAGAAAATCGTAGGTGACATTGGGAAAACTTTAAACATGTAATTTTGATCTAACACCTGCTAAGACTTAAGGACATGGTGCAGAATCAATGTCTTTTGTAACTAGAACAATTCTTTCTTATAGTTAGAATGGTTATCAAAGACTTTGTTTCACTTTAGTTTACATTAAATAATTATCATGCCTTGCCCAGATCTGTATGGTTTATAGACCTTTCACACAGAAAACTTGCACTCCATGGAACAATAATGATTGCAGGAATACATTTTCACTTAGCAGTATATAAATTAAATGCAATATACGCAAGCACGTGCATATCATCAATTTACCTCAATATCGTTGATCTCATTCAGATTGAGCAGATTAAGAATGTAAAACACCTTCTCAGTTTTATAATCTTTAGAGAATCGTGCAGTTTCTATTGTAGCCCTGATACGATAGCTTATCTTCCCAAAGGGACCTTCAAACGAAGTTGGTATCGTAGCTTTGGAAGAAAACATACACAAATTAAGTGGCTGTAATTCAGTCTTTAAATGACCATAGTTACTACATTCCTTTTCAAATGTACTTTAAGATCATTTTAAAAAATAATGTTATTAGCGTTGCTGTACAAACTGCCATGCAAATGCAGTATAGCAAGAACTTGTATCCCCTGTTGGAATCCTCCACTGGATTACTTTCTACCCCGTTGGGTATTTCTGAAAATATGCTTCAACTAAGGTAGAGAAGAGCTAACTTCATCCAGTAAAGATGTACCTGAAGCTGTATAACATTTGGGTCTTGGTCATCAAGTCTATACCAGCTCTTGGAGTAATACATCAATTCCAGTCCACACTTATACAGTAGTAACCTGCTCCCCTTCAAATGCCCATTAAGTCCACACCACACCTGCAATGGAGGTAACTTTCAGTAGTCGATTCACCATCCAATCATCCTGTCTTCAGGATGTGGGAGCCGGTGGGGGGAGAGAACCAGGAAAAACCCACGTAACCACAGGGAAAATCACAAATTTCACCCGATAGTTCCAGATATCCAGACTGCAGGTGAAGCAGTTGGGAGATTTGAGGGAGCAGCATTCTCTGCTGTCTAACTTCATTATCCATCCTGGGGTGCAGGATTCACACAGGTCAAAAGGAGGCAATTTTTGCCTTTTCTTTCTCTATTCTATGGAACATCAATTACAAACCCAGCTTCATTCTTGGTGCAACCACACACACAAAATGCTGGTAGAACACAGCAGGCTAGGCAGCATCTATAAGGAGAAGCACTGTCGACGTTTCGGGCCGAGACCCTTCGTCAGGACTAACCAAAAGGAAAGATAGTAAGAGATTTGAAATCACTTTGAAATCTCTTACTATCTTTCCTTTCAGTTAGTCCTGACGAAGGGTCTCAGCCCGAAACGTCGACAGTGCTTCTCCCTATAGATGCTGCCTAGCCTGCTGTATTCTACCAGCATTTTGTGTGTGTGTTGTTTGAATTTCCAGCATCTGCAGATTTCCTCGTGTTTGTTCATTCTTGGTGCACTGCTTTTGAAGAGATTGGGTTTTTAACTGTGGTGTCAGACTTTCACAGAGGGTAGGGTGGCTCACTGTTTGTTTGGGAATGCCAGTCACATTTACAAAAACCCTAATATATCCTCTGTGCACGTGACTGTAGCAACCATTGACTATTAGACAGCTTGGATACTTTTACATGACTGCTCAAAATCATTGGGTTGACGATTAGATTTTAATTCTGGGTAATAATAATTACACACTTTCCTCCAAAATGCTGCAGTGTTGCACTCTGCAATGCCCAGAATGAATTCTCATATCAAGTTGCTTTTATTGTCATTTCGACCATAAACTGCTGGTACAGTACACAGTAAAAATGAAACAACGTTCCTCCAGGACCATGGTGCTACATGAAACAACACAAAACTACACTAGACTATGAGAGACAACTGAAGGCTACACTAGACTACGTAAAATAACACAAAAACGACACTAGAGTACAGACCTACACAGGACTACATAAAGTGCACAAAACAGTGCAGGGCAGTAAAATAATTAATTCTGGGAGAACAAGGCTGGGAGATTCAGAACATCTCTGTGGATAATGAGTGCTGAGTGACTACATACATGGACAACCTCTATGTAGTTCAGTCACATCTGGAACATTAATTGGCCAGAATTTTCAGAACACTTATCTTTGGTGAGGAAAAAAAAATCACACGATCCAATCCCAACCTAACTTGGTCTAACTGTCAATCATTCCTTGACATTTTGTTATCATCTTCAAAAACAGACAAAATCATAATACAAAAAATGCACAATTAGACTGCTCTGCTAACACAATTTCCAAAGCATGGATTTTGAGCAACACTTCCCAAAGCATGCTGTCATTAGAACCCTAAATTTTACAATTTAATATCATAACCCGAGATCTTACATGATCTCTGCTTTAATTCTATCTGCCCAACTTGTCCTGTAAACAACGCTGATGTACCTGGACACTTGGATAACTGTGCACTTTATCTCAGCAGTCTTTCAGAATCGCCAAGGTTACCACACAGGAGACCATTCAGTGAACTGAATCTATGCTGGCTCTATGCAAGAATTACTTTTGGTTCATTTTCCAATCACCTACGTTCTAGGATGTCTAGTTTTTGGCTCTTCTATCAATGGGGAAAAATATTTCTTTATCTACTGTCTAGACATTCTATCACTTCAAATACACTTAATCAGATGTCTTTTCATTTGTTCTGAGGAGGACAACAAAACTTCTTTGGTTTATTCAACATAACTTAAACCTTCATCACTGGAATCATTCCCTTTGTTCATAACTTTGCAAATATTGTTGAGCTTTCAGGCAGATGTTGGATATTGTAACTTAAACACTAAAGTTTCAATAGTGTACAATAATAAAAATTTCTGACATCCTGACACTATTAATTTTTGGGAAATGAACAACATTTTGTTAAATGTTCAAACAGTGAATACCCAAATCAACATTTTCAAGGAGGTACCACATACTTAAAAATGTGATAACTATTGCTCTAGATTAGTAATTATCTGCAGAACGTAACACTAGATTGAAAAGGTGAAGGAACAAAAAAAGGAATGAAATAAATTCCCTATTTTTAAACATTTGTAAAGGTCAGAAAACAACTTTGGTTAATTCACATTTTGTTAATTGACTAAACGTGGAAGAGCAATGATGGGATGCTTCTATTAGTATTATCAAAACGTTGTACGCATCAACTACCCATAAATAGTGAAACAGCTGATACCAACCTTTCCCAAAATCAGCTGGGAAGAAAATAAATGAATTTGCATGCAACTTCAAAATTCGTAAATAGCTAAGAGTTGATGATTCTTAACAACTACTTACAAACTTTATTGCCATTGTCTATTTGCCTTGGTATGAATTATTGTATAATACAAACTATTGTACTACAACAGGATTGTCAACTTAAAGTTGTTTCATCAGATTAGTAAGTTTTGCCTGGCTAACAAGTTTGCAGATTGATGGATTTGTAGAATAGTGACCACGAAAGATGGTTATCAAAAGATACACAGTGAGGTAAAGTCCAGTTGGAAATTTGGGTGGAGAAATGGCAGATGAAGTATAATCTGGATAAACTATGAGGTGTTACATTTGGAGAGATAAATTGTAAGAGGAGAGTACACAGTAAATGACAAGATCCTTAAAAGCACTGATGTACAGAAGGATTTTGGAGTGCAATTCCACAACTCTCTAAAAGTGGCAACAGAAGTAGGTAGAATGATAAAGGAGGAACACAGCATGCTTACCTTCATCAGTTGTGGTATTGAGTACAAAAGTACTGCATGAAACTTTTGTCAGGGTACAGTTGTCGTATTATGCACAATTCTAGTCATCACAATACAGGGAGGATGCATAGGCTTTGGAGAGTCTCCAAGACAGGATCACCAGGATAGTGCCAAGATTGGACAGTGTTATGCCTGCAGCCCCCTCCTTTGTGAGAATCGCAAGATCACTATTGGGTTGGGTCAGGGGACCCAGGAAATGAGAGAGAGACGTGCAGAATGTCTCGTTCCCCGGCGATGTAAAGCTACGGGACATGGCCATTGTCTCTTGGGAGACAAATTTGTGGATTGAGATACTATGCTACGTGAACGCCCTCAGGCAAAGTGGGCTGGGTGAGAAAGAGATTGCATCACCCCAACCTGATTGACATCTACGACCCTGCAAGTCAGGATAAAAGAGGGTCTGTAGGAACAGCCCCTCAGACGCACCAGAAGAAACGCTAGCGATCCCGTAATAGCAGGAAGCCATTTGAAGGAGGCCATGTGCGTTCAGTTCCGTTGCATGGGACTGGTGGCTGGTACCACGGAAAACGGCTTTTAGCTAGCAACGGGGAAATCAACTCCCTCGACTCAAAGGACTGGCATCATAAAAGACCTGGGCAAGTTTAAAACCATCTCTCTCTTAAACCCAAAACGCTGCAGCTTGAACGAACTAACAGTGACTGTTATATTTCCATCGGACAATACATTATCCCCTAGACAACGATAGAGCTATTTCTTACTGATTATTATTATACCCGCGCTTTTAGATTTAGTATTGATGACGTATATTATCTGTATGTTTGCATTAATCTTATTTTTGTGCCCCTTTATCAATAAATACTTTTAAAAATAGTACCATCAGACTTCAACGGACCTCTCTATCTTTGCTGGTAAGTGACCCAGTTACGGGGTACGTAACAACAGTAACTAGCTACATGGAGAAGTTCAGCAAGCCTGGATAGTCGGAGGCAGTCTGACAGATATATATAAAATTATAACAAGCATGGATGGGGTAGATGGTCAATCTTTTTCCCCCAGGGTAAAAAAGTCAAATACAAGGAAGCATAGATAAAGATGAGAGGCACAAGTTTTGAGATATATGAGGTAAGCTTTGCTTTAAATATGTGCTTATTTGAGTGCGTGGAACACACTGCTAGGGGAGGAAGACACATTTAGACAGACGCGTGAACAGGCAGGGAATAGAGAGGAAAATGGGATCACGTGCAGGAAAATGACATTGGTTAGATTGGCATCATGGTTGGTGCATGTTCCAGTTCTACATTGTCCTGTTCTATGCAGCTCTCTTTTCAATCCTTGAATTCATCTTGAAAGGCATTATAAAATAAATAAATCTGAATTGGCATGTCTTGTTCATAAATGGGATGAGTGCTGATTGAGATCATCAAGATAGCTGTGTGAAGTTAAGACGATCAGCTTTATTTAAGTACCAAGTTATTTTAGAATAAGTTCCCACAAGCAATATCCAAAAGTGGATTCCCAGTATATGAAGTGCATACATAGAAAGAATAAATCCAGAGAAAATGCAACCAGGATTTCATACAAGCAAAACAGTAACACCCTGCATCAAACACAAGACAAACTATAGAAGCAACAGGGTTATGAACAAATGCTTATCCCAGGAATGGGACAATAAGATTTAAGCAGTCTCCTCTGAAAACAAATTATTATAATAAAAGACAAAGGCTCTGACACTGGCATATTCTATGACAAAAATATCACTCCAATCAATAATGTTAGACTGTGCAATTTTAACACCTCTTAGAATACAAAAATATATGCTTACCTGATAGAAGAAATTGGAATGGGTAAGTATATTCTCCAGCTGACAGAGATCCTGTAGAGATAGGAATTTTATTAATTGTCTTCCTCACTGAGAAACCGCAGTCTGTGCAGATCAGAAATAACATCTCCTCGCTGACAATCAACACTGATGCACCCCAAGGATGCCTGCTTAGCCCAATGCTCTACTCTCTCTATACCATCAATTGTGTGGCAAGGCACAGCTCAAATGCCATCTATAAATTTGCTGACAACACAACTTTTGTTGGCAGAGTTTCAGATGGTGATGAGGTGACATACAGGAGCAAGATAGATCAGCTGGTTGAGTGGTGTTACAGCAAAAACCTTGCACTCAACGTTTGTAAGACCAAATAATTGATTGTGGACTTTATGAGTGGAAGTCAATGGAACACATACCAGTCCACATTGAGAGATCAGAAGTGGAAAGGGTGAGCATTTTCAGGATCCTGGATGTCAATATTTCTGAGGATCTATCCTGGGCCTAACATACTGATGCAATTACAAGTAAGGCACAAAATCAGCTATATTTGATTAGGAGTTTGAGAAGAACTGGTATGTCACCAAAAACACTTGCAAAATTCTACAGATGTACCATGGAGAGCATTCTAAATTATGGCTCACTGTCTGGTATGGAGGGGCCACTACATAGGATTGGAAAGAGCTGAAGAAAATTGCAAACTCAGCAAGGTCCATCGTGGGCACTAGCCTCCACAGCATTCAGAACACCTTCAAAAGGTAGTATCCATCATTAATAACTCCCATCACCCAGGACATGCCCTCTTCTCATTGCTACCATCAAGGTGGTGGTAGTGGAGCCTGAAGACATTTGTTCAATATTTCAGGACGATGACTTCTCCTTCACCATCTGATGTCTGAATGGACAACAAACCCATGAACACTACCTCAGTATTTCCCCCTCTTTTTGCAGTACTTATTTTTCTTTATTATATATACTTATAGTTTATAGTTTTCATTATGTATTACAATGTACTGCTGCTGCAAAACAACAACTTTTCACAGCATATGTAAGTGATATTAAACCTGATTCTGATTCTTTTTTCAAGATAGTTTTTCGTATGTTAAGAACATTTGTTTTGTAGTCCACAGTCAAATTTTGCCTGTTACGCTACGAATCATCTTGGGGCATTTTGCCATGTTAAAGACATAAATGCAGGGCTCTGTTGTAATATCTACCCCATCCACCCTACCTTTACACTGAAATCTCACTCATGTTCTTTTTAGCTAGAGTCTCCACTATTCTAATAGTACTCCTTGGCGACTTTCCTTGAGATCCCACATACCAAACGGTATCAATCAAATCTCAGATATGATCCTATCTGGGTGACCAACACCAACATCTGGCTTAACAGCTCCACATTTGAAATTCATTCCTACTTGTAAATTGCCTCTTTTAAGATCTCAACCCTCTCACTGGTATAACTGCTTCCTGTACTAAGATGATGCTTTCCCATAACATTTTGCAGCCATGTACAGTTAATAAAAAAGTTTTAGTAACATTTTCTATAAAATTTAACCATAGAAGTACAGAAATTTGGAAACACAGGTAGAGTATACCAGGATACTGAGTATTAATCATGTTTCTACCACCAGAACTTTAAAAAGGCAGTGTGAGATACAACCTTGCACCTAACTCTTCCAAGATTTAAATAATTGAAAATGAATCTAAAAGCTTTAATACACTGCTAATGAGCAATCAGTTCTTCAAATATACACAGTTGCAATTTTACAGGCAAATACAAGCAGAGCCAATGAAATCAACCTTTGATATAAACCAACTTTACAGCTTAGGCTTTCCGCAGATTCCAAGCTTGCAGAGCACACATCAAAATTTATCTCAGTGATTTTCTTTAAACAATTCCGTCATGACAAAGTGCCAAAATTGACAGAGCTAAATGCATTGACTTGCCATACTTGACAGAGGGAAATTTGTGCCCTTTGGATCGTGTGCTTATTTGTCAAACTCACATCCTTCAGATAGGAAGCTCATTCTACCATTGGGAGATAGTGCACAATTTCAGTATGCAAGGGGCTCCTTCTGTAACCTAGACAGAATCAATTTCCTGAAATGCATCACTAGTTCAGATTATGTAATCAAGACCTGTCGCTGTTTGTCAGATCTTGCTGACCACAAATTAGTAGGTTTTTTTCAAGCTTGTCAGCTAATTTCAACCAGGTTGTGAACACCATTTTAAAAAATGCAAATTCTTCTAATCTCATGTTGCATCAGTTTGTAATACTTGGTTGGCGTTGACTTAACTTTAGAACAATATTTTAAACGAAAGAAAAAGATGGAATACTCAGCACCATAATATCAGAACACGTTGCAGGAGAACAACGCTGGCCTTCTGCTGGGAAATTGCAATGAACTTGTTTCAGATGTATAAGGCAATAGTGAAAATATTTCTTGGCTATTGTGTAGTTTTGGTCTTGTGTTAGAAGGATATACTTGTATCAGTAAGAGTTTGGAGAAGGGTCATGGATTAATTCCTTGCATGAGATGGTTGGGCTGTGCATATAGTGGAGTTCAGAAGGAGGGGGGGATTTTATTGAAAAAAATAAGCTTCTGAGGGGCAAATGCCAAAACGCTTTCCCTATGGGGAACCAAGTACAGGTGACAATGTCAGAATGGTGCTATGAATTTTTGGAATTATCTCTTTTGCAGAGAGCTATGGTGACTGGACAGGTGAATTTATTCAAGGGCATTATCATTTTGACTTTAGGAGAGTCATGGATTATAGGAAACAAACTAGATGTGGCCAAGATCAGACATGCCATGATATTACAGAACAGCAAAACATGCTGAGGGTCCATGCAGCTCACTCCTACTCCAATACTCTGACCAAGCTTACACATAGATTAGCTTACACATTTACATAAGCTCCAATATTGCTCGATTAATGAGAATCCTTACACTGGATAGCATTTTCTTTGTGATACCATCAAGAATTAATCCAGTGTAGTCCAATATCATTTTCATTTTCAAAACCCATTAATATTGAAATGAGGTGTTTCAGTCTTTCTGATTCTTCGTGTAGTGAGGAGAGTAGTGACAGCACGTACTTCCTATATTAATAGTACTTCGGTGGGGAAGGCTCTTCTCCTACTGGAGAGGGAGGGAGCCTCTCAATTATTGTAGTCACTAGTACACTAACCCAGAATGCCACAAGTAGCACCAGTGTTATTAATGTGTAGTAGAACAGTATCAAAAACCTTGGCCATGTAGGTAAAAATTTCCCTCTACAGATGCTACCTGACCCACTGTGTTCCTCTACCAATTTGTTTTTGTTCCAGGTTCCAACAACTGCTTTCTCTTATGTCTCCATTTACCTTGACAATCTGTGAAAGTTCCTTGAATTCAGGGAAGCTGAATCAGAACCAGTACACAGTTTAATCTATACACACTGAAGCAGTCTTGAAACTTATCAGTTCAGTGCCTTTGATATGGTCTTGTGCCCTTCTCCAGATTTATGCTTCCCTATTATCATTTTCCTGACTTGCATTGATTGCTCTTTTGTCTAAATTTTAGTTTTGTCTTTTGAAAAGCTACCACACTATTGGAGCTTATAGAGAGCAGTGGAATTTATTATTCTGAATTCATTGAGACCAGGGGATGCTCCAATTTTCTACATCAACAAATTGGGTGAGTTGGTAAGGTTATGCTGTTTATTGCACCTGAGGAAAGTTAGTGTAGTTAATTACAAAAGTGATGAAGACTTTTTCCAGCCTCAATTTTGTTTCTTAATTTTTAGCAATTTGTTGACAGGTTTTGAAATTTTTCTTTTGATTTGGCATAATGCATAATGTTTTGTAGATCAGCTTCAAAATGTCCCACTTCAATACAATTTAAAATTAGAAAATGAGATAGCAAAATGTGAAAACAGTTATTGCAGCTGAATACTCTTTCAAGGCACTGTAAATAAACTACATTTGCTCAACAGCCTCAGTTGTAATGACAAATTGCCAAGACTAAAGCAAATAAACAGCACTAAGACAACACTCAGCATCTTACAGGACTCTGAACCTGAATACCCCAATAAAGCAGTTTTAGCAAAAACTGCTCATTAAAGTTTTCATGGAAACCCATGAAGAAAAATATGTATTGCTCATTCCACTTTAAACATATGCCAAAAATATCACATATTAAAACAGTTCAAGATTCAAGACTGCATAATGTCATTTCCAGTATACAAGTGTAAAGGAGAACAAAATAATTGTTACTCCGGATATGATTCACCACAATTTGGGTATAATTTAGAACAAGTTCTCCAAGCCTCAGATCAATGACTTCAAGGGTATTGCATTTTAACTTTAAAGTGTTTGAGGGGGCTTAAGAGGCTTACAGACTGACACCTTTCTGGCTGGACGCAAGGCACTGACAGCAGACTCAATATGCAGTGACACTCCAATAATCTACTTAGTCTTCATTAAGTCTCATTAGTTCAGTATCTGGCTCACACGTAATATTTTCTGCACTCCCTGGAAGCCCGGTTCCCTTACATTCCTTAAACTTCCTGGTTCACTGGAAAAAATAGTTACAATGCTGAGTAATATCCAAAAAAATAGTGAACGTAAAGCACATTAGGGTTTCAATAATATCCAATATATGGAAAATATGCAAGTCTGTAAGACCATAAGACATAGGAGCAGAAGTAGGCCACTTGACCCATCGAATGTGACCTCCAATTCTTCATGGCTGATTATCCATCTCAACCCCATTCTCCTCTCTTCTCATAACCTCTGACGCCCTGACTAACCAAGAACCTATCAACCTCTGCTTTAAATCTACTCAATGACTTGGCCTCCACACCTGTCCATGGCAATGAATTCCACAGATTCACCACCCTTTGGCTAAAGAAATTCCTTCTCATCTGTTCTAAGTGGACTTCCCTCTTTTCAGAGGCTGTCTCCTCTGGTCCTAGATTCCCCCACTATAGAAAACATCCTCTCCACACCCACTCTGCCTAAGCCTTTCAATATTCAATAGGTTTCAATGAGAATGTCTAGCTCCAAAGTACTCTGTATGCAAGATTATTGGAGTTTTATTTGTGGCTGTTCCAGATACAAATGGAAAATACAATTGTATAGACAGTGGCAATTTACATAGGTGAGCTATAAACCAAGCATTTACTGACAGGTATATAACTTGAGCAAAACTATCAGAATTAAGTTTATTATCACCGGCATGTGTTGTGAAATTTATTAACTAAGCAGCAGCTAAGACTTCAAAATAGAGTTAATTGCTTCAAAAGTCTTGAGGGCTATTTTGATGAACTCCCTCAGCAAGTGTTATCAGAACCTTTTAGAAGTGTTGTTGTTGAACACAGCTGGTCATTCTATAAAAATGCAATATGTTTAACAAATAATTCACAAACCTATTTCTGTGGATAATAGTCACCGAACAATAGAGCACAAGTCCAAAAACCCACTACCTGCATGCTGAACACTGTGCTCACCTATATCAACCCCATCGTTGGCCTGTAGCCAACTGAGCTTCTGTGATCAGAACATGAGAAGTAGGAGTAGGCAGCCATTTGACCCATCAAGCCTGCTTCACATTTACCAACATTGTACTCTGTCTGCTGGACTCTTCTTGCCCATTCACATAACCTATCTGTATCTCTGCAGACTCTGCACCAATTGCTTTCCCATTCAACTTACTGTGATCAGCAAACTTAGATATGCTACACTCAGTTCCTTCCTCCAAATCAAGTAAATTGTGAGTATGCAGATCCAGCACCAACCCTTATGGGCATTCCGCTCTCCACTGATAAGACACCCACAGAAACATCCATTGATCCCAATTTGCTGTCTTCTATTAATTAACCAATCCTTTCCCCTTGCTAATACATTTTCACCAACTCCATGCATCCTTATCTTATGGATGCCTTTTATGTGGCATCTTATTGAATGCCTTCCAGAAATGTAAGTATACAATATGCTCTATCCATCCTCTATTCACTGCACTCACATCTTCAAACAGGACCTACCCTTCCTGAATCCATGTTTTGTATGCCTGATTGGAACCATTTTTACCCAGGTGTCTTGCTATTTCTTCCTTAGTGATATCTTCTGACTATAGATGCTAGTCATGTGCCTTTTGTCTACCTCCTTTTTTAAAGAGTAGAGTGGCATGACATTTGCTATCTTCAAATCTACAGAAGCCAGAGAATTTTGGTAAATTATCACTAATGCCTCTACTATAACCTCTGCCATTTTTTTTTAGCTTCCTGGCCTCAAGACTAGGGGACTTAACCACTTTTAGGCACACTGGTTTGCTCAGCAATACCGCTAGTGATAATTATTGCACCAAGGCTATCACCTCCCATCACATCCATAAGATCTCCTTTTGGAATATTAGACATATCCTTCACTCCAACGCAAAGACTGACACAAAATAGCCGTTCAAAGCTTTGACTATTTCTACATTACCCAACATGAATTCTCTCTCATCTTCCAAAGGATCTATGTTCACTTTAGTCACTCTTTTCCCTATTATATAATTATAAAAACTTTTACCATGCTTTTATATTTTGTGCCAGCGTACTTTCATAATCTATCTTTTCTTATAGTTTGCGTAGTGTTTATTTTGCTTTTTAAAGTTTTCCCAATCTTCCAATTTCCCACTGATTAAATTGCTCATCACTATGCTTAAGTACTGCTGAGTACGTGCAAGCAACACTTCCTCTGACAGCACACTATAGATTCCCACTGTAGGAAAATAATCCCCTCAGATCTGCTCTAAACCAGCCACCTCTCAGTCCCTCAGGTATCTCTTAGCTGCCTCGACTCCAGGGAAACAAACACACCCTGTTAAATCTCTCATGACTGAAATACTCTAATTCAGGCAACATCCTGGTGAAATTTGTCTGCATCCCTTCTGGCGCACTCACTTCCTTCCTATAGTGTGGTGACCAGAAATGTTTACAAGATAAGGCCTAATCAATGCCTTATTAAACTGTAACATGATTCCCCTGCTTTCACATTGTAGGCCATGGCTGATAAAGGCAAGCATCACACGTGCTGCCACTTTCAGAGATCTATGGATGTACCTGGGCTTCCTCTGTTCATCATCACATGACAAAGCTCTTCATTCCTACCCCCACTCCCACTTAACATTTCAAAATATATTACTTCACAATTGTCAGGATTAAATTCAATCTGCTACTGCGCTGCACAAGTTTTGATCTGAATCCACGACGAATGCCTGCACTGTGGCCATTCCCTTTTCTCTATTCAATTTTCAAGAAAATATAACAAAACGTGAAAGATTGTCTATCCATATTTAAGAACAGCTTCTTCCCCAGTTATCAGACTTCTAATCAAACACCTCTTTCTGGTGGTGCTACCACATTCTTACACTTGTAATTCTAACTCATTTATTCCATTACTGTCACCCTAGCATTTCTTTTTTCAATACTTCAGATTGTACTATATATCTGGTACTCAGTGCATTCACTGTTGTACTTGTTATTACCATGCATACCCTGAGCTTCATGTGAGCAAGAAGTTTTATTGCGCACTGGTGTATGTGGCAATAAGCTCATTTAAATCTGAATCTGACAACCCTGCCACGATCTTCTATGCCATAATTTTCACATCATCTATGAACCTACTATTCATATCTCCTACATTCAAATCCAAGTCATCAACACACATCACAGAACTCAATGGTCTTGGCATCAAACCTGGCTATGGACTTACAATCAGAAACAAACATATTACTGAGCCCAACTTGTCAGTTTGCCTCATATCCCATGAGCTCTAACCTTTCAGACCAGCCTACCACACAGAACCTCAAAGGCTTTACAAAGGTCCACAAAGAGAATACTGAATGCATTGCTTTCTTCAAAAATTCAATCAGAGCAATGAGATGGAATTTCTCACTCGAAGCCATGCTGACCATCCTTAATTCCTGCTTTCCAAGTATAAATAAATCTTGTCTCTTAAAATGTTTTCCAATAATTTTCCTGCCACTGCTGTAATACTCACTGGTTTTGCCAGCTACCCTTCTTGAATAAAGGAACCACATTTGTTACCCTCCAGTCATCTAGCATGTTACAAAGATTCAAAAGTTCTCCATCAGGGCCCGAGCAATCTCTTCCTCATGTACTTCCATGCTCTAGATTGACACCATTTATCTTCCTGAACACTGTCTATTACATCTTCCTGTTTAATGAATATAGATTCAATTAAGACTACTTAAATCAGGGATTCCCAACCTTTTTTATGCCATAGATCATTACCCAGGTTGGGAACCCCTGACTTAAAGACCACTCCCCACCCAGTTCCAAGCATATTTTAGCCCTTTGGCCACCAGGGGACTTCCCCATTCCTTAGTTACAGTCTTACTCAGAGTGAACCTATAAAATGCCTTACAAATCTAATTCATCACATTTGCCAGTGATATTTTGGGGTCCAGCTTTGCCCTCCTAATTATCTTACTTTTCTTTAAAAATTATTTTCTATAATCAAGGGTGTTTCTTGTTTTTATTCACCTATACCTGTCACTTTCCTTTTCTTCTAAAGGACCTTCCACCAAACCCAACCCTCAATAACTTTGGCCAGGCAGAGTTCCCTATATTTTTTCCATTTTGCCTTTCACCCTAATGGGCATGACAGCTCTGAATTCTAAATGGTTGGATGTTTTTCTTAGGGTAAGCGGCTACTCTCAATCTACTTTTGCTAGGTCAGGTTGTCACGTTATCGGAATCAGCTTTCATCCAGTTTAGGATCTTAACTCGAGGACCCTCCTTACTTGGACTTCTGATTACTGATGGAAGCTATTTTCAGGAATCTCTGGGTCAACCAATCGAGACTTTTTCACCAGACTCCCTCAGGTATGGTAAGCATCAAGCAGAATGAAAAGAACAAAGTGGAACAAAGTAGATAATTTTCACAACTCACGCTGATAAAGTGTGTAGGCAGTGGAACAAAGTAGATGATTTTCACAACTCACGCTGATAAAGTGAGTAGGCAGTGGAACAAAGTAGATAATGTTCACAACTCACGTTGATAAAGTGACCTAATACAGACGGATGTGCCAGTGTGGGCTGTCATGCCCATTAACATCTCATAGTGACTGTGTTGCTCTATACAGTTTTTTTCCTTTTGCTTGTTTTTTCTTTCCGCTCTTTTCTATAAGTGTATACCTCAGATAAATACTCTGTGGAGATTTGTGATATAAATGATTATAATATATATGTGTACAATGTCTGAAATACATCTTATGGAAATGTTTGTTTGATGATGAACTTCAATAAAAAATAAATGACAAAAAAAATGACTCCAAGGTTATTGGTTTCCATAATGTAAATTTGGTGAATTAAAAGGGAAACAGTAATTCAAGTTTAATTTGCAAAATACATAAGGAACTGATTATTTTCAAATACAAACTATATTACAATTTTTTAAATATCCAACACACTGAAGGTGAATCAGTTCTCACTGGAGGATCAGACTGTACAGAACGTACAGATTTCAAAAACATCACACAGAAGGTTCACCGGAAAAAAAAATCTGGATAAATTCCAATTTCAGGATAAAGATTAATTAGCTTCCTCATTAAAACATTTATTTACAAAACATAAGAGATAATTATCCCCTTGAGATCTGATACTGAAGGTAAACAATTAAAACAGATTTGCAGACAAGAACCCCAGTACTTTCAAATTTGTTTGTCAATTCTAATTGCAGAACATGACACATGCTTGTTATTGTGCTTCAGTACTCTACAATTAAAATCAGATATTACAGATGCTAAGTTTGATACAATTTCATTCTCCTGCATTCTAAACAGAGTCAGAGTTATACAGTACAGAAACATGTCAACCAAGGTGCTGGTCCCTTTCCCCTGCAGTTGACCCCTCTCTCATACACCTATCCAAATGCTTGTTACACATTTTAATTGTATCTGCCGCTACCACTTCATTCCATTAACCACTACCTCAATGTGGAAAAGCTTACCCCTCAGATCCTATTTAGAGCTTTCCCCTCTCACAAACTCCCCTAACCTGGGAAAAATATGTGCAACACACACAAAATGCTGATGGAACGCAGCAGGCCAGGCCGCATCTATAGGAAGTACAGTCGATGTTTCGGGCTGAGACCCTTCATCAGGTCTTGGCCCGAAACGTCGACTGTACTTCTTCCTATAGATGCTACCTGGCCTGCTGCATTCCCCCAGCATTTTGTATGTGTTGTTTGAATTTCCAGCATCTGCAGATTTCCTCATGTTTGGGAAAAAATGTGACCATTTTCCTTCTCTATGATTTCATAAACCTCCATCCCTCAGCTTCCTTCATTCCAGCAAAATAGTCCCAGCCTTTATTGTCTCTCCTTATGTGAAACCTTCCAATCCTAGAAACTTCTCTGTGAATCTTCTTTGCACTCGTTCTAACTTAATTAATTCCTAAAGCATTGCAACCAGAACTGCATGCAATATTCCAAGTGAGATCTCACCAATACCCTGTACAACTGTAACACAACGTCTTAACCCTTGTACTCAATATCCCAACGGGTAGTCAAAACTGCCCAACACATCACTGGCACCAGCCTATCCACCATCAAGGACATATATACAGAATGTGTCAGTAACATCATGTAAGATCCAACCACATACCTTGCTCATGGACTGTTTGTCTAACTCCCATTAAGGAGGAGGCTACATACTATTCACACCGAGACTACCAGACTCAAAAATAGTTACTTTCCCCAAGCAGTAAGATTGATCAACATCTCCACCCATTAACTCCACCGCTACTTTTTTATTTCACATCAGTGACTTTATATACAGCCCAGCATCACTTTACGGACATACAATAAAAGTATAAAAGCTATCTCGAGGAAATCTGCAGATGCTGGAAATTCAAACAACACACACAAAACGCTGGTAGAACACAGCAGGCTAGGCAGCATCTATATCTATCAGACCTTCGTCAGGTCTCGGCCCGAAACGTCGACATTGCTTCTCCCTATAGATGCTGCCTAGCCTGCTGTGTTCTACTAGCATTTTGTGTGTGTTGTTGTATAAAAGCTATCTTGTGCATTTATATCTATTGTGTGTTTTTTTTAAATTGTGTTCATCTTTAGTGGGGGGGTTTTTGTGCCGCATCGGATCCGAAGTAATAATTACTTCATTCTCCTTACAATAGTGTACTGGAAATGGCAAAAAACCACCTTGAATCTTGACCAATAAAGTTTGTTATACACCTTCAGCATCCTTTCTACCTGTGTTGCCACTTTCTGTTATAAATCCCCACAGACTACTGCATTTCAATGTGAATGTATTACCCTGATTTAATTTCCCAAAAGCATCACTTAGCACAAGTCCAATCTGCCATTCCTTTACCACTTTCCCAGTTAACCTAGACCATTTTTTCAGCAGCCTAATCAAGTTTGGAGTGAGAGAGGAGACAATTCACAGGTCTGAGTGAGATTTTAAAAAGGAGTGATTACAGGCTTTTGTCATTTTTCCAGTGGCCCAATTGGGAGCAAGAGAGGAGACATCTCACAGTTCTGTGAATGAGATTTAAAAAGGAGCATCCATGGTCTTTCGGCATTTTCTGGCAGCTGAATTAAAGAATGATTCATCGGCAAGTACAAATAAAGATAAGGTAGGGACAAGTGGAGCAGCCATTGTGAGTGGCCCAGTATTAGAATAGAGAGACTTTGGCGAGAAACATGCTTGGGCAAGGTATAAATCTGGTAAATGTCTTCTTCTTTCTTCATCTGTTAGTACATAGTTAGAGCAGTAAGAATGGCTCCAGGGGCTGTGTTGTGTTTTTTGAGAGAGTTGTGGGAGTTCTGGGAGAGCTCCAGCCATCCAGATAACAGCATTTATACCAGGTGCACCAAGCTGAAGCTCCTGAGATAACACGTTAAAGAACTGGAGT